>NC_140087.1:88778843-90145565 GCF_964237585.1 Gallinula chloropus | reverse complement strand
TGACAGGAAGGGCAATACAGTAACGATTTAGAAAAATAAAGGAATAAATGCTCCACAATAATGGTTGTCAGAATATCTTTGCAAATAAAAGAGAGTCCATGCAAATGAACGTGAAGGCTTGAACACCAGTGTTCACACTGTGATGTTCACACTGATGTTTCACATACACAAATTATACAGAATGCATAGCAAAAGGTTTGTTGCCACAGATTCTTATTTTTGTTTGCATACCCTATGTGAACATTTCTGAAGAACATTAAGCTGCCTTGAAGTGAAATGGAATTACATATTTTCTTTGAGCTCTTAAAACAACTAATGATCGAATGTATCCTGGTAATAAACCTGAAAGTACTCTGAAAATAGTGCTTGTCATATCTGCAATATTTGGTAAAAGCATTATGTCATTGTGGATGCTTGTGTTATGTCTTGCAGAAGCAGCACAGAATAACCCTACATATAGAAAAAGCCCAATCTTGGACAATTTTATCACACAAAACTTTTATTGTTCCCTTCCCAAGCATATTGTAGTAGTATGGCAAGTGGTAGCTGTGTTCTGGTACTGTAGAAGGTGTCTTTCCCTTGGTCCTGAAGGACAGTGAAGGCATGTCACTGGAGTAAGAGGGAATGGTAGATACTTGCATGTCTGCTGAGAGTAACTACTTGTAAGTTGTACTACTTGTAAGCAGACTTGTAACTACTCAAGGTTTCTGAAATTCCATCTGATGGAAAGAGTATCTTAAACTTAATCCCTCTGATATTAATTTTTCATAGTTTATGTATGCACGAATATGCAAAATAATATGCCTGATGTGAGAAAAAGAAAGAAAGACTTTATTTGCTCGTATCTTAAAGTAAGGTTGGTTGCTCTCATTTTCAAACCAAAGTTCTTTCCTCTGTGATAATTTGTCTGTCTAAATTCCTTCTTCATCACATCATATATGAACACTTCTTTGTTAGGAAATTCTCCTGCAATGTCTGATGTAGACTGCTTATAATTTCTTTGTTTCCTGACAAAACCCCAGCCCTTCTACTAATGCTGAACAGGTTAACTATTCATGACATTCAGGAGAATATAGGCTAAATTTATACTAGTAAGGTAGTGCTCACCAAGGCCAGTCCAATGCCACAGGGGTATTTGGTACAGTCTGGTCATCTCCCTTCTCTTCATCTTACCCTATAAAGCAGGTGGCTGCACCCAGGTGTTTGCTGAGAGTAAGCACTGGCCCAAGCCAGATCATCGTCTGTACCCACAACTCATCTGGGGGAGCTGTTGTCTGTCTGGCCAAAACCATGTTGGTAACCTTAAAGATGATCAAGTTCTTGTGTCTGGAAATGTTACCTAGCGCTGCTGGTTTGACTTGTATAAAAGCATCCATGAAGTCCACCAAGAGCCAACTGGTAAATAGAGACATTAGGACAGTAAAAGTTATGCTTCCTAAACCAGGTTTAAAAAAAAGCCCCAAACCACAAACTTTAGATGATGATGATTTGTATACATATAAAAATTCTGATGCAGATTATTGGTTTCCAAAGGTAACAGGAATAGATTTTCTAACTGCTGTTTACATGCAAGTACAGCAATGTTGTGTATCTGGTTGGTACATGCAGGATCAAAATGTTGACAGAACAAAATGAATTGTGAGACCATGCTGCAGGCCCACACGTGCACCCTTCTCTGGAACCTGAGAAGCTGATGGCTGCAGTTAGAGACACAGGGGTGGATTGGCTGGCATGGCTATACTTCATCTTCTAATTTTCTCTTCTTTATCTTCCAAGGTCATGGCCCAGGACCCCATCCATGTAAATCCACTTGGTCTGTGAGCTCCTGCCTCAGCAATGCTGCAGCAGGGCCAGTCTCCAGTCCTGGCCTTGGTCCATCCCTGTTCACTTCTCATGAACTGTGTGTTCCAGCTAGAGTCAGAAAGACATCAGCAGTGGATGTCATCTACCTTGACTTCAGCAAGGCTTTTGATACTGTCTCCCATGACATCCTGATAACAAAGCTGAGAGAGCATGGGATAGATGAGTGGACAGTGAGGTGGGTTGAGAACTGGCTATTGGACTGGGCTCAGAGGGTCGTGATCAGTGGACCAGAATCTGACTGGAGACCTGTGACTAGCGGTGTTCCCCAGGGCTCAGTGTTGGGTCCAGCCCTGTTTAATATCTTCATTGATGACCTTGATGAGGGAATAACATCCACCCTCAGCAAGTACCCAATGATACAAAGCAGGGAGGAGTGGCCAACACGCAGGAACACTGCGCTGCCATCCAGCGAGACCTGGACAGGCTGGAGAGCTGGGCAGGGAGAAACCGGATGAGATTCAACAAAAGCAAGTGTAGAGTCTTGCACCTGGGGAGGAATAACCGTTCGTTTCAGTACAGGCTGGGGGATGACCTGCTGGAGAAGAGCAATATGGAGAAGGACCTAGGGGTCCTGGTTGATGACCGCTTGGCCATGAGCCAGCAGTGTGCCCTGGTGGCTAAGAGAGCCAATGGGATCCTGGGGTATATCAGGAGAAGTGTGGCCAGCAGGTCAAAGGAGGTGATCCTCCCTCTCTACTCTGCCCTGGTCA
The DNA here is from genome assembly GCF_964237585.1 of Gallinula chloropus. Classification (NCBI taxonomy): domain Eukaryota; kingdom Metazoa; phylum Chordata; class Aves; order Gruiformes; family Rallidae; genus Gallinula; species Gallinula chloropus. Next base: position 90,142,992 of record NC_140087.1, on the reverse strand, counting down.
GGCCCCACCTGGAGTATTGTGTCCAGTTCTGGGCTCCTTGGTATAAAAAGGACAGGGATCTCCTGGAGAGAGTCCAGAGAAGGGCTACAAAGATGATGAAGGGCCTGGAGCATGTCCCATATGAGGAGAGACTGAATAAGCTGGGGCTGTTCAGTCTTGAGAAGAGAAGACTAAGGGGGGATCTAATTAAAGTCTGTAAGTATCTTAAGCATGGAATCGGGGTAAGTAGCCAGCCCCTTTTCAGTGGTCTGTGGAGACAGGACAAGGGGCAATGGCTGCAAGTTGGAGCACAGGAAGTTCCGCACCAACATGTGGAAGAACTTTTACACAGTGAGGGTGACAGAGCCCTGGGACAGGCTGCCCAGGGAGGTGGTGGAGTCTCCATCTCTGGAGATATTCAAGACCCATCTGGATGCCTATCTGTGCAATATGAGCTAGGGAGCTGCTTTGGCAGGGGGGTTGGACCCGATGATCTCTCGAGGTCCCTTCCAACCCCTACAATTCTGTGATTCTGTGATCTCTCTTCATGGGAAAGTGCCAATTCAAAACAGTCTGAAACCGTTTCTTGGGTATTTTAAATATCACCATCTGGCATTTTGGGTAGTGCTACTCTGCCAGCATTAATACAGGAATTAGAATAAACAAGATACTGTGATGAAAATTAACTCCATCCTAGCCAAAACACCTATAGATGCAACATTGTGAGTACCATTTCTTAGCTTAATGCAAAATGCTCATCTGCTATGATTACTCTCCAAAGGTTTTAATCTCTCATCAAACGTACGTATTCCATCTAAATATTGTTCCACTTAAGTCAAATGGCAGGACATATTGAAGAGGAGGAATGTGAACACGATGGTATCACATACATATAACAAATCTGGGAGAGGAAAATTCTGAACACTTCAATTTTCAGGAAATACGGCAATGCCGATTTTATCCGAAGTTCCTGTTGCATTTAAAATCTGCATTTCTATTATCAAGCAACTAGGAAAAGTCAACTAACCACAGCTGGAATTTTAAAAACACAAAGGGTTTGAAGCCTTAATACAGAATATTAATCAAAAGAAAGCATACCCCCCAATAATATATGGAATTGTACTTCAAAGAGATCATGAGTTAGTGTTTTATTTTAAAGTGGCTCAAGTACAGCCAACAAAATACAACACGTGGTTATAAAATAAATATGTTTTATGTATATTGCTAATCTCATTAATATGTTAGGTAATGCAGTAGGTTACATGTGAAAAATCAAGTATTGCTTCTGAATTCCTAGATCACATACAATTGAAAATTGTTTAGGTTACTCAGACCACTATTAAAATAAATTAATGTCCCGTGCAATGGAATTTGGTTTACTGTGCATCCTTTAATTAATTAGCAGAGGGTAAAATGCAATTCTCTACATATTTTCAAGATTTTAACTTTACAATTAACAAACAGTAGTTGTAACTGAGAAATCCTAATATTTTTTTAAATAAATTATTATTCCAGTTCCTGAAGGGCTCTTAATTTCATCACCTGCAAGTGCAAAATTCCTCATGGATTTCATATATCTTTTACCAATAATTTTTTATATATAAATTTTTCCCCATTTATACAGAAGGAATTCAAGTATATCAAACTGCAGACAAAGGGAATGTATAATGTTTTTCCATTCAGAAATATTTTAGCCCTTCTTGTGCTGAATGAAAAAAATAGCTTTTATGAGTATTTTATATCTACACATTTATGTATTATATTTTTTGTACCAGAGTTGTTCATATTTCACAAATGAATCTAATATTCAGTTGACTTTCATAACCTTGCCTAGATGTTGACAACCATAGTTGGTAAGTTTGAGGATGACAGAAGTAGTTCAGGGAACATCAGAAGATGGTTTAGTCCAGAAGTCTGCACTGAGGGATTCTGAACAGATGTAAAGCAAATCTGTTAAAAATCTGAAGATTTTCTAAAGCAGTCTAACAGCCTTTTAATTTACTTTTTTTTTACCAACTTGCTGTCTGGAGTTTTTGCTTCATGTTCAACACCAGATCTTCCTCTTTGGAAATTATATCAATTTATTCAGCTTAGCTGTGGATTCTGAATGAGAACAGCTGATTTGCCATGGATAACAGCTGGCTACTATCATATAGCATTTTCTTATGCATTGAAAAAAAAGTGATCCTGTATTCTTTCTGTCTTTTTAGAGTAATCAAAGCTAATATCTTCATCAATCATATTTCTTAAATCTCTGTTCTTGTTACTCTCATCTGGATTGTCCCAAGTAGTCCACCTTTTTCCTTGAAGGATTATCCCTGGATAAGATCCAGCAGAATATTTTCTTCTGTTGTATAAGCTCAAACAGTGGCCTGCTGTGTACATCATGGGATGCTTTGTTAATAGAATCTAAGAATTGCTTTCTTTTTCTTTCTTTTAATAGAAAAAATTCGTGGTCATCGCTGCCTTAGACTTCCTGTGTGAACTACTCAGGCCTCCAGATCTTGCTCTACCAGTCTCTACCACTTTTTTCTTTTTAGAAAAATTTTAGTTCCCCTTTCTGTTGTATAAGCCTTTCATTCCCATTTCTGTTGTATCAGATCAGTTCTCCATGTCAGCATTACTTTCAATTTAATGTTCTTACAAATCTTCCCAGTCTTGTACCATCCACAAATCTTATCAGTACAATTTCTACTCAAAATTCAAGTTATTAGTCAAAACAGTGACTGGATACAGGCCTCCTCTCTGTTGCTGTGTACATTTTTGTTGCTTACTTAGGATATGCTGTGGCAATGTAGGTTAAAAACTTTCAAATAGGGTGAATTTGCTATGAATACCCTGCACAGTGATGTCTTGGTGCAAGTATTATGAACATTTCTCAATAATCTGTTCTTTCAGGCCTCCAAAGAAGTCAGTGATAAATTGAAGCTGTGATTTAAAATAAAAACATGCAGCTGTTTTGGTTGCATTCACAGTCTCCAGCTTCGTGGCCTTTTCACACAGTCTTTGAGACTCTGCCTCAATAGGATTATCACATTTGATTTCCCTGTACTGCTATACAGCTGATAACAAGGTGGTGGTGCAGTATTTCCTCAATTTCTCTCACTTTGTGATAGTTTAATATTTTTGAACATTTTTGCTAAAAGCAAATGTTCCTTGGGGTTTTTTTGCAGACTCCCTTCAGCTGCACTCTGACTTGGTACAGCAATCCTGACCAATGCTCCCTCTTGAATAGAAAAGGAGAAATTCTGAAAAGGAGTACAAGGAATCTAAAGCAAACCATATATACTCTTGAGACACAGCCTGTGCTGTTCGACTTTGGCTGAGCCAAAGTCTGGCCCCGAGCCACTGTACAACTTTAGAGTTGGATTATAATTCTATTTTAGAACCCTAGGAAATGTGTAACATTTTAGAAGTGTATCATCCATTTCAAAGCATACTACTGTCCTCGAGCTGGCAGTTTGTGTCTCGTATGTGAAGACTTTTAATCTCAGAACATCAGTGAAGATGTGAGAATTATGTTCCCACTTTCCTATTGTGTACCTTAGAAGTTACCATCTGGAAGAGCAAGAAGCTGCAGTTAAGGACAAGTCCTTTACCAGACATGATGAGGGGAAGGAGTGAGAAATGTGGCTTGAAGTCAGTGTTCTGCTTCCAGAGCTGAAAGCCAAGCCTACTCCTGGCATGTTTTTGAACAGCCTGGGGGATGCACTAAATAATTCTGGCTTTATGCCTGCTAGTGACTCATGTAAGCATTCTTATCACAAAGGGACTTCAGCAGAAGCCAAGGATCAGACCTTATTTGTGTATCTGTGTGAGTGATAGCAGAAGGGAAAGAAGCAATTCTTCATCTTCATTTTGTATAGGTAAATGCTTATCTTGTTTTTTAATGAATTGTTTTGCATGGGAAGGAACTAAGTAACAGCTATTCATTCTTAAAATATTTTTGGAGCTGTAAACAACTTAAATATGGAAGTCTGCAAATGAACCTGTGAGAATTGAGCAGTATGTCATTTTTGGAAAGAATGTGGGCTTTTTCTAAATGGGAACTATTAGACTTCAAGCCATAAACCCTTAAAGCTCCTTCATTTTAGAAAGTGTTGGATTTCCATCCCTAAGGAATGGAAGTTGAAAAGAATGTGCAACTCTGATCTATATATATAATATTTTGTGTCATCACGGTGCATATGAAAGACTTGGAGCATCATTTGGAGCTGGGGAAAATTAGCAGTATTTACAGCACAGCTTATCCTGTTCTCATAACTTCCATGCACAAGCAAGGTAGGATGGTTTCCTAAACCATCATTTTCAGAACTGGAAAGTAGGGTCAAAGTAGTATAAGCTGTGTATAATGAATAAAATCTTGTTCTATACATGCCCATTAGAAATCATAGAGGTTTTGCTTTATAGCTCAAATGCAGTGGTTCTTTGTGATGCTACTACTCATGTGAAAGTCAAATAGATGTTTCTACTGTAGACTGTAAGAGAAATAAGGTCTTTTTTGAAGCACAGGCCCCAAAATGAATTCAAAAATTATTTTGAATTCAGCTTCTTCCTGGTGTAATGAAGATTTTAGTATCTGAGAGAAGTTTTCTTTACTCATTCTCTTTGAAGGAAGAGGAATGCTGAGAGTGAATATAACTTAATGTTTCTAAATTGTAGTGATGAATGAAAATTGAGTGGGTGCTACCGGTAGAGATTTTTTCCAATCAAATTTTTATACTAATTATTGGATTTTTTTTTCCGTTCAAAGTTGTCCAGAAGTGATGCTATATACCTGAAGTTAAGTTATAATTTTTTGAAAGATGAACATAATTTTCCATTTCATATAAAAGACTATATTTTCATTGCTAGCTAAAGCAAAACATTTATTTTTATTGCTGTCCTTCAATGATGTCTGACTGGGATAATCTTCATTACTTCAGGCAAGCCTTAAATATACTTTTTCCAAGACCTTGAAGAAAGGTGTTGTGAGGCAGAATTAATACACACCTCAAGCTATAAGAACAGAGGGAAAGCAATGCCATCTCATCCTTCAAATCAAAAAGTCACATCATAGAAGCCAAAGATCTGGGGAGTGAAAACCATTCCAGTCTTTGATAAACTTCTCTGAACCTCTGGGAAACTAATGAGTGCAAATTCAGGTGCCAGCAGACCATTATGCCCTGGTGCTAGGTTATAATTCTGCCTTTATAATCTGACAGAGTGTTCAGGCTTTTTTTTTAATCCTCAGATGTTTAGCTTTTTTAGCTTTCTCTTCTTGCTTGACTTTTAAATTGTCTATTAAAAGCAGCATATGCAAAAGTTCCCATTTTTTTTGAACGTGCAAGTAAATACATTACTGTGAGCATATGCCAGATTATATCTACAGAGAGATATCCTCAGCTTTGCAGAGTCATGTATATTGTGCCATTAACAGAATACAATGTTGTGTTAATACTTAAAGGACCCACAGAGCTGAAGATAGCAACATGTAATTTTCAATATATAAAGACTTGTCAAATCTCCAATTACTAAGCAATTTGCTCAATAAAGCTATGTGAAAGATGACCACAATGCTGTATCACATAAAAAATTTCCAATAAGAAAATTTAAAACTTGAACCTAAGATCACAGTGTAGACATTTCTTTTTAGGTTTTAGCACATGAACAGCTTCAAATGACATCTGAAAAAGAATTACATAATGATTTGCTGCTAATTTGCAGAACAATTTAGAAAGTTTTTCTGAGTCAATGGATTATTTGCATGGATAACACTGAACCTACTACTCTCTCACTTTCCCTTGGGGTGTGCTGCTAACCTCTGCCAGTATGACATACTGTGACAGATGAAACAGTAGTCTTAACTGATAGCAGTTGTGACATTGTCCTGCATTTGCCTCAGAAAACATGGAAAATTAGTACAGCTACTTTGTTATTCAACTTTTTCCATGTTATTCCTTTCCTATTAGGTTGACAAAACTGAAAACCATCACCTATTTGTGCTGGAGTACATCTCACAAGAGAGTAAGAGCTGTTGCAACAGCCCTTGTGGTGGCAGTTACTGTATTTTATCTGCGACTAGAAAGAAAAAGAAAAAAATAAAGGAAAAGGAAAAGAAAGTTGATTGCTAAAGTATGCCTTACATCGTGATGTGTAGCTATTTGGAAGCTAGCTTTGTGAATTTTCTGACTGTGTAAAGACCAAGGACGGAACTTTTATGATACAAATTAATAAAAAGATTGACTTGTAGAACTTATATCTGTAATAATCCTTACTTTATTTTTTGTTCATTATATGAAGTCCAAAGTTTCTCTGCTATAGAAAGAGAAAAAAATGTTTTGACTTACAAGTCAGGTGAACATAAGTCTGCTGAAGTTAGAAGAAATTCACTGTATACTGAAATATTAATTTGCTTCAAGTTGTTTTTTGGTAATTCAGTGGTAGCTTAGCTTCCCTCATATTGTCAATAGTCATAAAAATATGAATAGCCTCAAATGATTGTTTCTGGTAGGTCAAAAGTTTTTGTATGAGAAAACATTGTCCTTTTTATGGTGAATGGTTAAGACTGCTGGCTGACCAGAGCAAACTGTGATTAATAATGACCTTTTGCTATCAAAGAACCACACATACACTTAAGGGAAATAATATACAAGCTGAGAAGTGCTCTGGATGAGTAATGCATGTTTGATGACTCTTGTGTTCCTCACAACTCTGAATAGACTTTAGTTGAATGCTAACAAATTACACCCTGTTGTATGAGCCCATGCGATTAAATTAAAACTTTTTTGTTAAAGGAAGCAATCCAGTCATTGCCAGTAACTGTTGTGTACAACATAAAAGGTTCTGATAGCAACTTGAAATCTGAATAAAGTAAATTTGTGATATTAATCAAAAGAATCTGTCTGAACCTTGCTTTAAAGATGTTGAATCATCTTGCTCATCTCAGTTTTTCTGCTGTGCCCAGATACACACTGACTGTTACAATGTAGGAGTGAATCTCTGAAATTGCCTACAAAATGGCACAGTGACCTCTAATCTACTAAACTGCAGATGTAGGGTAACTGCTCAGTAAAAATCCTTTTTCAGTAAGAGTTAGGTAGTGGCAAGAGCTCTAAAGAAGGATGGCATTCTCGCTGACTGCTGCAGAGTAATTCTAGCAGGCAGCAGGAAGAGAAAGCCTTCGCTGATATGCCTCCCATCGGACTGCTGGTTACATGTCCTTAGCATGAAGCTTCACAACATTTTGCATGGCTGTCTTAAAGAGCAAGTTTGCATCTTGGTAAGTGTGGAAAAGGAAAGTACATTGACCTGTTGGATAAGGTTACTGTGCTTTATACCAAGACTGTGCAACTTTTACTGGGGAAAGGGAGGATGTCTGCCATTTTCGTGTAACTGGGATAATATATCTGAAAACACAGCAGTAATATACTCTCAGCCAGACAATAACTGTTTGTTGGGGATGTCTGAGATGTGGAGAGGGAGAAGGGGATCATTGATACCTCTAGACAATGCCTTCCTCTGCTGTGGCTGTGCTGCTGCAGGGCTGGAAGCACCTCTGTAGAAGAAAGAAATGGTTACATAGCCACATGACCAGAAGGACTGTGAAACTGGGATGGGCTCTCTCAGAGAGAGGGCATCAGTGGGCTATGGACCAGGGACATTGGTCCTACTCTCGCATGTTGGTGTGTGGAGCAAAAGAAGCTATGATGCCGAGGTAGCAAAGCCTGCTCTAGGAGACTGAAATGGTAAAGAAGTTTGGACATGACTGAGATCAGTACCTGCAGTTCTGGGGATTCTTCTTCCAGTAGTTTGTGACATCCAGACAGCTCTGTGTAGTTTTCCTGCAGCTTTCTGACATCACCGTAACACTGGGCAAAATGTGTTCCTAGTGTGAATCTCTACCAGACTTGCATTTGAGTAGTCCAGTGAAGACTGAGAAGTCACCCGGACAGGAGAAAGAAACAGATAAGAAATTTATCATAAAAATAGTAATTTATCATAAAAATGGTTGTTATCATCATGTTATAAAAAAAATATAATCACAAATTAGAAAAAAACCCAGAGGAAATAATATCTTCTGAAAATTAATTCATTAAGAGAAATCACAGGGGGTTTGTGAGTGGTTTTGTTGTCACAAAAGACCAAAGTTTTTGGAGGACTTAAAAATTCTTATATGTGCTATATTAAATGCAGGTAAGGATTGTTCCAGCAGATTCTTCATAGTTTATGGAGAAGCCATAGAAAAATAGTTTGGGAGGAAACAATGCCACCTTGCAAGATTATATACACATTTATAAACAAGTTTATATACAGTTCAGATACAGTCAACAAGTATATTTCCAGCAACTGTAGCCACTAGACTAAACATCTGATACAGCTCGAAACAGATTTTTTACAATGTATGCTAGAACTCTTGAAGAAAAAAATTATAACTAATTGCTCAAAGTTTCTTTAACTGTTACGGTTACAACTAAAGTGCTAGAGGCAAATCCTTGTTTGGAGCAAGATCACCTTTTAAAATTGTGTAAGCAAGCTGTACACCAATAAATATAAGAAAACTGACAAGATCCATTAGGTTAAATTCTGTAAACTGTGAGTAGAAATACAGTTGCTTACACCTGCTTGAAGAAATATACCTGTAATTCATTAATTGCATTCCAGCATGTTGATAAATTTTTATTAAAGCTGTCTGTTAGTAGCAATATAGATTTTATTAAAGAATAATTAAAATATTAAAGCACATTAACAAATCTGCTTTGCTTTCATTTACTTCTTTGATTTGCTTACAGAAGGTGACTTTTCCAAAATTATTTGTGGTTTTCTTAGTTGCTGGAATCTTGATTCTCATTTTTAGATATGGATTATATAAATACTCACTTTCATATCCTTTGGAAAACAATACTAGACTATGTGTAAAAACTAAAAACTGTATCTTTACAAAATTCCTGTAAATCATGGAATTAAAGCTGGAAAAATAATTATAATTCGGAGATTGTGTATTATTAAATACTGTGGCTTTAACTGTTTTTTATGTAGATGATGTGTTTTGCTGTTCACATCACAAACATATACCTAATTTGCAGACTGTTCTTCCAAACTTTTCTAGGTACTTGGGGAACTCCAAAATCTGCAAATATTCTTTATCTATTGCAACAGCTCCCTAGAAAAATCTGCTGGTGAGCATGCTGCATAGAGCCTGTGGTAATTGCTTCAAGTGGCCATGTGCTTAATGCGGAGATGATGACCTATGGATCCAATGAGGTGTTTGTGCCTTATATACACGGACGTGAATCTCCTAGTTGACAACTTATAGATGCTGCTAACATTTGAAAAATGGTATGGATCCATTCTAGGTTTTAGAAAGAGAAGGTTTAGATTAGTGTGGTTAATGGTTTATTCCCTCTATGGAGCTGGTCACAAGTGGACTTCCTTGGGGAGGAAGATTGTTGTGGTTTTATGTGACAAGGTGCCGGTGGAGAAGGGGGAGCTGCAGGGGTGGTTTCTTCAAGAAGGCCTAACAGAGCAAACACCAGCCGGCTCAAGGCTGGAGTTGTTGTTGACCAAGGCCGAGCCCATCAGCAATGGTCACAATACCTCTGGGAATCACATTTAGGAGAAAAAACCAAAACACAAGCAGCTGCATTTTGCCACTAGAGAAGGGAGTGAGAAGATGAAAGAAACTGTGCAGGCACCAAGGCCAGGGAAGGTAGGGGTGGGGGAGGCGCCCCAGGGGCTGGAGAGGAAGATGCCCCTGCAGCCCATGGAGAAACCCATGGTGGAGCAGGTGGAGAGATACAGAAGATGCTGTGACCTGCATTGGAGCAAGCCTCTGCCAGCACTTGCAGCCTGTGGAGAGAGATAGAGACACAGGGAGACAGAGAGACACCCATGCCAGAGCAGGTTTGCTGGGACAGATGACTTGGGACTGCTGGAGCAGCCTGGGCCTGAGAGACGGCGAGACATTCTATCATTTATGACTGCACCCCATAGAAGTGACCCATATGGGGTAGCTGGTGAAGAGCTGAAGCCCCATGGGAAAGGACTCATGTTGGAGAAGTTCATGTAGGGCTGTCTCCCATGGGTGGGACGGCACGCTGCAGCAGGGGAAGGGTGTGAGGAATGCCCCTCCTGACCTGGCCAAGAAGGAAAACAACTTGTGAGGAACTTATCAAAACCCCCATTCCCCAGTCCCTGCCCCTGCCTGTGACACAATGTGGGGGAAGAAAGGAGTGAAATCATGATTAAAGTGAAGTCTGCTTTGAAGGGAGGAGTGGGTAGAGGGGCTTTAAGATCTGGTTGTACTTCTTATTGTCCGACTCTAGAGTCATTGGGTGTGCAGTGCAGTGTAATAGAGAGTTTCTTTCCTTTATTCTGTGTTGAGTCTGTTTTGCCCATGACGCTCACTTTGGTGAGCCTTCATTCTGGGTCAAACTGCCACAAGGATCCAAAGTATTTTTGGAGGTTTTCAAGACCTTAAGAGGCTTATCCCTAGGTAGGCTTGTCTGAATTTGACGTTGACCCTGCTTTGAGTAGGGGTTTGGACTTGATGATCTCCTGAGACCTTCAGAATTATGCAGGAGAGGACATTCGGCTGTGGGTCTGAAGAAGTTGTGAGGCACAGGATGCAAGATACACCCCTGTTTATACAGTAATGATGGCTAGATCAGGCTGGTACTATTTTAACAATGTGGCTTTTATAGGTCTCATTCTTGGACGCTTAAATCTTCTTTTTAACATAACGAACTAATGTTATTTATGACAAAAACCTAATTAAAACAAGCAACTTTTTTTTTTTTCATTGAGTAGAAGAATGACAGTATAGAGGATATCACCGAAACATACTTTGGGTGAATCATTCAGATGAAGTGACCCAGCATTGCTTTTTTTAATGTTCATAAAGTCTATTTAATGAGTATTTTGTCAGCCTTACTTACATCCAGATATCTGTGTGTGGATGAACATTTCTCTTCTACAATTGTCTGGATATATCACCATCACTTTCAGATTGTATTTTGCCACCAAGAGGGATAGAATAGGCATCATACTAAGGAGGACAAATTGAAGAATGGGAGTAGATTACATTGCCATAATCTCATATGATGACCAAATAGGAAATGTTATCTTAATCTCTGCAGATCCACGCAAATAAAAGGAGGTGACATAGTATGAGTGAGAACCAACTCATAGTCTGTCTACCTAATATCCTGTTTCTGATGATGAGACATATCAGTTGCTTCAAAAGAAAATATGAAAAAGTGAAAATAGATTTATAGCTGTGAGAAGCTATACCAGAAAAGTTTCACCCTAATATCTAGTAGTTAAAGATTTGTTTAGCCTTCCAAAATATTGTTTAGACATTGATAACTATGGCAACTCTTAATCTGTATAAGGATCTGTTCGCTCTTTCCTGTCTGAGAGTAGGAATGTGAACTATTCCTGAGGGAATCCTGAAGCCAAATAGAAGACCTCAACTCCCTCAGTATTATAGAAAACAACAGTGGCATTCCTTACAATTTACAGACTTTTCCCAGTACATACTAATTTTAAGATGCCTTTAATACAACTCTACACAGTTTATTCACAAACTTACCTTTTTCAGTTTATACATTTCTTTCCCATATAAATGATGGGACTCAGGTGAGACCAGAGCACATGTGCGTACATGTATGTGTACACATCCACACCTTTCCCTGAAGACTAAATTTGCTGATTTCCTGTAGGAACTGAAAAACATCTGCTGAATATTTTCTGCTCAATGAGAAATGAATGGTGGGTGTTTTAACCTTTGCTTTTTCAGGCATTAAGTGATGTTTAATTTGCATATTGTTAGAACATGAAATCATACTCTTCTGCATGATTTTTACATTGCTTTAATATCTGATATAAGACATACTATACCAATTAGTCATTATCCTCAAATTCCTTCCTTCAATGCACTGGGTTGTTGAGTTAAAGACTGAGATAGAATAATCTAACTGCAGGGGAAAGTATTATAAAAAAGAAATGAAAGAGCTAGACTCATGGGAAATTTGAGATATGGTTCAGACTTGAGAAATCTGTGTCAAAATTCCTTCAGTTTAATGATTTAACAATTTGCATCTCCCTTTTCTAAGCAGATTGTGACATCTCTGGCTCTGGGCAACAGCTTCTGGGAAAGCTGAGACTGACACAATTACATTTGTGATGGGTGCCTGTTAATTCCTGACCTCAAGTTACCAGCATACATCTGCATTGATAGACAGAGCCTGGCATGCATGATGCCTTATTTTGCTCCCCTAAGGGCTTACTGTTCCTCCATCGTGATGAGCAGTTCTGACAAGTGTGGACTGAGATAGCAGGTATCTGACAAGTGGGACTCAACTGGAAACTCCCTAAGATAGAAGAATCAGTGTCAGAACTAGGCATAATATGGCAGAATTTCACCTTTCCAGATTAGCAAAAAATGAAGAAGCAGCCTGCCAGGGTCAGGCACAGCCTATGAGCCTCATGCCTCATTATCCTCTTCTTTGCTCTGGATCTCCTGAGCTGCCCTGGAGTCTGGAAGCACTGACAATCCAGTACATGGTTCTGACTCCTGTGAAATGGTCCTTTGAACACTTCTGCTTCACTCCTGTCTTTTGAACAATACAGTGTTGATTGTTGCCTGTCCCTTGGGGATCTCTGACTTCCTGACAAGCCTTGATTATTTTTTTTCACTCTTTGCTGGAGACAGAAACTAAAACATCTTGCAGAGCTCTCTGTAATGCGGGGAAGCAACTAAACCTTCCAATTTATGGCACTATATTGCACCAACTCTGTCATATTTCTGTAGAAAAGACAGAACTCCATGTTAGGGGATGAGCAACATTCAGGTCAGTGATGTCTACCAAGAAAAGGATGTAATTAGGAAGGTCTCTGATGGCCATTGGCCTTATCATGAAGCACTGGTGGTGTTTACCTTGAAATGAAAAATGAGCCTAGTAGGAAACCGAGACCAATTATCAGTCTAGGCAAAGCTCCCTTCCCTGACAGAGAAGAAAGTGGGAAGGAAAGAGGCTCACAAAAGGACAGTCTCATGCTGTCTCAGGGGCAACCAGGACAGGATACATGTGTGAAAACAATGAAATATCACAGAATCATAGAATTAAAAAGAAGAAAAAGAGTGATTATTATGGATAAAACCCTAAACTATGAGACGTAGTATATAAAAGGCTGCTCAGGAAGCATTCAGAAATGACAGAAGTATTATTGAATCTTTAACAAAGGCCTGTTACCTTCCAACTGTCAAGCTTCTAACTGTTAAATACGTGTTTGAAAAAATGAACTCAAATTTGTCTTTAGGCAATTTAATTAAAATTTTCTGCTCTATTAAGTGATTCCTCCTGGAAAGAGACTCTCTTCTTTGTTGCTGTTAAGCTCACCTTTTTTCTGGCTGTCCAGCAAGTACATCTCTCACAGTTTGATGACCTGCAGTGCAATATATAATTAATTTTTAAGTGGAATATGAATCTTTCTGTCAAAGAAAGTCCAGGTATGGATAATGTATTTTCTTAAAAAATAATTATTTGGTACATTCACTAGATGAATAGCCTAGGAAAATGGGAACTGCTGACTTTAAAAAAAAAACACAACACTTCAAGGTGAAGGTGAATAAAATACTGCTTATTAAAAAGTGTCCTATTAAATTAATATTTGGGAAACTATAAAGAAATTAAAGGCTCAGTCCTTCAGTCCTGAAAGTCCATGGGATAATTTATAACATGTGATACGGTATTTTGCTGAAGTTGGCTGCAAAGCTCAGCAGTCAGCACTTTGAAGTACTTGCCTAGAAAACCAAGCAATAACCATAATTCAAAAAGTAAATGATGTCCATTTCATTTTACCTTCTGCATTAAAGATATATTTTTGAGGTCTGTTAATTTTTGGGCTGGTACCTTCAATGTTGTTTTATCCTTCATTTCAGCTCTTTACCTATAGTCAGTTGTAAGAAGGGAAGTTGAAGGGAAAAGTGCCATTCTGAGCAGCTTCTCTCAAAATACTGCTGTCTACAGCACAGGACAATGGTGGCAAAACTTTTTACTTCAGGGACTAAGCTAATTTTTCTTGCTTACCCTGGAAGGTATATGGTCAGCTGCTCCTCTCTGCGTGATACCAGCAGGGCTGTGCAGCATTCTGAGTGAGAATCATAGAATCATAAAATGTGTTAGGTTGGAAGGGACCTTTAAAGGTTATCTAGTCCAACCCTCCTGCAGTAAGCATGGGCATCGTTACTAGATCAGGTCCCTCAGAGCCCCATCAAGCCTGACCTTGAATATCTCTAGGGATGGGGCCTCCACTACATCTCTGGGCAACCTGTTCCAGTGATCTACTACCCTCATATTGAAGAATTTTTTCCTAATATCCAACCTAAATCTTCCCTTTTGAGTTTAAAGCCATTACCTCTTGTCCTATTGCTACAAGTTCGCCTGACCCAGTCCCAGATGCCTTGTACACAGCATGCATATCCCAAAGACTCCCATCCACCTTCATTACTTCTTCAACATTCACTCAGATGATAACTTCAAACCCTACCTACCTCAAAGGTATTGATTTTTTTCAGTAGTTCACCTTTTTGAGATGTCTGGCTCAAAATATTTTACCAATGTTGGTAGAAGTTAATTCCGACAAAGGTGAAGAGGATGTTTCAAGCAGCATACTCTGTGAGCCATTCACAGTGTTCAGACCTGGCAAACAGCTATGATTGAGCCTCATTTTGTCTCTGCCTCCACTTCTATTCCCCTTACAACTGCTAAAAGCTAAATGTTTGGTGCAACTAGTCCCCACCAAAACAGTACGCCCTTCCTTCCAACTTCACCTTCATGATGATTTGGATTGCTGCCAAATAACTGAGGGATGAAAAGAATGAGGACATTTGGGAAAAGAGACTCCCCTTTTACTGCTGAGTTAGCACTGACCATGGAAGTCATGCTTTAAACATGAAACCCAGAAAGCATCTTGCAATCACGACCATTTTTTTTTCCTGTTCCCCTCAGTTTGCTTTCATCTTGTGGTATACAAGCAAAGTCTGAAAAATATTTCACCAAATCTTCAGCGACTTCTGATACTTATCAGGGGGAAGTCTTTCTTTTGGCCTTCATTGATTTTACATAAGGCCTTGAGAGCAAAGAAGTGGTTTGTTAACTTGAAGAATGTTCCAATTTCTAAGAAGGATTGATTTTGGCAGCACTCACGTAGAGTAGCCACTATAACGATAAATTCCGTCAACTGTTACAGAGCTGTGAATCAAATGTTCTGCTGAGGAATTGAAGGTTTGCCCCTTCAAAAGGTTATCATCTTTCACAGTCCAGTTTTTTCTTTTTTCCAGGAATATGGCTTCACTTGTATAACTGTCAAAGGTTTAATGTATGGGCTGTAAAAATGAAACATTTTTTGCATCAATTAGCCTAAACCAGAAATAAAATATTTTTGCTATTATAGCAGCCCCCTATTGTTAGCCATATTTCAACTTAGCTCAAAGCTTGAGCAGTGCTCAAAGTTGAGGGGGGTTTTTTGGTGCTGAGAAAAAGTGCAAGTGCTTTAAAGAAACACACATAAAACACAGCATTATTTCTCTGGCTCAGTGATCTTATGTTTACTGTTTTGTATTTAGGTGAACACTACATACACTGAAACCCCCTTTGGCAAAAAAAGAGCTAATGTCTGTGGGATGTTTTAGAATTTCAGTGCATCTTTTTTCTTACATTACAACTATGATTTCAATTATTCAAAATTATTGCTGAATTTTTTAAACACAGAAATGGACAGGGCTATTGACACACCATTCAGCTTGTTTATTCTGATTTTAAATGGTTCTTTTAGGAATTGTCATGTATAAATACCAAAAATACCTCAATCAATGTAAGTTCATCTTAAATGCTTTTATTTCTGGAATTAAATAGTACACGTAACCTAATTTTCTGTATGTTTTTTTTTCAGTTGCATGAGCAGATAAGTTGCACTGGAAAGTTCTGAGTTTCTGTTAAAAGAAAAAGAATCACATTATTAGAGAGATGAAATTTTAGTGTAGATTTTCAGAATTTTTATAACTAAATATAAAATGCAAGCCCTTTGCTTTTTCTTTTTTTTTTTTTTTCTTTCTACTGCACAGATATCTATAGTGTGAGAGTTGTTCCAAAACAGCATTTCTGGATAAATCAACACTATGCAGCAACAGGAGTCCTACCTGTATTGGAGACTGGGGCTAACTGCTTAGTATATTTTCTATGCAATTCCACAAGTGAAAAGAAAGCCCTGTTAATCTGCAGTAGTCATATTTAGCAGCTCAGGGCATCCACAAAGCTTCCTTATATTTTGGGATGCAGTCTTTGGCAAATCTTGACGAATTTTTGTAGTTGCTCAAAGCACTCTCATGGTCGATTGCAAAATAATGAATGGCTGAAATACTCACAAAGTAATTACAATGATTCAGGTTCTGGAAGGCTGAGGTCACTGAACGTAGAATCAGCTATTCAGCTCTTATAAATCACTGACTGTGCTAACGTCAATACTGATTTATAATCTACAAGGGCCTGATAATCTCAGTTTGTAAGAAGAGATTTCCCTAAAGATGTGATCCAAAGACCAATGATGTCATTGGGAGGTTTTCCATTAATTTCAGTGTCTTTTAGATCAGTCTGCAAGTATTTAATGTTAATCTATTTTTAAAAATAAAATACAGGTAACCTTGGAAGCAAGTACAAACACTCATATATTTAGAAAAAGACATTTCCAAAGCATTAAACTTCAAATGAAACTTCAAACGAGAAACAGATTCAAAATCTCTAACAACATTAGGCAATGAATTCCACAGATTATCACCACTTTTACAGGCTGTGCTTTGCTCTCCCACTATACCTTTAGTTTTAACCTCTACTATGAAGTGGATGTAAATACACGCACCGGTATAACATAGGACAATTACAGTGCAGAGAGGAAGGTTTGTAGTAAAGACTTGGAGTTTATCAATTAATGAGATTTATTTTGACTGGTGCGTCCAGATGAATCTATTGTGATCTACCTCATTTATCCCATAGACATTAGGAAAAATTTCTTTACTGAAAGGGTTGTCAGGCATTGGAACAGGCTGTCTAGGGAGGTGGTGGAGTCACCATCCCTGGAGGTATTTAAAAAGCATGTAGATGAAGTCCTTAAGGACATGATCTAGAGGTGGACTAGACGGGTTTAGGCTATGATTGGACTCAATGATCTAAAGGGTGTCTTCCAACGGTGATTCTATGATTTTTTAATTTTTTTTTTTTTTAGTGTTTCATGGCCACTGGATTCCCAAAGTCACACGTTTCAAAGTGGCATGTGTGTTCGTGAGCTGCTTGACTGACTACAAGTCAAGCATCATTAGTGCCTACATAAGAGTAACAGGGGTGAATGGCTATTAGACAGGAAGAGGTACACCATCCATTTTAGCAGAAGTGCTGTAACCTTGTGCTAGTTGTGGGAGGAACTGTAGCATAAAATAAAACATAGACACTGACCTCATGAATAAAAATACAGATCGTTTGGTCTTTGAGCATATAGGTCTGATAAACAGGAGCACTCTTGTAGTTAGACTTCAGACATCTGTTTCTGCTGTATTTGGACTCTCTTAATTCTACTTTTTTTTTTTCTCTGATGAGGGTTATTTACAGCAACATATCTAAGATATCAAAATGTCTTGGCTTTTAGTGAAAAATAACTCTTCATAATAAAAATGGTCTTATGACAGTTTTGAAAATAACATTTTTATTAACATTGCAAAACATTTATACGTAATGTACACATTCATTAAAACCTTGACCCAGACATGGACATTTTATGGGCAGGAAAACATGACTCCTTCTGTTTATGAAGAATAAGAGTCACGATACAGAAAAAAGTATTACTGTATGCACACAGCCAATCACATATGAAGACTGAAATAGTACTGCTAGTGACCAGTTTATAAAGTCATTAAAATGATGACTTCATTATAAAAAATATTTAACTGAAAATCTTTAACAAAGTTTTCTAATCTTTGTACAGCATAGGAGAAAACCCACCATGTGTAAAACTATTATAATAAATTATTTAAGGGGAAAAAAGAAAGACCTGGGTTTTTAAGAGTAATTCTGGTTTTGAATTACTAGAGAATCAGGGCCAGTTTCAGACATCATGAAAGAAAATTCAACTTTGTTGAGGTTAGTGATTGGAAATGAGGCATGAACAGTCCATCCCTACCTCACATCATTATTTCTATTATCACTAAATAATGTCTTCTGATTTAAAGAAAGAGCAACATATTGTGGGTATGTTTATTTGATTCATTTATACCTTTAATTATTTGAAACTGCCATTATTTTGAAGCAAAGATCTATGGAGTTAGGATAGAGAAATGATACAACATAAGCTTCTATAAAAAAAACACTCTTATGGTACCAAGTAATGTATTCAGCTATACTAAAGTCAATATGACCTTTTGGCAAAAAATATTTGTTCTGTAAAATAAATGCACAATTTCAAAAGACTTTTGCCCTCTTCCTTGAGAGTTGTACTGCTACTGGCAGTTTTCTACATTCTCATTAGGTGTTATTAGGCAGAGTGATTATGCTGCTGACTCGAAAAATGATGTGGGAAGCAAATCCTAAGAAGAGGCACATGGGAAATGGTGGGAGAATACACTACTGATGTTGCTGTGTCAGGCCAGAGTAGTCTGTTACTTCCCTGAAGATGCTGCTATCTCTTCTCTATCCACTGTTGTCTTGAAAGTTGCTCATAAGCTTTTTTCCTGCTGTTTCCCATACCTTTCCTGGATGTCCCTCTTCACAACCCAGTCTCCAACTCTCTATTACTGAAAATAGAAAAAGTTGCCACCCAAGTAAACTTACTGAGATGTGGATCTGAAATCCAGCATATTCCACGTGAATATGTGCTTGGACATCTGTGGCTTTAGAAGAGGATCTAGACACAAATTAAAAAAACTAACCTTTGGGCCATAAAATGCAAAAGTAGCATGGTACTAGTGTTTTGCAGCATTTAATTGATGTGTGCCTCTGCAATTATTCTGAGGAAGTGGGAGGAATGATGCCAAGTAGCAATGGACCTTATCTGTCCTGTTTGGAAAATGTATTTGTGTTATGCTATTTCTGACAGGTTCTAGATGGATCTGAGTTATTGGTAAAGAAACTATATTCTTAACTGGCTTCTGCTATCGAGCTGTTTCCCTTTATTTAATACTCAGCAGCATATTATTAGGGATAGATTATATTATTAGAGAAACATACTCTGAAATACTTGATTTTTTCAGCCTGAAATTATTGCACAAGTTTTCAAAAGTTTCAGTCTCCTATGAAAAAAAATCTGTGTATGGAAGTTTTGGTCTCAAAAACTTTCTTCCAAAAGTTGTAAAAAGGAAGCTGAATTAGAAATAAATTATTCAAACCCATTTGGGAGCCTCAGTTATAGTCTCTGTTTCTTGGCATTAAATGTCTATTCTTGTTGGAGTGTGTCATAGTTTCTGTAAGAAAGTGTAAAAAACCTGACCAGATGATGTCAGCACAGACAAGGTGGCTCCTGGCAGTAGATATTAAATAATTGCTGGTCTTAAATAATGCTGTGAAATGCATTTGGCTAGCTGGTGTCAGACTATACTGTGTGACCTCTCCTTCTAGGTGCTTCAGCCTCAGCCAGCAGAGCCCCTGGCACAGGCATGTGAGCACGAGCTTGGAAACCTGCACTTACTGCAGGCAGAGGCAGCTCCTTGCCCACTGCTGGCTCCTCTTCACTCTCCTTTGGCGGGAAACACCTCTCTGAAGGTTGCTTCCTCAATCAGTGAATGTTTTCCTCTGGAAGGAGAAAAACATATTAAAATAAGGGTTCCTGAAGTTTTCTTTCTGGAGGACAATGTGATAGATAGGAAAACCACAATGAAAGCCAAATACTCACCTATATCTTAAGGCTTCCCTGTTCCCTTTCTTCCCTTCTCCAGGACCCATGAGGCTGTATGTGAAGGAAGAGGCCTGGTGTATTTGTTCATCCAGCTGCTCTGACTACCCTGGATTATTGCCTGGTCCTAGCAATGCCCATGGAGTCCACCCTGCTGAAGCTTCTTGGGGTTAATGTGAAGGCAAAAGATTAGTTGGGGCCTGGAACATTTGCGGAAGTCTCAAGGATCTATCAGGCATGTCAGTGCCAGCCTCTGATCACTGAGACTCATCCAGGTCTTGTCACGAGGATTACATCTCTCTTTTGGCAATCTCTACACTTGCCTTGCACCCTCAGCTGTGCCTGCCATGATGTCATTCCCTTTTTTTGTTAAAAATTTGCATCTCTGTACTTAAGCAACAAATAAAACAAAATGTTATAAAAAAAGGAAGCAAAACCCATCTTCAAACCAACAGACATACCCAAGAGTGCTTTACCAACTGGGCAGCCAGATCTGTCTTCTGAATTTGCTGTTTGTAAATCACAGACACACAGAATGGTTTGGTTTGGAAGGGACCTCAAAGCTCAACTAGTTCCAACTCCCCTGCCATGGGCAGGGACATCCCCCACTACACCACATTGCCCAAAGCCCTGTCCAACCTGGCTTTGAACACTGCCAGGGAGGGGGCAGCCACAGATTCTTTGGGCAACTTGATCCAGTGCCTCAGCACACTCATTGTAAAAAATATCTTTCTAATAGCTAATCTAAATCTAACATCCTTTAGCTTAAGGCCATTAACCCTTCTCCTGTCACTACATGATCTTGTAAACTGTCCTTCTGCTTTCTTCTAGGCCCCGTTTAGGTACCGGAAGGCTGGTATATGGTGTCCTCAGAACATTCTCCAGGCTGAATAAGCCCAAATGTCTCACCCTGTCTTCACAGGAGAGGTGCTCCAGCCCTCTGAGCATCTTGTTGGCCCTCCTCTGTACGTCCTTTCTGTGTGTGCCAGTGGAGGACACTTTGGCAGTTTGGCTGTGGATTCACAGTGGAATGTGTTTAGTACAAGCTGTCAAGCTCCTTCTCATCCTCCCTGATATTATGCAATCTTCTCACCACCTCCTACAGCTCAGCCACCTGTTGCAAGAGGTCCTCCTTTTGGGC
Source organism: Gallinula chloropus (assembly GCF_964237585.1). Lineage (NCBI taxonomy): Eukaryota > Metazoa > Chordata > Aves > Gruiformes > Rallidae > Gallinula > Gallinula chloropus. The sequence goes on along the minus strand of NC_140087.1, from coordinate 90,121,958 downwards.
ACACCTTTTGCAGGCAGGCCTACCTCCCATCCCATCCCTGACATGGGAGAAAGGTCTGAGCATGTCCTGCAACCTTTCCCTTCAGCAGCTCTGAGTGGGGTGGAGGCATCAGCCATTGCTGGGGCAGATGGTGCAGATTTGAAACCTTTGTTCTCAGATGAGTGCCCACCATTCTGTCTTGAAGGTCAGGTAAGATCTTCAGCCCTTCACCTGTCACAGGATACTGCCTTGTTGTTGGGTTATGTGTACGTCAAGTGTCCAACCACTGGAATGCTCCTCCTTCAAAGAGGCACCTTCAGATATAGTTTGAGCTCCTCACTTAACACACTTGCTGCTCCTGTAAGAACTGGCTCAACTTTACCTGCTACTGAGCTGGGAATGTTAGCTTTGCTTTATTCTTCTAAAGAGAAAAAGCAAATACCGATCCATGTTTCCGGATTTTGCATTACCCTGTTTCAACTTGTCTCACCTGGAACCAGGCAGCATTGATACTTAAAGATATTTGACTTTTCGTTTTGGAATTATTGAAAACCTGTCTTTTTTATGTCTGAAAAAGAACTTCCTTGCCCTTGTTCGGCATCATGCAGCATCCTTGTCAGCCTGCATGCAGTTCTGAGGAGCTCCTGTTGGTACTGGTGATGTTATCTGACTACCCTGCAGCAGTTTGGTCTCCTTCAGACCAAATTGGCAGTGTTACAGAGGTGAAAGAATCCTTCTGACACAGGAAATGGTTTTCACCTTTTCCTCTTAAATGAATTTTTATTGCAGAAGGATACAACTCACATGAGCTCAGAGGCTGCTAACGACTTCTACTTCCTAACACTCATCCAAACCTCATGGACATTTTGCTGTCTGTTCAGCTTTGTTCATTCACTCCAATCCTTTTTTTTCTCCCCTTTCTCTGGTTAGCATGGGCTGTGAGACACTGTGTGTTGTGCTGCCCAGGAGGGATAAGAGGGGAGAAAGCAGAGGGAGGTGGCTAACCAGGAGATAGATGCAAGTCCTCTGGCAGGGTCAGTATGTGGCAGAACTTTCTTCTAGGCCAGCCAGCAGTCAAAAAATGTAAATAGTCTGACTAGCACCAGCTGGGAAGTGTACAGTCAAAAGATGAACCCTGCTTTATCCCTGGTGGGCAGCAGAGACTGCTTTGTGGGCCAGACCTGGCCTGCAAGCTGGCTGCAGTGCAGGCCTGCCTTACAACCTAAGCTGAAGAATGTAATTTTCTTTCTGAAATAATAAAAAATTGCCATTAATTTGCTGAACTTTTTTGGAATATGAAATGCAATTGTGAAGTTAGTTACTTGGATCAGTGTTGATCCCTTATTTGAATTTGCCAGACAATGATGTGTATGCCATCAGCAAGGCATGCTTTTCTGGGTCCTACTTCTCACCTTGTTCACCTCCACTGTGCCTTTAAATCATGTATGATTTGCTGTTCCTGCTACCTGGCCTGGAATAACATCCTCCTCCCTGTGGCTTCATTCTCCACTGCAACTATGTTATTTAACCTGAGGGCTGTGTTCTGGAAAACAGTAGCATTTTCCAGTTAAAACCCCTATGCTTCCTGTACGAAGAGTGCTTTTATACTTCCTCAGAAGATCTGTTCCAGATAGTGCTCTTATGCTGCTGCCCCACTGGCCTCCCCTCTCTTGCTTATTTAGTGTTTCCAGTTATGCCATTTTCCATTAATATTCCTCAGTGACCTTGGCAGGGCACTATTTTCTACTGCTCCCCTTTACAAGAGAGGATTTTTTTCCAGCTGTTCAGGTAATGTAAAAATGTGTTCTTGAAAACTAAACCAAGCCTCAGGCTACAACCCTCAGTTTTAACTGACAGACAGCTACTATCTGATAGAGGACAAGTTTAAGGACACTGGTGGCTTAGAGTTTGCTGGCAGGTGGTTTGCAACCCTATATCTGCACCGGTCTTTCCTACAGTAGTGGGCAATCCGATTTAAAATGCCCAATCCTTCTTCTTTTCACACGAAAAATAATCCTCTGTTTTATGTACAAACAAAATCTAATTCTCTGGTCTTTATTTCCATTGGCTTGCATAGAGTAGTATTTCGTGTTTCCTTATGATCACAAGCAATGCTCTCTTTGATACAACTTCTCCTGTGCAGATCCCACACACTTTTCTGTTCTGCAGATCAAGTGCAGCTTTGCAGCCTGGTCTGATCACTTTGCTCAATGTTACAGGTTTGCAATTCACTACTGCATTCCTGTTACTCCATGGCTTACATTAGCAATGAGGTAGTTTTGTTCTAGGCTAGCCTGTGCTGTCACGTCCCACACTCTCAGATTTTTTTTGTAGCTGGCTGCCCGAGATGATTTTCTAAGTCTCTGCAAGCTTTTCCAATGTCTCATTTTCATACAGGTATTTTGGTACAAGAAAAAAGCACAGAGGGAAAGTCTAGCTTCTATTCCTTAATTCTCCTGGCTAGTAGTAAGCACTTAATGATCATTCTTTCTAAGGTTACTTCCTAACTTGAGCATTTTCCCTGGATATTCTGATCAAGAGAAGGAAAGAAATGCCTTCCTACAAAAGCCACAGCCTTTGGGGATGACCTATGAGATACTGTACACACAGAACCATGAAGCACAGCATTATGCTATAGGATTTAAGATTCACCAAACTCATTATTTTGGTTGAAGAGGGGAGGAAGAGTTAGAGGAACCTGCCTTTAATTTCTCCATTGAGTGTCATCCTCAGAGTGTAAGAAGAACTTTATTAATTGCCTGGCGAGTCAATAAAATAATAGTAATGGATGCATTTGGACAGCAAGACATTTGTTAACATGCTCCTCATTTTCTGGCAACAGGAGTGCGGGGGCTGGAGTCAATGTCATTTCACTCTATCTGTGTTCAGGAAAAGAGCACAAAAGAATCCCATTTTTTATTGTCAAGCTGGCAGTACACAGACTAACAGTTTCTAAGTTCTGGAAAGACAGACATTCTTCTTAACTGAAGAATATTAAAGCAAGACAGCTTGAACTCTGCTTTAGGCCCAGGAGTGTAAATCTGGAATAAGTTCACTGGTTTTGATGAGGATACTTTGGATTTACACCAGTGACTGAGAATAGAACTTGGCTCTGTATCTTACCCTTCTCGTGGTAGTGAAAAATACAGTCCTAATGCAGACGTGCAAGTAAGCGATCGCAGGAGTATTGTCATATTGGTTCTACACTTAATTTTAGATGCAGGATTTAAATCTGTAGAACAATATGGTTTCCCAGAGAAGTTGTGGAGTCTCCATCTCTGGAGATACTCAAAACCCACCTGCATGCTGTCCTGTGCAGCCTGCTATAGGTAATCCTACTGTGGCAGGGGAGGTTGGACTAGATGATCTGCAGAGGTCCCTTCCAACCTCTATTATAGTTGTAATATCCAGTTTACCCAAAAGCACCTTTCAGCAGCCACGTAAAGAGGATCTATAAGAGAAGTAGCAATCTAATGCTTGCACAACTCATACAGCTTTCCTGTATGGGCATCCCTGCCTCTTGCGAGGTAATTCAGAAAATATTGTTGTGTTTTACTTTTTTATTTACTCATGTTTATAACACACACACACACAAATAGTTTATGCAGTAAATGTTCAGAAAAAGGCTATGTAGAGTTGGAGGAACTGATAAAGTCCCAATAGTTTTTGTCACATCTTCACAGAAATGTAGGTGATAGTAGACACTGCCATTATCAGCTTTTCAACTGCAGCATTATTATTTCTAGACTATACTTGCTCTATTGCAAGTAACTGGCTCGCAGATGAAAATGTTGCAAATACAGTAAAGCTGCAGAAGCCTCAAGTGCTGTTTTGACAATATTTTGTCTTTTCTGAGAACATGCATGAAAAGTCTCACAGTCATAAAGCTAGAACCAGTTTTAGCCTTCAAAGGTTTTTGTTTGGGGTTTTTTTTTTCTTTCAGTTAATATTCCATATCCTGCTACGACTTTTCAGTTGTTTACTTGCTATAGTGCAAAAACTGAGCCACCCTTCTTGGCATGATAAATCCACAGATATTGTGCTTTGAAATGATACACAGATGGGAAAGTTTCTAACAGGCATCAAAGCCATTAGATTTGTATTGCTTTTCCTATTGTTTAGTAATCACTGAGAGGGAATAGATCCCTCTGTGACCTGGATAATTGAAATGAAAGTCACAGAGTATTAAAAACAAATGGGAAGATGGAAAAGAAACTCGCAGTAGGATTTTTCAAAGGAGTTTTCAATGTCATGGACCTTCATTGTCACATGAGTGCCCAATTGCCTCAGGCTACGTTGGAAGACCCATCAGGAGGGTTGTAAAAAACAAAACCCCAGCTAACCTACACCTCAAAATTTAGAAAAAAGAAAAAAGCTGCAATTACAGATTAAATAGAGTGCTTCTGCCACTGGTTTTAATTGAGCAAGTGTGTTCATGTGCTTGACTTTTTATATAGATAGAAAAGAATCAATAGAAGTGTCATCAGACAGCATATGTAGCTCTTTAATCACTTTCATAATCCCAATCCTTAGCTGGAAACTAATGCCAGTCTACTGAAAATGCAACATCTTTATCATAAAATTCCTTAAACTCAATCAGGTGCCATTTTTTAAAGTTTAAAGGGATGATACGAGAAAACCCAAACACTTATGGTGCTGCACATTCATGAAACTCGTCTCTGGCTTTTCACCCATTCCTGAATAGTTAACAGTTGAAACTAAACAATGCTCCAGTCAAGTAAAGCACTTAGTTTGCATAATAGTTGAAGTACATGAATAGCTTTATGAAACAAATTAGACCACTTATGAAGTTAAAATAACTAGATGATGCTTTCTGATACATTGTAACCTGTTTTACTCCAAGCCCAAAGAATAGATCTTGGTTTTGGTTGGTTTTATTTTGTTTTGTTTTGTTGTTGGATATTTCTTTCAGACTTCATTTTCCATCATTCCTTCATTGCACGAGAAATTGAGATAAACCAATAGACTGACTTCACTAGCATGCTTTTCTTTTAAGGGAGGGAACCATGTCTTGATGTTGTAAAAACCCCACATCTCATTAGCATGGTGAACAAGGCTTTTATTGATGTCATTAGAGATGATACATTTAGTGATGTCTACTTTCTAATGAAGAGTGTTCAGTCACACAGATTGCACATCTGGTTTATGTGACAGTTCTTGAGAATTATTTACATGAAAGTCCATTACTATTCTGGATTCTGTTTATATTTGTGGGGGTTTCCCACATAGGGTTGTTGGACATGCTTGATGCCTACAGACCCACAAGCACTGCACAGTTACAGTAAAATACATACAACTTCCTGGGTAATCAAAGTGTGACATGGGTGAAACCATAAACACAAATGATCTCAGCACAACTGTTTGATGTTTTTGGGTCTTTCATTTGCTTTGTTCACAGAAATGATTCATAGAGTAGTTCCAAACATTAAGCAGGCATTAATATTTTATGTTCTCAATGTTCTTTGGGACATCAAGTATTTTTACTAGTGGTCACTATGTTCTGCTAGTGGTATGACAGAAATATTGCTGGACTTATTTGTTAATAAGACAAAGCTGTTTTTAACCATCCTTGACCCTTCTGTAATAATGACACAAGACTAAAAATTTTATCACTTCTGTGCTGACTGATAGCTGTTTGGCTGCACACTAAGAAACCTGAGATACTCTAGAGAATCTTAGGTCTACAAGGGAAAGCTCTAATTGATTTTCTCTGTAACCTTCAAAACCAAGTATTTATTGTTCATTGTGCTCAGCCTATGGCTCAGGTAATTCTACTGTTTTCTTGCTTATTGGATATGCATTTAGTCGGTGTTTTCTCTATCAGTATAGCTACTAACACTGCATGGGGTAGCAAGTCAGTGGGGCAAATAGTAGCACTACTTGCAATTCAAGTTGCCATATGCCTATATTCAGTTAAAGGCTAATGGAATCAGAATACAATTGCTAGGAAACATCATCACGATTGTTAGCTGACCATTCACCAGCTAGATAGAGGAACACATCATCAGAGGAATTGGGCATATATACTATTTGCACTTAAAATGATACTTCTTAGCTAATATAAAATGATGAAGAATTTATCCAAAATTCTTAATCAGTTAAAGCTTTGTCTCATTAGCCTGGCAGGATTTGGATTACATAGGATATCAGCTTTTACTCCATACTCTGAAAGCACTAAATAGGATGCAGTAAGGATAGGATAAATGCCTTATTTCTTTGTCAGATATTCCACTGGTACAAAATACTATTGGCAAGCTGATATTAACGAGAAAAACACAAATCATATCAAATCCTTTTGTTTAGAAAATGACATCCAAGAAGGGAAGACTAAGTTTAGATATGGTGAACCTGTGTCCTTAGAAGTCTATCTAGCCAGATACTTTTAATTTTAAAAGATTTGTAACAGTCTTAGTATAAGGCATTTCGGAAATTCAGTAATAAATCAACAGCAACATTAAAAAGACTGAACAGCACAAGTAATTAAGTATACTTAATTAATTTTACTGTTGATTTATCAAGGTTTTTAATGGTCTAGAGACACAGACACAACCCCTGAATCTACAGAATTATATAAAGGGTCAGGCAATTAACAAACCTATTGCTATAGAAAAAAGTTGTGACACTTCTAAATTGGGAATTTATGGCATCTCAAACAATGACACATTGCTGAAATACATTCTCAATTTGAAAGTCCAAATTTGTTATCTTTTCATGCTGTACAGGTGACATCAGTCAGGGTGTTGAAATCCATGCTTTGACATCTGTTACTTTGGATGTGCTGGCAGCATGGAAGAAACTGTGTGATTGAATCTCTGTCCTCTTTCAAGTAAGTCTTTCAGGCACAGTTCTGGCAATATATCAACAAAGCTTAGGCTGATGGTCACGACCAGGCTGGTAGGAGGCTTTTCTTCTTCCTTTCGTATCTTTCTTTACTGGTCCATGTGTAGCCCCATTGATTCATCCTTCTATCTTGACTTCCAAACAATCAAGACAAAACAAAGAAAAGAAATAAATCTTATGACACATGTAACTATAAAAGCTGACTGGACTTTTAACCTCATTTATTTGTATTTTTACTTCATAAATCCTTCACAGCAGGAACAGTCTCCGTCCCAAGTTTGTACAAAATGCAAAACTAGAAGGGGCTTTTGGGAATGATGGCCATCTATCCTAAAATAACAAGTGCTGAGTTTGATCCAGAATGGTGTGTTTGCAGAGAGTATGCTCAGTATATTCTCAGTTTCCATACTTACTACGGGTAACAGAATGAAAGGAAAAATCATCCACCTCTTTCTTAGATGATTAAACAAACATTTCTTTACATCTGTTATTAGAACTAGCAGGCAAATTTCACAGCTCTCAAAATATAATACAACAAAAATAAACTATGCTACAGCTTCAAATCTATCAGCTGCATTTCTGTGCAGATCTAGGAAGCCATATATCTGAGATATCTTGACAGTCTGAGATGGTTTCTGACACGTAACTTAATCTTTAAAATGTACATAGGGTGGATAAGTATGGAAATGCCATAACAAGTTTTGTATTTTAATTAGAATATACCATTAGATAGACGTTGTTATATAACATGGACCAATAACTTGCATAATTTGTACCAATTTTCTGAATATTTTTGGCAACTTGCATTTTTTCTACTAATTTTTCCCTTCTTAAGCTTCTTAAGAATGCCTCATTGATTTTGCAACTATTGTACTCATCTGTGACAAGTCATGCCGCTTTCAGATGGTCGTAACTAGTGGGCAAAGCTACCCAGTGTGTCACCCCAGATTTAACACAGTAGTGTGGTGGTGTGAGCTACAACTCCCTGGGTGACCAAAGTCTTTATCACAACCTGCTGACAGCAGCAGAGTGACTTTCAAGGGTAGCTGCATGGAACAAACTCTTAGAGGAGTGTGAGATCCACTGCTGAATGTCAAGGATGGGTATTCATGATTCAGTTGATGCCCATGGTGCAGCATAGGACCTTCTGGTCTGTGTACTCCAACTCTACTCCTGCTGTGCCTGGCTTTTCCAGCTTGATCTTCTGCCAGTTGTTGTGCTCCCAGTTTCAGCTGCTGTTCTCTTGATTTGGCTGCAGTCACAAGGGTTTATGACTGTCTTATACAAGCCCTGAGAGACAGCTCTGCTGGTGTGAATAATTCTTTCTCTAAGTTGCCTAATTACTGCTAATATTTATTTTGTTTTCATAACAGGTCCAAGACAGATTTTCCGTGAGAAGGTTAGCAATAATGCTCCCTACCCAGAAGAGTTCATGTGCATGCTCTCCTGCTGTGTCAACTTTTTGCTTGGTAAACAAATCTTGCCTGGGACAAGTGTGGCCCGAAAGATGACATGTGGTGCACTGATGCTCATCTGGGTTTTAGGAAAATGCATGACCAGTTGAAGTCAGTCCTGTATCTGTCTGCCAGTGGTATCAGATTCCCCTCGCATACTGTCTCCTCTGCATGAGCAGCCAAAGCCAAGCTGCTTCAAGGTACAGGCCAGATTACTGCAGTGCTGTTTAATTTCCTACCCAGCGTTTAGTTCTCCACATTTTCCTCATGTATTGCTCCAAACTGCCAGTCTGACCACGTGATCCAATGTTCAGCCAGCTGGCCAGAATACAGTCAGAGCCTGGTCAATATTTGGAAAGAAGTACACATGCTGCCTGATTTCAACTGAAATAATGGAATATCCATAAATACAACATGTTTTTTGAAGAGGCTGAACAGCTAGCCATTTCCCAGATTGATTAGCTATGCCTTCAGTCTATCCATCAAACAAATTTAAGTGCTGCTGCAAAAGAAAATCAGAAAACAAGGTAGGGCAAAACTGTCTCAAGGACCTTGCTGGTGGTCCAAAATCTTGTAATTCAGTTTCTCAAAAGAAGTAGCAAAAGGTGAGGAGAGAGAACAGCATTATGAAGTGATTGCAGGATAGCATGTATGTATTTCCACAAAGATGTCAATCTAACTATTTAACGAGGCTTAGGTCCTCCATTTCCCCCTGTTTTTCTGTCAGACCTTTTTGTTCCAGTGACTTGGGGAGTTTGGGCATCAGCAGCCTTATGCTACAAGGAAAAACAGAAGTAGGAAAAAAACCCCAACATTCCAAGGGATCTCTCACTTCTGCTGCCTGGTTTTCCTTCATTTTTTTAAGGATTTACAGAAGTGTACTCTCATTTCTGTTCTACTTTGGAGTTTGAATTTGGTTCTTTTGCTTTTGTAGGAAAGTTTTCAAAACCCCCTTGATTTTAGCTTTTGTTTAGCAGAGCAGAGTTTTGTGAGTGTGAAGTTTTCAGTGTTTGCTTCCCACTCAGTCATAGAGGAAGTTATACAGGAAACTGCAACCAAGCCAGGTGACATTATGGAGATCTATCATAAGAGAAGGGTTTGTGTTGGATCTTTAATGACCATTTAGTCCCATCACCCTGGACATTAGGGGCATTTTTTTCTCTTCTACCTTCTTTTTCAATCTAGATTTTGTCTTGATACCACCTCATACTGTGAAATCGAGCAGAGTAAGTGGAGATGACACAAAGACAGGTGTGTAGTGAGTTTGTAGGACCACTGAAACAGGTTAGACTTTACTAGAATATATGCCAGGCTTATTCCTAGCAAGGCTTCACTGCCTGGACATCAAATGAACCATGAGCACCCCATCCAGATCCAGAAGCCAGAAACAAATTACAAAAAAATGTGGAAAATTTGCATTACTTGACTTTGCAGGGTGAATAAGAAGACATGACAAATCTTGTTAGTGCAAACAACCTGGGGCAAAGAACATACCTACGCTAGATTATAGCAGCATTATTAATTCCATATACTATTTTACTTCTTATTTTTCTAGTTATTAAAATGGGTAATATTTTAAAATTCTCCTATAATCCCAAATGCAAGCTCCCTGCAACTTTGTAGTCTGGTTAACCCTTATTTTTATAGAAAAGATATATCAGAAATATTGGAGCAGTAAAAAAGCCCCCAAAACCCCAAACTTCCAAAAAGCATTGTGGGCTGCTTTGGGTACCTCTTGACCTGGTGTTAGGAAGTAAAAGTAGCAGGAAAGTCAGGTCTGAGAACAGCTAAGCAGAATCCGTGTAGGGGAGCTACACAGCAGTTACTAATGTATTTCTTGTCATAGGTAGCTTGTGCTTTCCATGCCACAGTCACTTGACTTGCCCTTTAACCAGATTTTAAACAACCTATATTAACCAGCCTGCTCACGGGCTAGGAAATTCATTAATGAGCTGTTTTTAAGTAACTGGACGAGATCCTGTCCCAGCTCTCACTGACCTCTCTGCAAGGATTTTTATCCCTCTTGTCTTGAAAAGACAGTGACTTTGGTATTGCTTGCTTCCTTAAATACGAACAGAAGATGCTATTAAATTACCTCATCACATTTGAATTAATGTGGGATTTATTTACTTATAAGGAAGAATACAAACATGAATGCTGTAACACAGCTGAGAAGGATAGTGAAAAATAAGAGGGATGAATGTCTTTCAGTAAATACATTTACTTCAGTTCATGATTCTGGCCTAATTCTCGCCATGATTTTGTTATAATAAATTCTAAAGAAAATAAGATTACAGTGATAAAACAACATCTCTTACCAATAATTACCTAGTGCACACATGCAAAGAGTTAGACTGTCTGCCTGCTCTGCCAGCTAAAAAGCACCTCAGCTTAATGTTTCACTATTATTTACAAAACCATCTTTGAAGTTTGATCTGAAACAGCTCATCCGCTGAACAATGCCTCAGACTTCTCTGCCCAAAACAAATAATTCAGTTAGAAGAGAAACAAACAATTCCATCATTTCCATGACAAATACTCTCTTTTGCCTGAAACCTACGTTCAGGAGATTTCTTCTGTCATAAATCCTTTCTTGATACGCATCTGAGTTGCTTGAAGTAAGAGATTTCTCAATTACAGCAACCCAGAAGTATTAAAAATGAAAAGTTTTTGGACAGGAAATATAATTTCATTGAAAGCAAGTTGTTCCTCAGGAAGGAACAGTTTATTCTTTTGATCTGGAAATAAAAATAATTCTGAAATTTTTATGATGTAAAATTTTGGCATTTTAAGGTTTTGTGTTTTTTTTTAAGTGTCTGTACAAGCATAGAAAATTCATGGTTATTTGCAAGTAAATGACATCTAATAGATATTTAATTGGATCTCAAAGTTCCAGTACACCTCTAGTGATCATTGACTGTGAAGTATCACTATGCACAGACAATGGAATAGAATATGATACAACACAATATAGTATGATAATTTCAGTTGGAAGGGACCTACAATGATCATCTAGTCCAACTCCCTGACCATTTCAGGGCTGACCAAAAAGTTAAAGCATGTTCTTAAGGGCATTGTCCAAATGCCTTTTAAAACCTGACAGGCTTGGGGCATTGACCACGTCTCTAGGAAGCCTGTTCCAGTGTTTTACCATCCTCTTGGCAAAGAAATGCTTCCTAATGTCCAGTCTGAACTTTCCTTGATGCAACTTTGAGACATTCCCACATGTCCTATCACTGGATTCCAGGGAGAAGAGCTCAGCACCTCTCTCTGCACTTCACCTCATCAGGAAGCTGATGAGAGGAATGATGTTGCCCCTCAACCTCCTTTGCACACTAGGCAAACCCACGAAGACATAGATTTTAGGGGAAAAAAATCAGAAAGATAAAAGGAAAGCAAAATTAAATGCTTTGCTTTGTCTTTCTCTTGAGGTAGCAGATAAACATCAGATGAATCCAACAGTGAAAAATAAAGTTAAAATATGACATTTTCCATTAGCAGCAATAGAAAAGAATTTGCAGTTATTTTTTTTAATCTGAAAACTAGAGATTTCACAGACACATCTTTTGTAAATTTGTATCCGTCTTATTAATCTATTAGGAAATAGAGCTTAGAAGAATGAGTTCATAAAAAAGGACAGCTTTTCTAACAGTTTTCTTACAAAAAATGCAGTTTATATGTATGATTCAGGTATGTCCCAGTAAACAGTGTATTCAAGTTTTTTTAGTATATCATGAAATCCCTGGATGTATAAACTGTGGCTAAAGCTGTGTCTGTAACCAGCTGCCTAGATGCCATGAGAATGAGGGTGGTTTATATCTTATTAGGAAAGGGACAGAAATTTGAAAACATTGAATGTCCAAGGGACACTTAGTAGAGTTATATGCTTATATTTCTTCATTATATATTGGGAATGGCATGTCAGCTTCCATGGCATGCTTATATAATTAAAAATTTTATTATAAATCTTTTAAAATTTACTGCTTTGGAGTGGCAGTAGCAAATGCCTCATAAATACAAATGTCAGTATATGCACAATAGATCAAATTAGAAGTATTACTTTTATGAATATTTGACAATATTGTCTAAAAAATATAGTTTCATGAAAAGTAGGTGTGCATAGATAAATATATTCCCCAACATTTCATGACTTATAGAGTCATAGGAAAATTAAGGTTGGAAAAGACCTGTAAGAGTCCAACCATTTAACCTAGCACTGCCAAGTCCACCACTAAACCATGTCCCATATGTTTGTCCCACAAGTGTCACATCTTTGCATCTTTTAAATACCACAAGGGATGGTGACTCAATCACTTCCTCGAGCAGTCTGTTCCAGTGCTTGATAACCCTTTCAGAGATATTTTTTTCCCAATATCCAATCTAAACCTCCCTGGCTGCAACTTGAGGCCATTTCCTCTTGTCCTATCACTTGTTACTTAGGAAAAGAGACCGGCAACCACCTGATTACAACCTCATTTCAGGTAGTTCTAGAGAGTGATAAGGTCTCCCTCTGTCTCCTTTTCTACAGGCTAAACTATCCCAGGTCCCTCATATTCTCCTGTGGTCTAGACCCTTCACCAACTTAGTTTCTTTTCTTTGGACTTGTTCGAGCACCTCAGTGTTTTTCTTTTAGTGAGGGACCCAAAACTAAACACAGTTCTGAAGGTGCAGCCTCACCAGTGCCAAGTAAAGGGTGACAATTGCTTCACTAGTCCTGCTGGCCAGGCTGCTGTTGGCCACCTTGGCCACCTGGGCACACTGCTGGCTCGTATTCAGCTGGCTGGGGACCAACATCCCCAGGTCTATTCCCACTGGGCAGTTTTTCAGCTAATCTTCCCTAAGCCTGTAGTGTTGCATGGGGTTGTTGTGACCCAAGTGCAGCATCAAGAACTGAGCTTTGTTGAATCTCTTACAGTTGGCCTCTGCTCATTGATCCAGCTTGTCAAGATCCCTCTGTAGAGCCTTCTTATCCTCAAGCAGATCAACATTCCTGCTCAACTTGGTGTTCTCTGCAAACTTACTGAGGATGTACTCAATGCCCTCATCCAGTTCATCAATAAATATATTAAAGCGAACTGGCCCAAGTACGGGGCCCAGCGGAACACCACTTGTGGTTGGCTGCCAACTGGATTTAACTCCATTCACCACAACTCTCTGGGCCTGGCCATCCAGCCAGTTTTTTAGCCAGTGAAGAGTACATCTGTCCAAGCTGTGAGCTGCCACTTTCTCCCAGAGAGAAAGGCTTTACTAAAGTCTAGGTAGAAAACTTGCACAGTATTTCCTTCATTGAGCAAGTGGGTGAGTTTATCAGAGAAGGAGATCGGGTTAGTCAAACAGGACCTGCCTTTCATTAACCCATGCTGACGGTCTGATTGCCTAGCTGTCCTGCACATACTATGTGATGGCACTCAGGATGATCTGCTCCATAACTTTTCCCACTTGATAAATAACTAAGTCTGCTACAGCCCCAGCAAAACAATTGCTGTGGACTATAGCTTTGATTACCAATTCAGGCTTGCATGGTCATTTGTGTGGGAGTATAGGTCGATCAACTACTATTCACCCATTGCAGTTAGAAATGGTAAGATGTGGATAAACTGTATGACTGACAAGCCTTTAAAAAAAGCTTAAATCTCATTAACCAAATAACAGTGTGTAAAAATAGCACTATTGTTTGAATAAATTAGTAAATCTAGTGTAATTTTCAGTTTCTAAAAATGCAGATGTGGGTGTATGTGTAAGAAATGTAAAACACATTTTGAAATCGTAGCATTCAATGTTGTTTCATTGTTCTTTTCTCTTGTGATTTATTGCCCCAGTGCTGGTGTGTGTCTATATAAGCTTGTCAGTTAGCCATGCATTCCGATATGTTACTTCCTTAATTTCAGGAACTTGCTAAGGATTTGATAATCTTTGTGGGTGACTTAACATTGACGTCAGTGTAAACTGAGAACATCACCGTGGCCTGACAACATGTATTTTGGATGTGTATTGTTAAATATACTGATAGGCAAAAGCAGTTCTTCCTAGGTGAAATAACCACAGGAAAAAGCTATGTTAAAACCAAGACAGTGGGAAAACCAAACTGGCTAAAAAGGAGGTGTTGGATAACCAAACTCTTTAACAAAACACTGTGCTGCAAATTTAAATGAGAGATGTGCAGTTCCTGCTGTGTTACAGTCCATGAGTTCACGCCAGTGATTCGGAATAGCATTTCCTCACATCTGCTCCTTCTTTTTCTGTGTGCCAAAAACTTTGAAAGAACTTGTTTGAAACCACTTAAAGACTTGCATTCTTTTTTTTTTGTTTTTTTTTTTTTTAAATAAACCTTTTTCACATTAATGGTTTATTTAAACATGACACGGTCTGTCATAACTCAAACTGCAGTCTGGTTTTCCTATGATTAATCTTATACCATTATGACTTTTTTTCTTGGAAATAAGTGATCTTCATGGATGAAGGTAATTGTTTGTCATGGTACATAATAGGAAAACTATGGAGAAAAAACACAATAGCTGGGTTTTTTGGAAAAGGACAAAGCAATACTCCTCCAAACCTGAACAGAAAATTTTAATTAAGGTATTTGTCCCAAGGACAAGAATAGTCCAAACAAATAACCTTGATTACAAAAGGAAAATATTTAGACTCATGTGATGGTAGTAAAGTAATAATTGTGAATGATTTTAACAATTTGCACTCTTTTCTGAACTACATCTGGTATCTCACTGTTTTGATAACTCCCAGTTTACAGCTTCTTTGCTACACTTCACTGAAGTACAAAGGTGCTCTGAATTCCTGTGGACCAGCTCTTCCATTGCCTTATATATATATGTCTGGGTTGACTCCCTTAGCCACTTTATTACAGGCTACATACAACTTGATTTCCCTATGATCCAGTACATACTTGAGGACCTTGGATTAGGCCTGTTTTCCAGAATGTGTTTGTATATTCAATTGCCTTGAGATATTTGTCTATTCAGATTATCAGAACCTGGAATTTATTTGTTATCATCCAAAATTCTCATTTAAGCATGCTCAGGGTAGGGTACACTAAGTGCTCAGGTACTTTTATATATGGGCTGTTAAGGGTTTAAATTAAAATGCACGTACTTTAAGTGGATTCCTGTCTGGTCTTTAAAGATTGCAAGCAACCTATCAGTGCACACATAGATGTTATACCTCTGTGCAGGAAACCAGGCTCTGACTGGATCTGAGGTTATATGCTTATCCTTTTGAACACCAGACACAATAGCAGGGGCAACAAGTGAGACAGGATCGGATAAAAAGAGACCCCAAATATGGGTTTTCCCACCATATTAATCCATTTTTTATAAATGCCTCAATAAAAAAGATTGGCTGGAAGTATCCACATCTAGAGAAATATATAAAGAATTCTTCATCTGGATGTTTGCAGTACTAATACTGGGGGTTTTTTTGTAAGGGATGTATAATTTAAAGCACGTTTAACTCAACAACCCATTTTACAACTGTGATTTTTAATTTTTGTTTTTTTGGTAACAGTTGTATGTGAAGAGCGTAATGTGACTAGTTAGGTTTGCTAGCTATTACATTTTATTTGCAGTAAGAGTTCAGGCATGTAGGAACTGAAATCAGCCTACTAACTTCACTTGTAAAACCCCTGTGACGTTGATTTAGCTGCTACTTTAGGCAATGTATGTTAAGAAAGTTCGCTTGTTTTTTTGGTTTTGTTAAGCAGGGTGAGTGTACCTTGTGAATGAAGATTAGAAGGAATAGGTGAGACACAGGAAAAGAAGAAGAGATGGCACTACAGGTCCTGAGAGTTCATGTTGCTATGGAGCGTGTAACTGTGGAAATAGCTTACCATTTCTATTGGATTTTAAAAAATTGTATCTTGCAACACTGGAGAATTTTTTTTCCCTCATTAATGTTAAGTTAAAGAAGTTTAAGATAAATAAAAATAAAGTAAAATGAAACTCTCATAAGAGGCAGATGCTGAAAGGAGGAGATGATAAAGAGACAGTTAAAATTCACTGCTGGACTGCTAAGTATAATTGGTACTGGGGTTAGGAATAACTTAAAGTGTTTATATAGTCAGTAAAAAAGATGTATTTCCAGTGAGTGATTCAAAGCTTGAGTGAATCAGAAAAGGCTCAGCTGAATTTATTCCTCAATGCAATGGTTATATATACATGAAAAACCCAGCAACCTTGAAAGACAGAAAGGTTTTTTGTCTTAATTGTTTTGACTGTTTAGTGGTTTCATTACCTCTCATTGGCATGGGAACTCTAAACATCATGTAGAAAATTACTAACAGCTATGCATGACGGAAGGCTATAACATTAACAAAGTATAGGATGATGGTCAGTGCTCACAAATGAGGGGAGAGGTTATAGCAAATGGTTTTGACTTTCAGATATTAGATGCATGGACTCCACTGCATTGAAGGTTTATTTATGACTTTGGAATTGGTAAGAAAAATAGGCTTTTGGAGCACCTGGCTGCGACCAGGGACTCTGGTGGAAACTATAAAGCCTTGGGGTTGCTGCAAGGAGGATAAGGGAGATAATTCCAGGACCAACATCCATCATAGAGACAAGAATGGGCATTTTGCTAACAGACAACTCAACCTGAATAAGATGAATCCTGAACTTAGTCTCCATAGCGCTTTGTCTCATTAAAATACTGATAATTATTCAGAAGTTCAGGGATCCTTCCACCTAGTCAGGTGAAGGCATTATGAAGTGAAAATTTTATGATTATTTTATCATTGACATTGCTAAATGGTAAAATTCACCTGGAAAGAAATAAAATCCTCTTCAGGTTTTGTAGGGAGCATGATGAGTATCTCATGGTGTCCAGAAGCAGTTGAAATAGCACTGAGGGGTTGGTATTCTCCTTTTCGTATGCGCCTTTTCCATCAAGTGGGGTTTTTTAGGATAGAAAGAAACAGACATTGAACAATTCAGTGAAACAGAGATGTGTAATACTATCATTGTATACGTGAAAAAAAGACCAGGACTAGATACTATATGATTTATCAATATATTCCTTAACAAGGGTGATCAGGAGAGATCAGACTGTGTTGGAGATCACATAAATTTGGCATGTCCTTCTTTCTATGTTGTGAGTATATTTCTATCTGCTTATTTGCTTGTTACCTCTCTTCTATATTGATGGCTTCAATTTAGATTTTGGTGTGCAGGTGTGTATCTGTATTTGATGCTGCTTCAATTAATTCCACTGAAGCTGAAGACTTCAGTGCTTGGGGAAAATGAGAGGTGCATATAGTTGGGAGACCAGCTATCCTAAACAGACACGGGCCATCTGCAGTTCTGGTATTGTAAGTGGAAAAATGCTGTATGCACATTATTTTGGACATACTGTTCTTGAGAGGCATAAGAGCCTAACTTATTGATGCTTAACTAGACCTACAGAAATATTAAGTTAATTTACCAGTAGCACCAATGCCAATAGAAGTCTTCCAGGATGTACGGCATGTATGTACAGGATGTACGGCAGAGAAATAGATGCTTTGTGAGTAAAGACAAAATGTTCTTCCTTTTGAGTGTGCTGCCAGAAATCTCTGTTGATGTAAAGGTATCAACAATAAGGAAGTGACCAAAGTGGTAGTAGCAGAATAACTAATTTTCTCCAGCTCTCATAAAACCTCCAGATGGTTAATGATGAAGTGCAGGCTTTGTGTACGGAAGACTCAAGGCTAGATGTCTTTGCTTGTATGGAGAAATAACTGAGGTGGTTTAGTTTAGTTTTGTTTTGTTTTTTCTATGAAGAATCAAAAATGTTTTGCAAGGTGTTTCAAAGCTTACTTCTGAATGGAATGAAGCTCTCATCCTTCATGTATTTAGTTTATTCCATTTGTGGTATTTCCTGAACAAGGAGAGCAAGTGTTTCAGCTTCCATCTGGACACAGTTCTGAAATATGTCAAAGACAGTGACCAGACCTTGATGTGAATGAGGTTAGTGGAAAAGAAGTTTCATAATCGTACAAATATTCTCTATCAAAGCAAAAGATTCACAGTCTTTTGTAAATTTTCCATCTGATTTATCAAGATTCATTGCAGACAGTAACACACCCGCTAACAAATGAACAACTGATAATGTAGACATTGGTGTATATACATAAATCCCCTGTATTGTAAATTTCATTAGAAGGTATTTCTAGGACTGATACTAAGGCAAGAATGAATGTCAGGCTTTTCCTTCCATTTCCAATGTCTGTACAGAAAAAAAAAAGTGAAGAAAATTGAAAAGCATTTATTTTATACATCCCTAAAATAATATTGCCATGTGTCATCCCTTTCTCTTTTGGAATTACTAATAGACTTTCCAAGATGAATTTTAAAAATAACCTCCCAAAAGATGTCCCCTTTTAGCTATTTTGTTAGGTTTGGCTCCTGTGAAGGTACACTTACTGCAAAACTTCTATCAAGAATCCTAAAAACCGCATAGTCTACCTTTGGGAAATACTATACGTGACTTCACAGCATTTCTTCATTTGGTATTACGGTAATTTCAGTACAGGATGCTTGCTCTTCCTGTTAGCCTGCACTGCATGCAAATGGACTATGTAGGACACCTCTGTCTCCAATTGATGTACTAGAGACATTCTCAGAGACAAGGCATGGTTAGAAGCAGGTCCAGTAATTCCACAGTACAACAACGGAATTACTGGATCATCTCAAATTGCCGTTAAAAATATTTTCTTAACTTGCTTTTCCAGCTGGCTTAAATTCTTGGGTTTAGTTCTATGGAAATCATATTCATCTTGACCCTGAAAGCACTGATGAGTTCCTGGTCCATTTGTTATTACAAATGGTTATTTTTTAGAGGAAAAACAGTGGCAAGGAGAAATGTCACAGAAATGTTATCTTAACTGTGGTAGACCATGGGAAATCCAGGTTTGGGTGAAACTTTAACTTTTTACTTTCACTGCAAGGTGATTTCACATTTGTTTAGAAAGGCCCTCTGTTGTCTGTAATAAATTCTGTGGGTCTCTAAAAACAACTATGTGGACTATACTTGCTGTTTTCCCTAATACTCCATCAGTCTCATTGTTAACATTGGACATATCAAAGCAATAGCCAGAATAAAGCAAACTGTAACAGCTGTGTACGGACAGGCTATTTTGTGAATTATACTTTTGAAATAACTTCATTAAAACTCATCTTTTGGAAAAAAAAAACCCACATATCTCTGTTTTTTCAAAGCTTTTAAGCTTTTTATTTCTTTTGCATTCCTGAAGTGATGGAAACATGATGCAAAACGTGGCCAAGAGATTACATTAGAATCTTGAAGGGTAGAAGAAACGTGCTTGGGATATTTAAAAAATTGAAAACTGCTGCCACAGTGGTTCTCCCCAGTACAAGAGAATTACTGGGAAGCTGAAGTAAACTCTGAGGGATACCTCAGGTGGAGAGATGGAAAACATGGTGTGGGTAAACTACTGAGTTGTTCAGCCCGTTGGAGAGAAGAAGGTCAATGGGCCTGTAATCCTCCACTGCAAGAGGTTTAAAGGAAGGCAGGACTAGACTTTTCCCCCAAAAGTTGTGCAGTGAAAGGAGGCAGAAGTCACAAACTGCAGCAAGGGAAATTAATTTCAGATAAAGGGGGGAAAAAAAACCAACTATAGTCTGGAATTCATCTGATCCCACCCCTTGCTCACAATAATAGGGTTACTGTAGAGTTAGAGCAGGGTGCCATTTTCACTCATGTTTTGAAAATTTCCAAGTTATCATGACAGTTTGTTAAATATTTGTGTGTGCAATCTAAATAATTCTAAAGCTTTTGAATCCTTTTAGAAAGTATATAGCACATTGAATAAAGCTGGCACAAATTAGTGTCCTTTTAAAATATATCTATTAATAAAAAATGTATTATTTACAGTTAAAACTTCTCTGAATCTCAAAAACATTTAAGTTTCTTTGGATTTGTTATGGTTTATAGTCACTTGTTCTTGTAGTAATAACTTTGAAAATCAGATAGGAGTATTTTCTCAAAGGCATAGCATCTTACACCTAGTTTTGACAAAGGCTGAACATGTTTTCTTATTAGTTAGTAAGGCTTAAATTCTTAGACATCACCATGAAAATCCCAAACAAACACAAACAAGGCAAAATATTTGGGGTAGGAACTGAAGAAATTTTAAATTGTGCAAATGAGCAATGCTGTTTAAATGACCTAATAATAGACACTAATTTTCTTTATAAATCAATGCATCAAAACTGGGATGTGAATCAAAACCACAAGCAAGTTATCTAAGTACACTTAGAAATCAACTTTTGGAAACTACTGAATATGAATTTTCATGCCAATTGGCTGTGACATTAAGTGGGTTATTTTAAACTCTGCTGTGAATGTTCCCCATACTGTTCAATGGGGCTCAGCCTCTGGATCTCAGAAGAGGAGGACAGTGAAACTCTTCCTATTAGTTAGACTGACCCAAGCTAGCTTATTTGATCAACTGCTTCCTACTCTTGTATTCTCTGCTAAGCTCTCACATCGCAGTGCTTGTGAGTTATATTTCACACCTTCTCCAGTTGGCTCAGAGACTATGTTGCATTCTGGTGGGTGATGACCTGGACTCAGTTATTCATGCCTTCATCACCTCTTGGCTAGAGTATAGTCCTGTGATAAACTTGGGCACGATGCCTACAGCACTTAGGAAACTCCAACTAATAGAGAAGGCTGGAACACATCTCTGCAGTCACACTGGCTACTATGGGTTTACCCGGTCTCCCTACAGAGATTCCCCATAGAATTTCAGCTCAGGTTCAAATTCCTTTTCTACTTGTGAAAAAACAGATTGTGTTTTGTGACTAAAAAAATCTGCTCTTTTGCTGGGGACATTGCACTGTAAGTGAGGAAAAGCTTACATCTCAAAGCTTTCTTGTGGTTCAAACTGAGTCCTAGAGTTTATGCAGGAACAAGAGAACGTCACTAATTTCTCTTTCCCAGCTCCTATTCCACTTTGCCTTCTCTAATAGAAGCATATAATAGTTTTTGTAATCCTAAATCTTGAATTCTATTAGAACACCCTTCCTTCTGGAGTGGAGGAGAAATAAGAAATCATACCAGAAATACACAGTATCCACATTTCTGTTGCTTACTGCAAAGTAGGTCAGAGAGTAACTGAAGTCAGGAGAACCTATGTGATGGACCAGACTGATCATGCACAACTAATAGCAAGTTCAGGGTCAAAGTTTTGGCTTTCTTTTGAAGAGAGGCTGTTAAAAGGCATAATGACTAAATTTAGTGGTGGAAAATATTTTGTGAGTTTGCTGAAGAATTATTTTTGTTTCCTACCACTAGAAACAGTTGATAAAAATCAGAGAAATATTTTAAGGCTTTAATTCATTAGAGTATTTACCCAGTCATCTAAGTCTATTCCCATTTAGTGACATATGTGTATATTTTAGTGTTTAATGTCTACAACTTTTCTACTGGTACTGGCCATGTGAGAAGGAGATCTGTATGCTAATACAAGAAGGAAGCAAATTTTGGAATTTTCTGTTCTGGAAGCAGAATATCTGACACATCAATGCACATACAAAATTGGTGAAACTGAAGTAACAAACTAGTCATGAGAGCTGTACTGAAGAAGCAATTATATATTGTATATTATATAGCTTGGACTCCTAACAAAGAAAATGTTATGGTTCTAGATATGACTGAATGGACATGCAATTCCTAGAGCCACTTCACGTAGAATGATTAAAAAAGTCAGGTAGCACTTCCAAAACTCTGCTTCCTGAATATAATATCTGGAAAAACACCCCACAAATAACTTTATATATATTTAGGTGGAATCTTTCCTCATAAATAAGTATTGCTTGTCCTAGGAAATTCTATAAATCTCATCTTTAAAATTTTCCTTATTTCATTCTTCTGTACTTGATCCAGTGAAAGTAATCCCTTCTATGTACCACAGCTGACCTACTGTACCACTTCAGTTTGAGAGAAATGCAATAAAAATAGCTAAAGAATGTTCCCAGGAGAGCAGCTATTGAGGGAAGCTGTCATGAGATTTATAGAACTTTCTATGTTTGCTGGTACCTAAGATCAGCTGAGCAAGGAAAGCAGAGAATTGCACCTGAGAATCAAAGCCACTTTTCAAATGCAAGTGTTATAAAGGAATACATCTGAAGAAGAAAGCAGGATATGTCTTGACAGCACCAAAAATCTGTCCATTATATGTTTTCCCTAGATCTAAGGATTTTGTGGTCTAATTGGGAAGGAATTTAAAGGATTGCAACAGCTAAAAAGGCAGGAACATAGGTCTATATGTATGTATATTTCAGGTTCAGAAGAACCACTTTTTAAAAATGCTATATTGAGTTCATTGTGAAAAGCCCAAGCTATCCTTATTCTATACAATTCAAAAGAGTCTTTTAATGACTTTGTGGCTCTGCAGTTGCATACACTTCTATTGTCAACATTTGAATAAGGTCTTGCAACTCACTAAAATAATTCATATTCCTCCACCCAATTTTTTTTCCATATGTCTTTCCAGTCAGTGTGTCAGCAGGGAGCTCCAGACTCAGTTAATGAGGATGATGAACCAGTTATCTGACAAAGCAATTTTATATTCTCACATGTGTCAAAAGAACACAGATCAGCTCTAAATTTTACTTTCTCACGTGTTAGTGTGAAAATCATATTTTCAATGAAAGTAAGTCAGCTGTGGAAGCCCTCAAGATTGTTAGCTGGCAACCTAGGCATTAGTAGAAATTAAATGCATTATGCAAACCCTATCAATTTAGGAATTAAATAGAATCATAGAATCATAAACTCATTAGGGTTGAAAAAGACCTCCAAGATCATCTAGTTCAACCATCCTCCTGCCACCTATATTACTAAATAGTTTATGCACTGATTGGGGCCATACACATTTAAATGATACAAGTATTCAGTGCAGCTAAAGAAAAGAAGGAAGAAGAATATGAAAATTAAAACAAGAATTAATTTTTTTTTTTCTAGAACTGCTAGGAACTTTGCTAGTTAACTCATGGTTCATTTAAGGTATAGTATTGAAACAGTTTTAGTGACATGAAGAAAAAGCAGATGGAAGAGCAAAACCCCACAGCATTATGTTCTTTTTAGTCACATATGTAGCAGACCTACACCTTCATTCCCCAATCTTGACAGTCCCTCTGTCGGTCATCAAATACTCGGTGGAGTTCAGCGGCAATTTGGTCAGTGGTTTTGTTTGGTTATATGGTCTTGTTACATAACAAGTGCATTATATTCCTTTTCTATGCAAAAAAAGCTCTGTAGTAACCTCAAGGATGATTTGCATTGATGAATGAAAAGATACACATAACTGGAGATGTAAAATGAAGTTGCTAGTTCTAATGCACAATAAGGTAAATGCTAACATGTAGACACTGTTTTCATTGACATTATGGTATTCAGAGTCTTTGCACGGAATACTTTCACTGTTTTCTATAAAAGCTATTTGTCACTCAGCAACAAATTAAGGACCCAGTAGTTAGTCTATTTTTTCTTTCTTCATTGTTCTTTATTTATAACTTGATGCATAAACTACACAGGAATTTTCCAAACATAAAGAAAGACAAGAACTATTGCTTCATACCCTTGAGCATCTAAAAGAACAAAGATATTTGGAAATCTTCTCACTATACTAAATCCCAGATGACAGCATTAGCTCATTTCTATTGTGATTTCCTTTGTTTGTGTTCCTAAGTATAAATGATGCAAATAGAACGACTACAAATATCATGATCATCTACTAGTTCATAGCAGGTGAAGAGAACTGTAGGGCGGCTTTACCGAGGCTACATCCATACCTTTCCCCTTTGATGCCTTCCACTTGCTGAAAAGCAAGACATATATCTGTTCTGACAGCCCTCAGCACAGAACCTAAAGTCTCCAGGAGCTGGCCTTTGGACTTGGAGGCAAGCTCTGTTGTGACCAGATTTGTTAATGCAATTCCTCTCATGCTTAAACAAAACATTTCCTTGTGAGATGTTAAAAACACTCTAAAAAGGAGGTATCATAAACTTTCCCTGAAACAGGGGAAATGTGCACAGATTAAGTACCACACAGAAGGGTTTTTTTTTGTGAATAAGGGATGTTTTACTATTTTTGAGTCACACAATTTTACAGAAGGTATGGATGGACATGATGCAAAAGGCACAATTTCAAGAAGCAAAAGTCAAAACTTTCTGCATAGGAAGTTGTATCACTCTATTGGCCAGCAATAGATTTTATCACCTCCAGATGCTGTTGCAGACATGGCTTGATTTAAAGATAGATCACTTCTGAAGAGCCCGTTAACACTCCCAGTTTCATACACGTTATAGGCCTATATTGTGTAATAAAAAAACTCCACTCATAAGCAATGATATTATATCACATCCGCCTTTAGCTTCACAATACAATCACACAACAATGGTATCAATGCCCAAAGAAACTCATGGATTTCCCAGAACTGTTGTGCCATTTAGGTTAGATATCAGGAAGAATTTCTTTACTGAAAGCGTAGTCAAGTACTAGAACAGGCTGCCCAGGGGAGTGGTGGAGTTACTGTCCCTGGAGGTATTTAAAGGGGATGTAGATGTTGTTCTTGAGGACATGATCTAGAGGTGGACTAGGCAGGGTAAGGCTATGGTTGGACTCAATGATCTTAAGGATCTCTTCCAACCCAGGTGATTCTATGATTCTATGATTTCAATTCTCAGCTATAAAGAAAACAGAAAGAAGGAAAAATGCAATGAAAGTAATTACAGCAAGGAAGAGATAAAATGGACTAACAATAAAACTTGGTGTGTGTGGCAGTGGTCATTAAAAGAAAGAGAAAATCATGAGGCAGAAACCTGCACAAACAGTCAAGTGAAAAAACAGTGTAAAATGGAAAGACCAGTGGAGAAAATACATTTGGGGGAAGATCTCTCAATCAAATTGAGGTACAAAACATCTGAAGGACAACAGTGGCCAAAAAGGTGAATATATCTTATTTCCCTTATGTAGCTCTCTGGGTCTGTGGCAACACCAACCATCAGGCTTTGTCATAATGAGATAAATTTCATAATTCTGAATGCACTAAATTGTTTTGACACTGTAAATACCAATGATTTTACAATTTTTTCCAGGACAAAAATGATAAAACTAACAATAGAAATGAAGCTGTTCAGAGGACCAGTCTCTCTCTGCCTGTAAAAAAGAAAAATAATCCTAAACAGTAATGATTTTCTTTAACATTATTTCTCTAAGACTTTTTGTACTGAAAGATCTATAGTGTAACAGGAAAAAGGAGTAAAGAACAAATTTGGCTTTTTTTTTATCCACATAGCTCCTGATTTAGAAATAGACTCATTATTTGAAACTTAAAGCAGGGTATAAAAGATATTAGTTGTGACTAACTCCATCTGGAACATCATCTCATGCCATATACATATTTTTTGATATGTCTGATATAATTGGGTTTGTTCAGTCTTGAGAAAGGTCTTAGGGGTGTCCTCATGAGGAAATTCTAGTACTTAAAGTGTAGCTACAAAGAAGATGGAGACTCCTTTTTTACAAGGAGTCACATGGAAAAGAAAAGGGGTAACAGGTGCAAGTTACTCCTGGGAAGATTCTAATTGGACTCTAGAGGAAAAGTTTTTCCCAGTAAGAACAATCAGCCATTGGAATAATCTCCTCAGGGAAGTGGTGGATTCTACAACATTGGACATTTTTAAGATTCAACTGGACAGAGTGCTGGGCCACCTTGTCTAGATCATGCTTTTGTCCAGATAGAGCTTTTGCGAAGAAAGGTTGAGGTCCCTTCCAACAGGGTATTCTATGATTCTATGATATGTTGGTTTGGTGGATTTAAAAACCAAGAAAAAATATTTTGAATAAACATTATCTTAACTTGTAAATAACAGTCATTCAAGGAGTTCTCTGAGATTCTAATTGTGGAGTTCTTTTCTTAAGGATAATCAGCTGCTACAGGGAGGCAACCTTGTTTATCATAAAATATTTGTTGGGTTTTTCCCACTAGTTATAATTATTGTAATTTCATGCTGGGCAGCCAGTGCAGTGTGTGTATCTGTGTGGAGTTAGAGGCATAATGTAGGGAATGAAGACAGAAAAAGATCAAGTCAGCCTGATGCCCTTCCAACTGAAAAATGCCTAATTACTTACCTAGACCTAAGACTATTCTCTCTAATTTTGCTGAACAGATCTATTGACGTCAATGGAAATTCCAAAAGTAGAATAAGACAGAATACAGCTTATGGTTATGATGGAGCATCACCAAATATAAAACAGGTATTTATAAAATATGTCTCATTGCAATCACTGCAAAGTGCATCACTCTTGGTAAGTTTCACAAACATAAAGGTAGGAGTCACCCAAACTGGTAAACAAAATTCAATGCAAAATAATATAAATTTGCATTTTAAGGATTTAAAAGATTGGCTGTATATTTCTCCCTTGCAAATAGCAGCCAAGAATTGTCAGATGAAAGATGCATGTTATCCCTGCTAATGATGTCACCAGTTTACTTTTTTTATGGGCATACATTAATCATTTTGTTTATAAGGTGATTTTCCAAAGAAAAAAAGAGGTCAAGCTGCCTCATTAAAAACAACCAAGAAAAGAAAACAAATGGGCATAACAGATATTAAATAGTTATATAAAAAAGATGTTATCATTCATTAATCAGTTTAAGTGGTTTTATCTGACTGCTGTGCCAGTTAATATGTCTATGCCTGGAACTCTCATAAAAAAACTGGAATGGGAGAAGTAAATCATTTATATATGTCTATTTCCAGCCAAACTTAATCCAAAATCTAGAAAGGAGGCAGATTTTGATCTTACTGTGACCCTGACCAGAAATGCACATAGGCTGATTTCTTGGAAGTTCAATTGTCTATTTGGTATGTAACAAAGAAGTGCCAGATGAAAAAAAAAACAAAAAAACCCCAAAAAAACCAAATGAATTGCAATTTTTGACTAATATATTTTGCTGTAACTGTGTTTTACTGTTCAGTGGCACGCTGTTTCTATCAGAAAAATTTTAACTTCACAATATTTTTTCTTTATAGATGTGCCAGATGTAGTTATTCCAGGTGGTCTGGCCATTCAGTCAAATGAAAGGGCTTTAGGATATGGATGTTCATAGCTAACGGTGATCTAGGTTGAAATATGGGACAGGAAAGGTTGAAATATGGAAGGACTTTGTAAGTCAAGTTCATAGTTTTGAAACTGGAAGTAGCTATGATGCTTAACCTAGATGCCATTGTCTCTTCCACAGGCTTTGTCTGTCCCTTCTTCCACACAGAAAAACTGAATATGCTTGAAAAGCACCAGAAAACTCAAGATTGACTGCACGATCTGCTAAAGCAGTAGTAGCTTCCAAGCGGCATTACCACAGTCCTGAAGACAAGACACTTTAGTAGACCTGCCCAGAACCTGGTGAAGAATGGATCCTGTTTAAAGAAAAGATGAAAATATAGATATAAAAAATTCTGGGTTTTGCCAACGGCAGACTGGGGGAGAATTCCTTCTTGAGCACTGATCTGATCATCATAAGCAGATTCCATTGATCTGGTAGTGGAGAGATTTCCAGTCATAATTAGATGATGTAAATCCTGACAAAACTATCCATACATGTTAACTAAACTTATACTTGGTCAGATGACAGTGGACCTGAATATGAATAGATTTGCTGCTGATGGCACTGTTTACCAGCTCTGTTCTGCAGACATCACTTGCTGTAGTAGGATTAAAGTAGTTCATCACTTTATCTACTCAACATCTGGGCAATGACAATCTTGACTACTGAGTGAAGAAGGTATGTGCAACTCAGTGTTTTCAGGGCATTTGCAATGAAATAATTTGCTCACAAGTCTGGTCTCCAAATAAATATGTTTTCTTTGTGGGATTATACCCCATGATCCCTGAAACCTGTCATTGGTGGTGAGTTTTTGAAAAAATGTTACTTGATAACATGATTGTTCTGAATAACCTGCTGTCTTTGACTCTGCTTCCAGCAGGAGTCAGACTAGATGAGCTTCAGAGGTCCATTTCAACCTCAACAATACTCTGGCCCTGTGATTCTATTATTATGATTAATTTTGATAAATTATAACTACATGTGTTGACTAATTATTATTAAAGAGGCACATGCAAACATTTAGTGCTCATGGGTCCATAGATCTGTGTGTATGCGGATAAAGGTTTGTTGGGCATGGAGCCCTGAAGACATGCCAGTTCCCATCAACTCCTGCTAGGTTACCATGGAACTGGCATCCCTAGAAATGCAGTTACATTGCCATAAAAAGTTGGGTTACCAAAAGTGCTAATGAGGCTAGTGAGACATACTCGAAGGGGACAGCTGGAAGGCTGTGAGAACCTGTGTCATGGGAGGAACCATCCTCTGCAGATTGCATGCCAGCGACTGAGTGCTTTGCTGCTGAGGCAGTCTCCCCTGTGTGAGGCGGTAGGCCAGCATCCCCATCCACACTGGGCGTGATTCCCTTCTTACCTCCTCAGTATGTGCTGGTGATGGAAATGATGAGACAGTACATAAATGCAAGAAGAATTTTTCGTCCACATCCAAATAAAAAATAACTTAATCTAACTGTCTCCTGGCTATGTCTCATTAAAAGTAAGCTGTATTGAACTCTGAGAAATGTTTAGCAATGTCAAAATTTAATTACTATTTAGTGGGAATTAAACTACGTACTTAAATTGCACAATTTTCAGAGAAAGTCAACCTTTGGATGGTGTGCTAAGGACTGGGTGATCTTTGGCATTTACTGTGGAAAGAGAAATGCATTACAGAATGGAAATTAAAGCCTATGTTAAGCATGTGCAAAGGTTCAGCATTGAGTAGACAGATACACTGGAAAAGATAATTATACTGAACTCAGGTTTCTAGCTACAAGGGTGAGTTTTCTCCAAAACACTGCAATATTTGCAAGATCCCTAAGCCTCAGCATTCCTTTGCTGTTTAGTAAATCACTGTGAGGTCTATTGCATAATGTGCCCTTCATCCTTTTCTAGTGGTCTGTCCTTACAGGGAATATCTGCCTCATGTCCCAGCTCAGTTCAAATAGCAGCTGCAACCTGAAATACAAGAAAGTATTAAACATCAGCCCTTTGAAATATTAGTAAACTTCTCACATCAACATATAAGGATGCTCTGTGCATCTAAACCAGGGCACCAAAAACTAACAGACACGTAAGAGTTTTAATCTGATATATTTTGATAATTTGTGTCAACGTTTTGCACTCCAGGTACCTAGTTATCTTCAAAATGTTCACTCTTCACTTTTCCTTGAAATGACTCTCTTGCCTTCAAAGGCACTGTTGAAGAAAAGAGCTCATGGCTCAGAAGCACCTGGGGAGCCCAGCAGCTGGTTGCCTTCTTAAACTTTTTTGCCAGCTAATAAAGAACCTTTTGGTTTCACTTTTCTTTTAATGTGAGAAAGGATTTCTGACGGTAGATTAACTGTGTGGGTGGCCTAGCCTCTCAAAGAAAACAGTCAAAATTAGTCACTGACTCGTCAGTCTGAATTTAAATAAAAGATAAAACCAATGCACTCTGGAAGAACTTGAGACAATAATTGGCATGCACATTGCATCTGCATTCCAAGAAAAACATATGATTTTAAAAATCTAGAATTCTTCTAATCTCACAATCCTTTAATGAGGACTTAAAATTAATCTGAGAAAATAATCTGAAAAACTTTAAAATAATATGAGAAATGTTCTGTTCTGGGACATTTCAGTACATTTGTGATTAATTAGAGCAAACTCAAGCTCTAGCATTAATACCTGTTAACTTGCTTTTCAAGGTTGTTTTATTGGTTGTCTTTTTTAATTTCTTTCACTTCTATTTAGTGCCTAATCACCGTGAAATTAAACATTGAAATAATCCTTTGCAAATACAGTTCCTTATATATCAAGCTCGTTTATGGTAACTGCTCACACAGGGCCAATGGCGCTGTTATGATGATGCAATCTACATTCAGATCTTAGTCTTCAGAACTAGACTCCCAGGAGACATTTCAGGTCTACTATCAGCCCTTTAGTGGTTTGTTCTGTTTCGCTTCTACCGATACTTAAAGTTAGATGACTGATACTTAAAGTTAGATGATCACATCATTATATCATCTCCTTGGAGGACATTTAAACAATAGTGAAATATGGTACGAGTCCATATGATTGATTAGAAATTATTTTGAAGTCTCTTTTTGTATTATTCTGTCATTGATTCAGGAAGGTATTTTACTGCTGCAGACTGCATGCAAAAAAAGTGCAAATGCAGATGTACTGAAATTAGTGGAAATATTAAGAAAACATTGGGTTTGGGTCATAGATTAAATGAATTAATAGCTTCGTGTTAAATAATTCTCTTTACACTTGGGTTGTGTGAATTCATTAACTGGACTCGATAAATAATGTTTCAAGCCAATGTGTCTTGTAATTTTCATTATGTTTCATTATGGAAGTACTTTAGGGAAGTGCTTTCCATAATCAGTTCACTGTACACACTTTATTATGTATAGCAGCCTTTGCTTTAAATAATGTATTGCATGTATTTCTGTGTAGGAAAACACACACAAAGAACCATGCTGAATCACATCCACCTACGTCTGCAGGATACACTCACACAGCAAACAGTGCCTACCCCAAAGAGACTTTCCAAAACTGTTTTGCCATTTCAGTTCTAAGCTACAGAGAAGATGGACTCAGATTTCTGTCTTGGCCAAACAATGCCATGCAAAACTTTGTTTATTTATTGCAGAAGAACAAAGAACTGAATCTACTCTAAATAGAAAGTAAGTTAATGGATTCAGAATTCCTAGGTATTTCCTATATGGGGCTTGCATGACTTCTCTCACTTTGATTTTTGATAAAAACAACTGTTACAAGCTTGGGAATTAACAAATTAAATTTCAAAGAAATGGATAGGAATCAAAACAGTTACCTACAATAATCTATTACATTATTTTTATTTTTTGTGCATATAACACACATCTCAGATCTTCCTTAGCTCTCAGAACCTACTCTTCTAGATTCTTAGCCAGCTCTCAGTAACATAAACAATTTATACTGTTATTCTTCAAAAATGGGCACTGTACAGTACTCCTCAGAATGTGCTAAATTTATACAGCTAAAAATAGTTTGAAACCAAAAAGAAATCCTTTATGGAGACAGTGAAATGAAAAGAAAATAGCTAATTAGGCCTTGATCCAAACTATCCTAACAATCATGCTGACTTCTGTTGTGCCACTGAGCTTTGCATCCAAACTTTGGGACTACAAACAGTAACAAACTGAAGCAAATCTTAACCTCTTGATAGAGTTTCATTAATGCCTCCTTCAACTTCTTAAAATTAAAAATATGCTTACTGTTTTGGTGGATCAGAAACTCAGACGATGAGACCTCTGTGTTAAGAAGTCATATTTTATTGGTACTTTGAAATATCACAGTGTTTTCTGACAGTGAATAAAACTTTAAAAAATTAATAACAATGAATCACTGTGGAACTAGAGATTGGATAACTTTAACATTTGGATACATGTATTTAAAATTGTGTGACAAACCCATTATATCTGTCATAGGCTTGATTTAAGCAACTCTGTTCTGGGTTTTTTTAAATGTATTTTTCAGCATTGTGAATAGCTACTAAAGTACCATCTTTGTTTCAGTGATTTATGTACATGAATTAAAAAAAATAATTATGTGGTAGGGTCCTTTCAATTTTGGTGAGACAAGTTTGAAATTCAGACATCATGAGGTTCATGACAAATTGCTGAGTGTGGCATATGTGTTTTCTTGTGAGTTGCCCTGACAGAGATGCTTAAGGTGCCTCTTCACCTTCTAGGACACTATGGTCACTTACTTCCTTTGGTTTTAATCAAGCTTATTGAAACAGAGAAGCAAAGTATAAAATGTTACACTAATACTTTCATTATACAGCAGGTGGTAAAATACATGCCACTACTTTGGGTTATACACAAAAAAGTATAAAAATAAAAGAATTCTGGTGTAGTAGATGCAGAACATGCAAAACCCACAGTGATGTGGATAAATACACATCAAAATCTTGGTTGAATAACATTTATACCTCACACTTAGACTACCAATTCACCAAACCACTATTTGAAATTCAGGTGTAGGTTTTAATGTAGTCATGCCAACAGTTTTACTTTGATACTGTAGAAGGTTGAATCACAAGTAACAAGGATTTAATGAAAGTCATGTAATAATGTAGGCAGCATATTGTGCCTTGCTAAAATGTTCCACGAGTCTAGCTGTACAGCCTCTGTGCCAATGATCAACGTGGCCACATTCATCCCTATTTCTTGGAAACAGCTGAAAATAGTGCAGTCTGCCTGAAGCTCCTCCTTTTAATCCTACTTTCACCCCCCTTTTTTTATATGGTGTGTAAGCAAGAACAGTATGAAACCTTAAGTTCTCTGCAAGCTCCCATACATATTTTGAAGAATGATTTTTTTATTCTTTTTTAAGCTGAAAGCGTCATATATTAAAACGTATTTGAATCACAGCATAAAAATAAATTAAAAAGCAAACTTCAAGGTCAACAAAGTAGTACATCAGGAAACCTATCTTAGTTGTAGCAATGACATTAAAAAAAAGCAAGAGGAAAGCCATGACAAAGGGAGTATGAGTCAGTGGTTCCTAAATTAATCAAACAAAGATGAGAATTAAAGAAAACAGATGAACAGTTTTATTTTCCATATTAGGAAAGCATTGCAGTTTTATAGTTCCTACAGAAATACTCAAATGCTAATAATCATATTGTTAAAAAGCTAAACACCGAGTAAGGGAAATTTTAGTGGTACCATACATTAAATTTTCCCTCAATACCTTAGTCAGTTTGACAGCTTTTGTTCTCACTCATGGAATCTGAAACTCTAGACTAAATTTTACTTTTCTTCATCAAACAGTGACCAAATAATGTATGAAGACAGTTTAAATACAGATGGATGACAGGTTACTAAACTGCAAGTGGTATATTGCTGGGATTTGTCCTCTGATGTTGTGTCCAGTTTCTGTTGCTTCTTAGTCCCTAAATTTCGTTCTTCCAAAAGTTGACCCACAACACACTCAGTCGTGGTCCAAACAGTTGACAAAGGCCTCTGAGTAAGCTCAAAATCTGAAAAAAGGCAAACTGGAAGTAATAAAAGATGTGCCTAAACATGCCTTAATTGTTGTCTTTCAATAGAAAGCATGAAACATAGATGGGGAAAAAAAAAAAGAGGTAACTATATTCTGGTTTAGACTGGAACACAGAAATTTTGCTTTTTAGATTTGACTTTGACAATACTTCCTTGTAGCACTGAACAAATCCTCTTTAGTGTTTTTTGCCCCCCTGTTATTGCTTGTATTTATCTTGTTGTCTTTCATGTGATGCTGATTTTTCTAGTGCTTTGAATTGAACAATACGTACAGAGTGGCTAAATATGAAGGTATAATACTCACCCTGAAGCACAGAGCAATTCCAAACAATGAATTACAAGAATAATATTAAGCAGGATGGTAAAGATGCTGTAATTAAATAAGTTTTATATTTGACATCTCCAATAAAAGGATTTAAAATATTTTTCTTGTAACTAGAATAGGTGCCAGTTAGAAGAAAGCTATTTTGTTACTGTGTGGTAAATTTAAAGTAAGAATTGACTAATATACCTGAAGCAGAAAGCCCCTTGAATAATGTGTTCAATAGAAAATCAGAAATCTGATAATGCTGGTTTTAAATAAAGCTGTGTGAGATGATGAGAAGGAAATATTTTACTAATTTTGTGAGAGTGACTCCCTTAAGAATGAGATAGAGCACTAAAATCTCCTGAAAAGATGTCTACACAGCTCCTGGATCCACAGTATTACAGAAGATATTTTGTTACTGCTCATTGTACAAAATATACCTCATCCATTCAGGAAATTAAACAAAATTATGCAATATATTTATATATTTAAAACTGGCACAAGTTCTGCATGAAGTCTGATTCATCTGAGTGTAGCAACCTTCAAACATATGTCCCTTTCACCTGAGTAAAAACAAAGATTTTTTTAGAAGCTTAACATTCTAAAAGCAAGGAGAATATTCTTTGGAATAGTGGAAAATCCAACACTGTTACTTCAAACAATTCTGTAGAGCAAGATGATATTCTTGCCAAAGCAACACTAGTGTTTTTATAAACACCACCCCAGAATTATCACTGACTTATATAAATGTTGTGCTGTTTATTTGTGTCCTGGTGAACTGCCCAGTTCAATTCAGAATAAGCGACATTCACCATCATGTGGACAGAAGAAACCTAATTCCACAAACTCTGGTCAGTTGAAGTTTTGCTCCATCTTTAGGCTGTAGAATATGGATGTACCTTTCTTTGACCCTCTCTGTTAATCCAGCCAGCTCCCTAGTCTTTAAATCCTCATAAAATATTTACTTATGTCCTAGAAATGCTCTGTGCAACAGAAACCCACAGCATAGTTCCTGCGATCTGCTGCCAAGATTCTGCAAGGAGTTAAGAGCTGATTGTGAGGGCTTGTCTGCTTCCACAGCCAGGAGCAAAATCTTTGCTACAGGAAATAAGATAATGCATCAACAACTTACTTTATCTTCCAATAGAAGCAGCTTGCCTTGGGGAGGTACACTGGATGCTAGATACTGTCACACCAAAATCTGAACCAATTTCAATTATTGGTCTTTCAAATGAGGAGTAATCATTTATTCAATTTATTATCCAGATAGCTATTTGAAGAGTCCCTCTTAAAGACTTACAGAGAATATGGAATCAAATGTTAGTTGATTGCAACCACATGTATCAATGTCAAAAAGGTCGCATAAAACAAAGGAACCTGCCAGGGCCCTGAGGGCACCAGAAGGCATCTGCTGGGGCCTCCCTCCACCCATGTCCATAGCCCAGGACCTTGCTTCAGCCCAGTCCAGAGCTATCAGCCCCTGTCCTGGTTACGCAGCAATGCCAGCCTCCATCTCAATTCCTGTAGGTAACTGGCCTCCTTGAATGAATCTCCCCTCTCGACAAGGTATGTGGCAGCTTGTTGTCAGCTGTGCCTCTGGCCCCAGCTCCTTTTGTTCCTCATGGGACCACCTGAATAGATCCTGATCCTAGTTCATTGCTTGGTATGTCTGGCATAGCTATAGATAGACGTGACCAAAGGTTAAGCCAGGTCCACAAACAGCAGCCAACAGTCATCTTTTCTGAAAATCATTATTGCATTTGGTATATTTTAGGACTATCTTTATGCTTATATGATAAGTGGAAGCTTGGACAGCATTTTCTGAAGTCGTATGGTGACGAGAAATTAGTTGAAGTAAGTAACAGCAAAAACCTCTGTAATAATAGTAATTAAAACTGTTGATTTGTGTAAGTATGGAAGCAATCTTTCAGAGGTGAAGGAGAAATCTAGCAACTGGTTGACAGTTAATTTAATCTACCTGTTAGATAGTCTTTTGACTCAGATTTGCAAAGTTGGGAGCCAAACTGACAATTCTGTATCTTAGACTGCTTGTCTACTCATATGTAGAAACTGGTAGTACAGAGGGAAGGAATTTTAGTAGTAGATAAACAACATCCCCCCCCCCGCCACCACCAAAAAAAAAAAAAAAGGCCTGCAATTAGGTAATTAAGTGGGTGGAGTTGGGACAGGCTTTATTAAAAGTTTTTATAAATTACTTCATAGCAGGAAAAAATTATATAACATTAAAGGCATGGATGATACCAAGATAATAGTAACTGCAATAGTTGAACCACAGATGAAAAAGGAATAGAACAAGAGAACTGGGGGCAATAAAAGAATAGATGGCTTTAGTGATACAAATTTAAAACTAATTTGAAGAATATTAAGAAAAAAATAAACAATTTTAATGAAATGCAGCTTAAGGGAGCTGAAGAGGATAGAAATAAGCAGCTAAATAATTAAGAAAACTATAGAAAAAGCAACAATAAAAGTACTTTAAAAAGTAACAAATTGCTAGAAAGATTACTCATAAAGGAACTAGGACAACATCTTGATTATTACATGTGGCACACCTCAGGCTTTGATGTGAGAATGACAGAGACTGTATAACTTGATTCAAAATCCAATAAGCTCAATGGAAATATTCCTTCTGAGTAACAGAGAGCTTTGGGGCAAGATCTCAGCTATTGGGATGTGTCCAGATGTCAAGGAAATGTCTTATTAGGAAAAAAGTTTCAAGAATTAAAGTACATGGAAGAAAACTGTACCCTTCTCTAATTACAGGTTATTAAGACTTGAGAAGTACCATAATTATATGAAATTCCAGTAGCAAAACCTTTATGTGCATCTGTGTAAGGACACATTCTGGTTATAGATCAGATTGCATATTTTCAACCAGAAAAGCTGTTTCTGTTTAGATGTGGAAAAGCACAACTAATGCCAAAGTAGAGGCCATCAGTATTATGTGTTATATGGACCAAGTCTAGTGTGAACATTAATTAATATATAATTAAATGCATAGAAAAGCAGGTTTTCATGGGGCACATTTTATTTATTTCAATCCAAATAGTTATTATTTAAAATAAATGCAGAAGTGATTCTCCTTTTCTCCACTATATTTAATGTCAACCTTTGAAGTTTGTTAAATTCTGCACTTTTCTGTTCTTACTGGCTGGTTAATTGTACTTTTGATTTGACATTGCTCTTTCCACATGTGAATATTATTCCTGAGTTATCCTATTTTTCCCTGTCGAAAAGATTGGAACACTACAAGTTTCTTAAGAAAAGTAACTTCCCAATAGACATATAAAATAATGTATTAGTTATCTTATAGTTCGTATGGCCACTTTTAAGACTCTAGGTTGTAAAGAAATAGTCCCTAGTAAATATTTGGATGCAAAAAATTCATTCATACGTCATATTTGAAGTGGTGACAGTTTTATCACAAGTCTTGAAACATTTATTCTTTGTATGAAAGTCTCTCTACTGCTGACGGAAATCACAACATGGAAAAACTCAGCTTCAGCTCACAGAATGTTGCTGCTACTCATGAATGTGGAAGATATCTTGAGCTCAAGAGCTGCCATCGTGTTCTCTCAGAAATAAAAAAGTTAAATAATCCCCAGATTTCTTTTTCTTTTTTCAAAGTTTGAGCATACATTTTAACACAGCTGTTGACATGGTATAATTTAGAATTTCATGACTGAATGACCTCACCTCTGCAAATGAAAATATTAGAAAATTACCAGTCAATATATTTTATTCATTCTGATTTTCTGAATTGATCTTCAAAAGACAATACGTGAAGTACAGTGAAGCAAAGATTATATTGAATTTATAGATAAGGAGTGATGTAATAGTGTTATTTGTCAAAGATTAAGTCTAGGTCAGACTGCCCAGATCTTCTGGCTCTTAGTTTAGTGCCTTAAACTGCTTTCACAGCTGATTATTGTCTGCCGTGATTGCAAGAACTTGTTAAATCCTTTTTTCTTTCTGGTATTAACATAGCATGTTAAGGTCATTTTTAATGAAATATTCTTTACTGTTATTGAAGTGAAATTTGACTTATTATCCAGGCTTCTCTATTAAATTATTTAATGAATTTAACTACAAATTACAATATCAGAACTATAATCTGTTTACAATAATCCTTACCTGTGGAATCATAGAATCATAGAATCATAGAATTGTAGGGGTTGGAAGGGACCTCGAGAGATCATCGGGTCCAACCCCCCTACCAAAGCAGGCTCCCTATGACAAGCAGGCTCCCTAGGACATCCTGGAATCCTATATTTTAAGAAGAGTTTTACTCTAATATTTTAATTTCTTCTTGAAGTTCAATAAGATATGACAGTTTAAGTACTCAGTTTAACACCTAAAATGGGGCTTGCCATTTAATCTGTTACACCACTGACTCCAAAAGAGTATGGGACATTTTTATATCTTATGGTTTTATGGTCTGATCCAATAAAGAAAAGTGTAAGTATCCAGAAATTCCTCTGTTGAGTGAATGGAAGAATTAAATAGCCATTTAAGCTATCTAAGTCATCTCTTGTCTAGGCTGGACAAATCCAGTTCCCTCAATCTCTCTCCTCAAAGGGCAAATGCACTGGTCATGACTGTGTTGGTGGCCCCCATTAAATTTACTCCTCTTTATCAATGCTTTTCTTACACAGGAGAGTGCAAAACAGGCTGCAGGATACTAGATATGTAAGTAGGAGTAAAGGGTGAAGATCCCTTCTCTTGAACAGGCTGTGAACCTGTATGATGCAGATTACAATTGCTTCTTGCTGCCAGGGCCACTGCTGGCTCATGCTCAGCTCACTGAGCTGAGACCATGGGCTTTTGCTACAGCATTGCATGCTGGGAAGGAAGGCCTGTACCGCTGAGAGGGGCTCATCCCTGAAGAGGAATTCCTTCCACTTAAAGAATTTGCCCTTCATCATGTTGGCTCATTTCTATATCTTTTCTGTGTCCCTACAAGTGGCAGCCCTGCCCTGCACCACACAGTTTCTTGTTATGTGCAAGCTTGCTGTTACCTCCCCAAGTCGCTAATAAATAAGCTAAACAAGGCCCCACAGAATTCCACTAGCTTCCAGGCAGAGAACAACCCATTCACCATTACTCTCTGAATCTATTCCTCAAAAGCAGCTTTTTACCCATCTAGTTGTCTAAAGTGCTATTCGTTCATGTGCTGTTCAAACATTTCGTGTAGGCTCGCATTTTTCATCTGGGCAGGTGAACAAAGACAACCCAGGTAATTCACTGACACCTCCCTCATTCCCCCCCCCCCCCCCCCCCCAATACTAACTGGACAACTTCTTAGTCTTTAATTTTTCTTTTCCACTAACTATGCTTTCAAAATGAAAGCTGCAGCTAGCAGTATCCTTGTGTGGTAGCATGGGAAGAGATCTCCTGAGGGAAATTATCTTTTCTCTTTGGTTTTCCTGCAGTCTAGTGACACTGTTCCCAGACCCTTGAGAAGTTCAAATTTTCACAGATATTCCCAGTAACTTGCATCACAGCAGGCAGCAGCATGTTTCTCTTGAGCATTGATTTATCCATTCGTTCCCTCCGACTTTTTGCAATGGAGAATCAAACTATTTTCATCTTTTATATCTGGCAACACTTCAAGAAATATATGTAGAAAATGGCTCATGGGAAAAAACTTGAAAAGTAAAACCACCAGGAATTCTAAGCTGGAGAAAAACCTAAAAATCCAATAAGTGGTGTTTCCTATTTTAGAGTGTTACTGGAATATATTCTGTTTACTGTGTAGCTTAATTCAGGGCCCTATCTTTTGAAGACCGTATTTGCAGGAGGAATTAGAAAGACGATTTGCTAGCACATTCCTTACTTAGAACAAGTACTTCCAAGCAACTGTGAAGAAATCCATCACTGGACAGATGTGCAGATAGGCTGAACGCAGATACCATAATTCAGTCCCATTCTCTGTATTTATGGGATGTCTTGTCATCTTCTGTGTTGGCTCATGTATTCTGAAGCATCTGTAGTGCCTGCAGTTATTCAAAAATCGTGTCAGAGCTTCTGGATCAGTGGATTTGCTTGTTACATTCTACTTACCTTGTGCTACTAATGAGTCTTTACCAGGCAAGTGATTCTTTCCTGTGCAGGTAGGTTTAATTTGCAGCTCAAACCATTATGTACTGACCTCCCCAGGAGGGTGGAAGGTGTGTAAGAACTGAAAAGCTGTCTCACCGCTGAAGTAAGAAAGCTACTTGTCTTCCTGTAAGGGAGAAGAATCTGTGCAGTGGATCAAAAGGAAGGAAATTCACAGGTTCACAGAATTGTAGGGGTTGGAAGGGAGCTCCAGAGATCATTGAGTCCAACCCCAAATGTTTGGGGGTAGATTTTAGTGGTGTGTCAGCGTGGACAGTAGCAGTGGGTAATGGATGATGGGAAAGTTTGGAAGTGGTTAGAGTGTAGGACATCAGACTGGATGATGTAGGGAGCTGTGAGAACAGTATGTGGCACAGTTGGTGAGGAATAGACTGGTGCGATATGAAATGATCCAAATGGGTAGCCTAATGTTCTCAGCCCAAAGCATACTTGGTCTCCTAAACATGTTGTTTGACTGAACTGTGCTGGACACTGAAAAAAGGAAGCAGATGGCCCCAGATGGTGAGAGGAAGGCAGGTTCAGTGCAGGCTGTGGGCCTGACACTGCAGTGAATCTGCATCTGTGACAAGGCACAGCCTCTGGTGTCTTAGAAGATGACAGTCTTCAGCCCCACGCACCTTATGCTTTCACTGAGAATCTAAATGTTATGAATGACACAACCTTTCGTTAGAAGCACTCAGTTGACAGCTATGACTGATACGTCAGTGTTCATCAAACACCATGAAATATCAGCTATACAAAAGACACTTTGTGACTGCAATCTAGTAAATCAGATTTCATTTGAGTTTTGCATTAGTTGTTAATGTTTGGAAGGAATTTAAAATCGAGAGAAATACAGTCTCCCAGAACAAGCTAAAACCAGCAAAAGATATTTTTTCTGTGCCTTTTTTACACGCTGTGAGAAACTAGTTTGTGGGTCAACTCTCATTAAGAAAGGAGTTGCTACGTTTTGTTGTCTTCCCTAGAGAGAGGCATATAACATCATCTATTCTATGATTAGTTAAATTTCAGATTTACATTTTGGCTTGCTTATGCAGTTCCCAGTCTTCCAGATTATCGCCTGTGACTCTTCATTCCAACATAACTCCATGGAGACTGAAAACTGAACTGCTGCACGTTGCCTGTGAAAAACTCAAGAGCCTTTTCTGAGCATTTATCCCAGTGTCTGTGCATCATGTATTTGTGAATCAAACACAGGTCACTGGGCCCAGTGTTCAGCTGCTGTGAACTATCTTCAGATGAGCTTGAGTTGCTGATTTGTCTTATCATGTAGAAAGGGAAGCCAAATGTCTTCATGATTTCTTTTTGTCAATAAATGCCAGTATGTTATAATTTGGTCAATAGGCAAAAAGTATAAACTTCACAACAAATCTTGGTTGCTTGACTGCAGATATTTGGGAGAACTTCATGGGGCGTAAAGGATCTTAAAATGTTGTATGAAATTTGTATTAAAATGTGAAAAGATATAAAAGTGAAAAAGATAGCTTTGGCTATAATTTTTCACGTTTTATGATAGAGATTATTAGAAAAATAGAGAATTATATGGCTCAAGCATTTAGAATAATTGCTGTTTGCTTCTAGCCATGGTAATGTATGCTATTTTCCTGGATAATTGCCATATCATCACTAGGTTGTGGTTTTGTTTGAGTTATTTAAGTAGTATTTCTTTATATGTCAATTCACGCTGTTCTGAATTATACCTGATTATAGAATTTTCTAGGATTTCACTTCCTATAACATGATTAATAGACCAATTTTGGATTTCATAAGAAATGAAATATTAAGAAACAATTTTTTAGGAACAGAGCAAATTTCATCCTACTAGTGACAAAGCGTGGTAAAAACTGGGCATAGGCTATTAGGCAAAATAAAACACATAACTCTTTCCTGCTGGAAGTTAATTTACTGAACTATCTTTAAGTGTTGCTAAAACACCTGTAGCTGGAGAAGACAGGTTAATACTAATCACGAAATCCTAGGGTTGCTCAGCTTCTGAGGACTTTGGTGTGATCAGAATTTCATCCTGTAATGGTTTTGCGTGGCGGAGTTGTGGTGGGAGGAGGGTGCTGCAGGGGTGGCTTCTGCAAGAAGCAGCTAGAAGCTCTCTGCAGGCCCCAGAGAGTAAACACCAGCCGGCTCAAGGCTGGAGTCATTGCTGACCAAGACCAA
This sequence comes from Gallinula chloropus, assembly GCF_964237585.1. Lineage (NCBI taxonomy): Eukaryota > Metazoa > Chordata > Aves > Gruiformes > Rallidae > Gallinula > Gallinula chloropus. Next base: position 90,079,881 of record NC_140087.1, on the reverse strand, counting down.
GCCCATCAGTGATGGTCACAGTGCCTCTGGGAATCACATTAAGGAGAAAAAACCACAAGCAGCTGCTTTTTGCCACCAGAGAAGGGAGTGAGAAGATGTAAGAAACTGTGCAGACACCAAGGTCAGTTACGAAGGTGGGGGACATGCTCTAGGCAGCCCATGGAGAAGACCATGGTGGAGCAGGTTTTCCCCCTGCAGACCATGGAAGATGATGGGGAGCAGAGACCCCACCTGCAGCCTGTGGAGAGACCCCACTCTGGAGCAGGTAGAGGCATATGGAAGACACCATGACCCATGCTGGAGCAAGCTCCTGACAGGACCTGCAGCCCATGAAGAGACAGACCCATGCTGGAGCAGGTTTGCTGGGGTGGATTTGTGACTCCATGGGCCACCAGTCTGGAGCAGTCTGGGCCTGAGAGGCTGAGAGACATTCTATGATTTATGACTGCACGCCATAGAAGTGACTCATGATGGGGCAGCTGGTAAAGAGCCAAAGGCCTGTGGGAAAGGACTCACATTGGAGAAGTTCGTGGAGGACTGTCTTCCGTGGGTGTGACCCCACACTGGAGCAGGGTGTGAGCAATGCTCTCCCTGCTAAGAAGGAAACCAACTTGTGAGGAACTGAACAAAACCCTCCTCTGTCTCTCCATGTGACACCTTGGGGGGAGGAAAGGAGAGAAATCATGAACAAATGTATGTCCGTGAAGGAGGGAGGGGTCGGTAGTGGTGTCTTAAGATCTGGTTGTACTCATTATCCGACTCTGGTCTGTCCATTCATCTATCCCGTGCTCTTTCAGCCTTTCTATCAGGATGTCATGGGAGACAGTATCAAAAGCCTTGCTGAAGTCAAGGTAGATGACATCCACTGCTCTCCCTCCATCTACTCAGCCGGTGATGAGATCATAGAACGCTATGAGATTGGTCGAGCACGATCTCCCCTTGGTGAATCCATGCTGACTACTCCTCATGACCTTCTTCTCTTCCAATTGCTTGGTGATGGCATCCAGAACAAGCTGTTCCACCATCTTTCCAGGGACAGAAGTGAGGCTGACTGGCCTATAGTTGCTGGGATCCTCCTTCTTGCCCTTTTTAAAGACTGGAGTGACATTGGCTATGCTCCAATGCTCAGGCACTTCTCCTGTTCTCCAAGACCTGTCAAAGATGACAGAGAGCGGCTCCACAATCACTTCTGCCAGCTCCCTCAGCACACATGGATGCATCCCATCCAGGCCCATGGATTTACGTGTGTTAATCCATGTCCATGACTGACATGAGGAAAGTTAATGCCCCTTCTTTGGCAGGAACTGTTCATGGCCCCCCTTTTTCTCAGTTTTTTAACACTGATAATTTAATGTTTTAATCGTTCTGAATAAGTCATATTTACTGTAACTTTGTGTGTTCCTGATGCTCTCCTCTGCATTGTTGCTCGATGGTGGAATGGTTCTCACAGGCTTGGTTTGATGTTCTCTGCGGAGAACTCCAGCCAGGGCATTGCAGATGTTTGGTATATAACAGTCATCCTTCACACATCCTGCTGGCTCCATTAATTCTTTTCAGATCCAGATAATGATGACTGATTTTCTCCAAGACAACTTGGCATTGTGAACCATTATCTGGCTTGCAATCTATAATAAACCATCTCCCTTGGTCAGGTGGGATGTATCTAGATTTGTCATCTATTTCTTGTGGTCCTGGTTTAAAGTCATTCTCAAACCCCAGAAATTCATTCTGCAGCATTCTCAGCTTTGTTGGTGAAGAAGTAGAGCTGTGAAAATCTTGAAGGAAACCTTTACTTGGGGAGCAGTACAGACAATATTGTGAGCAGTTAGGGTGGTACAAGGTTGTAGGCCTTCTCTTGAGATGTTGAAATTCACTAGTGGTTAAAACCAGAGAAACTAAACAGTGTTCTTTAGATTGTATTAGCTGACCAGTTTATTGCTCAAATCCCTGTTAGATGCTAACTGAACAATTAAGGAACAGCCTTTCAATGTTTTTTAAATAGTGTGCAAACATCACAGGGATTTTCTGCTTATATAGAATCACAGAATCGTAGGGGTTGGAAGGGACCTCAAGAAATCATCAGGTACAACCCCCCTGCCAAAGCAACTTACTTAGGACGGATCACACAGGTAGGCATCCAGACAGGTCTTGAATACCTCCAGAGAAGGAGTCTCCACAACCCCCCTGGGCAGCCTGTTCCAGTGCTCTGTCACCCTCACTGTCACAAAAAGTTCTTCTGCATATCGGTGTGGAACTTCCTGTGCTCCAACTTGAATATCTGCTTAAGGAAATAAAAATTTTGAAGATTAAATATTGAAATTCATTATGTATTAAAATCTAAATTTAGAAAAATCTTAATAACCATTAGAAGAGAGCTCTCTGGTTTCAATTATTACAAAAGGATGTGGGATGAATTCCAAGAGTTGCAGAACCTTTCATATGTTTTTCAGGTAAAGGTTTGATGTATTTGCCGTTACTGAGATTCTCTTACATTCTTTACATTAAAATGCTGTCCTATTCTTCTTGAAAGGCCCAGCTTGCTGCTAGGACACAAGGTTGTCAAACATGATTACTTCAAAGAGGATTATTTTTCACTCTACCAAGATTAATTGAGGCTCTTCAAAGCCTAAGTTGCTTGGGGAATAAAGGAAACAATTCTTCATCAATAGTCATAATGTGTCCCAGGCACATGGAAAAATGTCATGCTGGGCAGATCTTACACAGAAATTGCTGAGCTTAAGTAGTGCATAGGCTGGAAAAAGAAAGAAGCTGGGTGCAGTGTCACTCACATATTTTTTCTATATGACTCCTTCTTCCATAACCAGTCCCAGTAGTGCAATGCAGCAACACACTGGAAAGCTGATTATAAACTAAATTTCTCTACTGTGTGGTCATAGTTCAGCTCAAAAAGCTTTCTACCTGGAAGATAGTCTGTGAGTGGTTTGTTTCTTAGCTCCTCAATGACTTCCCTGTTACAGAACAGCTATCCCTCATCTCCACTGCTCTGCACAAAAGCCCACAGAGCTTTTTAGCCATTTTGCTTATATTGCTTACAGAAAAAATGGTTTTTATTGCAAGAAAGAAAATTTGTAGGAGAAAACCCCAGCTGTGCATAATGACATATGCTCTTGTTTCCAAGTAAAACATAGAGGGGTGGGATATTTATTCATCGTAGAACATAACGTATAATTGAACGTGTCTGAGGTAAGTGAAAGATCTTTTTTTCCATAGGAAACAATGACTATAGGAAGTGTTTAGTTATATCATTAAAAATAAGATCATATTGCTTTTTCTCAGCTGCAGATCCCACAGCAAAATAATTTTTTTTCCAGGTAGTGAGATGAAGATCAAAAGTCAGACATCAGTCATCTTTTCTTTTTTTTAATGGGAACCTGCTCCAATTTCTCATTATTTGCCAAATTTCTATCATTTGTATTTCTCTGTTGCCAAGAACAAGATAATAGATAACTTTAAACGTACATAAAGAGTGATACATTCTTCTTTGATGAGTATTTCCTTTAGAAAATAACATCCCTTAGTTACAAGGAGGGTGGAATTTCCAGGAGAATGATATATTTTGGTTTATATGTAATATTTTTTGAAACACGATTATTACAGGTATGTGTGCATGTTTGCCTGCCACATAGCCACAGACCTATTTCTCTGAAATTCAATGGAAGTGTTACTTTTGACATCTGTATTAGCAGGTCAGTTTCTGCCACAGGCAAAGCTGTTAGTGTTGCCAAGTACTTGTCCCTTACTCTCTTTATTAGACCCTGCAATATCTTTTTTGCTGTTATGCTTGAAAACCTAAACTGGAAGGGATTGAAATTAGTCAATTTGCAATAGTAAAGAAAAAGAAAAGAAAAAAGGAAGGCTCACAACTGGAAGCTGTGGGAGGTTTGAACTAGCTTGTCAGAGTCTGAGACTTTGATCGGGAAGGGACAGGGACAAAGACTGGGTGTGAAACTGGGAAACACACTCGCTTTGGTGGCTGAAAGAAGTTTAGACAATTTAGGAAAAATGAGGACAACCTCAAGAGAGATACTGGAAAAAAGTAATTCAATAAGGATGCAGGAGATGTGTCCACTGAAATGGATTCAGAAAGAAAATGGGCACCAAGAACCATGAAGCAAGATGTAAAAAATATTTGAAGAGGTGCTACGGGAATGGCAGGACAAGCATGCTGCTTGAGATGTAAAATAGAGACAAGGAGACAGAGTATGGAAAGACTGAGAGAGAGAAAACAGAAATGTGAGGGAGTGGGTACGAAGGGGGTGTAAACAGGACTAAGATAGAAATAAGATAAGGTGCTGAGTAGGAGTTTATGGATTTGCTGAGTGAAGAGATGCAGAGTAATTGCTGGATGTCTGTCATAATTCTTTGCTTTGACACCCACTCTGCTCTTCTAAAAGAGACTTTCTTTAGCATTATCTCTTTGGGTAGCCATTGATCACAACAAACTCCAGTTGTGATGTTTCCATTTTCTTCCTCAGCTTCTCCCCTCTCTGGGTAAATTGACCCACTCAGTTCCTGTTGGGGCATTCTATACTATCCAGAAATATGTGGAAAACCAGCATTGCCCTCTCTCTGGGCTGTTGTCGGGATTAAATTAAAGTCTGATTTTGTGGTGTCTTAGCAGTTGCTGTCCACAACTTGTCCTCCTGACCACTTGTCGCCAGTGCAACTGACAGATTATTTGTAACTTAAATCTATTTTTGTGCAGCTCCACAAACAATTGCAGCTGCTCAAAGTAGTGGTGGTGGGGAAAGAGAACAGTGTGGCAGCAGCTGACAGTGGCAGACAGAAATGCTTCAATTAGTACTGCTATCTACAGTCTCACCCCAGCAGAAGTCCCATGCTATGCCGATGTACAGACACTGAAACAGGTAAAGTGCTCCTAAAGATACTGCGGAACATATTCCCACTGTTTTTAGAGCAGGTGGGCAGAGTGCTTTTCCCCACGATGAGCATGTCCTTGCAGATCAGCAATGTCAAGCTTTTTCTGGTACAAGTAAATAGCTTTAAAAGGCACTGGCAGAGTGCTTCATCCCATCTAATATCCCTGATGCACAGAACGACAGCCTATTAGTGTTGGTATTGATTCTGTTAATGCGTGTGTTGAATGGGTTTATTGAGTCCATCCATTTGTGATGCTCACCGCACAGGTGTTGATGCAATGACAAAGGATTTATCTTCTTTTTGTATACAGCTACACACACAAACTAAGCTCCTACACAGAGAAATTATTTTGTTTATGAACGTAGCACAAAAACTGCACGTGTGCTTTTACTGCTGAGGAACAGCTGATGATGCTAGTTCTTTTAATTTAATCTGAAATAATAAAGCTTGGAATTATTTTCCTTGAACTAATGGGTAACTAATCAGTTCCTTCAGCTGACAGCAATTATATCTCACTTAGGCGCACTACTTAGTTACAAGAAATCTGAACTGAACTGAACTCTTGTTCTTTTAAATATGACAACTTGTTATTGTAAGGGAAGATTTGTTTTTATCTTTATGTTACATTGTTTATTCAAGTAGATTTTTTAAGTAGCTCAAAATAGAATATGAAATCTAAATTCAGAATTGCATGTCCCCTAAGCATATGGTATAAGTGAAAAAATATCTAAACAAAATAAGAATGCCTAAAAAAGAGTATTACCAAGGAGAAGGGATTCCTTTCCTCTATTTATCACTTGTAAGGATGCATCTGGAGTACTGTTTTCATTTTGAGGCTTCCCATTTTGAAAGAGATGGTTAAAAATGGCTACGATTCTAGAGTATATAATGTATGGGGAACTGGACTTGCTTTGCCTGGACCAGGCTGCCCTGGGAGGCTAAGGTGCTTTCAGATCTTCACTGGTATTGCCGTGTTCAACCTGGTTTATCTGTGAAACCATCCCTGTTTTGAAGAGGAGATCAACCTGTCAGGGATCCCCTTCAACCTTAATTATTCTATTGTGATATAAAGAAAGAATGTTATTAAGCATAGTTAAATCAGCATTAGGATCCTATAAATCAGTCACACTATCTCACATTTATTGCCTACAAAAAATATTTCACTTGCCTTATTTATTTAACAGACATACCATTGCCATTTACAGGAATTGGGGTGCTTGGTGTATATGTTCCTGACTGCACATACTGCTTTGTGAAGCTCCCTCTTCACAGTTTTGGATTTACAGACATAAGAGAATGTAAAGACAGAACAGATTGATTATAACATCTCACTTCTCTTTTACTTACTTTTTTCATATATTATCTTACATACTGAAAGTAGTAATGTGAGCTTGGATAAAACATATATTAAAAAAAGTATTCAGTTTTCATTTTAAATTTTCAAGAGGCAGTAAACCTAAAGGAATATGAGTATAATTTTTATTTGGAAGTTTTGGGCTTGCATTAGGTACAAATGCCAGGCTTTAATTGGCAGTAGGCTAGAGGATGCCTTGTGTGGGAAGTGGTGTGAGCTGTCCTCATCCAGACACAGCCAGCTCTGAAACTCACACACATCCCGTCATGCCCCAAGACTGCCAACGGACAGGGTAGTATCCTGAACCATGGCTTAGACACATTTAAGAAAAAGCAGCAGAGCCCAGGTGAAGAAATATTTGAAGAAAATATGTCTGGAAACACACAGGGAGGTGGTCTTGAGAGGAGATGTGGAGGACATGCTTCAGAGAGTCATGTAGCTGGAGGTGTGTACTCCATGCCGAAGTGGGACACCCCTGAGGAACCATGGCTAACTCATACAGGGGCATGGAAACCGCTTAGGGATTGTGTCCTGTGGAAGAACCCATGATGTGGCAGAGACACTGGCACGAATGGAGAAGTGGAGGAAACAGAGTAAGAAACATGAAGTATTGGAAAGTAACCTTTGTGCCCCTGATCCTAGAATCATAGAATCAGAGAATGGTTTGGGTTGGAAGGGACTTTAAAGATCATCTATTTCCAACCCCCCTGCCATGGGCAGGGACACCCTCACTAGACCAGGTTGCCCAAAGCCCTATCCAACCTGGCCTTAAACTTCTTCAGGGATGGGGCTTCTACAACCTCTCTGGGCAGCCTTTGCCAGTGCCTCACCACCCTCATGATAAAGAATTTCTTCCTAACATCTAACGTAAACCTTTCTTCTTTCAGCTTAAAGCATTGCCCTTTGGCCTAGCACTACATGCCCTGGTGAACAGTCCCTCTCCCACTTTCATGTAAGACCCCTTTAAGTATTGGTACACTGCAATTAGGTCACCCTGGAGCCTTCTCTTCTCCAAACTGAAAAAGCCCAACTCTCTCAGACTTTCTTCATAGGATCGGTGATCCAGCCCCTTGGATCATCTTCATGGGCCTCCTCTGGTCTCGGTCCAACAGCTCTACATCTTTCCTGTACTGGTGACCCCAGAGCTGGACACAGTACTCCAGGTGGTGTCTCATAAGAGCAGAGCAGAGGGGCAGAATCACCTCCCTCGACCTGCTGTCCATGCTGTTCTTGATGCAGCCCAGGACACGGTTGGCTGCCTGAGCTGCTAGAGCACACTGCTGGCTCACATTGAGCTTGTCTTCGATAAGCACCCCCAAGTCCTTCTCCTCAGAGCTGCTCTCAGTCTATTCTCCCCCCAGCCTGTAGCTGTGCTTGGGATTGCACCAACCCACATGCAGGACCTTGCACTTAGTCTTGTTGAACTTTGTGCAGTTTGCATGGGCCCATCTCTCCAAGCTTGTTGTGCTGCTTGATGCTTCACAAAAGGGACTGGGACTGTAAGTGCAACCCACAGCAAAAATGAGGGGTGCTGAGAATAGGAATGGGGGGGACAGGTGTTTAACATAAGCTGAGCCTGGGAATGACTGGGAAGATGTTTGCTTACATGTTTGTTTAGCTGCTTATATTTTTTTTTTCTTCAATAAGCAAATCAGTGACTAGAAGTTTGTGTTAACCGGCAAAAGAATAAGTCCTTGCTATTGCTTGATCTCTGGAACAAAGAATTCTTTAGTATGATATATTTCCTTTCCAGCAAAGGATGCCTAAATTGTAATCAAGCTGACTTGCAAATCTATAAATACATTAAATTGATGTCTCTGTTACTAAGTCAACCCTTGAAATGATTAACTGGCCATTCCCTTCAGCGTCTTCAGTATTTAGCCTCCTTTTAAATAGATGGATAGAGCATTGTAATACTTGCCTGTGCTATGCAAGTTGATAAAATAAATTTTCCCCATACTGACTGTTCCCATATTTATCTAACCCACCTTAAATAACTTCTGCTGAGGTACATAGCGTAGAGCTTATGTCAAGCTCCTCATTCCTTACAGTTTCCTTCTTCTCCTTTCACAGTTATAACTCTGTCCTTCATGAGCAAACGGGCTCTACACTCAATCTCCTGACACTTTGTACTTGTCTGCATTTTTTTAATTGGCACAGCTTCCAAAATGTCCCAAACTACTCAGCATGACTGCCTCATTCTCCTTTAGAAATGGATAAGCTTCATCCCCTCCACGCTACTCCCCTCTTCACTGCCTTCTTCCCCTGCCTACCAGTTTCCTTAAAGAATTAGTGATGATGGGAAAACATGGGTACAGTACAAGAGAAGGTCAAACATAATCCTAACTTTGCAAAAAAAAAAGGAGTGCTAAGGAATTGCACATTAGTTGATCTAATTTGGCCTCAGAAACAATGACTCAAGAAATTATAAAGCCATCTACACAAAAGATACAGCAATCAGAATGTAAATAGCCAGAAGACTAGGCAAAAACTAGCTGGTATAGTCTTTTCAAGGATGGGTCATGTCAAATAAATCTAATTTTCTTTTATGAGTAAATCTAATTTTCCCCTTTGACAGGATAAGTAACTACATGGGTAACAGGAAGGTACATGCACAGCATAATATATCTTGAACTTAATAAGGCTTTTCATGCTTTGCTCTGTGACATTCTCTTAACCTAAGGAAATATGATGCAGTTATAGTGACCATAAAGTTAGTACAGACTTGGTTGAAAAATTTGTCTCAGAAAGCAGTTATCATTGTCAATCCCAAAAAAAGTGAGGTGATATTTACAGAATGATAGTAGAAAAGAAAATAAAAAGTAAATTCAAGGTTTATAAAGAATTTTATTTATAAAAAATATAACTTTTTTAACAATGCAATTGCAAATTTTTATCTTTAATGAGAGAGTAGAAATATGGCATAGGAAAAAGTAAAGCTTAAGACCATGTATCACTTCAGTTTTCTCTGGTTGACCAGATTTTTACCAAACTGTTGAACTTGCCTCTAGCATGTGGGAGTGTCTGCAAATGCAAGTGCAATCAAGGTAGGAAACTACCCATAAAATGTCTGTGAAGAAAAAATGTATGTGGAAGATGCATGTTTGAGGCTTTTACTGTTTTGGATGAATTAACTCAGATGAAGAACCCCAAGAAAATTTTTCTTATGTTGCAATCATTAGTAGTTGTTATCTACATAATCATTTCTAATACACTAAACCCAGCATTTCTTGATTCTTATGGGGCTTCTGGTGCACTTGTCACAAGCAGAGAAGATTATTGTCCTTCCCTAGGAAAAGAAAGGAGATATACTCACTGTGGTAAGCAAAAGCATTCAGTCCTGATGGGAGGGGTAGACATCTGCACTTCATTAGAGGAGAAAGCCTTTATAAGGAGTGTTTAGGTTGGGAAAAAGAACCTACTTTCCAAACAAATATTGCAACTAGATCTGTTCATACCCTGACCCTTTGCTGACAGGAACAAAAATGAAGGCCTACAAAGAGCCCATTTTGCAGTCACAGTACTGCTTTCATATATTGCCTTATGAGCTGTAGACACGGGTCCCAGGAGAAGATCTGAAATGAAATCCTCTTTCTGGCCTATAGCTGTATAGTTCTTCACAATATTATTCCCATAAAATTTAAAGTTGACAAGGAAAAAGTTCCCCCCTTAAAAATACCCAAGAAAAACCAACACAAAATAATTGCAGAAAATTAAAGAGATTTTAATAAAAATATATAGAGAGATGACTGGTTGTCTTTAAAAGCATTTCTTAAAGGTGATGTGTTCTCACATGTTTAATCTCACCAATTTTGAGCTGTTTAACAGTTAAACATTCAGAAGCAGTTAGTGTCTGGGATCATGCTGTGACCATACTATCTTGAGTGCTGACCATGTCATATTTCTCATATGAATGGGAGCCATATTGAGTTAGTATTTCAGCTGGAGACATCTACTGAAAATCCCAGAGGTCGAGAGAACTAATAGATAAAATTATGGGGCAAAGGCTGTCTAAAATTAAGGGATATATATGGAACCAACATGTACTTTCTGGTCATATAGATTTGATTTCCTTCAACTCTGCCTTTGATCCTTACAATCTTGTATTTCTTTGTTTTGCAGTGGCGTGCTGGCAAAATAAAGAATGTTTGATGATGGTTCATCTGTTTCTACTTCATAGCCAGCCACAAGTGCTTGGGTGGCTAAGCATTTCCAGCTTGATTAGGTGTTTCTTTCTCATTTCTGCCCTACTGACTCAGCTTTTTTGTTGTTTTTGTTTTGGTTTTTTTTCAGGCAGAGCATGGGAATTGCATTTATTCGTGTAGTAGCTTCATAGCTGCATGTTTTCCACACACCCAATGCCAATTTCACAAAATTTAGGTTGTGAGATACAGATATTACCAGAAACAATTACATATTTAATTGCATATATCTATTTATATACTAATACACAGGAATACAATATTTACTCTCAGTAAAGTAGCTGCCCCAATGTAAGAAGTGTTGCTATAGATGTTTATAAATGTTAACACAGGGAAGAAGTTGGGAAAGTGTCTCAAAGTCAATGAAGATTAATTCTATTTCCTATGCTCCTTTCCACTGGAAAGATCTTTCTGAGATGAGTGGTGGAAATGCAGTTCTCAGGAGCTTTGTGAGATGGTGTCCTGGGTTCTGTCTGTAATCAGGACATATTAATGAACCTTCCTGTCCAGTGCATTTTAGAAAGTCACATTTTTCCCTCTGTATTTTGTTTTCAGGAACAGAAAAGTGGGGTATTTTGTGTGATATCTTGGAAAAAAAGGTTGAATAAAACCCATTTATCACCCTGAGGAAACACAGCTTAAAAACCCGTACAAGTTAAAATGACGGAGCACCTGCTCTTTTTAAAGATTTTGGTAAAAGACTGAGTTATCGAGGACTTTTCCTTACAAACCAGCACGGGGCAGTGTTATCCAAGCAAACTCAGGCTGCCTCTACTGGCTGTTACATCAGCACCAGCGTCTGTAAGGTTTATACATAAACACCTGAACAGAATTGGAACCTCTTCTAAGTAACTTGGTTTGGACAAATATAGCTACATTAAAAAAAAAAAAAAAAAAAAAAAAGAAGAAGAAGAAAAGGAAAAAAGGCAAAAAGGAAACAAGTGTTACATTTTTTTAGGAAGCAAACTGTGATGTAACAGCTAGGCACAGGTGTCCCCAGCTATGATGATGGTTATCATAATGCAAATGATAATGATGCCAATAATGGTAATTAACAATGTGTCCAGTAGCTGAGGAACAGGAAACTGTAAAGATAGTCCTGTTCAGACTCATGCTAGAAAGGTAAAATAGAGAGGAGAGGGCAGAGGGAGGCACCAGAAAAGAGAAAGGACATGATACACTTGAGCAAGACAAACTGTGGACTCTGTAAATTACAAAGCCAGATTTTACCAGGTTAGTTTGTACATGTCTTTACAAATGAGAGCTTTGTGAAAAAATAGCAGGATTTTTAAAAGCAGCAAAAGCAACGTATAAATATAGCTTTCAATAGCTGTACTTTACCATCATGCTGAACTCCTGTTGTTCCCGATTGACTTTAGGGATCTGGCTACATATAACTGAATTTCATCCCTGAATTTAGAAAGATCCACTTACTTAATGAGTAAAAGATAGCAGTTCAGGTCTGTTTTTAACCCATTGCTGCTTTTGTATACATAAGACAACCTTTCCCCAAAGCCCATTTCTTTGAAAAGCAACCACGTGCATCCTTCTTTATAGTTCACAGACAATCAGTCATTTATTCTACACACTTGCCAGGATACTTGCATGACAATCAGGATCACAAGCAGTCATAATGTGGACTACTTTAGGAAGGACTGTGGAACAAAAAGAGAAATCTTAAAGCAGCCCCTTGAAGATACTAAAACCCACAGTCACAAAGTGGTAGTTGGATGGAGTAAGAGTCACTGCTGATCACCGGGACAGAGAAGAGGAAGCCTCTGTTGGTGTGGAGAAGGAGCTCCTGAGCCCTCCTGCAAGCCTGTCAGAGAACAATGCCAGAGAAGAGGTGATCCCCGGCAGGAATTGTACTGACTTTTATGTGAATAATGGTAAAGGACTTGAAAAATAGGGCTTCTCTGTTGCTTTATTTGAGTTCTGTCTGTGAAGAGATACTGGCCTACAGAAGCAGCCATTTAGGCTGTAGAAGCCTCAGATAAAAGACAGGAAACAAACTCTGTTAGCTGCAATTTTTTCTGGGTCTCATGCTTTCTTGCTATCCCATCAATTGCACTGAGGTTCATGAAGTCATTTGCAGAGGTACACACTGATTCCACAGACTAGTTGTTCTAGATTTCAAAGGCACTTAATTAGCTGGTGTTGTCAGTGACCTGAGGTTTCGGCAGTTTAGCACATGGTCCCAGGTCTCCTTTATACTCTCTGCCACCTCAGAATCTACTGAGGGTGCATTTATATTTGTATTGTGCCAGGCACGATGGGACATTTTCTTGGCAGGATGTCTAGAGGTTTGTCATCAAACATTATTGTCATGATGAACTTAATAACAGGGCCTGAAACCGGTTTACTGCTCAAAAGCTGAAGATACAGGCTTGTATTCTCTTGTGACCTCTCCTCTCCTCTCCTCTCCTCTCCTCTCCTCTCCTCTCCTCTCCTCTCCTCTCCTCTCCTCTCCTCTCCTCTCCTCTCCTCTCCTCTCCTCTCCTCTCCTCTCCTCTCCTCTCCTCTCCTCTCCTCTCCTCTCCTCTCCTCTCCTCTCCTCTCCTCTCCTCTCCTCTCCTCTCCTCTCCTCTCCTCTCCTCTCCTCTCCTCTCCTCTCCTCTCCTCTCCTCTCCTCTCCTCTCCTCTCCTCTCCTCTCCTCTCCTCCTATGACAGATTTTCTGCTCTTGCATGTTGCTTTTCTTCTTCCTGGACTACACTGTTCTGAAGTGTGGACAACACATACGCTTCAATGGTTACAGGCTAATTTTTGGACGTAAAACCTTAAATGTAATACCCCTGAAGTTCAGATTTATGAAGTGCTTAATTATTTTTACTGAAATTCTTACTGAAATTTCCTTTGAATATGCTTTTTAGAGTGTTTTGTTACTCAAAAAAGTGCCACCTGTGGGAGCATACTTTTAAAAATAGAAGAATTCTCATCTGATTTTTGGTGGCTCTGTGTGCAGCTAAATGTCTCAGGTGCAGAACTGTCGAAACAACAGCAGTAACACCTATTAGTGTTTACTGTTTGTACAACCTATTGTATCAGATCAGAAATCTGCATGATATCAGCGATTAAAAAACAAAATGAGATAGCTTCAATTAGGTGCAACTATTGTGTTCTGAGTGAAAGAATCTTTAGTTGCATATGTTAAAATAATAGTAAAATTGATTATACAGTCCTGTGTTATTTGCTTAGTGTAATATTAATGTTAAAAATTGATTTAAATTAGGAGAAAATATAAATTTCTCTCTCACAAAAGGAACCAAGCTAGATGGTGATGAAGGCTTCTTATAGAAATTTTATTCTTTCTGTTCTGTTTTAGGTCTGTATTCCACTGCTGCTGCTGACTTCAATTAGTGTGTTTATATGTTTTCTTCTTTGCAACTCAGAAGCTCCTGAGAAAATGAGGTTTCTTTTGTAGAAATCAAATGCTAAATGGACATTGTCAGGTATGTCATCACATTTAATTTATCACACAAGAAGAAAGTAGTGTTTGACCAGATGATCTGATAGTACATTTAGGACACTGCTAATTTGTGGACTGCTGACAAATTGACAAGTTGGCAAAAAATAACATTGTTATAAAAGGAGAAATAGAGACTAAGCCAGTTTTTTTTCAAGTAAACTGTGGATGATATTTTTGGGTCTGTTTTTTATTCTTAAAAATTAAGCAGGAATGAAAAGTAAGGAAAAAGAAAATTATTAAAGTTGATACCAAAACATGTTTAGCATGCATCTCCCATGTAAAAATAAATAACAAGATGGGTCTATGATTCAACCTATAATTTTAAAAGACATTTACAAATAGAACAGGAAACCAAATACTTTTTAATAATAGTCAGATTTGTGTGATATAATATCCCTGAGATGGAGTTACGTGACTCTGGGAGCAAGTACACTGTGGGGAAACACAATTCAATTTAAATATTTTGAGAAGAAACTAAGAAATGAGATTTGAGAATAGGAAAAAAAGACTTCAGCGCTAACAGTACATTTTCTGTAATATGATACAGAACACAGAAAAACAGATACTTTCTGTCTTGCTATATCCCCAAATCAATTGGTAATGTTAATAATTATTTCTAAGTAACAAAGCTGTGAAAAGGGACTTGTGGCTCTCAAGATAATTAAGTTCTGAACATACTCAGCACATTATTTTTTAAAAATAATCTGCGTTGTGAAACTTCTTTTCCTCTGAAACCAATGTTGTGGTGCTGGGAAAACAAGAAAGAATTAAACATCTGTATTGAAAGTCTTTAAAAATGTTTCAAACAGAGTAATTCACAAAAATTAAAAGGGAATAAACTTTTAGAAAGAAGCTTTTAAAAGCAAGGACACATCAGAGGTACACAGGTCAGAGCAAGAAAGGGATACAGCAAAACCCATTCTGTCCTGATGCCCCTGAGGAGCCAGCCTCTGGCAAATTTGCATTTGTGGTTTGAACACGACAGAGGTTATGAAATGCAAAGATGTACAGTACTGCCAGCTTCCAGCAAGAAGTCCAAGCTAAGTGGGCCAGACAGTGAAGAAAAAAAAAAAAAAAGAAATAGAAAAAAAAAGAGGAGACTTCACATTGTCAGGGAGGAAAATTTGTAGCTCAGTCTCGCAGGTTGGATCGCTTGTGCCATGTCTGTGGTACATATTTTCAGCTCAGTCTGAATTACTTTTGCAGAATTGCCCTGGACAATCCATTTGTTTAAAAGTACGAAGTCTTAAGTGTTCTTTAGAAGAATGAACAGACGGTGCAGTTTGGAGGAATGTTATTTAAAAATGCTTTTGGCTGGGCCTGGTGCCTCAAGTCTTTAGTCACAGTGAGCTGATTCTGAATGTTGCACTGTAATTATGACAAAAGCCCTCTACTGAAAAGACAGTTGCCTTACTTGGGGAGAAATCCTGGATAGAACTGGACTTGTGATCACAGTTTCTCCTTTCGTCTTGCACTTTGAGAAGAATGATTTGCTACAGCTCTTTACTAAACCCTGGGGTTGACCCTCAGCTTCACCAGCCTATTACTGTCTTCTACCTTCTCCTTGCCCTGTGGCCCTTGCAGGAGCTAAGTATTTTTCCACCCTTTTTTTAAGGTTACAGAGGCCCATGTCTCACAGAAACCATCTCAAATCAGCAGAAGGTGATGGAAGTGCCCAACTCTGGGGCCAAATTGGTGCCAGTAACCTGCTGACTAAATAGGGCAAGACCCAGGTCTGGGCAGCCCTGTCTTTGTTTATACAGTTTCACTGTTTGACTGCTCTGAAAAATGGAAAAATTCTATGAAATTTTTCAAGTAGATTGTATTAGAGGTGATAAATCATAAATGGAAGATTACAGAACATAAAAAGTAAATAAAATTAAAGGGACACAAGTATATGCCATTCTGTTGAGTTCCCGAGTAACTGGTACGCGTGATGGAGCCCTGCTTTCCTGGAGATGGCTGAACACCTGCCTGCCCATGGGAAGTGGGGAATTAATTCCTTGTTTTGCTTTTGATTGACCTATGAAACAGTCTTTATGTCAACTCATGCATTTTCTCACTTTTATCCTTCTGATTCACTCCCCCATCCCACCAGTGAGGAGTGGAGCAAGCAGCTGTGTGGTGCTCATGCTGGTGTTAAACTATGACAGCCATACACATAGGTAATAACTATTATAATTAATTTAATACAGGTCTATTTTTAATTGCTTTTCGAAATTTCAAAATCATAAATAACAGTATGGAGTGCCAGGCACAAAACTTATAGCTCTAATAGTTCAAAGCAAATCTTATCAAAAATAACATTTATCAAAGCACTCAGGACAACTGTTACACAGAAAAAAACCCACCCCTAATTATCCTAAATCAGTTCTCACAATCTTTGTCAAACCAAAGGGCTCCAGGAAATTTACAAATGCTAAATTTAAATTTGACTTCTGATCAATTCTTCTCCTTGACATGTAAACCTTGTCTTCTGAGGAAAAGTGCAACTTAAATTATGAATACTATAGGTAGTAATTGACATTACAAGAGGAAGGGAAGTGTGAGGGATATTGCAAAAGAGCCTGGGAAGAGATGTAGGAGAGTTAAGGATTTGCAACACCCGGATTTTGATAATATGGAAAGTCTCCTTGAAAACATTATAAAATGGTGCATTTTGTCTTTGCAACACTTGAAACACTACAAAAGCCTCGTAGGATACCTAGGTGTCCAAAACTTCAGGATAGAACTCCTTAATAAATATTTCCATTAAATTAATTTTTAAAATCCCCAAATTATGAACATAGAACTTTTCTAAATAGGGAAAAATCATAATGACAAGAGCAGAAATTAGAGGGAAATTTTAAAAAGATCAAACCCCTCCCTCCCTGGTTTTATGCTCTCCACTCAATTCTTGCAGGTTTGTTCTCAGTCCAGCAGCTGTTACCAGCTTCTTGAATCGCAGAGAACTCTCTCCGATCAACCTGAGTCTTTTGGTCAGGTGTCTTCTGCAATGAAATTTCTGCTTTCTAGATGATTCAGAAAAGAAAAGGGATATAGGAGAGATGAACTAGAATATCCCAAAATACGGAATGGAAATGGTTTTTTGGGCCCATGTTTTTTTTCAGATTATGCTAATACTTTTACAGCTCTGTCACAGTTCTTTTCTTAACCTAAAGATTTAATTGTAAAATTTTATTATCATCATCCTTTGTCTTTCACAACAATTCACACTTCTCATACTTGAACACATCAGCAAATGCATTTCTGTGGTCATCCTAGTACTGTGCCCTGAAAATGTCTATCCCAAATAAAAATTTCTGCCTTTGAGAGACAGGAAGATTTAGTTTAAGTTTAAACCAGTGCTAATACAGCCCCATACCTTTCAAATGATGCTAGACACATTTATATGGAGTGTGAGCAGAAGGAGATTGCATCTGCTTCTAAAATCTATGTGTATAAACTGCATGGAGTACTGAAAAAACACCCAAACCCCAAAATGTTTACAAGCCATAATTTTTTTGGTAACCCGTCTCTATGGAAGCAACTGTTAGGGCTGCTAGATGCCCACATAGCTCTGGCTGCTGCAATGTATAGATTTGACTTTGAGGTCTTGGGTGCATGATCTGCCATGGTACGAAAGCTAACATACAACCACAGCCTTGCCAGGCTTATACTTTAAAAGTGGTGAGTCATGACCTCAGGACATGAAAGAGCCTTATGTGATGGGATCCCCAGTCAAGCCGGTGCCTTGAGCTGGAATTGTTCCACCACTAAAACTGCGCAGTTCTCTAAAACAAAGCATGCCAAAAGACACTGAAGGCTTCCAATTTATAGAGGTATATTTCAATAAAATCCAAAAATAGGAAGCTGGAACAATTCTTTCCAGAGAGAAAACTCAGGATCGCTGGGTGAGATTGGTCAAAAATAAGTCTTTAAAACAAATCTTCTCATTTGCATCTTGGCAGGACAGCACCTTTCCTTTTGGCTTTCCTTTTGGTACAGCAACCTTTGGTGGTTTCCTAAATTGCAGAAACCACGCACAGATCCTCTGAAGTCTCCAGGAAAGCCTTCTTTAGGAGTCCTCTTGACTCTTTCATTGGTCTATACCTGAATCTCCATTGATTGCCTCTTGCAGTTGGAGACCTCTGGCTGCATGGTCATTTTTCTGTTGCAAGAGGAGGAATTTCCCTTCCCACTTTAGAAGTTATGCTGATCCAGAGGGCAGCAGCCAGAAAGAAGCACATGGTCCTAGACTCTTTAGCAGAATGTACTATATGCAGTGACCTGAAAACAAAAAATTAAACTGCCATACCCATCTGTCATCACTTGAAATTATGAGATTTAAGGCAAATTTTTTTCTGAGCAGTGAAATCAATGATGTCTGATTTCCTTAAGATTTATTCCCCTCTCTGCAGTCCCACACATTTCACTAATCCTGTTTTTCCTGTAATGGCCCCAGGGTAAGCATTACGTCTACTTTTGAGCTTTGTGCCTGCTGATCTGTCAGGCCAGCAAGCACACACTGTTTGGCCAACAGGAAGCTGCAAAAATTCAATGTATAAACGTGGAGTTTTGCTTCCCTTTCCTGCATACATCAAGAACTTTTTTTCTAAACCAAACTGATTTTCATGAAACTTACAGGATTAGCGATTGAGACTTCTACTTATTTTTTCATCTAGGTAAAACTGGCTAATCAGTTCCAAAATAACTGGGGCAGGGGGAGACAGATGGTTGGACAGAAATACATACAGCGAAACAGTTAGATGTCATAGGCATATTAAATGAATTTCTGGATGACACTAAATTAAAATACTGAACTACTTACATTGGGTTTTATTTATGGCATCCTTAGTAACTTTTTACTGTTCACTTTGCTACCACTTCAGAATTTTAGTGTATTTTCTTTTAATGAAAGCTGAACTTAATTTTTGGATTTAAATGTGGTACTGCTGAGTCATGAACTTAAACCAAACAAATATAAAACCTGTGATGAGATAATGAGATCTGGCAATACCTTTTCTCTGCAGCTTTGCTTACAAGGAATAAATACAAAGAAGGCATGATGTGTCTGATCCTTGTTTTTGTCTCCTTTCCTCCTAAACCAGACATACTACTATAGTATCCAGAGCTCAGGCATTTGCAAGGATTTATTTAATGTTTATAATATGTATTACATTTATTGTTTTTATAATTACATTCAAAGACCTACTTTGCAAAGTATTTCCCAGGATTGCATTTTCTGTCATGTTAACCATTCTCACACAGTAGTTTCATAACCATTTGGGAAATAAAAATGTATGTAATAATTAGGTATTGGGCTACTTGCTGTTCTGTTAAAGTTCTGGAAAACTCTTTTTTACTTTTTTTTTATCTCTTGAAAAGTAGAAGAATGCATTGCCATTATATTCTAAATCTAAACAGCCAGAAGTGTTATTTTAAATGAGTACATTTAAAAAAAGGGGGGTGACTATAATGTCCATCTAGGAAAATTCTCAACAAGTAAGCAGGATTGAATAGGACAAAGGAAGAAGGAGAATGTAAAATGGGTTTTAAAAAAACTACTGAAGAAGTCAGTGTACCAGGTTTCACTACATCCTTGTATTTCTGTCCTTTGCAATGCTTCTTGGCTGTTATAGTAATTAGTAAACAGTTTCTCTATTTACATTTTCATAATAGAATTTTAATGTAAAATGAAGCAAAATGCAAATATTGCATTATTGAAATCCAGTGTAAATCAAAATGTCAAATGTCATTTGAAGACCAGGTGGAAACTCGCTTCCTGAAACAAAAATCCAAAATCTCCTCTCTCACCTGCAGTGTCTATATGCATACCTATACATGCATACATTTGTATTATGAGGAGTTGCACAAGAAATGGCAAGCACAATATAATGATATAAAAAGCAAAACTCTATCAGCTATTCTTTATTGTTCTGAATAAGCTTGATAATATGAAGATATATTTTGGAACTCCCCACTGACAGTGAGGTTGAAACTGAAACTGAAGTTTCATTAAAATCAACACATTCTTCCTAAGAAACTTAGGCATTTTCTTTAAAGTTGCTTGTTTTACTTCTTGTAGAGGAGGTAAATTGGACAGAGAAAGTCATATAGTAAAACTTCCATGGTATGTATTATGGGCAAAGTAATAAAGCTTGGGGCATCCCAGGTCATCCTCTGTCAGACAAATGATTTGGGAGTTTGTATGCTGACCCTGAAAACATAACAAGCAGAAAAAAAAATACTGTACCTTCATATTTTTCTGAATAGGCAGTCTTCATTACATTTCCAGGAGTTTCTTCTTTTTCATTAGCTCCTAAACCTTTTTCTAGTGCCATAGCAATATTCAAGGATATTCTCTGGCTGCCTCAAAATTTTCCATGGGTTATTTTCAGAAATAGTGAATGATACCTATAGTAGCCAGATTTTTTTTTCTTTTTTCTTTCATATAGTCATATTTAATGATGAATAGGACTATTAACCTTCTGTCCACACTGGGTGCATAGACTAAAAACTGACTTAAGGCATGGAGCTCATGAAGGTGCTGACCCAGATTGGATGGCAGCATCTTGCGATTTTAGTGGACATTAATAGAGGTCATGTATTGACAGTAACACTGCCAACAGCTAACAAAACAAACATCTGCTCTACTTTCAAACGCATTTCAGGATTCTTTCCCTGCATTTTCAATCTTCTCTATCCTTGAGTTGATCTTGAATGCTGCCTAATAACACTTTGTTTCTTAATATTAGAAACATGCATGCCCTTGTCAGGCTTTCTGTCATGCTAGAGAGAAACCAAAAAATCAGTCAGTCCAAATTCTAGAGTAAGAATCAATGAAGAAATTATGCTCATAAGAGGTTTTGATCAACTAGTTAAAACAAAGATACTAGTCAGTGCTTAAAGGATTAGAAATCTGGACTATAAATAATGAAAAATTCCAGTATTTTTCTTGTAATTGTATTTAATCAAGCTAAGACAAGAGTATAACAACTCTGCTTGATGAGAGTTTTTCTGAAGTGAGATGGAAAAGCTCAGTTTGTGAGCTTTGTGAGATCGGAATGTGAAAATCAGCTGAATATTTGCTGAACAAAGTAAGAATCAGTGATGGATTAGGTGAAACTTGCT
This sequence comes from Gallinula chloropus, assembly GCF_964237585.1. Classification (NCBI taxonomy): domain Eukaryota; kingdom Metazoa; phylum Chordata; class Aves; order Gruiformes; family Rallidae; genus Gallinula; species Gallinula chloropus. The sequence goes on along the minus strand of NC_140087.1, from coordinate 90,058,842 downwards.
TAGCTACTTAAAAAAGTCAATTTATACTTCTCTCCTGTGGCTAGGAATCCGAGGAGCTGGCAACTGCTGAATGCTAACAGTTTTTGCTTATATACTTAACACCATAAGGTGGTATAGGTATGCTTTCCTTTTTCACTTTTACTGAGTTTGTACCCTCTCATCTTGACACTTTGGAAATCCATTTTAAAGCATGAGGCAAAGTGTGCTTTTTGCTAATGCAATATTAAATGTAACAAGGACTTACTCTGAGTAGCCAAGTTATTGCCTCTGCAGACTAGAAACCAAAACCCAGGGTACATTAAAAGATAATACTCTTATGCCAAACCAATGAACTTCACAACTTTCTTATGTAAAGCCATATGATGAAACAATGCTCAAAGGAAAACTGATATTGAAGGTAGATTCATCACATGCACATATTAATTCTTATAGGAAATCTTGTCAGTGTGTATATAATATACATTGCATATGTAAGAAATAGCTCAAATATGCTGAACTTCAGGATATATGATTTCCTTATCAGCGCATGAATATTGTTTGAAGCTGAAGATCAAATAAGGAATGATGAGATATTTATGTTGCATGTTAGTCTTTGTTATTATGTGTTCATTATAATGCTATGCTACTTCTAAGTATATTTGACCTAAGCCTCTGGAACAGTTAGAAATACACTTCCCATCTTTTTGTAAATCCAAAGAATGTAAGTGACAAACTGACAGTTTATATTCTGGAGATTTGTAAAATCAGTTTTGAAATATAGCACCGTCTTTAGTTTTTGGGTAGGCAATAGCTGAAATAAGAGACACCATATGTTTTCCGTGAAAGTTCTTACAGAACTGAGGCATATTATAAATTAAACCCAAAGATTCATGCTTACATGAAGATTTTAGAAGATGGAAAAAGTAGAAATTCTTACCAGGTTCTACAAAATGGGAAATGTGAGACGTGCCTCAGGATGCACAGGAGAGGCCTTTGTGATGGAATCATGATGGAGTCCATAAGGCCAGAGGGTGTGTGGGGTAAGAACAGAGGTGTAGGGAAGAGCTACTGTCCTGCAATCTTTGCTCATGGTAGTAGAGGAGTGCAGAACTGGAGGCAATCCTGACCTCTTGCAGCAAACATTGGTGGCTGTGGTAGAAGAGCAACCCTGAGTACTAAGAAACCACTCAACAAACCCCAGTCCCAGTTCAGGAGGTCTACAGTCTTCATGGAAGTTGACAGAAATATTCCTCTCTTGTGGTGAGAAGATTCCTGTCACATGAGTGCACTGATAGTGATGCAGGCTAAATAAACCTTTGGTGTGAGTGAAAATAAGTGTTCTTATGTGTATGTTGCATAAGAAGTTTTATGCATAACCAGTATGAAATGTAAGAGTACATTTATAAATGCATTCATTAAAATATATATAGACAAATCTTCAAGACGTATAAATTGGTTCAGGTTGCACCCAGTCTGTGAATTTATACCCGATCAAAATCTACTCAGACTATTCAGTCCTCTGATGAAAACAGTGTAACACAGATGCACAGTTCCATAAAATATGAATATGAAAATTTTCGGAGGTATCTGTTTTTATGACTTAACAGTCTTCAACATGAAACACCTGATTGAAGTAACCAGATTTCATAAGACCTGAACATGAAATATTTGGGCAGAATTCAAGGAGCATAAAATGATTCATTTGATATAAGAAATTAGGTGCTTTCAATGAAATGTGGATATAGATGAAGTTCAGATGTAAACATATTTTATTATGAGATTTAGCCCATATTTGCTACAGTTTATAAATAAGATTCCAGGTGAATCAACATAAACCATTCTGTGGTTCAGATGAGAAAACAGGTATACATTCACCTTGAAAAAAATTGCCTGATAATTCATTGCCCAGAGTTAAAGCCCTTGGAGATAAGATTCTGTAAACCATGTGTAAGCAAAAGATTGACTAGAAATTGGCCCAGCCTGACAATTTACATCCAAACCCTTTGCTGCATGAGAGCAACCAAGAAGTAAAGATGTTAAAAACTCCATTTAAAATAATACATACTTTTATTTTGATTTGGGGCAGAGTTACACTTGGAAGGGAGTCCTCTGGAAATTTCAACTTAATCAGTTTCAAGCATAGTTTTATGACATTAGTACCAAAAACAATGTATGTTTCTTATAAGAACAGATAATTTTATGAGCATTCTACACATTTGGGTTCAAAACTCTTGCAGAGTATGTAAGACTTTGGCATTTTTAAATATCCAAATCAGCCTTCCTGAAATAACTGCTGTGCATGACTGTAGTAAAGGAATCAGAACAGTTCCAAGAAATTACGGTAGTGTTCTCGGATGTAAAAGAACTATGACTATCTTTCCTAAGCATTATTGGGAGACCTCATACTATTTTGAATTTCATATGTTTTATCAGTGCAAGATTTGTTTTCTGACAAATAAATTAGTTGGTATATTGCTTTAATTTAATTGTTTGGATACAAATAACAAGTTAGGAATGAACAGATAGACTTTGAGCATGATGGTGTACATCGTTCCAGATGGAGGAAGGGAGCAAGGGTTAACAAACCCAGATGAACTCCTTTCCTTCAATTCTTTTTATGTAAAGGAATAACATTTTATTTTTCAAATGTCACCTTTATTAAAATTTAAAGAATCAAGTTATGGGCATTAAAATAGATTTGTGCTTCATTCAAAACCAGGCTAAAACTGTACTAACACTGTACTTTAATAATTTTAGAAGATTTGGTCTCCAGTACTCTAAAACCATGTTCTATCTGATAGTTATCTAAAACAGACATTAGCAGAAACAGATGTTGGCTTTTTTTCCTCTCTGCATGAAAGGCATAGAATTTCTCCAGAATAAAAGACATAGGAACCAAGAGGAAACATATTTTCTTGCTGCACGTGTTTTCTATACTTGGCCTGCTAATCTGTGATATTATGATTGCCAGACGTGCCTCCTTTGAAATAGTAGATATGGAATAAAATATCCATGGTGGGAAAACACATGAAGGTGACATCAAATAGAACTTGATTTATACACCTTTAAAATTCCACACAAAATTGAATAACGCAGGCAATTCTCCATATAAATAGCTTGTTTTTTAATGGTACCCATTTAGAAATACGTAAATAAGTACTGAATAGAAAAAATCTACAACTTTGGGTAAATAAAAAATAAAAATTAAACATAAGAGAATAAAGATCGAGAAATAGGTTAATTAGAAAAATGATGGTTCTTATTCAAGTATATTAATTTCTCCTCCAGATCACTCACAAAAAGAAAAAAGGGCCTAGTGACTTAACTTACAAAGATAGAGAAAAACAATGCTGTAATGTTTGTATTTCTTTAAGACTAAGTGCTTCTTCATAGTTGCATAGCGTTCCCTTTGGCTCTATTTAAATTTATTAGACAGCTACAAGAGGAGAGAAGCCCAAAACAGTTGGACCCAGATAATATATTACATTATGACCAAAAGGTAAAACTGTGAGCAGAAGAGAGTTCATTCCATTTGGAAACACACAAATAAGGTATTTGGGGAAACTAATGAAAAACATGGGTAGCCAGTTACTTGTAACATAGAGATGCCAAAAAGAAATGGCAGCATGAATGGCTAGCTCTAAGGGTTAGCTGTCAGTGGAATGTAGCAGCAAACAAGGCCAACAACATTTTGGCCTAAGACATTAAAAAAATTGTGTCATAGTGCAGGGAGATGGAACTGCAACTTCATATAGCACCTAGGTTGCATCTGGAATGCTCCACAACTCCCAGCATCTCACTACTGGAAACACATTAGCAAACTGGATGCAGTTCAGGGAAGAATCGCAAAAATAATACTGGATTCATGAGAAAAGTTTAAAATAGCTAGATAAAACATAACTTTGTTAAAACAAGACAATTGAGACAGACATGCTAACTGAAAAGTGTTTAAGGATGTTTTCTTCAATTACGTGTGACTATGGACAACAACAGGAAAGCAAAGCTTAGGCTGTTTGGAGAAAAATTATTTCAAGAATAAGATGTAACTCGTATATGGAAACCATATGAGGATAGTCTAGTATGCTTAAAACAACAAAACAATTACTAAATGTAGAAAAATCCATAATTACAGAAGGATTAAGTGGACATTACAACATTTTTTTTTCTACTTTTGAGTTTATTGAGTACTTGTCTCTGGAAAGGACATTTTAGCATTGTTCAGGAAAGTAAGATATCTCAGTCGTTGTTCCTTTTGTTTTAAACTAGGGCTAGCTACTTAAAACTGTTGATAGCTTTTCAGAAAGAGAGGTCAGCTGTTCCTTTCTACGTTTTTACATCAGTGCTTATCTGGGCTAGGCCTATGTTATGAGTGCAAAGCAGGGACTAGGAAAATGAAATCAGTCTTCCTGCCAACTGAGCTTGGCTGATGTCTACAGTAAACACGGGCATATAAGGATGACTTAAAAGCAAACATATAAGGACAATCAAAAGTGGGAATTTTTTTTTTTTTCAAGGTTTACATGACAAAAGCTCTAGACCTTTAAATCTATAATCTATAGCACATACTATAATCCTTTTCCTTCTGGGAACTCTGGAGATCTTGGGGGATGGGGATCAAAATCATCCAGAATTACACTTCAGGCATATCAATGACTCTATTGATATTTTTTGCTGTTCTTGTAAAGAAGGTTCCCCAGTTGGTGTCTGCCTTGGAGACTGATAAAATGAGTTCTCAAAATACTCATTTTCATACTGTGATATCCAGTATCACTCTTGGACTAATATGCGTCTTTTCTCCTACTTATTGGTTTCTTCCACCTTTGTAGATATCTCCTGGTTTACAGATTATATGGCTTGAGATATACAGGGATGTGATAGTCAGAAAAGGTAACGTGTCTGAGATAGTACTACAGAGGCACCTGATCTGTTTTCTCAATAAAGTGACACAAAATATTTATTAACATTTACCTGTATCTGCTAAAGCTGCTGTGTGAGCATGAGTTATTAACATGAACTGACCACATCTGAATTATGAGAGTGACTTTTAAGGAAATGTATCAGACTTGTCTACTAGAGATTATCAGGAAGATAGGCTTAATGTAAAAGTGTCTAAATTTAGGCCAGCTGAAGTGTTCTGATTTCCTGTTGAAATTGATTGTTAAGTGTGCATTTGTGCAACTGTTGTGAGGAGTTATTTATGGAATACAGAATGTTTCACCTTTTTGTCCTTCCTCACTATCTCCATTTTTCTCCATGTATTTAGTTTCACACCTGATACCTGAACTTCATAGCAGGTGTGTGCTATAGTCCTCCTCAGACTATTGATCCCCTGGCATTCATGTCAGGGACATTACGTGGTTTTCTGCAGCTCCTTATGGCTCATGGCCTTGGTTTCTGTGTCATAGCAGGGTGGATGCTGTGCATGATATGGAGTTTGACTGTGGCTGCTTGCAGAACTGGATGCAGTACCTGGGAAACCATCCTGGACCCTTTAGTTTAAACAGGGCAATAAGGTGGGATGTTTACTTGAAAGGACTCTTGTTTGGGCCTCTTTAATCCTGTTAAATGACTTGATTAAGAGGGACTGTCAGGACATGGTTTGGCTGACCATTACTCTGTTGCAAACCCCAGTGCATCATCTCTGCCATATTCAGACTCATACAGCCACAAATGGACTCAATGGAATGGTTCAGGTTCCTTCTGAATTTGAAAGGACAGAGCTGGAAGATTCTTTACCCCCTCTGCTTTTTCTTTTTTTTTTTTAAATGCAGTTGTTTCTGGAATAAAAATTAATTTTATTTCTAAGGCAATCCTAACTAATCTGAAATCTGTAAAACTGAAAGAAATCTATATACAACCTATTTTTTACATATCAACCTTGATCTACTAAGATTTTTTGTCATGTATAAGTATCTGAAAATAGCTATTAATATTTTATGGAACAGAATGTTCATATTTTATAACAATAAATCTGCTCATTCTAAAGCATTACCTTCTTTTATCTTGAATTTATCTGTTGTTTCAATAGTATGAAAAGAAACAATGAGTTTCTACTCCCACAGAAAGAGGTAGAATATGTCTACATCTTTTATAACCCTCAGATTTGTGTCAGAAAAACCAGGTTTGATCTGTGACTGTAAATCAAAAAGATTAGGACTCACATACATAATAACTTTGATTTAGATATGGCTTGCAAGGTCAAGTGGGATAAGATTGTACTAATGCTTTTTTGTCTTTTGTTGAGTACTGAGGAGTTATGAAGCAATATTTATAGAAAGTATTGTTAGTATGTCTCAGTAGTGCAGTATATTTCCTTCTAAATTCTTAGGTCAAAACATTTTTCTAGCATCACACAGAAGAAAAAATAGTAACATTTAGTATCTGTAGTTCTGCAACATAATTAGCTGAAGTTTTCTGTCTTTGATTTTTCATTTTTAATTGTCTGATTTTAAGCCATCTGTGGAGATTCTCTGGCACTAACTGTACTGCCATAGCTAGATAAAACTGGTGAGAGTAGTACAAGGAGATGTCACTTCTCAAAGCATTATAATCATTTAACTGAAAAGTTCTTCTAAGATTCCACATTTCAATGTCTTATGAATATACAGTGACAGCATTCAAACCATATTAGTAAAATATACTAAGGAAAATACTTTTTCAGAGATAAAATTAATAGACTACAAGCTGTTGCTGGAAGACTAAGAAAATGAGGCCTTTTAGTGCTTACACCCTTTTCTGGGCTATTAGGGTTTTTGGTGAGGAGCCATGGTCTCAGCAATAATCAGTAATCTAGACCTTTCTGGTCTGATGAATTCAACAAAGTAGTCCTAAGAAAGCCTGCTCTTTTTGACCTGATGCTTTTGGATTGTCCTGTGTTGTTTGCTACTTTTTGATATGGAGAAATCAAATTTTTTTTCCCATTAATTTATATTGCATTTAATCTGACATCTTTAGATTATTTGATTTGATTTGATTTGATTTTAAACTGAAACTATCCAAGGCATAGCAATAGTTTCCTGAATATTTGAGAGCCATTTATTTGGAAAAAAAACCACAAACCCAACCCAAAGCAAACAACCCTACTAAAATAGATTCTCGTGACTGAAGTCAGTTGGTGTCCTTGTGTTTATCCCAAATTGGAACAGTCCTTCACAGAAAGCTTGGAGTACCTGCAACTGATTGGCCTGAGAAGCCAGCTGAATGTCACTTGAGAGGAAGTAAAAGCCATGACTGAAGCCTTGGGAGAGCTCACTGTTTCTGAGGCAGTACACTTCGAGAATAGACACAAAATGAACTGTTGAACCCCAGGACCTAGTTATTAAGTTCTGTCCTGTGCAGTGCCTTGGTTAGAACTTGAATGAATGAGAATCTGCATGCAATATGCTACTATTAATACTATAGTCAAGTTTGAATGTCGCTGCTGTAGAACTGATTTTAAGCTTACTAAGTCAGGAAAAAAAAAATTACATAACCTTAAAAAGAATGAAGGTGGAGAAGAAATGTGCTTTGATGTGTATGAACTACGCTCTGAATTTATTTTTTTATTATTTACACAGCCTGTGAATTAATCACTGTCATCTTTACTGTGAAAACTACCTTGAATCAAAGCCAAAAGAAAGTAATTTTAGGGTATTGCTTTCATTTTGGAAACAATTACTTCAGTAAAAAGGAAGTTTTAGAAAATATAATGAATGTTCTAACTGTGGGGCAAAAATCAGTATCATAAGTTCCCTTGTACTGTAGTTTAAAATAAGTGCAATGTTTGCAGCTTATTTTCCGCAGCTATCATATAATACCTTAGACAAATTATTTTGATGTTAGACAAGTTAATTTTATGTATAAGATAAATCTCACAACTGAACATGCCAATTTACTGCTAGCAGTCCTAAATTTTCCAAAGAAGCCAAGGCTGAACCTGGCTACTGTCAGCACTGCAGTTATTCTACATTTCTGGTCAGGGCACAATGATTTATAAGGCAAGCTAGGTAAATGGTTGCGTGGGTTAGGTACCCAAATCAGAAAACACTGCTTTCAGTGTGAGGTTTGTCTCCAGTGACTGTCAGGTTTCTTTTACAAATGAGACATACCGGTAGTAATCATTCCCCTCTCATAGCACCAGTACTCAGACTGTGGAGATAATGGCCTTGCACATTTCTAATGAAAGTGGTTGATGAAAAAGGCATTTGATGCAGTTGCTCCTCAAAGGTAGCTTTTTCTGCTAGTGCAGTGGGCGTGAAGGCATGCTTAACATGGGAGCTGAACCTCCCCACCAGAAGCTGGGCTTGTTTAGACTGCGTTCTCCATATGACCACATTGAGAGGCAAAAAAAGAGGCAAGAAAAGCTCAGAAAGTGTATTTTAGACCTCTGTGTTGGGATGTGGCAAATTGTAATTTGAATGTATTCATTACTCCCTACTGACTCTGCGGAGAACACTTGGGGTTAATGCCTTCCTCCTCTGGAACCAGAAACAATTACAGTCCAAAATTTTCCAAAGAATAAATCTATTGAAAACAGCTGAATGAAATACCTGGACATTGTCTAAACACAAAGCAGTCTGAGATTTTTTTTTAAATTCATAATGTCAAATATATTATTTAAAAGTTTTAAATCTTCCTTCCAGAATCATCTGTAGTAGAAGAATTTTTTAGATCAAAAGGAATGTTGCAACTCAAGCTCTTTATAGTATCACAAAATAAGAAACACAAAAAATTATCTAAATAAAATTGTATTTTTGCTATTTTTACTACTTTATACTCATATTTGAGTTTTGAGTTGGCTTTGAACTGAGGGCTGCAAGCTATGCCAAGCTGTGATATGGCTTTGCTATGGAAAAAAATATGCAGTAGACATGCATAATCATGAGTGAAACTCACCAAGAAAATTTGAGTTAGGGCTAAAAATAAAATGAAAAGCAAGGAATTCTCACTTGTTTTTAAGATCTACTATTATTTTTATCCTTTTCTTATGAATCTTCTCATTACTGATATGATGTCACTAGTTACTGCTTCATCAATGTGTATTCTTGTTGGATGTGTCCCAAGTTGAAGGTGTTTTGATAAGAGAGTATACAGGTGTGTTCTTTTGGTGTGCATCAGGCCCTGGTGGAGCAGGGTCCCATGTGCTCATTGGACTGAAGCAAGTGAGTGCACATGGAAAATCTGTATTACCAGCTTGTACGTGGATTGCAGCATGTGTCTTTAGAGGCAATAGGTTTACAGGAGAACTGATCTGGCTGTCAGTTCCATAATGAAACAGTATAAGGTGTGTGCTTGTTCCCTGATCTTTTTAGACACCCTGCTATTGACTTGTTTTCCCAGTTTTTGATAGTCTGGTATTTACCATATGTCTTTTTATCTGATAGAAGTGGAAGTGCAATCCTTCCCTGGTTTCCTGGTGGTAGGAGAAGGCTTAGCTTTGGCCTTCTTGTGACCCTGAGCCCCATTTCACAGAGGCAGTAAAGGAAAATGAATCACAGTTATATACAAGGCAGGCACCAAAGTCAGTTAAACCATATATTATGTACTGGAAGTTATAGTCTCAGGTGAAGCTTCTGTTTGTGTTGTTGAGGAACTTCCTAATGACTGCCAAAGTATTGACTCATCCTCTGACTCTGTAATGCAATATATCTGCTCATTCTTTCCATGCCCTTTGGAGATATTAGGCCATAAAGCATTCTAGTAACCAAACATCCAAGGTAGTACTGGCTAGTTGTGCTGCTACGGTTTGTAAGAGCTTCGGGTGAAAAGGAAATAGGACCTGCCAGAGACAGGGCCACATGTGCCAGGACCAAGTGGAGATGCTCCCTAACTCCTCAGACATAGGAGCCAGGTTGCCTGGCCTTCTGTGCAAGTTCCTCAGAGGTGGTAGACATGCAATGGCAGGAAGTGGCTCCAGTTGTTTGGAGAATCACGAAACAGTCTTGTGGCTTCCCAAGGGCCCTGTGGTTCCCCATGTTGGAATAGCAAGCCCTCTGGCTATAACAACTACTCCAGGAAACTTCACAAGAAAGACAACCTGTGGTCTACTGGGACTGCAGGTTTCGTTGCTAGGCACAACTGGTTCTGCAATGCACGTGCTCGTCTGAACAAAATCTGGTTTGGATTGTCGTGTGGCCTGCGTGTTTGAGGAAGTTTCTTCTTCGGCAGATGGTAATAATTTTTTACCAAACATTGCAAACAGTTAGACATTTACTGAAAGACACATGCTCACTGCATGGTAACAATGTGCATCTCTCGCTTGCATAGCACTGCCAAAACCTTCCACTGGCCTGTTTTGCATTTGCATAGCGAACTCAAAGTTGGGTCCAGAATGCAACACAGAAAGGGGCTTGCACACATTTCTCCCAGCACATCCTAGTAAACTTGACATTGCACAGATTTTAAAGCCTGGACGCTCAAGTGTTAGCAGCAAATGCTGTAAAATCTTTTCTCTGATCTGCTCACTGACTAGCATCAGCCAAAATCGCTATTTCTGCAATTGGGAGATGTCACTGAGTTCAAGAAAGTGCAGAAAGCACTATGAACCTCTTTCTGGAATTGCAAACCTTATACTGTCATTGTAGGATTGTAGGATATTTGAATCCTTTCCATATTCTGATGTCGAGTGCAATGTTGATGTCAGACAAGCACAAGGAAACAATGCTATATGCATTCTGCATGCCATGTATGCAATCAATACATAATGTGTTTTGCTCACCACAAACCCAGCCTTAGAATTCAAGCCCTAGCCAAGCAGAAATTACATAAAAGAAATAGCATGGGCTGTAAGGAGCTAATGAATTTTTAAAAAATTAAACCCTGATGTAGAAAACTCTTATACCTTATGTCTGAGAAAAAAAAAAAGTTGCTAAAGAGAAGTCTGGTTTGAATTCTGTAACTACACTATGGCAGAAAGAAGAATAAACAAACCTCATTACTTCAAAATTTCTTCTGCCTCTTACTTCTCTAAATTATTTGTCACATTATAGACAATGAAGAAAATTTAAGAAATTGAGAAGAGTGCTGCCAGATAAACAGGAACACACATCACTTCAGCAGATGGGTTCACAGTTGAAACTTTCTTTCCCTTATACCTAGAAATGAATGGAATGTTTCTTTTGCAGAAAGACCTATATAGTATCTAGGTCAGGTTAAAAACTCTGTACGCTTTGTACTTCTTTTGCAGAATAAAATGTTAATACTATTTGTCAGCAATAGGATGATGGATGAGGCTGAATCTTAAAATATAAAAATCAAAAGCTGGAGATGAAAAGCTTTATACAAAAACGATGACCGTGTAAATACTTATATACTAATGGCATAGCTGTTTGCATAGAACTTTGCCAGTTGCTTATTAAATAAATGGATGGGAGCATCATTCCTTTCTTCTTTAGGGTCCACGTGGTGTCCGAACTCAGAGTGTGTGGGGAGGGAAGGAAAGCATTCCAGGGAGGAGACAGATATGGGGATGAAAGAAATATGTGCTGGGAAGATCCACATGAGAGCAGCATTAGCAGGGCTAGAGGCAGGGATTAATTGATACTAGTGGGGTTATCAGAGTCTCTTCCACAGATTTCTGTTTTAGACATTCCCCTACCCTGCTGAATGTGTATATGCTTGAGCCTGTTTCTGCCTTTTCGCTTAGAGATGGAATGATGTGCGTGAGTTTGCAAAAGAAAATGCAAACTGGATAAGGATCCACTAAGCCATGCAGCTGTGGGCTTCTCTGCACAAAAGTTTTTGCAGGGTCTTAATACAAGATTAACATCTCTGGATTGTCATGAAGGTTTGCTGTTTTGAGATAAATTAACAATAGGCATGTGCAGAGGAATGATCAATCATCACTGCAAGATAGCCTAATAAAAAAATAATTCCCCAAACAAAAAAAAACCAAACAACCCACTAATTGATGCTATGCATGAGCAAATGAATTTTGCTTGTGAGCAAAAAACACCCTACAAGTGTAAGACTGTATTTGAAAGGGTGAGAAAACAGGGTCTTTGGCCTTGGAAAGGAGGTATCCTGCTTCAATGGCCCAGTCTGGTCCATCTGCCTCAGGGTGGGAATTCCTCACTTGGAAACCCAGAACCAAGAACACACAGATCCAGATGGAAATTTGGGACAGGGAGCAAAGGTAACCTAGCCAATCTCAACTGCCTTGGAGGGACAATTGGTTGCTCAAACAGTGTGGGTTTAGGACTGAATGCTGAATGAATAGGAAAAAATAACAATAATTCAGACATGTTTTACCTTACTTTTTAATAAAAACAAAGTTCTACTTTATTTGAAAGGATTTTCTTTATTTGAAGAAATAAGTAAATAAAACTCAGGCAAAATATTAAAATCTGTTGGGGGAAACAAACTTTAACAATTCCACATGTTTTTAAAGATATTGCTAGAAGATGCTGAATCTGCTTAACTACGGTAACATTTTTGTGTGCATTGCGCACATATTGTTCAACGCTTCAGCTAATTCAGAGTATTCTGGCATTCTAATGACAGACTGACCTGATTAAATGAGAAAAGGATGTAAGTGCCAGTGGCAGCTACTTATAATATTCCCTTAAAACAAACATACCAACACACAGAAAGTAAAAAGCTGTTGGTTTTGTTTTTGTTTCAAACTGATATCCCATATTGTGTTGAGCAAGCAGATGTCTTGGGAACAATTCACAACATCAATATTTATCTTACTATTTAGTTTTTTCTTAGAGGTATAAAAATGATAGATATTTAACATATTTGAAAGCCAAGCAATTTTTGGTGCCTAACTTTAGACAGTTGTGTTTGGATATTTTAGCTGTCATTTCATTAGAGAGTAAGTTAAAGGAAAAAAGTTTCTATTATAAATACAGGATTCACAATACAGCATATAGCTCTTTAAGTCTTCATGCTTACAAGCATTGCTCTTACACTCAGTTACCTTTCTGGTGGATTTCACTACTTCCTAACCATTTTGTGATAACTGAACAATGACTGTAAAGAATTGACTTTGCTTATTATAAGCAAAGAACAAAAATATTCAAAGGTACATGTAAGTTGATAAATTTAACTAGAACATTTTTTTCCCCTTTCTAGGTTTACCAGAAAGTTATTTCACATTTTTGACAGATCTTAGCATAGTGGTATATGGATTTTGGATGGAGTCTTTGGCTCTGCTAGTGCAAAAGCTAAAAAATGAAGAGTGGTGAAGACTTATATGGTGAAATGTTTGGTTAAAGGGGCACATCTTGCAAAGTCCTTCTGTCTCACATAGCAGCTAACTAAAACAATTTGGACACAGCCTGTTCTGTGGTTAATTGACATCTTGAACTCACAACCCTTCTGTCCAAATTACAAAAAGATTTTCAAACAGTGTCTACTGCTGCATCCAAAGACTGTATTTGCCACACAGTCAGCAGAAACGTTTCTCAGCCATCTGCTGTCCTACTCCTCACAGCGAAAAGATTTTTCATACACTTATAAAAGACTTCAAAGCAAATTTCCAGAGAGCAGAGTATTTACAAAACACCAAGCTGTAACAGGTTAAATATGCCTTCAGAAATAAAAATGAAACCTATGAAAATTATGGGTTAGTTCACCTTTTCAAGATACACTGGAGCCTTGGTTGTTTACTGGGACGTGTGGTTCATATACAGTTTGTTGGTTGTTTGTGTTTGTTTTTTTTTCCTGAGTTTACAGTCTTTGTATAGCTACATAGGTATTAAAAAGAATGGTAGCACAGATGAGGAATTTCTAGTGATACAGTGCTAATTATGATTTCCAGTGGAGAACATCTGGACTTCCCATGTGGACTTCCTGGATCACTGTGTAGAAGGAGAACTGTCTATTTATTTAAAGGGATTTATTCACCTTATTCTACAGCCATGATCGTGGGAGGAGTTAATATGTGTATATAAGTATACAAGGTCAATCCAACAGTTCTTAACCCGGCAGCTTCCCTACTAAAGCCCAAAGTAGCTAAGTGTACTTGATAAGTACAGCAGAACTACAGGCAAGGAAAGTCAAGGTAGAATATCAGTTGTTTCCTTCATGATATTATAAATTGGGCTTGCAGCTCCTCACAGTCCCTGTGCCAGTGCACCTCGCTGAATATGGGGGGTGGTCCATAGATTCATATTGTCAAAGAAAAATATCTTTTAGGCCCTAGATATTTTGACTGTTCAAATGGTGACTGATAGTTTCCTTAACACTCTTAAGTGATTCCACACATTGAGAGAAAGTTATTCATCTGAATTATAAGTAGGTGAGACTGGCAATATGTCTGTGGAGGGAGTTCGGTGCTGAAAAGCATGAGAGGTTGCTTTTGTCTGCATCTCAAAATTGGAGATATGGAGAAAATGAAGGCAATGAGGAATGCATCTCCTAACACCACACAAAAGACAGCAGAATGTAGCAGGCACACAACATGCAGAAAGATAGAGAGTACATAGCTGAAAAGAGAAAGAAGTCTTTAAATCCTACTGCACACCTAGGACCTGTTCAAAATCTCCCCTACAACCTTTGGAAAGATTCCTGCTGACTTTTGGATGATCTTCTTTATGAGTTCTTTTGAAAACAATTGGGAATTGTTGCTTTTGTAGTAAGAGGAATCTTACACCAGCGTGTAGAGCCACCATATGCCTTAAAGCAAGAGTGTGAATTGTCTGGGCGGTGCATGTGGTTTATTCCTTGGGATAGCAGGGAACTGTGGCCTATTCTCTAGCTGCCAGGTTAATGTTTATGGAGTATGTGCAATTCTATGAGCATATATCTCTGCACTTACCACTTGCCCTTTTTGACTACGCAGTGTATCAGAGGGAACATCAAAGTCTGAGCTGTGCTTTTCCACATTTTAATAATGCTAAAAGGGGCAGATACTTCTAACTACTGTCTAGAGAACAGGGTAAAAGTGTGATGTTCAGTCACTGTTTGAAGAAGCCAGATGGGGTTGACTGCCCAGAGAAGCTGTGGTTACCACGTCCCTGTCAGTGTTCAAGGCCAGGTTGGATGGGGCTTTGGGCAACCTGGTCTAGTGGACGGTGTCCCTGCCCAAGGCAGGGGGTTGGAACTAGATAGTCTCTGAGGTTCCTTCCAACCCAAACTGTTCTGTGATTCTATGGTTCTATGAAGTGTGACAAGTTGGGAGAGCTTTTCTCTGACAGTGGGCACAAGATATCACACAGCCACACAGGTGGCTTCAGGAGGCACCCTCTTACTCGTTAGAGACAGGCAGCAGTGAACTTTGAAAGCCTCTGCCAATGGACGTAAAAATGCACACGTGTTTAAGTGATTTAAAAAGAAAACGGTAATACAATATTTGCATGGAAATAGCTGTGCAGACACTAAAAGACCTAATTGTCAATAATTCCCAGGATCTGGAATATAAACCAGACTTTCTGTGATGCAAAAGCATACTGAGCAATTTGGCTTCTATAGGCTTCATAAAGCCTTGAACTCTAAAACTCATGCGTATAGATAACTTTGCTTCCACTGGACCTATGCTACCTAACTGCTCTGTGTGCTAGGGCTTTCTAAGAAAATACTTAACAAAAAGTTATAGACTATGTATTAGAAAAAAAAGAAGCAGCTTTTTTTTTTTGGGCTGCTCATTACAATTTTATCCTTGCTACAACTTCCCAATGGTGTGTTTAAAGATCATTCTTTATTAAACATTGTTTGTCTATTTTTCCATTAGAGCCTTTAACCTTGTTCAATCTGTATTTAACTTCTATGGGGTTTTGTTTCAAAGAAAAGTTGTCTTGTCTGTAGTTATTCCAATGATAAGGCAGGAGGCAGTAAACGTATGAGTAAAAAAAAAATAACCTTGGAAGCAAAAAAAATATTGCTAAGTGGGGATCTGCTGGAGAGCTCTATGACCAGGAAAAGCACTGCTGGAAAAAATCCAGGGAAAGAGAAATAGGGACTGGTGCCAGGTACTGTAAGTGCAAAGGCTTGGGATAGATGTGCAGCCAGAGAAGTGTCAATGCCATTGGTGTGGAAAGCAGCCACTTAAAGCTGTGATGTGGCAGGGGATCAGAGACTACTGCTGCTGTAGCTCTGTGCAGGGAAGAAGCAACATCACATAACAGTTGGGCTCTGTCACACAGGCTTGAAGACTTGCCCGGGTTGTCAATCAAGATTTTAAAAAAAAGCGTTCTGCTGCTGGATGACTAGACTCTGCTTTCTTCAAAATCTGCAGACAATTTTGAGAGATAACTCTGTCTTCTTTCTCTGGAATGAAATCTGCATTTTGTTTTTCACTAAAATATTAATTTTTGTTCGATTGGATAATCAAGGAAGATACATTCTTTAAGCCTGTTTTACAATGTGCGTAGTTTTGTGTGGATTAGTGGGACCCAGATGAAGAAAATGTCCATTTGCATTGGCTTCCAAATGGCAGGACATTTTTCCAGATTTGTTTATGGTAATCATTTCCTCTGACTGGTGGATTTGTATGCTTGAGCTTTTGTTTTAAAAGCCAAAGGCAGAAGCTGACCTTGTTGTCTTGGATAGCTGTCTGAAGCTATGAATTTTGTTTTCATAGTCAAACATCTTCTCCAATGCCTCTCTTATTGTCATTTGGGATTGAATTTTTTTCTTTTTTCATTAAATGCCATGGTGAGGGCCAGCAGGGGTAGGGGGATGACTATACCCAAAATTTTATTGCTTTATGAAATTGTTCAAGACTGATTCAGATTATTAAGGTTTTAACGGCCTGAACCTGCAAGAACAGAATTGCTGACATCTATAGGAGCTTATAGAATCTGCCAAACTTCAGCTTTCACCCTGAGCAAGAATGACTATACAATTTCATTCCAACTCATCTGTATATGACAAGATAAAAGAACTATGCCAAACATATTCATTATTTATATTGTACAGAAATAAACATTTCAGCGTATGGATAAGCATGACCACAAAACCTGGGTGTAAATTCAGGGAGATATTGGGAAGCAGTATAAATTTGGTGAATATATTGAAATAAGCAAGTAAACTACTAAAATGCTGTAATTACTTTTGTCAAAAATTCTGTTAAAATTAACAAGATTTAGAAAAGACCTGCAGGTTTTTGAAAGCCGGGCTGAAAAAATGACTGACCAGAAAAATTCAACATATTTAGTATATTCAGGACAAGGTTGAAATGTTCAGCAGGAATCTGCTGCAAAAAATGAATCTAGGAGTAAAAGGAAGAGCAAGCTGTCTATTGTGTAAGTGAATACTAGTAGATGTCTTAAAAGACTGTTAATTGCTAATAAAAAGGTAAATGAACTCTCACATATTAACACTTTCAAAATTTGGCACTGTCTTTTACTGTTGGTAAAAAAATTGTAAGTAGATGCAAAGAGGGAGCTGGGATTGTTTAGTCTGGAGAAAAGGAGGCCTAGGGAAGACCTAGGTGGGTCTCTTATCCCTGCTAGCAAGTGACAGGATAAGGGGAAATGTCCTGAAATTGCATCAGGAGAAGTTTAGGTTGGATATCAGGAAGAATTTATTTATTAAAAGGGTTGTCAAATATTGGAACAGGCTGCCCAGGGAAGTTGTTGAGTCACCATACCTGGATGTGTTTAAAAGAAGAGTAGATGTGCTTGGTGACATGGTCTAGTTGGACCTAGTACAACTGGATAGATGGTTTGATGATCTTGAAGGTCTTTTCCAAGCAAAGCCATTTTATGACTCTATGATTTTGACATGACAGAAGATAGCATCTTCAAAGTCAGGAAAAGGAATCATCAACAGTATATATATATAAATTTATAAATTTTTATTTTGAGTAAATAGGTACACATACATGTGAGCATATGTATTTGTATACCTAAACTTATAGGTATGCATTTTTCTTTTTATTGATAATGCTGTACATTTGTGTTGTTTAGGTGATATTGTCTCTGGAAAAAATATAGATGTTTAATATTTTATTATTTATATTTATTATTATATAAAAATATTTTATATTTATATACCTATATTATCTTCAAAGATTTTTCTTGCACCCAACAGAAGTAGTAGATGTACACCTATAGGTGAGATACTGTTAAGCTTAGGTCAGATAACAGGCAAAACTTACTGAGTAAACAATTTTAGTGTAAATTAGGACTGCAGCTGTCTGCTTAGAATGACAGCTGAAAAGTTAACACTATTAAAGGAATTAATTTTCTATATAATTTGCTTTTGTAACATCAAAAATTGTCTACAGAAGTAACAGTATATGGTCACACTATACTGTTTTTTCATCTTAATTATTGACTGCCATCTTACTTTGTCCCATATTTGCCAAGCTTCATGCCAATGACAAAGGGGTCACCTAGTGCATATGGAAAAAGCATGTTATTTTTTAGTTCAGAATAACCCTAAGGAGACCTTACAGAAGGAAAAGATTGATATTTTTAAAGGTTGGGGGTTCTTTTCCCCTTGTAGTTTCAGTGCCAGATTATTGTAAGGGGGCTCCATACACTTCTCTTTGTGTTTTGACATTCAAGTTCAGAGTTGGTTACATACTTGAACAGCAAGAGCCAATAAAAACAACCAAATGTGGGATACATTAAGACTCTAAAGGCAACAGAACTGGAAAAATTGCAGTCATTGTGCATGACCATGATTTACTGTAGCTTCAGGTTTGGTTGTAAAATATTATGCTTATCATGCAGGGTATTATGTTATTCACTATAATCCTGAAAATTTATCAAATGAATTGAGAAGTTATTCATTACCTGATCTGGAGAGAAAGGCCTTTGTAATGTTTTTTTCATTAGGTATGAACAAATTGAGTTCATATTTTAATATCGATATACCTCCTGTCAGACTGCACATGGCTTTATAGTTTAGAGGAACTATTTTTTCTATTCTATTTTCCATATAATTTCAGAAAGACTTTCTTAATTCCTCTAATATCTATCCTTGGCAGATGAATGTCTATCATAGAGGATTTTTCAATAAGGTTTTTGCTTTTACTTTTACTGCAATACTACAGCATGTCAAAAAAAGGTTAAGTACTTTTGTGTAACATGACTATATTAAAAAATGCTGGATTCAGGTTTAACAGTTTTCTTGAAGTGTCTCTTTTACTTATTGGCATACATAAGTGTCCATTTTTGTTATATGTGCATGTGACTGATATCTGAATAATCCCAGTTTATTTATTTTCTGGGTTACTAATTTGATTACGTCTATTAACACCTTAATCTAGTTCCTGAATGGGAAAAAATGCATAATGTTCTCAGCATCTTTTGTATTTCCTATCTTTTTAGAAGAGAAAAAGTTCCACTAAAAGAAATAGTATTACATATAAAAACAAATTCCAATACTAGAACACATATCTTTACACAGAACAAATATACACTTTACCCCAGATACTGTAAAATATCTTGATCTCCTCTACTATTTTAAATTGTATTCATCTGGTTTACTTTTATGAGCTTTAGGAAATAATAAGAAATTTATCTCTGCCTTATTTATTGCAAAATTGAGGAGTAGTACATTTGGGGATTTACAAATTATCTGCCTAGGAAAACATAGTTCTAATCATTGTTCTGGATTTCTTTAACAATGAAAACCCAGATTCCCTTAGCGACTTCCAACATAAACTCAGTGGCTGCCATTCTTCCTTTTTTTTTTTCTGATACACTCTCACATGAGAGTTAAAAACAATTTAACCTCCTTAAATCATAGGGTTTAGTCCCCTTCTAATTTTTATCTCTCCATTTGAAAACGTTAAACTCTTTCTGTTCATCCAATGAGGCTTAGTGACATGACATCTTTTCTTCTCCATAAAAAACAAGTCTGGTTACAACACTCCTCATCTGAGTCTTCCCCTAGGCATTTTCCTTGCCAGAATGATTTATGAAGATTTATGAAAAGACAGGAATTGTCCATGCCTTTCTAACACAATCCTCCCAGCAAAAGCAAAACAACCCTCAGAAACCCCCAAAATTCACCCTCTTAAACATTCAGTCTCTCCTAGTGTACAACTAAATGTCATCATTTTGGAGATCTAGAAACAGCAGCCCTTAATATGATACTTTGTGTGTACCTGAGTCAGTGATTAATTAATTTAATGTCAGACATGTCCTCAAAAGAAAAATAATTATTTTGATTTTAATTAGAACCCATAATTTTAAAAAATGAAAATTTTAAAAATGAAAATTTAAATTTCTGAAATTTACCACTGTATTTTTTGAAATCTATTTCTAAACATTTGCCGGGATGCATATGGTCATGTCACTACCCTTCCTAAACTTCACATCAGTTTATATTACAGAGTGCATATAGTAGTCTTGTCACACTGGGTGTAAATGTACATTTTAATCGGTTGATTTATTTCATTTTCTCTAATGTAATTTTTCCTTCATTTAAGTTCCCTGAAGAACTTTAAAGGATCCATCATTTTAGTCCTTTTAATTAGCACAGCGCCAGTAAATTAATCTGTAAGAAGAAGACATGCTAATTTAATATTGTCCCAGGGTTGTGTGAATTAAGTCAGTCATCTATTGTGATTTACACTTAGTACCAGGAGTGCACAAAAAGGACACATACATTTTTTCACTTGTGAATATCATGCCAGCTTATTTTCTACAGTGAGCCCAAGATACAGTGAGATATTTAGGCTTAGAATTCCTATTTCACAACCACAGGGTTTCACCCGTCTAGCAGTTTAAAAAATCTGGCTCCTGTTCACTCTTAGTTGCATAGGACCCCGATACCTGTTTCACATTTCAACTTTTCCTACAGAGACCACACAATGCACATTCACATGGAACATGAACCCTGTTGACTGTTAGGACTCTTTCTGGCCTCTCATTTTCCAGCACTACTTCTTTCAGCCGAAAGAACAGTATGAAGACAAAGTACAAGACGCAACTGTATTTTTTATGTTGAGGCTGATTATTTTTCACCTTTAAGTATCTATATTACTACAAACATGGTAAGTTAGAAGTACTAATAATGAATACACATTACTGAAAATGTGTAAGGAAAATGAAAACCTTCCAACAGCATTTCTCTTTTTAAAAATTACTTTAAAAAAATACCCCAAGACTTATACATCCATTTTTTTATTGTGTCCAAAATCACAAGGACATTCTGGCATGTATATCTGGTTAATCGAATAGCTTCCTATACAGCATTTTTTGATGTACCACCCATGTTTAAAGAAGTCTTTAGAAATACATATACATTGAAGACACTCTGATCTTCAATAAGGGCAAGAAAGAGGACCTGGGAAACTACAGGCCAGTCAGACTCATCTCCATTCCTGGAAGGATGATGGGACAGCTCATCCTAGGGGTCATCTCTAAGCATGTGGAAGAAGAAGTTATCTGGAGTGTTCCACATGGATTCACAAGGGAAAATCGTGTCTGATCTCTCTGATAGCCTTCTATGGTGTTATGGTAGCTGTCTGGGTAAATAAGGGGAGAGAAGTAGAGGTTGTCTGCCTCTGCTTCAGTGAGGCTTTTGACACTATCTTGCATAACATCCTAATTGTCAGTCTTAGAAAGTGTGGGTTGGATATGTGGACCATGAGATGAATTGAGAACAGACTGAATGGCAGGGTTCAGAGGGTTGTGATAAGTGGTGCAAAGTCTGGCAGAGAAGACCATTTGTATCCTGGGGTGCATTAAGAAGAGCATGGCCTGCAGATCGGTGGGTGAATTTTCCTCCCCCTCTACTCTGCCCTGGTGAGACCACACCCAGAATATGGTGTCTAATTTTGGTCTCCCCGGTTCAAGAAAGACAATGAACTAGTGGAAGAGTCCAGTGGAGGGCTACAAGGATGACGAGGGCTCATATCTCTCATATGAGGAAACAGTAAGAGACCTGGGTCTGTGTGCTCTGGAGAATGAATGCTTATAAATATCTAAAGGGTGCATGTCAAGAGGATGGGTCCAGACTCTTTTCATTAGTGTATAGTGACAGGACAAGGGGCAATGGACACAAACTGGAACACAGGAAGTTCCATCTCAATATGAGGAAAGACTTCTTCACTTTGAGGGTGACAGAGCACTGGAATAGGTTTCCCGGAGAGGTTGTGGAGTCTCCTCTGGGGATATTCATAACCTAACTGGACACAATCCTATCTTACTAAAGAACAAGTAAATTAACTCAGTTTTTTTGAATAGAGTTAAAAATTAGAGAAATCGAAGCTTTAGCTTTCTGGCATACCTAATAAGCAACCTCGTACATTGCACAGAGTGCTGTATAAGTGGTATAAAGATAAAAAGACAAGGACATAAGAGGTTTTTCTGGCAAGCAGAAGGAGCGTCAGGGACATTTTCTATGCAAATCAACTCGATTCAAAGCACATAAATATCTGTGAAGTTTTCTCTTTTGGAGTGCGATGTGTTGGTCTCCTTTTCCCTATAGATTGTTCTATTATCTGAGAATAGGAACAACAAAGCAAAAGTCTGTACTGTGTGTTAAGTTATGTGATTAAAGGATCCTGCCTGTACAATGGTAAGCAGGGGAACACCAATAACCCCCTAAGAGACATGAGCTCATCATGCAGCCCCTCCCAGGGGCATGCCATGAGGTTCGTTATCCTAGGTACCTATGTGGTTTTGAGAGAGTGGATTTGGTGGGAATGTGTGCTTAGCTGGATGCTGGCTGGACCAGGGTAATTCCTGAGTGAACGGTGGGTCAATGGCTCCCTGTGGGACTGTGACCAGGGCTCTTCTGGGATGGTCAGGGTATGGGGCACTGGGGGCAACCCCAACCTTGGATATTACACACCAACATGGGGACAGGCCGAGGGTAGGCTCAGACAATAGCTTCAGGTGTGGGTTTTGCTCAATGGGGCTCACAGCTGAGCAGGGCAGGGTTGTGCAGGGTCTGATGCTGACAGGAGTCCTGGAGAGTGGACAGTATAGGGGAAGCCCTGGGGGGGCTACGTAAAGACAGTCAAACCTAGTGGTGCCTGAGGGGCCATGGCAGAAACATGGAAGAATGGCAACCTGCCCTCTAATGGGCTACAGGCCTCTCAGCACTGTTTTACTGCCAACAGACTTAAATATTGGCATATTTCAACCCCTCCTGTTCGATTTAAATTTGAAATCAGAAATTTTGCTGTGAAATGTTCTCAAAGATGGGCGATAGTCCTTCAGTCAAGCTATAAATTCTTAAAAGATAGAGTTTCAATATAGTTCTCTACCAAGGTTCAAAAAGGAATTGTTACATTATAGGCACAGGTCTTTTTGGTTTTGCAACTCATATTGTGATTACACAAGTCCTATGATGTTGGGCTGCACATTGGAAATTGGGAATCTGATTGGTGACCAGGATCCATAATTTATTGGCTCTGCTTCAGGCACGGGAGCTAAATTGGTGCCATCTGTGCAAGGATTGTATCTAGAATTTACTACTTAGGTTAATGACTATACTTAACTCAAAATGTTTACTGGATGAAAGGGAAGTGCTAGGGAGGATCCAGGAAATTTCTTGGCACCCCTTTGAGAATACAGGAGTTTTCCTCCTGGTATACATGCAAGGCAAAAATAATCAGCGCTGACACAGTAGAGCTTGAGCAAGTGAGCTTCACAGAAGAGTCAGGTAAAAGTTGGTTTCCCTATACACCCACATTGGATCTGGGTCCTCAAATAATTTGCAGTTTCACCATCTAGTAGAACATTATTTGTTCACAATGCTTTCCTGAGTTCTACTGAGGTTGTGGTAAAACAACTGTCATGGAAACACCAAAAACACTTTTTCTTATTTTCTTCTTCATGGAGATCCTCTAGAAAGATAATAGACATACAAACATGCTTCAAACTACTATTTAAATCGTAACTTGGAAATAATTGTGACTACTCCTTTCTGAACATTAATTAATCATCTTGCTAATGAATGTCTCATTACACAGAAGTTTTAAAATGTGTTCTTTTGATTTACTATTCTGAATGCAGCAAAGATGATTCCTGTTAATAAGCAGAAATGTTTTCTGTTGTTGTCGCACCACAGTTGTGTAATACTTACTAAATACTTGGGAATACCATAAACATTAACTTCATGTTATCATTCATCCAAACCCAGGATTACTGTGATCCAAAACAGATGAATGAGGAAAACAGCTACTGTTTTAAGTACTTCACTTGTACATTTTCCAGGAAGAAGACAAACTAGCTGTAAATCGCAGTTGGTCAGTTTAACGTGGCTTTTAGAGTCCTATCAGAGTAAAAACAAACTCTGGAATAATCAATGTAATATTTTCCATGGGTGTGGCATTAATCCATCCACAGGGATGGAGAAACACATTTCATATGCTGATTTAAGAATCATCACAAATGATTCTCATGTTTATTAGAATGTGAAATATATGATTAGTTATAAAGCTGATCACTGCTTCATATTGAAAAGGACTTTATAAAATAGATTACCCACAGCATTAAGCACTGCATTATAACTACATGGCTGTTCTGGAAAGAAGGTGGTTGTATTTATGTGGTTGATTCCAGAAAACTAATGAAAATAATTCTATTCTCACTGATATTAATGTTATCATAGTTATTCCACATTATGATAAGATGAAGATCTTTTCTACATAAAAAACTTACCTTTATTTGATATTCTTACACTAATTAATTGCCTAGTGATTTCTTAAGCTCATGATTATATTGTATTATCTGCTGTGTTGCAGCTGGTATCTCTCCTAAATTCAGATAAGTTTCAGGGACGTATCCAATAGATTTCTCCTTGTCTATCCAAGCAAACAGACCCAAGTAGCTACACTCATTGCTATAAAGTCTCTGGCAGACTGATGAATCTCCTTACTAGCAAACACAGAAAGTTGTTTCCATGCAAACTGACAATATTTTTATTTGGTAACAGATTTTCAATGGCCACAATGGTCTTCTTGGCCAATGAATCATCTTACTTGAAGTATTATATGCCATAATATTTTGTTGAATCCTATGCTCTCTACTACAGAAACATTTTCACTGTTCAGGTGATTTTGATTACTAATCAAATAATCTCTTGATTTTGTTTCAGAAACCAGAATAAACTAACTGAGCAGCTATTCTAGAATTCAGCTATGTCTCTTTCTGAATCTTTTCCCATTTCACATGTGTGAAGACAAGCTATCAAAAAAGTCCCTGAGCTGCCATTTACTGAAGCTGTACATCAATCTATAATAACTCTTAAGATTGTCCATGTCTCCAACCATGGTACTCCTAGGAAATGAGAAATACGTTTTCATTGTAATTTTAAGACTAAAAAATACAAACATGGGAAATTACACCTTTAAGCATCTGGCCTTCTGCTGGATATTAATAGTGAATTCAGCCAGATTCCCTTTTCTGTTTCACCTGGGCAGCATTGAGGGTTTCTCTGGAAGTCAGTGTACTTATCCAACCAGCGCTCAGTGTCCTTGAATGTGAGGTAATTCCTGTGCGACCTGCTAGGAGTTAACTTCATCCTCAACAGTGCAACAAGCATTTAAAGTGCTGTTGCTGTTGCTCTGGAATGGCAGACTTAATTAAACATACAAAGCATGGACTATGCTGTGCTTTTCTCACTCCTTGCAGAGCATTTTTGTTCTTAATGGCTAAATAAATACTTTGGAGAGAAGAATCACTTAACTGCCAAGGGCAGCATATTTACTTGTTTCCCATCAGAATTCAGTTATCCCGTAAGCTTCTTCAACAACTAGGATGTTGAATCTCAATTTTCCCTTGATTTGTGGTTTTATTACTGTGGAGTATATTCAAAATACCCACTCTGGAACAATATTGAGAGAGTATTCATAGACAGAACGATATTTCCATTAATACTTTCTCAGCAGTGATCACTTTTTCTCACTCAGGATCTTTCACCGTATTGGATGTTAAAAAATTAGATTAAAATGCCTTGGTTCAGTCTCTGGAAAAGACCGAACAGTGATACGTGGTGCCATCTGAACTTCTCTGCGTTACCTCAGAAGTCAAGACAAACTTCTTCCCATGGGTAACATGCAGAGTTTATGTGCAGCTTTCTGCCATTTTCTAGGGACAAAACTAGATCAGCCTGAGACTGCCAGTGCCTGTGAGTGAACCCCCTTGTTCCAGCTGCAGATGTTCTAAAGAAGTCCTTGGTTAAATAAAATCCTGCTGTGGCCTGAAAAGGGTGTATTTAAAGTGGGGTTTTGATCTCATTAAATTCTTGACTTTGAAGAGTGCATTCGCTAATGAATTCTTTAATCAGTTTTTCAGAACAAAAATCTTTAAATGTATAAATCTAGGAGTAGATTCACAGATAAGACTGATCTTGTCGCTGTCAGCTTTGCATAACCCATACCAAATTTTTTTGGGGTAAAAAATCCAAGAGTGTCTTCTTAGCAATATATAAATCTGTGGTTTAAAAAAAATTTCATTCTATACATAGTTTTATTTTATTTATATTCTCAGAATTAGAACAGCATAAATATGCACTGAATTCTTTGTGGTATGGTTGAGTTTCACCCCATTCTCACATACAATTATACTTATTCTTAAAGTGGAACAAGAAGTTGAGTTCTTCCTTTGGGTAAGCAGACTGAAGAAGTTAAACATATGAACCATATGTATAGAAGAATAAACATGCATAATTTTCATGATCTAAATAATTAGTAAATACAACATAAAAGTTATCAGTTGTCAATATATAATGTGAAAAAGACCTCTTACATGAGGATCAGTCCTTGGGCAAATATGTATTTTGTTGTGTTAACAATGAAGTTGACTTTAAAAGGAGAAAGAAGAATGTGTTGTATGTCTGCTACTTAGTGAGAACTTTCTGCTGGATACAAAAGCTAACATTTAGAATAAGGTTTGTAACTAAGCAGTGAAGAATATATATTTTTAAGCTGTTTTTTAATCTTTAATTTATCAAATTCACACAGTTATATCATTACATTTATATGCAAATGTCAAGAAGTTCACTGCCAGAAAGAAAAGTTGACTTCAATGTTACATAAAAATAATCTATGGCATTCCACATTTATAAATAAAACAGAACCACAAATTAAAAAAAACTTATAACATTGAAAATATCTGCTA
Organism: Gallinula chloropus; assembly: GCF_964237585.1. Taxonomy (NCBI): domain Eukaryota; kingdom Metazoa; phylum Chordata; class Aves; order Gruiformes; family Rallidae; genus Gallinula; species Gallinula chloropus. The sequence goes on along the minus strand of NC_140087.1, from coordinate 90,031,903 downwards.
TGAAGTGAATGTGTGTTAAAGAAAACTTAAGGCACAGTCAGTTCCAGAGTAGTTTCTTATGCCCTCAGGAATGCAAAATCAGCACAAGTATAAAAAGATTAATTTTGACATATGTGTTTTAAAGGACAAGTAAATAGATCTAGCCCATTTAAACAAAACTACAGTCAGGTTTCTGATTAATTTAGTGTACTATTTGTTTTCTAGAAGTGAAATTTTAATGTGGAAGGGTAATAAACTTTAGAAAAAAATATTATACACAGTTCATACTCTGTATTGGTATAAAAGATGCTCTTAGCAAGAAAGAGGAGTTAGTATTATTTAAAGTTTCTAAGAATTTTATGTGTAGGTTTTCAGTGTTCTAAAATTGGGTCATTACAAATAATGTCTTTATTATTTCTTTTCTGTCTTACATGAACAAAAACTTTGACTATTATAGCTGCTTCCTGTTGCAGTTTGCACATGCCGGTCCTCATTTAAGTACCTGCATCTTTCTGGAGAGACATGGCATTTTCCAGCAACATTTGCATTACCCCTTAATGTAGTCGTTAAGTGGGGTTTGTAAATGGAAATAGCTGGTGCCAGGGGCTGATATCTACATCATACATGTTTCAGGAGGTTCAGTTCAGAAGATTCCAGTTCAGTCTAGTGGATGACAAGTCCCTCAGTGGTGGGGCTCAATTAATGCTCTCTTGAAGTGTATTAATTTAGTTTAGTTTCAGCCAAAAGGAATCCAGTTTGCATGTCCTGAGACAGCTCTGTTCATTAAGTGATGAATTGTGGGAGGTTTCCTTGAAAGGTGTAGCCCTGGTCATTAAGTGTTTCAGCTTACTGAAATGCTAATGTAGACATAGCATGCTAAACCTAATGATGAATTAATAGCACAAAATATAAATATGCTTACAGGAGCTACACAGAAAAGGTCTTACATATAATGAGTTTCCTTCTGTATTACTGAGATGTCTGCAGATGTACTTTATGAATTAGTTATTAAGTAATTAATTTAGTCTAAAAATTCAAAGGGGAGATGCCTCAGAAACATGGTTTTACCAGCATGCCTGAATGTCTGAGTTGCTATTGTTCTTGAACTTTGTATACTAAATATCGAGTGTAGGTATAGGATAAGAATAAGAAAGTAATGTCATAGTATTATAAAAGGAAGCGAAAAATTATTACTAGGTGGTATATACAAATATATATATACACACACACATTTATAGTGTAAAACAAAGTGTGGTAAGATTTCACAGAACAGCACCTATTCCCCTTGAATAATCCTTACAGGAGATGTATTACTGAGTACAGAAATATCAAGGCTGCCACTACAGCCATCCTTAATGATTTGACAGCAAGGTGTTACATTATAGACAAAGAATGGTTAAAGTTCAAGTTAGAATTACACAATGAACATTATAATATCTTTTTTTTCAAAGATATTTTTATGTTTTTTTCAGTATTTGTTGTAAGTGACTAAAAATTTAAAAAAAAGTTTCTTAAAGTAACAGCTGTCAGGTTTTATTTGAAATATGAAGTTTCTACATGTACACAAACTATGGCTATTGTTGCAAAATTAGGATTCCTCTGTGATTAAAATGAATCTTTTCCACTGACTGGATTTATGTGTATGCACTAGTCATTTATGCAGTATAAGTAAAAATGAGCCTTTGAGGTTTTCATTTGTCAGAAGAATTTACAAAGATAACCACAACAGACTGTAAAAATTTGGTGAGCATGAAAATATCCATAATAAGGACAGAAAGAAAATTTGTTTAATAGCTTTCTATAATTGACAGGAACATCAGATAAAATTCCATGGCTGAGTCTCAGTGAATTTGGCTGCTTTTTCACAGACATGTATCTAATTAATGCATTTTTACCATGTAGTTTGATATGTGCCGCTTCAGTATAGAGTCACAGTACATTGATCACAGTGAGAACAAAATAGCTAGTTCATCTCCTGGAATATTTTTTATGTAGCAAATGAGGCAGGATGAATTCCTGATGTTAGCTATTTATGTAAGAAAGCCAAATCCTAATCCATTGTATGAGGATTCATGCAAGTGAGTAGCATTCCTAGTTTAACATGGATTTGAGTTTGCCTGATTAGGAGCTAGATTTGGGGGGGAAAAAAAGTTATAAAATATTTCTGTATGCTTATTCATGGATGGTATGAATTGATGATTATAGATGAACTTCTGTCTCTGCCACCAAATAACACTTTTCTTGTCCTCTGTTATATGCAGAGTATTAGTAAGATGAGACATTTCCAGCGATTCTTGAGTTATTGGTGTATATGTGGTTGTAAATATAATTCTAGTATAACTTGTAAAGTAATTTCTTAATTTATAAACTGTATGAATTTTAATCTTTGGATTATTATTGAAAGAGCTACATGATGGATTTCTTTCTAAAGGTGAGCTAAGGGGCTAGCATTTTGTGACTTAATATGTTAATATCATATACTATATCCTAATATCCTCTGCAAAGTTGAAATACATACAGTAGAATACTGTATATTTGTCTACAGAGTAGTTATTAAATAAATACTGCAGTGATATGTTAATTCTTCTGTAACTACAAAGTGGAGTGAATTGTTGGGCATCTAGACTCCAGCCAGGGTCAAACCATCATACTATATGACTAAATTATCCTTTCCCAATACCAAATAGAGAAACTGCTGGCTCATCCTGCCCTCCAAAATATGCCCAGGTGTTGTCTGACACACATTAAAAGTATGCCAGAGAGATTGCTAGGAATGAAACTGTATGGATGTTTCCATATTAGTGCTTGATCCTGTGCCAAATCTTTTTCCAAGTTACTAATAAAGGCATAAATCCACTGTGCCCTGACCCCTCAGATATACTTAAAGATACTGCTTTTCTTGGAATCACTAAGGAGGAAAGAATGATCCGTTTACTTGTTTCTTTATTTATCATAATCACAACTGTGTCTTTTCTCTCAAAAAAGCTCAGTCAGTCTGCAGTACAGACATTTTTAATTGTGCAACAGGATGGTTTTATTATCATGACACTTTATATGGATTGCATGTGTGCTAAGACTGACCCTTTGGAAAGGTCATGAACTGGCCCATTCTCCACTTTCTCATAACGAGTCTTCTCTTCTTGCCCTCCTTAAAGGTTAACTGGTCAATATACGACTTGATGCATATGCTGGATTGAGCCAGTATGTCTTCAGCATCTGTGCTCAGAGGACTGAAGATAGCATAGCAGCTCTTAGGGGTCACAGTTCCATACGAGTCATAGAATCACAGTCACTTGTTTCAGTTTTATTTTGCTGTATTCACAGGGTTTTTTTTAAAGTCTTGAGTAGATTTTGCTTTCTTTTAGTCCAAGGAATCATAGATTTCATAGAGACCATACTTATACATTCTGTGATTTTTTTTTTTCTACCCACTGACTATAGTTTTGCTGTATAGCACATTTTCCTTTTTCCAAACATATTTATACGGGACAACAACTTGGTTTTGGAAATACTGATTGCTGACTCCTATATAGCTGCCTAAAGAAGAAAAATGAATGAGGAACCTTTAATGATGATATTTTTACACAAACCCACAACTCCCTAGAAAATATAGTCCTGTGTTTTTCATTACATTATTTCTCACTAAGAACAATTCACACCTTAATTTCCAGCCAGAGTCCACCAGATTTTCCTCCAGATGAACAGTTATTTCCACTGGTGAGATGTTGTTGGCATTTTCAAATTATACCTTTGTATCCATAACTCACCAATTAACAGATAATTATAGTTTTTAAGGGCTCATCTAAAGGGTTTGCTTTTTCATTCAAGCCTTTCTGTCAGTAACACACCACCGGACTTGGACCTCTATATAAAGGCAGGATACTCTAAAGACTGCTGCTTAAATTTCCTCAGAAAAAAAAAGGGGGGGGTGGAGAATCAGATCCCCTTATCATCACAGGCAACATCTGCAACCACGATTGAGTTCCATCTGAGGTCATCATATGTGGCTCCCTAATTAAAGTCTCAGTTTGCTTGTGGTGTATGTTGCATCCACTATCATTCTTTCACACCATTCTTCTAACATCATTACCTCACTTTACCCTTACACATCCCATACACCTGTGATTTTCCAGTATGCTCTCCATAAAGACCCCTACTCACATCCACCTCTTAACACCCACGCTGAATTTGCTGCTAAAATATGTTGAGGCTGGAAAAGAAAAGTCATCTCCAGGAGCAGAAATCATAGGCCCATTTGCCACATCTGTGATAAGGGATCTATCACAGACTTAATCACTCAAAACTCTAAGACTGCACAGAGCTCCAGCCAGCGAGAATTATTACTCCAGGGTGGGCTGTTGTTGTCTTTGGCTGTGGACATGGAATTTTGTAGCTCTAATGATTGTTATCCCTTGCACCTCTCGCCTGGACTTGGCAGGAGGCTCGGCATACACTGCACACAGGTGACACTGTTGTGTCTCCTTTTCCAAAGTCATCCTAGAGCTAATTCTAAATCTATGGTCTCCTCAACAAGGAACAACCATCGCTGACACCAGCTATCTCCATAACACCACTGGTGCAGCTGTGCGGCAGTTAAGGACCATCATTGACTTGTCCTGCAGGTCAGCCAGTTGAAGAAATATTTTCAGTCAACTTATTTGATTCTCAGAGAAGGTAGAAATGAGCTCCTTGTAGTGAGGATTAATAACTATTCAAACTTATAATGACATTTCAAAGCACAGAATAGCACAGTGTGCAAATAACTGTGTCAATAGTTACAGAATAGATCAAAGCAATGCTTCATCTCCTGCAAAGTAATGGTTAAAAAAATATGGTGAAGTGAGATTTGTACCGATTTTACTTGATACTGCAGTGGAGTCCAGGTTCTGCTGTTTTATTATTTATTATAAGGCCAGATCCATTTTTCCTCAGCTCCTTTCTGGCAAATATAGTACTCCAAGTGAACTTCAGGGCCTTCTTAACATATGAATAACAGTGCCTCACACTGATGATTTTCTAAAATGCATTTGTAGTTTAAGGTGTGATCCAAAATATTTTCAGGAATCACTATCTACAGTAACTTCAGACAAAAGTGTTTCAATTCCTAATTTACTTCAAAAGCTTAACTCAAATATGTCCAGCTGACCTTTCTCTTCAATGTAAGACAATGCAAGATATTTCCAAAAAAATAAGCCTTACCCTAAACTCGGGCTGGTGTGGACTGTGACTAGGAATTTTCTTTCTTACTGGAAGTATGTGTCCATCAGATTTAGGATTAGGTCTGGATTACATTTTGGTAATATAAAAACTTGAAGAAGCTAGTTAATTTTATTCTGCCTGAAAGAGTTTGGAATACATCTGGAGTCCGTTGTCAACATTTTTTTTTTCTTTTTTACTTTGTGTATAGTTCTTGTCATAAATACAGTTATGTTGGGGGGTTGTAAATCTAAAACTGGAGCCTAGTTTGTCCTTGAGACTGAGCAGCCTTCAGAGAGAAGAATGAAGAGGTCTGGAGTCAATTGTGGTCAACAGCTTATGTTCCCTTCACTGGATGGGTGGTTCCCTTGGCTAGAATTATTTTTAAGGGTAAGGTTATTTGGGGGAATGCAGTGACTGAAGAACCTATTTCAACATCTGGTGCCTTATCCTCAGAATAAGTTAAAAGAAAAAAAAAAGCTGGTTTATCCCAATGCTTTGTGCTCCTTTTTTTGTTACCATTTTTTCCATGACCTTTGTTAAGTTCAATGCTTGTATTTGGGATAGTGCTTGGGAATCTTCAGACTGAAGAAGGCAGCCTAATGCTGGATGCTATGTGGCTCAAGATTAAGAAGAAGGATGTTAAGGACAGCTGGTGCTTTATGTCCTGTTTGTTGGAGAGTTGCAATTAACCATGCAATTATGTATGGCTAGGGCTGGACTCAGGGTTTGAGACTTGGAAAATGAAGAGCTCCTTTTAATGCTTGAAACACAGCAAGGTTTTCAGCGTTATGAAAGGGTGTGTTATTGCCTGTGTATTGTGACCTTTTTAAATCTTTTTTTTCAGTGTTGTTTCCATTGTTTTTGGGTTAAAATGTACATGCTTTTTCCTAATTACTTTATATTTATATAATATAAATGAATATATGCTTTGTCAAAAAATCAAGTTTCCATTGTATGCAGGACATATGTGAATTAACTTCTGTGATCCTTTTGAGAGGTTAGTGTCTCTCTGAACAGAATTCAGTTTGAGGGATATTTATTTCTTACATTTGGTATTTATGTATAAAATTTGTTAGTGATAATATGGGTAAGTCTGAGCCAGATTTGTCATCTATTTGTGTATTCTACACACCCCTCTGATTTGTTCATGAATACTTCAGTTCTTGAAACACAAATTCTCACTTCTGTTCTAGAAAAAAAACCCAGTGCCATCCTCATCTACACTACAGGACTCACTTTTTTCTTCTTTCCTTCCTTCCCATGCATTTTTTGATGTCCAGTATGCCGGTGCACTCCAGGATACCCAGAGACATGACCAGCCCTGGAGAGTTAACTGAAGAAAATTCCTTTCAAGAAATATGTCTGTCTGTTACATGATTTCCTATTTTGTACTATCCTTGTTGACTGTCTTTAGTGTACTTTGGTCTTCCAGCTAATGCCCCAGCATCTAAGGCTGTGTTTGTGAATAAATGTCTGTCTTTCTGTCTCCCAGTGCAGGTGGCGCGGCACCAGTCACAGCTGTAGAGCCAACTCTTCCTTTTCCTGTTGCCCCACAGTGTAAGGATGCCTCATACATACTCTATTTGGGAACAGGCTTTGCCCCACATTAACCTCTGAGTGGTACTCATCCATTATTTGTGATAATGACGGATGGTATGGGCAAACCCCAAGCCTGTAAAGAACTATGTACCTAATGTGGACAATTTCACACTAGCACTCAATTCAGGCCTTGAGCTTGACTGGCTTATTAGTGTAAACACAGCGCAGGTGTCCTTCTTCCACAAGAAAAAAACTGCTTTCCTCTTCCTATTATTCAGTGGAAATCTGTTAGTGGAAACAGCCACTATGATAATTGCTTTAAGAAATACACTTGAAAAAGGAATTTAGAGGGGAAAAAAACCCCAACCATCAACGAAAGCAGATAAAGTGGAAAGCCAGTCAGCAATTTCAGTCTTAACTCTTGCCGCAAACTAATCCATGATACAAAATTGTGCTCAAGGTGAATGAAAGTGATCCATGCAGGCAAAGCAGGGCTTTGCTTTATTTTATTGGAAGTTAGACAATGTCTCCAAAAACGTGTTATATTTAGTAATGAAGAATAGAAATGGAGATTAATTCCAAAGGCTTCAGTGGAATGGTTTCAAGCATGAAAACCAAAGCAAAACTTGGATCCAAGAATCTGTCTGTGATAACAGTCATTAAAATAATGAAGACAATCTCTTTCATTGCACTCTGGTAAAGCACATGGTGAGGACTTGTTTTGGTTAGAAAATAACATCAGTTTATCTACAGCTCTGCAAATGCAGACTTCTAAAATGTCAAAAGCTAAATGTATTCTTTTGTAGGAATGCTGTAGTATATCGAATGCAACATGGCAGTTTATTTCACCACTGCATTTCTTTGATCTTGCTAGTGATTTCACAACCCCATTTTTTCCTTTGTTTCTTTCAGTCATGAGGTCATAAACCCAGATTTATGATGACACTAGTCTTTTGCCACAGAATGATTGGTATGTCCCGGATTCAGCCTTGTGGGCTAAATATGAGAAACTAAGAAAAAATTATCTGAAAGAGATTTCATCCTTTTAAAAAGAAAAATATTATTAGTAATAAGGTAAAAAAGTTAAACTATGTAAATACTAATTGTGGGAAGTTTGCAAAAGCTATTTATCTAGAAACTTTATAAAAGTTTTGCTAAGGATTGTTCTGCAGCATTATTAATTTTCAGTATGTTATTTCTGAAGGACTGAAGCATATATTATTAAGAATATAGAAAATCTGTGACTGTGCCAAGTTCATACAAAGGACAACAGTGATGCCTCACTCATATTAGCTATACTGAAATTAATGTATATTTATGTTCAATGATCATGGTGTTTGTGCATCCCTAAGTGTTAGATATGTTGACAATGATCCTGAGGAAAAAAATACTTTTGGAATTATGATGGGATTTTTGAGAATTTGAACACTATGTGAAATGGAAAGGTTACATAAAATTTCCAGGTAAATTAGGATAGAAATCCAAGTATATGGATTATGATATAGGAATTATGCTTAATTATAGTATAGCAAACCATTTATTCTTCGGGTGGATATGACAATATATATATAGAATATTTATTAATAAGCCTGCCTGAATAAACAGCCATAAATCAATGCATTCAAGAGAAAATCCTTAACTACCATGTCTTTATAGTCCTAGCAAAGGTATTTGAGTTAGTCAAACTGGTACATTCCTTGAATGATCTTATACACAGAAAAAAAAATTTCTGAAATACTGTGCTAATTGTTATAAAATAATCCAGAAGTCAACCTCCATCCCCAAAAAATATATTAAAAAAAAAAAGAGAGACAGAGAGAAAAAGAATTTGTTTTTCAGATCTTTTTGCTAGAAAAGAAAATTTATTAGGAACAAGGTAAGATAAGTAAAACTCAGAAAACTGCTAATGGAGATTAACTGAAAAAAACCCCACAACATTCTGCTGATGTCTGGCATCTTTAGATGATACTATTTCTTCAGTGTTTTCTGAACAGCATCTTTCAGTAACTTGCTTTTTGCCTCACTGATTGCTCTGTAGAATCTTCTCCCAGCTACAGAGGCTGAGGGATGTGGATTTATACACTTTGGTTGATCATATGAGACCCTTGCCTACAAAATAACCTTACTCTCAAAGCTGGATAGTCAGTTTGAGAAGTTCCCCAGAAATGTCGTGTGCAACTTTCCAGCAGTGACCTAGAGTGCCTTTCAGAAGTGAAGAAGATGGATAATAATGATTTGTGCAGTGAATTTAAACCTACATTTATATTTACATTTATGTTTACACTTAAACTTGTAAATATGTTTTAAGAGTTATGATTATTATTTCATAATATCTTTTTTTCTGGGATAACTGCAAAACTTGTAGCTTGTACTTTGATTCAAAACACCATGTTTTGTTTAAATTCTTTTGAATTTGTTGCAGAACAGAAACCCTAAATTCAACCAAAGCTATAATAATAATAATATTTTGTGTCATCCTAGCTATGCTTTACTTTTGGCTTACTTCCCTCCCTTCCAGCATTAATGAAACCAAAGAGAATTGGGATATATTCAAAGAACTGTCTTTCCACTGTCTTGAATTCTTAGCAGTTACTTATACACATGCAAAAAGACTGAGGATGGCTGTGAAATCAGGCATAAGGATTATAACACTTCAGAAACTGTTTGCTGAAAACTTGAAAATCTCTGCTCTGCCATAGCAGAATAGTCTTAGGAACTGAACAAATCTGTAGGAAATGCCTTTTAAGAGAAAATAAATGGATTTCACACCCATTTTAGACTTATTGTACAAAGTGAAAACACTGAATGTAACCAGTTAGCTGTACTAGCAGCTTGCCAGAACAACACTCTGGCTCTTGGACACTTACTTTTCTACAGTTGAACAGAAATACACGTCTGCAGTCTCTCCAAGAGGATCTCACTTGATGCCTGGTATGAAGATGGCTCGTTGTAAGGATCATCTGGCTCAGAGTTCCACAAACAGGTTTCAGCAATGTCTAGCCCATCAGGCAACTCATGGTAAAAGTGACTCAGCCTTGGATTGCCTTGGGGCCCCATCTCCACAGAAACAGCTCATGGGGAGCTGTGTAGATAGCTCAGACTTAAGTTGTCTTTTAAACTGAGACTAAATGGGCAGTGCTGCACAATTCAACCAACTGCAACCTTGGGTTGAGCCTTGGAATTCCTTCAACGAACAATATACCCTAAGTCCCAAACAAGCCACTATTCAGCTGTCCAGCAGTAAGATAAAGCCAGAGGGTCCCCATATGGCTTTAATGGGCCCAGACAATGCAAAGAGATGCAACAGACAGGGCATAAGATAAGGGGGATCACTGCTAATGACAAACACAGAAGGTGGCATTGTCCACTGGCACGCAGCCCTGCCCACTGTCACATACATCAGACAAAAAATCAAATAAAACCCCCTCGGATTCAGTCTGAGCTGGGGGAGCCGCTTCGCCAACTCTGGGAGGAGACTCTTCCCCCTTGGCCAGGAGTCTGGCTGAGGTAACATACTGAGAACCCTTACCAGAGAGATGGGTAAGTGAATATTTGATATGCTTTAAATTTGCAGTCTCAGGTGATTAACTAACACACGTGTAGTATTTAGTGCACTTGTGATAGTGTGCTCCATGAAGCTGCTGTGGTTGTAATAATGAACCTTGTGAATTGCCCGCGGGCGGTAACAGTGAGCGAGGTGACTGTTGTGGGCGGTAACACTGAATTCGTGACTGCTGTGCTGGCAGTAGTGCATTTTGTGGCTCTCCTGTGGTTGTGGTAAGTGTCGTCGTACTTCTAAACCACAGTAGCGCATTTCTCCGGTGTATCCATGAAACCTGCAGTAGTGACGTATTGAATGCACGTGGTTCAAAAAATAAATTATTCTTATTTTTTATTTTTAAAACCCAGCACTCGATGTCTTTACATCACACTCATAAAGACTCAAGATTCAGAATTTCCATCCAGTAAGAAACTCCAGTATTAATTAGAAATTCTGATTTAAAAACCCCAAAACAACAAAACAAAAAACCCTGCCAAAATATCTATTTTACAGTACACATAAATATGGGGAATATACCATTCTTGAAGGGTGGTAGAACAGCATTTTTTACCAAGATGTTTTTTCTTTTTCCTAAATGAGATGCTCTTTTCCTTACAATATGTTTCCAATAGGCAAGCATTTTCCTATGGCAATATATTTAATCGGATCCACTGATCAAAAGTTTTTTCTGAAAAATACAAATCTCATAACATTTTTGGATTGATATTGACACTTTAATTGGCAGCCAAAATAACACTAATAAATTGTAATCCCAAAATAACAGTGCTATTAGCTGCAGGTGAGGGGGAGTGCTGAATAAACAAGTGTTTATTTCAAGTGTTTATTTTAAAGGATATCAAGGATATAAACCATTTATGACCCCCTTTGATAGATGAGGTGTGTATCCTGTCAGCTAATAGTAACAAGGTTTTAAATCCAAAACAAGAAGCTTGGTAAACACAGACTAACATACAATCTGAAAAATACTGCTCTAAGGGAAGAAAATAACAGGTGAGTGTCAACCAAGATCATCTGACTTGGGTGAAGTCCTCTCAACAGTGGTAAGAAAAGTAGGAATCTAAAGCGTAGTCTTTTTGAAGACATTAGAAATGTCAGGGGGAAATACCTACCATCAATTCTGAATTTGGGATAACTTAACATTAAATTAACTAAACTTCATTTCCAAAAGGAGGAAAGGCCCACAAAAACAATCACACCTGAGGAAAAGGATATGTAGCAATAGGATGAGGGGCAATGGTTTTAAACTCGAAAAGGGAAGATTTAGGTTGGGTATTAGGAAAAAGTTCTTCAATCTGAGGGTGGTAGATCACTGGAAGACGTTGCCCAGAGGGGTAGCAGAGGCCCCAACCCTGGAGATATTCAAGGTCAGGCTTGATGGAGCGACCAGATCTAGGGAAAATGTCCCTGCTTATTGCAGGGGATTGGCTTAGATGACCTCTAAAGGTCCCTTCCAACATTCTGATTCTATGACTCTTCTTCCACTCTTAAAATAATTAGGAGATGCAATTGCAAGGAGAAACAAGAGTGTTATGCAGACCATGAAACGAACACATAATCCAGAAGATTATTTTAGAGTACAAGGCTTTTGTGCCTTTTCTGGCAGTTAGAAGAGAAAAGCATTATTCATCATTAGACAGATTACTCTGTTTTATCACTGGAGCAGGCTATTTCAGTGGGAAGTCTTTTATACCTTGCTAATAAAATAAATTAGACTAACCTTCATAGGCATTAATTATGTTGCAGGTTTTAAGTCAGGCTAGTATTTCAACTGATGTCTTGTCCCATGGCAATGTCAGTTTCAATGATTATAAAATACACCAATGAGCAGTAGTTGCACACAAACGCAAGTCAATACTGGGTCATTACAAAAGAACAGTTTTTACAGAAGACGTTTAAATTCTGGGAAAGTAGCTAAACTGAAATGAGACTGGATTTCAACATCTGTGAGAAAATCTGCTTTCATCCAGATGGATCTATTTTTTTTAAGATTAGACAGTGTAATATATATATATGGCCAATCCCACAGCAGGAAAATATCCTCAGATGACAGAACAGAAAATGAAATGATATAAACTTCAGCTAATGTGTCAAACTAGAAAATTTCATATACTAACTTTTTTTATTAGAATTCAATTCTGAAACTAAACTTAATAAAAAAAAAGGTTTTCTATTTTATTTTTTGTAGGCCAAAGCACTCACATATATCTATATCTAATTGGGCTTTCAGAAAGTTCTCAGCAAACAGAATGTGTTCAACAAATTATTTAACTCAAATTAAGCATCAGAAATGCCCAAAGTTCACAAAAACTCATGGCATTGAAATATTCATTTGAAAGTCAGCAATGCTTGACTAGAGCCTAGGCATTTCCTCTTTCATTAACATTTTCCTTTCTGTAGCATTCAGCATAGAATTTCTAACTACTGTGCCTTCTACTTTCTTGGCCTCCTTCTTGTATTTCATTTTCACTTTCTGCTAAATCACTTAGCTTTTTACTACTGCTGTATAAATATGCATTCAACCTTTCTGCCTGCAGTTGGTGGAAATGTATATTACTGTAATACTACCCTCCCAAACACATCATGTTTTCCCCATATGGACCCTTGCATCCTGCTAGTTTTAGATGTCTCTAAGGCTGAAAATTGGTTCAAAGTTTGTTTTTTTCAGATCTGGTTTTATTTTTAGGTATAAGAATAATTCAGGCAAACACACTGGGTGCTTTTGAAATCACTGCTAGAGTCTTCTGTGGTTTTTTACGTCAGACAGCGCTGTCTCTGCCTGAAGAACATCAGAAATACATTCACAAAAGATCAGTGTGTGAAAGCAGTATATTAATAACTTAAAGAGGCCTTCTGTGACAACGGGATTATGCTAAATTGTCTCATGACTAATTCTTCCTTGCCAGCAGAGCACTTGTGTTTGCCCATGTGGGAAGAGTTTCTCTCTGAATCCTGTCTCAAACTGAGCCTAGAAACTTAGTGGGAAAGACACATGACCTTCCATCAAACATAAACTTGTTCCACGTTGCAGACACTTGAAGGAGGACTTGTGTATATGTAATGCCTTCTTTGAACATGTTATTTCTGGATGAACAGAGTGCCCTTTCCTTGTAAAACTTTGCAGTTTTGCTTTTAGTAGGCAAAATTAATGAACAGTTAACAAGCAAAGGCTTCATTTTCCATTACAGCACTGGGGAAAAAGTAACAGGAAAAAAGAACAGGAACAAAGTCATTAACACAGTGGGTTAGAATATAATTACAACACTTTGCCCATCCCTTACTTAGGATTTTTCCTAGGCATGGCTTGGTCATTACAGAGCAAGTAACACTCACTTCTTAAGATATAATTTTCAGCATCAAATGCCCTAAGAATGAACTTTTCTCTTTCTTATATCTAATATCTAATAAATATCTCATTACTGTTGAACAAATATGAAGTTTCATTGCACCCTAGGAGCTGTGTTTCCTCTTACATTATGATTTTGGGAAACACACCATCAGGTAACTTTGATTATTGATTCATATTTATGAGAAAGCACATAAAGCTTCCTTTCTGTTTGATTTCCTACAATATGCAAAAAGGTTTTTGAAACATAAATGTTATGGTTTAGCTCTCCAGGCAATTAAGCACCATGCAGCTGCTCACTCCCCCCTCTTTCTCCTGCCCTTCAGCCCTCCCTGGTGGGATGAGGAGAGAATCAGACTGAAGACAAGAAGACTCTTCAGTTGAAATAAAGACAGTTTCATATGTAAAGCAAAAGCCATGTGCACAAGCACAGAAGACAAGGAATTCATTCACCGCTCCCTATGGGCAGGCAGGTGTTCAGCCATCCCCAGGAAGGCAGGGGTCCATCTCACATAATGGTTACTTGGGAAGAAAAACACTGTAGCTCCAAATGATGCCACCCATATGTTCTTCCTCTTCTCTAATCTCTTTATAAGCTGAGCATGACATCATATGATATGGGATATATCCCTTTGGTTGGTTGGTGCCACATGTCCTGGTTGTGTCCTTTCCCAAATCCTTATGCACCCTCAGCCTCGTCTCTGGTGGGGTGGGGTGAGAAGCAGAAAAGGCCTTGACTGTGAAAGCACTGCACAGCAGTAACAAAAACCACCTCTATATAACAAAACTATCTCTATATTATCAAAACTGTTTCCAACACAAATCCAAATCTCATACTAGCTACTCTGAAGAAAATTAACTGTATCTCAACTGAAACCTGGACAATAAATTGCTCATCTGTCTTTGCATAGGTTCTTGGCTTACAAAGAAACACCTACCAATATTTTTTTTTAATTTTAGGGTGCTTCCAGAATTTGGCAAGGTTTATCAGAAAGATGAGGATGTTGAAAACATGATTTATTACACTAAAATAAGGGTATTTAGGAAACACACACTTTACTCACAAAACCTTAGGATTAAATGAAATGCTGAGAGTTATCCCAAATTTCTCTAGGAGTGTGTCTGGACATCTGCACCAAAGCCTTGTAGTTCCTTTGAGACATAATTTCCCCTAGGTTGTGTTTTGTGATGATTATCATGTATAGAGTATTTTAATGCTTAAATTCAGTTTTAATGTTCAGATTGTACTGATTAAATTTCTTGTGTCATTCAGAATTATTCAATTTGCCTTTAAATCATACGCATGTGGTCCCCAAAAGATCATACAATAGCTATAGATTGAACTAAATATGGGCTATACAGCTCTGGTTGCCTTGATATAGCAGCATGCCATGCTACTCTGACCCTTTGGGAGGACAGCAGTGGCAACCTTTACACAAGGGCAACCGTCAGGAGCACATATGCTGCTGCTTCAGATTTCCCCCCACTATTCCCAGAGAGTTTCTGATCCTGATTCCCCTCACTGGGCTTGAACCTGACCCTCACCCATGAGCTGGCTCAGCATGGCTTGTCCTCATCCCTAGAGAGCTGCGTGATGCCCAAGGCTGTGGATTTTCCTTGTGAACCCCCAGCTGCTGTTTTCCTGGCTGGGATGGTGTGACAGGCCTTCCCTGCTGCCCCACAGGGGGCCACATGACTCCCAGCATTCCCAGCACAAGCAGCCCTTGTGCTCTGATTTAGATGTTTGTCTTCTAGAGTAATAAAGACCAAATACATTGTAACCAAAATGAACTTTATAGAAATAGGGGAAAAAAAGCAAGCCTAAAATATGAAGTTGTGTATGAGTCTTATTGTATTATAAACAGACAATACTAAAAAAACATATATATAATCAAAGCCAAGAAAGATTTAACTTGACTTCTTAAAAGATGATTGTCTTGAGGGAAATTATCAAGTACAGGAACTGTGCACTCAATTTAAACCTTCTACTCTCTTCCAGTAAAGAAATTTATCTTACTTTCCCTTTCTAGGGCAACCGTGTTGTATATCCTGGAGCCTGGGTTGCTCTAGTGTCAGCTGCTGTCACTCTTCCTGGCTCAGACCCTTTGAGGCTTGGATCTTTTCAGTTCTTGTGATATAATCTCCATATACATTTCCAATACAGGATCTATTTATGAATAGAAGAATTTTATAGAATGTGCATGGTCATATTCTGCTGTATAGTATCAAGGCCATGTAATGAGCTGTGGCACTGCTTAGTTTACTGTGGAGGCTTAGCTCAGCTCAGGCTAGGAAGTTCTCTGACCTACTTTCTTAAATATCCCAGCAACCCAGAATCTCAGACTACAAAGATCTGAGTGAAACTTCCAGCATATGTATCTCAGACTGCTTTCTTCTATGATGACACACTGCTTCTGACCCCAACTCCTGGATAGTTTCATAGGGAGTGATATATTAGTTCTTCTGATGTTTATTAAAATAATATTTTGTGAGAAATTTTCACTTCTTTATCTCTTAATCAAAATCTTTTACTCAGCATAGGCAGGATCTTATATTCTGGTATATAAGCAAGAAGACTGGTTTTAACTATTTTCATGCTTGCTGAAAAGGAGTTACTAAATGTATTTTCTGTGTCAGAAAAGTAAAGAAATAGACTAAAGTTATCATCTGCAGTACCTCTATTAAGTCTGCTAAACCCTGTATTTTGCATAAATGATTGATTGAAATTTGTTTCTGAAAAACTGACATAAACCACAGCTATTGCTCATTTGTTTCCACTGTCAAAATCATTATTAGTACAGAATCAATACTGTGCACACTACAAAGATGTAGCATAAGCTATAGAAGCAATTTGGTGTTGTCTTTCTAGTTTGTGTATGTAGCACCAAGAGTCCTCTACTTGTTGTGGAGTGATAGGTGCAACCTATATATCTCAAGCTCATTTTTATGTGTTTTGTGTTTGTTTGTTTGTTTGAATAATGAACTGTACCAGAACTCTATGGATAATTCTGAAATTAAAATCAGTGTTTAGTATTTGTCTTTCATTTTTAAAATATAATGCCCACTCAGGCCACTGTCCTCATAGGGCCTCATGCAATATGCTTTTTAGTTCTTATTATGGGGAGTGGGAAACACCAAAATTATCTGTTTGGATCCATTGTTTTAAAGGAGAGGCTGATCCTATAAACCATTGTTCATAAAAATAAGACTAATGACTTCAGTTTTGCTCTTTTACATTACTAAGGATGACATATGGGTAAGGGTTGTAATATTACAGTAAGATCTAAAAAAATATTTATAACTTAAATACCCTTTGAAAATAATCTGCTCTTAATTATTATCTAAGGCTCCCAACCTGAGATGAACAGAAACACACCCAGAAAGAATGGCTGTTGTGACAGCATTCCATTTCCAGCAGAAAGTTTAAATTTCAGTAATACCTTCAGAAGATGAAGAGCTGGACTGACATAAAAAATTCTGTTAGATACCACAGGTTTGAATTTTTGTTTTTCTTCTGAATTAGAACCAAATCAAAACCTTTCAAATATTTTCAGGAAAGGGAATTGTAGTGAAACATCTGTTTTGTGATCAGAAAGGTCAACCTTTGAATTTATGTCTCTTGCCACTGGAAATGATCCAAGAATCTACCCTGAATGCTTGAAATCTCCCACTTTAAATGCTGTCAAAATCAATATTTTTCTGCAAGACATCCTGGCTTTGATGCAGCGGCTTGTTTTGACCAAAAGTAAACAAACAGCTTGTCAGACCTGCTGACTACTTCTAGTTAGAAGCAAACTAAATGGAAAAGACGGGAAGCTAACATGAACTTTTGATATTAGCAGTGTTGCTAACCTATTCTTCATGAGAAAGTGTGTAAGTGTGGAGCCAGGGCCACAGACAACAGGGACTGACTCTGGGGTCAAATTCCATAATCACTGCAGATGGCTTCCTACTGCATGCAACTCTTCCTGCTGCTTCTAATAAATCACAATTCCCTTTTAAACTTTCTAAATTACACATACTGACACATGGTAATTCATGTTTATTGTCATAATTTGGTCATACAAACAAGGGCAAATTTAGTCAATTGAAAGTTATTACCAGAATGTGTCAAGCACCAAAACAGACAGAGCTGTGTGTGCTTTTCTTGTTGTCTAACATGCAATGGTATAAAATAAATGCACCATGGAGTATTATTTGAAAAAGGTAAAATTAGATTTTATAGTGGGCTCAGTGGGATATCACATTCTTGTATTTTACTGAACCCTAACATTAACCTCAGCGTCTCAGACGTAGTATGTTTCAGTGACCACCCTATTATTCCAAGCAACTATCGTGAATAGATGCTGGTGAAGGCTTATTATAGCATTTATAGTCCTCAGCAAACCTGTATTCCCAACAGAATTTATCAGTTTCACCACATTTAAAATGCCTTTGCGCTTCAATAAATGTTGAGTCAGCTCTACTTAAGTTATGCAAGGTATTTAATGAGAGAGCATGTGCATTGAGCTAACAAAATCTCAGCACTTGACTAGAGGCAGACATCAAGTTTATTGTACAACTTAATGTGCTAAATGTTAATGCTGTATACTGTAGGCTTTACTAGTGCCTCACATGAGCCTCTTTATTTCCCTCCTTCCAAAGTTCTGTACATAAATATAACAATGACACTAATGCCTCTATCTCACTTCAATCAGGGCTACCCGAGCTTTTTGCAACACCAAGCATTTTGCTTTGTACACGCCATTCTAAATATGGCTCATATTGTATAAGGTTCTTCAGAGGACTTTGTTTCTCTGTCAGTGTCCCTGCTGATGTGTATAATAAGGCTGAACAGGTTGGGAGAATGGGATGGAGCTTCAGCTGGCCTTTGGGAAATGAGATACAGCTGTTTCCAAGTTCTATGAATTTCTGAGTTATGCAAGCAATTTTTCATGACACACAGAGCTTCATGCTTTTCTTTTTGTGTGACCCTGCTGAAGCAGAAATAAAACTGTCAGGGAGTGGGATGATTTGGCTGCTGTTGGTAGGCAGAAGGAAATGACTCTCTTGAGATTAAGTAGTAATAATCATCAGGAGTATACCATAAGAAATGCCAGGCAAAGCACAGGAACTAGTCCATAGACTAAGGTCTGCTCAAAACCGTATGCAGAGCCCAATCTTCCCCCTAGCATCCTCCTCTTTTTTTTCCCCATATGTTTTTCCTATGATCAGTGAGGAGGCAAGCAGAGAGCAGATAAGGACAGTGTTAATTCCTAATGCACTGGATATCTCTTTCTAGCATCCTGCATTATGTAATGTTCCATAAGAAGCAATTCTGTGAGTCCTTACCCTAGATGAAGTTTTGCAACAAATTAAAGTATTAAATATGTATGAAGAGAGATCTGTGATACTAGATTATCCTCTGTGTCCATATCCTCCTTGTAGGTGTTTGTGATGGCCTGTTAGGATGGTATAACATTTTCCTTACTCTGGAAATCTGTGTGCTGCAACATGCTGGCACTGCTTTAATGCTCTTCAAACTTCCATGGAGCCTCCTTGTCCTGCGCTCTTGGACAAACACTCTGCTGGAACAATGCCTGGGATGTTACAAAGACTCAGAATTGCTCTTTCTGATAGAAGGAAACGCAGTCCTGCTTATCGAGTTTGCCCCAGGCACTGCTATGTAGTGACAGATGTCTATCCAACGTTTCCTTTTCATTCTACTTCTATTTTCAAAGTATGTAGCTTCTCGCACTGAAGCCATTTAAATTCTAGTTAAAGGAATTCCCCTCTTCACAGCTTGACCTAAGAGATGCTTGTCACTCTTCTTTCACATTATTTTCCATTTCCCAACTGCCCTTCTTTTCAGGAACACCAGGAGGAGCTTCTGGTAGTTAGGCTGCAGGTGGTCAGGAGGAGGAAAATAAGGCAGAGGCAAGGGAGGGGAGGCAGGCAGCTGAGGCGTCTGTGGGACAGGGGTGATTTTTGATCTGGCAGCTTGGTGAAGATCGTAGCTTATGAGCCAATCTCTCACTGCTGAGACAGTCTCATGTGCTTTTCCTTTGCCATATGCACTGCTTGCCAAGGGCATGCGGCTTTTGTTCCAAGAGGCATTTGCTTTCTCTCAGCTTATGTTAAAGGTTACCAATGAAAAGGGAAGCAAATAGAGAAGATTTGTATTAACTGTTTATGGAGAAAATCATATTTCCCAAGTGGATTTTATATTTTGATCTGTTTGTATACAAGTTAGTAATTTATTTTTTTAACAGGTTTCTAAAGCAACCAAGTAGTTTCTCTTGGGAAATATCGATAGGCAATTATGAAAAACTTCTATTAAAGAAATAGTTTGACTAATACTGAGATACAGTCGGCCTCAGTTCTTTCTCATAAGATAATACCACAGAACAGTTAAGGTCAGAAGAAACCACAGGTATGTGTTTGTGGCATGTTTTAGGCAGATGTGAGGTGGTTCAGAAGAACGGTAGCCAGACATCATGTAGGAATGCCGGTTCATCCGAAGTCCAAGACAATACGTCCTGCTTGACAGCAGTGGACAGACTGAAGCCTTAGAATTACCAGTCTGCAGTGGCTCTGCATACTGCTGTGGTTTAACCCCAGCTGGCAACTAAGCACCACGCAGCTGCTAGCTCACCCCCTCCTCCCCAGCAGGGTGTGGGAGAGAATTGGAGAGAAAAAGTGAGAAAACTCCTTGGTTGAGACAAAAGTTTAAGGGCTAAGGCAAAATCCGCACACACAAGGGAAGCGAAGCAAGGTAATCATTCCCCACTGCCCACTTCAGCCACCCCCGGAAAGCAGGGCTCCATCATGTGTAATGGTTACTTAGGAAGAAAAACACTCCAAATGTCCCCCTCTTCCTTCTTCCCCCAGCTGAGCATGACATCATGCTGACATCCTTTTGTCACTTAGGGTCAGTTGTCTCAGATGTGTCCCCTCCAAACTCTTTGTGCACCCCCAGCCTCCTCACTGGTATGGTGGTGTGAGGAGCAGCAAAGGCCTTGGCTCTGTATAAGTTCTGCTGAGCAATAACGAAAACATCCCTATGTTATTGACACCATTTTCAGCACAAATCTAAAGCACAGACCCCTACCAGCTACTGCGAAGAAAATTAACTGTATCTGAGCCAAAACCAGCCCATATACTATCAAAGTGTCCTCACAAAATATCAGATATATGTAGTTTTACTCCAGGAAATCATAGGTGTCACTAAGTAAGATATTGAACCTAAGACCCATATTCTGCCATCAGCTGTATACTTTGAAGTATCTTTGAAATCTAGGAGACTACTGATCTCTCCATGTCTGCATGATATGTGTTTGGAGAAAATACTGACCTTAGTGGTTTGCCAAAAGAGAAGTGCCTCTCCCCATTATCTACACTTTTAAATATTTTCCTGCTCTCTGCTGAGTTTCTATTAAAGTTTCTGCTTAAAATTTTGGCTATTTCAGCTTCATTAAATTGCGCTTTTGGAAAACAGCTTTTTGGGAGTCTCCATTATTCTCTGTGTGTCTTAATACTCTGTCTTTATGCCAAGCTGCAGAACACAGTGTCTTTTACTCTGCAGGTATGTAGAACTTCAGGCATATGTCTGTGGAGTAGCTGC
Organism: Gallinula chloropus; assembly: GCF_964237585.1. Classification (NCBI taxonomy): domain Eukaryota; kingdom Metazoa; phylum Chordata; class Aves; order Gruiformes; family Rallidae; genus Gallinula; species Gallinula chloropus. The sequence goes on along the minus strand of NC_140087.1, from coordinate 90,010,678 downwards.
GATTCCTACATACCCCTACCTTAGAAATAAATAACAATGACACTCTTGCAGGACTTTCCTGACTATATATTGCTCAATTATCTCCTATTTAACACAGAGCTTACCAACATGGTTAATGGTTGGACTTGATGATCTTCAAAGGTCTTTTCCAACCTTGTGATTCTGTGATTATGTGAACATATAAAACTGTTGCTTGTAATCAGTTTATATTCCTGTCTGTCTTGGTTATAACCCCCCTTTATTCATACTAAAACACTAGTGCAAATATGTTCCTAATCCTGAGCTATCATCTTCAGTACAGAACCTCTTTGAAAATTATTGCTCTGGGCTTTCATTGGCTTTCCTTAGTTCTAATTATGCTGTTTTTTCTTACCCACAGATAAAAGCCATTAAATATGACATTTGTACTTCTTAAAAATGGAAGTTGGTCTTTTTTTCCTTGGGACACTGTCCTCTGTTTAATAACGAGGCTAAGGAATAGTTTAAGCCTCAGGCAAACTTGTTATCTACATAGTGCTTCACTTTGAAATGTCTCATTCTCCACTGTTTGCTGTTTCTTTCCATGCCTACTGTGTGCAGTACTGACAGGAACCTACATCCCTCTGCAAACAGCCTATTTTGTTTAACCACCCCACAGTTTCCTCTATTTCTCATTCTTCTTTATGCAATACCATTTGTTTTTAACTGGCATATTCTAAATCTTATTCAGATAACCTTTTCCTCTCTCATCAGGTTGGAAATTGAAATACGCCACAGACCATGTTCCAAGCAGCTGGGCTCAGTTCTACTTAAAAACCACAATATGTTTGTCAGTATCTTCACGTGGGTAGTGAGCTGTACTCAAAACAGTGTGTATGGCTGGTGCCAGTGTCTTAGGCAGGGAACAATTCAATTTAAAAAAAGGAATTAAGATGTTTCTTTAATGTCAAATTACAAATGCTTCTACTAATACAGTTACTATGGTAGGGTGGGGCTTTAGCAGAACCTGGATCTCAGCCTCTCACTGGAGACAATATGTCTAAGCTGAGCTGACTGGTGCTACTATTGTCATGAGCCAGACAGAAGCAAAGGACATCCCTGGTGTCACAAGCTTGATCACCTGTAATGTGGGAGCAGGTCCTTGGTGTGCAGGTGTCTCTCTTCCAACAAGTTCCCTGCTTTGAGAGATGGCCTGGACTGAGACTGCTCCCAAGAGGCAGTTTGGGAACTGCTAAACTGTTCTGGAGACTAAGAGTTTGACTGTGTAGATGTGGCCAACCCACACCCTATGGTCAAAAGCTCTGGAACTGTATTAGGCAAATATGATGGGTTATTAGACAGTAATGCATGTCAGCTGGAATATTTATTTACAGCATAGCAAATACTGAAGTGTAGCTGTGACATTGGAACTTGGAAAAAAAGAGCTACTAATCAAGAAAATGGCCTGACCTTCCCTATTTACATGGTACTGTTTTCCCCAAGGCTTCTGTATTTCCATTTTCAAGTCCCAACTACTGACTTCTTAGATTAAAAATTGTAGCCATAATTGTGGAGAAAAATAGGTGGACTATAAAAAAACACTTAATCCGACATAGTTCTTCTTCATAATAACTGTACTTAAGAAGTTGATGGTTGAATGGCATTCCTATTCCACATACAGTCATAGTAAATGATATCTTAAAATGCGGACAGCTATGGAGTGTATTAGAAGTAGATGCTGTATGACTGCACAAAGATAATTATTATGTTAGATGGTAATTCATAGAAAAAATCGTAAATTATGATATGTGATCCATATCTGATAGCTGCTTTCCAAACAAATAAATGAGCATAATTTTGCCCCTGAGAGAGACCAGAACATAAAATAAGAGAGCAGGAGGAAGGGTAACTTTGCTTCAGGCTGCTGTTGGACAAGATGTGTTTATATGCATCTATCACTTCACTCTATGTCTTTTTCTCCACCTCTGCATATTTTTCTTGGAACTGGTAGCCCTTTGGGTTGGACATTTTCATTAAGAGTGAGACAAGGTGAGGGACTTGGAAAATGTGGCCATTTTTGGCACAGAAGACCACAGATTGGTCAATCTCCATGAATTAAGAGATTATAAATTTTGATTCATATATACATTAAAAATTAAGAAAGAAGAAATAAATAAACAGAAAAAGACTATAATTTACAAAAATGTAATAATGTAGAGTATGTATTATCTATCATTTCATCGATATAAATTCCCTGCAGCTAGTTTTTTTCCAAACTAAAGAAGATCTAGAAGACTTTTATCAAAACTTTATTTATGCATCAGAAAACACATGATTCTCATCTGTAAAGCCAACTGAGTATTGACTGATTCTACTCCATACAGTGAGGTGGTGGTGGTTTTTTTTTAATTCAGAATTTTGCTCAGTGCAAAAATAGTCACATTTAAGAAGAAGTAGAAAATATGTGTCTACTCTTTGTAGGAAACAGGGATTCAGTTATATTACTTGGTGTGACAATATTGGAGATGATGTGGAACAGTATTCTTTCAATACCTCACTAACTTCTCCCTGAAGAGAATAAATGAGGGTGGTATCACTGGAAGAGGTTGCCCAGAGAGGTAATGAAAGTCCCATCTCTGGAGATATTCAAGGTCAGGCTTGGTGGGCAACCTGATCTAGTGAAGATGTCCTTGCTTACTGCAGGGGGGGTGGATCGGAAGACCTTTAAAGTTCTCTTCCAACGTTACACATTCTATGGTTTTCTATGATTCTGTAAGATGCAGAAAAGGTGTGCCTTTGGTACAAAATGAAGTCATGAAAAAGACATTTGTTGGGAGATCCGGTTGGATTCTATTGGGATAATGCGTGGGATTTAAAATCATAGAAATTAAATTGAGATATGTACAAGAATACAGGCTAAAAATTTTGCAGAAATTATTTGTGTGGCTTTGCAAAAGGCCAGTCCATCAAATAACTTCAATACTTTGACATTTTTATAATAGCCATTGAAAAATAAGCACATGTACATGCTAAGGAAAAAGGCACCATATTAGATGCAGAGGTGCAATCTGATAAAATGTTTAGTATGCTTTTGTTTCAGGTAGTAAGATAATTCATTCTTGTTCCTTTCATAAGTATTATTTGTTATTTATATTGTTTATTTGTTGCTTTACTTCTTTTGATCCTTATAGACATTCAGCGCTGACATTCTGGGACATATCATCTACACTTTTTACATAAACTGTTGTTAGTAAATTGTACTGTGATGGGGAGTAGAAGAGAGGCAATCACTGACAATCACTTCACCATGATTCAGGGAAATCCTACGTCTTGTTGGCTGCATTGGCATCTGTATTTGCTAAGTCTGTGAACAGGCACTGCAGGAAAAACAATATTCCTCTCGCTGTAGATTTTAACAAAAAAATGTTTCTTGGCTTTTTTTGGATGATATTTCTCTTGGCTTTTGTTTGATGATATTTAAATATAGTATTCCCAACTCAAAGACATGTCTGTCCAGTGAGTTTAAAGAGTTCTCCTAAAATACATGAAGTAAATCCTGGCAAGGGTAGCCAATTTAGAGCTGAGCAAGAGGGTGCAGACGAGGTTTTCCAGGGCTGGTGGTGAGTACACCTGCTTTGTGCCAATAGCTGGGGAAGATATTAGCTGGAGAGCTACTGTGTTTCTATCTAAATACAGAAAAGCAATCTGAGACCTTACGGCATGGTGTTCCTCAGATAGGGCCTAACCTTAGAGATTGCTTTACAACTTGGACCATACCAGTCTGAGTGTTGCACAGATGGGCCAATTCACGTTTAGATTTCAGCATGTGAAAGGCTTTGTAGAAGATAAAAAGTATTTCAATTGAATTTTTTCTCAAAAAGTAAATTTACCCCGTAAACTTCATAGAAAAAAACTGTAACAAGCACTCAGCTTCAAAAAGGAAAAGAAAAAAAATGTACTTTCATTTTAATTTCTTCTGGAAACATCACCTTGTAATCAATTGTATGTTTTTTTTTAAATAAGGCTTTTTTGAGTCACCGTTACTCTGTTCTGGTCCCAGGCTGAAACCTCATTACTTTCCTGACTACAGGATGCTCAAAGTTAGAGTGGGCTTTTCTGTGGAGAAACAGTGTCTCCACTGTGCTTAAACCTGGAAAACACCTCCCCCTTTTTTTCCTAATATTCTATTCCTCATTGCGTTTCCAAGTCAGGTCTACCCTCAAACCAAAATCCCATATGCATCAAACACCTGTCCTGGCCCCCTGCCTCTAGGGAAATTGCCTCTAGGAAAAAAATGAGTCCAGTGGAATTTTGATATTGAGTAGTACTGCTGGCCAGAGGTTCAAAATCACAAACAGTGCTACATCTTCCAGTCAACACTGGATATCACTCATGAGCCACAGGTGAGGAATATGTAGATGCTCACATGGAAAATCACCTGATTCTGGTCATCAGAAAAGGAATCCAGAACCAGTGGCACTTCAAAAGGGGAAAAAAATATTATACTAGCAGCTATGTTAGATTCTGCCTTCTCAGTAATACTTTTAACAAGATAAACTGTCAATAAGTAGATAACATTACATCATAAAAAACCCTCTCAAATTTATAGCTACATTGTAAGCAGCCAGGATTCATTGCCAAATACAGTATATTAACTGTTTAACTGTAAATCAACTTTACAGTTTGCATGTGTTAAAACCGTTTCTTTTGAGCTGCAAATAACACATGAAATATCCCCATTTGGCAGTAACAAGGGGTTATTTTCAACCAAAAGAACACTGGGCCAAGTGAACAAGTTCTGAAGTACATTTTATATTCTACAAAATCTCAGCTGAAGAGAAAGTGATGAAAGTGTCCAAACATAGGACACTGATGGGCTGTTGTACTGTTTAGTTAATGTGTTTCCAATAACTTTCCAATAGTTCAAGAGATTCCCCATATATATTGTTTCAGTCTGGGAGCAATAAGGTTGTTATGTTTAAGACTTAAAATGAAAAGTGTAACTTTTCTCTGGACCCCACAGACTCAATATTATTTGTTTACCTATGTGGAAAGATAAGGTTTTGGCACATTTCAGTGAATGGAAAAATATGAGTAAAAAGACAGATATGTCAGGAACCTGAATAGTAAAGAATTGGTCCTCTTACAACACTACAAGCATCTCTGCTTAATTTAATTACTTATTTTTTAGTTCATGAGACTTGTTATACAGGTTTCCATTTTTAACGGAGCGTGTTTAGAATCTACGTTTAACCATCTTATTTTTTAAAGAGGATATTTGAATAAATTGTTGAGATGCACATAATAAACCAAAACGGCAAAACATTATTTAATTTAACTTTTACTAGTATGTAAATATAACAGCTTGGGTAGAGAAATGAAAGAGAGAAGCTCTTCGAAGAAGAAAATTCAGCAAAATTTAACTTGGCATTAGAGATAATGGTTTAGGAGGTATCCAAAGACAGACTTTGATTAAGTGTGCCTTGTTCATTTTATGGGTATGGCAAAAAAACGTGATCACCAAGAACTGACTGCATTCATGAAAATGTAACTAGTGATGTAAAAATTCGATGAATTAAGAAAAATGTATAGTAATTTCTGAGGATGAGCAATTTCTGGAAGAAAACATCTTCAGAGATTCCCATTATGTATGGATGGGGTTTGGAGAGTGTTTTTTCTCTGTGGTTCTGCTGCTGGCAATTAATACATCTATGCCTGGTAATGTGCAAATTATCATATGTAGCTCTTGCTGACACATTGTAGATAACATAAGAGTCCTGTATAATATTCTAAGAGAGCAGTGTTGAAATCCAGAAAAAATGTGTTGAATGAAGAATGACTCTGTGCATTTAGACTATTTCAGGAAAAGATGACATAGGGGACCTTAAGACTACTGTATTTTCAGGCATTATAGTAAGACAATTGCAGAAACTTAAATTATGTTTCTGGGTTATTCAATAGACTATCATTGATGTGTTTGTGATTTTCAACTATGTATTCCTTCCACTGCAGTTATAGATCTTTTGGACCACCTTGAAGTTCTTGAGCATAATACTCACATATTGTTTCTGTAAATCTCAAGATAGTATGGAGTTATAGTCAATTTAAGCCTGACTTGAGAGCTTTGACATGTATTTAATTGGTGCTGAGGTGCTACAGCTCTTAAGAAATGAAGAAACATCTATATTTTATGATTCTATGATTCTATGACGGTAAGAGAGAATAGAAATTAAAACTATGAGCATCAGTATTTCCAAAATTCACATCTTAACAGTCAGTTGACCCCAAAGTCATGGTAGCCAAACTTAGAGAAGATCCAAATAAAGTTCTGGAGTAGGATCCATTTTCTGTTGTATGACAGTCTCTATATGTCTATTTTAGTATATTTATTTGCAAATGAATTCAATAGGTTTTCATAATTGTGGAAAACATCTGTCTTATAAACGTATAGCAGAATATGGAGTATTAACCTCTTGTGACTGAAAGATTCCTACTCCTTTGCCTCTGTGCGAGTTAAAATGCTGTGAAAGTGTTTATTACAACATGAGTCAGCTCATCATAAAAAGCTGTCAGACTTGTCGGGTTTGATTTATCCTACGTAAAATCATGCTCAGTCTTCTCAAATACTGTTTTTCATGTCTTTAAAAATGGCTTCCCAAAGGACTTAGTCCACAGTCTTCATGGGTTAGGCTGAGTAAGCCTTTATCAACCTGATTTTCACCCTTGCCGTTCTTGAAGACAGTTATGATAGTTGTCTTCATTCTGGTTGTCAGAAAACTTCTGTGATTGCTATGACATTTCAAAAATTACTAAGAGTGGCTTTTTGATGGTATCTACAAGAACCCACAGGGATGCATCTTGTCCCATCCTGTGGACTTGTCTATGTCCAAATCCCTTAAGTGTTCCCTAATTGTTATCTTCCTTAACAGTGACCAATACTGCATTCCTACAGATTCTCTAGTACCACCACATCTCAGAATTTCCAATGATGTCATAGATGTCTGACCATGCATGGACTCTAAATTCCTCCTACTTACTTCTCATGTGCATGTATTTGTGTGCAAACACATGAGATCTGTCAGCTGTACCGCCTTCTGAAGTGGAGTAGGAGTCCTTTTAGTGTTCCTCTTTATGTGCAGTATGGCTGACAGATCACAGTGCTGTTTGTCCTCATATACCATCTAGTCCTACTATTGCTGCAAGAGGAGACAGGGTCACTCTAGTGTGATTTTTAACTATCATCTGTCCTCTGTTAGCTTTCCTAACCTCAGGTAAACTTTAGCCTTTCCTATTTTGTGCACAATAAACAATCTTGCAAATCACTTTGATTATATTAAAAGTTTTTTCCAGCATTTGTGTGAAGAAAAAGTACAAATATTTTCTATTTAGAATTTGCTTAGAGTTTCTTATAGCACCTTAAGAAACAGAGATCCAAAATTCTGTCATATCCAGATTTACTGCCTGAAATACTTAAAAAAAAAACCTCCATGTCATGATTCATGTATTTTGCAAACAGAGTAAGACTACAAAAATGAGCCAAAAAAAAAAAAAAAAAAGTTTAGCAGATGCTAGGCTTCTGGTGTACAACATATTTTCCTTCTGAGGGCACTTTTATTATTTACAAAAGAAGGTTTAGAAAATAAGTGGTGGTAAGCTTTTGGGTTGCTAAGAATTCCTAAAGACTGAGCTAAAGATTTTAGTTTAATCCTCATAGCAACTGTTTGGAGGGGGGCCTCACTTTTCTTACAATTATCTTAATTAGGAATTTATTTCGCAGAAGGTAAAGAGCCTAGTGTAAGAAATATGAAGTGTATTCCTACAAGAAGTGATCTATTAAAAAGATAATTGTTTCTGTGTTGTTATAAAGCTCTGTTTAATAGGTAAATTTTCACGTTGAGACACAGATTCTACAAACTTATTCTGTCAAAGCCTTTCTAGGATTCACAGAAGACCAACTACCAAACTTTCCGTGACAATGAAGCTTCCTGAGCTGTGTGATTGATGTTTCCATCAGTCTGTGAGACTTTGCCACTCTGCAGCTATTGCTCAAAGAGGAGAAAAAGTGGCATACAAGCACCATATATCCATCCAGTTTTTGTCTTTTCTCCTCCTTTTAAAATATTTCTCAAAAAAACCCCAAACAAACCACCAAATAGTCCATTGTCATCAAGAATCATCACAGTAAGTAATAGTTCAAAAGGTCAGAGAAATTTAGACCTAGAACGTGGAGAAGTCTGTTCCAGGACTTGCAGCCAGTTGACCTGTATACACATACAACTTTTTGGTCAATTAACAATCTGCCTTAATTTAGGAACACAAAAGCCAGGCCAAAAGAAATAAGGGGAACAGCTCTATGGCATTTGTAATAAAGGTCCTCAGAAGCTGTTCGAGAAAGGCATTTCAGTGTGTGCAGCTGAACACCGATGGCAAAACATACGCATCCCAACATTTTACATCCATGCAAGTAGTGCACGATGGAAAACATCAGTGATAGAAACCTAGAATAAACATTATTGTGTGTTGGCCTTAGAGGAATAGTTACAGGCATGGAAAAGACTCTGCTCTGACACCACTGATGTGAGAATGAATCCAGGAACACGTTAGCAGGAGGATTTTCCGTGACTCTGAAAGGTCTGCAACATCCCACAGCTGCAGCATTTGTTTGAATAGACACTTGTTTTCTGAGTGAAATTACTTAGTAAAAATGCTGTTCAAATAACAAAGGCAACTAAGTTTATATCAGAAATTTGTAGCCAGGGTTCTTTACATAGCTGAGCATCCACAGCTGTGAGAGCAATCAAGTACACAAGGTCTTCTTTTCCTTGGATAATTGTTATGATGAAATTGTTTCTAACCTTTGGAGAAGTCAGTAGAAAGCAACTGGGAATAAGGAAAATGGTCACAGACGCCTGGCAATTAATAAAACAGAGCTGAAATGTAAACAACACATTGTAGGTAGAGACATTTGTTGCTAATTGTCCTGTGATTCTTCAGTAAATGACAGTCTTTTTACCAGAGTAATGCTCTGAGGTAATGGTTTTAGAAGTGTTTTTCCAAGACCTAATGCATCAGAGCTGAGACATGCGGGCTTGTAGCTTAACTGGTGAAGGAAGCAATTGATGTACTGGTGATGACCATACTGGATGTTTTAAACAGGGGTTCAGGAGCTCACCACAAAACAGGCAGGAGAAAGAGCACTTAGAGTAATGAAATGTAGTTTCTTCTGGAGATAACTGTTTTATTTTTACTTGACTGCTAGTTCATGAAAAGGGAACTGGAGAAGGACCGAGGGATGAGTCCATGAAATACTCAAAAGGCTCATACTGACTTACAAAAATATTGGTTTTGAAGTGATCCTCTTTCCATTTGCTATCCCCATGCTTCTCACCATTTTCTTCATCCTTCAGTATTTATATGCTATTCTTAGTGTAAATGGAATAAAGTGCAATCCATAAAGCTGCATAATGTACTCCAAGGTCACAGAATAAAACAGTTAGGAATAAAACCTATCTCCTCAGATCTCCATTGCTTCCATTGCTCCAGGTATGTATTCCAGCAGGAATATTCTGTTTTAACATACATGGGTAGTACCACAGCAAAATCTTCCCAAACACAACACCATAGGGCTTCTCTTAGATTGCAGGGATGCCACCATAGATCTTTCTGACTTCCTTTCTCTTGCTTTGATCTGCATCCTGACCCTCAAGTGACCTGTTCACTGTCACATTTATAGGATCCTGGGTGATCTAACCCTTAGTATAGAGAGCACTTAATTTTGCATTAACTTTGCCAATTAATGTCTTTAGTTCTTTCCATTGCTCTTAGTCTTTAAGGACGTTGCTTCATATGTCCACTTATACTTAATACTAAAATTTTTAATTCTGGTTCTGTAACTCTCTCTTATGTTCTCTCTTTGCTTACACTCTTTGCCTCTTTGCTGCTATTTTTTGGGAATGAGTCATTATTTATGTGACTCTCTTACCTTCTTTTTTCTTCTAACTGTACCCTAGAGATACATTCTGTTAGAACTCCGTCCCCCCCAACAGACAGCATGACATATGACATATCACAAAATGTTCTTTGATTGGATACCAGGTGAATAGACATCTGACACCAGACAATAGCTTGATATCTGGGAAGTGTTACAATTCTGGAAAGAAGTTCTGTTGCTGTTGGGATTAGCAAACAGCCATCCTATACAAGACCCTCATGATGGTTTCATTTCTTCCAATATTCACAGGGTAGACCTTAATTCAGTTCAGCAAAACTGGAAGAACTTCAGGAAACTTTGTTTGAGTAACTTACAGAGGATAATTTTCTTTAGTTATTATTATTTGGCTTTCATTATTGTTCTTGGCTTTATGATGTTGATATTCTGATAATTTCACAGTTTTCCATGGAACTGACGGAAGGCTCAGTAGACGTAATTTCTTCTGCTCTCACATTTACAACTAAAGAATGTCCAGTCAAAAATGCTGTTATGATTGAAGGAGAAATTTTGGAAGCAAATTTCTTTTCTTTTTTTATAATGACTTATTCTTTTACAAACCTGAGGAAAACTAAAGTCAAAGCAACAGTGGTATATTGTGCATTTAAAAACCTTTTCTAGTTTCACTCTGCTCTTCCTATCTAAGCTTGGTGAAGATGGTAGCACACTCTGTAAACTGTCTGCCAGACGAAGACATCACAAATGTTAAATTTAGCCTAGGAATGCTACCTCTCTTTCTTCTCTGGGTGACAATTTAGGGCAGAACAAAAATTTAATCTTTCTGAATGTTTTCTGTCTCCATTTGCTCTAGAGATTAGACTCTATCCTTCTGACTATCACTCCCTTCATAATAATCTAGTTTAAACATAAAACAGTTTATTACATTTCCCCCAGCTACTTATATGCTTGAGCCAAATAGGTTTTGTTTTATGGGAAAAATAATCTTTAAGAAAGACATCGTGTCTTGATTTGAAGAAGACAAAAGATGGGTAATCCATCAAACCTCTCCTAATATACTAGAAATAGCCAGTGAGCATCACTGTTAAAATGGTTGGTGCTTTACCTGAAGTAGCTGAGCTCAGAGGCATTCCATTACTCTTTACCTCTTTCTGTTAGATTAAAGAGCCCTGTATTGTGTGGTTATTTCCCTTCGAGAAAATAATGATTACACATGTCATGTGAACTACGCAGGAAGCCCATTAGCTCCTCCTGACACATTATCAAGTTGGGAACTATGGATTAATTTTGTTCAAGTCTTCCATCCTTTCTGGAGTTACTGCTTTCTCCATTTTATGTATTTGTCCTGGGTTTTTTTCTGATTTCTTGGTTTAGAACTTTGTGTTTGGATCAATTATAATGATTTTTTTTAAAAAAAATTAAAAAAAACTTACTTCTTGATAAACGCAAACCTGAATTCATGGGCAAAACACTGTCTATGCCTGCTGTGTCATCTGCTCTATTTTCCTTTCCAATCTTAGTGTGATTACCAGAGTTTATCAGCAACTATTTGATGTTAATAATCCTGGCTATACTTGGTAGAGTGGTCATCTGACCAGAATAATTTTCCTTAACTGAGGTCTACGTCTTTAACTAACAGGACTGCAACATAAAAAAGGCACTTGGGAGCCTCTGACTTTAAATTATTTTCAAGCAAAGCCAGCTCAGTTTGTGCATCATTAAGAGACAAAAATGAGTTATTGATTTCTCAAGTTAGTTGCACTGCTCTTGTCCCTTAATTCCAATGTTGTTACTAAATCTTTATCCTGCTGAGGAGGGGGGAAGAGATAGATGTGTTCCTAAGTGTGAAGAAATCACAAACTAAAGGAAAGCTATCTTTATGCCAGTGACTCTTCACTGCTATCACAGATGGTATTTTGGGCAAGGCAGAAGTTGGTGCACACTGCATTCTTTCAACCTTTAGCAAAGGAGCAATGCCTATGTGATATCCTGAATAGAACAGTTTTTAGCTCTTTCTACATTCAAAAGTGATCCAAGCTGGGACTGGCAATTCTCTCTCACATTGCTTTTCCCCATTGAGCTTGTTAGAATATCCTTTGATTTATACTGGCATGTACAGGAGGACTGAAGGTACAAATAGGATTCTCATAAATTCAAGTGTGACTTCCATAAGTCAAAACTGCAGAACACAGATCTATAGAAGTACAAGGCCATCTGGAAGGGCAGATCCAAAACCAGATGAACTCATCATCTATTAAACTTCATGGAAGGTGGTTTCAGAACAAAACCTGTTATCTTGTCAGCATCTGGGGGGGGGCAACTTGGTCATTATGCATGTTTTTGAACAATACAAATTCAGTATTAGTTACTGACATTTACAATACATAATTGCTACTAATACAGTTGTTTCACGGACTTAACATTCTTCTAGTTCATTATCTTTGAGATATTTTAATTACTTTCTCTATATTCCCTTCTAATAAGCTTCCTACTGCATGTAACTTGCTTGGATTTTGCATCAGAAACTCTTCCTGTTCTGGACATGAAAAGAACACAGATATTAAGCTCTGTGAAAAAAAAGAAAAATCTAAGCAAATGTGACCTTAAAGGGCTTGGAAAATCACTGCTTCTATGGACTCCACTTTAATAAAATATTTGATGACATTTTACCTTGCATATATTAAGTCTTCATAAGCCTGACATGACATCTGAACATATTTTTTTCTCTGCTTCTGGTCCCCAAAATATGCCAAATAAGGGCTTTGTTGTATTGTAGCATACAGAGCTAAACCTATTACCATTTCATGTTAGACTCTGAAACATAAACTATGTATATTCAGAAACATAAATATTCATATAAAAATACTGGTTTTTAAATAACTGGTGTCATTTTATAAAACCTTCTTTCCCTACCATACACTTCTGGCAGATGATCAGTCATAAGAGGGTGGGGACTGTGCAAAATGAGGTACAGGCATAGTTCTCTAGATCTGAAAACCTGAAACTCCTTATTGGTGCATTTAAATTCATTATTAATGAACTTTAATGGATAACCAGCCAATTCAAGGTTCACAGGAAGTCAGAGAAAACTGTTCTACATGGAAGCACTGAAAAGAGAAGGATTTTACATAGCTCTTATTTCTTTGAAATGTTATATTTCTGTCTTACTAAGAAAGAACAAAATATTAAAAGGTTAGGATAAATCTGTGGTGAAGGAAAAACTGAAGCCCAAAATGAACATGTACGTTTAGGGTGATCCATTTTTAAACTTTTGAATTCTGCCCTCAGATTTTCTTCAGAGATGTTTCCTCCTAAGACTGCAAATGATTTTACAGTTGCATTGTCTTTATTTTGTGATGATGAAATCAGGTCAACATCACTATGGTGCAGGAACGGCTGTTGGTCCCAGCTAGGCCTGCTTACAGGGAGAAAGGCTAGACTCAGCTCTTCTCTCTTGGGAATGATGCTTGATGTCTCAATAATCTCGATTCTTCAGTAGAGATCAACTGTGTACTGGTTTGTCTTTCTCAGAATATGGTCTGCTTTGTCTACTGAGAGCAAGGGCACAAAACTGTAGAAGTAATGACAAGCTCAGGCAAGCAAGTTCCTTCCCCCACGCTTGATGAAATAAGTATTTTCATAGAATCATGGAATGGTTAGGGTTGTAAGGGACCTTAAAGATCATCAAGTACCAACCCCCCTGCCATGGGAAGGGACACCTCTCACTAGACCAAGCTGCTCAAGGCCCCATCCAACCAGGTCTTGAACACTTCCAGGGAGGGAGCAGCCACCACCTGCCTGGCCAACACTCTTTTTGATGCAGCCCAGGATACAATCAGCCTTCTGGGTGGTGGGTGTGCATTGTTGGCTCACGTTGAGCTTCTCATCCACCCTCACCCCCAAGTCCTTCTCTGCAGAACTGCTTTCTATCACTTCATTGCACTTGTCCTTGTTGAACCTCATGAGGTTCACCTGGACCAACTTTTCTCCATCTTGTCCAGGTCCCTCTGGATGACATCCTGACCTTCTGGTGTGTCAACTGCACCACTCAGCTTGGGGTCATCTGCAAACTTGCTGAGGGTGCATTTTAGTGACCTTATGCTACTGCACTTCTCTCTAAAATAATTTCTGAGGGGTCCTTTTATGAGTTTGGTCAAAAGAACTTAGGAAGTCTTAAGAAGGCAAAATACCTTAGAAGTTCTTCCATTAATTCTGCTAGTAAAATTTATTTTTAAAAGCCCCTTCTAGTTAAAATTCTCTTAAAAACAAGGGTTAGAATGCACAACTAAGGCACAATATCTTTTTCTATAGATATATAGAGACTGAAGTGTTGTTAGGCCTTAAAAAAGTGAATATGGTCATTCAAATGCACATCCAGTCATTTTTATATTCTTTGTTCCATTGCTACTACTAATTGTGTTCCTCCCAAGGCCATCTAGGAAGACAAATGATTGCATCAAGAAGGGTTTCTACAGAAAAGGGATAAGTGATGAAGAATTTCTGTTAATACAATTTATGAAGAGATAGGTTTTGCAGGTGTTCCATATTATACACTTGGATTTCCAAATCTTCACCTAATATTTTTCTTTCCATAGTGAGTATGGTAGATTAATCTTTATCCAAATATCTTTAAAAAGAACATTCTCATTCAGTTGCCAAAATTGGATATGAATTTTGAAACAGAGAAAATGTTCATGTTTGCTGTAAGAATTGGCACTGCTTCTGTATCGCTTCAGGAATGGTTCCTGCACTGGTAAGTTGAGAAAAGGACAAAACTTAGTTTTAAAGGAAAAATATAAAATATATTTATTTATACTTTTTAGCATTTATTAAACAGAAGTGACTTATCCTTCTATATTGAAATTACTTTTTGCATTCATCTTTTGTCTAAAATGGATTTTTGGCACTCCCCATCCTCTCTCTGTAGCTTGCAGAGTAGACTGTAAGACAAATTCAGGCATGGTATGTATATGATATAAGCAGTTTCCTGAAATACGGTGTAACAGCCTGAGTGTAATATGATAGGCTGTACATGAAGAACAGACTGAAGGCAAGAAAAAAGTCAAAAAAAGATTTCTCTTCATTTTATAGCAAGTTCTTCTAGCTTTTGAGGCAACAAATAATCTTGACCTGTCTATAGTGTTTAGGTGTATGCTGGCTCATCTTTTTCAGAATGTGGTCAGCTTGGTCCCGTGACAGCAAGGGCTCAAAACAGTAGGAGTGATTGTGAATTCAGCCAGAAGGAAGGATGAGGAACTTGCCTCCTTCCAGTGAGGTGCTGTACCATCCAGAACTGGCATGATGGACTGTGGGTTTGTCTCACGATGAAAGGAAATGGGTTTGATGACAGTCATGGACTGTCTGAGGGATGCATTTTTTTGGCAGATCTGGTGCATGTTACTTCACACCAGCAGTGATGTTAATGGGACTAAACATAACATTTCTATTGTGGTTTGCATAGTAACATCACACTAGGGCTTGCCAAATAAGACTAAGAAGCTGTGTAGCAGATACCCAGCTTTCTTCAGGATCAATGCTTTCTAATCCCTCTTACTTGATCCACTATTGAGGAAACCAAGCTGTTATTTTAAAAGAGTTGTAAGATTCACTGTATTAGTATATATAACACACCCTCCAGAGAGTGATGGATAAATTAGATCGACTGGAGGTTTTAGATAATTGGAATGATTAAAATAGGCACAGAAAGAGAACATGAAAGAATTTTTTTAAACAGAGCACTAGGGAAGGAGTATGTGTTTCCTCCAATTTCCTTGAGAGATCACTGAATTCCTGATTAAATTCCTGGGGTAGCAGATTTAACACTAACAGCTTTACTCAGACTTCCCTTCTGAGGAAAGAAGTTGCCTGTGACACAGGGGAGACACACTCCAACTCCTCCAGAGTGCACAGAACTAAGGATTTTAGCTGATGACAAACTTAAATTATTGCTAAATGTTATCATTCAGTTGACATGTATACTGTGACATGACATATTTCTTGCCTTATTTTAATTCAGGTCAGAATTAAGATTTTGGAAAGCTGGTGGATAATTTTGTGTTATTTGTTGAGATAGCTTAATTCACAGTCACATAAAATTTTGAATAATGCAATTATATATTCAATATATATTGAATATATATTGAATTGATATATATCAATTATATATTCAATATATATTGATATATTGATAATATTGAATATTGTAGGGTAAATATATAAAGAAAAATATTGTTATTTTCCCAAGAAAATTCTTTTAGTCTCACTTTCATTGTGACTGGTAAAACTTTGCTCAATTCTCATAGCATTGTACGTTCACATCAGCTCCTGGTTATATTATTACTATACCACTGATTCACCAGGAAATACCCTGAGGGCATTCTGTGTATCTCCCAAGGAAGTGACAAAATAGGATGGCAAATGAGCGGTTGATTTTTTTGTTGGCTTGTGGATTGTTAGGGATATTTTCAAATTATTTTATTGCCAGGAAACAAAACAGACACATGAGATAATCAGAAAGTCATTAGCAGAAACACTGTTCCTAAAAATAGAACTTTGGGAAATTAAATTGTCTTTCTAGAAACTTCTTGTTCAGTCTTCCATATTCATTCTTCTGGCTTTGATTAAAAATTGATGGTACTTTTTGGATGTTTACTATAATTGACGTCACTCATAGTGTTACTGTATTATACACTTCACTCAATTTAAATATTCCATTGGAGTATGTTTTGTTATTGTTTTCCTATCAGCCTTTTTCACTTGAGAAAATGTTATATAAAGTATGTAGTTATGTATAAGGATGATTGCATTATGCTTATTTCTAAGTATGTGCAGGAGTATGATTTCATGTGCTTAGCATGTTTGTTCCTGCAAAGAACCATTTATGTACATACTAAAGAATGCAGTGATGCCTGGGGAAAGTGACACAAGCTGAAAACAATTTTCATTTAGTGAAAGCTGAATAAAGATGAGTGCCTAATTAAGTTTAGGTGATACTTTAATTTCAGGCTGAGTATAAACTTGTAGTAGAAGTATCCTTCTAACTTTAATTTGAAATAGTGCTGAATGGTGGAAATATATGAAGATCATCATTTAGGTTTGTAAAATCCCAAGATTAAAACTTCTCTCCTATGTTTTCATCTTTAGTAAAATTTGAGACGCAGCCTCTTCTGAGTACCCTAAATTCATATTCCTTCATCCAAGAGACATTCCATGAGTCATTGGCTACTTGGGTTAAATGCACCATGTCCATTTTAGATCAGACATTTCTCAACCCCACATTAACTGTCAAAATAGGTTGGAAAGCCAGTTACCGGTAATGGTGTGTTTGGCAGCTAATAACAATTGCATAATCAGCTTTCATTTTCCATTGTTCAGTGTTCTAACAGAAAAAGCATCAGATGCCATAGTCTGTAGGGGTTTTTTTAATAACTATTTTCAAATTGTTATTAAGTAGAAAGTGCCCTAGAGCAAGGGTAATAACTAGCAATGTTCTCAGGTACTTGCTTGAATTGTTAGTAAAAACACATGTTTATAAACTGTTGCCCAACTTGTGTCAGACTTGTAATTTTTTTACAAGTCACACATGACCAAGTAGTACTGCAGACTGGGAATAAATAGTTTTGCTATGGAATAAGAGGACTTCTCTGGCAGCTTTGTGCCTAGCCTGTTTTGTCAGACATGGGTTGTTCCCCAAGATTGTTCCTAGTGTTCATAAACATAACCAATATAAATTTTCTAGATGGGAGTATTCAAGGACAAGGAAATCTTAACTGACATTCACAGAACAACCAACCCTTAGATGAATCTACAAAGGGAGAAAGGTGTGAAAGCTGGAAAGCAAGAAAAAAAAGACATCATTGTAATAACAGTAAAGGATGGAAAAAGAAAATACAATTTTAAAAAGGGAAGGAAAAAACAGAAATTATATGGGCTGTTCATACATTGCTTTTCCTGATAACTACATGAAGACATGAATGGTGTGGATTTTTCTTGTAGAGGTTTATCTAATTTACTTCTTCCTTCTTTTCCCACTCCCTTGTCTCCTTTTAGCTTCACAATACACCTTTATGCTGCTTCTCCTCATGTTTTTTCCATGTTTCCTCTACTTCCCCAGAATAGAGTTACTCTCCAAACATTCTTCTTCAGACACTTCACTCTAGAGGTTTGATTTCATCCTTCAAGCCAAAGGTCCTTATCCCATAATCCTATTTTACACCCTAAAATCTGAGGGTTCAGAAGTACCTTTCCATTAAGCTACAGATATTTTTCCCTTGCCCCACCTTCCTGCCAGCAGCTAGTTAATGTACATGTAGCAGGAATGCACCATGTAGTTGAAACCCTCATTATTTTCTGAATTTAGACAGTAAGTCTTTTAATATTGAAACCATCCCATGTAACTGAATTTGGTCCTAAAGATTCAAAATCCCGCTTACATTCTGTTTATTTCTGATATAAGCAGAACTATTGTCTGAAATTAATTTATATTGCATGTCTCCTTGGTGTACAGGGAATCAGTAAAGGAAAACCTAAAGAGATCTTTTCTTGCCTCAGAAATAGCATGTTTTTTTGCACTGATGTACATCACTCAAAAATTAGATTTGAAGTTATCAGGCTGTGAAAGAAGCAAAGCACAATGTCCACTGGATTATTCTGTTTCCATTCAGGTTATAGCTGACTTAAATCGGGAGTGACATACTGATTTTGGGTAAGTGGAGAAATGGAACGTAAAGATTACATTGCCAAAGTGGGCTTTGGATATTTATTACTGAATAAATAAATAAACAATCTTCCTAAGCCTAACCCAACCAAACCCAAACAAACATACAGCTGAAACAAAGTGGTATGCTAGAACTCTGTATTGCATTTTGAATTGATAAGGGACTAGATGCACTCTGAATGAGGCAGTACTTAAACTGCAATATCTTCAGTCATTCAGCCTTCCTAAAGTCAATCCTTCCATCTAACCGATCTGTTAGACAAGTTTCTCTGAACAGTAATGTTTAACTAATTGCTTAGTATTGGAAATTCACTAAAAGTTCTTGTCTGTATTTAGCATCTTGAAGTATTATTTATATATAGACTCCTCTGTATTTTTTATTGTCACTTAGGTTATTCTCCCTGCTAATTAGCCTAACTTTCCCAAGGCCCATTTTCTGGCCCTGAGGCCAGTTGGCACAGTGTGACCATACTATTAAACTCCCTTGCTTTCCAAACCACATCTGAATTTACCTTTCAGGAATGGCCTGTGGCCCATTCTAGCTCCTGATCTGTGTTAGGGAAATTTTATTAGATGTCCCAGGAAAAAAAGAATCAAATCAATCATCCATCAGATTATTACACCTCAAGAGTGCAGTCAGTTCAGCTCCAGTGTCTGGTTCTCTGCCCTGGCAAATAGACATGACTGAAGAGCACTAGAGCAAGAATGATTGTCCCACTTGCATTGAGCAGACATGTGATTTTCAGAATGAAGAGGAAAAAATTTACTTCTGAACCAAATAGAAGCTGTGATGGCCTGTGCACTTTGATAGTTTTTAATATTTTAAAAAAACCCAAACAACCCAGCAAGCAAACAAAAAACAAACCAAAACAAAGAAAACTTGGAATGGAAATAACAGCAGAGATATCTGTACTAGCTGGGTTTTTTTTTTTTTTTTTTTTTTGATTCAACACATATATATTTACTTAGTTTGTTTCATATTTTGCAATGCCCGGGATTCATTTGAACATCTGTTAAAATACAGTCTACTAAAGTCAAAACTTTAAAATGAACTGAAGTCTTTGTGCTGTGATTTCTTCTTGCAGAATCTCCATAACACATAAAACTTGCATCCAAACCGCCTTGCTCGTTAAGATAAGCTTCCCTGGAAAAAACAAACAAGCCTGTTAAAAAAACCTATCCACATAGCACTTCTATTTGACCCAGGCTCTGCTAAAGATGGTTTGCTCCAATTTGTCAAATGGGATGTTGAAATCACAGCTGGTTCTTGAATGTCTTGTTATGAGTCTCCGCACGTCCTATTCCTCATTGCTCCTGCCACTTTTCCAGAAACAAGCCAGGCATGCTTGGCTTAGCAAACAGCTCCTCTTTCATCTTCTCTTGTTCCTCAGTCATGGCATCCTTTCCATACTCCTTCTACTGGTGGGATCCTCAGTCCCTGACTGCTGTCTGGGCTTACTACTATACTTGACCCTACCCTTACCCAAACTGGCTTCAGTTTTCAAGTGGGGTGACACTAAATAGGCACAGCATCTTTGTCTTTGGCTCTTGCAAGTCATAAGTGCTGTCCCAAACCTTAGGATCAGAACCCTAACCCTTATGGCCAGTCGGCCAGTTGATTTAACTATGAATTATCTGGATTGATATGTGGCAGCATTTTGAATTGACGCAAACCTCCAGGAAATGTATTTCAACTTTCTTAACTATTTCGCAAAAGACAAATTACCAAAAAGGTGGGTGTGGTGTTTGGTTGGGATTTTTTTTTTTTAACAATCCCATTTAAATGTTTCTTAGAGAGGTTACAGGTTACACAAACCCTCCTAAAAACACCAAGTGCCCCGGGAGACATTTTGCTGTTTGGGAGGTTGCGTGAGTCAGAAAACCTATCACTACAATATGTTTAAATGACGTAGGAACAAAGACCTTCATTCCAATGAAACAAATCAATGACACCTTATTTTTTGAGGTTATAACTCAGCTGACAATAACATTTAGTATGTCTACAATATAGGCAGAAATCAGCACATATTTAAACACTGATGTCTAAAAGCAACACGTTTTATAAGGAACAGAAACAGCTGTTTTCTCCTATTTTACAAATCATTCATAATTACAGAACAGCAGGAATTTCCATTTCAAATTCTCTGTTACCCACAGAGAAGGATTAAAGGGAAGGCTGAGGGGGGATCTCATCAGTATTTATAAATAGCTGACGGGAGGGTGCAAAGAGGCCAGAACCAGGCTCTATTCAGTGAAGCCCAATAAGAGGACTGAAGGCAACAGGCACAAACTGAAACATAGGAGGTTCCCTCTGAACACCTGGAAACGCTTTTTTACTGTGATGGTGGCTGAGCACTGGGACAGGTTGCACAGGGAGGTTGTGGAATATCCATGTCTGGAGATATTCAAAAGCTGTTTGAACACAACTCTGGGAAACCTGCTCTAGGTGGTCCTGATTGAGCAGTAGGTTGGACAAGAGGATCTCCAGAGGTGTCTTCCAACCTTAACCATTCTGTGATCACAGAATGGGAACAAAGACTCTGCCTTTCTGGGAAAGGGGAGGCAAGAAATCAGAGAACTGATTTTCAGTGGAAAAGACCACTGCAACATATGGGCAACATATGAGAAGCAAATGTTAAGCCAAAAGAGTATATGGGGGGGATAATGTGTGTACAAATACCTTCATCAAATACGGACATTATGCAAAGGTTTGTAGCACAGGATCACAGAGTAGTTGAAAGGAACTGCTCAAGATCATCCAGTTCAATGCCCTGCTCAAAGCAGGATCAGCAAGTGCAGGTTGCTCTAATTACATAATAAAGAGAGCATTTTAAATCTGTTTGATCCATACTAACTAGAAGAGTAGTCTTTTGTTGGTCTGAAACTCTGGTCTTGTGTTGCCTGAAACTACTTAGTCCATTCAGAGCCCTTAGCACCCAGAACTGTCCTCAGGGTTGTGGTCTTTTGACAATGGCTTTTTTTTGTTCTTAACTAGTCTTTTTCTGCTCAGTTTGCCTCTTGCTTGACGGTTTTCTTTAAAATTTGCAAGGTTCACCTTGAGAAATAACTACTCCTGCAGGACTGATATTTTCAGTGATGGAGACCTTGGTAAGAGCAGAATCACAGCAGTTGCCAGTTGCCAGAGAGCAAACAGGATTTAGGAACGAGTTGAGTTTATGGGTAAAGGCCAAGGAAAGCAAACCATGCTAAATAAGTATGAAAGGAATCAAGGACTGAGGATTTTTATATTTTTCCTCTAATTTTATTTTAAGCGAATTTCCATTCTGGAATTCTGGAACAAGTAGAATGCAAAAATTTTAATTTGGTAGAAGGATCCAGTCAGAATTCTGTGCCTGTGGTTTGCAGGCACATATTTATGTATTTTTTGTAAAATTTCTGTTTTTCTCTAGTAGAGACCCATAGATATCTTCGATATTTCTGCTTATTCTTTCATGTTCCATGGAACTACCATTTTATGTCTAAAGTTACACCTTCAAACAGCTTTTTTTTGTTCATAGTCATCTTCTCTAAATTAAACACTTTGTTAGTTTTCTCATTCCATATTTGCACAAAGATTAATTTCTCCTGATGAAATAACAAACCTGTGTTAAAACTGAAACTACTATAAAGACTAAACAGACTTCTAAAATGTTTTAAAAGCAAGCCTGAAATTGTACATACTTCTACCGTTAAGCAAATTCAAACATTGAGTTTGTCCTGGTTTGTGGAATGTATTCTTAGATGAGTTTAAAAACACAGAGAAGAGAGTGAGAAAAGAAGAATAGTTTAGAGTACTTTAAGAGATTAAAAATCTCAAAATTAAGGTTGAGAAGAGTTGTCTGTGTTTATAAACATGATCAGGATAAACACTGAGGGGCAGAGAAGGAGAAGGGAAAAAGAAATCATCTATTGTAATGCACTAATCACTCATAATTTTAGGGACCCTTTTAGAAAGTTCTGTTCTAAATCCTGTGTGCATTCATTTATTCCAAAAATCCAAAGCTTTATCTCACAGCACAGCAGTTTAACAGATCTATGCAACACTGCAGTTGCTGTTTAAAAAATAATGGAATTAAAATACTTATTTTAATTACTTGAATTATAGAATGCCTCTGAATATAGCTTTTTTTTCCTTTCTATAGCCATGATTCCAAATCATAGCTAACCTCTTGATTTTACTGCGTTTGGACTAGTGTACTAATGATAGTATTTCAGATCAAAAATTAGATTAAAATGTTTTCATATCACTTCCATTCCAATTTTCTGTTCAAATTGTCTTCACTTTTTAACATCAAACAAGTTCCTTTTGTTCTTTTGTCATCAGAGATGTAACAAGATGTGCAGAAGTCAGGTTCCAAACTGGAGTACACTGAAGAGTGTTTCAGGATAGCACAGGACTATGGGGTGCTTAGGGAAAGAAAGGGATGGATTTGGAGAGGGACAAGCGTGGAATGTAAAGGGGTAAGGAGAAAGTATGTGAAACTATATGTGAAGCATATGAAAGGGAAAATATATGAACTCAAAATAAAGTAACTGTGTCAAAAGTGCTGAAGAACTTTAAATACTAATGATAATGGATGCACCTGGATAAGTTCATTCTATATAGTTAGATGAACAATACAGTACAAATTTAACAACCTATTTTAAAGAAACAACCAAAGTGTGCATGGCTTAAGAATTTCCCCATTAAAAATAATTTTTCATTTCCATGAAATTCATAGTTTCTTATGTACCCACAGGTAAAATTATTTGTCCTTTCACAAAATACTGAGTATGGTTCAAAACAGTAAAATAATGGAATATACAAATATGAAAGCAAGCCAGATTGTTTTGAAAGAAACCACAGTTCAGACATAAGCTAGCTTTTGGGAAAATATGAGTGTAATATATGAGAAGTAAAGATGGGTCAAGAAGGACTGCTCACAGATGTGAGAAATGTCAACACTGAGGATAAAAAGCTGGAAAAAAACATTCATCTGGTGAAAGTTTTTAGTGAAAATGAAGTCAGAAGAATTAGATCCAAGTCATTTTAATAAGAAACAAACTGCTGTTCATGACACTGTCTTGTTCTGTACGTTATCTTTTTGTCCCAAAAAGTACAGTGAGGAACAATTCCAGATTTTGGAAATGATTGTCTTGAAACCAAATTCTTGTCTAATGCTGAGACAAATGTCCACCATGTGGAGTATAAAGTTGAAATCTGGTCAATTTTCTTTAAATAGAATAATAGTTCAGCTGAAAAGATGAAAAAATAAAAGATTTCTGGCTCATGGGGCTGGGCTGTATGTGTTACAACATTATGTTTACATTTCCTCTTTACCCACTCTCAGCATTTCCTTTGGGTCTATCAAGATCTTACTGCCATTGGCAGAGGGCAAGGTTTACAATTAATGTATATCTAAACTTGTTGAAACACCATGCCTATGTTGCAAATTTGATGAAAAAATATCTTATTTTGTTTATGAAAAGAAAAAAAAAATCATAGAGCTATTTTCCCTTTCTGTTCATCACATACATATGAAACTTAGCAAGAAAGTGTTGCAACCTCTTTCTTTTTTATCCACAATGCTAAGCTTTTGTTGTTGACAAAAGCAAATCTTTGTCCTTTGAAAGAGCAACAGCATATGACTAGGGAAAATAGGTTCATTTTGGTACTATCTGTTATGAAGCATTTAATGAAACTTTATTTCAGGAGCTTTATAGTGTTGAACAATTCTTTTCATAACAGAAGAAGAGAATAACGGCACAAGAAATGAAACAGTGGGCTGCTTCCACTTAAAGATCCTTTTGTAAAGAGTTTGGAGTCACCGAAATGTAGTGACATTTAGGACTCTTTCTTTCCTTTGCATTTACATTGTTCTCTCTGTCCCCAACCACTGTTGCATATTGTAGTGATATTTCTGCCAAACATACACTTGAAGCAGCTGATGATTTTGGTAGGATAGCATGATCTATGAATGATGTACAAGGACAAAAAGTTATTTAAGACTTTTATTGATTTCACTATTCATATGTTGATGTCATAGATATTTGCTTAAAATCATCAACATAATTCAGCTCTTAAATAAATATATTCTTTGTGGAATCAGATCCTTTCTGCTCTTTGCTTTTTCTGATTTCAACAAAGTTAATTTTCATTTAGTTCTTTCCTTTCTCTAACTTTCCAGTAGACCATGCAGCCTAGCCACTCACAATAGTTCTTTACTCACCTCCAACGTTCTTGGAGATATTAAATGTAAGATGTGGTCCTGCTGCTAAACTTTCTTGTACAAATCTGACCATAGTATGTTCAGTTGCAGAGGCTAAAAGAAAAATATTCTGTCACGTGACCATGATGCTTTTAAAATGAAAGCTATTTCAGATTATATTTAAACCAGAAAATTTTGGCTACTGAGCCTTTCAGAGAGCACATGTTCATAACTTTCTGATTCTCTTTGAAAACACAGACTTAGAAGTACAATGACCTCTTAACGACATCTTAATGACATAAGTATTCATTTGCAATCATTGCACTCAAGGATCTTTATTGATAGTAAACGTCATAAAAATCACAATTAAATTGTCAGTGCTCATAATGCTGTGGCTGACTCCAATAAGTCAAACTATAACTAATTACGGTGAGATATTTTTGAGTGTACATAGATGTCTTGGCATTGCACAGAATTGGAGCACTGAAAGGGTTTAGCAGAGCTGCAGCGGGCTGTCAGGGCTCACAGAGCTTTTGGGAGCCATCCAAATGTGGGCAGTGTGTGGTAAAATGAGAAATTAGGGAGGAGGTACTGCAGCATGCTGCTGAGTTACAGGGTGCTGGCATGAATGAATGGTTGTAGGGAAGGAGAAATTAATGAAGGGGCAAAGGGAGAGAGCAAGCAATGTGCAAAACTTTAGTTAACTGAGAAAAGATTTGCATAACTCAGCATCTGAATGTTGATATTTATACAGATTGTATTTAATGGTGGATGTTTCTGTAGTCAAAGTTCAAATCCCTTTCTGTGTTATCATAGATGGCTCCGTGGCAACGAAGTGTGATGCTGCAAACAAACTGCTGGCTTGAGGTGGGAATAAGCAGAATTGATAATTTAAGGCAATAATCTTTTTTGCTAAAATATATAGGTAAGTCTAGATTTAGAAACACAGCCTCTCAGCAGAATTCTTCCCAAAATTAATGTTTCAAATTCTGCAGAAGGCATATTTCAACACTATTAAATAGAAACTAGATTTTATGAACAATGCTTTCTTTTTCTTAAAGGTCTTGACTAAAAATAAATCATCTCTATTTGCCTACCTTTTCCTGAGTGCATAATAGAATTTTGCCTGTGTATTTTCCCCTGTAGCTCATTCCATGTAAGGAATAATTGAAACTGTAATGCGCAAAACCTTTTTTCATAGGAAGGAAAACTAAAATAATAATCTTTTCATGCTTGTATTATTGGGCACTTCCTTTTGGCTCCTAAAATTGTTGAGAGGCAGCAGGAATCTCTACCACTGTGCAAACATTTTAACTTAATTTCTTACTGACAAAAGTCTCTTCTTCCTCAAAGGATTAATGAGGGACTTTGAAGTTTTGTGTTAACTGCCTCTCTCCTTCTTTACCTGTCCCTCAATCTCTCTGCTACTCTGTTTCGGGTTTTTGGGGGAGCGAAGATGTGTTTCTTCTGATCTCCTGTCTTAGGACTAATATTCAGTGTCATCCAGACATTTTCCCAAGCCTAAGAGACGCAGCATTAAGACCAATGGTTTCAGAAAATATTGAAAGCCACTGAAGAGAACTGACTGCAGTTCTGGAGTTCTTGTTGGCACAAGAAAGTGAACAGCAGGACGCTTTACTCCAGCTCCCACTGCACCCAGATCCCTTCTTGGCTGTCCAAAGGACACCTGAATCCTAGGCACAGCTGTATACAGCCAGGATGTGAGCCCACTACTGGGGCAGAGAAGTGGCACTTGAAATAGGAATCTTTGAGCACAGGGTATGAAAGGCCAGACAAATGGGGGTAGTTCTGAAAATGCAACGATCTGAAAGACCCTTACATAAACACATCTAAGTTTTCACCTCCAGTTGCTGCCCCACAAAACCTTTGGATAGTTTGAGGCATATAACTACAATGGCATATAGTGTCATAATACCCATTGTATCGCAGCAGTCTCTGCTACTTTCTTCTTTGCCACTCCTTTTTCACCTTTTTACCTGAACAACTCCTCCTGCTGCTCCAACCCCATTTTCCTGTTTCTGCGCGGCATGCAAACAAATCCATCTGACACACAGAATGTTGTGCTTGATGCCTGGATATATTCCCCTAAGTGTGTCTGAACCTTGTGCTTTGCATGGTTCTGTATCCTCTCTGTGCCAGAATGACCTATCATGCATTATGCAGCAACAACCATTGATATGTGTATGTACTTTTAAAATTTTTTCCCCCTATGAAAACAGCAAAGGATACACTCAGCAAGAACTGTAAATCTCTCTGGCAGTTCTGAGCCCTGAATGCATTTATTTTGCCTCCAGAAAACTGTAGTTTAACATCCAAGCCATTAGAAAATGGAGTTGCATATAAATATATTAAATGGCCATGACACTTTGTATGCAATTTAAACTCTGAGGAATGAAAATATGTGGGGTTTTTTAATGCAAATTCAGAGATAAGTGGGGCTGTTCGTACAACAGAGTTAATTTTTATTTAAGCTTCAAAGGAAGCACTTTTCTTCGTGAAAGAAACATAAAAGTAGTCTGAGACAGTATAGAAGAAAGAAAAGAATACCATTATCTTATTTAAGTCTCTGTTAGAAAACAAGTTATTTCTTCAACGTTTAAGTGCTATTCTTACAAAAAATAATTAGTATTCTACACTAAACTTCTCATGATGCTCAAGATTTCCCTTTGTATTGGTATTTGTACTTGCATTCCTCAGTAAAACCACTATATTGCAGTTCTGTTTTACTTGCTTTACGCCAGGCCTTAGGAAGAGAGCCTTGGTAAGCAGGATGTGCAGTTCTAAGCATTGGTGAAATGGCTTCAGAATACTGGTAGAGATGAGTCAATTAACTGATGAAAACAACCCAAAAAAAATGTATGTCCCAAAGTTTCAAATATTATATCCACAAATCAATTCTTCTTCCAGAAACAGGTTAGTGAGGAATCAACCCAATAAAATGCCAAAAATGCAGAAGAGACCCTCACACCCATACCTTTCTACACTGCATTTTGCAGTCATTTTCCCTTTGTTTACAGAAGCCAGTGAAAATGGGTCAGTGGATGTTTATTACAGTGAGAGTAAAGATGTTACAGCAAATTTATAGGGTTTGGGTTTTTTTTACCTTTTCACAGTGGTTCTTAACCTACCCAGACGATTAGAGGATTGCTGGCTGGATACATAATCTTGCCTTTTACTTATCTCTTCACAGTAGTTATTTACCCCCATCTTTAAATCCAGGGAATTCTCCGTTTCTCTCACCATGAACAACATAGTTCAGTGAACTGGTGATATAGTTTGAGACAATGAGCACTGGCCTGGACATGGGACTTTCAAATCAGTGCTGATGTTTTGTCACTAAAGCATAGTTTAGCACTCCACAGCTGGGACAGAGATGAAGCACAGCAGTATAAAGAAAGATGTTCTCATGAACTTTCTAAAAATCAAGCTAATGAGGGGAAAAGCAGAAACCACTTAACCAGTCAAACATTCCTGAAACCGAAATTCAAGGACAATAACAGCAATAATCCAGAGTGCAGCTCTGGAAACTTCAACCTGATTGTTTTGGTTTAATATGTTTTATTTTCCCAGACTTTCATTTCCCTTTGTTGTTTGCTTTTGGTTTCCCTTCCACTGGTCTTTTCTTTGCTCATTTCAGAATAGACTTATTTTTGGTAACAGTTTTTCTTCTAATTTTCATATGTCTGCTATAGTGTCAAACAATAAACCACTATTTTTGTGTATGTAGGTTTCAAAAGCTCCATGTATTGTGCTTGGAAACTCATTTGGTGTTTCTTTTACTATATAAGTAATTAAAAAAACAAATGCCTATTTATCACTACCTACAACTACCTGAAGGGAGGTTGTAGAGAGGTGGGACATGGTCTCTTCAGCCAGGTGACAGAAGATAGAACAAGGGGAAATGGCATGAAGCTGTGCCAGGGCAGGTTTAGATTGGATATTAGAAAAAAAATTCTTTACTGAAAGAGTTGTCAGGGCCTGGAACAGGCTGCCCAGGGAAGTGGTTGAGTCACCTTCCCTGGATCTGTTCAAAAAAATGGTTGCTGAGGTACTTAGGGATATGGTTTAGCATAGGATGGGAATGGTTGGACTTGATGACTTTCAAAGGTCTCTTCCAACCTTGTGATTTTGTGATTCTGTGATTCTGTGAAATACAAGGCAGAAGAAAAATAGAGGCAGAGGGCATAGACTTTTATCATCTGTTCTGTACATTTACAACTTTGAAATAATAAAAATCACCAAATTAATTTTGCTGGGAAAGCAGTCTAAACCGTGGTTTTTGTATTGACCTGAACCTGTAACCACTGAAGTTCCCTAACAGTTTCACCTTAAAGCTAGAGCAAGGTCTGCAGATTGCCTACAAACAGGCATTAAGAACCGGTTCTGCAATCCATTGAATTCACTATTCAGGTGTCAGTAAGCTCTTCTCTGATTTACAGCAGCAGTAGAATTTAGATTAGGTTTTCTTTTACTCCAAGACTGGAGTTTAGCAAGCTGAGCCTTGATTTTTTTTGTACTACAGCTCCACGCTAGGCTGGCAATGCATATCTGACCCAGCATCTCAAACTCTAGACCAGTTTTTTGGTTGTTTTTTTAATGCACTAGTTAAAGTCTAGACTAATGGTAACAAGACTAGTAGAGCTACTTGTGTTGTATTGTGTAACTTTGCGCGCTGGTGAACTGCAGCCTGAGCAAGAGGAGATGTTGCTTCCCAGAGCCTAGAAAAAGTCTTCCCATGGGTGCTGAGGGCAATGGTGAAAAACAGAAGCAGGGTGGGGGGTGGGAGGCTAGAGCAGGCTATTAGACAGGCAGAAACAAGTCCAGCTTACACCCAGCTTGGCAATGGCACATGACACTTCTATTAAAAAACAGTTCTGTTATGAAGTTGAGGGGATGATATGATGTCATTCATAATCAAGTTGTGAAAAGCAATTTCTGCAGAGCCTGGTGTGAAGATTTGTAGGGTGATCTACAGCTGCATTCTGCAGTCTGGCCTGAAGAAAAAACTGCAGAAAGAATCTTGAGAATTTTAATTTATTTTTTTTTTAAAGAAGAGACAGTACTCCATACTGAAGATGTCAACTGTGGCATGGATGCTGAATAGATCATGCCTATCAGTGTCTCCTTTTTTAGAGGCTGAAATACTACCAAAGGCTTCTGTTTAAGGAATGGCTCAGCAAGCCACGGTTGCAGCAGAGCAGGAGTTCTGCCAACAGAATGCATGTTAAAGCAATGTGCTGAACTTGGCCAATTTAAATGACTGTAAAAGGTCATGGCTAGCAAGGATGATTAGAAGCAAATGCAATTTGTAGGGAATCCAGAAGACTCAGAGGTAATTGAGGTGGAACTGGTGAAGGGGAGCAACTAGCAGCAGCAGCAGCTTTGAGCAGGAATAGCTGGTATTTTATCAGGATGGGAGCCATCCTGAAACACTCTCTGAAACATCAGATGGGGCAGGCTGCTGAGGACGTCCAAACTCAGCCAATCACCTTCCTTCCTTGGGGCAACCAGTAGTGAGCGAGCTGTAGAAGGGAAGGGAGGAGTCAACAGCTGCGCAGTCGTGCAACTTTCAGAGAAGGACTTGGCTTGGACAAGTACCAGAGAGCTTTGTTGAGGTTAATGGTAATTTGTCACTTGTGAATTGTCACTGCATTTTTCTTTCTTCCCTTCTGCCCTCTGTAGACCAAATGAACTCTTGTTTGAGTCCATATGTTGAACTCATTGCCTCACTGAGCATCCAGATGATTTAGTTCCCTAGGGCTTTGACTGCAAGCTCAAGCCAATGACTTCTTACTAAGGACTTCTTGGGAGATGAAGGCAAATGGGGAAGAGAAGCAGGCAAAGGAATGGGGATTACAGATGTGAATGCTGCTCAGACAATGAGAGTAAGGCATATTTGGAGGGTCTCAATGGGATCATGGTGGCCATGAATTGATAATTCATAGGTGAGGATTTGCATAGATGTGTGCAGGATTAGGAAATTTGTGATATGGATACAGCATGGCTATATTTAATTTATTTCCCGAATAGGCAGCCTTTGGTTTCTGGGGACTGGTGACTCTTTGTCTTGAATATCTCTGACTGTTCTGTTATATTTCAGGTAAAGGGAGTACTCATTCCTCCATGAGAGTGTAGGAACCACAGGCATACATAGTTCTATGGCATAAAGAATTCAGTCTTTCTATGGGAAAAAACTGGACATATACTATGTATAGCCTGTGATATTAAAAGAAGTTAAAATGAAGCACGAACTGTAAAATATGCACTACTTCAAAATTTTACAGCATAAATATGATAATTGTGAATAACATTTTCTTCATGGCATGTCCACCATAACACCCATGAACATTCTACACAGTACAAAATGATGGTCTCTGAAATTTTCCAGCTTTATTCCAGAAAGGTCTGCTTTCAGCAGAGAGGAAGTGGAAGATCACTTATACTGGATTGCTGTGATCCTGACTTGATCTAAACTTTCATACCCTCTCACTGAGACCACATAAATGTTGCTTGTAGGAAGTGAAACTTGCACTAATAAAAATGGCGAGTTAATGTGGTTTTCTGTTTAGGTCACAAGTAGTTATGACTTCAGTGATCTCACCACAGTCCCAAGTGGACATTTGTCTCCATCAGAAACAATTTAAATTTGACATGTTTTGAGAATTATGTGAAGATGACTGCTGGAACAACAGACATGTAGCAAATGAGATGTTGTTTTTATTAAAATTTACAGTGGAGGAATAATAATACAGTTCTTTCATAGACAGAATTTTTAAAAGAAGCTAAGGTCATTGCTTCTCATTGTCACATATAAATATGTTTTAATTTAAATACAGGTGATCCATACCTTCTGTTGTATTGAATTATCGAAGATCATTCGGTTTAGATCAATTCAGTTTTGTTGACTTCAGTAAAGCTGCACTAACAGTACGCTAACTGTCCGGGTGGACATATAATAAGGATCACTCATACAAAAATTGAAATCTTTATACTAGAGATAGGCAACATACATTAACATTAGTACCATCCCCCATTAAAGACCCACTCCTGTGCAGCCTGATTCTGTGTGACTGTTGCCAAAATGTGCTGCTTATCACATTTCAGTAGAAATTAATGTCTTCTGCAGGAGGACAACTGTTAAAGTCAGTTATTCAGAGTCTGTAAGAAATGTGATTTCTTTTGAAAATTTGGATTAGAGTTTGACACTCCATACTACTGAACTAATGTGAGCAACAAAGAAATGCCTTCACTGTTGAGCAAAGGATGAGAGCATAGTATTACACTTTAGCGTATACACTGTTGTCATAAGATATTGAAATAGACTTGAAAGAGCATATTATGCCACTTCTGGAGTGGAATAGAAATTCTAAAATAAAATTTTATATATCAGAAAACATGAACTGAGAAAAACCTGAACTTTTGCTACGCTGCATCTATTTAGATGTGGAAAACCAACAGAAGCTGCAGTAGTTATCTTCAGGCCCTAGTCAGAATATCTGGTAAAAAAGTCCACCTGAAAACAAACAGTAATGTGAGTCCAACAGGCTAGGTAGTGGTTATTTGATCATTTAATAAAGTAGGATGATCTAGTCATGACAAAACATCCTTGACTCAAACCAGACAAAGCAGATCCTTAACCTGCGCTGTGCAAGAACCCCCCCCGCATTGTAATCAGCTCACGAATGAAGTGGCACTTTTTATCTTCTGAATTTGGTTTCCTTCTGATAGGAAAAGAAAAAGATACCAGACCTGGATTTTTTTAAGCAAACAAAATTCCTGTTTTCTGAATAATTCCGGTGCTTTCCTGAATGATTTAATCACACTTTAGGTTTACACAGAGATCAGAAAATCATGGAACTGTTGATTGGAAGAGAACTCGGGAGTTTTTCATATCTACTGATTCCATCTGACAGCATCAGTTTTCTCTTTGCTATTCCTGACAGATGTTGAAAATGTTCCTGATGCTGAAGAGCAGACAGCATCCCCAGTATTTTTGTTACATTTTTAACCTTCTTTTTCTTGTTGCTGCTTAAGACCATTACTTAATCTATTTATTAGTAGACAACACCCATGTTGAAAGGAAATTAAACTTTCATATTATGACCAGAATTTCATACTGACAAAGCAGAAGGCTGTGCTGTTACCCAGCAAGGCCTCGACAAGCTGGAGAGTTGGGTGGGGAGAAATATAACAAGGGCAAGTGTAGAGTCTTGCATCTGGGGAAGAACAACTCTGGGTACCAGGTATAGGTTGGGGACTGGCTGGTTGAGGAACGGTGTAGGTGAGAGGGACATGGGGGTCCTGGTGGACAGCAGAATGACCATGAACCAGCAATGTGCCCTCCTGGCTAAGAAGGTCAATGGCATCCTGGGGTCCATTAGAAGGGGTGTGGTTAGTAGGCTGAGAGAGGTCATTTCCTCCCCTCTATTCTGCCCTGGTGAGATCACATCTGCCCTGGTGAAACCACAACTCTGTCCAGTTCAAAGACAGGGAAATACTCAAGAGTACTAATGCAGGGCCACTAGATTAAGGGATTTGAACATTTTCCTTATTAGGACATGCTGAGGGAGCTAGGTCTCTTTAGCCTGGAGGAGACTGAGCCGGGTGACTTCATAAATGTCTATAAATATTTAAAGAGTCAGTGTCAGGAGGACGGAGCCAGGCTCTTCTCAGTGATGTCAAGTGATAGGACAAAGGGCAATGGGTGCAAGCTGGAGCATAGAAGGTTCCATGTGAACATGAGAGAAAACTTTTTCATTGTGGAGCAGTGAAACAGACTACCCAGAGAACATCTGGAGCACCCTTCTCTGGAGACATTAAAACCTCACATGGACTTGGTCTTGTGTGACCTAATCTAGGTGATCCTTCTCTGGCAGGGAGGTGTTGGACTACATGATCTTTTGTGGTCCCTTCCAACCTCTAACATTCTGTGATTCTGGATTATGTGATTAATATTTCTGGCATAAAACCCAGTTCATTAATTTGTCTCTACCAATTAATTCCTGGTTTGGGTTATATATTAGAACTTTCTATTTCTGAAGTTTACTTTATTTATCTCCTGCATTGGGATAAAGGCATTTCGGATTAGCAGATGATGCATTATCACCGTTTATCTTTCTTTTGATTCTGTGGTGCAAACTTTTATTTGTAATCTTTTAAGCTTCTGCCCTATTTACAATTATTTGGAGGAATTTGCTCCCTTTCCCTGCCATCTTAATTTAAAGCATTCCTCATTGCATTTGTAAGTGTGTGAGGATACTCTTCCACATCGTCTTTTGGGGGAGACATTCCTCACTCAGTAGTTTGCAAAATTTCATCCCATGGTTAAGGAAGGCAAAGCCCTGCTGCTGACATTATTGGCATAGTTACCCTCGGGCTGTGTTTGTCCCTGTTTGACCCTTGAATTTTCTCCTTGGAGGGCTGGTGAGAATAACCCCTATCACTGCCAGAGCTCTGTGATCACTTGTGGTCTGCTTAGGCTCACTCTGGCCCAGGCGCCTGTCTTTGCATGAAGGAGAAAATGTACCAGGAGCCCAGATGTGCTTCTTTAGGCTGTCAGTGACATTTTGGATAGCAATATAGGGTCTGGGAGACAGATGGGTCTCCTCGTTGCCAGCAGAGGGAAGTCACCAACTACTTTTACAGTTTTCCTCCTGAGGAGGGAAGTCAGTCTCCCAGTATATTAGGTTTCTGCCTTTTCTTTCTCTCTCATTGGCATTGCATCTTCCTGCACTACCCAAGCTACGTATTTATTTCTGGAAGAATTAAAAAGGAAAGCAGCCCTCCTCTGAAGGGGCGAAGTAGTTCTTGCTGGCTGGTATGACTGTAGCTTTTCCCAAACTTTTGCTTTTCTGGATGACTTTCTAGCTTGAAATGTGACTTAGAGGATCTGCAGCATCTCCTTGGAAATGGACTTGACTCCTAGTTTTGGCTTTTGTTTTGGAGAAAGCAAAATAAGGATGCATAAATAAATGCTAGCTTACGTATATTTTTCTTATTGGCTTTTTAATGTCAAATGTCTTGATGTCATTCTTATACATATAAACAGTATTGATTTATTACAAAACAGAACTACCCAGGAGATTAAGATAGCTGAATAACACCAACAATGGATTGAAGATATTTATGTGAAAAATTTACTGCATAATATTTCAATATTAGGGTCCGTCACTTGTTGATCATGAGTGTTCACATAGTTATGAGGTTATTCATAAGAATATTATTCATAAGAATATTATTTATTCACACATAATTATAAAATGTCTGAAAATTTATCTCTGAAATAATTTTAGCAATCTTACTTATCTGTTCTAAAATCAGGAGTAGCATGAGATTGAAGTGATTAGTCACACTCCCTAGAAATCAATCACATATAACTGAATTGCTTCTATGAGTCAAGAAACTCGAAAGCTGAAATGAGTTTGCAGCAAGTGTTGTTTGAAAGTTAAGCACACAAAATATGTGACAATATCAATCTCCAGCAAGAAAAGATTTGCTGACACAAAAAAACAAGGATAAATTTTTTGTGTGATACAATCATTATTAATATATACATTTCCTCTTTTGCCATGTTAGATTTTTGCTGTTAAGAAGGGAATTGAGATTATTACATCTATTATCTTTTTCATTTTTTCCATCTTTTGAATACATTTCGGTACCAATAAAAGAATGCTGGCAAAATAATAACCCAGTTTAAAAACCCCAACCAAACAACAAAACAGATTGTGACAATATATTTCAAACCTTAATTATTTATGTTTATTTGAGAATAGATGGCACTGGTAAATCTGCTTAATTGCTGTGGCAATACTTTCACAGTGGAAGAATGCAGTTTCTATGTATCTCTCTAATAAAAAGGGCTAGTAGAGGGTGTCTCTGCCCATGGCCGGGAGGTTGGAACTAGATACTCTTTAAGGTCCCTTCCAATCCAAACAAGTCTGTGATTCCATGAAAGGAATGTACTTTTCAGAACAGTACAGAAAGGGTAAAGGGAAGCGCAGGAAATTTTTGTTCATTATATTCAGAGTTCTCTGTCGTCTTGGAGATCCAGAATCATGACAAAAGTTCATGCAGAAGTAGGTGGGGGTTCACCCTTCTCAGCTGTTTGCTCGTGTGGAAGGAAAGAGTTGCTATGTCATGGAGTACAGCTTCTCTGGGTCATTTATATAACCCACAGGCTGGGTTATTCCCAAACTGAAAGCTGGCATGCAAAATATTGAAGTTCTGAAGGCAATCAGATAGTATACAGGGACTGTTATTACAGTGCTTATACAGCTAATATTTCTAAATCCATCTCTTTGGAGCAAAGCTTTTAGGCATTTACTGAACTGCACCTACACGAATCATCTAATTTAAATGAAGCCATAAACATCCTTACAGATAAATACTCTTTAAATTGTTTTTCTGTTGCAGAATAGTGGAGGATTCATTTCAAGAATTAAAACTGAAAAGTTTAGGAGTGATTAGATGCCCATGGGTATGACATGTGCAGGCCAAGCTCCTGAGCCACACTGCATTCGGGTACAGCAAGGAGGCCAGCCACACCACAGCTCAGTAGCCCAGGCTTGCACAACACAGGAAAATAAAGATGGTCTCTGTCCTCTTTGCACTTATCAGAAAGGGTGTTCTTGAAATACAGAGCCAAGTACACCTGTGGTAGGAAGGTTTTAGATAGTTCGTTCACCTGGCATTGCAGGTATTTTTCTGCTTGATACCATAATGATTGTGTGATTTGGCTGGAAATGGATTTTGCAATAAAACTTAGAGGTCAGTCCATTCTCAATGTTAAATATATCACAGTCTTTATCTGTAATAATTTGTTTCAGAATTATCTCAGTTTCTTATTCAGAGGAAAGCAAACAAGAACAAGCAGGTATTTAACTCCTTGTGTGATGTGACACTCTAGGACAAGTGGTGGTGCTTTGCACAGGAATCAGTATTTGTCTTCAATCAATTTCACCTCAATTTGATCTCTTTTTGAGCACTGCCAAAATAAATGGCTAGCACAGCCAATCTCAAATGTTAGTCTTAATGACTCATATTGTTTGCATAGCAGGTCAGATAATTGTTATTCAGCTTTATCAGCATCCCATCTT
Source organism: Gallinula chloropus (assembly GCF_964237585.1). Taxonomy (NCBI): domain Eukaryota; kingdom Metazoa; phylum Chordata; class Aves; order Gruiformes; family Rallidae; genus Gallinula; species Gallinula chloropus. The sequence continues at coordinate 89,973,754 of NC_140087.1, read as the reverse complement.
TTAACTTTGAAGCAGAGATGAGTATAAATAATTTTTGAGTCAATGCAAGTGGATAATCTCCAATGTCAGTCACATGTTTCATACGGCTCACAGTGCACTTGCTTTGCTTTCTGTCAGTGAATTAATCCATGTGTTTCAGATGGACTGCTATTTGCAATGATTTTGACAATAGGGAATAAATACCAGGAGCAAATATTTTTGACATCATACAGCTGTGATTTAAACAAAGATTGTCATGGTTTTCTTTAATTCTTGTGGTTTTCATCCTTTGAATACAACATGATCTGGAGCTTCCCTGCCAAAAAAAAAAAAGAAAAAAAGAAAAAAAGAGAGAGACCAAAAAAAGGCAGGGAAGGACAGGACAGGGAAAGGAACTTAATTTTGTAATACCAAAAGCTGGATGTGAAATATAAAATAAAATACATCCTGACTTTGCATCAGAAGGTACAATAATTACACAGAGACATTTTGTATTTCTTAAAAAGTAGCTGAGAGCTGCCAGAGCGCTAGTAGAGCGGTGATTATAACTCCTTTTGCTAGCCAGAATGCAGGAACGGTGGTGTGGCCACCCCTGTGGTTCAGAGGGTCTGGGCAGGAAGCTACTGAAATTGCTGATGATCACAAGCCTCTGGAGATTTCACTCAGGACGTGTCCGTATGGACATCTGAGCTTTTATACATTTAGTATTTTAAGCTAAAGTTGCATTGTGGGACATTCTGGGTACTGTCAAGGTGTATGGTGGTGGGGTGCTGACGTGGATGAAGATTTGGGGAAGTCATCAGTTGCATGATAGCAGCTGAGCAGGACACCCTGAGGGATAAGGCAGAAAGTATCTGATGTGATTCATGGGAGACAGGTGGAACTGGGCTCCCTCTATGTTGCTGCAGGTGCCTGGAAAAGAGATGAATAGCAGTGCATCCCCAAGGCTGCCTTCCATGAAAAGATAGGTCAGCCAGTCTGGTAATCATGAGACCTATCTCTTCTGCTCTTCCTTTCCGAACTCTCCTTTAAGGCCTTGTAAGATTTGTGCTGAAAAAATAATACTCCACAAACTCGTCGTAACTTCGCTGAGGTACATCAAAGGAAAGAAACACTCTGAGGCATTTTCCCATGTTGTAGGCTAATGGACTGAAAGTTTTCCTTTCATTTCTATTAGTGTAATAAAATGTATTGATCAATACTCAATTTTTTCTGAGTAAAACCAGCCAGATCTCTTCTAAATTCTAGTTATTAAACTTGACAGTATTACTGCCTTTCAAAATAATCAACACCTGATTTATTTTGGAGTAAAAAAACCTTTTATATATTTTAAAATATTGTATGAAAACCAGAATGAAATTTATGCTGTGCCTACCACACAGATCTCATTGTCCCACATGTGGAAGGTAAAAACATGGTAGAGGGATTTGGTTTATTTAGGCCACTTATAAATTCAACTTGTCTGGGAATTATGTAGCAGTAACCTTAAAATTTGGGATCATGTTTCCTTATGGAGATTCTTGAAGAGCTGCCTTCCTCTTTCCCTGACTGAACTCCTAGCATGTTTCCTCACACAGGCATGATGTGGTTTGGGGATGTCTTCCTCTTAATCTTCCTCCAGATCAAGTTTATAAGGAGGTTGAACCCCTCCTGGAAGATTAATCTGTATAATATCCCTGAAAACTGCTAAATGTCAACAACTGGATAGGTACCTCCTTGTCTCTCCTGCTTTGTCCTCAGTGCTACATGAAGCAGAAAACCCTCATACTGTGGTGGCACTCCAATGACATGGGGAATAATCCATTACAGTTTTTGCAGAAAGATGATTAGAGCAATCTCTGTAATAGGTACCGAAACCACATCTCTATGTTCAGATGAGGGCTGAATAGCAGACCTGGATGTGATGGGGTTTTCTGATGGTGAAAAAACCGTCAGGATTTTCTCAAAGACCAGCAGAAACCAATGAAGTGCCAGGCATTGAATCGTGCCAGTTGTGCTTCATCCCTGTTTCAAATGCAAAAAAACATGCGTACTTAAAGGAATATCTATTTTTTCTTATTTGTCTAGTGAGTCTGCTATGTTTAACCTTGTGACTTTTCCATTTATGATTATGTGGCTGAATTCTACTACTAAAATACCTTGCACAAAACTTTCCTCACTTCGGTGTGCTGGGGAGTTTGCAAACTCCTTGCAACCAGATTTCAAACATGCAGGGTAGGAGTAGGCAGCCAAAGACTGGTCTCAGTAAATTGAATTGGCATAAGAAATTATTTTAAACATGTACTTATATCTCCTATTTGATGTTTACTATGTGAAGAAGTCGGCACACGTGTGAGTTAAATGTAGGAGGAAAAGGACCTTAGTACTACACTTGCAATGCTCATCTTCCAAGGTACAATTAAAATAAAGCAATGACATTTGCATTGGAAATGAAATGCTCATCTCTTAAAATTCTGTACTGTAATTTCATAAGCTGGTCAGTGGCGAACGTCTCTCATGTGGAATGCTGATGTGGCCTCTGCTCTCAGACATCTTTCCTAATAAGGTAAATCACACAGCATTTGGTCAATCAAACTAAATTCAGGGAATGATCTCCAGCTTAAGCTCCTTCTGCCAAAAGACACTAGCAAACCACAGGTTAAAGTTCATGTCCACCAATAATATATTGTCTATCCAACAGGAAACATAGCCAGGATGTATTGGTTGCCTCTGACAAAAAATATATTATTATTTTTACGTGACAGCATTTCTTTAGAGCAGTCATCTTTCTGTCATCTGAGAGAGTTTATCTGAAACAGCTGGGAAATAACCGTATTTTTTTTCAGAGCTTTTTTTTTTTTTCTTTTAAAGTTTTATTTCTTAGGTGTAGGACTAGAAAGTCTGGTTTAGTTTGTTAGAAACAAGAAGGAAATGGCATGACTTCTGCATATGGCCTGTCTTTGTAAGTCTCTCCCATTGATTCTCTGGTATCTCTTGAAATTATTCCAAAGTGCTGTGCCAAATAGTTATATTGTGTGCTCTTTTTTAAAATTTTACTGGTGACTTTTACTTAAGGAAGAGCATGAGCACATGATAAATGTTATCCATGAGAATATGTCCATGTACAAGGTGTGGCATTGTGTAGAAGTAAATAGTTCAAACTTCAATTGCATGTAGCATATGCATGGGTAAATAGAGGTGTCAATAGCTACAGATCATAGAGTCACAAAATTATTCTGGTTGGAAAAGACATTTAAGATCATGAAGTTCACCATTAATGCACAGAAACATTTCTTTGGCTCCCTTCAGGTTAATAATTAGTTATGTCTCTATCTCCCTATTTCCCTATCTGATGGTTTCACAGTGCCGTGCAGGATTCATACTACTTACGAATTTTCCATGTCAATGTGAAGCTAATTACTGAGCAGTTCAAAATCTCTCAGCCTTCTTCCTTTTCAGAGTAAAATCTTCTCAGTGGTTGGTTTTGAATTTTTATAAAAAGAGAAGAAATCTAAGAAATTCGGAAGAGGCACAAAATACAGACTAGAATATGACCTTACTGCACTCAGAGAATGATACTTATTGAAGACTAATATCCTACTTAGCATTATACAGTACAATTAATTCAAAGACATTGATTTCCACACCAAAATCACCATGCTTATGATGAATCAACCAAAATAATTACTTTGCATGCTAGAGGGAAGTCTAATACATCAATGTTACTTGTCACTACTTGTCACAATGAAAGGCAAAATTATACTTTAAGACTTCAAAATATTTGATAAAAAGAGGCTTAATGAAATCTGAGAGTGTCAAACTAAATGAGAAATAGAATGGTCTGGAGAGACAGCAATTTAAAAAGAGAATACTTAAACAGTGTAAAGTAGTACTTAAACATAAGCTGAGATTTGGTCTGTTATATTTCCTACTGTGTTATACTGTTGCTGTCTTTGGAATTCTGAAGAATTATGGGTGGGTTTAATAATTTAAGCCAGAAATAGCTGCCTGGGTACTTGGTTAATCATGCATGATAAAATAAAAAATATTTTTGAGGTTTCCTTTACGATTTTCACTCTACAAACTACTGAGTTTCTTCTTGAAACTGATGCATTCAAGAAAAATATTCTGCAAGAATACAGATAATTTCAGAATAAGTGAGAAGACACATAAATATGAAAATTAAGCATTTGTAGTACCTATTTCTGGGACATACTACCAAAACTAGGATCCAAAACAGGACAAAGATCTAAATAATTGTGCACATATATCCTGATCATCAGCCCATTGGACCTATCTTGTCACAAGGTTTAGCTGCAATCATGGCTATGTGGTAGCAGAGAAGACACAGCAGGGAAAAAGAATTAATACTTGGTACTTTGTCAGCCATCTGTTCAACACATCAGCTTTTGTTGCGCTTCTGTGGGTTGCTCTGGTCTTGTGAATGGATCAGCGCACAGGGTTTGTTGTGTGAAGTTATGTCCAAGTGGTTAAACAGAAAAAAAATCTGCTGCTTTCCTTTGACACAGAATTTCAGTTTCATGTGTCATCTGTACTACTTGCCTAAGTGTGAAAAAGATCTTACTGCTTCCTGTCCTAGAACACATATGCCAAGAGTAGACCACTTGGTCAAAGCTACAGGTAGCATGGTTTCTTTTCTGACAGGGCTGAACTGCAATGGCTGATGCTGCTCATTCTGAGCATGCATGTGTCCCTTGCCTTTATTAAGTATGATCTAAACATAAAGATCAGGGAAAAAAAAATATTAAGTAGCAGAAGATCTGAGAGTACAATTTAATATTCATTTTGCATTGTGGTGCAACTGTATTTTTCTTTGAAATTATAGGATACATTTTCCAACTAGGTAAATACAAATTCAGTTCATATTGTTCACTGTTAATCCTGCATCAAACAGACATGCCAAAAATATCATAAACTTAATGGGAGCATCTTAACACAGGAATCATTAAACCTCAGAAGAAGGCAAAATATTCAATGCCAACTTTTCCATAAATCCTCTATCTGCATTAATTTTGCCTATTGTTGTTCAGAGTACTTGTTTAAAAAATTACTAAATACAAAGCTGGATATCTTCTTTACTAAATAGTCCATTTGTTTACATAGCTTGTGGTTTCCTGTCGTAACTGACAACTTAGTTTGACCTGTGGAGGAGACTTCCAGTCCACATAAATTGGACTGGAATTGGGCAGCACTGGTTCTTCTTGACAGTAGAGGACCAGGAAGATTTTTGTAGTAAATAGAAACAGACTTTTAAGTACTAATTAACTGTTCATGATGATGATATGCAGTCATCTGCAGACCAGTGTGCAATTTAAGTTTTACTGTGGGCACTTAAAAGGAAATTGTGATGCACTGTTTTCCCATGGCCTTTTATTTTCACATTTAAAGATGGGGTAAAATTTAATCCATAATATTTTTTTCTTTTCTTTTCTTTCCTGACAAAGAAGACAGTTTAACTGAGGTGATCTACATTTCTTTTGGGTGAGTTCATACATTGCAGAGCTGTATCAATACAGCTGTGCCTCTTGTCAGTCAGCTCTGAGTCTCCATCCACCCCACAACAGGGCGACAGACACTGCCCATGGCTATGGGATGGCTTTGACATGGCTCTGCTTATACTACTGTGCTTAGGAAGATCATGACCTTGCCTGTGGGTTGTTTGGTCTAAGGTTGCTAACTCTCTCCTTGTGTGGTATAGGGACTTCTGACTCAGGGGGACATAGGGTCTGCATTCTATGGTGCCCAGGCACAGGCTCTGGGTGCAAGGAAAAAAATAGTTGAGACAAAAGTGAAGACATAAGCAAGAAGCTATGACCCAGCACAAAGGGAAGGAACTCCCAGGAATCCAGGAGGATTTCCTTCCCACTTTCCAAGGAGCGATAAGACCAATTCACTAAATTTCTCCAACTCCAGCTGATCCTTTTCTCAGCTATTTCCCTTCTTGTGGCTGAAGATTTGCCCCTGCATCTTGAACCTACAAAGTTCAATTTTGTTTACGCTGCTGAGAAGGCTTGAGTTAGTTTTGAAAAAAATAGTTTCAATAGTTTCAATGAAGTGGAATTACTTGGCTTTTTTTCTTCATCTAAAAATCTTAACTGTCACAAAACTGAAGCATCGTAAGAATACTTAAAAAAAACTTTTTAAAAGAAAATTATTCTGTTGTCATTGCTTCCTTCCCCTCCCGCCGCCCCCCCTCCCCGTCCCCCCCCTCCCCATCCCCCCAGCCCCGCAATAAGAACTCCTTTGGCTTGTCTGCAGACCACAGTCCATCTGACACTGTGTTACATAAACTGCAGACCATGGAGGGAAGAGGCACAAAAAGGGAATACATATTTCTCTGTGATAGTTTTCAGCACATGTTCACAGTTGTCAGATTCTTAACCTTCTTTATATTCTTGCTTGCCTGGAAAAACCTTTTTGGGAGGTGGGGCATTTCTCAAAGAACAAGAAAGGCAATGCTCAGAGAGTTAGATAGATCACAACCAGTTGGAGCAGATTCTATGTAAATTAAGTAGTTACACAGTGAAGTAATAATCTTTTCAAAGGACTGATAATAACACTTCCAAATTCCTGGAACAGCCTTGCTGGCTGAAGAGAAGTGAATCAAACTGAAAAACAGAAGATGACCAGAATGATAAATAGTGTCCAGTCGATCACATTTCTTTCCTCAGGAAATACTTCCATTAATGCAAATGTAGGTATAATTTAGTATTGAAAACTTCCAGAAGGGTAAAAAGTAAATACAGGACAAACTGTACCAGGAAAATATGACTGGCTGATTTGACAGCATTACAGAAGTAGTCAGATTAAGAAAACATTCCATTTGAAGGACCATTACTTAGAATAGTTCTGATTCATAGTTTGGGTTTGTTTTGTTTTGTTTTTCTTTAATAGCATTTAGGTCAAAAGGGATCACTGGAAAATCCAGGCCGTTCTCCTGTTTGCAAAGAGACTTTACATTTCACCCAAAAGATTATGAATAAGACCCTGCACTTTTTGTGTGTGTACGTGTGTTCCATTCCCTGTGTTTGGCTGATGTGTATTCAGAATTACATTCGGTCTTAGGCTGAAGAGCCAAGGGAGAGATATTAATTCCATCATGCCCCTTGAGAGTTCACCTCAACGGTTTGTCATTTTCACTCAAAAATAATACCGGGATAATTTTTTTTTAGAAATCTTTTAGACAATCATGATTAGAGTTATCATAAACTGAGATTTTGGTGTTTGTTAGGAAAGGCTTGTTTCTGCCTTTCAAACAATTTTTTCCCCCAAACAAATGTTCTGAAATATTGTGCAACTTCTTCTATTTTCACATGCTGTTCTGCATCTTAAAGTCAGTCTACATTTCAGCAGGTTTCACAAGCTATTTGCAAAGCACAAGTCTGAGGGAATACCTTTGCTCTATGCCCTATTTGGATAAGAGTTTTTAAAAAAGATGAAAAGAGGTGGAAGGTGAGAGGCTATGCCCAAACTGGTAAGGAATGTCCTGGCATCTGATAGAGGGGTTGAAATCCTGGTTGTACTTTATTTAGCTGACAAACTGGGACTCAGGCATCTTGTAGTTCACAAATGGTAGTTGTTTCAATTTTTTTTACATGATTTATCACTTTCTAATGATGGCATACTCTTGGAGATAGCTTGGCCCACATGAAACTGAATTACAGGCACATGATTCAAATTGAGATTTAATAAAAGTCAATCAGTAATTGATTGATTCTTTGGAGAAGCAAATAATTTTCTCATTCATTATTTTTTGACAGAACTGCCAGGCACTATACTGAACAATGAGTAATTTCTTCTCTCTCCCTGTCCCTCCCTCACCTACAGCATAAACTCAACTTTTGGCTCCAAATACTCCCACAATGTTTGAGGGGGGGCGAAAAATGTAATTTTGCATTGAAATGTTATTGCCAGAGCAAATTCCACCAGCAATCCAATCTTCTTTCTAAGAGATGTTCTAACCTATGTCAGAGTTTCCATATTTTTGCATATTGTTACAGACTGCGTAAAGGTTTTGTTTGTGCTCAGTTTACTGCATGTGCACCATATGTTCTTCTTTACTAAAGACACGTTGCTGAGCAAGGTACAAGCTGGCCTTATCCCACCTGTCATGTGCTGGGTCATGTAGAAACATCTGACAGGATGGGAGGTTGCGCCTTCCTGGGAAGCAGCCCAGCATTTGCACTCAAAAAGGAGCTATGTGCTCAGCAAGCAGGGAGGTGGCAATGTGCGTCATGGCTGGAAGGCTCCTGGGTCATGGGCAGGACATAGGCCAACAGCCAGACTTTGGAGGTGCTAGGAAAACATCACCACCAGGCTCAGGCAGGACGTGAACACTCACACAACTTGGGAAAGTTTTAAAAGTTGCTGGGATGAAGAGAAATCCAGGGTGAAAGGCTGGTCCTGAACAATGGAGTACACAGAGGAGAGACTGGTTTTCTAACCTTCTGGCTTGCCCAGAGAAGCTGAATTTTCCCTTTTTTAAAAGTTATGTGTAGCAGGGCTTTAAAGTAATTTTGGTATTTTTACATTGGTCATTATGAAGAACAAGTGTGTAGGGGCAACCTTAAAGCTCTGTCAGACATGTACGTAGTCTCTATTTCATGTAATCTTTAGTGCTTTAAAAGAATTTCCTTTAAAATAATTTCCTCATAAAATCCACACTGAATATATCCTGAAGCAGGAGGGAGCACAATCAAAGAAACTTTTTTTGGATAAAGTTCTCATTGTACCTTAACACATCTAACTTTTTCTAACTCTCTTCTTTTTTTTTTTTTTAACAGTTAACCACACCATAGTAGGTCTGAATAAATAATAAGTCAGGAAAGACCTACTGCTTGTGTTATACTTGCTTGTTAAACTGTCTGTGTCAGATTAGGTGATGGTAATGGTCTTCTTTCAAGTACTGAGCCTGATATCATGGAGCTTTGCAACTATATGAGGTGTGAACTTCTCTGAAATCTCTATGTAAACTGAGTAGAACATAAAAAAAGGAAGTGGCTTGAAAGCATTTTGTTCCTTTTTGATTTTTCCACAATTCCTTTCCTATTTGTATCCAATGACATAAAGTATTAAGAATCTGAACAACTTGATGTAATTTAGAAGTCAGCCCTTTTATCGAACAGAGCTAGATAAGGTGACCTGCAGAGGTCCTGTCAAGCATAAATTATTTTCTTGTCCTACAAACCAAATTGTCCCCCCACCCTGTGAGTTTACTTTTTATTACCTGTGTTTCATAGAATTAAAAAAAAGGACATAGTTTTCCTAAAATAAAAATGTATCTTTTCAAGGCTGTAGAGTGCTGAGTTGCTTCTGACAATTGTGTCGATAATTTTTCGTTATTAGTATACCAGTAAATGCCTATTAGCTAAAAGAACCAAAGATGAAAGACATCTTAAAAGACTTTAGGTCAGTAGTATATTTATTTATTTTCATCCTTTGCTCTTTTAGTAGTACAAATTAACCACACAAAGATGGTTTATGTTTTCATAGATATCAGGAACATATTTAGAAATGAGAAAGAATTTCTTTACTGAAAAGGTTGTCAAATATTTGAATAGGCTGCCTAGGGATGTGGCAGAGGCACTATCCCTTGGGGTATTTAAAAAGCATCTAGAGGTGGGCTAGTCAGGGTTAGGCTATGGTTGGACTTGATGATCTAAAGGGTCTCTTCCAACCCAGGCAATTATATGATTCATACTGACATTGCTCAGAATGCATCTCTGTATCTGTGCTGTTGTATGCTAATTACACAGAGATAAGCCCATGAGATTATTTGAGCTACACTGTTTCAACCAAACAGTTAAAAGCTTTTATGTCAAATATTGTTTCCAGCATTTGGGAACTAGGATGCATTATATTTGTTATATCTCTCACATACCAGAGAAGTTTCTTCTGTTTGTTCATTTTACTACCTAGATTGCCAAAGTCTCAGCTTGGTTGACTGAGATGTATAGATTTTTCTATGTACTAATAGAGAATATTTTATATAAGATACCAAAGAAAAAACTTTTATTTTCAGCAAGTGCCATTTTCTCACCCTATATCCAAAAAAATCACTATAATGTGTGAAGAAAAATAACCCCTTTAATATGTGTCATTGCATACTCAATTCACCTATGACAGACACAAGACTCTTTTTTCACTTCCATTCTGCATCCAGTCCATTTTTGCCATAAATGATTTGTAAAACTTGATTAAAACACTCCAGATTTTTTTTCCTCTGGATATTCTCTCTATTCTCTCCTTAAATCTTTCCTCTGCATCTGTATTCATTTTCTCCATTCAAATTACAACAAATGCACACTAGTGTTGCATTCAGCAGCAACAGCAGTTACATCCCTATTCAGGGATGATTTCCCCAATGTTTCCATTGCAAACTGAATTTTGGACTTTCTCTCCCATTCAATAAAAGTTCTTTGAGCATCAAATGTATTCTTCTGGACCACGGCCAGGAGAAAGTAGACCTTGGTTTCTTTGAAAAACACATCCAAGTTACTTTTAACAAGCTGATTTTAAAGGGAAACATTAATTACAGCTGCTTGTAACCCATGTTTTGCCACATCCTATTTCCAAAAGCAGCTTGATAGCTATGCTTCAAATTAATTCTGTCTGAAAGATTACAGCAATGTAAAACGTGCAAAATTAAAAGGATAACACTGAAATGAACATTCAAGGCCAAATTAAGAATGGTTGAAAGGCACCAGTTACATAAAGGTCACTGAGGTTCCAGTAATGAGCTTTACAAAACTTCTGAGATTAATAAAAATATCCAGACCTCCAGCTAGACTCCTGGTTTCCAAACTACCTACAAAACACCCACACGTTACTGCAGAGCAACACCTCAGAATAATTCCACATGTGTCTCTGGGTAGCAGCTTGGACCTCATAAATCTCTTGTTTCAGCTGTTTCAGCACTCCTACTGAAGACTTTAGCTGATCCAGGGGAAGATGCAAATTTTCTAGCCTAAGCACGTGACAGTGTCAGTGCTGTTATGATGCCCAAAACTATCTTGCTACAAGAAACTATCTTCTAGTTCATGGCAGTGCTGGTCTGGGACAGCCCTGATTTCATGGCCATAAATCTGGATGAGAACCAGAAGCAAAGAATGAGGGTCTTGCTCCTAGCCTACGGCAGCCTGCACTCTGCCCTTGCTCAGCATGCGGGGCCCCTCATCCCAGCTGTACCACTGCTGGATTCCCCTCTTGGTCCACTTCAGCAGACAGTTTCTACTATTTAGTACAAATGGTATGTTGTGATATTTACCTTGCAGCCTGCAAATTTACCTTGTGATGTGATAAACACTTTGCCACAGTAACAAGTTTTCTTTAAATCCATTGTGAATTAATTTTTTTTCTCAGACGCTTTGTAATTAAAGATATTTTATTAGTATGGAAATTTACTACATATTTCTAACAAGAACAAGTAAGGTTTCTTTTGGGTTGCTTCGTGGCATCAATAATATGTGTGCCCTTGCCTTCTTTGTACTAAGCACATAGCCAGGCAATTGACACTCCTATCAATAGGTTTTGAAGTAACTGCACTTATCACTAGTTGTAGTGCTTTGATCAAAGATCACATCAGTGACCTAGTGTTCAAGTAATTTGATTACAGTTTCTGGAAATCACTAATTGAAATGAAAGCACAATACACAAAACCCCAGAAACAAAACCAAACCAAACCACCAACCCCCCCAAAAAAAACCCCACCAAACCACCCCACCAAAGCCCACATGTCCAAAAATCAATATTATCTTCACTATCTAAACATTCATACACCTATATACGTGAACATATATTCAGTCAGTACAAATATTCATCTCCTTGTATGAATAACACTATCGTCCTCATTGTCATGGTGTAAGTTGTCATTTTAAGGGCATTATTCAGGTGCATATAAATGAACTTTGGATCTTAACCGATGAATCTGAGACCACAATATGAAAGAATACGGTCTATAACCTTCACTCTAGCTTTTGTGACACACGTGGCTCCCATTCCTGTTAGCACATGATCACACCTAGTCTCTGAATTTACCTTCATTGACTTATTAACTTCAATAAACAGAAGAACTAAGAGAAATGTGACCTGCCTGAAATCACACAGGAACATTATACCCTGTTTACAGTGGTAAAAGCAGGGAGAAAAATCATGTATCATCTGTATCCAGCAAAAATTGAATTATTATCATAGGTATGTGGTGACTCAAAGCAGAACCTAAAGGCACTGCAGAGACATAACACAGGTTTATTAGACTAAATGGGAAAGATTGTGTTTGAAGTATATGTTTAAAACCTGTTAACCATTTCTTGATTTTCAAATTTAAAAGCAGTTGTAATTTTTTCTTGACAAAGATTTTTCCTAGTAACTGTCAAATTTATGCTAGGTTAAGTCATTCTTGGTATTTTTATTCCTTGAGACAATATCACTCTGGGGAGAGAAAATACCTCCCTTATTCTCATTCTGCATGGTAAGAAGTATCTTACTGCTGGGTAATGTAAGAAGATAGCAAATCCAATTTGAACTATTTTGAAATGAAACCCAAGTTCCTTTAAAATCTCAATTTACTTAACGTTAAATTAGTATATGTAGTATGTGATGACAGGAGTAAAATGACTTATGAAAATCAGCGATAACGAATGTATCAAAATGCATAGAGAGAAAAATAACTAAATATATCATAAATAATTAAACTAGCTACTTGCATGCATGTACACACATATGAGTATTTGGTGATAGGCTCTGAGTTAGAGACTGCTATTCAGGAAGAAAAATCTTGGAGTTATAATTTCTACTTCTATGAATAGTTCAGTAGCAGCCATGGAAGCAGCCCAAATAGTAGGAGTAAGGGAAAGGCACAGGGTAAAAAAGCTTCATTATGTGACTCTGAGTCCACAGTGCAGCCCTGTCTTGACTACAGGACACTGTTCTCCACACATCAAAAATGCTGAAGCAGGACTGAAAAGGATTCAGAAAAAGGACACAAGGGTGACAAAAGGTCTGGAAAGCTGCCATGAAAAGAGTGATTCAATAAGGTAGGACAGCCAGGAAAAGAGGCAGCTGGGGCAATGATAGGAGAGAGGTCTGTGACATCTCAGAAGGCATAGAAAGCATGAAGAGAAAAAAGCTGTTCATTGCAGTTTGTCTGTGAACTGCAGCCACCAGATCAAATAACAACAAGGTGCATTTTGCCTGTCCTGGCAAAGATGTCCCGCGATTTGCAAACCGATGATATTGCAAGAAAAGATCAGATCAAACTACATTAAGTACTCAAACTTTCATTATTCTCTTTAATATTGCTGCTGGGTGTTTCATCACCTATAACCCCTTCTGATTTGATACACCTTTATGACAATATTGAAATAGGGATTAACTTTTGGCACACTGACAGATTTTTTGCAGGAGAGTCAGTTGTCTTGTACCCCTTTTTTAATTACATAAATATATGCTAGGTAGAGTTAAAACCCCTCTATTTTGTATTGTTTGTTTCATTTTTGTATTGTTTGTTTCATTCATTCATTCATTTCTAAGGAACCTGCTTTGGCAGGGGGTTGGACTTGATGATCTCTTTAGGTCCCTTCCAACCCCTAAAATTCTGTGATTCTCTGATTTTGTTTCTTATTATTATGAGAATAAAGTTTGGCAGCAGAATAGGGAGCTCTTGCTTCTTTTTGTATGGTGTAATGAGAGAAATAAAACCCCAGTGAAAGGGAAAGATGTTTTAATACTTCTGAAACTAAGGACACTGCACTCATGCCAACATTTCCCAAGCCCCAAAGATGCATACAAGTTTGGGTAACAAAGCCACTAAAAAAATAGTTGAAAATGGATTGAATCAGTCTCAAATTCAGCCAAAACAAACTGATTTTAATGATTTTTACCAAATAATGGGCTAAAGGATTCTTGAAAGAGTCCTTCAGACAGACCAGAGAGGGCAAGTGTTAGTAGTAGGGTCCCACGTTCTCTGTTTTAGCTTGTAAAAACTATGCCAGATGTCTGTGCACATGGAGGAAGGGGCTACTACTGCAGGGAATCTGTTTGTTTTTCCATTTAAGTAGAATACTTTCTCAGAATTGTAAATTCAGAGAGCAGCAACACAACTTGGCTTGGAAACTTCACGCTTGCTTGAATTTCTCTGGAAACATTTATGCTACGCTTCTGAAAAAAACATGTACTTGGCCTTCTGATAGACTTGGGCTCAGGCTGGAAGCACCCGTAGGGTTGATTTGTGGCTGCACAGTGGAGAAACTACTCCCTCTTACATTTCCTTGTGATGTTCTGATAAATCCATTGCTCCCAGTGTCTTGTGCTGCTATGAAGGCGCAGTGCAATGGTGTTACAGAAGGCCCTTGAGTACTCTGAACTTTTTTAAACAAGTTTTTAATGATTTGGGACACTTCAAGGGGAAAATAAACTGAGACCTCTTCAGAAACACTCCTTATGTCCTGAAGAGCTATTTTGTGAAGAAAAATTTTTAAAAAGCGCAGTCTTTCTACTGTCAATTGACACTACATTTCCAATTCTTTTTAAGAGATATGACTGTAATATACTGTGATGTCAGAAGCTGAAAAATTACTTTATTTGTTCTGTAAACTGTGTATTAGAATTCTGAAAATCCCCAAAAAGAATCTACCACCTAATTAAGTTTAAGGAACAATATTTCACAATTGCTATTTATTCTGGCTGTTCTGAGCTGTTTTGGAGGTTAGTTGAAGATTTCCATCACAGTAGCCAGAATATGTCTGATTTGTAAGATTGAACTGTTTAGAGCTGGTTATCTCAGAGCATTATAATGACACTCATAAAAATGATCTCACACAGAATGATCAGTCTGGTTGTCCATTATGCAGCACTTGTTCCATAAATGTGGCTTTAAGAATGTGCTTGTTATGCTCACTTAGACAAGCTTTAAAGTTGCTTAATAGAGTAATGTTTCCATTTTAGAGAACTTCTTTATGTTGTTAAAGATTCTGTCTTCTTCATCAGTTTTACCAATTTTAGGGGGAAAGGCTTACGAGAATGTATTATGAGCTTAAATAATGACCTTAATTCAAATATTCTGAAGACAAATGTCAATGTTACAATACAGGAAAGTAGTATAATTAAAATATGTATCTAATTCTTACTCCTCATTCTAGCCAGTCTTCCTTCCACATGAATTCCAAGTTGCAACTCAATGATTCTTCTCAGAATATAAAGTGACAAGAAAAGGAAAATAAAAACTGTGTTTCATTAAATGCTTATAACTGCTGGACACATTGTGCCTGTATTTTCTAAAAGAACCAGGCTTGTGCACTGTCCCATCTTCTACTTACATAGAAAGATGAGATCGTCCTCCATTTTCACAATAAAAAGTCCCCAAAGCTTCGCTTATACTTAATATTGGAGTTCTGGGATGCTGTTACTGATAGTGGTGTTATATATTCAGAATAAAGACAATATCTGGATGAGTACTAAGTCTTATTAACTGAATACACTCTGTTCATTTATATGTTTATTTTGATTAATCTAAAGCATGTTTCATTAAGATCTCTAGCCTAGTCACAATGAATGTTCAGCAGCAAAAGCTGTAATGACCTTCTAGGCAAGGGAGAGGAGATAATTCCCAAGCCATGACAAATTAGAGCAGTATTTAAATAAAGATGCATATATTACATTCTTAGCCCAGTAGCACCAAGAGGAAATTTTTCAGAGTTTGATAGGTGAGGTATAAGAAAATAACTCAGAACCAAAACTTACGTGTATATATACTTAGTCCAATGTAAACTGAACATCTGGACCTTTTAACTGATTTCCCTTTTCTTGACATCTGAAAGTTCAAAGCAAATGTGCTTATCCCCATGGATAGTCCTCTCTGCTCACAGGGAATGCAATGAAATTAAATGAGTCTTGCTTACCACCAGGATGGCTTGAGCAACACAGGATTGGAAACACAGCTTCCTGCAACATACATGCAATAAAGCATTAGCGACAGACAATGCAGTGATGGTCGACCCAAAATGAAGCAATGTCAGAAATAATAATTACTGAGAATATTCCTTAAATGAGATTTTTTTCTGGAAATGTAAGAATCCTTACGGAAGAGTGATTTTCTCACCTCCACTTGCCTCTGCAGAAAGGTCTGCCTTACCCGGCAAAGCAGTTCCATCTTCTACCCTCTCATCACCATGGTATTCTCAAAAACATGGAAGCATCTTAAATTATTCCTATATTTGCACCCAAACCAAAGCCTTTGCACAGCTACTTGGCCCTTTTCTGGGTACGTACTTCTACAGCAGGGATTGTCATGCCGCTACTTAAAGAGGAACTAGCAAAAGGAATTGGTAACTTGGAAGAAAGTTCTTGTATTAACTATGTAGTTCTAGTGCTGAACCAGGCTCAAAATCTGAAATATCACCAGAGTAGAAACTTGGATTTAAAAGCTACTAGTTTACTATTAAGGACATGTTTTGGCATTTCCATCATTTTCATTTTGATTTTGGCCACCCTGAGACTCCAGACTGTCCCGTGAGCATGGTCCCTGAAACAGTGCTTGCCTGTGCCCCCCTCAGACGACATACCCAGCCCATCAGTTATCTCCCATATGTATTGTGGCCCCATAACCATGGGCACTGCCTGCTCATCTGTAGGTACCCTCCCTCCCACACCTCTTCTTCAACATTCTTATAGGGTACACAGGAATTCTGTGTCCAAAAGGGAGTTGGAGATGCAAACATCTCCAGCCTCTTCCTACTCTTGAGATGGGCTTTATTTGTATTCTGCTAAATATCTTTACGGCAGGAAATCATCCATCTGTGGTGCTTACAGGCTAGCAATTGTGTACATTTTGAGAACATATATTGAAGAAGAATGGTTACAAGTAAGAAAAAATGTTTGGTTTGGGTTATTTTGGGGTTTTGGGGTTTTTTTGAGGGGGTGTTGGTCATTTGTTTGTTTGTTTGTTTTCTAGAAAATTGCAAACAGCTGTAATCCAGATGAGATTGTGTTTCATGCAGTTGCCTCAGAATTACTACATGTAAAAACTGCTGTTTAGCAGGTACAACTCCAAGTGTAAACATCTGTTGGGAAACTGTGATTATTCAGTACATGTAACCCCCATACAGACTTTCTATTTAATGTGTACATTTAGTAAAATAGCTTCACTGCTTCACAGTAAATGGAGTGAATGGGACAGACTCAAGTAGGAAGAAAACATATCCTCCTGACCTGTGCTTTACATCTAACAAAATGAACCTCTAACACTGGTATGTGTCTCCTAGGAACTATGAGAAAATGCTTTTATAGCATTTTACAATCCAGAACTGTGGAACTACTTTCTGTCATGTAGTTTCCTTTTTTAAATAATTTGCATACTCTGCCATACAGTAGAGAAATCATATCTTTGCATGGTTGATTGTTTTGCTGAAATTAACAATTGAACAGATCAGTTTAAAATTAGAACTGGATGCTTTTCATGTTCATCGACATAATGTTCAGAATGTCTTTCAGATTAGACCATTAATATTTTATAGCTAAGCCCCAAAACCGAACTGAAAATTAATTTTTAGGACATATTTATGGATTCTCTTCTTAGAAATAACCATGGCAATTTTAAAATTAGTGTCTCTCTTTTAACCTGAAGTAATGAGAAGGGTGTTTTAACTGATATGATACAGTTATTTAATTTGCATAGAAGTAATCTGTAGGATAAATTGGTTGACTTTACTTTGAATGTATGTAACTGTGTTACAGATGGATGCCTATGTCACATGGAATGATGCAGGCAATCTGTTTAGTACGTGTAATTGTATAAGGATTTTGCCATTAACTCTTCTGTGGCATTTAGGAGCCATAAAGGAGTGCAAAGAAAGGCCTAAATTTTTGGTTTATTGTTTCCATTGAGGACAAAGCACTTGCTTCATATAGAGATGTAATCAAAGGCAGACTTTTAGAAAATGAAAAAAAAATCTGAACAAAATGAAAACAATATTATGCATAAAGTATAAAATAGTTCTTAAATGGGTAAGACTTCAAAATAAAAGCCGGACATCTGCTTTCTTTCCACTCAGGCGTTGATGTTTATCTGTACATGCCAGTTACCTTTTGGTGCATTTGGGCTTTAAGAATAGCTGACTTGCACTGACAGTCTTTTAAGCAATCCATATGAAGAGACATTTAGTCCAGTCCGGATTAATATCAAATGTTTTCAATGTCTCATGCTTAGAAACCATACTTTGTTTTCAGACACATTTATTACCTCTGGTACAAGAAGAGGTATGGTTGGAAATCTCTTGTCCCTGTACATTCCCAGTGCATGAATTCACGTACTTTCTTTATGCTGCTGAAAAACAGTGACGTAGATGTGAAGGGTAGTCAGCGTAGAGGACTTTCTCTAGGTTCACTGCCAGTTTAGGTGGTTCTTTATTTAAAGTTATCAAAACAGTATGAGGCTTTTTAGATTTAAAGCCCTTAATACTTGCAACACATTATTTAGCCTCCATAGCATGTCTAGTTTGATAAATGTGGTCTCAACAGCTCAACAGCTCCAGACAATGACATCAGCCCTGTGCCTTCCTCTGTTGTTCCTGGCTGGGCTTCAGCAGGAAGAACAGTAGTAAGCTTTTAATCTATACACGTCCTAGTGAAGATCACTGAAGTTTCACTCCATTAGCCTGTCAGGCCAAAGAAAAGACCTTTCGCTCTGCTCAGCCGTATGAACTTATTAGTCCGAGTTTAGGTAGTTAGAGAACATATACAGCTCTTTGAAACACTTTGTATTTGCATAATAATTGAAAGCTAGCTTTGTAAAGATTCAGTAGTAGCCTATTGTACCATTAGAGACTCTACACTGATGCTTAGGAACCCGTTAAAATATTTGTCGCATCACACAAGAACTGGATTTATACCTTCTTTGTTTGTACTTGCTTGAAAACAATTGTCAACAGCTTCAGAAGCCGCTTCATGAATCTAATGGAATTGTTTTATTTATTTCAGTCCAAGTGCATGTTGGCTGAGCACACTCTCACATAGACTACCAATACCATCCCGAATTGCAAGCTGTATTTTTTTGCCTGCTTTATGCAACTCAGCCATACTAAGGCCCTGAATACTGGGTTTGTTCCTTCTGATGCCACCAGAGCGAGGCTAAAAAAATCCTTCACAGTTTTCAACACCCAAATTACAGGCAATTTATGGTTCAAAAACCATTGTAGGGGTAATTGGATGTGAATTTATATTCTACAACCTGGATGCTCAAGGAAGGTTCCACTTCTCCTCTCTAGCTTACCCTACCTCCATGATGTTCACTTCTAACTTCTGCTATTCATATTGTGTCCTCCCAGCCACCCTCAGGAAGGAGTCTTTTCTATGCAAGTTTACTGGGAAACCTATCTCCCTATGGATAGGTGTATAACTCTTATCTCTGATGTCTCCCAAAGATACTGAAGGATGATTGACAATACCTACTATTCACAGCCTCACCACAAAGATCTCCATGAACCAGAATTAAAATGTTCTTCCAATCTCTGGTGTGTAAACAAAACAAACAAAAAAAAACCCCAACCATCTGCCCTGCCTACTAAACCTAGCCATTTCACATTTCCTACTGCTCCCAGGGATATTGTGGTTCCCTAACCACACTACCTGTAACACTCTGGGAAAATAACCAGACTGAGGCTGTGGGAGCCCCTTGAAGAATGACATAGTCTTAGAAAACAGTTAGGAGGGAGCAAGAACATAGAAGAAAGATTCAAGACCACAGCCTGGCTTGCAGACCTATGTTACAAAAAAATGGGTGTTAGAAGAGGGAAGGGATTAATTCATCAGAGGTGTTGGAGTGCCTTTGCAACTTGGTAAAATATCAGATCCAGTTGTATTTGCTGAAGATTTGGTGTTCAGAGCAAGCTGTCTATTTTGTGCTAATACACATGAGCTCCTCAGCAGCGACATAAGTTTTCACACAGATAAAATGCAAGACTTATGGCTCACACTCATGTCACACAAATACTGCTGTTGTAGTTATTTTCAACCCCAAAAAGGCAAATCTTGTGCCAAAAGCCATGGCAACAACAAAAAGTACCATTATTATAAGCACTCATGTAAGGGCACAACATGCTGTTGCCCACAATATCCCTTGCAGCCAGATCTCTGTTTGGATGAGTGCCTTGAAAAATATCACTTTTGCATAGTCTAAGTAAAACCATTCTCTTAGGCTTATGGAGGGGTAAGGGAGGGTTGAGTTTTGCAGCCAGCATTGTAAATAGGCCATAACCAACATTAGGCTAAGTCTGTTTTCAGTTCATCTGGCAAACAATTTTATTCATCACCATTTCTTGCTGTAGGCTGTGGGAGCTGAGATAGAAAAGACAGCTTGGTAAATGCTCTTTAAAGGCTTCATAAAAATAAGAAAGATTTCTTAAATGACCTAGCACTTAAGCATACAGTTTACCCTCTGCAATCTGTTTCCAGAATTTTTTTAGAAGCAGAAGTCATCAGGACAATTGAAATTAAAGTCTTGATAGAATCAAATCTGACCAGGGACTTTGAGGACAAGAACAACTTTTATAGGTATGTCAGCGATAAATGAAAGACTGGGAAAAACGGGCCCTCTCTGGAAGAAAAAGGGAAACCTGGTTTCCTAGGATATGGAGAAGGCTGAGATACTCAAGGAACTTTTTGCCTCAGTCTTTGCCAGCAAGTGCTCTTGCTACACTGGCCAGGACACAGAAGGCAAAGGCAGGGACTGGGAGAATGAGGAACTGCCCACTGTCGGAGAAGATCAGGTGTGAGACCATCTAAGGAACCTGAAGGTGTGCAAGTATGTGGGACCTGATGAGATGAATATGGAGGTCCTGAGGAAAATGGTGGATGAAGTGGCTAAGCCACTCTCCATCATAGTTGAGAAGTTGTGGCAGTCCTGTGAAGTTTCCACTGACTGGAAAAGGGGGAACATAACCCTCATTTTTAAAAATAGAAAAAAGGGATATCTGCAAAACTATAAGCCAGTCAGTCTCATATTTATGTCCAGTAAGATCATGGAGCAGATCCTCCCAGCAATTGTGCTCAGGCACATGGAAAATAAGGAGGTGATTCATGACCACTAGCATGGCTTCACGAAGGGCAAATTGTGCCTAACAAATTTTGCCTTCTATGGTGGGGTTACAGTGTTGGCATGTAAGGGAAGAGCAATTGATGGTATCCACCTGGACTTGTGCAAAGCATTTGACATTGTCTTGCATTACATTCTTGTCTCTAAATTGGAGAGACATAGATTTGACAGACAGATGACTTGGTGGATAGAGAATTTTCTGGACAATCATGCTCAAGGAGTTGTGGTCAACAGCTTTGATGTCCAAGTGAAGACCAGTGATGAGTTGTGTTCCTCGGGAGTCAATATTAGGACCACTGCTGTTTAACAACTTTGTCAGCAACCAGGACAGTGGGATTGAGTGCACACTGAGCAAGTTTGCCAACAACACCAAGCTGTGTGTTGTGGTTGACATGTTGGAGATAAGGGATGCCACTCAGAAGGACTTTGACAGCTTTGCATTGTGGGCCTGTTTGAACCTCATAAAGTTCAACAAGGTCAAATGCACATCCCTGGGCAGCCTGTTCCAGGCCCTGACAACTCTTTCAGTAAAACTTTTTTTTCTAATATCTAATCTAAACCTGCCCTGGCACAGCTTCATGCCATTTCCCCTTGTCCTACCTTCTGTCACCTGGCTGAAGAGACCATCGCTCACCTCTCTACAACCTCCCTTCAGGTAGTTGTAGGTGGTGATAAGGTCTCCCCTCAGCCTCCTCTTCTCCAAGCTAAACATCCCCAGCTCCCTCAACCGTTTCTCATATGATTTGCCCTCCAGGCCCTTCACCAGCCTGGTTGCCCTTCTCTGCACTTGCTCAAGGACCTCAATGCCCTTTTTATGGTGGGGAGCCCAGAACTGCACACAGTACTCGAGGTCTGGCCTCACCAACGCCGAGTACAGGGGCAAAATCACCTCCCTAGACCTACCGGCCACACTGTTTTTGATACAAGCCAAGATGCCATTGGCCTTCTTGGCTGCCCGGGCACATTGCTGACTCATATTCAGCCTGCAGTCAACCAGCACCCCCAGGTCCTTCTCTTCCAGCCAGTCTCCCCCAAGCCTGTAGGACTGCATGGGTTATGCCTGATCAACAGTTTCTGCCAGGCATTAATGTAGGCGTATGCTGAATCCCAGCATTCAGAGACAGCCCTGTCAGCCCCAGGATGAATGACAGCAAAGCAGCTGATCCTAGAGTGCCAAGGATTCAGAAAGCCATTATGCTATGCTAGCTCTGCGGGGGTAATAGGGAGGAACATTTTGTATTGTATATTCTGGTTTAGATTATTCAGGCATGGAAAGCATGCATAGTCTGCTGGATGCACACATGCCTAAATAACGCTTCATATTTCTGATATTTCTGCCATGCATACTATCTGAAGAATGCAGAGATGGTCGTCTCTGCAGAATTGAATTGGAATTCCTATAGAAAGGAACATTTAGCTAAATACAAATCAAGTCTCAAGCTGGCAAAGAAGAAAAGTGTCCTAAAGTGTACAAGTACGTGTTTTGATTAGGAATGAAGGAACATTTTATTATGCTACATATACAGACAATTCAAAACACATGCTCTGTACACGGTGTTTTGGGGCAAAGTGTCATCAGTAAAGCAAACTTAATCTGCATTTAGTGACTTACTGAGGCAACTGACCAAAGGAAATCTGTATGGTTTTCATGTTGTGCCTAAGGAATGATTGAATATGGAAACCTTTCTTTTGCTGGAAAACTGGGATGACTAGTTAGTTGACTGAAAGTATTATGCTACTAATAGAAAAAAAATTGCTCATAGATAAAACAAGATTTTGAAGCAGTTATTTTCTGAGTATCTGTGGATCGACAGAGGAATCATATAGTTTGGAAAGGACCATGCTTCACAATGTGATTTGTCATTCATGTGATATATACCCAAAATATTTCTGGCCAGAGGAATCAACCTGAATTATTAGACCAACTCTGGTTTAGAAGAATATATATCTAAATTTGAACCTGAGAAATACAGATTTTGAGAACGCTGAGTAGAAACTCAGAATAATTTTTAAGCTTTCAGTCTGTTTCATTTACCCATAATACAGAAGAAAGAAAAGAAAAATGCTCTAAGTGTGGATTGTTAAAAAGTCTGTAAAGTTTCATTTTTATGTTGTTAAACTTGGAAAAGCAGAGAAGTCTAAAGGTCTGTTTATCACAAGTTGTTTTCTTGTGGGGGAGAGGCATTCCTCACACTCTTCCCCTGCTCTGGCATGGGGTCCCACCCATGGAAGACAGTCCACTAACTTCTCCAATGTGAGTCCCTTCCCACAGGGTTTCAGCTCTTCACCAAATGCCCCAGAGTGGGACACTTCTATGGGGTACAGTCTCTCGGGCCCAGACTGCTCCACTCTGCTCCCCCCCAGAGTCATAAGTCCTCCCCAGCAAACCTGTTCCAACATAGGCCTCTCCGCAGGAGGCTGCAGGTAGGATCTCTGCTCCTCATATTCACCCATGGGCTGCAGGGGAAGCTTTCTCTCTGGCACCTGGAGTGCCTCCTCCCCCTCTTCTTCACTGACCTTAGTGTCTGCACAGTTACTTACATCTTCTCACTCCCTTCTCTGGTGGCAAAAAGCAGCTGCTTGTGTTTTTTTTTCTCTTAAATGTGATTCACAGAGGCGCTATGACTGTTGCTGATTGGCTTGGCATTGGTCAGCAGCAGGTCCATGCTTGAGCTGGCTGGTATTTACTCTGTCAGACCCAAAGACAGCAATGGCAAATAATTCTGGAAATAATGAAAAGAGAACAGTGCATTATTAACTGAGTAACAGCACCATGAGAATATAGCTATCTGGTTTATGCACCCAGGATGACTTCCCTCCTTGATTCTGCACCGCACTGTACGGATTCACTCCATTCTGCTCATGGCAGCTTGGGGATGGCTCAGGACAGGCTTCACTACAAAATGTATACATATCTTCATGTGCTTCACTAATGATTACCTTTGTTCAAAATTCACATCACTGAAAAGGTTTTTCTCCTTCCTCGATGGGACAGCACTTACATACCCTAGAGTAAATAGACTGAGGAATGGTTTCTGCCACAATTCAAGGTGGTCTCACTGAAAATTTAACTCCCAGGAGATGCATACAGTTGCAAAGTAACTTACTTGCCAAACTAAGGACCAATGTTTTTATTAAGTATTACCCTCAATATGACATCAGGGCCTGAGTTAGAAAGGCTATTTTGGGAGAACAAGGTGTGTAACTGGTAACCAAGAATGTAGGAAAGCTTCGTGAGAAAAAGGTCCCCATTCAAACCACTGATTCACTCCAAATCTAGATACTCATTCTGCACCTCACCCTAAAGACGCCAGCTCTGTCTATCCCATGGGATGTGCCAACAGCATTCATTGACTTAACTGGCACATGGGGATATACTCCAGGTTTCAGAGCTCACCTAAGTTACCCTTATAATTGTAGGTGTTATGTGTCAGGAAAGTTTTTCATTGGCACTTCTGACAGCCTGGTTTAAGAAGCTCCCTGATCATAATGGGGGCTGCTGTGAATCTGATTCCTACAATCTTTACATTCCCAAGTCTTTGAACAGTTGGTGTCACTTCAATATACAATTCCTAAATAATAAGCTTAAGTGTCTCTTCTTTCAGCACCAGCTTGAGCAGAAACTGAGGCAAAATTTTAGTGTCTAACCCTGTATACTTTATAAGCACCTTCCAGAGCTGTCTTGTAATATTACTTTAGTTGGGTTTTTTTTTTTTTTGTAAATTAATTCCACTGTATCTGTTGGTTACATCACTAACTACCCACAAAGTATATTGATTTCAAACAGCAATGTGTGTACCACCTCCCCTATGAAGAGAGGCTGAGGGAGCTGGGTTTGTTCAGCCTAGAGAAGAGAAGGCTTTGGGGGGACCTCATTGCCGCCTTCCACTACCTGAAGGGAACTTATAAACAGGAGCAGAATCAACTTTATAAAGGGTAGATAATGGCAGGACAAGGGGGAATGGATTAAAGCTAAAGGAGGGAAGATTTAAATTAGATATTAGGGGGAAGTTTTTTACAGAGAGGGTGGTAAGGTGTTGGAACAGGCTGCCCAAAGAGGTGGTGGATGCCCTGTCCCTGGAGGTGTTCAATGCCAGACTGGATGGGGCCCTGGGCAGCCTTGTGTAGATCCAGGCCTGGAGGTTGCTGGCCCTGCCTGTGGCAGGGGGGCAGGAATTCTATGATCCTTGGGGTTCCTTCCAGCAAACACAATTCTATGATTCTATGATTATATGACCTAAGGGAAGCTTCTAACAGCTTCTTGCAGAAGCCATCCCTGTAACCCCGCCTCCACCAGAACCTTGCTATGCAAACCTACAACAAATGCTCATGTAAAATAACAGGAAGTCTGGTTTTCTTCTTAACTCACTCTGTGCCTAATTGTCATTACTCCAGGGATAACATTAAGGTAAAAAGGGCAAGATAAGCACCTGCCCCCATTTCAAGGATTGATAGCAGGCTGCCTCCCGAAATGGTACAACTTTCCATCTAGCTGCCAAGTATTAACAACTGCGTTAGAAATTGCCACCATGACTCAATCCTGATCACAGTCACCTTTACGGTAAATAATGAACTTGAGTAAGACCTTTTAATTTTCATTGTGTTTAGTCATCCAATGTTTCAAACCCTTTCCTCATCTTCTGAAGCAAATAAGAGCTTCAGGTGACAGGTTGACGTGAGTACCAAATCAGACTTTACTGAGATCTTACACAATGCATATCTAAATCAAATCCTTTATCTAGAAATTTTTTAGTCTAAAACATTGGACACAGTATTGATATACATTAATAAGCCTCAAGCAACAGCAGTTTCTAAAGTTGGTTGGATTTGGAACAATAGCAGAGAACTGGTCTGTGTGTTAAGGATTTTTCATATGATATGCTACTTCCTGCAGAAGTGAACATTTTCTCTTTTATGACAGTGTCCCTGCTGCTTAATTACATTATCATATGGTACTAGTGTGACTATTAAAATAACAAAAAAATTAAATTTTGAGTCACATTTTTATAGATTTCATGGACTTGGATGAATGTTACTGTTGTGCTCTCTTACATCATCCTTTGCTGTATAAATAGGTATTGCAATTCATTCCCAAAGCCTCAAGCTTCCAATAAAATTTTAATTTGATGGGAGTGATTTTTTTTGAGTGTTTTCATTTTTATTGGAGAAGGTTCATTTTGATTTATATTTCACAGCAGTCTTATTTTGATTAGTGATTTTAGAGTATACATGTAAGGATTTTGGTGGGTAAAAGAGCTTTATATTATGTATGTGTAGCAGCAGTGGTCTGTAGAGATTACTGTTGCATCTGCTGGTTTACATGAAGATACAATAGAAAGAGAATATCATTCAGGCACATGCTGATTAGCTGTCAGACTCTTGAAGAGCCTATTGATAAGCCAGAGTAGATGTAGACCAGTGTGTTGTGATTTAATTGCATCCCTATTATTTCTTTATTCCTCTCTCTAAATAACTCAGGGAAACTACTTTTTAATATTAAACAGAACCTGAAGGTGTTAACAGTATTGTCATTTAATATAAATAATAGACCATATGAAGTATACAAGAGACCTGAACATAAACCTGTTAGGCCCTTCTAAATGGTTATTAACTTTCAAACATCTGACTTCCTACCATTTGCTGTAACATTAAAATAGGAGACAGAGGAGCTACCGCTCCACTCTCTCTCTTACACCCAGTATTCACTAGAAAAATCCGTAGTTCTAAAATTGGAAGAAATGGATAACAGGAAATGTGGCAAGGAGCTGCCTCCTGGCATGGATGTAGACTATTCTGCCTCATAAGGCACAACTGAAGGTTGTACTACACTGCGACCTGTGTGCCAAAGTGGCAACAAAATTACTCAATTGCAATTTTCAAATATTAACTTACATTATAGGAATAGTTTATTGGCTCTGCCAGCTTATGTGGTCCCTTTCCATGTCCCTGAGTTTAAACAGTGAGAAAAGGGTGGTATGTGTGGAGTGCACTGGGATTATCCTGTCCAATGCAAATTAGCCACCGGGAGGTTCTGGGAAGCATATGTGTGATTCATAAACTACTTGTGACATTCTCTGTGGAAGCTGGTCACCACAAAGAATTAAAATATTCTCCAGCAGGCCTTTTTCGGTCTGATCCAAGACAGGAAAGTACTGTTTGGTGCTGAAAATTAGGAAGCCATCTCTCTGATGTTACAATTCACTGTTTGATTTCTGTGTCTTTTTTTTTTCTGAGGTTACCACTGGTAAGATATACCTTCAGACCTCCCAGGTTCTTGAGCCTAATAGCAGTCTGTGGGAGTGAAGCATTACCCAGAATAGAGAAAGACCAAGTCTCAAGGCATTAAGCCAATGATTAAAAACATAAGCCCATACAACAAGACAGGATCCATGCAGTGGAGATGAAGAAACTGGACCAGTAAATGGTCTCAATTTTAAGGTAAGAGTGGATTGTGGTGGAACCTCCATGTGATGTGAAAGGGGAGTAAGGGTGTAGGATTCATTAAGTTTACATGGAGAACTGACAGGATGTTGCATAACATTTTTTGCCAAGATCTGGGACGTCCATGTTGCTTCTGTTTCTTTACAGTGAAAAGTAACTCAACTTTCCTGTTTGGTGCTTTGACCCATAGGTCTAGAAAATTTAAAATTACTTTCACCATGATTTTCAAAAATGAACTTTGAGTTAGATGTCTTGCCTCAGGAGACAACCCTGGACTCTCTCTCAAGGGAATAACATGAAATCACATGTATTTAAGTAAGCTTGAAAGGAGCAGAGAATTCAGACCAAAAAAAATGTATGTAGCTTTTCCTAAAAGCCTATGTAGCCTCTGGACTCCTCAATAAACATGTGAGAACACTAAATAGTTCAATGGAGCTTTCTAATCCAAGCTACTAGTTTAGAATGTAAATTCTTCTCCATGGGTTGTTGCCACAATATGATACTAATTCCTATGGTTTGCAGGTGACCAGAGTAGATGATCTGGCATTCCTTCAGCAATTCATAGTATATGATGCATATATTGTATCCCCTTACAAGTTTTTCTCTCCGTGACTTGCCTATAAATCAATCAAGATAGTTATTAATTTGCTTGCTATTCATGGCTGCTCAAGGGAATTATTTATAACCATTATTTGGATGGCAGGGATTTGGCAGCTACTATTATAAGAGTTCATTTCATTATCAACATTAAGTATTTGATTGCTGAAAATTATTGCTTAAATCCCACAGAAAGTTTTTATTGCAACTGAATGAGAAAAATGGCTTAATGTGAGTGTTGAATAAGAAAACTGATGGGGATTCCTCTTGGGTGAGAAGGGTGGGCTTGTCTGCAATATGTAGGCCAAGGATTTTGGGCATCAATCACAATAAATCTGTTATTGTCCAAAATAATTGACTAATTATGGCTGTTCTCAATAATAAAAAAAAGAGCTAAGTGCACTACTCTGATACCAATATTGTCATGATATGTGCTTATGTGCAACTTGATATATATATATGTTTGAATGGATGAATGTCATTCATATTGAAATGTATATGTTGAGGTTGGGATCACGTGTCTTTAGACATCTGAAATTCCCTTTATAGCCAGTGAAGAAAAATAGGAATGTCTAGAGGGTGAGTTGTGCTATGAAATACTTCTTAAGGTAAACCATGCAAATAAATTGTTGTATTTTCACCATATTTTAGGTTGACGTAACAGGGTATCCAGTATTTAAGCATTCTCATGCAAGCATGTGATGGCAAACCAAACAACTGAACACATTAAGAAGTCACCCACCAGCTTTCCAACATACTACCAATTCAAGCTAGACCATTCAAGATGAACATCCCAATCTGCCTGTTGGCATTTCAGAGATCAAGTGAGGAGAAAATGTAGTCCAGTGATCAGTGTTATCTAGGAAATGTGGCAGTTTCTGATATGTTATGAGGTCATGGGATCCATGAAGAAACCCAAGTTCACCTAAGGTGTTTGTCACATGAGTACAAAACCATGTTTCTGTATCTTCTTTTTTATGCTTTTCAAATGATTTTCAAATTTTTGGAGTCTGATTGAAGACTGGGGAAGTAGATAGGTTAAAGGGCCATTGAACTAAGCTCCTGAATTTGTACAAACCAATACAGTCACAGAGGGAGACAGGCAGATGTTAGAAATTACTTTCTCCATGTTCTGCTTTCCTAGTTCTAACCTCTAGACCTTACCTTGTAAGCCCTCCATTTCGTGGCTCTGAATATAAGCATTAATACTAAAAATGAAATGTGTTTTGAAAGTGCTTCTCTTTTAGTTGACCAGATCAGTGTGGTCTAGATACTGTTTTCTGGGTCACTGTCTTGTCATTATTTCTGAAAGAGAAAAAGGAGCCTTAGAAATGATTTAAAAGCAGAATGCAATGCTCACAGTTCACTTAGGTGTTTATTGGGCCATGTCTGTAAGAAAACATCATTAAAGTGTTTCCAGTAACAGGGATGTAAGTGGAGGGGTGGCAAAGAAAGAGAAGTTGATCACTGATGAGGGAGGTACATCATGTTTGTACCTTTTGTAACACAATAGTGGATTGAAGGAAGAGGTACTCTCTCTAAATTTTTCTCTTTTTCTATTCAGTAAATAGACTTCTGGATTTTAGTCTCCACATTATTTTTTCAAAAGCGTTTTTAATTCCTCTTTAAAGGGCAGAGATAAGAGACCTGAGACAGGGTAGCGTAAACCCTTGCTGACACCTGAGTGGCTTTGTCTTTCATTAGTCCTATCTGCTGTGTTGTGGTTATTTGGTATCACCTACATCATTATTGTGAGGGTTTTTCAGTACAGAGTAAGACCATAGATTCAGAGATAATTTTGTTGGATTTTTAACATATTTATACATATGCTGAGCTCTGTATGTTACCCACCTTCTCCATTAAAGCACTTTGAATTTCAAAATCACTTTGGCCTGTGAGATTCAACAGTAGACACAGAAATAAAATTTTAAAGAAATAACTAAAATAAATAAAAGGCAACCCTTGGTGGAAAAATTCAAGTAACAGTGCCTTGTTATACTGGCTTAAAATACATCTGCCAGAACATTTCTCAAGGCCTTACATAGATAGTCTAAAGCTTGTCTTGACATTAAAACATGCAACACAATCTTTCCATATTTTAATGTCTTTTTAAATTATTCACACCACTGACATTGAAAGTACAGTATAGTAAATTGCAATGAGACATGCAACTCATCAAATTTTGTAACCAAATAAAAAAATTGTTATTAAATAAATCCTACGAGCAATGTATGCATGTCTGCATGTATTTTTCATCAGTGGTAAGCATATCCAGGTTACCAAGGATTAGTACGTAGGATTGACAAAAATTTTAATAATAAATAAAATAGGTATTTCTCAAGACAGTGCATAGTTTTAAACTAAATCACAAGGTCTTAAGGACATTATACTGCTATACATTCTAAATGCAAAGAACAAATCAGATGGAAAATATTTTTTTTTTTATGGAGGGTTAAATTTCATTCTAATTTTAAGGAAGACTTGGGTGATTTGAAAGTTCCAGTGGATGAGTTGCTGACATTGATAGAACAGCTGATGCAAATGTTAATTTTACACCAGAGTTCTAAGAGCAGTTTAAACTTTTTGTTTCGGAGGGTTTTTTACAATTATGGTGGCATCAGAGGGTGCTCAGAACACAAGCCTACTCCTGTCTTCTTAGCTACTCTTGTGAAAGTGTGTATTTAAAATAGTTTTAGAATTCCATCAATTTCAGTGGTACAGGATGAAGCAGTTGTTAGGCTGAAGAAAATTAAGAGCATTAAAAAAAATGCCAGTAAAGTGAAAAAAGAATCATGAGCAAATGATTCAGAGAAAGATTCCTTTGCAGATACCTGCCTAAAATAGTACAGTGTGTTGATCTGAAAAATAATAATCATATAAATCTACTTCCATATAACAGGGAGTGAGATAGAAGATACAGCCCAGAACCAAGTGTTGTAGAAATAACCTTCCCCTCCTTTAATACTGTGAGACACTGCAGCACAGGGATAGAAGGGTCAAAGAAATGAGCAGCCAAGTTATCTGGTCCTAGGTCCCCACAAAAAAGCTGATGTGGACAAGCAAGGTTAAGGCAAATCCTTCAGTCCTCAGTGTCCAAAGGTCTCAGGCAATGGGAGCACAGAAGTGCTGCGAGGGCTGAGGGTAATTCCTTTCCACCCCCTCTCTCTGCCAGCTGTTTGCCATCGCTGCCTGGCTGGAAGCAATCGCTCTGGCAGCAGGGTCAGTGCAAGGAATTGTTTCATCTACTTTAGCCAGATGCAGAGTCAACTGCTTTATTTTACAGGGCCTTCAGAAGCAGGTTCAACTTAGGAAATTAATTTTTAACTGACATTGCTCACAACTTGGTCTCTGTGTTCATCCACAAAGGGGCTTGTCTCCACAGGGATGTGATTTATAAAAAAACTGCTTCAGGTTCAGAGCACAAGCAGAACAAAACAATGTGGCTATTTTCTGGAGTGGCTTTTAGCGATGTTCTTATTAGAAACATCAGAATTATAGTATCAGCAGGTATGCACAGTGAAACCAGTCTAAAATGGCAGTAAGAAAGGTCCTAGATATCAGAATGTTCTCTTTGTGGTATTTCTAGATAGCACCCTTCACACATGTTATTTCTTTTGGCTTTATGCCATTAGGAATTGAAATCATAAGGACAATTAATCTTTCCAAATATATGAACCTAAAGAGGCACATGATGTAATAAAAACAGTCTTTGTCCCCCCAATTAATATACAAGCAAGCTTCAAATCATTCAGTGCTTTCACTTAGATTATTTCTTCAGTGATTAATTGTTTCTAGGCACATAGTAGAAAGAATATGAATTATGGCTTGTTATTTTTGATTTATGAACTGTTTCTGGTATTGTGCTACCAATGTTCCTCATAATAAAGATATGTAGTATAATAATTTCCTGACTTTTAAAATGATCATTCATGGGAAGGGACATATCTGGAGTATTAGTATTTGCATAAGGAGCCTTCAGTAGTCTGTTAAATTTTTTTACCTACGAAGACTAGACGGAGAAAAAATTTTAAAAAAGGGCAAATGAGCTGCTAGCAGAGACCCATTGTATGTCAGTCAGTGGGGTGATGGGGCTCACAGGTCCTCACTCCAACAATTTCATGGTTTGACAGGCCATTTGTTTATGCCTTTTTGGGTAGACCTCGGTAACAGGCTGTTTCAGTTATTTTGCAGTAAAAATAT
The DNA here is from genome assembly GCF_964237585.1 of Gallinula chloropus. Taxonomy (NCBI): domain Eukaryota; kingdom Metazoa; phylum Chordata; class Aves; order Gruiformes; family Rallidae; genus Gallinula; species Gallinula chloropus. The sequence goes on along the minus strand of NC_140087.1, from coordinate 89,941,452 downwards.
TCCAAGAGTTGAGAGATTTTAATTTTTGCTTCTATTTCTGGGGTTTTTAAGTATTTTTTTCCATTTTGTAGATCTCTAAAATAGACATTATAATTTGTAAATTGCAGAAACTTTGAAGTGTTAATTAAAATCCAGTGGGTTGAAAACATGAAGTATTTCTAGGCTGTGTTCATTCTTTTTCCATAAAATCCCAGAATCCATAAACCTCAGTGAAGAATTCATCTGTGCAGTCTCTAATAGGGAATTAATTTTTCCCACATATTCCTTGAGGATTTCAGGGAGACATTTTAATCCAGCCACTACTCCATGTGGGACCTAGGGACCTGCACTAAAAAGCACTGTTACTGTGTTTCCAAAGCTTAGGATAGCATCTTTATTAAACAGAAAGATATTCTTCTCAAGCAAATGACTGGAAGCTTGTAAAACTACTGACTTTACTATGTAAAGAAATGGCCTTCTCCAAACTTTATAAATGAAGCAACAAAAATATACCATGCAACAGGAAGTACCACAACCCAATTTAGTGCCCTTTTAAGTTTCACATCAGTGGAAAATGTGAATGACTGTAAGTGGCATTACCATCAGAGTATGCCTAATTCATAATTACCTACTTTGTGCACAGCAACAATTTACAAGCCCTCTATTCACTGGCAATTTGAAAAGAACTTTCAGATGGGATATTTGGTGGATTTCAATTAGACAAGAAATGCCTTGGAGGGTCAGTTGCATATTGTGACAGACATCAAAGATTTAGTTGTTTAGACAAGGAAAACGAAGGACATCTGACTATTATGAATATTTAGGAGGAGTTCTGTTTATTTCAACCTAGAATTTTACCATAAATAGATGTTTCAGTTGCAGAAAGCACTGCCTGCTCTGATAATCCAAACTTCTACTTTGGTTGTGTCCATAACTTGAAATCTTCAAATCTCTCATTTTCTGAATTTTAATGTTTTTAATTTATGCTACTGCATAGAATAATAGAATAGAATAATCCTGAAAAAAATCCTGTGCTGTTGCTTTTGTTCTAGTTTTCATGAACAGAAATTCATTATGTACTATTGAAGTTCAGGATAAATTTGGATATTTTTAACCTTGGGAAATTAGTAGGCTTAGATTTTTTCTGGACCATTTGATAATAACCTGACTAGTCCATTTTCTAAACCATGTGGATGAGTTGCATTTGAATTTGACTCTCCATGCTTGCGATGCTTTTTCCAGTGCACAGTTTAGATGGAGCAACCAACTCCACTAACTAACTAATTGGACTCCAGCCTTTGCCAGAAGAGGCAGCAGACTGATCTGGTTTACCACTGCTGAACTAATCTGTTAAATCAATGGACTTAACAAAAAAAACAAGCAAACCAACAACCCAAAACACAGTAAAAAGTCAGCTAATAATCTATCAGTTGCTAATTACTAATACAAAACTGCATTAAAAATCGAGCACTTCCACTGCAAAGTTTTCTCACATAAAGCTGTTTTGCCCTCATTACAGGTCACAAGCTTTCATTATCAACTTGGCTGAGTAATGTGAAAGATGGATCACTGCTATTTGTATAGTGATAGCCTGATCATTAATCCTTGAAAATCAGGGGACGTGTAATCTGAGCATTGAAACAGTCAAACCTTTGTCTTTCACACGCAGTTGTTCTATCCGTGTGGTTGCATGTTAGACACCTCTGTGTGCTTGGCTGCTTTTATCAGGCAGCTGGTATAAGGAAGGCCATCTTTCATAACTAATTTGAGCATGTGTGGCTTAAGTTGCATTTTTATAAAAATACCAACATGGAAAGGAACTAATAAAACAGGACAAATCCTATTGTAGGCTAAGGACAGAGAGGGGGGAGCAGCATGATCCATGAGGTTGAGGGAGATGATTTTTTCCTTGTACTCTGCACTCATGAGACTCTACCTGGAGCCCACAGCACAAGAAAGACATGGACCTGTTGGAATGAGTCCATGGGAGAGCCACAAAAATGATGAGAGGGTTGGAACACCTCTCCTGTTAGAACAGACTGAAAGAGTTGGGGTTGTCCAGCCTGGAGAAGACAAGGCTCCAAGGAGACCTCATTGTAACCTTTCATTACTTAAAGGGGTCCTATAAGAAAGACAAAGAGACATTGGACTTTTTTTTTTTTTTTTTTTTAATGAGGGTGGTTAGACACTGGAGCAGGTTGCCCAGAGAATTTGTGTGTGCCCCATCAGTGGAACTGTTCATGCTTAGGTTAGATGGGGTTAGATGATCCGTAAAGGTCCCACGTGATGAAGTGAGGCTAGAAAGAGCCACCAGATCAGTTAGAGATAGGAATAGGCAGGGAGGCAAGATTCAAGCAAGCTCAGGATTTTCTACAGTATTTGATAGCATAGAATTAAGAAATGTTATGAGCAAAAAAATTAATTTAATTTAATTTCATATATAATGGGATTTCTATTTGAAACACCCTGGAGTAGAAATTAAATGTGCTTGCACAGAAATTAAACACATTTTGGAAAATTCCTGAGTTTTGCCAAACTGTGTGGTTTATTCCTCTTGTCCTACACATCATGTCATATAAGATATTTATTGTCACATTACTGTATTACTAATGAGAGACTGGATCTATTTTGGGCCACATGTTGAATTTTTTTAGTGGTATGGTTAGGCTGCTTATATAGAGAACAGTTGAGAAAAATTAATATGATATTTCTGGTCAGTAAGGAATCAAAACAATATTCATATGGAAAAATAGCTGTGAATTGTGGGAAAAGAAGCCTGCAAATGAAAAACATGACAACACGAAAAACATGGGATAAAATAAATCTGTCTACCACCCAAACCACTGAATGCCTTTCTTTAACATGGTCCATTCCATCCCACAGGCCATTCCATTAAAAGAGTAAAAATATTTCCTTTTTGTTTTTTTTGTTGTTAAGTTTTCTTGGACTTCACGATTTGTCTCAGGGTTCCTTGGATAACACTGGTTGTTCATTTCTATAAATGCCAAACTTAGGGGTACATATTAGTAAATGAAAGAGTCAGAGGAAAGGACTGTTCACTGACATGCAGATGTCCACATGAAAAAATTAGTAACTTAGTTTGGCCCAGCCCAGTTAAGTCTTTGACATCTGGCTACATCTTAGGGTTTGGTATGGAGTATGGGTTGTTTTCTATCAGGTAGTTTAAATGTGGATATCCTGTTTCAGCATGTCAGAAAGCTCTGCTGTCCATATAGGAGAGAGACAGGTAGTGGCCCCTAAAATATGTTATTTACTTGGGTGTGTATGTACTACAGGGTTTGAGGCTCTAAGTACAGTTCGGCTCCTGGCTCACCATTTGGCTTATCAGCAGGGATCTGGAAATCCTGAGAAAGCCAGCTGCTAATTTTGATGCCCTGTTCTAAGATGCAGAATTAGACTGTGGGTTGGCTTCTGAAACTTGGGTTTAGGTACTCCAAAGTAGCTGAGCTACCCAAACTGCCCCAAAGCTAGTTTCTATGAACTTACTACTTGTCCAGGGAAGTTGATGGTCTTGAAGCCGCTTTAGCACTGCCTTCTGATTTCACTGAAGAACTGAGGCTCTTGCAAGATGGCTTCTGGTGGGGTCATGGTGGGTTTTTTTGACTTATAATGATATTGGGTTCTGGGTTTATTTTTTTAATATAAGTGTCAGGTCTAATTTCTGTGAATGGAAGTTGAGTGAGTTTTCAACTAGCTTGAATGCTGATGAATTTTAATTAGCCACATATGTGTTAGTACAGATTTTCTTCTTCAACTGGAAGAATGTCATGGCAGACCAGCTGATAAGAATATTTATTTTCTCAAAAGTCACATCGAGCAGACACTTCAAAAAAATAATTTGAAATGTGCTGTTTCTATGAACACTGCTTCCAGAATAAATGTTTGTTAAGATTAAGGGTTAAACAATGAAAATAATATAGAGAGGAATGCAGTTCCCTGTGGTTCAGGAACCTGTACTTCTTCATAATTCTTCCTTCTCTTTGGCTGCTTGCAGTGGGGGCTCCCTTTTCATAAATACACGATTTCCCAGAAAAGGAATGAGAAAGGAGGGGAAACACAGCCAAAATGAACTCATTCTCTTTTTAACTAAGTATTTCTGGAAAATACTTTGTGGTGCTTGCTCAGGCCTATTAAATCATCCAAACTATTTTATTGACACTGAAGGTTATCCATATAATCATTACAGATGCACTGACTTCAACAGAACTACTCTCAACTGTTGCAGATGATGATCAAGATCAAAGACACTGGCAACTACAGTGTCAGATGCTCCCAGCAACACTGTCTTACAGGCTGGTAACACAATGCAAAGCGCTGTAGGCTGATCTTCAGTCTATATTGTCCTATGTTTCTTTTATGCCAACTGGGCTTTGCCCACAGACATGATACAACATGTACAACTCTGTTGTAGGTATTTATTCATGTTGCTGTCATGTTTTTTTTTTATCTAGTGTAACGATTCTGTTGTATTACTCTTCCCTTTTAAAATTACTCCTTCCTGACACGTAAATATATTTTCATGTACTTTTCTCTGATCCATTTCCCTGCATATCGTTCTTAATCAGCAATGAAAACACCATAGCTGAAAAGAAGGACAAGGATTTCACACTTTCAAAATACACTCCACTCAGAGAAGGGATTGAAACACTGGCACTTTGATTTTTTTCTAGAAAGGTGTCAACAGGAACCTCATAGGACCAGCAAGATTCTTGAATGGGTGACGGCCATGACAAATTACCAGAAATCATCACAGTATGGGTTCCAGATCCATTGGTGCATCTGTACCCCAGATAGGATTTGGGCGAGCAACCACAAGAAATGCCCTTTCTTATAGGCAGTGTCACAATTAATACAGGGATTTCTGTACAGATCAGGTCTGAAACTCATCAAATTATATCAGGAGTTGGACTTGATGTTCCAGGTCCCTTCCAACTCAGGGTATTCTGTGGTTCTATGATATTCTTTCAAGTTTGACTTCATTAACACCACAAGGTTTAAGACTGGAACAGACATAATTCCAGGTAGTCCAGGACATGTATACAATGCCTCCTGAAGAATATAAGGACATTTTTATAGGAAAAGCAGGTAAGTGGCAAATGTCTGATTTTGATGAGTATCAAAGTATAGGAGAGAATAAAAAGTGACAATAAATTTCTCTCTCGTTTTTTATGATCTTTTAGCAAGTGTGAAAATCCCACTGGAAGCAGAATTAATGCCCAGGAGAGGTAAACACAGATACCTTCTACTACTCTAGGAACTGATGCAAACAGATTTTTTTGTTGTAACTCAGTTAGGAATCCAGACCTATTTTAACTGAAAGTGTGAAATATATCGAAGCAGAAGACAAACTTTATGTGACTAATAGTCTACGTACCCTTACCTATGCCTTTGTCAGTGCATATATTTTTTGGGCTAAACTCTCAATATGATAAAGGTGGGTAAAGAAAGACCAAAAAATATCTGGTTGTCAAAAACTCATTCCTTCGCATGTAAGGTATTTGACTATTGTATCTCCTGTGATCCTGGATGCACAGGATCATGGGTGCCTATAATAATAATGGGGAAATTCTGTTGATATTGCCCTTTTAGAAAGTTTCTTTTACAATGTTTATGACTAATATGCAGATTTGCCACATAATAGATTTTTTGTTCTTAGCAAACAAGAGCTCAGTACTTTTAGTAGCAAAAAAACCCCTTTTGTACTTGGAAGCCAACTGTACACATTATCTAGGCATTTGCATTATTATTTCTACTTTTTTATCAAATGGAAAGTTAGGTTAATAAACTTGATTATGATGAACAGTTCTGTTAGATTACAAGCTTCCTGGAGAAATGTGTATGTTTAAAGCCCTAAGGTAGCACAAGTAGCAGACCTTCTCTTTCATTTGAAGTGATGTGTTCATTCAATATCATATGGTTGATATGTTATATCTGTAATGAATAAAAAAAACCAAGTAAGAATAGAGCATGTGTCACAGAATCACAGAATCACTAGGTTGGAAAAGACCTCTGAGATCATCAAGTCCAACCATACCTACCTCTACCAAACCATATCTCTAAGCACCTTATCTACCTGTCTTAAATACAGCCAGGGTCGGTGACTCAATCACCTCCCCAGGCAGCTTGTTCCGATGCCTGACAACAGTTTCAGTGAAGAATTTTTTCCTAATGTCTAATCTAAACCTGCCCTGGCAAAGCTTGAGCCTATTCCCTCTTGTCCTGTCACCTGGGTGAAGAGATCAACACCCTTCTCTCTACAATCTCCTTTCAGGTAGTTATAGGTGGTGATAAAGTGCCCCCTCAGCTTCTTCTTCTCCAGGCTAAACAACCCCCATTCCCTCAGCTTCTCCTCATAAGGCTTTCTCTCCAGCCCCTTCACCAGTTTGTTGCCATTCTCTGGACATGCTCCAGGACCTCAATGTCTTTCTTGTAGTGAGGGGCCCAAAACTGAACACAGCATTCAAGGTGCAGCCTCAATACCAAGTACAAGGGCACAATCATTTCCCTGGTGCCACTTACATTGAATATGTAACACTTCCAAACAACTCACACAATCACAGTAGGATCAAACACTCATTACTAGCAACCGAGAGAAAAACACCACAATAATTAGAAGATTTGGCATTAATTGTGACAAAACCCTGCCACATTTTCCTTGTTGAATAATTTATCATCCCCAAACTAAGGAAGATAATATTCAAGAGGAATGATATATCCAGGATTATTTCTGGCAAGTCATTTCACTGTTCTGCTTTGGAGTTTCCTCACCAATTCAATGAAATAAAGACAGTCTTTGAAGTATTTTTGTGGTCAAATGTAATCTTCAGGAAAAATATTATTGTCCATTTATAATACGAAATTGTAACATAATGTTACCTCTATCATTTCATGTTAATATTCAGCACTGCTGCTATATGAAATTAAAAGTCAAATTCTGCAGCCTTAAATCCCTCTAAGAAGCAGTTAGTAATGTGAGGAGTCTCATACCTCCTTAGACTTCTTTCTCTTGATGAATTTCCCACCTCTCTTACAAATAAGAATGCAGCTTTTGTACTCATATGTTCTAAACTTCCAATAGGATCTGGTTTCTTATACATAAATAAATACTTAAGGCAATAAAACAGATCAAAGAATTCTTCCTAGTGCTTCTATATTATGATCATAAATTCTGTTTGAATCAGAAGTCTTAGAAAATCACTCTGACTTTATTTAAGTTGTGCATATAATGAAGAAATCCCTATATCCCTAAATAAATCTCACAAGTCATAGAATCATAGAATGCGTTAGGTTGGAAGGAACCTTTAAAAATCATGTAGTCCAATGCCTCTACAGTAATCAGGGACATTTTTACTAGATCAGGTTGCTCAGAACAATCTCACCACCCAGCTTGGTGTCATCAGCAAACTTTCTGATATCAGAGTCCAAGTGTGCCAAGTACTCACAGTAAGGAGTGTGAAAATTAAAGACTACGTAACAAATAAATAATATATGGGTAAGATTTAGTTGTAAAAATATTGCAATATGGAAATGTCTTCTGTTATAAGAGCAGAGTTGAATTCATCTGTTAATATCAACTGAACTAAAAAAAAATGTTTTCATATCAGAAATGCAATAGTCTACACAATTTCATCATCTCACCCACTTTTGGTCAATCTATGTGTAGCCTTTTTGATGTTGTTTTCACACATCTCAGAACTTGAGATAAAGAGACACAAGTCTTGGAAAATTAATACAGGGCCACTGAGAAAAAATAGGACGAAATTCCAGCTTTTGGCAGAATTCAAATACACTGAAACTGCTCTGAGATTTCAAAATGTCTCATTAATCTGCTTTGTCATTTTTGTTTGCCTTTGTTCTTCTGGGCTTTGGCCATGTCCTGAAGTACAACAAGCATTTGTGGAACATAGATTATGACAAACTTAATAAGGTCTAGAGAATTATATTATGATTATAAGATTTGTCAAGTGAGCACTTTCAAAACATGTTACATTTGTTATTTCAAGTCTTGCAATTTAGACCATATGTGACCTAATAACAGGGATTTGAACATTAATATACACTTAATGTAGCCTATTTCTAATTATTTTTGAGAGGTGCTGAAGTGCTAAAGGACATTATCATGCTCTTCAGACACATTAATAAAAAAAGAGTCATTGTTTGCATAAGAAAGCACCTTCTTTGTATCATGTGTCCCTGTCCACCCCCCTGACAAAAAAATAGGACTCCATCTCTACCAACAACAGTTGTCCTTTCAATATATTGATACAGGGAAGAATTTTCCAGCAGACGAGTCACTAAGCACACACCTTACTGGTGTTCTCTAGGCCTGCAGCTCTGAGTGCCTTTGTTGCAACCACCTTTTACAAGTGTATGGACAACATACAATAAGCCACAAAAGAGTGCATAACTATGTAGGCAGATCACTGCGATGAAATTGTTTCCATGAAAGACAATCTTGCACATATGTCAACACCTAGAAATGACATTTTGTCTTTTCATTCTCTTCACTCACCGTTTTGAGGAAGGTTTGTGAGATGGAGATGCCTTGGTTTGGGATGTTTTCTAGGGCTCTTTGGTTTGTGTTTCTGAAGTGAACTTTGTAAAAAAAAAAAGTCCTGAAGTTATCACACAGTTTATGCCATTAGTGTTGTTTGATCTTGCTCTTGCCATCTAGAGTTTCTAAAACTAATGTGTAGGCTAAGTAGGTCAAAAGAATATTTCTATTTACTTTGTCTGAAACAATGGATTCAAGCAGGCTTTCTCATTAAGGAGACATCTGTGTTTCATGCAAGTCTGTGTCATACAAATATTTTATAAAATTCAGGTTCTGTAAATACAGTAGGAACTGCACAGCAAGAGGCAACATCTTTGCTCATGCTTCCAAACCTTTTTTAATATGATTCATCACTTGGCTCAGAACTGTTCGCATTGAGTGTTTTCTATGGCTTGCATTTCCAGTTTTTATCTCACTATTCCTTTGCATTTTCTGCTACTAATCCTTCTTTCTTCCTTCCTGATTATCTTAAAACCACATTTATCAGGAGAGAAGGAATTTTATATAATAGTACTGTAATTTAGGCAACAATCATTCTTAAATGAAGCTACATCAGTCATAAAAGATTTACACTATTACTGTTATTTAAATAGATTTTGTGCTCTTAACAATCAAAGCCAGTTACGTGACTTCAGGTTGATGAGAATCTTTACTGTGGAAACAGTTGACCTATACTTGCAAAATACCTTCACACGTTCTTTTCCTTGAACCAAGCTAGGTGGTTGAAATGTTTTTTGGTTTTTTCTCATATTCATGTTCGGACTCAGCCTCATAAAACAGATAATCCTGAAAACAAGAATGAAACAAAAAGTAACTGAATTAGTAGATGGAGAGTGTCAGAACTTCCTCTGTGTATCATGAAGTAGGGAAATCAAAGTTAAATGCAAAATGAAGATAAAAGAAGACTGGAAAAAAATTCTGTCCATTTAATGAAGGAATGAAAATGTTTCTTAAAAATATTGCACAAGACTTTTGAGCAGATGACTTGCTTTTGCCCTCCGGAGATGCCTGTGAAATGGAAACTCATGAAATGTTAATTGGATAAATTATTTTCTAAAAATGATTTATTTTTTAAGAAATTCAAAACATTAAAACAAAACTATCATCATAGCCCTTAAGAGAATGTACCTCTACTTTAAAAATGCCTGTTAAAATATTGAAATGATACTATGATTGTTATTTGTAATTGTTTAGATCAGTGAAGTCTTTTGTAATAGAACTATGATGGTTATATCTGTACAGCTAAATAAAGGCTGCCAGGAAACTTTGCAAGTTACAGAAACTGGACTCTGTATAGCTATGTTTTTAGAAATGTCCATGGTGTATTTTAGGTCCACAATAGCTAATTCACTTTCTGACAGCTCCTGGTGAGGATCAGGGACCAGACAGACCAACGATCATTCCAAGCAGGTTGCCTGTGTCCAGCTCCATAATTTCTCATAAGTCGTTTTGGACACAGGTTATTGAATGCCAGCTGGCCTTATTGCTGAAAGAACAATCCCTAGCATCTTTAATTTATTGCTATTGACATAGTCATCGCATCTATCAAATACTTTTGACTATGTGAAGAATCCAAGCATAGCTGTTACCACAGGAATGACAAAAAGTGGCACTTTGTGCAGATTTACCTTATGCCTCCATCCAGGTCCCTCTTAAGAAGTGAAGTTTTCTGCCCCTACTCACTCCAATCTGGAATTTCACAGCGTTCACACTTCTGAAGTTTGATTAAAGCCTGGTTAAATTTACCTGTTTCTGGCAAGCATTCAGTACTATGCAATGCTACAACAATTTCTTTCTTGTAGAACTTTGTTATAACTGATATTGCACCTGCAACTGCCTTTAAATAAAAGGGCCTTTTAAGAAATGAAGAAAATGTTGAAACATTATATTATATTTATAAAACCATAGTCTACTCATTTGTTTACACTAAGTCAATTTTGTGTCTTCACCCACAAGCTTCACCAAAAACCTTTATTAGATGATGTTCTCTTTGGAGTCCCAGTAGCAGAGAAGGTGCTGGATGTCTTCTTTCGTCTAGTCATGGGACCACTGGGACAGATTGCTGTCTTTGGTTTGCCCTCCATGGAACACTTCCAGTCTCCAGTTTCCTGCTAAAGGAAAACTGTCTTTTTCATGGATGTCAGGCTTCTAAGTCCCTTCTACAAGCAGGAGTAGATATTCAGGAGCCTGTTGCCAGTTACCTAGACAAGACAGAAGTGGTTTACTTGGGAAGCCTTTGTGGGTTACAATCAGGAGCCTTGTGTCTATGGGAGAATGCTCTGAGACCTCTTCCTGGTCCCAACTAGCCATGGATAAAGCACATTTGGGCATATGGATGGACATTTATTATCTAACATTCTTCTGCATGTCACAGCCATAAGGATATGAGATAACTCCAATTAATTCTAACTTAAAATAAGCAAATTTTGTGGTTTACATGCAGGTTTTTTTGTTTTGGAAAAAAAATGTATGTACTTGAAATACCTAATAGGAATCCAGCTTGTGGCAGAAATAAATTATTTTGCCCTTTAAGACAGCATATATGCCTAGACAAATACAGGCTGAAAAATAAGCAGAAATTCTGAAAGATTTGTAGCTCCCAAAAGGAAGCACATTTAAAAAACTGAAATAACCCACAAAAATTAGTTGTAAAAGTGCTATGCTACAGTTTATTAATGAATTGATGATGTTAAAGGTCTTTTCCAGCCTTGTGATTCTGTGAATATTATTGTAGGACTCTCGGCCATGTAGCAAATATGGTAAACTAGAAGTCAGTAAAAGGGAAGTTTTATTATTACATTAACAAAACCTTGGAATAAAAGCTGTCTAGTTAGAATACAGGTTTCCAAACAGCATCTTGAGTGTGTCATAGTTACAAACTCAGGCTTTGATGCTGCTTTCTTCTATAAGCAGAGTCCAGTAAGAAAAATAATAATGCCATCTGTCATTAGGTTCCTGAAATCATCACTTGTCTAGCAATGCTGTTGTTAACTCTGAAGGTCAACATTATTTTTTTTAGCTAAGGTTCTTGCTGCTATTTCAATATCATATTTGTTTATGTATGTGCAGCTGAAGTATATCGATTAGCCAGCTCTATGGAATAAAACATAAACATCTGTTGTTCTCTGTATATTTCTGTGTGTCCTTGTGAGTGTAGCTTCTGAGACTGTCAGAAACCAACATAAATAACAAAAGACTACATCTAAGTAGGTCATCTGATGCTGCCCAGTCTTCCCACTTTACTTGTAATTTGAAGTTGAATACAAGTTTAAAATCTGTTTCTTTTCCTGAAAGCTGTGGTGTATGATTTTTGCAAACAACGTTAGGAGCAGTAGTGTAACTACTTGTATAACTTCCTAACACAGTACAAAGGAGTGAACTATGTCAGTTGAAGGCATACATACAAGGATTTACCAATAATTTTGGAAATTAAGACAGGATGCAATATGAGATCCACTAGGATATCACCAAACCAAATACATAATAAAAACTGATCTTGGTTAGGATTATGGACTTTAAATATGTTTGCATGTAGTTATTCACAAGAAGTGTATTTGTTTAGATTTAGCATTGGAAAATGGTATTGAAAGGTTAAAATCTGGACTGGGAAAGACAAGAATGTCAGACATGAATTTCTGCTTATCACTGCAAGATTATGGGAGGGGGCCAACAACACAAGTTATGTTGACTAGTGATGTTTTGATTAAATCCATAAAGACCAAATATGTCTTAGATGCTAGTGAGTGATGCCAGAAGAACTGGGAATTTTCTAACAAGAAAAAAAGAAGAGGCGGGTAAAGACAAATAAATGTACTCTGGAGACCTGAACCACTGATCTCACTTCCAAACAACAGCGATACCACTGTTTGTGTTTCTGATTGACAAGCCAGGTCTCACAGGCAGTGTTTAGCTTAAATCCTAGGTCAGATCAGGCCCTTGTTATGAACATGTCATGTTCCTCTCTGAGCCATTCACTTTACTTTCCTTAGCATAGAAACTGAGATATGGAGAAGAGAGAGGGAAAAGGGCATCTTAGACACCAGCACCCTAGTCTATCACAGAAATGGGATGTGGTTAGGGCACATACCTGAACCCAGGCTTCCCAGATAACAAGCATTCTTGAGAGTATTGATGCAGGCCGCTTACATTGCAAGCAAAAGGGTAGAGTTTGTTCACAGTCTGGACTACCCTTGTCCACCCTGTCTGAATCAAGAAAAGAGCCCACTGTAACAACCCATAATTTCTGAAGGCTTTAAACCTAGCAACAGCAGCTCTTTTTGCAAGTGGAATTGACTTTTTTTTCCTAGAATCTTCTGTTAGATTTAACAGGAAATTGCTTATGAAATTGAGGGGTCTTAATGTGGGACATACCTGAAGCTTCAGACTAAAAAGTGATTATTTTAAATACCCAGAAAGAGCCTCTTAAATTATTAATGCATGTGATCCCAGAGAACAATTTTTTGTTAAGCATGAACCTCCATTCACATGTCCTAAGAGACTGACTTGATTAGCATGTTTGGCTTTACTGCTTGTTTCAACAAATTAATGAAAGGGCTGACTTCCTGACTGCAGCTCTTTTAACTTGGCCATCAGGGATGCATTGAAGTTCTGATGCAAACTTCTTAGGAAAGACTATCAGCTTGTTAAAACTGGCCTTGTAATCCCATTAGTCAGACTGTGAAACAATCACTGAAGTTGTGCCTTGCTAAGCCTTACTACTGGCTGTGAGTCAGGAAGCATGGCCAGCACTTAATTAACTGACCCCTTTTGTTGTTTGGGCCCTTCAGGACTGAAGGACTTCTATTAAACTGTTTTTGCCATAAAAGGAAGTTAGGAATTGTTTCTCATAAATGTTTAAGTATAGCCTTTATTATTAACTCCTGAGTGTTGGTCCTTGGAAGTGATACTCACATGCATAAAGGAAAGCATGTGCTGAAGGGTTTTGCTGAGTTGAGGTGTCAGAACTCTACTCAAGATTTTCATGAGGAGTTATAACTTACCTCTGAGACTACATTTCACAGAAGAGGAGCAAGGATGTGATACCCAGGAGAGAATACAACCTGAATCTTGCTTTTCACGGCTTCTATTGAAATCATGAGTGTATTTGATTTGAGACACTATCATAAGTTTAGCTTCTGTTTTCCAAGATGCACACTGGACAAAGTCCATAGTTGCTGTATACTGCTTTGCCACCTCCACATAAGCTGCCACTTAGACTGTGTAGAGCATCCTCTTGTCAAATCTACCATAGAGATATATATATATTTAATAAGAAGATTCTAAACAATACCCTGGACAGCTGTCTGTTGCCACTAGTATTTTTTCATCTTCCCTTGCAAAACTTTTCCTATCATCTAGACTTCTTTTTTTTTTTAATTCTGGTAAAATATGTCCAACGTTACACTCTGATAACCTCAAATTAAGTTAGAGTTTGAATCTGTCTCTGCTGTGAGGCCTCCATACATGTAGTGCCGAATGCCATTGTTCTTTTTAAAGCTAGGGTCTCACTACCCTTTGCTAAAGTAATTTTCTCTTTTCCTGCAGACCAAAGCTAAGTTTGCATGCCTCCAGCATGCAGATATTCTTTCTCATTTTATATTCAATATTCTTTCTCATTTTATAAATCTTCCTAGTCTTGGGCCTCCAGGATGTACCACCAACTACAGACCATCAGCAGTTGCTGGAGATCTTACACCCCAGCAGCCTGTGTCCTGCTGCTGCTGCCATCTCCAGCTCTCCTCAACAGTAGCTGCAGAGTCCCAGAAACTTGTATTTTGATCCTGCCTTCCTTAGGAGGGGAATGTTGCCCACTGTTATACCAGACCAAAGCCAGAGTTACACAAGATCAAAAAAACCTTACTGTCGCCAACATTTTGTTTTCACTGCTGGGCAGGATCTTTGAAGTTATGCAGCCATTTGACTGAGTGGTAGGGATTGAGAACTTTACAAGTTCAGAAAAAACCTGAGCTACTTCAAAGTATCTTGTCTTGCAATGGTAGGGACTGGCAAAGCACCTGTTGTTAAAGAAAATTTGGAAGATCAGGGGATGAAAAACATGAGTTCATCTTCACCTGAATCCAAAGGCATGAAGGATTTAGATAGTAATGGTGCTTTACTGTAATTTGTAAGATTATTAATATTTAACAAAAATGTATTGACCAACTCAGTAGGACAGTTGATAGTATCATACTCTATCAATGTCAAAGGAAAAGCTGTAAATGCATTTTCAAATATGTTTTAATTATGTGTGATATCTTCCATCTCATCCTTCTCATGTTAGGTTGTGCCTGTTTGTGTTGGCAATGCAAATGTGTAAATTACATAACACAGACTGATTTACTCCAACCCTCTGAAGACCAAACTGTTGAAATGTCCAAACAGAATCATTCTAGCAGCCAAGAGTGTCTCCTCGTTTCCAAGGCATAAACACACAGCACCTGCATTGTTCCAGACCTTACTCCTTCATCCAGATAATTCATCCCTGTGACAGTTGAAAATGTTATTGCCATGAGTATCCAAGCAGGGTGTTGCAGGTGCCCCTCAGACCACTTGTCCATCAGAGCGTGTCACAGCCTCTCCACTGAAGTGGCACCTTCCTGCCAAATGGGCTGGAAGCCCATGCTGAGCTTTTGCATCTCTCTGGATTCTGCACAGTCCCAAACAGAATGGTGCAAGTGTAAAATGTCTGTTAGGCCTATTTACACATTAAAGTGTGCTTTTCATCATACAGCTGGGTAGACCTTGGTGTATACCAAAATAAGATCACTGCTGGAGTGAGACTGTGATAGCCTCAGCACCACCAGCTACATACTGAGAACAGTGTGATGCCTTTTTTTCTTTTACTTTTGCTTTTAACTACAGATGTGTTGCCTTCCCCTTCCCTTTTGCATCAGCAAGCTGTTTCTCAGAGAGCTGTGGCAAGAAGTAGAAGACGTCAAGTCTCCCAGGAGCAGAGGGCAAGCAGCAGTCTGGAGGTTGGGCAGGGATGTGAAAAAGAGGCCCTGGCCATGACAGCAAACCCTTAACCCACAGGAGTGCCCTTAACCCACAGGACACTCCCATAATGCAGTAAGATATTTTGTTGGGTACCGTAGTGCTCTGTCAGGGTATTTAAATGCAGCATTTACACCCAGAAGGGACTTAGACTTGGAGTTTTAGAAAAGACTAAGTTGAAGATAAAAATCCAACTTTGAATTCCTGAATGCCCAGCCTCAGGGAAGTGTTTGGATGCAGCAATATTTTTTCAGCTCAAATGAAGTACATGATAATTGCAAATACTCTCAGGCACATTTAGGCAGAAACATCAATGTAAACAAAGAACTGTGTTCTTTCATTTCAATATTGAAGATGGAACAAGAATATTTATTATCTTCTATATTACACATTGCATTAATAAATTTTTTGAAACCAATGGGAATATACATGCATTTTGGAGAAAATCCTCCAGGAAGGAATTTTTTGGATCATGGCTAAATGATGTGAGAAGTTGTTACAGAGGCCAAGAGGCCCTTCTTTTTTGTTCATGTGAATGCTCAGTAGTAGAAACATCTTCTGCCAAGATAAATGACCTTTCAGTAAACTAAGAAAACAATGCAAATGAGAGAACCAAAGTCTTGCAGACATCTGAAATCTACAAAGAAACACAGAGAAAAGCCTATATTTTGTTTTTTAAAACCACATCCTTTGGCTAAGAAATGTCTATAAGCATCTCTGTATGTAAGGCATCTGGATGAACTGAGCAGAAGTGACTGAATTCTATATTTGTTAAAACACTTGTGCTAAAAACTGAAGAGTTCTGCAGAAGTTTCTGCTTGAAAAAGGCACCACAAGATGGCACCTTCTGAAGAGAATATCTAACATTTAAATGAAAAAAATGGTAATTTTATAAAGGGCTGCTCTTGAGCATATAGTGGATGTGAATGAGTAATGCAACAAGGCAAGCAGTAAGATGTGGAAGCCTAATGCAGTCTTTGGCATGTATAGATGTGCAGTCCATGACTGAAAACAGTTTATATACCTGTTTAGCTTTGTGGCTAATCCAGTAACTATACTGCATGTGTATATGTTGCATATTTGTAAGGAATTTCAGGTCTTAAAACATATTTTTTCATCCCTACAGAACAGATTTGAGCATAAGCTACTGAGCCTTCAAAGTCTAATCAGAAGACAATAGCTGCAAAATACAAACCCTCCAGAGTTCTAATTAGGAGATTAAAATCGTATTTTGGTTAATGATTAAAACTTCACTGGCAAGGAGTTGCAAAGGAAAACAAATATTTTTCCTCACTTTAGCAACTTTTTCTCTCTCTAAATAATGCAGTTATAGGTATGCATGGACAAACACACCTTGTATTTTGCATATACACAGGGTGAGTATGCATACAAGCACACTTCTCCTTGAAAGGCATTTCTTTTTTCACATTTTTTTCTGTGGACAACTATTACCACTGTTCCTGAATCGAGGCTTTTTCAAGATAAAAATACTACTTTTAAAGTATTTGAAAGGAGTACAAGTAAATTAATCACCTTCCTTACAAAACATCTTATCAACAGAATTGTATTTGGTAGCTGTGCCTTAAGGCATTACCATTTAATGTCTCAACATTTAGTGGTGTCTAATCCTTTAGCTGAGGGAAATTCTCCCACCTCCAGCACAGGTGCCAGGGAAAGGATCTGTGCGGCTGGAGATTGGTGCTCAGTCCCCTGGCTCCCCTCCACCAAACTGAGCTTTAACAGCCCACTGGTGTTGTGGCTCCTGAAATGGAGGGTTGAGGTGTCAAAGCAAACCCAATTGCACACTGCGCTGGTTTTAAAAACTGTCCAGGGGAGCAGGAATAGGTGAGATTCAAGAGTGGCCTATGCAAGCTGATTTTCAGACCAAAGGAAGGTTTTCAAGAAATGTAGTTATCAATAGACTGGTTCAGCATTTTTGTCAAGGATTCCTTTTTTCTTTTGGCTCTGAAGCTCCTTGTGCCTTCTCACAAATATGAATAGGATAGATGGTTTCCTATTGGCATTGGTGTCTCTTTCTATTTGGAAAGCATTTTCCTGTGTTAGTGGTGGAGCAGAAGTTGGCATAGTGTTTCAGATGTTTACTAGTGTGGCTGTCAGCTTGTCCGATGCCAGGAATGATGGCAATATATCTGTCTCCAGAGAAAGAACTGTTTGTTCATTTAGCTTTCCCCTTTTTACTGTGTACTCCCACAGAAATAAACCAAATGGTTTGCAGTGATACTTCTTAGATAATTGACCTCTGGGGATCTGCCACACAAGCCGGTAAAATGCGCTTGATTGCCTCAGTGTAAAACATTTGAAAGACCTTTTAAGCCAATATTATTACATTATTGAACCAGAGTACAGCATAGATGCAGTTAAAATTGTGTGTTATTCTTCCCACTTCCATGTGCAAGCTTCTAGTGCAGAGGATTTCAGAACAATAACCCTCTATGGAATTTGTTATATTAAATTTAGACACTAAAGAACATAATTTGCCTAATGATGAGAGGTTTGAAATATTACAAAATCTGCAGCTGATAATCACTCGCTTCATAACTTAATTTAATATCTCAGTTCTTAGCATATACACTTGCTATGAGGTTATGTCATAAAATCCAATTGCTTCATAGAATATTTTACTGGTAAATTATCTTTTCTAAAATTGTGGGATGAATAGAGCAATAGCAATTCCACAGAAAGCAGGTTTTCTGAAAATTAGTTATTAAGCTATGTTATCACCACCTGTGGAATGATAGTCTTTTTCCAATATACTGTAATTTTACCTTTCTGCAAGCCTAGGCAGATAAGTAAGATAAATCGGTATTGCGTGTTTTTAAAGACATTGCATTTTTACGTCAAAATATCAAACACAATATTTAAATGCTGATCATTTGCCAAATGGTTGAAACCACACACCTGACAATTGTTCCTTAAAATTAGCAGAGGTCTTGTCCAAGTATGGAATTTATGGTTTCTGATAGTATGATATTTTCATTTGTGTCAAACTATTGGCAAAACTTGTATATATCTGAATGACTAATGAAGGCAGAGATAAACAGGGAAATAGATAAAGGCCACAACATTGCAAACCTGTGTCTGGTATAATTTGAGGTTCCTATCAGTCACACTGAGCCTTTCACAAACTTCTAAATTATGTCAGCCTCTAAAAATGGACTGCTTCATTTTCTAGGTAAGTCAGTGATATGTGAGTTCACTGAGCACAATGCCTTTATAATCACCATTAATCTTCATGGAAAAAAATGCTCTATGTGCTCTGGAATGCACTGCATCCATTCTCCTCTGAAACCTCATCTTTGTTCCTAGTAATTACCATCTGCTTTTAATTTCTGACATTCTGTGTTGGTGGCAAAGACTATTCAAGCTTCTGTACACAATATGAGCTAAGATAGTTAATATATTTTTATATAGTAGGGCCATATTTCTAAAAGCAATAAATAAAATTTAGCTTGTAAAGGAGAATATAATGTACTTCTGCTGATGCCAGTTTAAACAAAAGTATGAACTAGATACCATTTACAGATCTTGCTGTGAGCAGCCCATACATTCTGCTTACATGTGTGTAAGATTACAAAAAGTTCTTGTAGAACCAAACTTTGTTGTAAGAACAAAAAAATAAAACCCAAATCCTTATATCAACCTTTTCTTTTTTCCCCAGCACATGCAACTAGTTAATATAAATAGCATCATGCAGTAAAGGAGTCAAGATATGTTTTGGTCCAGCAAGAAAAGATTGGACACTCATTGTGAACACTCCAAGATTTGCACTTTCTGATCTTTGGCATTTGGATCAAACTGGGGACTCTCAGAATCCGTATTTTAACATAAATCAGATGGCTAATGGATCACACTTGGAGCTGGTTTGAGAGAGATGCTTCTCTCTTCTCTGGCTTTGATTTAAACTCTTGCAAAGCTTTCAAACTTCCAAAGAGTTTTCAGAAGGATAGTATATCTAAAACAGCAGGTGCCTTCTATCCCAGGGTTCCTTACCCTGCTTGAAGGTTTACTTGACTTGTTTGTTTTAACCCCAAATGGTACAGAAAACCCTCATAATGTTACCTTCTAACCTACATGCCATCAACTTGAAAGTAGTGACAGAATGTTGGGTCATGGTTTGAGGAAAACTTCACCCCCCAAAATGCTGCTTGCTTCACTGAAGATTCCAGGAGACATTCTAATTGTTAACAACAACACTTCAAGAATATGAACACTGGGTTTGGGGGACTAGGTGGAAGGACTTCATCTTTGAATACAGCTGGCCAATACTTTAAAAAAAAAAAAAAAAAAGCAATTCTTCTATCCAATGAGCCAAGACCCTGCATCACTCTGGCATGTCAGGTACTTTTGGGGCTTTATCCAAACCTAAATGAAATAAATGGAAACAATCCAATGGTGGATTTCCCAGTTGGCTCAGTTGAGCCTGACAGATCCAGATATCTCATAATGTCTACTCTTTCTACTTCACACACACACAAAAAGAAAAAAGAAGCAAAAACCAAAAGACAGAACAGTTCCATAGCCTCCAATTGATAACATTTTACTTGCTTTTAAGTACATTCATTTCATACAGGCCTAGCATGCAGCAGCTGCCCATTTTGATGTGCTGATGGACCCTGGCTCTGCATTGAATTCACCTCTGCCTCCCATGAAGAAAAGAGCTCCAGGGCCTTCTGCAGGATCATCTCCTCTGGCAGCACTTTCCAGTGTTCAGGAACACTCAAATACTGCTTTTTGGAGCAGGACAATGATGAGTAGGATGGATAATATGCATAGGTAGGAATTTGCCAGCCCACATATTTCACTTGTTTGTCCCAGCTTGACAGTAAGAATATTTTCTTAACTTAATGCTGGAGTATCAGCTTATTTTGTTTTTTCTCTGAATTGGGTTCTACATAATATATCTTTGGAGAAAAGGCAACTGTTGATAAAAGATTTGTTTATTTTGTCCTTTTAATTACTGACTATGATTACATCAAGAGATAAATAATGTGGAAAAGGAAGGGATATCTAAGTTAAAGAACAATATTGGCACAAGAACTATCATGCATTAACCAGCCAGGAACTTGGTCTGGAGCCCATAGTAATTCAAATAATCAAAGCAATGCTATTCTGTAATTACTTTCCTGGGGCTGTAGTATGGACTAGAAATCTAACCAATTTTAAGAAAAATTTATGAACAACATTAGATGAAGTGGTTTCTGAAGTAGCAGGGCACTTGAATCAATGACACAACAAGTACTTTCCAGTGCTGGATTGTAAGATCATAAACTAAACTACTGCTGCTCTATTTCTGTTCTTCAAGTAGCAGCATGGACCAAGAAATTAATTTCATGTCTCTATAGTCAATTGTCTGTTGTCCAATATGTTTTGAGATTGACTTATCCTGGATAAGGGTAGTGGAACATGATGGCCAGACCAGATTAAAGCTGAATCTGGCAGAAACTTCTGCAGTGAGCTTCCTGCATCCATATCCTGAGTAAATAAAATCTGACAGACCAGAGCAGAGCCCTGGAGCTTCTGGCTGTTGGTGATGGGCTCCTGAATATTCCATGTTGCTGTGAAACTTAACATGGGCAAAACACTTTGTAAAGACGTAGAATACACTGCTATGCTCAAAAATGCTTGGAAGCTTGGTGCTGAAACCAAGTTTTGAAGGACTGAGCTTCTTAGTTCTGGCTTAATGCCAGTCATGCCAGACCCTGCTCACTTGCTAAACAGCAACCCAATCCTTCCTGTGTTTCCCTTTTCATGGTTTGCATTACAGAACCCACTTTTGACCTGGAACAGTGGTGGACCTGACCTAGCTGTGTGCAGCTACATGGCTATAACAATCCCTCTTGATACACTGTGTAGTCCTTCAGAGGTTAGAAAACACCTGGGTCCATTGCAGTATTTTCTGATGTCCCATGAGTAGTGTTGGAAATAGATTGCTTCATTGCCTGCAGATAATGATGGGATTCCTGCAACTGTGATATATTGATCATACGGCATGTGTGCATACATTATACACCATACTTCACACAAAATTTTAAACCTGACATTCAACTCTGAAGGAAAATCTTAAATTTGCCTCTTACTTCTCCTGCCCAATGGCATAGTCTTTGTTTCTCTGCTCAAAATTGTTATTTTGATTCCCTTCCACCCTTAATTATCTTCCCTCATTCAGTACACAGGATAAATGGGTGTAAAGATGGGTGAGGTATAACCAGCATATAAAAACACACATTTGGGAAAGACTGGCAGGTAGAGGTTTTTCCCCTTTATTTTTGTTTCATTGATGTAAATTGGTATTTTTCTTATCATTTTTTTTCCAGCAACAGCTGAAGTATTTTTTCTGACATTTTCTAAAACTATTCTGCCAAATGAAGACACCTGTCACAGAAAATGTCACATACATGGCTCACATTTGCAACATTATACATTTCTAACTTTCAGAAGTGAATGCGCCAGAAAATCTGACAGTCCTCCCGTATGCTTCATCCTGTAGCTGCTCTCTCAGTTTACTTTCAGTAACTCCAGTTTTGATCCACACTTTGATCAAAACTTCAAGAAAATTTCTTTCTCTTGGGAAAAACTTTTACTGTTTTTAAAGGTCTGTTCTATGAAGCAGAAAGAAAACTTAATTTTGAAAATATTTCCCTGGAAATAACTTTCCCCTTTGCACTGCCAGTTCCTCTTCATTAATGAAGGTGCCTGGAAGCCTTGATACCCCTGGCCCTAGGACCAGAAGATAGATGCTGGAAGTCCAGAAATTCCCAGCCCTTCTACCCAGCAGAACTGCTTGTGAAATGTGAATTCTGGAAATTCAGAGTTCTTGAACATGATCTGACAAAAGAAATAGTTTTGCTGGCAGAAATCCTAGCTGGCCCTATTTTTATTGGCAACTGAAGGCACTGGTCTAAACTGTCCAAGACAGCAGGTGACTGAAGATCATCTCTCTGGTTAAGACCCACAAAGCTGGCTATTCATGAGATTCAAACTGAAGAGCAGGTCTATATTTCTCTCCATGGGAAAGCAGGTGCTTAAAGGTAGTTGACTGGAAATGCTAGGCAAAGATGACAGCTGGACACACTCCTTGCTGGATCTGGGCACTGGGAATCCTATTTTGAAGACATGAATGCTGACTTCAGCAAACAGCTGCTCAGTCCCAGGTCACAGACCTAATTTCTCTCTGAATCTTGATGGACTCAGCCTTAGAGCTCCTACTTCCAGAGGAGTACCTCTAATCTATACAGGAGCACCCTCCAAGGATTTTCAGGCACACAAGGAATAAGCATCTGGGTAAGGGGGTAACAGGGTTGTGCTGCACAATGAAAGAAAGGAGGACGGTGGTTGTAACTCCCCATTGCTTCTGCCTAGCATCTGTCTCCTGTTACCCCAGGCGATTCCATCTGGGGCTGGTCAGAAAACCTCTAATGGTGACTAATGCCTGATATGATTTAATGGCCACAGCTATCCTCACACAGGTAAACTGTAGCTGAATCAAATCCCAAAAGCGGACATCAGCGCTTCCGTAGGACAATTTTTGTAAAAGATGCCTTCATTTGTTTCATCTGGCTGGAATGTGAGAGCAACATCTGTGAGTTGAAATGACTAGATCAAAGGACTAATCAAGACAGGCTTCTCTGTTAGCTAAATAACATGTAGGTGAAGCTAAAAGTCTCTAAACAAACCTGACAGATTTTTATACATTTCCACAAAGAAGAATTTTATCATGTGTGCCTAACTGGCTTCATCTTTGGTAACTCATGAAAAATGATAGGTAGATGGTGAACAGTTGGTGCCAGAATCAACATTCTTTCTTTTCCTAGAAGCTGAATATTTAAAGATTTTCCCATCGGAAGGATTTATGTAAGGATTTATGGAACTTGAAAAAATTGGCTTAACCTCTGTTATTCCTTTGTCTTTTGGAAGTTTTATTTTTAACTATTTTTTTTAAAATGTGAAAAATAGTGAGCACTTCTTCATGATGTCCATGAGACCACATTGTAAGTTTGCTCATTATAATTTTCTTTTATTTAACATGTTTTGCAGGAGTAACAATTCTTTAATCAGTAAGGAGACCTAATTGCACAAAATCCACACATTCAAAGCTCAAGATATTGTTATTCAAATTAGTTTCCTTTCTCTGGAAGCTGTTTCTGCTTTCCCTCATCCTAACAATAATCATCTGGAGAGCATGACTCGATCTTTTCTGGTGTTAATGACATCAGAATTATGTCTTGATCTATTTATTTGTAAAAGTGTTAAGTTTTCTTGTCTCTTCTGAAACATTTGAAAGGGAACTAAGCACTAAAAATCTAATGAACAATGGCAGTAAGAAAATGTGAGGCACAACAGCACTGCTTTGTCATGCAAAGATTAACTGTGGTCAGAAGTTTATCACAAATAATATCAGTAATAAAAAGACATGAGTTGAAGATAGAGTAAGAAAAAAAAGTTAGATGAATTCTCATCCAAGTAGGACATTGTCAAATCAGTTGACCCTGCTCTGATCCACCTGAGGACACTTACAAAACTGACTGAAATAATTTCCAAGCTACTATTGATTGCTTTTAAGAACACTCAAGGGAATGGTGAAGGTCTGAGAGCCTGGAAAATGGCAAATACAGACCCTATCTTTAGAAATGGGAAAAAGAGTCAGAGGAATCATTTTAACTTCAGTTCCTGGAAAAGTACTGGAACAATAATCAACTAAACTATTTGTAAGCATTTGGAAGATAATGGGGAGGTAAGTAAGAGCCAACATGGATTTGTTGTGAATAAACCTCTAAAAACTAGCTTCAATTCTACTTATGATGGAGTAGGAAGCCTTGTGGACAGAAGAGAGTCAATAGATGCCAGATATCTCTTGACTCCAGTCAGAATTTTGACAGTTTCTCAAATAACATTCTCATAACCAATTTTAAGATATATTGTCTTAGCAAACAGCAGTAAGATTTGCGTTAGGCTAAAATGTAACAGTATGTAGGATTTCTATTCGTCTTTAGAGCCAATGTAGGTATTTGTATAGAGAATGATATTATTCTTTTTATGGATAATACCAGGTTGGGGTGATCCTTAAGCAAACTAGAAGGTAGTAGTGCAATCCTCACAAACTGCAAACGTGGCCCAAAAATAAGACATGGATCAATAAACATACTCAGGCATATAGAATAGTCTGTGTAAATAATGTGATCAACAGCTTTGGTAGCAATTCTTCAGGAAAAGCTCAGAGTGCTATAATACATCACAAACTCTACACGAAACAGTCATGTGGCTGAGGAAAGGCAAATATTCTGAGATGTATAAACAGAAATTTTGTCCATAAGGCATGTCTACTCTGTTTGATAAGACAACAGCAGGAGCATAATGTTATGCTTTTGAGGTCTTTATTCAAGGGATATATAGACCATTTGGGAAAAGTACAATGAAGAAGAATGATCAGAGGTCTAGAAAGTATGATCTATGGAAAAAAATATGCTAAAGGAATTTGGAATGTTTAGACTGGAGAAAGGATGGCTGGAGAGGGTGATAACACTCTTTAAATATGTAAAAGGTAATAAATAGAACAAACTGTTCTGTCTTTAGCAGGCTGAGATTGTAGATGATGTAGCTCAGACCCAAGTGACAAAACCCTGTCAGTGAGGAGAGTGAGAACTGAAACAGGCTGTCTGAGAACACTGTGGACTCTGTCACTGGCTATTTTGAAGACCAGCATTAGACAATCATCTGCCAAGAATGGTTTGGATATAGTGTTTGGATATATGCTGACTCTGTGAGGTTCCTTCCACTCTGTTTTCTATGGGATATGATATATATAATATAACAAAAAGCCACTGTGTTTTGGCTTTTTAAATTCAGTATGTGGATGGCTCTTCTGAAACAGGAGATTTTTATAGTATCATCTTGCTAAAAAAACCACATTTCAGGCAAGAAAAATGGGGCAGTTGAAAACATCCAAAATGTCTTCAGAACCTGCTGTGTTACACTTACAAAGAAAACAAAATGTTCCCAAACTAAAGAGTACAGCACATAGTTTGGTTAGTTCATTTGGATGTGACTTCGAATGGGAAGTTACATACCATATACTTAGTGGTAGTTTCTTATAAACTTCAGAGGTTTTATTAACCATAAGTAATAACTGGACTGTGGTGTTGAGGTAATGCCCTTTAGCAAGGATTCATCGCTTCAAGATCATAAACCACCATGAATGATGAGAAGCAATGTTAATGGGAAGCCTCTAGCTCGATTTTTCGCTCAATTTCTAAAAATATATTTTTATAGTTATCTCAGTACACAATACAATTGTTAATGATTATTACATCTTTTATTGCCTTTGCAAGGTTTTACTGAAGTTTATAATGCAATACAACTCATTGGTGAGATTAAAGCATGCAGCCTCCAGAAGCGGGTCAGTGCCTTGGTAGTAGACAGTGTGGTGGCATCTGTGTCCATAAAGCCTCTGAGCTGGTGACACCTGAGCCCTGTAGCAGCACTGGGAAGCAGTGGTGGGAGAATCTCTGCTTTAGGGCAGAAGTCCCTGTCTGCCCACCCAACCTGCTTCCTGGAGGGGTTTGCTGCATGCGAGGAGATCAGATCAGGGATGTTTTGGAAAGATTAATGAGGTTTGTTGATCCCTGGGACTGCTGTCCTCTGCTGCTTTTCCACCAGGGCAACAATGACATTGTCAGGGGCAACCTGGAGCCCCTGGCAAGTCTGACTGCATGGCTCCAAATGTGATGGCCAAGATTAAAAGATGTTTGCAGGTGAGAGTGAAGAACTTGAGAAGGACTGGATGGATCCTGCAAGTAAACAATGGTTTTCACTGCTGTTTTCAGCAACAATTGAGCTTTCACAACTATGGGAGCTCCACTGATGACCAAGAACTGCTTAGAAGAGATTCTGTCCACTTAAATGAAACAACAGGCTGGCCATCATGGTGAGGAGCACTTTAAACTAAGTTGGGGGGGAAGCAGAGAACGATCAACAATGAAGGAAACTGAACTGCTAGGCAAGCAAAGCGTGCAGGGTGATATAAACGCAGCAGGGCACAAGCAATCCAGGAGGTTTCTGGAGCTCATTGATGACCACTTCCTAACACAGGTGACCAAGGAGCCAATGTGACTATATGTTCTGCTGGACACACCTGTAAACAAGGAAGAACTCTTTGGGGATGTGAAGGCTGGGGGCAGCCATGGCTGCACTGAGTATGAGATGCTGAAATTCATGATACTGAGAGGAGAGAACAGGACAAAAAGCATTGTTGCAGTCCTGAATTTATGAGAGCAGACTGCACCAGTTCTGGTACCTGCTTGGAAAAATCCTATAGGAATTCATGTTGGAGAGAAGAGGGGTCCTGGAGAGCTGTTTGATGTTCAAGGATAACCTTCTTCAAGCTCAAGAAACTTCCACCCCATGTAGTGGAAGTTAAGCAAAGGGAGAAGGTGACCTGCATGGCTGAGCAAGATGTTCCTGATAAAACTCAAACCCAAAAAAGAAGAGGTGAAAGCAGGGTCAGGAAGGAATATGGAGGCACTGTTCAAGTATGCAGGGAGAGAGCTAGAAAAGCCAAGTCCACCAGGAGTTGAGTGTGGTGAGGGACGTGAAGGGCAATGAGAAGAGCTTCTACAAGTACATTAGCCAGAAAAGGAAGATCAGGGTGGGGTGTCCTTTATGGAGATATTCAAAACCTGGCTGTGCATTGTCCTTAGTAAGCTGCTCTAATTGCCTCTACTCTGAGCAGAGTTGAACTATTTGGTATCCTGACATCCCTTCCAATCATTTTAGGAGAAGGATTCAGTAGCTTCAAGTCCAAAGCTTGTCAGCAGCTTTGTCCTTTGCACGTGAACATAGTAAGATTTGAAAAAAAAAAAAGATTAAATTTATATTTTATATTGGCCCTTGATTTCGTTTTGCTCTTAGAAATAAGGAATACACTCCCATCATACTTCCTCCAAGAGGTAACATGATTTCTTATCTCAAGGATTGTGTTACTAATTTGTGACAAATGTTTTAAAATCTCAAAATCTATTAAGTATCACCTCACAACAAGATGATACTGAGCTTTAACTGTATGTATGAGACATCCAAAGAGGATGTTCTCATTTACTATGTAGAAAAAATTCTCACTCCATAATTCAGCTAGTCTGTGGTACTCATATTCAGTAGGAAATGCAGTTTATTTTGTTATGACCAATGAAATTTTTCTTCTATGTTTAAAATATGGTATCCTAATCCAGAACTCAGTAACCATTTAGAGATTTCCTATACCACTTACTAGTGGTATAAATCACTTTTCATCAACAATTATTTAAGTCAAGCTTCTTTAAGAAAAGTCTTTTAAAAGAAACATAAAGACATTCTTTTATTCTGTCAAGAATAACTGTAACAGAAAAACAGTGTAAAAATATAACACAAAAATGTAACAGAAGATGAAAGCTAGAATCTAAAGACAGAACAACTTAGTCAAAAGTAGCGTGCTGTTATGACAAGTGAAACAAGTTAATTAGTGGCAGGATTTGCTATCATGAATGCCTTGAAGTCAAGACTGAGTGGCATTCTAGAGAAGTTGCAGATACAGTGAATAGGTTGGTAGGTGCATGCCTTAGCAATTTAACATGCTGGAGAGGTTGTATTTTATGCACATTTGCCTTTAGGTTCAATCTCATGAATGAAACAGTTTTTCTCCCAGTAAAGGCCATACAACAGCGTGCCAAAAAGATCACACCAGTTGCAATGTAGACACCAGATCCCCCAGCAGCTGACTCTATACACACATAGTACAGATATAAGACCACTATTTGGCAATAATTTCATTACCAGAAAAGATGTTTGTCAGCACATGGTTCAGGAACCGTAACACACTATAGTAAATCAAACCCTCTTCATTTTTTCTTTGAGGTCAGGAGCACCCAGCAAATAAAATTTTACCATGTATTTGGGCCTGGAATAAAGACCAGCTGGATTCACTATGTGCTGGGCTTTCTGGAGGCCTTCAGAGACAGGTTTCCTTAAGGAGAAGGGGTATAACATTTTCCTGTTTTCCTTTGACAATTTATATCTTTGTGATTATCCAAAACGCCCTGCAAGATCTTTGATTTATGTCTCATGGAGGCTTGTAGGGCTCTCTGTACATCAGCTACAGTAGGTCGCATTATGTCAGTAAGTCATTGTTCTACTATGTATTGTGTTCAGTTTGAGTCATCAGCGACAACTCAGGATTTATGAATAGTGCTTCTTATGAGATCAGACAATATTTTCTGTGCCATCACAGCAGCATTGTTTTAATCTCATCGGTGACTGTAAATAGCTTTGTTTAAATCACATCATTACTCCCCTATCAATTGCAAAGCAGGTTTTCCAAAGGCTTTAAAGTCTGACTTCTATAGAGACTATATATCATTATTCATTTAAAAGGTTTTTGTTCTTTTCTTGAATTTCAAGTAATGTCTCCGTAAGCAAAGTCACTTCCCACTGACCTTTCTTATGTGACATCAGAAAATGATTTAACAAACCTGTCTGGAACCAGATTATGCAAAATAAATATTTTGTGCATGCTTCTTTTTGCTTCTCCACAGTGTTACAGAATATCACTTCTCTTTGTCATCTTTGGTCTTCCTGCAGTGACTCTTTAGAAAACACAGTTACTGACAATATATATGATTGGAATACAAAAAAAAGCATGTAAATTTTTCTAGGCATCTCTTTACTTCGAGTACTTATGTTTGAAGTACTGCTATTCATGTTAGTCTCTATTTTGTCATTTCCTCAGATGAATATATTATTTGGCTAATTTGCAGTATGTTATTCACCAAAATGTAAGTTCTAGTCTTGCTAGAACAGCATTATCCTTTTTTAATTCCTTGCCATAATTTGAAAACTCTTTAATATGGTCCCCTGCTGATCCAGAGCTGTCTTCCAAATTGTAGCATCATTTCCATCTGCGAGCATGTCTGCCATTTTCCTGTAGAACACTTATGGTTCATCTGAGATACCACAAGAAAGGTTCTTGTTACTCAATAATATATCACATTTACCCATTTACCCACTGGTGATGTGAAAATATATGAAGTTAAAGAACTGGAAGCACAATGTTTCCAAAAGAAGATGGGTCAGAATCTGACACCAGCTGAACAGAAGATAATGATCTGAATCGCATAATGAAACATAACTTTCTCCCTAGTGGGTTCAAAATGTTTATAAGCTATATGAGTCCCTGTAATTAATTCAATTACTAGCTTACCTCCATCCCTTAGAAACGTCATCATATCTGATATGTGGTAAAGGCAGATTACAACTTCTGCACAAATACGAATATCTCTGGACAAGGGCTGAAAGACTCTCACAAGACGTTTGATGCATGTTTAGATAGGAGAGCAGTTAGCAAGTTCAGAGGGCCCAAAATATGTATTTATTGAAGAAAATGTGAAAGCAATTAGTAAGGAATCTACTTGAAATGAAATGTACTAAGACCATGTGTGACATTGACACCAGGAACACTTGCAGTGTAGTCAGGGTGTTTCAGAATTAGGCAACCTTTGTATCAAAATCAGAACCTGAATCTGGTCCTCTATTACTCAAAATCTTGTCCCTGTGTTGCAACAGCTACATTAATATTGTTTTTTTTTTTCTCATTTTCTACTGTGTTCAATATTTAAATGATATCCTCATCTACTGAAGCTGCTTTAAAATGAATGACCACAGCCTCATTAAATTATAAGTGAGAATCTGCTCAATAACA
The DNA here is from genome assembly GCF_964237585.1 of Gallinula chloropus. Lineage (NCBI taxonomy): Eukaryota > Metazoa > Chordata > Aves > Gruiformes > Rallidae > Gallinula > Gallinula chloropus. The sequence goes on along the minus strand of NC_140087.1, from coordinate 89,911,162 downwards.
TTTCAGCAGAATAAAGCAGTTATCACATTTTTCAAACACACATACCAGCGAATACGTAACTTCCCTTTCCCTGTTTGTTTGTTTGTTTGTTTCTAAACTCTTAAATAGAATTTGAACAGTTTTTACAGCTGTGCCTCTTAATTAGGTAGCACTATGTGTCATTATGTACCACTGAAGTTATGGCTTGGCTGGTGAGCTTGTAATTGACTGTCATCTTCTTTAATGCACTAGACAGCCATACCCATCCTCACTGGTATCATGCAGGTGCACTGGGAGGATTTCTGGGGATATTTCCTGTATCAATACGTTGAACCACTCTGTTGCTTTCCCAGTGGGCAGTGGGAGGAGTTGCTTTTTTCTGGAAATTCTAGGATAATGCTGGAATTACAGCATATGTTTAATTTAATACATCCACACTAAAATGGGGATGTATTACCAGTCTTACCAAAGCAGCAGCTCTCAGCTTGGATACACTTGGATATTTAGCCTGATCTGAGGGATCATTTGATTGAGGTTGTTTTTGGTGCAGCAAAATTGAGGCTGAGGAGTAGCACTACAGCAAGAGCGCAGGCTACTTCTGTGAGAGCATAACCAAAAGAACAGAAGCCAGTAAAATGACTGCAGATAGACTTCTTTTAAATACACAAACTCTTAACAAACTGCATCCAAGCCTAGAAAACAAATCATAGCATGATTTAAAGCCTTGAATCCCTTTGGGCTAGAATAGCCCATACATTAACAAGGAGTATAGCTGGGATGTTTCTTTAGACCTTTGAGATGTCACTCTGACAGCAGTTTGTCAGTCAGGCTGAGGCTATCAAAATCACATCACAGAAGCTTGTGGTTCTGGTTTTCTTTCTCTAGCCTTTGAAGCTGAACTACAGTTATACAGTTGGCTGGATGTACATGCACACATAGTACAAGCCAAAACATTTTTTTTTAAAAAAGGAATTCCAGCAGTAATGATATGGCTATCTAGGGAATGAGAAGGTAAACCCCAGCCAGTAATAACTAATTGACCTTAATTCATTAACCACTGCATAGAATAGTCCATGTACAATTGCTGTAGTTGCTTTTCTCTGTCTCCTAGACACAGAAATCCAGACAGCCACAAAAGCAGTGAAATGCTTAGGAATGCAACTGTTTGCATCACTCCTGGCTGCCCAAGCCCGAAAACAATCTTATACCCAGCCCATGAGGATCAGAGCAAAAAGGTAAGGAAAGGAAATGTTTGGCAACCATTTCAAAGTGATAACATTTTGGGAAATAGTATGTCTGGATAAGTAGTATATTTTGAAGGAGGAATACACAGATGCCAATTTTGTTGCTGACCTGCTGGGTAGTTTTCAGGAGGTCCTTTCAGTTCTCTGTGATATATTTGGACCATCTGTACATGGAGATTAAAATGTCTCTCCAGAGTGCTTTAAGATTGATGAGAGCTGTAAAGATGATTTTCACAGTACTTGCCCACAAAAGATACATTACAGGCAAAGAAAGAGGCCTCAAGCCTCCAGTGATGCCATACTAACCAAGGGTCTATTCCAGACACGACTCATTCCACAGATTTATAAAATTATGGGCAGTTGAATGTTTGGATCCTGTGAAAATAGGTATTTTTTTTCCCCTTATGGTTTCTTTGCTTGAGATTTCTTCACTTACATAAAGTTATAAAAATATATACAGCATCCTATCAATTTGTCTCAACAAAACCTGCCAGCTAGTGCTAATATCAGTGTTTATAGCAGCCTCTTAATTTCAAATTATGACCAGAACATGCTATTGATATATCTTCAAAAGACAAATGGACACAACTTTGCAGGTTAATGTGTTTTAATAGCATATGGTACATACCATAAGATATTAAAACTTTCTAAGCAAATACTTGGTGGGTATCAAATTGTAAGCAACAACATTTCACACTTCAGAAATACCTTGATGCTGTTTAAAAATGTTCCTTTAAAAGAAATAAACTTTTTTTTTTAAGATTGATGGAAACAAAAATATTTGTTAATACCAGAATGATTACCCCAAAACAATAATGTTCTTAAACATGGTACTGAGGGCCAGCCACAGGTCTATGCTAAGCGCTAAGAGAAACTGATCCATTAGTGTCAACCAGTGTGCTCAAAGACTAGGTCACTGAATGTAAGAGTTTTCCTGTTCAGGCACAGCTGCATCCAGCCTCTCTTGGCTGCTTTGATTTATAAAGGGTAGTTCTTCCCTATTAGTCTCATGGTAGGCTGTGCTATTCTAGCCAATTTGCTTTTTTCAGTTCTGCTGGTGTGCTAGTACAGAAGTGACACAACACACATAAAATAGCAGCAGTAACTGATTAACTAAGAGCTTTTGCTTTAGCCTAATAAAACCAAGAAGTATTCAGGACATCCCTGGATAAATGAATACAGAGTGGTTAGGCACTGGAATGAGTTACCCAGGGTGGTGGAGTCACGGTCCCTCAGGGTGTTCAAGGCAAGGTTGGGTGAGGTACTTAGGGACATGATTTAGTAAGTAATGTTGGAAGTAAGTAAGGAAGGTTGGACTAGATGGTCTTGGAGGTCTTTTCCAACCTTAATGATATAAGTAGTCATTCATTATAAGAGAACACTAAACTCGATGACCTAGCAAGACCTGTTGTATTCAAGGTTAGTGTGAGACAAGAATCAAGGCCAAAAATTTTACCAAATAGGTAAAATGAGTGCACCTCTTAAAATGGTTCTCAAAATGTGTCTCAAAAAGCATTTCACATATCCTTGTTCCATCATTAATTCCAAACAAAATGAATATTTATGACATTTAAGTCTTGCCAGTTACAGTTCATGCATGAAGCCCTGGCCTATTTGTCTGTGATTTCAATAGGGGTAGGATTTCACCCCATATTCTTGACATGCTGTAACTCAATCCAAGGTACACCCCAGAGGTGTCATTTAAAACAAAAATAAAATAAAAACGAACAAGTTTTCTGCATTAAAACTATGTTTCTATTTTCTAATTTTTCCCATGTTAACTAAAATATTTGTCAGTGTTTGCTGAAGTGCATATAAAACTGATTAATAGAAAGAGTGGTTATTTTAAAAATCTAGCTCTAATCGGAAGATATCACTTCATATTATTTGGCTGACATTTCAGCAGAAAACAGTGAGGTTTCTCTAATGGAGAAAAAGTGTCAAATATGTGTTTTGTAGACTCGTCAACAAAAATTGATTTTACTAATTGTATTGTGATCAGATAATAACACTAAATTCGGGCATAATGTTCTCAATCGTGCAGTTTCTTAGGCTCTCACATAGGACCTCTGGACTTTCAGAATGCCATACAAAACTTGAAGAGCAGTTAAAACTAGAGAAAGCAAACTCAAGCTGAAGGAATTTTCCAGGAATACAAGGCCAGATGTAGGATGCTGGCATGGAGCAATGAAGCTCTTAACAGGAAGAGATGATAGATCTAAAATGTAGCAGCGTGCAAAGACACCAGCTGAAGTGTCAGAAGTTGTAAAACTCTGTTAAGTGGCACTGAGCAAAACCTAATCTGGCTGAACAGGCTGAGCACATCCCCAGCTAACACAGCCTGTCTGCTTTGTCCCAGAGCTGCCAAATCACTGCTAGAACCATATGTCAAGGCTGGGTGACACCTCTGGAGACCATCTAGTTCAATCTGAGGTCAGCTACAGCATCTTGCACGCGGTTGTATCCAACTGGGCTTTGAATATCTCCAAGGATGGAGACTCCACAAGCTCTCTGGACAACCTGTTTCAATGCTTGGTCACCTTCACATTAAACCCCACCCCTGCCCCAACACCTAAAAGTAATTTCCTGTATTTCAATTAGTTCCCAAAGCCTCTGGCCCTCTCTCTGGAAATCCCAAAGAAAATCTTGGCTCCATCATCTTCGCTTGTCGTGCCCCAGTCCCCCATCATATTCATAATACCCACCCTGAGCCTTCTCTTCTGCAGGCTGAACAGCCACAGTTCTCTCTTCCTCTCCTCATATGACATAGCTCTGCATGGTACTGCACTGCACTCTATAGCATAGCTGTGCCCTGAAGGAGATTGTTTAAATTGCATCTTACAAGAATCTTAATTTTGCAGCCACATTCTGATTGCTAGGATCCATGTACAAGAATATCATAAATCCATTTTCTTAACATATCAGGAGAGCATTATGTGAATAGGAAGTGCAAGTTCAGGACTCCTGTATTTGACAGACCAATATCAGGAGCCGCACTGGAAGTTAGTGATTTCCTGAGAAATGTATGCCTGAAGCTGAGGATAAGGTTTCATCCTGTGCACATCTGTAGACTCCTTAGTCCCATATGTGAGCAAGACTTTTTTTTTACCTTAACTGATGTCCTGAAAACTCCTTTTCTCTCCACCTTCTTCTTTCACTCTCTGGATTATGGGCTTTTCCTTCAAGCCACATCTGGCTGTGTCTTCTGGATGAAGTTCAGAGACTGGGAAAAGAACCAGCTACGCTGGTTGGTTAAATCTTTATTGTTCTCTCTCTTGGTTTCAAGTCCATGTACGGAGGCCCTGAAATGCATTATGAGCATATGTACTGTATGTGAATGAATGAGGCTAGACGGGCAGTTATCCAGCAATGACTGTGCCTAAATGCAATTCTGACCCTAACCACTTCACTGCAATGCTGTAACAGAACGGCATCCTGTTGGCACAGGACCAACACTTTAAAAATAAAAAAAAAAGGAAAAGAGTCTGGTTTCAACTCTTTGGGGAATTCCAGTTCTTACCAACCCTTAGTCGCTAGATGTCGGGGTTCTTTTTGGCAGTACCCATCCTACCCAAAATATTGTGCTTCTGTAGTTCAGCATACTGCAGGAATTTTTAATCTGCTCTGGGCCCCGAATGAATGGACAGAGTATGATGGCAAACATTATCAATGCAAAGTTAAAGGAATTATTTTGTTTATTTGACTATGTGACAAATGTGAGTCTTCACACAAAAAAAATCACTTTCAAGTACAGTGCTTAATGAACCAACTAAAGAAGCTAATTGAAAATATTGAGCACTCTGCAGCAGCATGCCTCAGTGAGTGTAATGACTCCAGTACTTATCTGAAGAGTACAGCATGCACCAAAGGCAAACATCCTTGACCTCAGAGCTTGCCTGTGTTATGAGGCCTTCACTCTGAACCACTGAATTCCTACAATAATGATACAGTCAACAACTGTGTCCTCACACCCTCATGCAGAGTGTACTCTGATATGATGAGGCCAGTAAAACTAGTAAAAAACAGAACTAGGATCATTCTCTGTCAATAAGACCAGAACCCTAATCTGTCTTCTCTCCCCACACTGGACCTCTTTCCCCTCCCAAGTCTGTGAGTCCCCATCCAAAGGTCACACTTGGGATGGAGCCTGGCAGGGGCTATGACTCTGGCTGTGCCCAACAATGTCTGGGAGAGGGATGTTGGCACAAAATAGGCAGTGTTATGCAGTAGGGCCAGGTAGGTGCCAGGACATGTGCTTTGTATTTACCAAATTAATTACTAAGAGGGGCTTAGTGTAAGAATGACAGGCTTGGTGTAGCAGCCTGGCCAAAACAGGCTGGTGGCTAATGCAGGCATTGCATCATGCTGCCCTTGCAAATCTCAGGCTACCCTTTAGAGACAGGTATGCCTGGTGGGTGGCCAACACACAGCCTGCCCAGAAGAGACTGGAATTGCCTTTTAAACTGTGAATCATGGAACTGGGCGTCCTTCTGGTCTCTGCACTGATAGTTTGAGTTTCTGCCTCCATCCTGGCTCAAGTGAGCACACAGCTTGTTCCCTGGCACCTCAGATACTGTGCCAGCCCTCAGAAATGTTTTTTAATGTGTCTAGTGTCACTGAGCAAGGCTAAGCTGTTCTCTGACAAATATGCAATTTGGTTCTTAAGGTCAGAGTGCTCTGTGTGTCAAAAGCCTCCAATCCTACTTTGGAAACTCGATCCTTTTTTACCTTGATTGCTTCTATCATTTTATTCCAGTTGAACTTGGATTTATGCTTAAATCACAGTCATAACCTATTTATATGTATTTAACATTTAGGTTTTAATTTCTCAAATAATTATTAAAATTTACAGCAGTAGTGCAGTTTGGTTTTCATATCCATCTAATCTTACAATCCCTGTTGCAGAATACGTCACTATGATGCAGATATTTGAGCATGATTTGTACTTTTGTTGGGAAGAGATTAGAGTATAACTCCAAATGAATTTCACACATGCTGCTAAACAAGTGACGCATCTCCCACACTGATCAGGACTGAAACCAAGCCACTGACCAAAGCTTCTACCAGCTTCAGAAGCCTGGTGCCATTCCCATGAGTCATTCATGGTTTAAACACTTGCAGGATACATAGCCTTGTATATTTTTCAGGCTGAGAGAGTTGTGCTTGTTCAGCCTGGATTAGAGAAGGCTCGGGGGAGACCTTATGGCGTCCTTCCAGAACCTAAAAGACCCTACAGGAAAGCTGGGGAGGGACTGTTTGTAAGGTCATATAGCGATAGGACGAGGGGCAATGGTTTTAGACTGGAGCAGGGTAGGTTTAGGTTAGACATCAGGAAGTTTCTCACTATGAAAGTGATGAAACACTGAAACAGGTTGCCCAGAGAGGTAGTAGAGACATTCAAGGTGAGGTTTGATGAAGCTCCGAGCAACCTGATCTAGTTAAGCTGTCCCTACTTAGTGCGAGGCAGGGTTGGACTAGATGCTTTTTAAAGGTCCCTTCCAAGCTAACACATTCCATGATTCTATGATTTTTATACATGCACACACATATAGCTATCTATAGGATCAGAACCTGCATACATCTTTAACAACAGTACATTTTGCTTGCTCTTGCACTGTGTCATTTGAAAACTGGCTTTTCCTGACATAGTAAGACATAAATACAAGTAGTCAAAGAAGAGATGAATAATACTATGGAAAGAAGTTTTGTGGATTTTAAATAAACAAACCAGAATCTTTATAATAGGCTGATATGTTTTAAAAAGTCTCTGAAATTCAGGACTGGAAACACAGCCATCGGGCCTTATGGGACTGTCATCACTAAGCATCGGCTTCCCTTCCCTCTCTAGCACATGTGGTCCTAATTGCTGTGCTGGCGAGACCATGAAACTGGATTCTTCATGAACTGGCTGTAACATTGGCAGACATTTACTCATCCACTGCTAACAGTTTTTAATGGAAAATCTGTATCCATTCATGCTAGAAAAATGCTTATGCTAAAACAGAGGAAAATTAAGCAGAGAAAACCAGATATCAGTAGCGTTTCCAGCTGCCAGTAGTAGACATTCTACTACTTCATTAGCATTTATTGTATGAAATTTGAGAACAAAGCAATGAATGTCATCAACGATCAAGAAATATTTTGCAGATTTGCAGGTAATTTTGACCATATTTATGATTCTGCATATGCTACAACTTGAAGATTATACAGCACATAAGTATAAATTCAAAATTTGTTTGCACCTGACTTGGACTTATGAGCAAAGTATACTGGAAGTAACTTTGTGCTTGCAGAATGGCAGCTGCTACAGCAGATGGTTGAGGCACATATTCTTAGGGACATATAAGCACTTCACTTATGTTTGCTGTACATAACGTACAGTGGTTTGACCAGTGGAAAACTCATTCTCAGATTCCCCACTTGCCTTTACAATCAGACATTTTCCTGCACTTCACAGCTCCAAAACCTTTCCTGGTATTAAACACTGATTATATCACCTCTGCATAGACAGGTATTTCTGCACCTCCAAGAAGATGGGACCTATGAAACTGGTAATCTTCCAGGATGGTTACTCACTGGGATGTGGGAGATCATATTCAAACCTCTGATACATTAACTTGGAGCAGTAGTTCATGTCTTGTAGTTACATCAGAAATTGTGTCTATATCAGTATATAACTGCTATAGTATATATGCTGCATATAATAGCAGTATATATACCTTATGTACTGTATATACCAGTAAGTAAGGCTAGAACAGACTAAATCAGAGTAATTAAGACTGTTGCAGAAAACTCTGTGTGGGTGAGAGGAAACACAAGTAGTATATGTTAAAAAGGGCAGACCAGCCTGAGAATTTCTGGCTGGACCTTCTCAAGGATCAGTGTCCAGGCCAGTTTTATTTCACATTTTCAATACTGAACTAGGCACAAAGAGCGAATATGACACAAGCATCATCAAATATATATATCTCTCTATATATATTTCTATATATATGTATGTATCTGGAAAAATCAAATTACTTGAAAATTGAAGCAATAAAAATGAGATTAAATTTGACAGTAGAGAATTAGGGTATATAGTTATAGATCTGAAGCAGAAAGGTTTCCTCACCTTTCCAGTGGTTCATCCACCACCACGTATAAAAAGAAGAGAGGACCAAGGCTTATGAACAAGTTGCATACAGACCCAGAATCATCAGTGATTTTCCACATCAGGAAAAGCAGAGGGATCCTAAGGTCCATCCAACAAAGTATTACCAGAAAAAGATAGAGAAGTATTAATGCATATATGTGATGAAAAAAAGGTCACATTGGAAGATTTATGGAGGAGTGTTACTGGAATTTACCACAGACATTTTATTTAAAAAGAAATAGTAAAAGGCATTAGCTGTCTAACTAGGAAAAGCAAAGTTTAGAATGGGTATGAATCCTGGCACGTCAGGTGCACAAATTCCAGTGAAGAAATAAGTTATTTAAGTCAAAGTACAGCATTGGCAAATAAGTTTAAAGCAATAAATTAATACTTTTTGATTAATGGATAAAAAACACTGTTTGGAAATAAAAGCAGTGAGGTTCTGGAACTGTTCCCAGTCATGTAGTCTCTTGGGCAAAATAGCTTTAAAATGTAGTTTGACTGTTCTCTAAAACAGATCAGAAAGACAGAGTTGCCAGATGCTCAATTCAATGGTCCAAAGTCTGCAGCCCTGGGAGCAGAGTGCAAACCTGAAACTTGGTTGCCCTCAAGTTCTCAGCATCTTTTGCCATCAGCACTCAGTCACAGTGTATTTATTCCCACAACTAACAAATGCATGTCGAACTGTTATCCACTGATGGTCTGTAGTTGGTATTTCCATATCTTCTTGTGACATGTGCTCTGGACTCTTTTTAAGATTAGACCATGCAGTCAAACTGGAAAAAATGTGCACACATAGTGGGCTTAAACATTCAATTCCTTTAAATAATCTGGATCAAAGCAGCTCGTCCAAGATAATATGGGGAGTCTGTTGCAGAGTAGGAAATCAAGTCTAAACCTAATGGTCATTCTCCTGTGGGAATTCCTTAAGGACCTAGAAGAACTAAGTTCAACTCTCTGTGTAAGGGCACTTTTACATCTTGGACGAGAATTGTTGCCCTAGATCTGAAAATTCCTTTAATAACATTGTGATAAACAGATTCCCGCCCCCCCCTCACTGCCTCCCCCCCCCCCCCCCCCCCCCATTTTAATGAACTGTTCTGCTATTTTCCAGCAAAATACACTTTATTGGAAGTCTAGCAACTTTTACCCAATGTCCTAACTACTGGGGTGTGGGCTGTTTTGGAGAATAAGCAAGACTGCCTCTTGTATTTTAAATTAAATATTTCAAAGGAAGTCATTTTTATTCTATTATAAAATAAAACCAAATGTTCATACTTCACCATTTTTCTTAAATCAGTATTCTTATTTTCCATCCAGGAACCTTCCAGCTGCCATTTAATTCACTGGGCCATGCTTCTTATGAGTACATGAAATAAAGTAAATTAGAGAATTCTCGGCAAGGCTGGTATCAGTATTTCTGCAGCATCTTTGTGGCCAAGGCTCGGCACTAGCTTCTTAGAGAAAATGAACTGGTTATTTAGGGTAAATGGAATGTGGTATTTGGTACTGACATTTCTTTTTAAAAGCTATTATTCCTTTTAGTCACAATTTATTTTCCTAGGATCAAATCTAAACATAAAAAATATGAAAGTATAACACAAAACTTCAGAACTCATAGAAAGATATACTTTCCAACTTCTCTGTCTCTCTTCATTTGTACTCCTGGCTTTTGGCTCCTTATAAATTTATTGTCAATCATCATCTTTTTTTTTTTTTTTAATTTTCCCAAAAGGTGAAATGAAAGCATATTTAGTAACAAAAGAATCCCTTCAGTCCTTAAGTAGAAAGCTGTATGGACTTTGAGTGCTGTCTTGATGTAAAAAGTGAATGTCAGTGTTTACAGAGTTGCTAGCAGGTAAAACACAACCTGGACAGAGGGAAAGAAGAAAACCCTATTGTACTCTGTACATTAATAGTTCTTCCAGTGAAGCTCGGGATACTAGATGCTTATTCTGAAGACCAGTTTGTTGAATCATGAGGATTTAATTCTTCATTTCTAATGACAGATCTAGCCTTCCTAAGAAATAAGCAATTTTTGCTCCTCAGTGCTTTCCTAGATATTAAATTAAGCTTGGTTAATTAATTTTCTTTTTTAATATAGTATCCCTGTCAACTGATTCATTAGAAATCACCCAGTCACAAACTGCATTCTTGTTGCCTGAAACAACATAATTTTACCTTAATCACAGTCACATAATTATTTTATGATTTGTCTATATGGAAACTGTGAGATTATCCGACTATGCAACAATGCATTTCTGCAATTTTTAAATATTTATCATGGTTAAATTAATTTCCAGTATTATGTTAATCCTTAGGGCTCTGACTTTTACTTTATTTCTGTATTTTTCCTTGTGCATTTTACCCTCTAAGATATGATATGTGCTTTCATCTTCAGTTCTTATTTTTTGAGCAGCTGGCTTTGATACGGCACAGCAGTGCTAGGTAAGAGGTGGTATCATCTTTATGAACTCAGGAAAGGATGTTGCTTCAGTGAAATGCTCTGCACAATCACTTTCAGCCCAAGAGATGCTTGCCAGCTTCTGCTGCTGCAGTCACCCCTTTTAGTGGCCGTTGGTGGCAATGGTGAGGCATAACTACGCATCTTTTTCCCTCTGTTTTGGAAGCTTAATTCTTCAAGGGATGCAACAAGAATGTGGTGCTTGTACTTCAAATCCATGGCTGAGCTTGAAATGTCTGGAAAACTGTCATAGTTGTGTCTTGTTACACTTAAATTATCAGCTCAAAGAATCACAGAATACACTGAGTTTGAATGGACCCATAAGGATCATCAAGTCCAGCTCCTGAAAAAGGGTCTGCCTAGCAAAATACACCTCTCTGACATGTTTCTGGGTCTGGACCACCTATGGTCATTTTCCTAATGGTAAAGATAAAGAAACCCCCATAGCAGAAACCTACATTATTCAGTCTTGGCATCACTGCTGTGGAGTCTTGAATGATATGCCATGGTCATTTATCATACATTTTATGATGTGGATAACCTCATTTTCCCACACAACAGAGAAAACACACATAGGTACAAAGTGTCCTCGTGGAAGCATAAAAAAGATTCAAAAATTACCTTCAGTCATAACAGCTTTGATGGAAACTTCCCAACCCATCTTCTCTTCTTTACATATTAGTTGAAGTCATCATGAATGTCAAACTTAATGAAGGGCTTTCCAAAATATGGTGTGGGTGTTGAATATAATCAGCTATGCTAAAACTATGGGCAAAGACTCTGGTCAAAAGAGAATCTTGGTTGTGAGGTCTTGTCAGCATAAACTGGCACTTAATGCTCATGACTTCCAATCTCACAGGTTGGCCTTGCAAGCAGATGAATATCTTTGTCAATGCAATAGGGTGGTGCTGAGTAAATTACACATTGAATTGGTAGCACCGCCTAATATTAAGGCTTGAAACATTTCCTGTTAATAAGACTTAGCTGTTTATACTTTTGCCAAACTAACTGTTTAGGTTGAAATTTTCCATGCATGGCATTTGCCTTATGAAGAAATCTTTTAGAAAATTTCAGCCAAAATGTTCCTGCTGTGAAGCAAGTGAAAAACATGCTATTTTTTCCTATTTAAAAAATCAGTCTTGTAACCTTTACTCTGGTGGCTCTTGTGCCCTCCTCGTATATTGGAGCAGGAACTTGACATCTGGCAAAAGGGTGGTCTCTGTGTCAGTGATGTGCTTTTTCTATCTGTACGAGAAACCAACCATGATGTAAATCTTGGAAAAGTCCGATTTGTATGAATTCTCTAGAAGTTTGCTAAAGCTTGACCACAAAAATCCCAGAAGTTTCTGTTCTTACTCATCACACTCTAATTCCCCACCACTTTCTGAAGCTGTCAATATGTCATTCCCACAAAACAATAGGCTGTGATGCTGCTTCTCTTATTCAAATGGTTCATTCACTAACCCCAACATGGAACATGTCACCCCATATGTATTTGGAGGTTATTCCTAGACTGGTATTGGGCAAGGCATCAGAAGGGAGAGAAAGAACCTCCTGTGTCTGTGCTGTGAATAATCCACGTGCTGACACTGAACAAGTGTCACAGGAGAAGATGCCTTATGCAGAGACACACAGGACAGGAGCTGAACGCAGGACACCACAAGTAGAACAGGTAAGGTAGGTGGATGGTGGTGCAGATCAGAGACTCCTTGAAGACAGGAACTCAGATTGGCTGGTCAAAAATCTATGTCTTGAAACCAAGGAAAGAAACCTAGAGGCAAAACAAAATCCATGTGAAATGTAAGACAAAGGAGACTGGTTGGTAGAGTTGCATTTCTTGTAATGAAAAAATAACATGCCAAATTGAAGGATATTTTGGTTAAAAGTCAGGAATTTATGAATAGTAAGGTCTTGATGAAACCTTACAAAGCAGTCAGACATATGAGGATAGTAATGTTTCTGAAGAGAAAAGAAATCCTTTGGTACCAAAGCACCAAATAAGAGGTCTGACAGTGACCTGTCAAGGCCACTGCTGTTATATCTCATGTTTCTGTACCATACCACTGGTACACACTTAGGATAGCGATATAGTATTGATATCCATCACTTAATTCATTCAAGCATCAAGCTTAGGGGAAGAAGATTTGCAGGTGAGAGTGAAAAGCAAAAGGTCTGCTACCAGCAGGCAAAACATATTATGCAAGAGTCCACATATCAATGAGGAAAAATTGTTAGGACTCACAAGATGAAAATGGTTTAAAATTTCTGATCTCAAGGTTGCTGCTTTTTTCACCTCCAAACACATTAGCAGGAACTTTTCATCCATTTCTCTCTTCTCCAAATAATAGACCAATTAGGTTAAATAAGTCCAAAGATTAAAGTAAATATATCATCTCATCTCCCTGATGCTGTGTAAATAATGCAACAAAGATTTTTTTCCCACACAGCCAAACATTGCTTTCAAATATTACATTATATTTCTGGATTTATGTTACCTAATGTACACACAACCTGAAGCTATTATTTCTTTTCTTCTTTAATTGTTTTGCTTGTCTTTCTAATTTATTCGCTTCAGCATCTGCTATTCATATATTTTTAGAATACTAAAATTCATGGCTTAAAATTTTAACAAAACTTTGATCACGGACTTAGGTGGATCTACCTTTTAATTTACTGTAGCAATTTTCTATATTTGTAAACTGTGTTTGTTTTGCAAACTTTCAAGACTAAAAAACTGTCAAAATAATGAGGAGGGAAGAAACTTCAGTTGTGAGGGACAATGTCATATAGATCCTATACAAATTTTATGCTAACAAGTATACAACTAAATATTGTAATAATAAAGAACTAATTTGAAAAGTAGTATGAAAACGTTATGGGAATTTACAGCAGTGATAAGAATATTGAAGTTTGCAGTGTTTCTTCATAAGGATTTTAACTGTCTGTTGCAAATAAATGTTATATTTGACTCATTTAAAACTCAGTAAAATCTTGGTATCCATGTGGTCTATAGGATAGATGACAGTGGGATACAAATCAGCAGCATATCTTCCTAGACTGCTCATTACTGAATATTTTTTACAGAATCATGGAGAGGTGGAGGTTAGAAGGGACTTATAAATCTCATCTGGTCCAACCCCCTGATCAATCAGGACCATTTAAAGCCAGTTGCCTGGGCTTAGATCCAGACAGCTTTTGAATATCTCCATGGACGGGGACTCCACAACCTCCCCGGACGACCTGTGCTAGTGCTCAGTCACCTCACAGTAGCAAAGTGAAAAAAGAGGGAACCTCCTGCGCTTCTGGGCTCCCTGCTATAAAAAAGACAGGGATCTCCTGGAGAGAGTCCAGAGGAGGGCTACGAAGATGATTAAGGGCCTGCAGCATCTCCCCTATGAGGAAAGGCTGAGTGAGCTGGGACTGCTCAGCCTAGAGAAGAGTAAGGGGGGACCTTATTAATGTTTATAAATATCTGAAGTATTGGATACAGGGGGAAATGGCCAGCCCCTTTTCAGTGGTCTGTGGAGACAGAACAAGGGGCAATGGCTGCAAGTTGGAGCACAGGAAGTTCCACATCCACCTGCAGAACATTTTCAGAGAGGGTGACAGAGCAGTGGAATAAGCTGCCCAGGGAGGTGGTGGAGTCTTCATCTCTGGAGATATTCAAGACACGCCTGGATGCCTATCTGTGCAATATGAGCTAGGGAGCTGCTTTGGCAGGGGGGTTGGACTCGATGTTCTCTCAAGGTCCCTTCCAACCCCTATGATTCTATGATTCTATGATTCAGTATTTCACTTCTCTCAACCAAATGACTTTTCAAAGTTGTTTCAAAGATGTTCTTTATAGGTGGCATTTGATGGCAAAACCTTGTGGAAGGTCTTTGGGTTCGTACATGACTGAAGGGCAACACAGTCCCCACTCCTAGGAAATGACGGACAGCATGATAACTTAGCTAGTCAAAAGGCTATTCTGAATGGCAGTGGTGGCTGTACGAGCTGGCAAGCACAGTAATTCATGTACCCTATACTTACCTACTTTGATTTCTAAAAGATTTGAGTCCAGGAGTGGGCACAATGGATGTTCAAGGACACTGTTAGATTTACTGATAAGTAAGGCATAGGATCATATATTGAATTAGAGAATGGATAGAGCATTACTCCTCCTCTGGCCTGCTAAAGGATATAAAGATCCTGATTAAAAACTATTACAGTATCACAGACTGCATCCGCAAACAAAAATAATTCTGTCTTATAGAAATTTCCACTACTTGACTTTATGATAACATTCTTTTGAAGTCTGAATATGCAAGTAGTGCATATGTGGGATATGCGTATTTACCATGAGTCATTGCAAATACATATAATTTAAACCATTAGAATAATTACGAGGAAATATGTGTAACTATGATAGTGTTACATATATATACCAAGGAGTACATGTGGTTTTACAATATTTACAAACTAGACAACATTGTTATTACATGAAACAGAGACAGTTTGCATCTCTAATATTAATAATATACATTTAATCCAACCTGGGGCTTAGTGGGGACGTCTGTGAAAACAAGTCTGTATTAGATGCATTTTTTACATTCTGGAAAAGATTAAAATTATTTCAACAGAAAAATGGATTTTAATTTCTCCATGGCTCATGAGGAACAAATACTGCTAGCATAAATGTTTGGCAACTCAACTTAGGTTGAAATACTAATACCAAACACAGGCATGCATTTCATCTTCCATGGGACACTTAGTTAAAGCGGAAAGACTGAGGAGCACTCCTCAGACTGTCTTTATAGAGTCTTTCTTTTAAAAAAGAAATCAATATCAAACATGTTGCTGTCACAACCTGAGTGATTTGTGATTAAGCAGTTCAGGATCATCAAGGTGTATTGGGTTTGCATGGCAAGGTTTTGGTAGTGGTGGGGGCTAGAGGGGTGGCTTCTGTGAGAAGCGGATAGAAGCTTCCCTTGTGTCCAATACAGCTGTCTCCAAGATGGATTTGCCGCTGACCAAGGCTGAGCCCATCAGCAATGGTAGCAACACCTCTGGGATAATAGACATAAAGGGAAAAATAACTCTGCACAACACCAACTGTAATTGCAGCCAGAGACAGGAGCGAGAAGATGTGAGAAGAACAACTCTGCAAACACCAAGGTCAGTGAGGAGCAGAGATTCCCCCTCAATCTGTGGAGAAGACCAGGGTGAGGCAGGCTGACCCGCTGCAGCCCATGGAGGATGAGGGGAGCAGAGATTCTACTTGCAGCACATGGAGGCCCCCACTCCAGAACTAGTGGAGACACCCAAAGGCGAATGTGACCACATAGGAAACCTGTGCCAGAGAAAGATCCTGCCAGGACTTGTGACCCTGTGGGTTTTCACACTGGAGCAGTCTGTTCCTGAAGGACTGCAGCTCATGGGAAGGTGTCACGTTGAAGAAGTTTATGGAGAACTGTTTCCCATAAGTGGGGCCCCATGCAGGAGCAGGGGAAGAGTGTGAGGAGTCCTCTCTCTCAGAAGGAAGGAGAAGCAGAGGCAATGTGTGATGAGCTGACTGTAGCCTCCATTCCCTGTCCCCCTGTGCTGCTTAGTGGAGAAGGGAGACAATTTGCTGTTTAATATCTTTATTAATGATATTGACAGTGGGATTGAGTGCAACCACAGCAAATTTGCTGATGACACCAGCTGAATGGTAAATTAATATGCCAGAAGGATGGGATGTTACCCAGAGGGACCTGGAAAAGGATGGAGAAGTGGCCCAGGTGAACCACATGAGGTTCAACAAAGAAATATTTTAATCTATGATGTGAATTCTTAATTACATTATTTTCTTGATTTAATTCTGATAATCCTTGCAGAGTTTTAATTCTGAATCTTGCATTATGGTATCACTGAGATTTTTTTTCCTAGATCTCAATCAAAACCAATTCTGTTATCCTGAATTCATGTAAATGCTCCAACTAAAAATGTAAGTCTGTATGTTCAGCCTCACAGCAGTCAGGTTCAAACTCTTTTGCAATTATATATTTGGTTTGTATTCTCTTAGAAAAATAAAATATATTTATACCAGCATATCTTTTTTTATTTTGAATGCAGTATCCCACTATTTTCGCATCAGTTTAATGCTGATCTCACAAATAATGACCATCGAGGTGGGAGACTCATGAACAGATAGTTCCTCTGAATAAGTTAAGGACCTGGCTGAACAATCTTACTCAATAGTATCCAGAAATAAGAACTGCAGTTATGTACCAAGATTTTAGTGGCTGCTAGTGCTGATCAAGACTTTTTAAACTAAAACCTTTTTGTCAGGAAATATACTCTGAAATCCTCTGAAACTCAATATCACTTCTCAGGTCTTGGACAGAATTGGTTGTTATACACAGCTAAGAGAGCTGGTAGTCCAGAGTAGCTAACAGCCCAGTGGGTATAGCCCTTTGCTAGGTTGTGTGGGAAACTAGGCAGCCCACAAGCTGGGCGCTTGCCACTTCCACTGTCTCCTCTTGATGCTCTTCTACTCTGCTGTACATAGGACATTTTCTCTAAGCCTGATGGCTAGATCAATTGGTTAGCATGAGGGGGTCTTAGATTTACTTAGGGTCACAAATCAAATTAAAAGACAGTAAGGTTTCTGTGTGATCTGACATGTGGACTAGTGGTACAAGACCTTTGTAAAACTAGAGTCTTCCCCAGAAGATGAAATTTCATTAAAAACCCAAATGCATTGATACAACATTTTCTCAGCTACAGGATGAAACTAGTTAAGCACACTTGAGAGAAAGAACTCTACTTTTAAAATTATTTAATCTAACATGCACCATTTTGACAGAGATGGATTAGGGATTGATTTCCTCTGCTGTTATACTGGCAGATTTAGTGTGGTATCCTCTAGTGGAGAAGTTGTCATCTGCCACAAGAGAGTAGGCTGGAAGCAAGCTCAAAAATTAAAACAGCCCAAATGCAGTTAAAAAATCATGTCTCACTGGCATCTGTTATCAATTATGACATCCTCTTTTCTCCCCCTTTCCCTTTGCTATATGACTTATACACTAGTAGCAAGCATAGGCTAGCTCATTTGATATGTTTTACTTAACTGATGTAATTGCATTGTTTGCTGTTCAAAGAAATATGCTTTTTTTAAAAAAAATACTGATTACTCTAATTACAGAAAATAATATTTGCCCTAACTTTCTGGCACTCCCAGCAGATGTTGGCTAAACATTCTTTCAACCCTACAGAAAATGGATACCATACACATTTTCCTTTACTTTCTGAGCCGTAATTCCTTGCAGTCCTCCTACAGTGCCTAGAAAAGAAAATTTCCTTAAGAATTGGTATATTATTCTGTAGAGGCAAATAACTTTTGGCTAGGGAAGTTCTTATGGCAGTGCATAGACAACACTTTTCCATTATGCCGTGTTCCACCAGGAAATGTAACATGCCAGGGCAGACTCCTGATTTTTCAAATGAAGGAAGTGACACTAAATATTTTAAAATTACAAGGTTCATTTCAGTGAATATGTGTGTACTGCTCTTCTCCGTTACACTCCAGAATCAGAAGTTAATACTTTTATATTTCTTAAAAAGAATGTTTATTTTTTTAAAATAAAAAGATAAGGCAGTACCAGTGTACAATCAAAACAGTTAGGAGATGCATAGATTTCAATGGGAGCTTTTATGTTTACATTTTGGTGAATGTTCATTGAAAAAGACGTTCAATTTTATTGTAGTGTGTGTGCTGACAACAAACTACATGGCTTGTCTGCATGAATACGTAGGGAAAAAAATGTCATGGTTCTGTAGTTATCAATACGTCCCAATGTAGAAAATTTGTTTCTAAAGAGGCACACAAGTTCCAACTACAATAAATATGGAAAACAGCTATTTTCTTATTTCCCTAGATGTGCTGGAAAGCCCAAGAAATATATGAAAGACACAGAATAGTGGACTGAATAAATCCCACTCAGCTGGATTATGAACGTAAGTTGATTATTATCAATTGTTATTATCACACATTAAAAGCTCTATGCTCTGTGTACCACTGAGTAGCAGAAGAACCTTGCTCTGAGCAGATTATACTTTGAAAAGACTTGACAGGCACAATAGTAGGGAAGGAAAGTTGCACATATCTGGGCCATACCATGTGATTTTGGTAAATATCTCATTAGTGTCAAGACGTATGCTGTACAGGTAGGTTTTAACAGGTATGTTTCAGACAGAAACATGAAGAAGAGATGGACTTTTGCTGAAAACAGTGCTGATAACACGGGGATGTTTTTGTTATTGCTGAGCAGTGCTTACACAGAGTCAAGGCCTTTTCTGCTTCTTGCACCACCCCGCCAGTGAGGAGGCTGGGGGTACACAAGGAGTTGAGAGGCTCACAGCCAGGACTGCGGACTCCAAGTGACCAAAGGGATATCCTATGCCATATGGCATCATGCTCAGCAATAAAATTAGGTGGAAGATTTGCCAGGAGGCTGCTGCTCAAGGACTGGCTGGACATTAGTTGGTTGGTGGTGAGCAGCTTTGGGGTTTTTTGCATCACTTGTATTCTTGAGTTTTATTGAACTGTACTGAACTGTATAGAACAGAACTGTATCATCTAAACATCTGTAGAGGGCAAATGTACTCCCACACCTTAAGCTGGCTTGGAAACATACCACGAACTGAGTTCTTCACTACATTCAATCCCACATTATATCTGATAAAGAGTGCAAAGACTGCTTAAAATGATTTGGTATGATGGGATTTTATATGTAACTTTGATGAGATACCAATCAAGTTATACATGCTGAAGTATATGCTATTTCTATTAGTCCAGTTAATTTTTACACATTTTTTCCTCTTTTGTTTAAATAAAACTAAAGTATTCTTCCTGGAAACACTGTCATATTTGCTTTTTATGATGAACATGACGTTAAACTATGAAATATATAGTTTTTAATGAAAAATTCTTTAATATTTGCACATTATTTTGGCGTTTCACATCATGTTTATACCTTAACATTTAATGACTATTTTATTATGTTTAGACAAGTGGAATGTCCTGGAATTGTGTCATTCCATGACCTATATCATGTATCCTTCACGTCTGAACTTTTTTTGCTCAGGCTGTGACGTCTTTTATTTCTGTAGGTAGCACAAAACATCGATAATGAAATTGAAATGCCTAGAGGAAAGCTTTCATCAACTGTCAGCAATTTATGGAGACCAAGTTGAAAGTGAACATGGGCAGAATTATGAAAAAATAGTATTTTTATTGGAGCATTTAAAACTATTGAAGCCAACATTCCTCCGCTTTGGTGAAGGTGGATTCAATCCCTACTCTTATTTTAGTAACAGATTTTTCATCCAGCAACATTAAAATATCTCCACACCTCACAAATTCTCTGCAGCACAATTCTCACCCTCCTTCTCTTTCCTGGAATCAGTGGTGGGCTGCTTTCTCTTCTGAGATTGGGATCTACTTAGAGAAAAAGAAAGACTTCAAACACTCCCTGAAATTTCCTTTGGGTACCTCAAATGCTTATTCTACTATTGATTTATACAAGCTGAGATGTGGGAAGGGGATATTATAATTCATGCAATTAGATTATGCTTTCAAAACATGTGCACAGCATGTGAAATCAGTATTGTCTTACACAGCAGACCTCACACTGTTACCAGGTAATTGAAGTAGGCGGGCATTTATTTCCTTATTGCGGTCATGGTTGTGAACATATTCTGGTGTAGAGCTATCTAGGCTAGCTGAGAATCCCATAGGCTGCTGAGGGAATCAAGGGTGACACAAAATAATTAGGGGGCAACAGATACATCCATCATTTCGGAGAGCTACTGGGTGCATCTAAGATTAATTACGCTTTGTATTAAAGTGCTGGATATCTTAAAATCTAACTATGGTTTCAATCATTCTTACAAAATTTACAAATTTACTCTGAATTTGCTGATTAGTTTTGAACCAGTTTGTTTTATAAACAAACTGTAGAGGGAAAAACATTGGGTATTAGTGCAGAGCCTTCAAGTCTCAGTCCACTCTAAAGATTTTCACTCAGTGTCTTCTGTCTTTTGAGTGCCATGACGCTGTAAGCTTTTGTGAGGTTAAGTGTGAGGGCACTCCTGTGTAACTGCTTGGCTTTGCACAAACTATTTAAATTGAAACATAAGAGTTATATAAATACACAAAGATAGGAATTGTCCTCTTCTCTGGTGCTTCAGATGCTCACCTGTCAGGTGGAACTGCAGGGAATCATCACAATTTGCTTCAAACATCCACTGTATTTACATGTCTTCATGTTGCATTTGTCCCTCCTGTCAGGACTTGTTCCACATTCAGGAGAAAGAAATAGACATCTTAACTTTAAACCACTTGAGCTATTGTTACAATATGCCTAAGAGGAAGATAGTGCTACAGAGGCCTCAACCCTGGCATTACCAGACAGTGGAAAAGAGCATAACAGCAATTGTTCAGTCCTACTTCAGAGTCAGAAACAAGCTCTGTTTAGATGTTTAGATCAGACAAGTAGAATAAGTAGTACTTGTATTTCATTTTCTCACTGTTGTCTCTCAAAAACACTGGTAATTATATATATTAGGTATTATGAATATATGTTTGCATCTGCATTTTATTCGCCCTGGCTTAAATCTAACTGGAAAGTAGAAAGGCATTCCTCAAACAAGAGCATGATAAATATATATAAATTGGACATTTAAGACACTTGGATAAAAGTTATATCTACCCAGCTCAGTATCCACTGATTTTAAAGAGTAACAAAGTGTCTGATCCGTATCAATCAGGACAAGATCTGGCATTGTAGAAGGCAGTGTACACAGTAGTGTCTTCTGTGACATTTAAGGCTGCCTAACATGCAGTAAAAGACCAATGAAAGATATTATGCTTATTTTAGATCTTAAGGTGAATCAAATGCTCAAATTGCTTTATTTCTTGCTTTAATTTAAAGGAAGCTAAGGATATCTAGATACAGACATCTGAATTTAATCAGATGAATCTGACTTTTGTATAACGAAGAATGCTATTTAAAGTGGGTGTAAAAATATCACAGGAAAGGAGATCATACCTTCTCTTAGAATGGCATATAGCTTGGATGTTAAGGCATTTTCATTAAATGCCTTCAAAACTAGTAGCTGGAACTATTTTTCAAAGTATGAGTGAAAAGTCAGACCTTGGAGCAGTGGGACAAAACCGGGACATGGGTAAAAGGAAGACAAAGAAAACAGCAGCAGTTAGAGGAATTTTTATTTTTCTGAAACTTCCCTCTTTGTTTTACTTAGAATATATGAAACGATTCATCTTGGGCCAAATGCAATGTGTTATATTGTAGTAAACTATTTTTACCTCATTTTCATTTCAGCAAGGATGAGAAAAAGAAAATATTTATAGTTTGACCCAAGCTTGTTTTCCAGCTTGGCTGTTAAACAGAGAAAGTATCTATTCAAACAACCATAAAATCTTGATATTGATCTCATACCAGACTAAATCAGGAATGACTCAAATAAAGTTATTTGTGTATGTTGGTATAAAATGGCGCTATATAAATGAAATCAGAATCATGCCTTGATAACAAACCCATGCAGAAGAAACATGCTGAAACCTCATCTAGACAGGAGGAAATGAGCAGCAAAGCTTGTACCAAGAAGGTATTCCAGTAGAATTTAACTGTTCCAGACAAATTCCCATGTGAAATCATTATTTCAGAAAAAAAAAAAAAAAAGAAAAAAAGGAAAAAAAGAAGAAAAAAAAAAAGCTTTATTCCATGCTAAAGCTAAATAAGATATGCTGATTCTACAGTCTGAACTGTAAAGGAATTATTCTGGATTAAAGTCTTTTTTTTTAATGTCAAATTAGTGTCCTCACAGCAAGCCATTATGCAATGGTTATTGTGAAGTTGTTACTTCAGACATCTGCCAGTCAAGACAATCCTCATCCAGTGGGCATTCCTTTCCTTTTTCAGTAGATAACTGTCTTTCCTTTTCAGTGTTCTCTTTTCTTCTTTATACAAATATCCTCCCTCCTTTGTTTTAGATCACTTCCACCTCTTCAGCTTTCTTGTAAGTCTTCATTGGAGAAAGAAGTCTACACGATTTTTATATATTCAGAGCAACTTGCAAAACAAAGAGGAACAATATTGGTTCAGAGCAGACAAATAGATAATGAAATTGCTTAGATGACTTAATGATTTGTGATGTCAGTGTCCAAAATATCAAGTCAGTGTCAAAAATATGAAGAGCACTTATACAGCTTGATAAACCAGTGCTCTGTTTTGAAGGTTTGTACTGACACACAATCCTTCAGAAAAGAAAGTATTTAAACAGAATATACAGCTCAGATGACACAGATGAGGCATAAAACACTTTTTTTTTTCTATTTTGAGCAACTAATCTCATAGATGCATCTTCCTCAAAACGGGTAGGACATGAAAAATTACTATGCTCTTGTATTCCTCATTTATGAAGTCTTTAAAACCATTTTAGAAGATGTGGGAACACAGAATTTTAATAGACTGAAAAACAAGACACAGATGAGTGACTAATAGAAACATGAGAAAAGCTGTATGGATTCAGATGGAAGTCCTGTGTTTCTTAGTGTAGTGTTAGTAGTAGGCCTTTGAACATAGGTGTGAACAAAGAACAGAGCTGGTACATATAACATTTCCAAAAGTATTCTAGCTGCTTTTTCTTATACCTAATATGTTCTGTCTACCTATGAAGTGCAACAGATCTGTATTCCACATACTTGCTCAATTTTTTTTGCCTTTTCATGGAGGTCTCTGTTCATGATCCGCAGCCATCACTTTTTGTTTTGATTCCGAGTACTGCTGGTTTCATCTGCAATCCCTGTCTTGTGTTGTTAAGAGCTAGCAGCCAGACAGTTTGCCCTGCATGCTGTCTGTGATCATGCAGGCCTCTTTCATATAATCAGTGACTTGTGACCACAGACTAGCAGTTCATGTTGCAAAAGCAATCATGAGCAGGAACTCCTGTAGCAACAAAGCTAATCTTTTCTTCTATACATTCAGCTTGTTTTCAGACATAACTTTAGGGGCCTGGGAAGAAAACTGTCATGGTAGGGGAAAGTCAAACACTTGAGAAGACATCAATCTCCAGAACTGAAAGTTCTCTGAACTTTGTTACTATTTCTTGGGCCTGGATTGTTTTACGCTATCACTATATCCTTCGTCTTTCATGTGGTCTTATGGCATATTATACACCTTTCCTGGTTAATAAAGCCTACTAGAAGACACAACATTATCTCACTCAGACTCCTCCATTACCATCTCTGAAAGAGTACATGTGGGTCAAAATTGTACTCCTTGCTGCTCCTTATAATATGAATTGGGACACCGGTCACCTTACACTTTTTGATCATGGCTCTAAAAGGCAATGCTGATACACATAAAAGCGTTCATTTTCACTGTTTAAAACAGACTGCATAGTCACAAGGTTTAGGGGAAGAAGTGAACAAAAGAAAGTGATACATCTCTTTAATTAGCATATGTGTCATTTAGCCTCACTCTATGGTCAGGCAGCTGAACTGAGAGATGCATCTCAGAATTGCCCACTGTGCTTGTCCTCATCCTGTTTATTCACATGCTTGCTCATGAAATAGACTTGAGGATCCAAAGATCCTTAGAGAACTACAATTCCTTTTGTAGTCTTGTACTTGGGGATGGATTCAAATTCAATCTTTGAATCATCAACTTATGATTCACTGACTCAGCTGTGATCTAGGCTTTCCTCCCATCACTCCATTGCCTGCTGTGTCCCACTTTGAGAAAGTTAATATCCTTTGGGAAGAACCCTGTATGGTTCTTACCTGCTTCACTTGAAAGACAAGTGAAGAGGAATGCAAGCAATAAGTCAGAAGAATCCACAAAGATATTAGATGATTATATCTGTTTTAAGGTTAGAGAGAAAATAGTAAATCATGATTAAAATAAAACAAATTACAAAGAAAATGGCAGAAGGAATATTGTCTTCTTATGCAAGAAGCAGTGCTCATATGAAAAGAAGCAAATAAAAATGGCAAAAGAAAACTGCATTTGGGGCCTCTGCTACAAGAAAAAAAGAGAAAAAATGTAACAGGTTAAGGAAAAAGCACTGATTCAGGAGTGACTGAGAACACATAGAATGGTGCATGTGTTAACCATTTATTTCTTCTTACAGTTAGGAAGAAATGGATGTTTTCTTAAACAATGACTGTGTTCAGTGCCTGAACTCATAATCTAAGCATAAAAGGTTTGCAGCTTTTTCAGTTGATAATGAGTGGTTACAGGTTTAAAAAAATCTATGTTCTAATTAATTTTGGTATTTTCACTAAAAGATAAAAATACAACTCACTTTTTAAATGGTTCTAACACCAATTCAACTTTTCTTTGTTGTAGGAATAAAGAAAAATGGGATCCTTTTCAGGCACTTAACTTCAATTAAGATTTCTTAATAATGAGGCACAAAAAGGAAAATCTCAGAAAAGCTCTCATATACATAACTCATGCAAAATTTTAACCTAAAAAGAAAGAGTTAAAAATGTTCTTACATTTTTTTTTTTTTTATTTCACAGAGCTATCAGATGATGCTAGTATACGTTCTTCAAGTATGTTAAAATTGCACTAATTTACACCAGCAGACAAGCTGGTCTAGTGCTCTGGAAATCTCATTCGACTTGTTCATGTCCACAGTACAGTATTTTTCCAGAAAAATACATTTTCTTGACATTTTCTAGGCCTTCAGTATGCCTAAAAATAGAGGCAAAATCACACATTCAGGTTTTATAATATCTGCTCTTGTAATTTTAAGAAAAATAAGGGCATATGAATCGTTCTCTTCAGTTGCCAACTTGAGATTTCATGAACAAATTGCAATATAAATGTATTTGATTTAACACCTCATTGTCCCCCTGGTATGAAGATTTATGGATGTCATCACAGCTAGGATTGTTGTGGTTACATTGTTCTGAAACCGACTATATAATCTATCTACACCAGTGAGAGAAATCTTATGTTTTGGAGTTGTCCCATATTAGCTGAGCCTGAAAACTTTAAGGCACAGAGTAAGAAGTGGAAAAGAAGTTAAATAAGTATTTTGGTTTTATACTGCTTGTATGAACCTGAGATTTTTAAAGCCCTTTGTTTTTCATCAAGAAATGCCTTCCCAGCAGACAAAGTCTATCCTCATACAGGAAAAGAAAGAGAAAAAAATCTGTAATCCAAATGCTATCTTCAACTTTAATAAAGGATGAATTACTGAAAATTTTGTTAAACTGCTAGAAATGATAAAGTCCAATGCTTTCTCAATAAATATAATCAATTCCTGATTCAGGCTGTCAGCAGGCTCCTAAGTAAAAGTTACCTTATACTGGGATCAATGGTGTTTAGTAGCGGAGAGTGGCCTGGGGAAGCTACTTGATTTTGGGTCACTTCATGGAACAGAGGAAGTGAATAACCAAAGCTTATTCAAGGGCTATATTTGTCACTTCAGTGCTCAGCAGTTCCTGTCATCATTGAGAACAGTTTCTTGGTCCAATTTACACTCTGGAATTGCCTTAATGTGCATTTTAAAAAACCTACGGCATTTTGGTATGAGCTTGCCTGTAACACAGTAAAATTAGTGTCAGCAGTGATGTAAAAGTGGAAATTAATGGAGTTCTCATATAAATGGATGCAGGGCTTCTCAGTGAAATGAAGGAACCTGTGTTTGCATAATGGAGTACATTACTAAAATGAAATACCTAGAGCTTACTCCAAATGAATGTAAAGAAGTTCCCTTTGTACTGTACAATTTCTATTATGATGAGTGCATGCTAATGAACAGGGTGGGTTTTTTTATTGAGTCATGAATTGGAAGAGTGCTTTTTCTTCACGTAAAGATTTTCCTTTTCCAAAGTCAATCACAGTCTAGTTTCTGTTTGAACTTTCTCTCTAGAGTTTACCAGATGTTCTGTTTGGATTCCACATTACTGCATTGTGTTCACTGGAGTTCACAGATGGGCTTTCCACTCAAGTAATGAAACCCTAATGAAATCCATACATGTATTTAGCATTTGGGAATACAGTATAATATAATTAGTTCTGTTGCTGTTTGTCATTCATGCTTAAATCAGTCGAGCAAATGCAAACCTCTAAGAGACTTTGTGACTTTGCAAGCAGCCAGGAGATTTTGCTCCTCTTCTCTCCTACTATGTGTAGATGTGCCCCCAGCTATCTCATCGCAGCAGATAATTTCACTTTCAGTGATGCCTGGGTTTTGGTACTGCTTCAGCTAATAAAATAGGAAAGCTGAAGGTCAGGTAAGAGGAGTGTGCAAAAGCATGTGTCAACAGAGTTGGTTGAACCCGAGTGTTACTTCATATGAGTGAGGAATACTTTCAGGAATAGAAATCAGTGAGGAACTGGGGAAAAAAAATAAAATTTTAATCCGTTTCTGTTAAACAGCAGTAGAGAACAGATAAGCTCGAACACTATACTTCCTACAGTCTGGTGTCTGGGTACTTGACAGACACAGAAGTTTTTTCCATATAAAGTCTAACCAGAAGCCAGTTTCAAACCATATTCTTCAGAGGCTGATACTGTTCAGTGACTGCAGAGATGGGATACATCCTCTGCAAGTCTGTGGGCAATACTACATCGTGGGGAGCAGCCAGCATGACAGAGGCTAGGGCTGCTATTCAGGCAGACCTGGACAGGCTGGAGAAACAGGTAAAGAAGAACCTCATGCAGATAAAAAGAAGCAAATACAAAGTCCTACATCTGAGTCAGAAGAACCCCATGCAGCAATTCAGGTTGGGGTCTGACTGGGAAAAATGTAGTTTTGCAGATGATCTGGGTTCCTACCAGTGAAGCATTAACCAGCCTTTGCAACAACGAAGGCTGATATCATACTGAGTTAAGTTAGCAAGAGAGTAGCTAGTAGACAAGGAAAGTTATAATTTATTTCCCTTTATTCATTCTGCCTGAGCTACATCTAGAAGTGTCCCCAGTACAAGAAAGACACTGACAAAGGTTATTGTGAAGAGATAATGAGGCACATGATACATACAAAGGGATTGAAAGAACTGGGTTTGTGCTTCTTTGTGAAAGACAAGGTTAAGAAAGGAATCTTAATGCTCAACCCATCTGTCCTATAGGAGTTTATAGAGAAGATGAAACCAGACACTTGAAGATGCATAGCACAATAACGAGGGAAAGTTGTCACAAGTTACAAATTTCAGTTAGCTATTGGGAAATAATTTGTTACACTAGATGTTCCAGAACTGAAATGGATCACCCAGAGAGGCTGTAGAACCCCAGTCTTCAAAGGCAATTGCAATGCAATTCGAGGTGACCAAGCAACCTGGTCCAACCAGTTGGATCTAGCTTCAAAGCTGGCCCTGCTTCAGAAGTCCCCTCTGGGTCCTATATAAATGATTCTGTAGTTATATTTAGATCTTTATAATGCCTTCTAATGACACTCCTCTGTTAAGATGGCAATACTGATTGGAGTCAGGCTTTTCTCTATCCTCAAAGGTACTCTGAATGCTCCCTAAGAAAGAAAGCGGTGTTTTGAAAGCAGGGTAATGACTTTACATTTAAAAGGAAGATTGTTTTAATTTGAAAGTCTTTGCAAAATTCATGAAAAATTCTGGAATTTGTAAATAGCCACCAACTATCCAAGTAATCCAAATGGATGCTCCATAAATTATACTGAACAGAAGCTATCACTTAATTTGTAAAATACTCACATATTAATTGTATTGTCTTTTTACAAAGGATAATAGAAAGATTTCTGCATGTAATCCTCGGATTGTGACCTGGTAACATAGAGCTGTAACTATGTTTTCTTTTCCTCTATTACTGAATGTAGACTCTGGGCAGAAAAAACTCCTGTATCCCATACTTGCTTCAGCATAACTGCAGAGTTTGTGTTGTGGGAAGATAGACAAGGAACTTTTGTGACAGACAGTTTTCCCACAGGGAAATGGGGATCCATGACCACCTGGCTCCCTATCTTCTTGGTAGAATGTGAGACAGAATCTGATCATTAGATTACTTGCAGTTTCCTGGTCCTGTGACACCCCCAAGCAGATGCACCTGCCAGCCTCCAGGTCGATTCACCAGCTCCCAGGCTCCAGTGCTTCTCAGCAGGCTGTCATAGAACAAAGAAGCCTGGAGAGCACAGTGCATTTCAGAAACTTGGACATGTTCCTCTAGTGCAAACAGATTCTGGCTTTTCATCCCCCCACCAAAAAAAATCCTTTTCAAAGTATCAAGTCATTTTTGGCAGAAATGAATTCAGTTTCCCAGCCAGGTGGGTGTCTGTGCTGAAGATCCAGTCAGTCTTGACTAAGCTTTTAAGTCTAGTCACGGGGCATGCAGTAGTGTCTGTGTAGCTTAGGAAGGCTCATCTGAGGTAGAGTTGTCTTCATATTTTTCCAAAGCAATGGGCAGTGAGCATCCCAAAGACAGGACAGGTGTCAGAAAAATGCATTCTCCTATTTTTTAAAGAAACTGATGACTCCATAGTACATTCCTACTGCATCAACTCATGGAAAGACGGACAACCTGAGGAAAATCATGAAAGCAAGTGAATATTACAGTTGTCCTGCATTCCCTGGAGGAAACACGTGTTTTTGGTGTTCTCTGCTCATGGGAGTGTGTTTGGGGGAAGTGAGCACATTTGACTACATACATCAGTGTCTGCACCCATTCTTTAAAATGTTTGTCACTTTTCTCAATACAAAGAGTAGGTTTTGGAAATTCTGAGGCAATATAATATATAGTGCAGATGATACTGAATATGGTTAAGATTTAAATCATTGCAGTCTGACAACGAGGATTACCATAATGAAGAGATGAAGATGTGCAGCGCATAAATCAAGTCCAAGCATCAGCCTTTTTAAGTCTCAACCGGCTCTAAAGGGAAACATACACATGTGTTAGTCATACATCTTTGAATTACAGACATATGTTTGCACACCTCTGAGAAAATAGATGACATTTCGATATTCCATTGGAGTAATGGCATATATTTTTGTCTACGAGTGGGGCTCTACCTCATTTTGCCACAGCATTTCTCCTCTTCCTTTTCATTTATTTTGCATGTTCAATATGTAAATAATTAAGGCCCGGCCAAGAAAAAGACTCAGACAGATAGTAGACAAATAGAGATAAAAGTTTCTATTCTGAAAAGCTAATTTTCTACAAATAAAAGACCCCTATAAGATAAAGATATGGCTGACATGCAGATCAGATTCAAACACCCAATTTCAGTGTATTAATTAATTTCCATGTGGTTTTGTAGCTGACATTTTGAGACACGGATGTGAATCACCTCCATGGCACTTTGTTATGTGGAAGATGAAGATGAAGACAGGAAAAAGAAAATGGTGCAAGGTCTGTCACGCTGTGCATGAAACCTACAGTGCCTAAAGCTTCCTGCTGAAGATCCTGAAGAGCTGCCAGGTTCTTTGTTCCATTCTTTGTCTGGGAAGAGCAGAGGCTGTATGACACTTACTCCAGTAGAATTTGTACTTAGGGTCTGCCTTTCAGGTACATTTAACTATTTAAAGACTTCTCTAGAAGCCAGAATCTTCTCACTCCTTTGGAGGTCTAATGGCACCACCAGTATACTAGAAAGAAGAGTTTGGCATACATTAATTGTATGCTTTATCTTATCTATAACTTTTCCTTAACTGAAAAGGCCTTGACTCTATAAATACAGTAACAAAACACTCCTCTGTATAACATCTTTGTATTATCAACACCGTTTCCAACACAAATGCAATACACAGCCCCATACTATGTACTGTGAAAAAAGCTATCTTAGATGAAACCATATAAAGGACATTTCTTGAAGGACAGTGTGTTTTACCATAGTTTTTAGGTAGGCAAGCAGTAATAATAAGACCTTTGAACTTTCCAGCCATGTGTAGTATACTGATAATTGTTGTGCAAACTAAAGCAGAGTAACAAAGTGATTTGTGTTGCACAAGCAAGGAATAGCTTCTTCTTCATGGTCATGTCAGATTTTCAGTGATGGGACAGGACAATTCCTTTAATTCACTTGGTGGTTCTTCAGTTCCCAAATTGATTTTCCTCAGCCTCTCCTTTTACTGTGTTTTTACTCTTGATTACAATACCAATAACATCCAGATGACTGTATTTTTGTGCTTAGCACAGAACACAAATGAAGCTAATTCCTGTTTATTTTCAATTTCCTCTGTGGGAAATTTTGCGTCTCCTTATTTGCAACAGTATTGTACACAATTTAACATTGTCTCAGATTTCTTTACCATATATCTTTACAGTAGTCAGGTGTGTGAATGAATTACACCTGCTTGTAGATACCTGGAAGGGGTAAGAAAGAATGAGGAAGAAGAGAGCGCATTCATTATCTTCTCATTTAAGCTGAAAGGAGCCTATGTACACTAAAGGGCTTCATCTATGATCAGGTTGAAAGAATCAGTTGTTTGCTTCAAAATGGACCTAAAGAAAGTAATCTAAAATATATTTGGGTGACACTGTGCTCATGACTGGAAATTGCAATGCAGGAAACAGAATTTGGAAATATCATTGACAATTATCTATAAATGTCAGCTTAAAGTGCAAAAGTAGCCAAAAACAGACAATAAAGAACTGCTCATATCAAGAGGACCATGGAAGAGGGAAAAAAGCAATGAATATAGTCCCACAGCAACAGAAAAACTCATCTCCAACTACATAAAACCATTGTGTGCTCACACCTTCAGTGCTGGGTGCAGTTCTGGTGCCTCAACTCATCCTTGAGGAGGTGCCTGATGCCCAGGCTGGGAAAAGCCCTGCTGCTGCAGGAGATCTTGGAGGTAGGAAGTATCACAAGGTTCAAAAAATTTGCATGTTAGGCTGATACCATTGGGAATGCAATATCCCTATCATTGCTAATCCAGTGGCAGTGGATGCTGGGGTCTGTCAGGGGGTGTACTGCCAAGCGTATGTGCTCCCCTGCTGCCAGAGGCAAAGTAGGTCCTTCAATGGGCCACTGGTTGTCCCTGTCAGTCATTTCAGATCTTGCAAAGGTTTAGATGGCTATTGCATCCCCTGCAGAAACCTTTACTTATGTCAACCAGCTAATGTCTGAGGTCTTATATATGTCATTCAATCTTGCCCTTGGCACTGTGGATTCAGGAGTGCCTGCTGCCTGACATTAGTCCACCATTGCCTCAATGTTGAACCTGTTCAGCTTCATATTGGTTTCAGCCCAGATGGGCTGAGTAATCTGCATCATCATCAGACTCTTAGCTTCAGCATGGCAGTGACCTGACCAATTAGTAAGGAGCTACTTTAAACACATCTTTCTCTTTTGTGCTTCATCTAAGAGTAGAAGCAGGGGATTCCTCACAGCCAGAGGCAATCCGGTTTTCTATTTCTTTACACCTCCTGCTGACTTTAATCCTGGAGAAGTGCATTGCAATGGGCCCCTGGCCTGAACAGGGACTATGTCTTTCTTTTAATCTCCTGTCTGACACTAGTGCAAGCTCTGTCTTCTTTTTTACCATACAGTCTATAAGCCTGAAAGACCAGAAAAGGATAATCATCCATTAATGTACTTCTCCTCTCAAAAAAAGAACAAACACCCTGTGAGTAATGGGGCATGGTCACATGCCCTGTCTGCACAGCAAAAGCATGTCACAGAACCCCAAAAGTAATTGTTTCACAGTAAGTCTGGCCAGTTTGATGCTGTCCCTCCACTTCGACTGTAAAGCTTTTTTCTGCATGTATAATTTGTTCATAGCAATAATAGAAACTTGAAAAATGAGATAACTAGATAATGTTTTAAATTTCATCTTTTAACCAGCTCTTATTGCTGAGCATTTAGAAACATTTTGACTACTTTCTCTTTTTTTTTTCCTTCCTTCAGAAAATCAACTGTGATATTTTCCACATAAAACCACAGCAGAGTAGAAGCTCTGTGGTTAATCTCCTATTCTTGGTCAACATGTACGTTGGCTCCCAGCTCACTTGGAGCCAACTTGCTGGCTGGGCTAATGGGATTTCCAGACCTGCCTCCCCTCCTTGTGGTCGCTGTTCCTCACACACCCTCAGAGCTCCCAGAAAGCACACCAGAGTAGTGGTTGCCCTTCAGAAAAGCTTATCAGAACAGGAGTTTAAGGAGAAAGATGGACCTGAATTTCCCCAGTTTAAAGGAAGACAATAACCTTTTAATCTCCAGGGCTGTATTTTCTCAGCTCAGCTACAAGTGAATGGTCTCATTTTTAGCACTGAAGCTGTCATTTGATAGTGGCTTTGGGCAGTGCAATCAAATGAACCCTAGAACATATTTTCCTGTGCCAGATTTGGACTTTGAAACTATGCATATTGAGAAATCAGGTTGACCATGTGCCAATGCACCGCTCTACAGAGATGCAGCCAGAAACTCAAAATTATGAGTTTGTGAGGGTTTGTGAGTGTAGGAGAAACAGGCAGTAACAAAGGAGCTCCTGATTGTCTATATTCCTTTCAAAACTTTTCATAGAGTTCACAAGAATTCTACATTCTTAAATTACTCTAATGTAACTTTCAGTGTGCTCAATAACCTACTTATGGAATTTGAAGAGACAGCATTGGTCATTAAACGGTATTCAAAATAAACCGCATAATCTGAAGCTTTTATACTTACACCATATTCAAGAGTCACTTTACATTTCTACCAGTGGCACAAACATTTGTTTTACATTGCATTACTTTATGTCTCCTAAAGATTTGATGTGGCTTTAGCTGACAACTCTCTCCACCTACCATGCAGCCTTATGAAAATGCTAATGGCATGGTGGTGGCTGGTGCTTTGATTCCTCCAGCAACCACGACCTCTTCAAGCGCAGATGAATGTCACTTAGTTGTATTGACACATTGACACAAAGGAAACAAATAAATTCTTGCAAACACTTCCAGAAGCACAAACTAGGTACTTCTAGAAAAAGTAGGCTGAGACTCGAACTCATGAATTACCTCGTCAATGAAATAGTGGCAAAAGACTTAAATAATTTATGAACATATTACTGCAGCAAAAAAGCATACAGGAATTTTTAACCTGCAAAGAGCCTTGGTAACTGCCTGAAAGTCTACGTGCATAATTCTTCATGTTAACAGCACCACAAATTATAGCTGACACTTCTACTGCAGCCTCTGCTGTTTTTTCCTATATGCATAAAATACTGCCAAAATATCAAAGACCCACATTTTCTCAACTGCAGCTTCCCAATAACTTGTTAACTCTGCAGGGTTTCCTCTCTGTAATTTTCCAGTGAGAAATGCAAACAGAGAAACGTGCTCCCAGTTGTGCTAATTGCTGTTTATTAGAACTAAAATACTGAGATCTTTCAAACAGAGTGTTTGTGAAAAAAGTGATAATTATTAATCTTAAATAAAAGGAAACACTGAGGTGAGAAGTCATGCATAGTTAACACATATTTGCCTTTTTAAAGCTTTCTTTCCTTTTAAGGATAATTTCACTTTTAAAAGGTAATAGATACCTGACAACAGCTCCTCAATTCTGTATTGTTAATGAGTTCATCTGAAGAATTATGGTCTCCTGGGGGAGGGGGACGTTTTTGCTCATGAACAAATTACACAAGGGTTTTTTCCAATGCATCAACTGTGCCCATAGCAAACCTTTGGGGAAACTAGGAAAAAATATTTGACAAAGTTTTTTTGGAAGGTCTTAGAAAGCTTATGTGTGTCACTGTCATCCCAGGGAGTTTGTTTCCAATGGTCACTCCACACTCTCATGCGCATACTTATTCATGAAATTTCAACATATGTAACAAAAACCATTACTTTTTTTCTTTTTTCTAGATCTTCTCTGCACTCTTTTCACATATCTTTATCTCTTCTGAAGTCCCAGTCTCTAAAACTGAAAATTATTTTTCAACTGAGCTCATACCAGCTCTGAGAATAGCAAAATTACTGTTTTGCTGCAACAACTATGATGGTCTTATGCATTTGCCCTTTTTTTGGAGAAAAGATCACATTTTTTATGTATTTAAACCAGCAATATACATATACATGTGTAGGTGGTCAAATAACATTAATTAGCCTCATGTGATGCAGGGGAGGTAAATTTCCTTGTTTGCATGGCGCTGATGACAGTATTGCTACAGAGTGCAGAAAGAGCTGCACTTTCTAAGATCCTGGTTAGTCTGGACATTATTAACTTCAGACTCAGTGGGCAGGCAAGTACGTCAATCAGAGAATAAGCAGCATTTCCTTCAGCAGACATTTTTCAGAATGAACATGTCAAGTTTGGTCTGGCCATGTTTGATGCTAGTGGTAGACCCTGAACTCCCTTCTTTCCTTTAATTCTCTTTTGTGTTGATTTGGCCATAAAGGAGCTGTAATTCAGATTTGACAGCTCTCACACTTTTTTATATTAACAAGATCATGCCTTTTATGATGTATCTGGGGCTACACGACCTCCACATTACCTTAAGGTACATGAAGTTCAGGCAAGAAAAACAGGCTTTTGAAGAAGATAGGGGCACAACTGTCTACAAGGCAATGTACCAAAATGATGAAATGCAGCGTGGCTCTAAAAGCTTATAGGAATTTTTCATTAAAATCTGTCCACTTTCAGGAAATGTTATAAACATGGTGGTAACATTGAATCAGGCAAGCTTCACTTAGTTTTGTAGGTGTAACTGATTTCATCTGAGAATCCCTCTGTGCCTTTAGAAAGGATGTCAAGATATATATTCAAGCATATTTTATCTCCCTGCATTTTCCATGTGAGCTACTTTTATTTTGGCCTTTTACACATATTATGAAATAAAATCTTATCACTATATTTACAATATCTGTGTACAGAGAATGGCATTCTTTCTGTTGAATGCTTCTAGCCCAGGAAAGCTGGACCACTTGAGACACATGTAACCTGAGAATCAAGGGAGGGATTGACATGGTTTCGAGTGTGATTACAATTCTAAGGGCAAGATGTAGGCATCTAGCTCCCCAAAGAATCGAGGAAAAGCAATAAGCATCTCCACCTCATTTTCTAGGTCTTTGGTTAAATGCCTCCCATAGTTACCATGAAACCATGAATGGCCCTTTTGAAAAGAATGCAGAAGTATAGTCCTGGACAAAAGCTCATATTGAACAGATTCTGGAAGCTAAAGGAAGTCAACAGAAACATATCAGTGTTCAAAAGATGGTTTCTTTAAAGATCTCAGATATATTCACCATTCTATTAAGAGTGATTTGGAAAGACCATATTTGTACTGTCTAATTAATTTTCCCATGTCCTGCTGTGAAAGCCATTCCTTTGAGAAAGGAACCTTCAAGTTTGTATCACTGGAATCAAACATTCAAGAAATGTGATGGGGGGAAGCAGAGGCATCAGAGGATGGCAGCTTGCTTAACCCAACTGCTAGATGAAAAGCAAATATATTAAGAGCTCTGACGTCAAATGACAGGCAACCTTCCAAGAGAAATTCTGACAGAACTTCATATAAATCAAAAGACAGATTGTGAAGCTTTTTATTGGCAATTGCACTTGTTCATGAAGTAAGATAAATTAATAGGGAGCAGAAAGGTAAGCCAAAAGGCATCTTCATTTTGCAGTCCTTGCCTTGCAGCTCTGGAATTTCTTGAACTGACAATTGTTAAGAAAATACAGGGATGGTGTATGTTCACATCCATGATTAGCTGCAAAGAAAATTAAATTTCAATGACAAAAAGTGCTTCCTAACTAGATATTTAGTTGGAATTTGAGACAAAGCATGGGGAAAAGGTGTATTTTAGCCAGCTTTGCACTCCTCTAATGGTGGTCACAACTAGGACCTTAATGCCAAGGAAATTTAGAGTAGTTCTAAGCTCCTTATGCCTTTGGATGGCTTTCTCTGATTTTTATGGTGGCATATAGTTCGGCCAGGAATGCAAAATATGGTCTTGGGTTCAAAAAATCTCTGGAGAGCTTTCCAGACTGTCGCTGCTATGACAATTGGAAATCAGACAAGCGTTTCAGTAACAGCAGTCCAAGGGACAGCCTGTCCTCAAAATCACTGCTGCAAATGCAACTGTATTTACCCCAGCCTAGATTGCTTCTCCCAGAGAGAGCTGACAGATCTCACAGACAGCCGATAAACACTACAGCCAATACGTCAATAATTATCTTGAAGAAAGCAAAAATTTTTCAAAATTTGAATGTCTAGTCAAGCCTGGCAGTTTTAAAGTACCTGAAAAAAATTGATGTTATGTAGTTTTACCAGCACTGTATAATAAATATTCTCAAATCCACATTTTTTCTATTCAAAATTATTTCGGTAAACACAGTCCAGTAAAGAACTAGTAAACAGACACTGCCAATGAGTGATTTATCTTTTCCTCAGAAAGATATCCTCCCAAGGTGTCTATCTGAAACCTGAAATTAGGCAATAAACTTCAGGTCTTAAATGTTTTTTCAGACTATTTATGCTGGAAGCTACTGATGGAAAAAGATCATAACATTGCCTTCATGCTTACCTGACTTGCATATACCCAGGTTTTAACTACTGGGTTACATTTGAGTTGACAATGTCATTGTTGCATAGAATCATAGAATGTGTTCAGTTGTAAGGGACCTTTAGACGTCATCTGGTGCAATCTCCTTGCAGCAAACAGGGGCATCTTTACTAGAACAGGTCACTCAGAGCCCCATCAAGCCTGACCTTGAATATCTCCAGGGATGGAGCCTCCACTACATCTGTGGGCAACCAGTTCCAGTGATATACCACCGTCAGGTTGAAGAATTTTTTCTTATTATCCAACCTAAATCTACCTTTTTCTAGTTAAAAACCACTACCCCTCGTCCTATTGCTACATGCCCTCATGAACAGTTCTTCCCCAGCATTCTTCCAGGTATCAGGCATCTGCCTGGTTTTGTGAAAGGAATTTTTATTTATTCTAAAGAAATGAGTATTTGTATAAAGTTATTACTTTTGCATGGTTTTCCCAGTTACTTTGTTTTCATCCTAAATTGTTTCTTTTGTTTTACAGAAATTAAACCTCAAATTAGGAAATATGTATAATGCTTATCTTTAAAAATTGTTGGGTTTAGGGAATCCTTGTTCTTGAGGAATACCTCAACTTCAGCAACAAGAGATATAAAAGAATAAATATGTATTGTCCAAAGAATGAATGTTTATGAAAAATCACCAAAATAAATTTAATAAATACTTGATATAACCATTCAAGAAACATTTTAGATCTAGAAATAATATTTCATGTTATTATATTATTATTATTAATGGATATTAAATCTGTGTAACAGTTTAAAAATCTTCAATGAAGTTTCATCACTTAAGAATCTATATAATTTTATATAATAAATTTGCCGTATGGACTTAGTAAAAATCTCTAGTGTTTTAACACACAGCATTAAAAAAAGAAAACAGATTTACTAAGATTTCTGAATACGTATCTTCCTCATTGAAAGGGAATATGACCTAGATGTATACAAATATTAATCGCAAACTTTCATCAGAAAGATCACTGTACTTCAGGTGATTGACACAAAGATGTAATGAAAAAAAAAAGGGGACACACACTTTGGTTTCTTCATCTACCCAAACATCAAAACAAGGTGTTTTTTACAAAACAGTCTGTGTACATGACATGCTTGTGTGAGTTCATCTGGAGTCCCTGAGGTGGGTATGAAAACTTCCTAGGTGCTATCTACCTCTTAACAAGATGAGACATTAGAACAAACAATGCTGCATTAGCTGGGCCAACAAATAAGGCTTGACTCACAGTTAATGGTGTAGCTTTTGGCCTTTTCTCTTGCTTGTTGAAGAATGATTAAGTTCACAATAGCAGCATCAGAACTATGATCAAGGACTCTTGCTGAGAAGAACAGGCAATTTGTATTTTTTGGACCAACTCACTGGAGCTTTTAACATTCTTCATAGTTTCCTTGATATTTTTTACATCACTTGTAAAATATATTTGCCATCTATGTTTTGTAGCGTTGTACTTTTAACTTTAGCATCTGTACTTCTAATAGGAGCTAGAGACCTATTATCATGGTATGATTTTCTGGTTCAGATAATTTCAACCTCAGGTGATAATAAAAGCTCCTGTATGTTGATGCTGAGGCAAAGGGAGCCAGTGGGAAGCACTTTGGCTTGTATAGCAAGTTGGGTGAAGGGGACTTGGCTTCTGATATGCACATCAGCTAATTCCTCTGTCCTTTTATTCATTGGATATAAACACCCAGAGAACAGAGATACAACTATAAAAAAAAACCCCAACCAACCAACCCAAAAAATAAATAAAAAATCCCACAAACTAACAAACAAAAAAAAAACCCCAAAAAACCTAAGAGAGAAGGCAAATAAATAAAAAAAACCCACACCAGTACTGTTTTCTCCAGAATGGGGAATGTGTTCCTCCTCACTACCACCATCAGTAATAGTGAAAGTGAATAATAAGTGAAAGGCAGCAGGGACAATGCTGCTCTTCCCTACAGTTTCTATGTACACTTCTCTTGCTTTAAGTTTCACTTCATCTTCACAAGCCTGTATATAAAACACATGGCAAAACAAATACCTCTCACCTGAACAGTTAGCAGCATTGCTAAGCTCTTAGGGAGGACAGAATGTGATAGGATACTTACATATTTAGACACTTGCACACATGAATCCTACTTGGATGTGTCCAAGTTGGCACCAGTGCTGCAGTTTCAATCTCTTCACTATTCAAATCCAGAAGATTGACAGATTCACAGAATCGTAGGGGTTGGAAGGGACCTCCAGAGATCATTCAGTACAATCCCCTGCCAAAGCAGGCTCCTTAGGACAGATCACATAGGTAGGTGTCCAGGTGGGTCTTGAATATCTCCAGAGGAGACTCCACAGCTCCCCTGGGCAGCCTGTTCCAGTGCTATGTAGGCGTCACCATGAAGAAGTTCTTACATATATTGATGCAGAGCTTCCTATGCTCCAACTTGAAGTCATTACCCCTTGTCCTGTCTCCACAGACAACTGATAAGGGGCTGGCTATTTCCCTCTGTCTCCCCCACTTCAGACATTTATAAACATTAGTCAGATCCCCTCTCAGTCTTCTTTTCTCAAGGCTGAACAGCCCCAGTTCATTCAGCCTTTCCTCATAGGGGAGATGCTCCAGGGCCTTAATCATTTTGTGGCCCTGTGCTGGACTCTTTCCAAGAGATCCCTGTCTTTTTTATACCAGGGAGCCCAGAACTGGATACGACTCCAAGATGCTGCACTGCATCGCCCTTCCAGTCTGCTCAGATGGGACACAGCATGTGCACTGGTCTCAGCTCAGCATGATGTGGGCATGTAAACAGGGCATATGCAGAAGCCTGGGAGCCACAGCACAATTAAAGCATAGGATAACTTTCCCTAGGCCTAGGTATTGATTTATAAATCAGAAATGTTTTCCAGACATCCATTCATAAAGCACAGCAATGCTGACACACCTATTTCCTTTTGAGGCTGCAGCCTTCAGTTGGTCACACCCTTCTGAGATTTACAGAAATACAATTAGCTTCTCAGTTGCACAGATAGGGAAGTGAGGAACAAAACTATCTCTGTTGTTCCCTAAATCCTTCAGGCATTTAACTTTTGGCTGTCACGTGGGAGCAAAGGTGACAGACTGTTATATCCTAACTGGAGTGCCATGTTCAAGCCCCCATTGGTTTTTTATGTGGGTTTTTTTTTTTCCTATAGCGTATTTTCTCAAGAATAAGAGGTTGATTTCAGCTCTTTTGGGATCATTGACTTTGCATTAGGTTTATGACTGTAAAGCAGCTGTCTTTCAGACTCTCTGGACACCTTCAAATCCTAGAGTATTCTGCTCTGGGCTGAGCACCTTGCAGCTGAGATGTAAATGTAGCTTTCTATAGTGATCAGTGCACTTCATTTTAAGGCTGTTTTTCATTTCTTACAAAATCAGATTTTCACAGTTACTACCTCAATGCAACCACAACCAAAATGCTACCAACATAGAAATGTTCCAGAATTTTTATCATGTTTACCTGTTGTACATAGTCATTCCATGCTAACTATACTATTGTATTAGCTGGGATATAAATTTATTCACGGGCAAGAAATAAGAGTTGCTGAAATAAAAAAAGGATTAGAAAAATTAATTCAAACCAAATGAAGCATGAGAGAAATTAAATAAATTTGTCTTTGCTTCATAATGAAAGTGCACAGTTGATAGGAGTTAAAGGAGATCGGAGTGTGAAGGAGACTGTCATATGCTTAACTTGGAAGGATTGGCAGCTGTATAACGGTGCAAGAGAAAATTTATGTGGTGAAGATTCGTTGTGTTGTGCAGCATTGGAGTATAACAAACAGTGAGTATGGAAAAGAAAGAGATTCCCACCTTACTTGGGCCATGGGATTCCAAAAAGCAGCTACTTGCAGAGGTAGGTTGGAGTCTTTCAGTTCTTCGCAAGATATAATAAAGATACAAGTGCATGTATCAATAAACCTTCTTTGCTGTCTTCCTACTTGTAATCTCACAGAGTTAACACACACATGTATTGTGAAACATGGATGTCATGACACATGAACTTCGGAAAACTCTTAATATTTTATTTGTCACAAAACTGTGGCCTCCAATTAGTGTTGGTCTGTAAGAAAATTTGACAAACTAACAGCTGGATGTGCCCAAGTTAAGCACTGATGGGCTATTCTAAAGCCTAAAGCATATTGTTACCTGCATTTCATCCATAAAAGAGATTAATATCTTCCAGATAAGAGTTGAGTGTTTTTTCTGACTTGATGGGTCTCTGGCTCAATATAATCCAGACAATTTTTCATACATTTATGAATGTCTAAATGGTTTCAGACAGTAGTTGATGTCTGTGAACTGCTGGATATTATGTAAAATATATGAGGTCCACTATCATGTAAAAAAGGGACATAAAATACAAATCGGTATCAGTAAAAAAGTTTAAGAATAATATTGAAATAATTAGGATATTAAACACTTATTAGGATGAATAAAAACTTGGCCAGATGATCAGGCTCTGAGGGTAGTGCTGAATGGGGCATACTCAATATGAATATTGGTAACAGGTAAAGTATCAGAGGGGTCAGCACTGGTGTGGTGGGTTAGCCTTGGGCTGCAGCCAGACACTCACCTATCCACTCTCTCAATCCCTCTCCTCAACAGAATATGGGGACTAGTTAGGATGAAAAATCTTGTGTGGTCAAGATAAAGTCAGGAGGTTGTTACTACCACTGGCAAAACAGACTTGACTTGGAGGAAAATTATTTGATTTAATGCCAACAAAAATAGATCTGTGCGGCAAGAAACAGAATCAAAAAAAGCCCCAACACCTTTCCTCCTCTTATCCCAGTTTGCCCAGAGAAATTGCCCAGTCTACATAGTCAGAAGTTTTCAAGGCTCAGTTGAATAAAACCCTAAGAACGTATGAGACTAGACAAGCAACCTTCCAAGGTCCTTTCCTTCCTGAAAATTATCCTTTGATTCTTTCATCCCAATAATTAAGTAAATTAAAAGGAGAATCATAAAGAAAAAGTGGTTATCTGATAGTTATGCTAGTATGACTCACACCATGAACCCATGCAGTGATAAGTCCTGTTCCCACTGACGTCGGTTGGAATCCTGCTCTTAGTTTAATTTCCAGCATGAACCTGAGGAAATGCAAAATTTAAACTCCTGATAAATGTAGAAATGGCATAGCAGAACAGATTAAGTACTGATAAAATATGTTCAGTCCAAAACTACTTTATGGTCTTATAGAAACCTTTCACATTATTGCAAAATGTACCATGACTTCCCAATTAAAGGAACTTACTTAACCTTTTGTATCAGTTGACAAATTCTTTATGTCTGCTGAATAACATCTTGTCTTTTTTGAACTGTACATCTGAAGAATCAATTGTGCCTACCACTACCTTTGGAAACATCGAAA
This sequence comes from Gallinula chloropus, assembly GCF_964237585.1. Taxonomy (NCBI): domain Eukaryota; kingdom Metazoa; phylum Chordata; class Aves; order Gruiformes; family Rallidae; genus Gallinula; species Gallinula chloropus. Next base: position 89,868,435 of record NC_140087.1, on the reverse strand, counting down.
TCCTGTAATAGAAATTGTGGGTGAATACCAAATATTCTGTCTGTATCTTCATGATACATTTTTTTCCTCTGAAAGAAATGCAATCACTCATTTCATTCTTTCCTCCTATTAATAGTTTTAGGTTTAGAGAGATTTTTTAGACAAATTCAGCTTTAGTAGTTCCAGGTTGTTCTTAGATATGTTGCAATCTCTTGGAAGTTATTTCTTCCCTAATTCTTGGTCTGAGTGTTGAAATCTTAAGACAAGCATTGAAATGTGTATATAAACATTTACATACCAAAACTCAAAGCTTTCTTTTTCCTTATATGGTTAATCACAACTTGAACTGCATAGAAAGTTTAAGAAACCAGATGGTTTGTTGTTGTGGACTTACTCAGTGTAGCCCATAAGCTCTTCACTCTGTGTGCAGGGAGAGATGGAAGTTGGTGATGCTGCCAGATGTTACTTTGAAATTATGCAGTATATTGTAATCTTCAAACCTACCCAGAGTGAGATCCATTTCTGCGAGAGGAAATGGGACTTTTATCCCTAACACATGCCATTCACTGGCAATTGCCAGAGCTATCCTTTACCACTCTAAGAACTGGAGTGGGGAATAAAATCAGTCCTACGTTCCTCTTTCATGCCTGTGTAAAATTACCTGGTCTGCAAGTGTCTTCTTGGTCTGTCCTAGGAAGCCTGTGCTCTCAACACATGTAAGCAGTCAAATACAGCATTGCTGCATAAAAGGATTACTTTCCAATAATGTATGTGTCATATTATTTATGATGTAGAAATTGGATTTAAATATGCCCTAAGATTTATGAATAGTTGTTAAAGCAAGAATGTTGCTGAGATGTTTTTATGACTGTAATACGCTTTCACATGTTAAAGAAGATAACTGCAATAAGCAGGTACAATGAAGAATTTATTTCTGAAGGTGCAGATGTTCATTGTGGTTTGCATTTCTATCCCCAGAAATTCTTGAGGCTATCAAGTGTTCCATTCCTGGCATTTATGAAGATAATCTGCTTCAGAAAATAATGGCATTGTTTTTCAGCTTGTCTTCTGCTCTGGCACAAAGAATACATTTTCCTAAAGGAAGGATTTCCAGGTTTAAGAATCCAAGGAATGCATATGGTTCTGACAGAATTATTATATTTGCAACAGTGCATCTGTCTGCGAGAGATTAACAGTACGAGTTCTGTAACATGGGATTGTTTTGTGATAATATACAGATTTCTTTTCCTGTCACATTCTTTAGTAAAAAGATTCTCAATTTGTTTCATAGAGATATAATCTTGATTATGTCAAGACTTCTATGGATACCATGCTTAACTCCATTTATGATAGACTGCATGACCTTTAAGCAACACTGGCATTGCAAGCTACATACGCTTTGCATTTGCATTTGACGGGCCTCTCAGTGTCTGAAAGTTGCTTTAACTGGTCTCATTTCAGGGGAATACACCAAGTATGAAACTGCAAGTCTGGACAGAGCCAGAACACCTGGAACGTACTTCCAAGCAGCTGAAGTAAATTTGAAGTTTTTCATTGTCGGTGTTCAAATGAGAACTGAAATATGACATCCATGTCACAGAAAACACGAAGCTCACCTTCATGATAACTGAGATGAACCTCTTTCCTGATCCAGTTCTTCTTTCTGAAAACATTTTTGTTCCTACAAGAAACTTTAAAAAAAAAAAAACCTCATTTGTTTTTACTTGGTACTCTTTATGCCTGATTGTCCTGTTTTTCTGAAGGGTGGAAGTAGCCACTACGGTAACTCTCATACAAAAGCTATCCTTAAGCTTTTCCTCTCCAGAACATTTGCAGCCACCTTGAGCATACTCAGGGAAACTAATTTAAAAAATAGTCTTTCACTAAGAAACAACAAGAAAGATAAAAATGTCTCTTTCTACAAAATGGTGCTATAAAAAGACTGAAAAATAAAGCAGCAGTACCTCAAACAGATTGAAGGTCAGCTTTTTCTTAGCTGCTTGACTTTTCTATCACTGAATACAAACAGCAGTGTTGGATGCCTAACTATTTTCCACAAAGAACATATGCATTTTTAAGTATATTTGAAAGAAACCATATATGCTGGCTCAAAATAAATACAGTACTGCCAGCATTCCTTTTCCTTTGCGAGGCAAGTCATGTCATTGGAAGCTCAGAAGTGCCAATTTAGCAAAGATCACTGTGATGCATATTTTTGGTATGCCCAGCAATCTTCTTGCTCATCACCAGCTAAGACATAGTATTTGTCATCATAAAGAGCCAAAAGATCAGTCTTAACACAATGTAACAAACTTAAGACAGACCTTGACCTTAAAAAGATTTCTGCTTTTTCACTTTATCCAAAGAATATGACATATAAAATGTATCAACTTTAAAGATATTTCAATCAAATATTTCTTTGGGGGCTAAATCTCATTTCTTATATTCATTTCACTATTCTTTACAATTTTTCAAAATTCCCAGCTAGTCATGTATTTAATACAGCCCTTTCTCATATTCTAATTAACTGTTCTTTTTTTCCTGTCAGTTTTCTCTTTCATTTGTTTTCCATGTCATACACATGGTCAAAACATTCAAACCAGTCTGCTGAAGTCTGCTAAGCATTCAGGGAGATGAGAATATGTGGGTGACTATACATGCTCTTTCAAATTGTCAGTGTTTACTTCCTTTGGAAACTGACATGGGAAGATCATAGGCAGGAGTCCAACACCAGGCAGAATATAAAAAATAAAGTAAAATAAAAATAAAATTAGTAGCTTTATAGAATCTTGAAAATGGGTTGTAAGGGGTCTTCCAATCCATACCTCAGTTATCAGCAGATGTATTTATACCCTCATCAGTTCTGATGGTAGTTAGTTTAAACGACTCTGTTTCTCAAGCTCTCCAAAGTGTACTTCTGCTCCTTACGGTAAGAAATTTTCCTGGTATTTAAAATTATTTTTCCTGCTGCAGTTTATCTCTTCTGCTCTAGGTCTGGATATGCTATTCTATTTGTTTTTCACAAGTTTTCTGTATAAAAATTGTTATTAAGCACTTTCTCCTATCCTTAATCTTTCACCTTTTGTGTCAAGATTTCTAGATTTTTTCTTCCTGCTTTTCTCTACTTTGTCTCTAGTTTGTCCATACTATCTCTAGTTGGTCTACACTGATGTACACTGAAATACCTACTAAAAACTAGATACAGTTGAGGCCTTATTAATGATAGCAAAGCAGAATTTCATTTCAAGTGTCTTGCATGCTATAGCACAAAATATTCTAGAACATTGCTATGTGATCTATTTCAATCATGTTCGGACTGGGATGTACTCTAACTGCTAAATTTGCTGCAGAGCGGTGTTGTGGGATGGGGTGAGAGGGGATGAGGAGTAGAATGGAAAAAAAAACGGGTTCAGACAAAGACATAATAGGTTAACAAAAGAAGAGAATGATAATGATAAAAATAATAATAATGATACACATGATGCACAAATGCAACTGCTCATCACATGCAAAAGGAAAAAATACCAACCCAAAGCCAAGTCTATTTCTGAGTAGTAATTCAACCTCCTGACTAGCTTCCCCAGTGTCCTGGTTTTGGTCAGGATGGAGTTAACTTAATTTGTAGCAGCGGATGGAATGCTGTGTTTGAGAGTTAAAATGAAAGCAGTGCTGATAACACCCTGATGTTTTTAGTTTTTAGTTACATACAGAGCATGACAATACATTGTAGAGAGTATCCCTTTGTCCAGTCTGGATCAGGTGTCCTGGCTTTGCTCTCCCAGCTTCTTGTGCACATGGCAGGGTGTAAGAAGCTGGAAGAGTTCTTTACTAGGCTAAACAAGTGAAAAGGCACCTTTGAAGAGGCAAAATTCTAATACAGAAATGTTTTGATACTTCACTACCTCATTCTCATTTTCTCTGACAAATTGTTCTTTCATGGAAAATGCCCAAAGAAACACTCTGGTAAAAGAGAAGACTGTTTTCAGATGGTCTTCTTCTAGGAACTCCAATTCAAATTCACTCTCTCTCCTTGGTTTCTTTGGACTAACCATTTACACCATTTACACCACGAATGCTACCCTCACTGTGGAGGACAGATTTCATCTTTGGCAGCTGTCTTGAGAGAATAAGGAACTCCATCAATTCCTCCATCTGCCAAATGAGAACGGCACACTTTCTGGTTAGCAAGCTACCCACTGGAGGTCTGATGAGACCTCATGTTCTGAGCTTTGAACCACTCTTTTCCCCTTGTTCACCTTTATCCTTGAGTAGGTCATTGGGATTCAAAGCTTACAGTGAAACAAGGAAGACAGCTAATACATGAGAGCTGGTCTTGTGTTCCAAGAATTTATTTGATAGACAAATTTCTAAAACTTATCAGTGCGCTACAATCCATTCAATTCAATGAGCTTGAAAGTCATCAAGCCCAGCTCCAACTTTGAATGGCAGCACCATATAACTTGCTAGTAAAGGATTTTTATAGCATCATTATGATGAAGAACTGCAGTTCATGTGTCTGGCAAATCTGAGCATCTCCAACACATTTAAGCCATTTAGTTCAAGCAGTTTTCTCAGAAAAGTATGTGTAGAGGATTGTAAGCTGTCTGTATCCCAACGTGATCAAGATCATGTTGGAGAACGGATCGGATCTTCAAGGAATATCTTACACTTCTACACAAGCTCTTAAGCCCTCAGTTGTGGAGTTGCTCTTCATTTTATTGCATCTGGAAAAAATTGAGAGAAATGCTAGGGATGGAAAGCTTATATAAGGACCAATTCCAAAGATATCAGGTGCTATTTCAAAAAGTTAGCATCTCAAGTTGTCCTCTTCCACAAGAATGTGAATACAGTGTGTATAATCTCTGCTGAATCTCAGGAAACTCTGAGAGCTTACCAAAAATCCCATGAGCAAATCACAAGTTCCCCCTACTCTTTTTTTAAACGCAGTTTCTAACAGAAACACAGATGTATGCACAATAAAGTATGTTGCCTGTAACAAAAATATTTAATAGTGCCCTTTTTAACCAGGAAACTTTAATTATATATTAAGACCATAGATTACTACATTAGGTATCTGTGACATGTTTTAGCCTCAGAAAGAAATACAATCTTTTCAATTGACTATGTAAGAACAATGCTTGTTTCTGCCTAACCCTTTTAATGTTTGTGTTGCATTTATTTTGAATTTTTTTTTTATTTTTATAAGTCCAGGAAGATCAATGTGAGATTTCTTGTGAAAATACACATTTTTCTTCTGCCTAGAATAGAAGTATTAAAGGTACGTTGTATAAAGCTAGCCTTACACCTTCTTCAAAACTAGAAGGAACATCTCTTAATAAACTAGAATAACATGTTACTGGGTTTCACTTTTGTTTTATTATATTACAGAAATGTGAAAAAATGTCTTTACTTCCAAATTAGTAACTGCTTTCAGAATAATGTGCAGCATTGTACATAACATACTTTTTAAAGAACAATATTGAGTGACTTATTATTATCATCCTCACGTTCTCACACACTTCATTTTTGTCTACTACAAAATGAACTGTTTAGCAATGCAATATCCTAAGACATGCAATTTAGGATATGGATCCCTGTTCCATTCCAGTTTTTCTCCATTAATATTCTCTAGTAAAACGCTGGACTTTGGTGAGATGAGGATGTCCCACTATAAAAAAAAGTGGCAATAACTGCTAACTCATAGAAATGGGGCAGCCTTCAAAACCTTAAAGGTTCTTCATCACAACTTATCTTGATCAAGCCTGGATTTCTTTCTTCTGGTTTAATTATTTGTTCATTTGTTCACAAAACAATAATGCTACATACCTTTCCAGGACAACCTAAAATCTAACCTAACATGCTTTGCATTTCCGTTGCTGTTAAATACTTGCCCAAGATTCTCATACATACTACAACAAAATAAAAATAAACCAGTTACAGTAGGAGAATCTTGTTTCCTAACAAGGACCAGCAATGTGAACTGCAAAAACATATGGCCATAAGGCAACTCCAACAAAAGTTAGTCTGCGTGCACTGAGTTTATGTGAAATTCATCGGGAACGGACACGGAAGAAGCAGCAACATCCCTGTCTGTGCTCTGCCCTTGCTAGACTGAACTGCACACAAGATCTCAGTTCCAGTTTTCCTTGCAGAATCTGATGTCTCATGTTCTCTGGAATGAAAGAAATCAATAAAGTGGTCTCATCTACAGTTCGTCAGAGCATTCCTTTCACCAAATAATGAATAAGAGGGGAGGAGATTCTCTTTCAGGAAGGAACATATTTGCCTTTTCCAGAAAATACCTCATGAGATTCAAAATGCAATCTTCTTTTGTACGAAAGACCAATCTGTGAAACAAATAAGTTCTGCTTATTTGATCGAAAATAAACCAAGACCCTAAAAAAAGAAACAGCAGAAACAAAATCTCCATTTTGTGGGAGAAGAGGCTTCTTATTTTCCCCTCTCTTGCTCTGGTGTGTGACAAACTATCAACTGCTAAGTGCTGAACAACTTAAAACACGTGTACAGGTTGGGAAAGAAGCTGGGAGTGCCCTGAAGAGGTTTTCAACACATGCTCATGATGTTGACTCCATCACATGCACAAGCTTGTAAAAGTGGAACCATATAAAAGGGAAAACTGCAACTACAGCTGATGCTGCCTGAGCCTAGGGGCGAGCCAAGATGATGTTTCAGATGGTTTGTTTATCTCCACCTAATAGGGTTACAAGCCTCTGACATTTCCACAGATGTTTTCCACCATGGCAGGGATGAGTTACTGGGCATTCCACATGCGTGTGGTTTTTCAGCGTGACGTTCCCGTCTCGCTTCTCTTTCAGTCTGAGCATTTTGTTCAAGTGCACACATGTTAGGTGCTGGTTAAGTGGGAGTTGTTCAATAAGCAAACAGGAAGGGTGGAAAAAAAGAGACCAAAGTATAAAACTGATTTTTCAGTCTAAGCACATGTCAAAGTTGGGCAGGGAGTCTTAGTAAACTCGAGTGAAATGAAATTCCTGTAAACAGTGTGTGTGCTTCCTTTATGTTTCAAGGCCTGTGAAAAGAAGATATTAGTGAAGGTCTTTCCACTCACTACAAGGCCTTTTGAGAATTTCTTTTTCTATATGGCCAATTTACTATGCTTTTACATATTGAAAGGTTGGAAATTTCTAATGCTTGCCAGAGAAAATTTTGGAGAAGGTACTGGAAATAAGTTTGGAAGGTATTTTGTGGCCTGGAAATAACTACAGTTTTTAATTGCCAGGTATATATATATTTCAAAAAAGGAAAGCAGGAAGAAAAGACCTACCTCTCATAACTATACATGATTCATTAATAAAAGAACAGTTGCTTCAAGGGATTGTTTACAGCGTCTTTCTTTAGGTATCTACCAGATGCCTAGTTTAATAGACAGGGCTCCCTCTATGGTCAACATAGAGAAATCTATCTTTGCAAAGATGACTGATAGACTCAGGTAGTTATGACCTAACCTAGTTGCTCTGATCTGTCCTGTTTGGGCACCAGTCTTTCTCCGTTGACAATAGAGATATCTGATTTTCAGTATCTAACAGTTTTTCCCCCACATATACTGGACTGTAACAAAGAGCAGTGTTGTCAGGAGCAGGACATCCTTTATGCAATGGCCGTTGTATACCTCAGAGTAATGCCTCCGTAAGGCATAAATAGACCACCTTGTATTTTTATGCTTTTGGTTTATGTCCTCCAAGATAATGCCTTCTGCCATATGTAGAAGCCCTGTAGAAAACCAGGGAAGAATCAAACACACTCCATATTTCGTTTCTTCTCCATAAATTTGAATATTTGGGGAAGAAAATCATGCCTGATGGTGTTTCCAGACATTATGCGATTCACATTAATACCACTACTTTTTGCAATATAATAGGATTTCCTACAGAAATTACAGAAAACAAATGTCTAAAAATCCAACTTCACATTAGGTATTCTGATGGCCAGCAATTTTGATTGCAGAAGAAAGAATGATTTCAAATTGTGAAATAAAAATTCTAATAGTGTCATTAAGAGGTCACAGCAAGATCCGCTGTCATAGATGGTAGACAGAGGCTGTACTACAGAAGTCCTAGACTATATCAGTCAAGTCCTATTTCAGTTTTGCATTTCAAAATGTATATAAAATGTTCCTTACAGAGCACTGAAATGGTCTTGCAAGTTATCTGTGATATTACTTAGGCACAAGCCTGAAAAACAGATTTTCTAATCTGCTAGAAGTATGAGTCGAGAGTTGTATCTTGTAGGCAAGGACAGAGACATCACCTTTGTGTGCCCCCTTTTTGTTAATGGAATCATAAAGCACCTTGACACATCGTGCTGATTGCACCCTGATGGCTACCTAGAATGACCATGGAAATTGGACTTTAAATTATTAAGATGAAAATGGTGATTAATGGTGATCTGTATTTTAAAGAAATTAAGCAAGTGACATTTCAGCTTGATCCCATAGATCTTTCTGTATCTATTCACTCTTCTTCCAGATTCTGACCCATTTACTCCTTCCTTTATATCTAATTGACAAAATATCTCAATGAATTCTAGAAAGAACTTCATAGATTAAGTAACATTTAAAAGCAGTAAAGCGATGAAAGCAATACTGATGACAAAATGTGAACCTGGAGTTGTTAAAACTATTTTATCATGGAAACAGCTGCTTTTCCTAATAAAAGCAATTGCTAAAAATCCTCTTCACCATTTTGTGTCATGTCAGATGATTTAATTATTATACATAAGACCACTAAAACTATAAGCACCAAATAAAAGTTCAAGGTTATTGAGTACAGTCTGACGAATTCAGAGGATTTAGTATATGAATATAGCATTTCTATTATATTTGACTATCCCAGTTGGGGAAAGGAAAGAAAAAACCAGCTGAAACATAGCAAGGCAATCTTTATTTGGAACCAAAATGGGTTACATAGCAGAGAAAAAATGTGTACAGACACCAGAGGTCAGTGAAACCTATCTTGTCAGCAGGGATTGAGCTGAAGAGTAGGACAAAGGTGCAACTTTAACCAGCATCTGAAATTAATTATATTTCCAAATGTAAATTCCAACACACGTGGGGAATTTGAGCTCTGAGCCTGTATGATACTCCATACTTACATCCCCTCCAAAAGCAATCTATTATTTTTGAACTTTTTCTTTGCTTTATTTCAAAACAATGATGTTCATTTAAACTAAATATGTGTTACATATGAATTTAATAGCATATCCTCTAGTAAAGCTGTAACAAACACAGTGTTACATTTTGGCTTGAAATGGCAAATGCCATTAAAAGAAGAGTGTAACACCGAATGTATATTTTTGTTGCAGTGTAAAGGAGGTGGCTTACAAATTTTTAGTGTTCTTTTTCACACTGCGATGCTTCATGGAGAATTATATCCCATCTCCTTAAAAATGACCACAAAGGAGATCAAAGTCACAGAGAGATCAGGGCTGGAATGTCACCCTGGCTCAGAATAATGAAGAATAGGTTTTCTAAGGTATTATGCAAAGTTCTTAATGCCCCGTTCTTTCTTCTCCAGCTGTCATCACCCTTTTTACTGTATTTTTTCTCCTCTATTTCTTTCCCACTCCTCTTTTTACAAGTTTTCATATGGGAAAAACAAATCAAAGCAATTTTAATTTGAATTTAGCCTTAAAAGCTCCAAAGCTTAACTGAATCCGAGATCAGATAAAGTTAATAAAACCCAGTTCTAACAGTAATCATTTATGATAGTCCTCATTCAAGTTCCTCCATGGTTTCCTGCTTCAGAATACAGCTGTCATCTTTCATCTTCTCTTTTTATCTAGGCTGGTCTTTCACTTATCTTTAGATGATGCAAATCACTGTAGCTCCACTGGAAGCAACTCAATGCAGCTGAGATATTTTTCTGTCCTCTGTTTTGTGCTTATTTGGCAATAAGAAGTTTTTACGTTACCACTTTGTATTTTTGGTGCTTAGACATTTACTCCATAATAATTTTGCCAAATTTTTCATTCAAGATTGCTTTTAAATTTCCTATAGTTCAAAGACACACTCCCTTTCCTCTTCTGCTTTTCTCCACTGAACATTTTCTTTTGGAACATCCTGTAACTCTATAATTCAGGTCCTTCCTCTGGGAGGAACCAGGCCTCTGTAATAGTTATTATGTCCTAACTTTCATTTGTCATGCTTGTGTCCACCATTGAACTTCTTCCTCTGTTTGCACTTAGTTAGAAGAACTTAATTTATTTTCCAGTTTCAAAAATAATCATGATCGAGATTTTTACAATTTTCCTTGTTTTAACTCTGGATTCCTTTATGTGTCCTCTATAATTGCAATATTATAAACACTGACTCAAAGCAGCTGTCTTGATCTATCTCCACGTTAAAATAAAATTGTTTTCCACTCTTCACCAGAAAAAATTAGTTCTAACTGAATTTATTAAATTATTTTTGTCATTCTTTTCTCTCATTCTCATATGTGTAAACAGGCATATTAGGTTCATTATCTGCTGCTCTGCTCAATGGTAATAATCTGACTCCCAATGTTATTATGGGGAAAATGCAACATACCCTACAGAAGAAGCTATGAATTTATTACTAGTCCAACTCATTCTGTAACTGTCAGATAATCAAAATTCTTTGTTAATACAAAAAGCCTTTTAGTAATGCAGTTTAAATTGTTGCACAAAACCATCCCAGCACCTACCCCTTTCTTATGGCTTTATATTCCATTATCCCTCTGGGTCTTGTCCTTGACACTTTCTGCCTTCCTAAAAAATAAAATAATTTATAAAAAATTACAAAAGAGTTGCTTACAATAAGTTGTCAACATCCCAAAGGAGGGATGTCAACATCACAAGAATGAGAATGATGCTTTTTATGATTTTTTTTTCTTCTTGGGAGGTGTATGACATCAGTAGTGATGCTGTTTTCCACCTTTTTCTTGAGGTTCACTTCTGTTCACTTTTTAAACTTTTTTGGGACAGTCTGCCCACATATTATTTCTTTCTATTGGTTCCTGATTATACAGTTCTGTTCTCCTTGTCATGTCTAATAGCTCTATCTCTTTTTCTGACTCACAAGTTTGCACTCCTGCAGTGGCTATTGGTTGAGAAGTCTGACTTGTGTTTATAGTCTGGAAGATCTGGCATCATCTTGAGTCTGTCATTTTATTCCTGCTGTATGCAGTGCATTCCATACAGAATAGTGCTTCTCTTCAGTGCAAACTGAAACTAAACTGCCAACAGCCTTAGACGTTGGTTACCTGGTTGTTAGACAGCTGCTGCCAAAACTGAGACAAGCTAACATCAGCTTGGGCCAAGAAAAGCCCAGGTAAATGCAGAGACACTGAACCATGACTTCCCAGGAAAAATCTTTGTTTTTAAAGAATCAGTTATTTTATTCAGCAATTACCTGAATCTGCAAGCCAAAATTAATGCTTCTACAGCTGACAGCACAATCTAATGTACATCAGACAAAATTAAATAATGCTTCTTTGCATCATCATCGTACAGGAACAACTGCTTAGACCACATTCCCTCTGGGGAACAAAAGTACATGTGCAAAAGCCCCTTCATGATAGAGTGGATTAGAGGATGGAAAAAAAATAATCTAGTACTTTCCCCTTATAAAACCAGAATTTAGCCATTCTGAGATGCCAGGAAAATGGCTCATGAAACAGAAAAGCCTTGAAAAGGGTACTGAGTACTTGAATAGCTCCAGTATGTTTGGTATACTGGCAGAAAAATGTCTTTTCCAGCAGAAATTCTGCCACAGAACACCATGCTTCTTAAGAAATATGGGCCGCTTGAAGCCACATGAAAGCAGGTTTGAATTCCAGTGGAGAACTTGAAGCAGCGGAGAACAAATGAAGCAACAATAAATTTTATTGTCGTATGTGAAAGGGTAGGAAGTATAGGTCAAGAGTACCGCTTTCTTTCCTGCTCTAATGACCACAAATCAATTTCCTGGCACTACTCAATAAAGAATTGCAATTCCACTCTTCAGAAATGGTTGTCCTGGTCCACAACCAATCACCACACTCACTCCAAGTGAGATTGAAATTCTTTACTGGTGAGTCTTTCTACACCTCATAACACTGAGGCAGGAAGTTGTGAAATTTCTGCAAGATATCAGATCCACCTCTGCAACAGATCCATATCTTCCTCTGATGACACAAAACTACCCAGAAACTGCAAGTAACCTTAAGGTAAGGTTATGGTGTGTTAAAGGAAAACCTCTTCACACCTGGAGAAACCTACTAAGAGAATCAGTCTGTTTAGATGCCAAAAGAGTGAATCTCACTAAATTGCTCTGTTTGTTTGTGTCCTCCAGAGCTAGTAGCAGCAAAATGAAGGACTTCTTATAATGCCACTTTGGCTGCACTAGCATTCTTAATCCGAAATGTATACAAAGTCTATAGAAAAACAATGGCAGTTGGAACACCGGGATTAAGTTTCATGTTTACACTATACAGAAGAAAGTTTGGTTTAACTTCAATGTAACAGCTACCTAAAAAAGGATGACATTTCCATACATTGTCTGAAATGGGTTTTAATGTATGGGATAAGCAGTTTCCTAGCAAAAACACACTGTAGGCAGGGTGGAAAAATACTTCATGACTGATACTTTTACTGCCATGGGACTGTGAAGGGGTAAAAAATCCTGGTCAAATAGCTCCAGGTTTCACCTGCTGCTCTCAAGGAAAAGAGGTAGCAAATCCAGGTGGTGGTGGTGCGTTGACCCTGGGTGGCAGATGCTCACCAAGCTGCTCCATCACTCCCCTTCTCAGAAGGACAGGGAAGGGAGAAAAATAAGATGGGAAAAAGATTCATTGGTCAAGATAAAGGCAGTTTAATAAAAGCATAGTAAAAGACCACAAGTGGAAGCAAAGGAAAACCATAATATTTATTCTCTACTTCCCATCTGCAGGCGATGTCCAGCCACTTCCCGGGAAGCAGGGCTTCAGTATGCGTAGTGGTTGCTCTGGAAATCAAACATCATAAATTGTGAAAGCCCTCCTTCCTCCTCCTTTCTCTTAGCTTTTATTGCTGAGTAGATGTCATATGATATATGGAATATCCCTTTGGTCAGTGTGGGTTAGCTGTCCTGGCTGTGTCCCCTCCCAAGATCTTGCCTACACCCAGTAGGCAAGCCCTAGAGCCCTGGTGATGTGCTGAGTAGTAGCTGCTAAGTAGAAGCCAAAACACTGCTGTGTCATCGACACCTCGCTGCCAATGCAGAGCACAGCACTCACAGGGATGCTACAGGGAAAATTAGCTCTGCCTCAGCCAGACCCATTACAGTGGGGAAATAAAAGGGGAAGGGCAGCAGAGGGAAGGAGGATAGTGTACTTACCTCCCTTGTTCTGGGTCAATTTGTCTGGTCATCTTTATCTTGGTGCAGGGACTGTAAGCAGTATGTATGCAACTTGAAAGTGAAAAGCAATTTTTTATCAATTATCACACAAAAATTGTTTAGGATTTGATGGGCCATTAGACTAAGAGTCCATGTGCTTAGCATGGAGAAGACCCAGAAGGTCTTTGCTAGCTGGGCAGGAGGGGAACACTAACCCTTGTAGCTTCTGGGGACAGGTTCACAGTCATCTTGAGTTGCTATTGTCCCTCAGCTCCATCAGCAGTGGTGACTGATAACACAGCTCAAAGCTTCCAACCCAACCTTGAGCAGAGTCCCTTACTGTTTCTATTAGTATTCTATACCTTCCTAAATTGGGATGTCTCATCTTGAACCCCTGAGCTACTAATAATACTCATTCAACTATCCTACCTCTATCTTTCTTCTCTTTTTATAAACCAGCTCACAGCTCTTGACTGAGAAATTTATTCTGCAATCTGAGCCCAGGTGACACTACTGAGGCTGGTTTGTGCCTGGGATGCTGGGCTGGCAAAGGGGGAAGGTTGTAGTAGGGCTTATGGAGACACTTATGCTAAGGAGACATAAAGATGCAAGAACAGAATGAATATTGTGTCTCTCATATTTCTTGACAGGTTTATATGGATTCAGTGAGAATGTGAAAATATCATACTCAAAAGCAAATAAAAAAAGTTAAATATTATTTGAAAAAAATGCCTGGACACATTTCAACTCATGTATTATATTTCTAAGAAATTTATCTGTATATTTATGCTTCCAGATTTCTATCATACAGTGATAGCTTAGATTTGAACAACGTTAGGTAGTTCTGTACTGTCACCCTTTTCTCTCTGATACATGGCAAGCTTTGTGATCAACAGAAAGCTGTTGAAGGGTGGGTAATATAGAGACTAATGCAAGGTTCAACTTTCTTGTGAAAAGGAAGAAGCGAGAGTATTTTTTACGTTCTGTGAAAGTATTTCTCTCTTTAGGAGTTAAAAGGGGTATTTACACTTTTTGTACATTATCTTTTACATGAGAAACAAATTTCTCTTTATCACATGTATGTCTATCCTACATCAAAAAATAACTCGTTGAAGGGCCATGACATCCTTGAGGCTGTAACCTCTCTAAGAAGAAATTACATTTAATTTTATATTGCTATATTTCATCAGTTACATTCTGCTGTAATGAAATCCAGTTCCTTTGCAGAACCATACATAGCTTTTTCAGTGTCATATTTAATTGTGCACTACCTTTAATCCCTTTGGATTAAACTGCTCTTGTTTTGGCATACTGGTGGGTTCACTGGTGTCTTTCTTTATAATCTCATCTACTAAAAAGGTACAGAGAGTATAATTTGCCTCCAGTTCTTTACCTGATGGCATTTTCAAGAAAAGAATAAGTACCTCACAAGAAAATTGTTCTCATTCCTGTAGAAGTGTGCATGTGTTGCCTGAAAATACTGTGGTTATTCCAATCACTTTAATTAAAGAAAGATGTTCTCTAAAATACCTTTTAACAGTACTTCATTCCTTATTTGCTGAACAAAACAAAATTGTTTCTGGGTCCCAGACTCAAAGAATTAAGCCCATATTATTTCTGTTTATAAATCATTAGTCATAATGGTTTGCAGCCAGTAAACCTCCTGATGTCAAGATGCAGAAACATGCACACATTAGTCTGCTCCAGCTACCGCTGCTCTCTATTGGCTCCACAGCTGCTGGCTACTGAATGCTCAATTTTATTGCAAAATTTCAAGCGCTTTATATCGAAAAACTAATAAAGAATCACATTTATGTAATTTTTCTGACTGTGTTGAAATTCGGTATGAGAAGTAGTATCTCTTCTTTCCTCAGTAGCTTTCTAACTAATCTTCCCTACCTTCACATATTGTACAATAAAACAACTCTTTGCTAATAGTCTTTAAAATACAGAAATATTGATGGCACTGTTATAAAATTTTAAACACATTATTTTCCAGATAAATAATATATTTTTCAATCTGTGATAGTTCAGTGACATCAAGTTTGTCATTATATGGTAACATTTCCAGAATGTTTATGATCCCATCTTAACTTCTACACAGTTGCTATCTCAACATTCCATGATAGTTTGCTTTACTCCTTACAGAATTATACTCCTTGCTTTTAATCTTGCTTTACTATTCTCTCCAGGGTAGCATTAGGAAATGTTTAGTCCTGGTCATTTGAATGAGCTGCTAAAAATCACAGCCAATTTCCATATCACACATCCAGCCTGTTCTCCTTCCTGCTGCTGCTGTTTCCTCTCTTGTGACCAGTATTCTTAGTGCAGTATTCTTAGCTGAGAAGACAGTGAGTGAGGCTTGAGACATTCACAGCCTTGAGGAATGGACAGAGGATTCATCCCTGCCAGCTTCTCACCACAGAACCTGTCACCTTTTTTCCAATATCATTATCACCACCCACCTTTAGAAATAGCTGGCACACAGGTTAACAGTGTGTCTGACATTCACAGAATCTCAGAATTACAAGGTTGGAAAAGACCTTTAAGGTCATCAAGTTCAACAGTTCCTGTCCTATGATAAACCATATCCCTAAGTACTTCATCTACCTGTCTTTTAAACACATGCAACCTTTCTATTCTTGGCTTGCATAGTAAATATAAACAAGTATATAACTTGCAGGTAACTTTTAGGGCTGTGAGTCATTTGCATTACTGTGCTCATCTCATATAGTAAAACTCAAATAGCATTGTTTCATTTTCATTCTAGAAATTTGCAAAACCCTAAATTTACTCTAAAGCAGGTAAAAGGAAGAGTCTGGGAGTTAACGTATCTGTATTCAAATTCCTGTGGCCAAGACATGTCTGGATGTTAGTTTTTAATGTAATTACGTTACTCAGCTTTCCTTCCTCTATAAATTACAATCCTTAGATGATCAATATGTGTAAAAGTGTTTTGAACTATATTCAAGTATAATTCACTGTATTCTATTCTATTCTGTTACTACTTTGTAGCTGAGTTTGATTCTTGCAATCATTTCTTCTTCTCTGATTCCAAGTATGGTAACTGAAAATGGCATATTTCTCTTCTAAGTCACTTCTGTCACTCATGAGGACTCTTGGATCTGTGTATTTAAATAGTTCAAATAGGGAAAACCAGCAATGTTTTGACATTTTGTTTTCTTGAATGTGCTTTGGTATTAACTAGTAGCAGAAAGCTTCCTGTGTTAGGCAATAAAGCAAAGCATTTTTTTCCATAAGTGGAATGTCATGTATTATCAAACTGAGTTCTCCCTGTTTCTAATAGTTTTCCCATGTGTTTATTTAAAGGGTCTTACTGAATCACAGCTTGAATATCTTCACCCCAATTTATTCTGAGCCTTTTATTAGATTTGGGTGAGCTGTAAGCTTGAATCATTATTAATTTTTATTAGTATGCTGCTCCAGTTTCAGGTATGTGGAATAGAATATTAAATATTTAAATTTTTTAGATGACATTTACCACAATAGTCATCACAATTTAGTTAATAGAGAAGGTATCTTGTAATGTTTTGCTTATGAAAGCACAGAAGAAATCTCTCATAACTGAAAGTTTGACATTTATTATCATTCTTTGTTTATATTTTGTAATTCAATATTCACATGTCTTCTCCATAGATGTATGGAATAATTGCATTAAAATCCACACTCAAGTTACATTTTACACAAATACATCTTAAGACATAACATTTAAACTCTGTACACTTTAGATAAGGCTTACTTGCTCACCATGTAAAACAGTTTTGACCAATGTGCTTAGGGTTTATGTCCCAGACTTTGATGTTTTATAGTGCAGACATGGCTCTGTGTGTTTTCCGGTAAGTCCTTAGAAAAATTTTAGGGTTTTTTTTCAAACAGTTAAGAGTTACTCTGTAATAAACTTTCTAATCACTTTTTTCCCTTGTTGACCAGCACAGTATTGCTCCAATTCCAGAACATATTTGGAAATGTTGTGGACACACATTTTGGAGATTCAACTGTCTATATTTACATTTTGCACATAGTTTTGTTAGAACTTTGGATAAAAAGGGAGAAAACCTTCACAAAAAGACACAGTTACACATCTGCGACAAAACTTGTTGGGAAGCTTGCAGAAATAGTATACCTATAGGGTTTTTTTCAAGCTTAATAAAGTTAAAATAAATTGGAAATGAGAGGAATTGAAAGGCAGCAAAGGTAATAGTTACATTTGCAGAGAACAACATGGACGTACACTCTAATTCTGTATCCTACTTAAAGGAATGACACATCTGAGCTGTATTCTAGATTGCAAGTTACTTTTAAAAGTCACCTGTCTTTTTCAGTTTATTTGAAAGCTTTTTTATTAAGATCCTTTTCCCCCTTTGTTTAAGATACAATTATTCAGTTCTTCAGGAAAAACATGAGTGAGACAGAATATTCATGAGAGCTAATATCTTCTGCAGATTCTTTAGCCAAAGAGAGAGAGGAAGAGACACACAGACAGACAGATTCTCCTTTAGCAAATGACTCAAGAATGGAGCTTAATTTAGACTGGTCTCTGTGTTCAAAATTAGCCATTGTGAATAAGCTTTGTTTATCCACCCCTATTAGTTCTGAGATTATAACATTAACAATCTTTAGAGGTTCCTCTAGATGATCTTTAAAGGTCCCTTCCAACCCAAATGATTCAACCATTCCATTAGAAAAGAAAAAACACTCTAAAAAAAAGGGAACAAAATACTGGCCCAAAATATGAGTATTCATCTCTATTATTAATATAAGCATGGATGTAGGAAACAAACATGCACTATGCAATACTTTCAAAAAAAACACCTTAAAATTTCTCAAAAAAACCCTTCAGTTTTGTCTGTTATTTCCCTTTTAAAGAAATCATGGCTGATTGTCCTTTGCAGGGTTCATCATCTCTGAAGCATTCAGTCACATTGGTCTACTGTATTAAAGATACATAGGTTTTCTGTAGTTCTCATGATTTTTGGAGCTAAAAGACTACTTTACTGTTTGTTCAGTATGCAGCAGTAATTGCTATGTGACACAGATTGCTTTTTATAGAGCAATGACACTAGTTTATCCAACATGGTTTAGAAAGGAATTTAATTTCCCCACTAGCATGGAGATCTAGGAAGTATTTTTTTCTGTAGTTAAGATTTTTTCGAAGAAATAAATTTATAAAATTCAAGAAATAAACCTGCAAAGAAGAAATGACTGTTGACTGAATTAGTCAACTGCTCGTTGTTTGATAATCATTAGGAGACCTTTTATATTGGTGTCCTTAGCTAGTGAGAGGATTATGTATCGTCATTTTTCTTTCTTTTTATTTCCCATTTAGGTAATACACTGCTGATTTGCTTATTAGCAATCAGACCTGCTACATTGCAAAATGGTTACAGAATAAAAAGAAATCTCATTCATTTGCCTTTTTCTTGCTGTATTTCACACACTTTCTTCAACAGTTATACAACTCAAGCTTGTGGTTCTACTTTATGAGGTTGCTTCTCCATGCCAGGAATCTATTTAGCACAAGCACAACCGGACAGATAATGTTCATTAAATACTAAAGTTGAATACCCTCCATTCCTTTCCTTTGATTTTTGCAGAGAAGCATTTGACCCTTTCCAGTGTCTTTATGATGTTTCCTGTGTCAGGATTGATACATTGTCTATTTCTCTATTGGGAGATATATGTACCCATGAGGGAGCAGCTTTGTTCAGCAACTGGACTATTAAAACCCATCTGGGCACCTGAACAGCCTGGTTATGTTGCAGAATGTTTACAGTGCAGTGCCAGTTCTCACCTGACAGCTTATCTGACACCAACTATTTTCTAAAGAACCAAAACACATAGGCTGTGCTGCAAGAGCAGCCCTTGGCTGGGGACAATGCGGGGGCATCACACTCAGCATGGAGGTGTCTGCTCATGAGCTTGATGAGTGAGGCTTCCTCACATTGTGTCCAAAGGGAGTGAAAGACCCACTCTGCCGTCTTCACCCATGTATTGTATGGACTTTGGGGCAGCACCTCTACCCAGCATAGGACATTGACTGTTTAACTGGAAGGGGATGTGAAGATCCATAATCTGAACAGCTTTTTAGAATTTACCAGCCCGTTCTTTTGACAAAGATGGGCAGTGTGTAGCCAGAAGGAAAGTTGGTCTATCAGTTCATCATACAGAGGAGGACTTGATTTATGTTATCACAGCTGTGCAAGGGGCAGAAGGGATTGATTTTACTACCTAAAGCAGAAAGAATCAATTCTGCTACAGTTTACTAAACTGTTTCATTAGGCTGTGAGGCTTTGTCTCCCTTTACGATAAACTCCTGTTGGCTGAACTCAATCATTTAACCCATTTCTTGTGAGTAAAGATGGGCTTTTCCTTAAGCATTGGGACAGCAGTTTACTTCTCTAGAGGTCTGTGAGCTGATTTATGAGGCAGATTTTGTGAATTTTCTGTCTATAATTTGATTCTCATCCTATGTTGGTAGCACCTGGTCCCTACTTACAGCAACAAACCACAGTAAGCCCACAAGAAGTGATGACATTTCATTTCCATTTTGTAATTCAGTGGTGCTATCTCACCTTGAATTTGCCTGTATCTTTGCTTGCCAACATGTCTGATAGAATCTAGCTGAGAGAGACTTAGAAACTGTTTATGAAGGTTGCTGGGTAGTTATAGATGAAGAAAAGTGGTGTCTGAACAAGTCTCATGAAGGCTAAGCTTAATGTGAATTCAGACTTCATAGCTATTTCAGTATCTGTCACATCTCTTACTCTGCAGCAGGCAGAATGCAGAAAGTAATTGGCCTAGAAATTCAAGTGCTTCTAGCATGCGCCACTCTGCATAGTGGGTTCCTTCGTACTTGTCTATTTCAGGTTTTTCATGCTTTCTTCCGATATACTTAGTACCAATTGCTGCCCAGGGGTTGGGACATAAGGCTGCAATGCATATTTGTTTTAACCTGATGCTCTTCTTCCAGAGAAAATGCAGTCCATGAAGAGTTTCTTTACTGCCATAGCTCAAAAGCCTGATGCGCTGAGGCGAGTTTATAACTTTGATAAAGTGATCATCACAAAAAGGTGTTTCATGAGATAAGTTAGCTTCAAAGATGCATTTGCTTGAATCCATGGCAGGCAATGATCAACTAGCAGCAGGGAATATAAAATTGTAAGTAGGTACAGTCTTGCAACATGATAGTGCTGTCACAGTCAATGCAGCTTTATGGAGTTCTTGCAATAGATAACAGAGACAAAGGTCATGGCCAGGGCCAGACAAAGGACAAAAGGAAATCAACTTTAAAAGAGAAAGAAAAAAAGGGAAATCCATAAGAAATCTGTTGGCCCAACCCATCACAGACAGATGTGTCATCAGGGAAGAAGATATTAAAAATCATCTCAGTACATTTTCCATCTTTTTAGGGAGATTTCATAAAACATTAAAAATAGCCATTTTACACAATGTTTTACAGACAGTCTGTGCTCAGGTCAGCCCTCTTTCTCTTGGATGCAGTCATTTGATAATCATCTGCTACAAATGCTTCACAGCATATGGTATTCCCAAAAATGATGTTTCAGATCCAATAAAGAAAGCCACTTGCTGTTCTTGAAATGTCATTCCAGACAAAGAAACTCCAACTCAGTAGTTCACAAGGCATCAAAGGCTGCTTATTTGCAAACAATCCCTGGGAGTTAGTATTTCACTGCCAGCAGACCTTGTGCAAATTGGATGGATATTATCCCAGTCTGCAAAAAGACTGCACTGAGATGATCTTGGGGGCAATGTAATTTTCCTTACTAGGAATGTCAATGAATCCCAGAGCAGGTGTCAGGACTGGACACTTTAATGCCTTAATTCCTGTTCAGACAACTCTGCACTTCTCAAGGAACCAAACACTTTTTTGGCTGGAGGGACATTAGATACCCATTTAAATTTTGTTTTTCAAATGTGAGATGTATTTTTTTTTCCATATGCAGAAGATTGCACATATCCCTTAGACTTCCCTCTGCATTTAGAGAAAAGACTGTAACACCTGTTTGTATTGTGAAGGCCTTTCACTACTAATTGCTGAGCTAGGCTTTACACTTCCTGCAAGGCATTAATTTCCAGTATGCACCCTCACCTTCACAGCACTTCTTTTTTTCATTTTTCTTTTTCCTTCCCACTTGCTTTCTTCAGAAATCTAGTTTTTGATAATGTTAGAGTCTGTTTTAAAGCTTGAACAGATTGTTCCATCTTTATCTTATGTTTAAGTAATGTGTTTTTTTCAAAACAGCCCAGACAGATCATTACCCTCTAGTGACATGTATCCCCTTTGAATCAGCTATTTTTAGCTGAAGTCACTACTTAGAAACACAAACTTCTGTTTTCTGTAATGTATGTCATCTTTCAAACAACGTTCCACATTCGAAAATTCTGCCTACTCCACAAACATAGAGAAAGGGAGGTGTGGGATTCTCAGAAGCCACCTAGAACATCCACATGCCAAGTTTCCATTAATTTTAATGGAAATTTGGCACCATCAACCTTCAGGCATGTTTGAACATTTTCTTTTTAAAATACATATTACAGACAACTTGCAAATGTTTTGCACTAGAGATCTTTATTTTTTTTTTCATGAAACACAATACTTTTCTTATTTCTCACTTTACTGATGCCAATTAGTAAGCAGAAAATACCTTTGTTCAGACTGCAAAGAGAAAATCACACAGAGAAACATATTTACTGAAAACTAAGTTCATAACACCAAAAAATATGGATGTTTCCTAGACACACTTCCCTTGCCTTGGAAGCATCTCAAGTCTTAGAGCAGAAGATGACAGACATGTAAAAGGCTTCCATGGCTGTCGTCTCATCCACGTTTTTCCACGTGGCCTATGAGAACTGTACTCTTCCAATGGAAGGATTTAAGCAATTTGATTTAGAGCAGGAGCTCTAGCCATCCCAGATCCCAAAGTACTTTCCAGTGCTGGACATCTTTCACTGAGAAGAAATTCTTCACTGAGGAAGTATAACTGATTTAAGTTAGCATCATTGCACCAGAAATCTTTGATTGTGGTGAACCAGGTTTCTTTATGGGTATAGAAATGCAACAACAATCCACATCACTTCAATGTAGTGTCTTAGTGGCAATCTCTGGCCTTGCCAGGCAGTAAATGAGTAAGCATACTGGGGGGCAGTAGAACTCGCTCAGCCCATATACAAACACAGAGATGCTCATGATTTACATGCTCGGTCCTTTCTCAGTTCTTCTGCAGAGGAATATGAGTGTTCTGGATGGGAAGATGGGAAATGGTGTGTGGAGTGGACCTTTTACCAAGCAAAATGAACCCTTACTTGTGCCTGGATTTAAGGGCAGCTGCTCTGGTTTGAATCTGGTTTAGCTCAAAGTCTGTTATATATGTCAGATCCTGTAAGAGGCTTCAGTAAAAGCTAGGAAAACTGCCAAAAAAACCAAGTGATATTTATAGCCTTTCCCAAAAGCGATACTGTTGGCCCAGCCTACACAAATCACAGCTCTCCTTCTTCTCTCAGGCTTATTTCAATATTGCACCTTGACTGACAGAATTTTGCATTTCCTATCATGGAGTTCATACAGTTCGGTATACGTTTGATGGAGACAAATACCTGAACTGTGGTTTTCATACCATAAACAGCTCTTTGTTCATTACCGGTGCTGAGTTCTGCTGAGTCAGTGTTTCAGGGAAACATAGGCTCTTTCCAACTGATGCATGTGATATGAGAGTATTTTCACCTCACAGATTTAAGAGAGGAAAAGGCTTCATCAGTCAGACCCCCTCTGAATGTTCAATGGCAGTTTAACATTGCATTGCTGTCTATCTGGCTATCAGTTAAAACTCTTGGCCTCCCCTTGGCCTCCCCTTGGACATTAGGCTGGGTACATTCTTTTGATTCAGTGAGGTTTATATCAAACATTAAATTACTCTATAGCTATGTTCCTTCCCACTACTTCACGCTCACACATGGGGACAGCCTGACAGCCACATGCTCAGGACATACAAATGTCTTCAATTTTTTCAACCTTTTTTATGATGTGTCACTTGCAGTATGTTAATTGTCTATTTGCCCCTGCAGCTCTCACCAAATGCCTTTAGGAAGAGATTGAGACAGACCAGAAGACCAGCTGTTGGGTGAAATTATCTTCACAGTGCCACCAATCTGCTAGCTATGATTGCAGCTCAAGTTTAAACTGGGTTGGGCCCAAATTCCAGTTCAGTCGATGGAAAGATTGATTTCAGTGAACTTTCAATCAAGCCTGTTAACCATAAAATAAAATGTTCCTTTCATACAGACACAAGAAGGACTTATATGTTGTCTGGATCATTTGTTACTCATGTCTCATGTTTTTCATTCTCACCCTTAGCAAGGTTTTGATACATTACAAATATGCAGACATCTCTTAAAAATATTTCTGCTATTTGGAAATGCACATTTCCATAGAAAGATTGCATGATATGGGGCCATGTTACATGTTTCAAGACCTGTAAGATACATTGCCCAAGATTAATGAATAGCCAGCCTATTTTCAGTTATATGTGCAGGCAGGACAAGGGGCAATGGCTTCAAGTTGGAGCACAGGAAGTTCCGCACCAATAAGCAGAAGAACTCTTTCACAGTGAGGGTGACAGAGCCCTGGGACAGGCTGCCCAGGGAGGTGGTGGAGTCTCCTTCTCTGGAGATATTCAAGACCCGTCTGGACGCCTATCTGTGCAATATGAGCTGGGGAGCTGCTTTGGCAGGGGGTTGGACCCGATGATCTCTCGAGATCCCTTCCAACCCCTATGATTCTGTGGTTCTGTGATTCTGTGAATATATGCAAGAGACACAGACATATATTCTGTGAATATATGCAAGATCTACACCAGGAGATCTTCCACGCCATCCTCCTTTTTTCACAAGATGCATGCCTCCAACTATATAAATCAGAAGTTTTGACTGTTCTTAACAACCTTGTAAAGGAGAACTAGGCCTACAAAAAATGTATATATGAGACGAAAACTTGTTTTTCTGCAGGCCTTGGTTCACCCCTTTCACCTGCAGTTCAGAAGGGAAATAAACTTCTAATTTCTTCAGTGTTTGCTTTCTCCTGTGTTCTTGTTCAGACTATGCACTCCCTTCAATGGCATCAAAACTATTTAAATCCTTCAAACTGCCTTATGACTCCCTCTGCCCACCAGCTCTGTGCCAAAATAAATGCACTGTTATCCACTAAGTACAGCTAATGAACACCTCAGAAAGAATTCCATGGCTTTGAAAGTGTACATAAAAAAGAAAAAAAAAAAGAAAGCAACCAGACAGCTGACAGCAGCAAAAAAAAACCTTTCCCTTCATTCATTTTTTCCTTAGGGAGGCTTTCATTCCACCTTATTAATTTTCACACTACCTGAATAAGTCCATGCTTCTGGGTCCTACTGGGTTCACATGGTATCCTTTAAGTTAAAGACATGGTGTATAATGTCTGTTTGCCAACAAACTTCTGAGAAGAACATAGGCAGTAGGGATCAGGATACATTATTTAGTAGAAAGCAGATTAGTAAATGGAAATAAATTGCTGTGTGACTGGTACTGTAACAGGATGAAGTAGATCGATTAAAAGTTACAGAGATAGAAACAAGCTGTGATGAGAAAATACAAATTAACATCCTTGCAAAAGATCTCCATGATCAAAATGATAGCAAACTTGCCTTGAGTATGACCTTTCTCTCGTCTTCCCATATTAAAAGCCCATTGTCCTTTTTCTCTCCAGAGCATAATTACCCTGGGGAAGTCAAAACTCAGCAAATGAGAATGCTCCCTGGCCTCCAGGCGTGGGTGAGCACTTCGGCAATGACCCAGCTGCATGTCAGGATGCAGTGTGGGCGTACAGCATCCATCCTGTACATGCCAGCTTCTGCTAGAAACAAAGGCTCGTAGCAAGGGGGGCTGCAATACCCTGCTGCTCGTGACACTCACAACACTGAGATGCAATAGAATTTAACAAAGGTGAGAATAGTATGCTGATAGATTAATTGGTTGAGAAATTCCTCCTTTTTATTGTTTGCTGGTTGCTTTTTAAGTTCTCTAAGGAGAAGGGTGAACAAAAGGACAACAAATTGTGAAAAATTAAAAAGCAGAGATCTAGGAACAGTCACTGAATGAGAGGGGCTGATGTAATCTGGTCAAAATTGTCAGTTTCACCAAACGTCATGGAGGCATGACAGCATTACATGAGGAGTTGATCAATCTATTAGTTATATGAGTAATAAAAACATATAGTACTTTTTGGTAATAGAGTAATCTTTTGTGAAAGTGCAAGTCCTTCACAGTGATGTGTGCTGATAAATTTAACAGAAATGTCTGATTTATTAAGATAATTATGATAACTATTCTTCTCTTAGGGAAGTAGGACAGTGAGCCAAAACATGCCGAACTGAAAAGTTTCTTAAGTAGAAAGGTAAACTACCTCTCTGTAGAATAAACATACTGAAAAATCATGTGAAATTGAAGTGAAGATGTTGCACATGTCAGAATGACAGAAGAACTGACATAAATGTATACAAAGAAGTAAGAAAAATGCACAGAAAATAGGGTGGACAGCTGTGACTTGTAAACACTTTAATTCTAGCCTGTTCGCTGTCCTACATGAAAAAGCACAGAAAAATAATATACAATTAAGTAAAGGAGGAACTCATTAAACACCTAATTCCCATCCAACATGCTTTTGCTTACTTTTACAACTGCCCCAAATGCTTTTCCTCAGTCTGTTTTCAATCAGATCTAAGTTTGCTTTGGAAATTAAATGCAATGAGATATAGAAATGTTTCTACAAATACATAACCTTAGACTCAGGAAAATATTGAGTTTATTCTCCTAATTCTGACATTCTGTTTTTAAACTATAAAGTACCATCAGCTGTGCCTCTTCTTCATAATAGTATTATTGTCATTTCTTCTGAAATAGGCTTTCTGGAAGTTAAAAACAGGTGGCGCCTTTGACTATTTCTTTTTCCTCATGGAAGACATTTCTCAGAAGACATGTCTCTTCAGTGTAATCCCTGGCTTGCACTCTGTCTTTCACCTCAAAAGATAATACAGCAGGCCCAACAATCCTTCCATTTCTGGCTAGGGACTAAAAAGAAAAATAGCTTTTCTGAGACTAACGCCTTCTTGATTTATTCAAAGGATTTCCACAATCAGAGAAACTATTAAAATATACTACATATGTCAGTATAAGATAAACCTTCTCTTCTCTTACAAATTAAGACAGACTCCACTCAACACAGCTGTCCTTCACTGGGAAGCAAGGTACTTACAGACTCACTGCAGTTTCTGCCGCTCAGAGCTTCTTCCTCTCAAAGCTTAGGTCAAATCAGCTAAAAATCTGTGTGGCTTTTTAAAAATTTTTCTTTATCTCAACTTTCTGAACTGTATCAAAAAGTTACTGGGATGTCACTTCAAAGTTAACCCTCAATGACATCAAGTTATAAACCCTTAAGTATTTGCTGGACTATGCCTTATGTATCTATAGTGTGCTGCTTTCATGCTTATGTCAGCAGAGCCCATAATTAAAAAGCATATGAATGTTTTTGGTTTTCTGGAAATTAACATAAGTGGGCAGAGCTTAGCATCTCCATCTTTATAAGAAATTCATATATTCACAAAAATGTTACAGTTTTATCCTGCATTCTCCTCATTGTTACTTCTGCAAGCCTCAAGTTTGTAGAGATTTAGACACATACTTAAATTTAGCAATTAGAAGCTAATATCTACTTACTTGCTACTCTACACCACTTTTTTTGAAAAAATTGGTGGAGGTATTAAAACATTTTCTGAGGGATTTTCTATACTTACATGAACTTGGAATACAGGTATTAAACTCTTGTTGGTTGTGGGGGGAGGCACAGACTAGTGGCTTAAAATGCTACTGCACAATGTCTTGCATAGAATTCCTTTTTTTAAGATTTGTGCCAACTTCTAGTGTGGAAGTCAGTTAGGGATTAGCAGTGATAGTTCAGGGGATCTGAGGAATCCCTTTCACCAACAGATTTGAAAAAGAATCTCTCAGGCAAATATATACTGTAACTGACAAAGGCTCCTCTGCACAGACTAGAAAATGCTGATCTGCTCAATCACAAATTCCAGCTGATGAGCTATGCTCAATTAACTATTAGAAATTTCAAAAAGTTGGATATAGTTTACGGAGAAATAGTTCCTCTTTCCAAATAAGTTTCCCATATCCACCAGTGGCTTGAATCCATTGAAAATCACTTCAAAAAACAAATGTCTGACATCATTCATCTGCCAAAAACTTACGAAGAATTTTTGGCTTGATGTTGAGTCATATATACTAAGGAAAACTTTGACCAAGAAAACTGTGGTGCAGTGAACTAAAAATAAAAAAGTTCTTCAAACTCGCCTCTTCTTGCTGCAGCTTTACCTGACAAGTAGTGCAAAGACCCTAAATATGAGGAGAGGGGGTAAAAGTAGGAAACATGAAATATCAGACTAGTTTCTTCAGCAAAAATTATTGCTTTAGAATCTCAGTTTATGTTTCAACTTTCTATAAATATATACCATAGAGTAATAGATGAAACATGTATATGCCAAAGATTTATTTGCAGCTTTAGTAGAATTTTCATTAGAAACAGTTCTATCCAGACTTTCCAACTAAACACATTTCCATAGCAAAGATTTGGAAGAATTTCAGGAAGCTCAATATGTCGCAAGATGTGGTAGAGATAATGCAGGCATCTTTTCCTCTGAAATAATAAACTCACTGCCTCAGCTCTGTGTTACAATGCTTTGACCTTGGATGTACCTTCAGCTTCCAATATGTGTAAACCAAGTCAAAAATAATTTGTAGTTCCCTAAGAATTTATGGCATTTTCTGTATGAGAAGGCATGAGAGCTATAGGATAAAAAGTAGTGTGCAGAGTTAACTAGTTACTGATAAGGACTCCTAAGAACATTTTGGAAAAATCTCGGCATATGTGGTCTAGAAGAATAAATAATTTGTTAAAGATCCTCTCACAGTAGTTACAGTTAGCTGTAGTTCATTGGAAGGAATGGATAACAGTTAAAATTCCTCTAGACTCATTTAAAGTCTCTGATGCATTTGATCAACAGGCAAAAGTCAAAAGGTGCTTAACATGGCAATGTATTGAAAAGTATCCAAGTTTAAACTGGCAGCACGTTGCAAGCAGAAAGGGTGGTCAGAAGAACATGTAGTCACATTAGCACAGACTGTCTCCAAATTCACCCACTCTCTTAATTTAGCCAAGTGTTTTATGGCTGAATCAAAATTTTCCTTGCCTCTAGACAATACCAATATTTAAGAAAATGCTCTCTGAATTGAGCTGCTTTTTATTTTTAATTATATAACTCAAACATGAAAAAAACTTATTAGTTGTTAATTGTCTTCCAGTCTTCAATATCATTGCAAGTGCAATTGCCAGCCAAACCATAAAATTCAGTGTGGCCTATGAAAGCGATTATGTACTTTTATTATTTGTTTCCCTTGTGTGTTTTATGTACTACTAACATTTGAAATTGTCACTGAATAAATAAATTTTAAAAGATGACAGACACATTCTTTGAAAGAGCCAAAAGAAACTAGTAATCTCATTTTAAAAATAGCAAAACTATGTACTAATTTCAGTAAGTATAGCATCAGATATCTTAGTGATCAATAACTTCTGTCCTTGCAGAAGATTTTTTGATCCATTTAAAACCAATTGTCAGACTTTCATATTTATGACAATTCAATATACACTCAATCCGAATCCAGAACAACATTTTATAGCAATACACAGACAAATGTCCTTCCTCCATGTTCTTTTTTTTCTTACTTGTTTTGACTATCGTATGGAGGTCTGGTACTGTTTAAAATCACAACATGGACTAAAATCATCAAAAATACTGTATGGTATCTGTTAACTAGTTATTACTTGGTTCCCATATTAAAATAGAATATGCTTATTTTTCTATGTATTTTTCTCTCTTCCTATTGGAAGACATGGAAAAAAATAACTAGTTCAATAGCTGATATAATTTTTTGGTACAGGGAAATGCATTCAGACAAATGTAGCATGAGTACAGGAAAAGAAGTAGCATAGTCAAAATGTTAGCAAAGGACCTACACAAATAGATGTATAATCAATTTTTTTGAGACAGAGAAGTTTTGGCACAAATTTACCTAGTGCTCCAGTGAGTAGATACAATAGGCATACCTTGCATTCTCAGAATCTTATTTCTTGGAAATTTCCTCCTCTGGTGTTACAGCATAGTAGTTTCCTCCATCTTCACAGGAAATCAAAATATAATAAAATTTGCTAAAAAGGAAAAATTTCTGCTAATTGATGAGGAATCAGAAATGGTTTTCCTGTACCAGACTTGCACATTTACAGTCCATAGCACAGTATGCAACATTGTGAATTCTCAGGACCTTTTAAAAGTGGTGCAATAAGAATTACAGACAATACTTCTCCCCTACTTGTATGCAAGAATCCTACATTAATGATAGTAGTCCTTTAACCTAGAAAGTGTGTCATGTCGTGCAACTGTTTCTGCATGCCTGGATTGCCCAGCACATAAATGGAAACTGATTTGGAAATTGAAGACATTAAGTATTAATAGATATATCTATAAAAATAAGGCAGCTTCCTGATACTAGTGCTCTTCTCTAGCCAAATGGAGTTGACTACAGGAATGGCAAATGATTTTAGGGGCTTCTGGCTACCCCAGGAACTGTGGAGATCTCATGAATCTGCAGAGTCACAGGGAACACTCTGGGAACTGTTCTGCATTGGCTGAAAGGGTAAATGAGTGAGGAAACTTCATGTTGGAAGTCTGTGAGGACGTCCTATCCTTTGACCATGCCTATACTTTCTCCTCAGGGAAGAGTGTTAATCATTCTCCTGATATAGGGCATAAGGGTTTGGGTCCCCAACAAGTACTGCATATAACTTGCAGTCTTAGAGATGGAATTGAATAGAAAAGCTGCCAAGTAGTCAGAAGTGCACTTCTCAAACAACAGCTTTATTTGTCATTTACTTTCTCTTTCCAAGAAGGTTTCTTTGTAACATATTCATCTGTGTATTCATAGTGTTCTGATTCTTAGACTTCAGAAACCTCAAACTGCTAGGCCATGTTTTAGTAAAACATCATGTAAAAGGGCAAATGTAAGCTCAAATCAAAAGGTCCCAAAGCACCAGCAATAACTACACTTGCACTTGTGTACGAGTGGGAATTCGTTTGTAAAGTATTGTTCATAGCATCAGAGATAGAGATTGTTGAGGGTATGAATGGACGCTGACCATGCCAAAGACTGCCTCAAGCCAGCAGGATTTTTGTATCATCTATTTAATTGCAAATATCTTTAAATCTAAAGCAAATATTTTAAAATTCTGCCCTTAATACTTAGCCTCAATAGGACTCTGTTGAATATGTATTTTGAAGGGTCCTGAATTTCAGAAAAAGATCTTTCAAGGTAGGGGTTCTGGTGCACTCCGATTTGACATCATTTTTATGTTTTCAAAGCAAAATTTTCAACCAAACAAACCCCAATATATTCTGAAAAAATGTTCTTTTTTCTAAACAAACCTGATTTTCAATGACATTTAATATTAAGAATATATCTTTCCTGACACACAAAAGGGATTTCTCTGTCATACTCCCATAAATTTTCAGTATGCATTTTATGTTAAGCTTTATAAAAGGAACTTGCTCTGCCAAGGGCGGGGGTGGGGTTGAAATCAAACTTATTTTTTTCTTTATGCAGATCATCCTACAGCTTTTGAGAAGTTTTCCTCATTGGAAAATACTTGTAATGCTGTCTAAGGTCAGAAAGAAATTGCCATTTAATGTGTGTTTGGTAGACTGTGTGAAAGGAATCTGCAGTCTCAGTTTTGTTCCCAGTCAACAAATGTCCAGCACAGCTGTCATCGACTGGCATTCACATTGGCAGCCACTGCAGAGAGGGCAAAGGCTAATGTACATGGAAGCTGACCTATTTTCTGACTTTTCTTAGGAGTTCTACAGAACAGACTTCTCAGTGTAAGGAGGTGAACACAGGTTCTTAGCGCTGTTGCTGAGGCTTTAGGCTTTCTTTGGATAAATAAACTTGGTTTCCAAAGCTCCCAGTCTGGCATCTTTCACACATGCTAAAACTCAGCCAAAAAAGAAATATTCATACAAATAGTAACTTGATGATACAGTGTTTGAAACAAAGCTTATTAGTACTTACACTGTGAAGGCCGTATCTGTTAAATTTCTTTCCAAAAAGCTATTTGTTAATTAACTGTTCCTGTTTCTTTTTCCAATAATATTGTTAAGTAGACATGGACATCTGCTGCCAAATTCTAGTTCTCATTCTGTTATTCAGCTGTCTGTAATTTCTAACACTCTTAACCATGTTGATTTTCCAGGCAACATTTATTGAACTCGATAAGCACTTGGCAATGTCTTTCTAGGCTAACCCATAATAAAGTACTACTTCCTAGCTACGATACCCTGTATGCCCATTAATTTTCTACATTTACTTCTCTGTAATCGGCAAAGTTTTCAGTACTGCTGATGGCCCTGTTTATAGAAAAAGCAACCTATACTCAGTCCTGCTCCTACACTGAACAATTTGCTCTCTGTGCCCCAATGCACAGCAACATATTTATCACAGGCAGGGAAAAAAGAGAGAGGAGACACACTAGTTTTTTGGGCTATAAGTACAGTTTGTGATCACAATATTACAGAATATTCATCCCCTAGTTTGTAAACTGAGGTAACTTAATATGGAAAAAAGTGGAATATGGAAACTGATAGAAATTTAGTGCAAAACACAGTGATGTAATTTCTTCCATGTATACTTGTACTTTAAACCATGACACTATTGTTTTGCTTATAACAATAATCCTAAACCAAATATAAAATACTATTCATCAACAAGTAGATGTTGATATCACAGTCTAGAAGTAAAAAAAAATCACCTATTAAATGCAAAGGACTATATTTGTTTACTACATTTCTCTCTAATGAATAAGGGCTCACGTTCATTGATCAGGAGACATATACATAGTGCAATTAAGAGGGAGACATACAAAAGATTGCTTTATGTTCCTTTACAATCCAATTTTCTCACTTTAAAGCTACTTTTTGAACTTAAAAGAATTTGTTTCCATTTCCTTTTACAATAGGTTCATTTCCAGCTTTGTGAGCTTTAATTTTGTAAGAATCTTTTTGGCTTAAGTCAGCTTCTGAATTGGACATACTCATTTTCCTATTGCTCACCAAGCAGACAAGTGTAAAACTCTCCAAGTTTTTATTAAAAGCATTTTTTTCTGTTTATAGCATAGTTGTACAGCTCTTAACATTCATGTATGCTTTGGGCCATCAAGACTGTTTTTCATTGCTCTAAATGTGCTTATTTATTTACCCTTCCAATAGTTTGACATTTGATGTGTCGAATTTTCTCTATGAAAAACATTCAAGGGAAATTACTCACAGTACCTTGCTCTTGTATATTTTTCCCTCATAAAGCAGATTTTCGTGCACAACAGAGCTCTTGATAAGGTGAAGTCCATTAAGTGCAGCATATGGTTAGATCTTTTCAACCACTGTCATACCACGTGGCAATATTCAAGGACAGGTTAGCTGATCACTAGTCACCCCCTCTGATCTCTCATAAATTTGTCTTTTAGGAGTGTTCTATTTGAGTGCCACATAAGCACATGTTTTCAACTTAAAATGAATCACCAGTCAGGACAACATATCAAACCAGCTGAAATAAGCTTGATAACCTTTTCCAGCTGGAATGAATGAATGAAATATATGCCAAACCGCAGCACGTGTGCTTTTTCCTCTTTGGTAAACACGGAAGTTTTATAACTCTTTTATCAGGTTGCATGAAAGTTATGAAAACAAACAAACAAAAAGAGAGCTATGCTTCATTGTATAAGTAGATATGAAAAAACTGTGCTTTGTCTAAGCATGAGCACTTTCAGTGCAAAAGATTTTATTTTTGTCAATATATATCACAAACTCTCAGGTCGTTTTTCCTGTAGCATGCCTGTTAAGAAAGATTCAGAAAAGTGTTACTCAGAGTAACTGAGACTTCACATACATGCCCCTATCTTTCTGCCTCTGTCTCTTTCTTTGAAGCTAAGAGGTTATGTAGTGCTTCATGAGAGCAGTAAGTTCCCATAGTTACAGACATATGCCACACAGGAGACAGTGAAAAAATTAGGCAGAAAAAGTGATGACTCCAACATTTTCGAAGAGCAAATTCCATTTACCCCATCTAGGTCTGTTATTTGCCCTTCATACTTCGAACTGTTTGAGAGTTTTTTCCTTATGGTTTTCTCGGACTTCCCAGTTGCTTTACTTTCAATGGTTGCAGCATCATCAGCAAGCTTTCACCACATCCATACTTCTGCTCCAGATACAGTTTTCAAGGAGGAAAACAGTCTAACCTCTTCTTTCCAAATTTATGTTTTCCAGGGGTAGTCAATGCAAACAGTTTTCCTGTTGTAGAAGTTCATTCCAGGACCCCCGGCCTTTCTATTGCAGATATAACAGCTGAAGAATTATTCTTCCTACTGCATTCACTGCCTGTCATTTTCTTTTCATGACCAGAGATTTCCACTATTTTAGATAAAATCACTGGTACCTTCTTGACAATTTAACCTATGTTTGAAACTACCAGAGCATATGGAAATAATAACATTCTTCAGTATCTTGAGAATTCAGACAGTGATTCAATGTCTTGTTACAAATACATAGAACCACCTAGGTTCATAATATCCAAGTCTGTTGGTGATCCAGCCCATTCAAAACACCAATCCCTCTGATAGTGGCAGGTAGAACATGGCATCATGATAATAAAGCAGTACTTCTTTCATGTTGAAGGGCAAAATATGCCACAGAAATGTCCATGTGGCTTACCAGAGACTGTATGAAATAGTTATTACAGTGAAATGAAGGAGTTTACCCAGGCTGTTGGAAATGAAACACATGAATTTCCTGCAATGCATGCAGTAATTTACAGATATGCCACTCAAGCTATGATTCTGTCAGGTCTCATAAGTTCAGCAGAGCTGGGTCTGTTTAGCAACAGAATCAGAAACCTTGAAGGAGTAGCATGCATACAGGATGATGCACTAACAAGTCAGTAAATTACTCTTCTCCATTTGAGTGTATCATAATACAGGTCTCTCAGTGTGCAATGTGCCATTGTGTTGGATTGATAACATCTGAAGGAGATAGATTTTAATTCAAATACGTGAATTTTACTTTCTTGGCTCAGTTTTAACTGGATATAATATTTTTCTTCACATCTTGCCCTCTGAACCACTCCTGTCAAGTACTGGAGCAGTTTAAGAAGTGGTTGCAATGCTTCACCCTGGAGGAGGCCCGAACATCTGCAGACACTGCATTATTGAAAATTGAAAACTGCACCTACATTTTTTCTGAAAATTGACCATATAATTTGATTGATACAATTTCAAACTGAGTCTGGCTATGAACCATTGCAATTATATTAACTACCTACTACAATGTTCCTTCAGGCACTTAAATCTCATTGCATTATTTAGCTTAAATATTTTCCCTAAAGCTGCATAAGCAAAATCTATTTGGTATTGATACTACCCATGCTGCACTACCATCTACACTTGATCACTCAATTCCTTAAAAAATATAGCCGCTCGACAAACCAGAGGATCTCCTTTTCTGAAGATGAATATGAATCATAAGGTTTTTGGTGGCCAAGTCATAAAATGAAAACATGAAATCACACTTCATGTGTCCATGTCAACAAATGCTAACCATATCCTACAGAACTGAAACAAGTTAACTTATAAAAGTGAGCCTTTTTGCTTTAGCAAGAAGGACGCAGAGTACAGCAGAAATGAAAGAGTAAGTGAAGAACCAGGACTGGTATATAATTTCCTTTTTTCTCAATTGTTACTTCATGCCAGGGCTGACATCACCAGTACTCAATACCATTTAGCAAGTGTTTAGGACAAGGACATGTATCTGACTTGAAGAGAACAATATACTTAGCTCAATTTACTGTCCCAGTCACATTCATAAAAACATTGAAATGGAACATTTTTCAATGGAGGATTAATTGTCAGAAAAACCAGCAGCATCACAACAGCCTTTGGATGGTAAAGTTATACAAATTCAGCTTAAGTAAAAGTCAAGTGTCATTTGAGGGACTTTTGTTTTCATTTTCTTTAATGGGAGCTTAGTCACTTAGGGCATCAGTGAAATACCTAAGGGTATGCATTTTATTCTTAAACTGAATCATTCCCCAAGGTCTCAATTTAGTTGCTTACATGCCGGTATTTGAGAATTCCCCTGAATATCTCGCATAGGTTCTAGCTCAGGCTGCATGGACTCAGTTGTGCTATAGGTCCTGTGTCATATCTCGCATTAGAAGAACAACTTATATACCACAAAGCTCCTGGTTTTATATATCCGAACGAGGTCTAGATGTTTCTTTTAAGGTGACCTGAATCAGCTGATACTTGAAACCCAGTCAGTATGAAAATTGTGTTTTCTTAGAAGTCAATGAACCTCAAAAGGATGACAGGAATTCCAGAATAGTATGTTTCCTGAAGAATTTACAAGTCCATTCAGGACACAGTTGTTCACAAAGTTAATTTGATTTCAATAAAATTCTGACTGGACACAGATCAAATTCAGATAACATTTCTCTTTATTTTCTGCCAGCAGGCTCCACTTCCAGGGTCCATCATGTACTCCCACAGCACAGGTCAAGAAGCCTTCCCTTTTCACTAAAACTGTGAATACCATTTGCTTTCATTAAAAAAAAAAAATGAATCAAACTGCAACCAAGCTTCAAAATATGAAAACTGTTCAGGAAACAGAATTACCTTTCTCTGTGCAGTTCTGCTCAGCACCTTGTAGGAATGTGACTGAATAACAGACAGAGTATGTCTGAGTTCTGCTATTTCCTGTCCATCTTGGTTTAGCATCCTAAAAGAAATGAACGGTAGACAAATCTGCTTACAAAAATAGGCTGGAAATAGGCATTCACAAGGGATTTCTAACTGGCTTCCTTTCAGGCTGGAAATACCACAAAAGCAACCTTCCAGTAGTGTTTGTATTTCAGCACATCTGTTTTTATGGCCCACTGGAACCAGGATGTTTAGAGCATACAAAAATGAAAAATCACCTCAAAAAAGTTAACCAAAACCATCGGATGTCCAATTCAAGTTTAAAGAAGATTCAATTCCATTGTTATTTTAGCCTATATGCCCACCCACCCCTAACTAATGGGACCTAAACCTCTGTTAAATAAATAAGTAATGGGTTAGCACAGAAGTGAGGAACTCAAAATAATTTTCAAATGTTAGTTTCCACTAATATTTGGAAGGTCATCATCACCTTGTCTTGGCAGAAATAAATTAGAGACTATGGATGGTGCTCCCAATCAGTCATAGAATCAGTAGCAGTGAAGGTGTTCAAGTCTAGAGGTTTCACTTTTGTTGCTCTCCTAATCCATAATTATATTCTTCCTGATATCATATTTTCTTTCCTCTTCATTTTCTGCTTGTGCTTTTCAGTAGGAAAATACTTACTGAAGATTGTAATGTAAACAAGACTGTGGAAAGGAACAAAAATCCATTAATGTAATATTACACACTTACAGATGCCTGGAATAAGATTTATAAATAGCTCCAAGTATTCAATAGAGTTTTCCATTGCTACAGAGATGTAGGAAGTTTAACCACATACATGAGTATTTATTGTCTTCTAATTGAGATCATTGCTTAGAAATTTCTGGATTTTCAATTACTTGCAGTCATTTTTATACAGTATATAGTCATTTATAGTAATGGACATAGGAATGGACTTCAGAGAAGAAAACCCAAGAGGAGCAAGGTTTCTCTAGTAAATTTTCAGGATTTGTAGTGGTAGCTATGTTTTCTCATTATTTTCTTTTTTTTTTTTTTGCATTTTTCAGTCACTTATGTCCACCTTTGGAGAAAGATTTTACAGAGCAGAGAATTCCAAAGCTTTGATAGGTGTACTGTTTTAAGTTCAAAGGCATGAACAATAAAGCTTTAAGACATTATAGTGTCTAAATTAGTTCTTGTTTCCCTGTAGCCAAGAAGCTGAAAGTTATATACCAAGCCAACTCTCCTTCTGTTTTCCCTTGGATAAAAGAGAATCCACAAAAATGTTGATACTTTCTTTAAAAACAAAAACAACCAAGTATTCTAAAATGCCAGCGCTAATTTCTGTCCAGTTCGTTCTAGTTATGCCAGATGCTCTAAGAAAAGTTGTTTCTTCCCTGTGATGACTAAATGTTCCCATTTTGATGAACCAGTGTCATCTGCAGTCTGTTAGATGTGTTTATACCTAATCAGAAAATAATCTAACTCGATACAATTAACAATGTCATTTTCTCGGTGGAGGAATCTTTAAATGTGAAGTTCTGTGTTGTTAGTTTTATGGATATTTGTACTACTTATTTTCAAAATAACTTACTGCATCACTGGCACAAGTATTTCTACATGGAAATGCATTCAAACATCTAAGCTTGTATTTTGCCTATACATCACATAAAATATGCCTGGCTGACACCCAAATATTAATCTGTCAAACAGGAAGATTCACTTATGCCACCATCATGAGGCAGAAAAAATTTCTAGTGCCAAGATAAAATATGTCTCATTAGCATGCACAAAAAATATCTCATCCTACCTGTTTCCACCTGGCACAGATTTTACACGACACTGAGATATCAACTTGATGTATGTGAATCAAAATGTGATTCCTTTCACCGCCATGTCAATCCACAGCTGCTGTCCCTTGAGATTTGCAGCTGTACTTCTGCAGGTAGTCTCTAACCTGCCTCACCCAAATGCTGTCTGTAACTGAAGAGATGTGGCAGACATTACAACTTCCTCAGAATGATTTTTGCTAATGCTTATCCAGGACTTATGCATTGTGTTCTGGTGGTGGGATCATAAAACTCAAAGGCCACAGACAGTTTTGGGATCAGTGGAGGTTGAGAGAGAACAAAGAAAGATTTGGCAGAGGAGGATGTGTCCTGTAGTGGAGCTGAGGGGCTATTCTCCAATGCCCTCCCCCTGGAGCTCAGTGACAAACTGCTCCTCATTTAAAGACAGCTGGTGGCTGTGTGCGGACTTACAGTTCGGGAAGCAGCTGAGTGACAACATTGACAAACTGCTTTTGTCAATAGGAGAAGCCACAGCCACCCAAATGCATTAACAGTTCATTCTCAGGAGTGGAAAATTTGGGGTTTATTTTCAACGTTGTTTCAAAAAAGTGGTAAACTTTCTGTTAATAGAATGACTTTCAAATACAAATGCTTAAATATTGTACAGCACTAAATATCTAAGCTGTTACTTGTATCATGCCCTCTTCCTCCAGCTTCCTCTCTTCATTTCCTTATTCTCCCCTGTAATTAGAAAGGTAACAAATGGAAAAAAATAAAATAACAATGTCAACAGAATTATTCTTTCTCCACTGAAGACACGAGGGACCATAACCATACATTCCCAATAACTAATGTTTCAGCAAGTCTTTTAAGCAATTAACATAGGTGATTAGTTAGTGTTGTTTTCTTTATGAAATATTCTGAGTAGAAGTCCTTAGGATTTCTACTGGTTTGGGTGGAGAATGATTGCTAGCTCCCCACAGAAATAGAATAACAAAGCAATATTTAATCTTTTACTTATGTCTTGATGTCTATTTACACATTCAACTTCCTCAGCTATATGTCTTTTGCTACAAGTCTTGAAAACTGTGGTTGTATCATGGTGTGCTAAGGTAATACTGGTGTTCTTCACCAGACCTTGCCATTTTCTGATTTGGAGATAGGTTTAGAGCCAACATTGCCATATTTACAACAGTTACTGGTTTCCTGTTAACAGTACTATTTAACCATTCCTATTTTCAAACACATGAATTTAGAAATAAACCTGCATATGCTAAACATGTTTAAAATAACTATTTTAAAGCAATTCCCATCTTTATTCGTAAATGTTCTGGAGTTCAATATATGTCTGGAAGACATTCAGCACTAAGTTGTCTCCTCTCTTTTCCCCTGCCCAATGTGTTTGTAAGTACAGAAAGACAGATTGGATATCCTTTCACTGGGATGTGATTTTCCCCAGAGATGGAAGATAAATCATCTTTAGGCAGGTAACAAGCTCTGTTAGGTTTGGGTTTATATCAACTCTGAAAGAAAATGTACTTAGATGTTCATGCTTGGGAATTTAGTGCAGGTGAAGCTGTACCTACCAGCAGCCCACTACAGAATTTAAATTACTGGTCCGAAGGGGAGGAAGTGTTAAAGAGCTGAATTAAATCCTAAAACACACTGCATAGGTTATGTCTGAATGCTTAAAGATTACTGTTTTCTAGATTTATTGCACACACAGGAGCTGAGACATCTTCATTTTTAAGGGCAGAGGTGCTGACTGGGTGTTCTTAATGAGACAGTCCCTGTTTCGTTATTTGTTTTTGAAACACTTACAACAGATGTACTAACTTTCCAGGCATGCTACAAATAATTTCTGTTCTCACACAATTTTCTGATGGAAAGAAGAAAAAGGATTGAAGAATCAGTTTTCATTAAATTTGATGCACTGAGAAGAAAAATTGAATCCAACAATCCCCACATCTGTCCCACACTTCCTTGGAAAGATGTGTGCAGAGTGAGCCTAAGGGAGCGGAAAAGCTGATCATTTGGATAGACAGCACTAAACTGGAATAAGATAGTCTAGAAATTTGCGTGTTATTACAAGTCAAGTAGCAAGGAAAGTCTCGGCTTTTTAGACTTTTCTCACAAAAATGAAGCAGTCAAAAAGTAACTCCCATCTCATGCACAGTACTTCAGTGTAGATTTGCAACTTCAATTTACAAATCCTGCACACCACTTACAAAGTCTGTTCATTCAGGCTCCACCCAAATAGTGGACTTTGCACAGAATTTGCTTTCTTTTCATGTTTTGGTGCTTCTACTACTCTTCCTCTTAAGCAAGCCAATTGTAAGAACTTTATCTGAAAAAGCTAAAGCATTCAAGATGGTTTTGTTGGGCTTCTTTTAAGGTTAGCTACTGGTTTTCTTTTTAAACATTCTCTTCCCTGCCTCTTCCTCAACACTGTCAAAACATTAAGGAAAATAAATTGTATTTTTTAGAGGTCAATGACTCACTCCAGCATAGCCTGCAGAATTGTACTCAGAGTGAAGGTACATGTAATTCCCTCAACACAAAAAGAATTAGAACTTCCATATAGCCTTTTCCATGCACACAAAGAGGAAAGACATGGACTTCTGATGGTATTAATACATGAAAACAAACAAAAGAATGCAACTAGCATAATGTAGAGGTAGATGAAAGCAGAGAATAAAATGGACCAGTTCTTCTTAGTTCACCCATAATACCAGTGAGATTCCTTCAAACAATGTAAGGAAATTATATAAAACTCATGTTAAGGCCTGAAGAGCTGTGTTGTACACCACCTGAGGAGGAAAGGGAGCAAGGATGTAAAAATCTTGACACAATATGATAGTGTTGTCAGGATGTCATGGGAGACAGTATCGAAAGCCTTGCATGACCTTCTCTTCCAATTGCTTGGAGATGGCACCCAGAACAAGCTGTTCCATTACCTTTCCAGGGACAGAAGTGAAGCTGACTGGCCTATAGTTGCTGGGATCCTCCTTCTTGCTCTTTTTAAAGACCGGAGTGACATTGGCTATCCTCCAGTCTTCAGGCACTTCTCCTGTTCTCCAAGACCTGTCAGAGATGATAGAGAGCGGCTCAGCAATCACCTCCACCAGCTCCCTCAGCACATGTGGGTGCATCCCATCCGGGCCCATGGATTTATGTGCGTTAATCCCTTTGAGACGCTCCTGGACCACCCCCATTTCCCAAACTCTTCTACTTTCTTCCAGAGTCTGTGGGTCCTGTGGGGCCTTTGAAGTGAAGACCGAAGCAAAGGTGGCATTCAGTATCTCCACCTTCTCAGCATCCCCCGTTACCAGGACACTCGTCTCATTCAGCAAGGGACCCACATTATCCCTGGTCATCCTCTTACTATTTAAATATCTAAAAAAACCCTTTTATTATCCTTTATGTCCCTTGCCAGTTTCATTTCCAAGTGGGCTTTAGCCTTCCTAGTTGCATCCCTACAGGCCCTGACAACATTCCTATATTCTTCCCAGGTGCTCAGACCCTTTTTCCACAATTCATAGACCTTCTGCTTCCCTTTGAGTTTACTCATTAGGTCCCTGCTCATCCACACAGGTCCTCTGCCTCTCTTTCCTGATTTCTTGCTCAAAGGGATGCACCGGTCCTGGGCTTGGAAGAAGCGCTGTTTAAATGCTTCTTCCACTCAGGATCTTGAACTCTACCATTTCATGGTCACTTTGTCCCAAGCTGCCCCCAAACTTCACTTCCTCAACGAGTCCCTCCTTGTTGGTAAAAACAAGGTCCAGTACCTGCCCTGCCCTTGTAGGTTCCTGCACCATCTGTAGCAGGAAATTGTCTTCTACACACTGCAGAAATTGTCTGGACTGCATATGACTGGCCCTGTTGCTTGCACAGCAAACATCTGGGTAATTGAAGTCCCCCATAAGGACCAGCACCTGGAATCTCGAGGCTACTTCTAGCTGCTTGTAGAATGCACTATCAACTTGCTCCTCCTGATCAGTGGGCCTGTAGTACACACCCACAACAGTGTAACTCACACTTGCCTGTCCCTTGATTCTTACCCACAAGCAT
The DNA here is from genome assembly GCF_964237585.1 of Gallinula chloropus. Taxonomy (NCBI): domain Eukaryota; kingdom Metazoa; phylum Chordata; class Aves; order Gruiformes; family Rallidae; genus Gallinula; species Gallinula chloropus. Next base: position 89,826,317 of record NC_140087.1, on the reverse strand, counting down.
CCAACTGATGGATCATCCTCCCCTAGGTGGAGTTCAATACATTCTAGCAGCTCTCTCACACAAAGAGCAACTCCTCCACCTCGCCGCTTTAGCCTGTCTTTCCTAAAAAGCACATAGCCATCCATGACAGTATGCCAGTCATCCAGGCTGTCCCACCACGTTTCTGTGATTGCAATGAGATCATGGCCCTGTGACTGCACAAAGATCTCTGACTCTTCCTGTTTATTACCCATGCTACGTGCATTCGTATATAGGCACTTTAGGGGGGCAGCAGATGCAGGTATCCTAAACAGGTCACAGAAAGATTTCTGACAGGGCATGAGCAATGGTGGCTCCACTGAGGAGTTCTCAGGGCAATCCACAGTATTTTCCCTACTATCACATGAAACAACATCCCCAAGTCCGTCCCTGTGCCATTGGCATTTACCTTCTTCCACTTTCTCTTTGGGGACAGGTGAGCCCTGTCAACAGTCATCATGCCAGGAGCTGAGTACACCACCCCTTGGTCAAAAAACCCAAAGTTCCTACACTGGCACCAGCCTTTCAGCCATTTGTTCAACTCCTGGGTTCTCCTAACCTGCTCTGAACCCATCATCCCACTAGTAGGGATAGAGGAAAATATTATTTGAGCACCTCCTCCCTCAACAAAGTGCCCTAGGTCCCAGAATTCCCTTTTGATAGCTCGCAGGCTACACTTAGTGATTGCATCACTGCCTGCTTGAACTATCAATAATGTGCAGTAGTCAGAGGATCTCACCAGCCCTGGGAGCCTTCTGGTGATGTCTCTGACCCGGGCTCCAGGGAGGCAGCACACCTCCCTGCGTGTAGGGTCAGGTCTACATTTGGGGTCCTCCGTCCCCCTGAGGAGGGAATCCCCTACCACAACTACCCTTCTCTCTTGCCTAACAGAGGCAGTCTCGAGGCATGTGGTCAATCGCCTCACTCTAGGCACTCACTTCCTCTGAGGCAGAGGGGCTGCATTCGTCTCCTCACTTACCTCCTCCTCAACTTCCAGGGCCCCAAAACTATTTCTTAGGGAAACCTGGGGGAGTGGGGACTGTCTTCCAGCCCTCCTCAGGGTTCAGGTCACTCCCTTCTGCCTGACCAGGACAGGGTGGGGGGGACCATCATCAGTTGTGGGGTTTTGACATCTTCAAAACTTTTTTTGTGCTAATTGAGAAATTTAGTAACACTTTTCTTAGAAACACTTATTTTAGAAAATCAGGATCTTTCTGACATGAAGACTTCTTGAAAATGCCTCATCTGAAAAATAGTCTGTGAAAGCATACAAATTAGTCCTTTTACATCTCTGAGATAAAACTTTTCCATACTGTCAGTAAAGACAAATTTGAGTTTTCTCCTACTCATACCTTCTATAAACAATGATTATAATTAGACATTCAATCATTTCTGTTCTTTCTCACACAGCATGAGAGAGCTGTTTTCTATTACTGGCCTCCATATGACATTTGTGGCAATGTATTCATGTTTCTTATTTCCTGTCATGATAGTCCACCATTTTCCAGTTCCTTTAGTTCTGCTTACATCACATACAACATGGTTACATTTTCATTATTTAATTAACATATTTGGTTTTCTTCTGTCCTGAAATGACATAAACAAATGACATTACAGGCCCAGCTGTGTGGCTCTGTCTCATTTTCTCGAAATAAATTATTTTAAGCTATTATATTATTTAGCTGAATCTTTTATAAGGATTTTTATTTAATCTCTGTGGTTAAGTATCTTACCAGTGTTTTTTCTGACCCCACGTTCCTTTATTGATCATAGGATCATAGAATTGTCTTGGTTGGATGGGACCCTTTAGATCATCAAGTCAACCATCATCCTGGCCTGCCACCCACAACTAAACCGACTTAATTTTAAGGCAATATTTTCTAATAACACAAAAATTCCAGATATTTTGTTTTAGAAAAGAGTCCATTAGATAATCTTTGACAGGTTAACACAGTTGCTGCACAAAAATATAGAAAAGTTAAAAAGGGAAGTGACCAAAGCTGTCTTTACCACTGTTCCTTTTCTGTAGACTTAAGATGAGTAGACAGACTACTAATTTAAAATGTAATACAGTTCAAACCTGCCTACAGTTCTCTAGAGTTCTGTTCTTCTCAGGGCAATGAATAATTACACAAAAAGTGTTTGAATTTATGAAAGTACACAAAGGCTTTTAATGGAGAAAAGTTACCATCTCTTTATGGATAAAATAGGCTTTGGCCAAATTCCAGATCCCAGATTAGATTCTACTGAATTTAAGCAGTGCATGCTTGATAAAAGTCAGTAGCTCACCAGAATTATAGACACTTCAGTTTATTTCTTGCTGAAGTGTAAGTATGTCCTTTCCTGTTGATGTGCTTTCAGAGTCTGTGTCCCCTTCTCATTAAACTGGTTTTTTACTTAAATCATCTCAAGCCATTAACAAATTACTGAGTGAAAAATTAAGTAGGTCCAAATTTTTTTCCAAGTAGACTAGATTTAACATTTTTTACAGACTTTGGATTAAATTGTGATGTTAAATTAATTACAGAATATAATATCAAGCAGACTCTATTTTTGATCTTTATGTTCACATTCATCCTTTGCTGATTCATGTCTTAAAAAAGTTCTTTTTCTAAGACAACACAGGACATGAGATGCCTATTTTAGTTAAATTAGACTTCAGAGACTTCATGCTCTCTTTCTACATGTATAGATTCATAAATCTTGACATAGCATAATACTGCATTCAACATTAAACTAATTTACATTATAGAGAAACTTATATTTTGAAGTACATTTTCAGTACAGTAAGTGAAATTTTAGTTCTCACACTTTACAAACTTCCTTTGTCTATATTAAAATATATTATCATTAATAAAGTCCAGAATCCTGTGTTAGATAACATGATAAAAAGTTATCAGACACAAGGGCACAGAGGTACATCAGTGGGCAGGGGATGACCAATAACCCTATCAGAGACATGGGCCCTAACCCACTCCTTCCCAAGATGTCCCGGAAGATCTTGTCTGGGGTGAAATCCATTAGCGTGGAGTCAAGTCAGGAGGCTCTCTGAGTCACCTCACTACCTGCTGTACTGTATACCCACATATGGGGCTCATTATCTGTGCAGAGGAGATTCTTGTGATTGCATTAGGCTTATTATGGGATGTTTGGGGGAAGAATGAAGGGTGGGAAAAGGGAGAGTAGAGTTTATGACTCTACAACTACCTGAAAGGAAGTTGTAGAGAGATAGATGTGGGTGTCTTCTCCCACATAACAAGTAATAGGACAGGAAGAAATGGCCTCAAGTTGCATCAGGGGGGTTTAAATTGGTTATTAGAAAAAAATTATTCACCTAAAGGGTTATCAGTCACTACAACAGGGTCCCCTAGATTAACAGTTGGCTTCAACAATCTTAAAGGCCTTTTCCAGCCAAAATCATTCTGTGGTTCTATATATAAGTACAGGTATATGTTTATTTCTTACTAAGTGGAAACTGCCATGAGGGGGACAGGATTAGGCCACATTTTCCATCTATTCTTATTGGAAATACATGCCTAGGTCCAACTGCACTACAAGGTGGACCTGGGGACATGGAACTGTGACAACATCACCTACCAGGCTGTCAGATTTGACAGGTCTCATTGCATTCTGAAATATCACACATGCCATAAACATGTTATTTGAAGAGTCTTAAAAATAAGATCATATTTAAAAATAAGATTTAATTGATAAAGTGAACATTCAACTTTGTTATCAAAGACAAATTTTAGTTGGGTGTTACAGTCTTGCCTATTTTCAAAGCTTTTTGTTTAGCTGGATGTAATTCACAAATGGAAAAGGTATGGAAGGAATGAGAGATTTGCCCATCACTTGAAATTTCTAAATTAAGATTATATGATGTCTTGAAATATATGCTCTAATTCAGCTAAAAATTGTTAGAAAGAACAAATCGTTAAAATATACAATTTACATTATGCAACAGATTTGGTTGCATATATCCATTCTTCACTTCTGGCTGTGACAGCTGTAAAATGTTTACCATATAATCCCAATTCTGCAATTGAAAATCTACACACAGGTTTTGTGAAACAATAAATTTTAAAACGTTAGTCATTGTTTTTTTCCAATGTGGTTAACTATTCATAAATTTTACATAAGAGAAATATTATAGATTTTCTCTGTTAGCCTTATAAAATGTACTACCAAATGTCACATTAAAATCAATTCCATGCTTTTCTGTTAACAGGATTAATATATCACAATTATACATGCTCCCATGCTGTATAATAACTTTGTCAAATTCTTCAGTGTGTTCTCATAAGTGGACTGAGCTTGCATTTCCAGGCACCCTACAATGGCAGCTTTATAAACAGATATTAAAAGGAGTAAGAGATGTGCCTTGTTTTTTCCTGTAATTGAGAGAAGTTCTGCATGTCCATAGATAATGTCAGAAGTTGTGGCTGACATTAGACAGAGCTAACTACACACTACTGCAAATCCACTACAATTTTAAAGGCCTAAGAAGCAAAGCATAATTTTTAATGCTTTAGATTTGTGTGGTAATCATTAAATTATGTTGGATTTATGTGACAAGTTGAAACCCTTGTGTTAGTACCAATAAGTAACTTCTAATGTGCTTTCAAATATCATTCATTTTTCACACTGAAATGCCTAAATACATGCTAGATATGAAACCAGGTAATAAATCTGAAACAGACATCTTCCCTTGCAATAAATGCTTCTCAGACCATCTATTATCCTGTTACATTACTTGTCCCTTCTGGAAAACACTGTGTTTGTAGCCATAGTAGAAATGGGAATAAATGCACAGGTAACACAAAATTAACCGATGGAAATGGTATTTCTCTGGGCTGTGAAGTTATGCTTTCTGCCACTACTATATCACTTTGAATTAAATATTCTGCTATTGTCAAAACATTCAGTTGCATTTTCTAAACTGAAACTTGGCACAAGCTACCCTTCTCTCTGCTCCCATTGCAGCGCTTTAGGATTTTACTCACCGTCTGTAAGGACCACCAAAAGATCAAGACCTGATGTGACTGTCATTGTTAGGAACATGTCAATGTGACAAGACATCTTTTGTGTCTCCTTAAAAATTAGAGTTTGCATAATGCAGATATTCAGATGAACTTTCTTCATCTGTGGATTTTGTTACAATAACTGAACAACCACCTAAAAAGAATTTAAGCCTTACTCTCTTCATGGGTTTAAATACTAAGAGGTTCCTTCATTAGAAATGGTTTCTCCACATTCCACATCCTTTCTGTGTGAGACTTGTGAGATAGCTGGTAATCACCTGCCAAATGCTCATGGTTAAATCCCTCCTTGGAAATTTACTGAATTGTTCTGTTGGAATTCAGCCATCTAAAGAATAATACCATCCTAGCTTCACCTAGCTTGACAACATCATCCTAGCTTGACCTAGTTGGTCAGATTACATGTATAAAAAAACATTTTACGGTATGTTAATCATACCCACATGTCTTCTGAAGTGCTAATGATGTCTGTGCAAGAAAAGATTAAAATGACAGGCAATTTTAGTCAGTGGAATATGGATATAGTATCAAGAAATAATTTTTAAAAAACACTAAAAGACTAGTTGGATAATATTTATATATTATTTTAGCAGCACAGGATAATCCATCTGAAAGAAATCCCCTTTGCTCATAAAGATTTCATCCAGGCTTGTAATTAAAGGAGCTGAAGCCATCCCACATAGCAAGCACTCCTTAGGGACGCATTATTTTCTTCTCTTCCCAGGATTCTCTCCGGATTTCATACAGAAGCATAACATGAAAATTCTATGATGTTTGGTCCCTAGAGTACATTTGGAAGATTCCTTCTTCAATGAATGTGTTTATTCTATACTTACACCCTCTATTACTGATTCTATTAATCTAAATCCAACCACTTGTTAAAGGTGGTATGCACTCAGATTGCTTTAGTGGGAACCTTAGATTTTAGGTTTGCCTTCTGTCTGCTGAGATTCTGTGCATAATAAACATTATTATGGGATACATCAGACAGGAGACAAAATCTGAATTTTATGTTGCATCCAGTTCATTGCACTTTTTGTTACTGGAATGGATTTGTTCTCCTGTTGCCAGTGACTGTACCATCATGTCACTCAAAGATCCCTTTCTGTCCATGTTGAGGATGCACATCTTCGTGGTCACCATACTGCAAGCCATGAATTCATTCCATTGCCTACAGATCTTGGCCTTTTCTGAAAAATAATAAAGTAACAAATATAATTAATCTCATAGTAGTCACACAGCACCATATACAATTCATTAGGGCCACAAAGTACATCATCTCATCACAAAAAGTAGCAGGAAATAAGCTCAAAAGTTACAGCTATTTCAGTTGGCATAAATGAAAACAGGAGGATAACTGGGAGCATAACAGGCTGGCTTTAGTTTGTTTCTCTTTTAGTTTTTCTGTTTAATCTTCAGCACCAAGCATGAAAAACACAGCAGTAAACATTTGGGAGAAAACAAAGGCATCTGCTTAAATCCAGCAGGGATTTATTTAATTTCTACATTTCCTTTATTAAGTGTGGAATTATTAGAACCATCTTCCTGTGCTTGTCCTGACTATTTTTAAGGCAAATATTTTGAGACTCGTGGAACTGCCATTTCAATTAGTCAGATTGCAGGTTCCTCTGATTATTGTAGATGTATTAGCTAAAATGCTAATTTCACAATACATTGCCTCCACTACTTGTCTGCAGGGCAATGTTTGCTAAGATGTTGCCTGTAACAAACGCGAAGCATTTCATAAATCCTCAAAGAAATAAATCAAAATATGAAATTACCAGGAAAAATCAAATGGAAGCATTGCACCCCTTTTCCTTCACTAGAAATGAATGTTTTTGAAGTGGGGCACATTTCCTTATAGAAATTTCATAAAGCATTGCAAGATAAACGGAACGATGAGACCAGCATCACTTACCTTGGCATAGGACAGAATGAAGTGTATGCAACTAGATGGCTTTACAGTAATGTGCCAGAGATGTTAGCCTCTATGTTTTCTTTGACTCACCTGACTATTTACTACCATATTTCCTACTATTAAAGGATCTTATATGTGCTCTATAACTTACCTCAAAAAGATATATGGCATAAAACAACTTAAACAATTCTTCAAATAGTATTTTTCATAAAGACCAAGACAATCTAAACAAGATATATTTATTGTTTCATTGTACACAGTTACTTTACTGCCGAGATATGCAATACATATCCAACCGTAGTGTTTCAGAATAATATTTAGACTTATTTATCCAAAGATCTTCTTTGCATACTCTCAAATACACATTTGGTCATCTTCTTCAGGGATAATTTCTTATAGGATGATTTTTTTATTCTTCAGGTTCTGTTGCCTAAAAAGTAGTAAATTGCAGAATCATAGAAGTGTTTCTCAGAATGGACTTCTGGACATCATCTTGTCTAACCTCCAGGACTATCACCTGCATGAGATGGGAGCAGCAGTAGCTTTGACTGGCTAAGAACTGTGAGCCTCCAAGAATGGGGCCTTCACCACCTCTCTAATCTGTTCTAGTGAGGCACTACACTCCAAATTATAATGTTTTTCTTAATCCCTGATTCCCAAAATGTAATTTATGGCTTTTGACCTGTTGTCCCATCCAGCAGTGCTGAGAAGGGTTTGGCATGTGTATTGCACATGTCATTGTCCCAAGGACACTGCCAACCCTGACTGACTCTCCAGGGCAACACCCACCTTGCTCACAGCCCAGGACCCCATGTCAACCCCCTGATGCTATCAACCCCTGCCCCAACAATATTGCATCAAGGTCAGTCTACAGCTCTCCACAGATCTGCGCTGCCCAGACTTGGGCCCTGTGAGCTGAGCCCACCCACAGGCCCACATCCTGCCCAGCCTGAGCCCAGCCCCAGGGAGGTTCCTGTTGCCCCAGTCTGGGGCTATTCACAAGCTGTTGATATTGGCTATATTACTTGAACTCATGCTATGCTCATGGAACTGTATTTTCTGTATTTATGACCTGAATTGGTTAATAACATAAAGCAGTTGCCTCTCACCCCAACTTCTTGACTGTAATGGTTTTAACTGAGCAAAGAAAAGTGCTTGGACTCACAGGGCTCAGGGAACATGGAAAAAATACAGTTGTGTTCGGAATAAATTCAGAATTGTCTGAGCTCTGTTCCTGATGTACAACTGCTTTTCTAAGCGTCCTTGAATGGACAGAAAATAACTGTAGCAAGTACCTACAAGTAAGATGATGGCAAGAAAGATGTAAGAAGCTGTGTGACAAGCATTCAGTGACAAAATAGTCATATCATTTGCTCCTTTTAATTTTGCTCCATAATGTAAGCAAATGGATCATTTGGTTATACCAAAACCCCAGCAAATTACAAGTTACAGCTGTGCTTCTCTTTTTTACTACTTTTATCTATGGAATTGTTTGTTGCTGAAAATCTCTGTAGCTGAGAGATTAATGGGAATCAATAAGCATCAGAGTGATAAGGATAATGAAAGCAAAGATGTTTGCAATATATATATATTTCTGTTTCAGGTCTGTAAACCAACTATTAACTGATAGGATTTGGGAGATACACTGTGAGGTGAATGGATTTATAGTATAGGCCACTATAGAAATATAGAGGAAAATTTTAAGGAAACATTAGAGCAGAGTACTCCTTTCTAGACTTGAAATATAAAAGAAAAAAGCAAATTTATTTGAGTTACCTATGTAAAGGCAAAGTTTGGCAAGCTCCTGGAGACCTGTCTCTGAGCAAACTCATATATGAGAACCAGAGACTGAAACAAGCCCAGAAAAAAATTATCCTATAATACAATATACAACAGTCAGGAAGGACTGTGAAATATGCAATAAACTCTGTGAAATGAGATTAGTTTCTGGTCAAATAGATTAAGTTATACAGCTCTCGATAGTGGAAAATATTAGTGTGTGGTTGTACTGCATTAATCTGTTCAAATATTGTTTCTAATAAAGGAGCAGATTTAGGAATGAGAAAGTGTTTCCTCTCCGCGTTTTTTTGAGAGGTGAAAATGGGACTATGGGAGGAAGGATGCAGGCATCATTCTTTTCAGATTCAATATCTGATATACCGTATCAATAGCAAGACATCTTTTGTCTTGTACATGGATGTTAAATTAGTTAAGCTAACACAAAACAGGACACTAAAATAGCTTAGCTACCATAAAACAACTGGTCACTTTCTCTAAAATGGTTTTAAACAAAAAAATATCAAATCTTGGTTCTGGCACATAATAAATCAGTTTTCAGGCATAATATGTGTTTCTTGTCACCTATGAAAGTGAATAGGGCTCTGGTAGACCAGATCCATTAGCTGTGGTATCATTTTATTGACTGTGGGTATACTTTGCAAACATTAAAAAAAGAGACCACCAAAACCAAACAAAGGAGGTTTCAGTGCACAGTTGTGCAACTAGGTAGAAACCGCAGGAGGGCAAAGCTTTCTCTCTCTGGTAGTGAAAGAGCAGAGCTGAGCGCAGTGACAGGAAACGTAAACAGCCCTAGGAGAACAAGATGGAGCTGACTGGCTGTGCAGGACACTGGAACAAAGTTTTCTGCCAAATTTTCAAATTCTACATATGAGAAGATACAATAATGAAAATTTAAAAAAAAACAGAGTCATAGATAGAAATAACCCCAACTGTTACATCTTGGATAAATGATTTCAAATAAGAATTTCCAGAAAGGTGAGATGCAGTGTAGAAAATAAATCTGTACTGTCTCTTGCAAGGTGGAAAAGTGGTCCAATACATTTTTTCCAATACATTTTTCCCAATACATTTTTCCATCTTGCATGTGCACTTGTGCATGCATATGTTTATGTATTTAGTGTTATCTTCCATACATTATTTCTACATCTGCTTATAACCCAGATTCCCAGTTTTCATTTCATAACATTGTTTTAATTTTAAAATGGAACATACAGGGTTTACATTGATCTAACAGGATGGGCCAAAATTTTCACCGTGCAAACAACAAATGAGATGTTTGGAAATGCTTTCTTATGATATTCTGCATTACTCTGTACATGGACTTTGGCTGTTTCCTTCCTTTTTCATTTTATATTTTTGACCTGTCCACCTGGAAATGTTGCATATTCCCCCATCAAGAAAGTAAAAGGTGCTATAAAAAAAATGTTGAAAGTATTTTGACCACTGCATCTACATACTTGCTATGCCTTAAGGCTAAGAGTAGTTTTCAGAGATGAAAATGTGAGGACACGTTATCAGGAAAAAAGGGACACAGAGTCATCACTGGTAATCTAAGAAAGCAACTGAGAGAAGATCAGGAAAAGTGAAATCTGTAAGCCTGACTGTGCCTGCAAAGGTTGTGAAACCCCAGTATGTGTAATACTTTTGGTGCGGACAGTTGAAGTAAGGATAGTGCTGTAGGGAAGCTGCAGTGTTCTACATGCGTACCTCGGCATAACCATATAATATCAATGTTTGGTTCTCTGACGTGTACAAAAGAGTAACCCAAGGGGTGTTACAACTTCTCAGTATTCCATCATAACTCAGCACACCCTTCTGAACACACTTGCTGTGTGAACTTTTCTGCGCTGGAGTTGAGGACACAGGATTTTTTGAAATGGTCGGGTAGGCAGTCTGGCAAGATTTCTGGCAGTAAGGTTACCATGTCTGCAGTTTATATGACTACATTCAAACTGCCCTTATAGAGAAAAATAAATACATCTAAGTGATTCATCTGACTGTAAAACAGATTTCTAAAATAGATTACTGACTTATGCCATAGAACTGACTGTATTACTGTATTTTTTGTTAGTTCTAAAGCCACTCAGATACAGCAACAAACTGAAAGATGTTTAAACTGCAGTAAGATAAATCTTATTCTCAGCATCTTGAAAAACATCAAATATAGACTTTATAAAGCATATCTTTTTTCCTTTGTTGTGACTTGCCTTTTCTTATGTTATTCATGAGGGATTTTGACCAGGGATTTTTGTCTCAAGACAGCTGTTATGTTTATATTTGTGGTTTCGGTGCAATAGCAAAAGTTCTTTTATTTTGGGTTTGTGTGACAAAGCTTTGGTAGCAGGGGGGCTGCAGGGTGGCTTCTGTGAGAAGCTGCTAGAAGCTTCCCCTGTGTTTGACAGAGTCAATACAAGCTGGCTCCAAGACAGACCTACCTCTGCCCAAGACCAAGCCCATCAGTAGAGGTGGCAGCACCTCTGGGATAACAGAGTTAAGATGGAGAACGGAAAAAAAAAGAAATAAAAAAAGTGGAACACCAAGAGCAATGGTAGCCAGAGAGAGGAGTGAGAACACATGAAAGGACCAACTCTGCAGACACCAAGGTAGTGAGGAAAGAGGTGCTCCAGGAGTTGAAGGAGAGATTGCCCTGCAGTGCAAGGAGAAGACAATGGTGAGGGAGGCTGTTCCCCTGCAGACATTGGAGGATGATGGTAGAGCAGATACCCACCTGCAGCCCACAGAAGACCCCATACTGGAGCAGGTGGATGTACCCAAAGGAGGCTGTGATACCATGGGATGAGACCTGTGAACCCATGGAGAGAGAAGCCCACACCAGAGCAGGTTTGCTGGCAGGACTTCTGACCCTAAGGGGGACCCATGCTGGAGCAGTTTGTGAAGAACTGCAGCCTGTGGGAAGGACTCATATTGGAGAAGTTGGTGGAGGACTGTCTCCTGTGGAAGGGACCCCACACTGGAGCAGGGGAAGAGTGTGAGGAGTCCTCCCCTGACGAGGAAAAAGTGGCAGAGACAATGTGTGATGAACTGATAACAGCCCCCCTTCTCTGTCCTCCTGTGCCACTGGCAGAGAGAATATAGGAATGAAGTTGAGCCTAAGAAGAAGGAAGTGGTAGTCAGAAGGTGTTTTTAAGATTTGGGTCTATTTCTCATCACTTGACTCTGATATAATTGGAAACAAATTAAATTAATTTTCCCTGAGTTGAGGCTGGTATCCTATGATGATAATTGCTGAGTGAGCTCCCTGTCCTTATTTCAACCCACAAACTTATTTTTACTCTCCCCTGTCTAGCTGGGGAGGGAAGTGATAGAGTGGCTTTGGTGGGTACCTGTTGTACAGCAAAAGTCAACCCACCATATTGTGAAAGATATTCTACCTGACATTGTGTCATCAAGACAAGAACTGCTAAACTTACGGCATGGCCAATTTTGCTTCCTTTGTTTTGTTTCACACTATTAGATCTTAACATCATTTTTTACTTTTATGAACATTTCTAAATGTATTAAAGTGGCCACATAGCTGTCTTTTTCCTTATTCTATATTTCAGCTGAAACCAATACCACCCGTCTGCTTTCCCAGCAGGTATTTCTCAGTTGCACTGTACTTTTCTGCTCTGTTCTTACTCCCCCTTCTTCCAGGTACGTTACCTTTCCAATGAATGGCAATCTGAGGTGGCCAAGCCTCGGCCTCCCTTTTAAAGCTATGTATGGCTGTTCTTTTGCTGTTGTATTCAACCTTCCAAACAACCTAATTTTTGATCATACTTCTCTTTTATCATCTGTCTAGTGCAACTTTGATCTGCTCTTCAGATGTCACATAGTATGTAGCTGACAGATTAGACACATTTATTAGATAATTATAGTCTAAATATTTATTCTTGAGCCTTACACATTTTCCAGTGCTGGTGAGAATGTCATGCCTTTGGATCTGCTTCTGTAACGCAGTCAGGTAAAGGCAATATTTTAAATTTAATTTTCATACTGAATACAAGTATAATACTGTCCTTTTCTTGCACAACATGACTAATCACATTAAAATAAATATCCTATTTTAAATTTATTACCTTTCTAGTATTTTTTTCAAAATTTCATTGTAGTTATGACCCTTGCATAGCCTGTGTGATTTGTTGCAAGAATATTCTACTGCAAATATGAAAATTAAGTACCTGTATATTGCAATGGGTTAATACAAAGATTTTTATTTTCGTCTATTTGAATTTTATTTTGTACATACTGCCATTTCAATGAAAACTTACCCTGACAATTATGATAACTCTGTGATGAAAAAATTGGTTTGCTTTTAGTTAATGAGATTGGAACTCAGGCTCTAGTACTGCAAAACTGCTGTCAGTTTAGGGTTAACTGAAGCCAAATGTTAGACTATATATACACATGTCCACCTGATCATTTCTTACTAATAAAGCACCCTGTTATCACCTTTCCAAGTTCTCTTGAATGACTTTTCTATGTGCTTCACTTAGATTATACCATCTGAATCCAATTCTGTACCATGAACTTTAGTGAGCTGGTAAAAATCAAAGATTATGTTTCTTTTGCTCCAGCTGTAATATAATTCTCCTTGTTTTGAACTATTTTCTTTTTTGATTACTAAAATTGTGTGTTTACTCTTCCAAAAATCTCCAGGAAAAAGGAATAATAAACAGGGATATGATTATTTTCATGCAGATCATAAGCACCATGAATCTGACATTTGGAGATACTAGCAAACTATGCAGAATGGATGCACTTTTTTACCTGTTTAGGTTACTGCAAGATTTGCACTGTGGAAAATACACAAGGAACTCTAGTAGATTTAGTAGAAGGAATGAGTTCACTCCCAGTATTACAGATCACATTAGCCAGCTCAGTTCAGTGAAAATTCTCTCAGGTACTACTACTACTGGAGGTGATACTACTCACCTCCATTTGGCCCTGGTCAAACAATGTCTATTGTTTCATTCTCTAGTTTCCATCTGGCAGGCTCTCCCTCATGAATAATTATTCAGCTGAGAAGAAATTATTATACAAATGAGATTTGGGGGAAATTATGCAAACAAAAACCCTGTGACCCCTGTCCTCTAAATTACTATGTGTGTGATCTGGTGATGCTTAAGCAACCATGACTCCAGTTATAAATGGAAATTCAAGCAATAGTCAGTTTCATTAAATGTTGCAATTACTCAATGATAACATCAAATTAAGATACTGAATTGAAAAATATAGGACTGAACACTGCAGAAACTTGAAACCTGAGTGGTTTTAATTCAGTGATAACATGGTTTGTCTAGCTCAGGAAGAGGGGAAACACAAACTGCCATTAAATTTCCCCTTAAGAACATTTTTCAAGTTGATTCCAAATATTTGGGGTTTGAAATCAGTAAAACCTAGGAAGTCATGTGAACTTTCCAGAAACTGATTTTTCAGTCAGGCCAGACAAAATTGTCTTGAAACTGAAAACGGAATGATACTTCTTCCCAAATTTTTTTTCAAGTTTTGAAAGCCTATGTTAGATTTATTTTGAAGCAAAACTGAAGTCACCTTCACTTTTACTCTGTTTTTCCATCTAAGTAGTCAAGACTAGTTTAGGTGACAAACTGAAGAAACTTTGCGGTTTAATTCATGTTTCCCTGTAATCACTGTAAAATCCCACCACACTATTCCTAAGATTCAACCAGTGAGAACTACAAGCCAGAATTAACTGGAATTAATGAAAACTGAATTAATTACAGAGTTAATAGACAATGTTTGTCAGGCTACATTGATGTACCACCCTTCACTTTACCTTATCCACTCAATGGTATCAGCAGCTCACATTCACATCTATTACCGCAAATCAAAACCATAATTTTCCAGATATTTGTCAAAGCAGTTGTGTGCGTTTGGTTTAAATGGCTGCATTTGTCTGTCTAGTTTAAATACAGCAATAAGTCAAAGACTCTTTTTACTCCTATAAAAGGACAACTGCACATGACTTAATGCAAGAAGAATACTTTTAGAAAAATTCAAGAAAGTCATCTGCACCAATGAACAAGAGCCAGCAGCATGTAGGGTACATGGCATTTCAACACAGAATTAGCAACTGCTCCCGCTTATGCACTAATGTTGCCAGCTCTTCACACAGGCTATCCTAAAAACAAATGCCTGGATTCTTCTTCTTCCAGATGCCTCCCTGATACACTTAACCCCATCCAAGCATGTGTGAAAAGTGACACATATTGAATCTCATTCACAAAAGGCCCTCTGCACTTGTACTGGAACACCTCACTGAACATGGGTTTCCATTTCAAACGCTTATTCTGCTCTCCAGGGAATCCTGCTGTTCAATTTCAGGCCTGGTTTATATCACTATAGTCATAATCAAAATTATTGCTTCAGTCTGAGAGTTTAAAGCATTTGTTAAACATAGCTAATGGAGCATGACTGCATGAAAGCTGGATTCTTCATATCGTATTTCAGGTGCAGAATCTGAAAACCTGCTTCATTAATAGTCCCGATGCCAACGCACACATCATAAAATCTTCCTGCTTACTGCTAACAGCAGTGGTTTTAGAGAGTGATCTATCTCCCACCAAATTCATGAATAAAAGTATTTTTGGCTCTAGCAATCCACAGTGATCCTGGTTCCTAAATAAAAAATGTACTTCTCTTTGGACTTAAATAGGAGTGAGAGAGCGAGATGAGAAAACAAGAAAGTAAGCAAGAGATGGAGAAATAACCTGCTTTTTCTTTTCAATTGGTGGGCCAACAAACAAGAGACTAGTACAAAGGACATGACATGAAAATTAATAGAAGCAGGTTTAGTTCCTGGTTTACACTGATATTCCTTTAAAACTTGGGAAACATTGAGTATTAGGTCCTTTTCTGAATTTCCATCTCCTATTGTGGTGCTGAGAGGATAAATTCCCCTGAAGCTCACAGGACTATGTGGAAATCAGTAAGGAAAAGTTCCACCCTTATAAAGACAGACAATCACACTTGAAAACAATTAGTTCTAAACGCTCAATCCCTGGTGGCCGACTACAAAGGCAAAGTATAGGGCAAAGATATTTCTTCCCCAAATCCATCATAAAAGTGGCAAGTACTTGTCCATGTATGAACAATCACTTGCATGTTTATAAATTTTTATGAGCACATACAAAGGACTGTAATCAGTCAAGCAGTTTGTAGTACAGGAGAGTAGTACTATGAGGAGCAAGAGATGGGTCCAGTGCCTTGCCTAAATCCTCATTTCTATCAGAGGAATTAAACTGATGCTATTCTAATAGTGCCTAAAATGCAGTCATCTCATTATACCAGTTGGTTGGTGTTCCTGTTCAGTGGATAGGCACAGCCATCTTCAAATGGTAATGTACCCCGTCTTGCTTGAGACAGATGTCAAAACCCTGTGGGCTGAGCTATCCTGTGGACATACTTGACTTCTTCATTCACGTAAGCTTACGTGCCCAGCTCAAAACTGCAAAAGCTTGCTGAACTATTTCTTTACAATCCCAATTTGAACTCCTGATTCCCAATATCTTGTTGTTCAACACCCAACTACAAAAATGAAAGTTTCACCATTTATGTCAATCAGACAAGGATCTGACTTTAAGATCACTGCAGCTGATGTTAATCAAAGATTTTATGATTTATGTGTTGACCATTTGGCTACTATAATGTATAAAACATATGGTATGGCGCAGAACAGAAACTCTGTGAATACTCAGCTTAAAGGTATGCTGGAAATTTGAAACTCTTCTCAGGTTCATGAACCTTTTAAAGCAAAACTGAACAAAGAGATGACTCAGGTTTAAGAGACATACAACCAGCACTGTAAATGGAAACACAATGCTGCACAACAACACAGAAGATGATAAGGTTTGCAACACTACCTTTCTTCTATTATTATTATTATTATTATTATTATTATTATTATTATTATTAACAACATCCGGCAACAACAAGAGGCCACATATTCCTAAATGAAAGTCTTCCCATCCTTATCTCATCCAAGAGAAAAAATCAGAGAACCAAAACTTAAAAAATAAGGCAAGTAAGATTTTGACTATATTTTCACATAAAAATAAAACACTATTTAGAGCTGCTACTCCTTCTGGTTTCTAACTATGCCCTTTGTACTCATAATAAAATTGTGAACAGCTATATTTGTAATTTATGGCTCTTTATTACTACAGTACTGTACATTGCTACCATAAAGTTAGGAAACACGGAGTTCCAAATCATCCTCCTTCATAAAAAAATCCTTCCAAATATCATTCATACAACAGTAGGAGGGGAAGTGGAGGGGATGAGAAGTTAGCACCATAACTTATCTGGGTATTTAGAGGCTAAGGAGACAGTATAAGATCCACAGGTGTTAAGTCCAAACAGATACCAGTTGCATTCAGCAGGTTTTTAACAAATAGTAAAAGGGCTTTCTATTTGACATTTGTGCTGACCTCTAGAATTGCAGAGGTATAAGGCAGAAGATGTATTATTGAAAGGTGAAGTACTTCTGGGTCAAAATCAACATTTTAAACTGGATAGGTAGCTCCAGTATATCTCACTCATACTAATCATAGGTAACTCCAGGACAGTCCACTCAGTATTGGTGTGGCCTCACCTGGAGTACTGTGTATAGTTCTGAGCCCCACAAGTTAAGAAGGATGTAAAGGTCCTTGAATGTGTCCAGAGGTTGGCAACAAAGCTGGTGATAGAGCTGGGACAAGTGTCCTTTGAGAAGCAGCTAAGGATGTTTGGCTTGTCTAGTACGGAGGCTGAAGGGTGATCTCATTGCTCTCTGCAGCTTCCTGAGGAGGAGAATTGGAGAAGGAGGTACTGATCTCTGCTCCCTCTGATCCAGTGATAGGATGTGTGGGAATGGTTCAAAGCTACACCAGGGTAGGTTTAGACTATTTTAGGAAGCATTTCTTTACTGCAAGGGTGGTCCAGTCCTGCTAGAGAGGTTGTCAATCCCCAAAGTCTATCAGTGTTTAAGAAGCATTTTGACAATGCCCTTAATAACATGCTTTAACCTTTGGGCTGCCCTGACATGGTCAGGCAGTTTGACTAGAAGGTCATTGCAGGTCTATTTCAACTGCAGAATATCAGCTGTATATGGCCTGGAGATAAAAAGCAGCATCAAGGAAGATATATAAGTATTACATTCTGTTAGTGATATGGTAACTCAAATTCAGCACCAAGTTGTTGAAGTGAAATTCAAGTGTATGCCTTGGAGATTCTGTTTCACCTTACTCTCATGTCCCAAGTGTTAAAGACTACACTACAGCAAAGTGTGAGCAAGTGATCACTTTCAGGCTGATGATAATTTGACAGTCTGTAAAATACAGGGAAGCTGTCAGTTAATCTTATATGCTCCTTGGATTTCTATGTATTTACATGATGAGATACAGATTATTTTGGTCACTCCCTTTTTTTTCTAAACAGCTAGTCAGGAACCTGAGAACATCTCAAAGTGAAAAATGACACTCACTTCTGTGAGTGAAAATGGTATTCACAGTATAAGCGTAGTTGTATTTTCCCCTCTTGGTATGAGAGCATTGTATTTGTTCACTCTTCCAACTTAATTCTGTTTGTGCAAAAATAATCCAATATGTTTTGTAGTTGTATGTGTAAAAATAACTCATCAAGACAGATAAGCAGAGACGTGTAAGATCCTTGTTCCAAATACTGGGCAGTTTGGCAAGATGTCAGCTGATGTCCATTTCTCCATCTGAACTTTGACTCTGATGACTGACTAGCTCTTGCAGTTCCCAAAACTAACACAAATGACCCAATCATTTGAAGTTGTCTTTAGAGATAAATTTATAAATGCACTGTATTACCACATAATTAATATTTTTGCTTGTTTATATAAATGATGGATGAAAAAACATAAAGGAAAGCTTTTCTTATATCTGTCACAAGAACACTGAAATAAGGAAAACAATCACTCTAATTAGGTAAGGACCATAAAGCAAACAAAGGTAAAAGAAAAAAAAAAGGATTTTCCCTTTCTATTGTGTTTTAGTTTCATTTTACCCAGGGACACAGTCAATAACAAGTTGTCTCAACTGGCATATTAGAGTGTTTTTTTACAGCCATCCATTTGTTCTCCAATGAAAAAAGCGATCAGTTGATTTTCTATACTTGGATGAAGCTACTTGTGATAACCTAGTTAGACATGAGAGTTCCCTAACGAGTCTAAGAAACTATATCCAATTCCAGATTCATAACAGAAGAAATATAAGAATCACTTGGCTGTTTTTTTGGTGGCTCTCAGGTCCAGACTGTACCATGGAGTTGAGTCAACATCACATCTAAGATACATACAAGATGCATGGAATGAACATTGTTGGAGTATTGGGAATGTCACATGGAAAACTCTATACTCTAACCTAATCCTAGCCTACTTCATCAACACACGAGAAATGATGGGTCGGATTTTTTATCAATAGGTATAGTTACACATGAAACTGACATACAACATCTTGCAGATGTTAACTATGTAATCTGCGTAAGGAATAAGTTTACAGAAAAATGACAGTGAAGTCCAAAGTTGCATATTTTTTTCTTGACATTATTTTTGTTTTCAAAAAATTGACATATAGTGTCTTTTATGTTCCAGTATTGTCCTAATTTTGACATATAACACAATTTAGAATTACTCTGTAACAAATTTAATGAGGTGATGACATTTATTTTTTCCAAAGTTTAAATCTTGTTCTTTGCCCAACTTCTTCAGATAAAGCCTGGTTTGTGTAATTTTACCTCCATGTCTAATTAGCCATTTTCCTAATTCTATATGGAATTAACTCATAGAATGTCTTCTGCAAGCAAAATCTGAAGAAGGAATCAGTGGAAACTGGACATGTGGACAAACTAACTATTTGCGTGTACTGAAATGAAGGAATTGGTTATTATATTAGTCATAATTTCTGCCTTATGGTATTCAAACACAGTATTGAAGAAATTCCCTTTCTTACTAAGTCATACCCCATGTTATTACAGGAAGTTGTGCCACCTAATCCCTTGCATAGGCTGATGAAGCTCTGCGCTAAAACCGCTGTTATCCCTCTGCTTTGTCAATTCTTACTCCTGCTGCAGCAGACACAGGAATATAGTGCATGTATGACAAGAAGAACAAAACAGACATCACTTATTTCAGTTGACCTTAAAAAAAGAGCATAGTCCAGAGTTCCTGGGGTTTAGGAGATGCCTCCACTTCTGTAAAATGCAGTCCTATGCATACATTTATATTAAACTGTCTTTGCTCTGAATTTTTGCTCTGTAAAATGCCATTTTTGGCTTTGCATCACTGGATCCCAATTGTCTTCCAGCACAAACATATTCACTTTGCAAGTAAAAATATTTTTCCAGTTGCTAGGATGGCAAACATTGTAGGAACCAAAAATTCGGGCTATGGTACACCTACTGTGGCTATCATGATGAAAAGATTCACCTTATTTCCTTTTTACAGAGCTTCTTTACCTCCTGCTTAAGAGTTCCCCTGTGGCCACTGAGAACCAGATCTTACAGTTCTGTAAAGGCTGTGGTGGTAAAACCTGAGTCAGGACTCCCATTAATGAAGAACATATGACAGGATAAAATATCTGTATAAAATAAATATAAAGGGCCATATAAAGAATGAGAAGTGTTGCTTCTGACAAAAATCCATTCTACCCTTTTCAGACATTCAGTGGCCAGTCTTTCAGCTTTCTTAAATTAGGAAAATCACATGTAATCCTTCAGGAATGCAGGAGACTGTCTTCCTTAGCTTTCATTCTTCCACAGAGAGAGAATCTTGTGGAAACACTGGTGATTCTTACATTCAGATGTTTGTTTTTCATTAAAGATAACATTTGTTAAAGATCCACCTGCTGATATAACAAGATAAAGTTTATTCTAAGAGGTAATTCCTGTCTTGTGTCACCACAATACTTTTGAGAGTGTATGGCTCGACTTCATGTTTCTGTCTTTCAGTATCACATGGATGGGATCAACTGATTCCTCTGGGCTCTCCTATGTTCAGAATGTCATAGTTTGGAGCTGTGATTCCAGTCAAAATCTTAGTTGAAATATTCCAAATTCAAGGGGCCTAGGAATAAAATGCCCTAGGCACTTGAAGTAACGGACTTCATCCTTTTTACAACCCACAGTTGAGGGAATTGACCTTAGTTTCTTCAGGCATTCATCAATGTACCAATAACAAATGACAAGACTATAAGCAGCTAGGATGGAAAATATAATTTTGTTATCTTTGTTACACATAGCACTTTACCACAGTTCTTGCTTGTGTAAGCACAATTGTGTCTCCTCAAAATCACATTAAATTTCTGACATGATATATCTATGGAGTCCCTTTTTACGTCTACAGAATTGACTTATTTAACAAAATGTTGAAGTGGAGATAATGTCTTCACAAGATTTGTGGTATAATTTTTGTTACCAGTGTTTTGACCTCTACCCGCTGCTCTACCCAGAAATCTGCTTCGTTGCAAGATTCTGGTGAGAGTGATCAGAAAAAGTGCTATTTCTACTCTTTTATCTCTAATGTTTCCCACACCCTTGTCCACATGATCTTTTTGGTGTCTTTGTGTCAAATATGGCCCTTCAAATATACAAAGCATTGATTCCATGGAAAGTTGCTTTATGACTTATGTTAATTGACTAACTGCAAAGATTTTGTGCTCCTGAATTTCCTCAGTGCTTCTCTTGGGGTTTTTTGTATTCTGAAATCAGGTTTCATGACATTTTGCTGCTTGCTTTGAGCAAGTTCTGTCCTTTTTCTAGCATGGTCAAATGTTTGCCCTTCTCCTTTTCAATTTTCTACAAAGATTATCTTAGTTTGTTGGATTTTTATTCATATGAAATTTTTAAGTGCCTGAGGTTACAGAACCACAATCCTAAAAAACCCAAAACCTAGCACCAGCTCAAATGAAAGAGCTCAAAACCATTAAAAAGAAGATGGGTAAATACAGCAAGATTCAAAGAAATATGATTTTATAACACTTTTTTTTTCATTACATGTCCTATCATGTTCTTATTACACATCCTGTCACATTTAATAATGACTGTGAGCAGTCAGACCTAGTATCTCCAAAACAGGGAGTTTCTGATTTGTGAATCTTTGAATCAGGACTAAGATCTAGCAGGACATATTGTGCCCCCAGCTTCATGTACCAACCCTGTTATTTTCAAATTCATCTTTTTGTAAGGGTTTTGTGACACCTTGTTCCAATGAGCTCCACAAGTGCTGCCAAAAGAAATGTGGCCCTTTGGGAACTTAGTAAGTTTTTTTGGTGCAGTAAATGTAATAAAGGAACTGAGTCAGATTTCCCAAGATGCATTTGAGAGCTGAGTATTAAACGTTATAGTTTGTCCTTCAGACAAGCTGTGTATAAGAAGTAACCTTCTCCTACAGTCACTCTCTGGATAAAGTACACTTTCTGCAGAAGGTTTTCCTTTTCTTAATTGTCATGGTTTAACCCCACCCAGTAACTAAGCCCTGCACAGCCACATGCTCAGTCCCTACAGTGGGATGAAGAAAGAATCATAACAAGCAAGAAAACTCATGGGTCAAGACAAAGGCAGTTTCACAGCTAAGGGAAAAGCTGTGCATTCAAGCAAAGCAAGAAAAGGAATTAATTTACCACTTCCCATAGCACTTTCCTACCTTCAGGAAAGCAGGGCTCCATCACGTGTTACTTGGGAAGACAAATGCCATGACTCTGAACATCCCTCAGCTTTATATGCTGAGTACAGTGTCATATGGTATGAGGTATCACTCTGGTCATTTGGGGGCAGCTGTCCCAGCTGTCTCCCCTACCAACCAACACTGTTTCCAGCACAAATTCAAAACACATCCCCATACCAGCTACTATGAAGAAAATTAACTTTATCCCATCTAAAACCACTGCACTAATGTATTTGTGATACTTTGCATTTTTAACAATGTAAATGTTTGGTTTTCACATTTGCAGTATCAATGTAAAATAAGTACTGAAAATTTTCCAAGATTTTAATTTCAATAGCTTTCATAAGAAAAAACATATTTTTTCTTATATGTACAATATGAGTAAGTATCCCCACATAAAAACAAATCACATAATTTTTAACATAATAAAGTTTGAGTTTCAAATTAAGTTTTTACCTTTAATCTTATTTAAATAATAAATATCTCCAGTCTCTTTCAGAGGCTGATAAAAACTCTGAAGTTCCTTCCCACGTGTGTTTCTTCCTCTCTTCTGGTATATTGGGAATCGTTGCTCCTTAGCATGAGATATGTAATAGGAATAGAAGGAACAGCATACCAAAATGCATAGAAAGAACCTCCAACAACAATTTTTCCTTTCCCTCTTGAATGTTTTATCAGATCCATAAAATTTAAGCTGGAGAAAATGTGGTCTCCAAAAGATTTGCTATTCATGCTTACAGGAAATATTTCTAGTTCACAGGTTACAAAATAAGAAAATTTGAGAATTGGGTGAAGCACCAGAGAATATGGCATGTGGTCTCAAGAGATGCTCTCTATTCATTGTATCGTGTCTTAAAAGAAAACACAGAACTCCTATGGGATTCAAAACACTTTCCTGAAAACAGTCATATCAGAAAAGCAGGGCAATTGTGGAGACGTATTATCAGGAGCAGACAGTGAAACATTGCACCACTTTCAACTACACTTTTCAGGCCCATAGACTGAGAGAGGATAATTTGTCTGCTTCCTAAAACGTCTGTTTTTGTTATGGGTCTTTCCTGTTGGCCTTGCTTAAGACTGAAGTTAAGAAGCAACATGTTTTCCACAATAAACAAAAATGTGGTGAAAGGCAGTTTTTGTTGGTCTTTTCCAGGTGCAGCCAGTACCATCACAAAGATGCCCTAGTGAGAGCTAGGTACCTGTACCCAAAGGAAGAACTGCCTGTTCATTGAGAGACCAGCTAACACTAAAGACACTCTCCAGTGGAAAATTGTACAATATGCAAGAAGACTGCTGAAAAGTCTCTTGTTCCAGCTTAAAGCATCAATAGGTCATTGTCAGTCCAGAGAAGGGGACTGCTTTAAATTGAATACTGTAAAAAGCCCACAGATCTATTATGTCAGATTATTTTACAAGAGACATTTTCTGTTCAAGGAGAATATAAAATGAAGCTACAAATTACAGTGGCACTGACCATGAAATATATCCTATTTCAGAAATACCCACTCACCTTCTGAATGCTTTTCAAGATTTACTCAGTCTTACCTGAAGGGTAAACTGATATATATGTTCTTTCGTATCCTCACTGGAAAAATACAGTATAAAATAATTTTTCATTTTACTGAAATAAAACAAATTAATTTCAAATAATAAATCAAACTTTATTTTAGGAGTAATCTGAGATAGTTCAACAGTGGTATGTGACTTCCAGTCCAACGTAATGGCAAGCATGCTCTGGGCTAGTTTATAATTTCTCAAGCAGCTTTAACAACTTATTATTGTAAGATTTGTGTAATGGTAGCTAGCCTGCAGTATTTATCTGTTTTTCAGAGTAAGACTTGGACATCTTCACATTATGCTGTAAATATACTAATGGAGATACGAAGCTGAAAAATCCTTTGGAATGGGAGAATTAAATTGTTTCAGATTTAAAAAAAAAAATGCAAAAGGATGCAATATTAAGAAAGGGCATTGCTTGAAATGGGAGTTTTCAACAAGGAGATCTGAAAATTCTTAGAAGACCAAGACTGAGAGACAAGAGGCACAATTATTCAGGAAATACTTACAGAAGATAATAGATGTTGGATAATAATGCCAGATGAGATGGGATTGAAAAGAGGAAGAACAGAGGAGACTGGATGACTGGAAATTGTAATAAGAAAAAAATAGCCCAGTACTTCCACTAATAAGACATTCAAGAGTTGGAGTATGAGAACACAAGAGACTTCCCTCAAAGGAGCAAGCCACATTGGGGCTGTCAGAAGTAGTGTTAAAGGTCATTTTTCTGTTACAAGATGCCCCAACTCAAACGTTATCCACAAAATCACAGAAGTCTGAGTCTTCACATTTTAATATTAAATCATCACTTAGGGATTTTGTGATTGCTGAAAACAATAAAGTTCAGGTGCATCACCTGGCTTCAATGAAATGCAGTTGGTAAGCACAGTTTTCTGCAGGAAGTTTGCTTAAAGCACAAAAAATTCTAGGGATTTTCCCAGCATCCCATAGCCAGCAGACCATGCACTTCACATTTTAGTGTAGAGTCCAAATTCATGTAAGTTCTTGGATAAAAATGAGCAACACATTTTGTTTTCCAGCCCATTCTGATCTGTTCCTTAACTCTGGTTTACTAACAATACAGTGTATTAGTATGTGATACAACTTCATCAAGATACTATGAAAATTAGCAGAGCAGTGTCTCTAATTAGGCAAAGTTCTTTTAGCTTCAGCCACCGGTCCCAATCTTCATATGTTGAATATGAAAATTGCAAATTAAATAAGATGTTAACCCTTTCATTTTGCTTTTGAAATTGTAATCCACTAATTTCTAAGAAGACAGCAATTAAAAAGGAGTAATAGAACAGCTTCTATAAATATTTTTGCTTATGATGACGCAAAAATACATACGCAATTAGGTAGCGGGTCTAAAAATCAAAAGCTGTCAATTCCATTTCTAGCTATGGCATATGTCTTTTCTAACTTTAGCAAAGCATCTGTGTCTCAGTTTGCCTGCCTGCTACCTCTGATAGTAAATAATCTGGTCTCATCATTTGTGAAAGTCATAATAGTCAGAAGGAGCAGTCTCTGTGACAATTGAAAGTGAGAGTGAGGAGACTGCAGTGGTTGCTGAGGAGACAACAGGAGCAGATATTGGCAAAGAAAAACTGATGCAGTTTTATACTGGAATGTCACTGTTCACCTCAAAATCAGGCTTTTAGCACAGAGCTAAGTGCTCTGTTCATTCTCATGCTGCTTAAAAACTGCCTAAATCGATATCTTCTGGTGACCTTCACTGACAAGACCCATGCCTGTAAATTCACAGAGTATCTACAGTCCTGCTCAATCTCCCAGTGCCCAGTCACTGAACCATGGCACTGTGCTTACACTCCTCAACCCCAGTTTCCCCTTAGACCAGTCAGGCAACAAGTGTGGCGTGCAGCAGAGAGAGGAGCTGAAAGGCACGTTTCAGTGCTACAATTCACGTAGAGCTATTGCGACCAAAAAGATTAACTTCTAATTCTCTTACAACTCAGAGACTTGGGAAGCTGCCATTTTGTCTGGCACAGAAGTAAATGCAAAAGCTGCAACAGAAAAAGATAAATGCAGCTGATGAAAGCTTCTGCTCTCATTTACTTGAAATTTTCATTTACTTGAGCAATCTAACATTCTCCAACAAGTGGAGTAATTCCTGGCTTATCCAAGTTAAATGAGAAAAGAACTGGGCCTTGTGAGACTAGCTGGAAGTGTTTTGAGGGTGTATGTTTCAAAAAGGTACATTCTCAAAACAAACAGCTCCAGATGGTCGTCTTGATACCAAGGAAATTTAAACTTTGTGATCATTTGTTTAATTTGGTTCACTCAAGCAAAAAGAAAATAGAATATTAAATGTTCAGTCATAGTCTTAGTCATCATTGTTTGTCATATGCATCCAAAAAACCAAGCAAAAAGACCAGAAAATTAAGCAAAGCAATACAAAAGATAGAAAAGAGAAAAATTCAAAATGTGGTCGTAGCAGAGCTCTGTGGTACCTAAGTTTCTTAGATATCTTTTTGTAATTTGGGCAGATGTTTCCAGTATGCAACAGATTGGTTCAGAAAATTGGCATCTTGTAGTGCTTTCTTAAGGAACTGGAAATTATTTTAAGCAACTTAAGCCCTCTTGCCTTAGTGAAGTTGTCCAGGGAAGGGAGTTGAAGGGAAGGGAGAATGACTCCAGCACTTCTATCTATTTACATTTATAACATGTAAAACAACTGAAATGTGTATTTTTGGACTGAGCTATCACTTCATTCGGAACTCAGAACAAAATCCCTTCACAACCAGAACTCTCAATTTCAAGACTCCGTTTTGGTGGTCTGTCTTCAAATATTTTCCTTCATTTGTTGCATTAAGACCAAAGGATTTTTAAAAATTATATGCTAGATATTAAAGAAAAAAATGTATCCAAGTGATAGAGTGTGTTTCATAGCAATATGTTTAGTTTTGTGTAAAAACTTGCATTTAACCTGAGAGCATTTCACATGATATAAAATGAGTAAGACATATCATCTCATGAGCTCATAATGACTTGAACACTCCTTGATAGTTCTTTCTCATACTTATTTTACAAGCTGTTAGTGTAGTCTATGTACATGCAAATCATGAGCAATTAGTGTATAAATCTATGAAGTCATAAATTCCAATATACTTCCAATATGTCAAGGCTTAACGCCAGCAAGGAGATTCTTTAGTAGTAGGTGTCTAAAAACCAGAAGACTTACAGACTAAAAGGCAAAATGCCAGTGTGAAAATCAAGTCAGTACTGGTTCTTAACATAGTTCCCCATCATCCCCACTCCCACTCCTGCCTTCATCTCTCCAGAAGGCAATACAATTTAAAAATTCAGCATAAAACCGCATGTAGATAAACATCTGCATTTGACATGAACACACTAGATTGCATACTATTGCTACTGTATCAGTTGCCCTTAGAGTTCCAGTGTTAAAATATCTCATGCAGATAGTCAAGATAAGCGTAATAAAGCAGGATAAATCAAGAACATTGTTAAAGAAGTAGATTTCAGAGTGTTTGTGGGCAGTGTGAAAAAAACCCCTACTATTTAGAATTCTGGGACAATATTCCCAGATAAACTAGGAAAAAACAGTGGAGTTTTTAGTTCCTGAAACTGCTAGAAAATGCTAGAATGCTCAGGCAAGACAAGCTTCTGTATTACTGTTCCCCCTTTCTTCTCTCTCCCCTACTCTAGTGAGGTCCTGTGCCTTGTTGCCACAGTAAGGCCCATTTCTGCCCTCTGTTTACAGTGAAGGTTTGTGTGGAAGTGGGTCCTGATGAGACAAGTAAGATGC
Source organism: Gallinula chloropus (assembly GCF_964237585.1). Lineage (NCBI taxonomy): Eukaryota > Metazoa > Chordata > Aves > Gruiformes > Rallidae > Gallinula > Gallinula chloropus. Next base: position 89,798,511 of record NC_140087.1, on the reverse strand, counting down.
TTCTTGCTGGGGTGTAGATGAATCACCGGCATTGGTGCCAGTAGTAGCTAGCAGAGGTTCTCCCACCAGGATATGAAGCAGTCAGCAGAGGGTTTGTACCTATTGACTTTATCCTAGTGGGATATACTTGTGGGACTTGTGACATTTATACTGGCATATATGGAAAGATACAATGACACAGAGCAGGAGCAAAATTGATTTGTCAGAGGCTTTTTGCCTGTGCTAGAAGCCTGGAAAGGTCTCTGACTCCAGCAACTGCAACTGCCAACAGGCAGACTTGAGTATATATGGCAGTCTTGGAACAGCAGCAGCAGCATTCGTCTCCCTTCTCACTCTACCACTTCACCTCTATCACTTACTCTTCTCCCCCCTCCCTCCATCAAACAGGACCATCTTGGCCAAAACATGATAGTACAATTGAGATTTTGCTGCCAGTGCAGAGAATCTCTGAGCTGCTCTGCTGGTGAAACAGCTTTCTTTGGGACTGTCTAGCAACTAGGGGATAGCACATGATGCTAACTCCTTCATTGCATTTACTAAGATCAAAATGAAAGCTCAAATAATTCCTTTTGAGGGGATTTACTGCAATAACACCATACTGAATTTTGCTGGGGCATGACATTTTAAACTGTAGAAGAGTTCTAAACCTTATAAACCCATGGTAATAATGGAAACAGTGAAAACAGCCATAATATGCCAATTCTGTTTGGAACTGATGCTTATTCTTAAACAGCCTCAGTGTTCAGTCATAGTCACCCTACTTGGTTAAGCCATTCCAGGTAGGGCTCCTTTGAAGTATGTGACTTCTTGATGTCTGTTTTAAATTTATTCTTATTTTCTAGTTAGGCTGAGCTAGCGTCTGTTCACACTAAAATAGTAGCCAGAGCAGGTTTTATCTATATTGAGACATTTCTGACAGCTTACTCCCCTATAGTTCTGGAGGTTTTTAAAACTAATTTACTTTGGAGAACTGAGAACAGATAATATATCTGGAATCAGGAAATGATCATCTGAAAATGTAACACAGAGCCTATTTATAATACAGTTTCCTCTCAGTTGACCAAAAATAAGTGAAAACCTAAACATTATTTTCTTCTTTTAAAATGGATCCAAGTGCATAAATTTCAATTTTCTGTTCCTGTAACTCTGTGTCTCTTTGATTGTTCAATGATTAAAAGGCAGTCTTCTATTTTAGCTTTGCACAAAGCCACACAATGATAATTTTTCTCACTTTATTTTATATACAGCAGGAAATAATTTAAAAACATTATAGTTTGTGAATTTGGATGTGAAAAATTTTAAAATGCCAAAGTTAATTATACTCAATTATCCTTAACATACTCCTGTCATCTATGTAAGCAGTATCTTTAGTGTAGTCTCCATTAGTGCCAACTTGCTCCAAGTCTCTTAGGAGATTTGCAGCAGTAAGCTTGTCAGATGAAGCCGGCAGGGTCATGAAGTCCCTGTGAAGACGGAGGCAATGGAAGTTAGCTGGTCTTCTGAAGGTCAGCACAGGGCCTGCACTGCCCTTAAAAGAGCTGTTGTCTTTCACGTAAAAGGTTTTCGGAACCACAGCATCACTCCTCAGGTCTCATTAGGCTTCTATTTCTATTTCTATGTGGTCACTGGCTTACCTGTGGATTTACATGGGGCTGTGAATGGAAATCTACTACAAACTGCTCCTTTGTTACTGGGACACAAACACTCCTAGACACAAGCCCCAAGTGAGAGTGGAGTTAAGAGCTATGGTCCTTCACTTGACACACACCTTTCCTAAAATGCTTTCTTGTTTGAAGCAAAGCTATATTGGCATGCTAAAGATTTTAAATAAATTTTCATATATATAATTGCTGAAAGCACAAAGCAATAAGAGGTTTTAAATTCCAGGGTGTTCCAGAATACGTTTCCATCTTTCTACTGTCCAGAGACAAATAGAGCTTCCAAGAAGTAAACACCATCCTTTCCCACGTATCGATGCAGTGCGCCAGAATTAAACTAATGGACATGTTATCATCCCCAGTTCACATTTATCCCTGGGCTATAGCTTTTATAATCTTCGCCTGACACCTGCTTCTGACTGAATCATTTAGTATCCAGCATTTTTCCCATGTAACCATATGCACTTTGTTTATTTTTTCCAAACTTTTCTCCAAACAGTTTAAATTGCTTTCAGACTTTCAGTCTATACTTTCAGAGCTGGGGTATTGTTTTTGTCCAGCTGAACTAAGAAACACCAAACACACTATTTTTATTTCTTTTTTCTCCTTCCCTCCATTTGTCTGCTCCAGGCTAGAAATGGAAGCACAGAACAGGTCTTCCTACAAAACACTACCTGAAGATTTAGAGGCTGATAGGCAATCCAGTAACATTACTTGCACTATGGTTTAACGGGTTCAGTATTCCCTTCTGGATTAGTCATAGTTAAAAGCCAATAATGAAATAAAGAAGTTTGGGAACAATTTGTTGGGTCTGTGAAAAGCAGCCTAACATTCAGCTGGCTTGTGGGCTACGTTTATTAGGTGCTCCTCTGCACACCCCACCTGGCAACTGTCCTTCCATCTAAGTGCCACTTTTCTCCAAGGAGGATGGGAAGTTGCCACTGCTGCACAGCTTCTGTCCTATAGAGGTTCTGCTTACTCACAGGACTAAAGAAACTCCCTTACTTTTCCACATGACATAGACAAGACACTAGAGGTATGGTCCTGAAGGTAGAATTTGCCCTCAAGACAATCTTCTCTCACCTAGTTTGATTACAGTCTTGAATAAAGTTAAATGTAGGAAAGAAACTGTTCAGAGTTTTGTATACATTTTTCCTGTTGGATTTTGGGAGATGTTGGAGGTTAAAAGACCATTGCAAAGCTTGCCACAACAGCTAACATGCCAGGAGTAGTGACAGGATCTCTTAAACAAAAAAATAAAAAATGAACTGAATTTTCTCAGATCCTGTGACCATTTCTTCCCTGTAAGCCCAACTATTCTTTTCTTTTTGTTAAGAGTAGATCTTTCCATTCTTTCCTCACCTGATTCTAACACAGAACAAAACCCAGGATTTCCTAAGGAATTCCAGTCTAGCCATTTTTCTATAAAATCTGGCTGTAATTTATTTATTCCTCTCCTAAGGCCTCATTTCCTCCCTTTTCCCACTACTGCATTGTGCAAAAGATGATGTAACATGTCTATTCTTAACCTCAGCTATGTCTGTGACACAGTTCTTTTTTCATGCTAAGGGACTCAGCTACGTATGTATGTGAGCTTTTTCCAGACATAAGTCTATTTCTTTTCCTTCTTCTGCCCCTCAGTATTTTCTCAGAAAGTAGGAATGTGACCTAAATGCCATTTCTTTTTTTAATTCTCCTTACTGAACTGTTGCCACATTAAACTATTTGCTATTGTAGATATTACAGTAAGCCTCAGGAGCTCACTGAACAATAGTCTCCACAGTGCTTTGTTTCATACAAATGCAGTTTCTTCTCTAACAGGATTTAACTGCTGAAAAGACAAGCAACAAAGGGCAGGGAAAGGGGCAGGACACGCAGAAAACTGAGCCCAGTGATGCTGCACAAACTGCTGAATCAGCTCCTCTGTTAACTCCAGATGTGTCTTCACTAGAAGGGGAATTCGTTAGCAAGAAAAGGGAAGACAAGACATGGCAAAGGCAAGACAAGAAAGAGAGGTCTTCAGGTGAAAAGTGTATGTCAGGGATTTCATTCCAGGGAATCTGAAGGGGTTCAACAGATAGTGAATGTCAGAATAGGTACAACGGTGCCTTTCAAAGCTAAAAATAGCCTCATAGTCGTAATTTGCAGTTTCAGACATGTATACCCACAACTGCTTCTATTCTGATGTAATGCTAATAATCTTTTCTCAGAAGGGTGATAATCCACAAAGGCTACAAGGTTCAGCTGAATTTTGCATTAAAATTTCTCCATGCTTATAAATCGCAGTCTGCCTTCTAGCAGCAGGTCTAATTTTGTCCAGTACTTAGTGGTAGCAGAAGTTGTTTAGGGGATAATGGCTGCAAAGGGGCTGTGAAGTAGCCATAAAGCAGTAAGTAGTAAGTCAAGCATACTGTTCTCACACATTTACTGAAGTTATGACAGTTCTGTGCACTGCTCTAGATCTTCACCAAAAATAACAAACCAAAATCGTCATCTGACTTTACGAAAGTGTAGTGCAAATTACTGTCGAAGCATTCATGACTGAATACAAATCAGCATTACCCTTTGCTTTCTTCTTGAAGGACCTCCCCAAAATCCTGAGAACTCCTGGCACGTGGACACCTCTGAGCATCTAACAGGGTAAAAGCACAGCTCCGCTCCTGGAGCCAGGGAAAGCCCTCTGGAGACATACTCAAGTGCAGAAGGGCATGCTTTGAAGCAATTGATCAGTCCCACGAAAATCAAGTGTGCTTGAAGTTAATCACAAGTTCAAGTTCTTTGCTGGACCAAGAATTAAGCCAAGGATTTGTCAGTTCAAATACCTAGGCTGATCTCCACTACTGTAGTGTCTCAGGAAACAAGAAATGACTTCTCAGCAAAGACAATGACAGACCACACAAAGACAAATTTAAAGTGTGGTCAAGAGAGTGCAAAAGGCAATCCACAGAAGAATGTAACCTAGCATAAATGCAGTTAAGACAAATTCTGAATCCATATATGAACACAAGCATAATTAGGGTTTTTTCTAAAGCTTCTAATCCAAAACTCACTCCTTCCAAGAACTACCATAAGTTTTAGAGTGAAATACTATTTTTGCTAGTTTATAACTTTGTCAGAAACCAACGATATAATCAACAGTACAGAAGTCCTCTGCAACTGCAAATAAATAAATAAATAAATAAATAGAGCCAAATAAATGAATAAAAGCAAAAATGACCACTGAATGAGCAATCTGGAGATATTCCAACACTTAATCTTGCTAGAATTTTTACAAAATGCAAATGTTTGAAGAGCAGATATATTTTTAAAAGGGACCTAATTGCCAATTTTGTAAATGAAGTTGGAATGAAATATTGTGCGTTATATCTTTCCAAGAGAAAAAGCATCTAATGTACAGTTGGTATTTCTCCAGCCATGAAATATCTTTGCTCTCCTGAGACCAGTAGAGTAATCTTTCTAGCAATAAATATAGTATACAAGTAAACATGTTCTTTTCAGTGTTTTTAACTTCAGTGTTTCAACATGGGCTAATAGGAAAATTCAGGGTGACTATGGCTAATGTAGAATAATGCAACTGAGCCAATATAACAAGGTGAGGGTCTGCTCTTGGGAATATTGTGAAGTGAGACAAAAGTTGAATCATTCAATGTTTCTAGAAGGTTTACTCTGTAGACAAATACACACATGCCAACATAACATAGCTATCTGTTTGCCATGAGCCAACCAATGAAAAGATAAGAAAAACAAAGCACTGGACCAAAGAAGAAAGAAAGAAATACATGTTTTAATTTATTATATATCTGATTTTTTCTCAAGATAAAACCACCTCTGCTGTTAGGATTTCAATTCCTAGACACAACTTCCTAGAAGACATTCTCTGCAAGCTGTTTCATGTGTTGAGTTGAAGCTGACTGGTAAGGAGTTCCTGATTTCTCCTCCCATGCGGATGATTTTTGGTGCGGTGTTTGCCTTGTCATTGTTCAGTGGCAGTGGAGGTTAGCCTTGCAAGGACCTCATCTAATTCAAGCTGTACTAGCACTATTCTCCTGTACCACAGATTGTGTGTCTACTCACAGATCTGCTGCCAGGCATGGAGAACTGGGAGGCCCATATTAAATAAAGTGTCTATCATTCATTCCTGTAGTTGTGTCACCTTTCCAGTCCTCAGCAGCAGAGCAAACATTGCTAAGGTGTATAAATAATGCATCATCTTTTCTGAAGGTCGTTTATAAGATTCCTTCTGCCCTTGTCCACTATATATCTTCCCTGTCTCACACTGGGTCTTTAGACAATAGGAATTTTGTTGATTATCCTGTCAAAAGAGCTAGTCTGTGTTAGATGTGGAATATGAATATTAACTTTAGTGTCAGCAACTGAAAAGCTATGCAAAACACAGTAAATACCTCCCATTGGGGATTTCTAATGTCTCATTGACAGGCAATTACTTACTTTGAATGATATATTCTGTCCTATTCAAATTAATATCACAGACATTAAGCAGCCTAATATTTTCATGCTCAAAATAGTAGCTCGCTATTCACTTTTAAGAAGTTATTTCTAGTTCTTTTGAGAATAGCATTTTGTAGTTTGATATGGAAACCCAAGGAAAAAAAAAAAAAAAAAAAAGACTTGCTTAGTTACCTGATAGGGCAATCATATAAAATGTTTTATTTTAAAAAATAATTGATGAATCTCTGCTGCTTATTAAATAGCAGAAGACTACCTGTAACTAAGGAGAAAAATTATTCCCAAAGAGATTCTAAATGTCATAGAAATGAAGTTGAAATGAACTCTCTTTCCTAATCTCTTTTACTATATATATATATTACACCAAAGTGCATATGCTATTGCAGACAACTGCAATATCTGCCTCAAAATAAAATTACATAAATGACACCCCATGCAGCAATAATCCTGTTCTTCCATTTATAGTTCTCCACATATTTCCTCTTTGTAGCCAATTTGCTGTTTGTGATGCAGAGCCAGACCATAAATACGCTTTTGTTTGCATCTGTGATTGTGTGAAACTGTCCATTCTGAAATAGAGAAGATGGAATACTAAGATCATTATGCAAATCTCAAGACATTATTATACCAAATAGTGTATTTCTGAGAAATGAATTTTTAAAAGCTTTTTACTCCACAAATCAATCCAGTTGGGTGTTTAAATCAAATCAAAACAAAAGAAAACAAAACACTTCTATTTTTGCTAGCTACATAGTCTTTGGTTAGATGGCTGGATGTAGATTTAGTTCATGACCTTCACATGTGCATACTTAGGGTGAACTTCTGGCTGTAAGAAACAATTTTTTTTCCGTAACTTTCTTCATATTTTTCATGCAGTGACAAGTACATTTCATACCCAGAATAAGATACTAATTCAGGGATGATATACATCTGGTTTTTATGCCTACATGTCCACTGAACCTGGCAAGCTGCAGAGGTCATTCTATCAGACAATACTCTAGAATGAACTAATAGACTTACACAATTTTTATACCTAGAAATAGTTTTGTTGGTTTAGACTATCTGTACTTAATTAGATGAGAAAAGTGAGCTTGTACAAGCCTGCCATGAAACTTGTGACCTCATAATAATCTAAGGAAGACATGTGTCTTTAATATCTCTTTAATAATACTGGAAGACTAGGCCATCACCATGATGAATGGTATGGAGATGCCCATGTGTGAGAGACTACAGAGCAAATAGTGTTGCAAAGTGGCAAGATGAATCATACTGCATGAATATTGCAACTAATCCTGTAATTTGCCTTTAGGAAAATAGAGTGACAGGAAGAGGGATGAAGGAAAGGAAATAGCAGTTCACACCAAAAGCACTCCAGCTACAGAGGACTCCAAACACTGCGCTAGGAAAGTTAATGGACAGAAGTTCTGGTTGATGAAACTAAAGAAGGTACCTTTCTGTTGCAATCTTGATCTTTCATGAACAGTGCAAACTGCTCCTTAAACCACAGCTGAGAAGCAGTGGGAAGAAAACGAGCGCTGCCAAGTGTGACTTCAACTCAAGTGGTCTTTGCTGGACATGAGTAGCTAAGAGCAGACAGCATGAGCTAACTCGGTATTTGTGCATTATTCCTACTGGCAAAGATGCAGCAATTACTTACCTAAAAAAAAAAAGATGGCAGTGATCTTAATATAGTTAGATTTCAGTTACAAGAACAGAGAACAGCACTAACCCATTATCAGTTACATGAACACTGAAGTGGTCACTTTTACCAAATTTGAAGCAACTGATGATAACTGACAAAGCACATGTGTTTAATGTGGAGCGTTTTAATAAAAGCCAGGAATTGTTCATGCATATCCTACTGGGTATCCCATAAAACACAATTCCAAAGGTTTTTCTGGGTAGGAGGCCAGCATAGCAAAAAGGAAATGTTGAAGGCCGCCTAAAACAGAAGGAAAGCTAATATTGAGAGGACTGGATTACAGGTCCATGTCCATCTAGATGGTCCTGGCAAAAAAAGAATTACAAGGCAGAAATGGCCAATAGACATTTATGCGTTGTATGTGGAAAGAAGCATGAGGTTGTATGTCTCCCAGATGCTGCTGTAATAGCAAGTTTACCATGTGCAGCAAGGAAAGATGTAAAGGAACATCTGTTGAAATTAAACATTTGCAAATCAACAGGCCCAGATAACTGACACCCAAGAGCCCTTGAAAAACCAGCTGGGAGCTTTCAGAACAACTCATGCAATATTTAACAAGTGCTGGGAAACTGAAGAAATTCCAAGTGATTGGATAACTACAAATGTGCCTCCAGTATTTAAACAGGATAAAATTAATAATACTGCAAATTACAAGTCAGTTAACCTAATTTATAGCAAGACTAAAACCAGGAAATCTAAAGAGATTCATAGATACATGTAAATAAAGAGAAAACCTAGAATTTAAAGAAGTCAAAATTGTTCACAGCCCAAACTCTTAGCAGAAATAAGTTCATGGTCTTTATTGAGAGCAGTACAAATATGTTTTCCAAAAGCAATGGCACTGACATTTTGCATTTGTAAGATAGTACATGCCCATGTTTTACAGTCAGTACTTGACTTATTAGTATATGACATTTTTAATATTTCATTATACTTTAATAGCAGGACAAAAAATTAAATTACTTGAAAGCTGTCTTGATGACAGAGCTGTTTTTGAAGCTAATATGTAAGAGAAATGAATGCAAATAAGACAAGTTCCTTGTTCAGCACTAGCAAGTATTTTTATCTTATCAAATCTTCCTGGTAAAAATAAAAAGTAAAAAAAATATTGGCATGACAGTACATAATGAGATGTAACTGACACAAAGGGTTCTATATAATTTTCTGAATTTGTTAGAATTCAACCAGATGTGTACAGTACAACTAAACACAGAGTATTACCTCTGGGAACATACCATGTGCGTGATGGAGCAGCATGCATTGGTTTCAGAGTGGAAAACAATGGTGCAAAGTCAGATGTATGGGATTGTCACATGGGAAAATGATCAGTTCACCTACTTTAAACAAAAGGATGGGAGCAGTTTATTGATTTATTAATTATGTCATAAACCAGTCATCAGTGAATGATAGATCAGTATCAGTTACACAGCATAAACTGACAGACCTTCACATAGAGATGTGGGTACTCCAGCTGTGCATGCATGCCTGCCACTGCTAGAACCCCACTAAGACACCACTGGTGGCAGGGGTCCCATGTGCACCCCAAACAGGGGTTCCCCCCATACCTCCACTGTGCTGTGGCTGGTTGCAGGCTGTTTCTGTACAGGACGCTGCCCAGTGCAGCCCAGGCAGGGCTAGGGATCCCATGCCTGGCTGTGCCCACCTGATGCTCCTCCTACTACAAGGCCTCTGCCAACACCCTATTACAGGCTTTCATGCTCTGTGGCACTATTTCTTGAGACGATGTCCCCTTTGTTTCCATACTTTCTGTGATTCTATTGATTACTCTTTGATTGGCTTATTTTTATCTTGCTTTTTAACATAACCAGTTGGGGCAAACTCCCTCTCAGTTCTGGGTGTCCAATTGCATGTAGTGTTACCCTCCTATACCAATCATTGTTATCAGGCCTTTTTCTCATGGATTTTGTCAGAGATTTCAAGAGTGCCATAAAAATGATCTAGAACTGTAAAAACTCTTTTGTCATGTGTGCTCAAGGCAGCCCGACAGCAGATGTGGGATTAACCACTGAAAGAGTTGTGCAAGGGTCATAGTGCCTAGACATTTGGTTGGAATTTTTGAGGAAAAATTAAGGTAATCTTTTTGAAAAACAATTTGTTTTCTGCCTGCATCAGGTGAAGGTGGAGTTGAGATGGCTGGGTAAGATAACCCTTCCTAGAACTACAATGCAGCATTCATATAAATATTTGAATATGTATATATTATAGCCAACTTGCTAATAAACTCTTAGGTTCAGAAGTTTAATAGTAATTGCATAAATGACTCAAATGAGGAGAATTTTGATTAAATATTTTTTCTCTTTCTCTACAGCATGATCACAGACTGCTAACCTTAGAGCTGAAGACTGCAGCATCTTGAGAAAGAGGGATCAGTGTTCAGCTGTACATTCAGAACTGCCCTCCCTCCACCCCAGGTGCCTGACTAAAGTATACTGCACAAAATTTATACCAATCACTGGTTCTCTGGTTTTGGAAGCAGCTTTTTTTTCCTTAGCAAGCTTTCCCCTCTTTCTCTAGCCTGATTTACCACTCAGAGATCATCTGGAATCTCATATCTGACTCACTGATACCATTTATATTGGCTTCAATGGTTTTGCCACTATTGATGGAATACCAATCTCTTCTGTTCTTCGTTAAAGTCTACCAAAACTTTGCCAAAGACAGTGGTTCATTTAGGTGGAATTACCAGATTAAATTTGGGAAAACTTGGAATTCCTCTTTATATTAATTTTTGTGAAGATTTATATGAAAGCATTAGTAAGGCTTAAAATTAGAAAGCAATTTTAAAAGCTTGATGAAAAATAGGCAATGTTTCTGATCACACAAAATAAAAAAATGGAAAGCCTGGAATCTAAATCAGAAAAAGAAGCTCTTTGGTTTCACTTGAATGAGCACAGATGGTCAGACTGAGCATTAGTTTGTAAGAGAAGTTTGCCAGAAAAAGCAATGATAAAATATTGTTTACACTCTGATAGTGTGGGTTGGGTCTTTTGTTCTGCGAGAGCATATCCTTATTTGAGACAAAAACAACAGCCAATTAAAAATTAGAGGCTTTGGATCAGTCTCAAAATCATTGGCAATATTAACTATTAACTCTGTAATGTTCTGTATTTAAGTAGCAAGGGCTGAGCATGGAAATGCCAAGAAGAAACCAGAAATCTCATCAGCCATATGATTGCAAGGGTTTGTGACATGAAGGGGAATTGCAGTAAACAGAAGGCAACAAAGAACAAGATGTGCTAGCTAAACAGCAGGACAAACAAAATACTTGAAACAAAAAGAGCAAAAGAGGAAAGCAGAAGGAATAATTCCGTTTTTCAAAGATAATAAGCAGTTCTGGAGTGAATTTGTATAAAATTCTGAAGTTTAATCTTGCATTTTTAGCTGAGATTAGGTATTTCATACCTTAGAATGTTTAGTTTAAAAATTCCTCTAGAGGAAAAAAAAAACCACAAAAAACCCCAACATTTATAAGTAGCAATTATAGAATCATGGAATCACAGAACAGTAGGGTTTGGAAGAGACCTCTGGAAATCATCCAGTCCAACTGCCCTGCTAAAGCAGGTTACACAAGATCACATCCAGGAGGGTTTTGAATATTCCTGGAGAAGGAGACTCCACAACCTCTATGGGCAGCCTGTGCCAGTCTTCTGCCACCCTCAAAGTGAAAATTTTCCTCATCTTGAGATGGAACTTCCTATGTTCCAGTGTGTGCCCATTGCCCCTTGTCCTGTTGCTGGGCACCACTGAAAAGAGTCTGGCTCCATCCTCTTGACATCCACCCTCTCAGCCTTCTCCAGGCTAAACAGACCCAGCCTTTCCTCATGGGAGAGATGCTCCAGGCCCCAAATCATCTTTGTAGCCCTCCGCTGGACTCTCTCCAGCAGTTCCCTGTCCTTCTTGAGCTGGGGATCCCAGAACTGGCACTCCAGATGTGGCCTCTCCAGGGCAGAGCAGAGTGGATGATCAGCTCCCTTGACCAGCTGGCCACACTCTTCTTAATGCACTCCAGGTACCATTGGCCTTCTTGGCCACAAGGACACATTGCTGGCTCAGACAGAATTTGTTTTCCACCAGGACTCCCAGGTCCCGCTCTGCAAAGCTGCTTCCCAGCAGGTCAACCCCTAGCCTGTACTGGTGCCTGGGGTTTTTCCTCCCTCAGTGCAGGACACTTGCCTTTGTTTAATTTAATGAATTTGCTGTCTACCCAACACACTAACCTGTCCAGGCGTCACAGAATTCTGTATTAATTAACACTGTAAATGTTTTTATATGCTTAGTCTATGGGACCCTACCTATTTGAGAATATTTAACCTTAGCAAATAGACCTTCAGTGCTATCTTTGAAATCTTTCCCATCAGAAGTATCTTGTTTTGATTTCTTCATGTTAAATTTTAAAAGCATAGGTAAGCAACTGATGGAGTGTTTCGTCCTATTCACCTACATGTCAATATAAATCACTGAGGTTCTTCCCCTTTCTAAAATTATGTTTAAAAGCCACCTTAGTATCTTTTGCTCAATCTGATATCTATATATCTTTTTCTCATTCTTCAGGTATTCATTCTTCTTATACCCCTCATCTCTTTTTAATAGGATAGCTTCTCACCCAAAGTAAATTTTTGCAGCTCTTGTTTTGGGATGCTTGGCAGGATAAGATGGAAAAGATTTTGGTTTTCATTGTTTTTCCCTATTTTAAATTTAAGAACTCAATAGTTTGTGCTATATGTTGTGCTATAATCTATAAGTAGCCCATGTAGAGTTCTCCCTGAAATATTAGTTTGCTGCTATTGACTACTTTTTTGATACTTTCTTTGCAATGCACATGAGATGGAACCTAAGGCTGCACCCACCCTGATGTGAAGTCCCGGCACTGAGTGGAGTATATTAGCTGATGTTTACAGCAGTGAAGCTACGGGATATTGGTGGTAGGCTTCCTACATCTATTCAATCTGCCCAGAGGGTCTCACAGCCACTTGATAAGTATTCCAGTTTTCTCCGTCTGCAATGAACTTCGCTTCGATTTAGGTGACTATACAACTACATTTAATGGTCTACCATTTTCAGCAGCAACCCTGAGCTCCTGTTATACAGAATCTGAACAGACTTTCTGTGTGTGACTTATGTGGAGGGCACGATGAAGCTTGGACTTTGTGTGACCACTCAGGTAACTTGTACCCTATGGAACCAGGCAATCCAGCCATTCTTGATCAATATACCAAGAAAATGCAGGGTTGTCCAAGCAGCATCGTTTCACCTTCCCACCCAGGTATTGGTTGCAATTTTGTGTCAGAGAGAGAAGTATTCCAGGCAAGATTACATCACCCTGCAGAAATGAGATGACCAGGAATGGGTCCAAAACATCTGTCTATCCTCAACAGTATCCCCAAGGTCATAAAAGAGTTCGCTAGCTGTAGCAGGGCAATAGGCAAGATATGCATTGTCTGACATATGGCACATATGGCTACTTGAAACAAGGATAGTCAATCATACTCCAAGTCTCTGTTAATCACCATAACAGTTTCTTACACCATGATAGGTTACACTAGCCGAGTACCTGACACCTGTTTCTAGAGCCGAGGTGACTTCATGTACAACCAATGCAACTTTATTTCATTGTGAACAACTCCATCTACATGTACACTTCACTTCTAAGTGCTTAGTTAAAACATTCTTGGCAGATACCTGTTTTACCAATCCTTCAAAGCCTCTAACAATCTAGATAAGTGTTACACAACCTTAATAGGGAATCTATCTTGGTATTTCACTATCTTTAGAAAGTTTTTCCTGATGTCTAGTCTAAGTTGCTTTTGACAAAGATTAAGCAAATTTCTTACACTATCCATTGTTGATTATTCTCTTCTGTTGTGCAGTAGCTTTTTAAATAATTGTAGTTTGCTATCATGTTTGATCACATCAATCTCTAGACCAAACAGCTACAATATTTAAATCTTTCCTCATCCATTATATTTTCTAGACACTGACAATGCTCACTGCTCTTGTCTTTCAAAGTGACCTACCTCTGTCTTATAGTCCCCTAAGTGGAGACAGTTCTCCAGATAAGGTACTGATAATGCTAAGCTGAGCAGAAAAATGTATTCACATAGCTTACAAAAGACATTGCTACCTGCTGTGAAGTTGGTGATTCATGTCCAACTATGGCCCACTACAACCCTGGGATCCTCCTCTGCAGAACCACTAAGTGATCACTTGCTTTGTGTCCTGTGTTTACGCAGCTGACAGTTCTTGTCTAAATATAGAGCTCTTTGCTTATCCTTACTGAATCACATTCTACCTTTCACATATCCTCTCTCCACTTTGTCAAGGTTCTGGCTAAATTCCAACCTTGTCTATTGTGCTGTTCCAACTTGGTGTTGTCTTCAAATCTTCCAATAAAATCATAGAATCTTAGAATCACAGAATGGTTTTGTTGGGTGGGACCTCAAAGACCATCTAGTTCCAACCCCCTGCCATAGGCACAGACACCGTCCACTAGACCAGGTTGCCCAAAGCCCCATCCAGCCTGGCCTTGCACAGTGCCAGTGAGGGACAGCTACAGCTACTCTGGGAAACCTGTTCCAGTGCCTCACCACCCTCATAGTAAAGATTTTCTAACCTGAATCTACCCTCCTTCAGCCTAACGCCATTATCCCTTGTGCTATCACTACATGCCCTTGTAGATAGCCCCTCCCCAGCTTTCCTGTGGGCCCCCTTCAGGTACTAGAAGATTGCTATAAGTTCTCCCCTGACCCTTCTGTTCTCCAGGCTTACCAAGTCAAACTCTCTCAACCCGTCTTCACAGGAGATATGCTCCAGCCATGTGAGCACCTCCATGGCCCTCCGCTGGACTTGCTCTAACAGCGAGTCCTTCTTATATGGGGAGCTCCAGAGCTGAATGTGGTACTCCAGGCGGGGGTCTCACAAGAGAAGAGTAGAGTGGCAGAATCAGCTCCCTTGGTCACACTTCTTTTAATGCAGCCCAGGATATAGTTGGTTTTCTGGGCTGCAGAAAGATGTTCTTTCTTTCCATAATTCTACTGAAAATGTTGACTAGTGCCAGAAACTTGTATAGTCCTGGACACAGAACAAAACTTCCTGCTTTATTTAAGTGGATTGACAGCTTCTTTTACCTTCTGTGTACAGTAAATCACTCGGATAAATGGAGTAAATATTGGCTGTATTGACTATGCTATTAACAGTAAACCATAAAAACTCTCCTAGGCAGAACTTATTTTATGCTTGCTAAGAACATGCACTGTATCTCAGCACTGAGGCTTCTAAATTAAAGCTTTCAACCTTTCTTATACCCATTATCATGATTTGCATACCACACGAACTGTACATCTTGAGATCTGAATGCCTGTGGGGTTGATTTGGACATCCAGAATTGACACTCAAAGCCATCTGCTTATATTTCAAGGAAATATTTGCACTGCTTCCTTTTCTGCTAAAGTATGCCTTGACATGCCTAAACCTTCATGTAAACAATCATGCACTTTTATATATTATTTTTTCTCCAGTTATACTACCTTTGCTCCTCCACAAGTTCACAGGTTTCTTCAAATTGTTGCCCAACAGATTGAACTACCTTTCAAAAGTAATCAAAGCAGATTAAGCTGCTTTGCATTTGATCTGCTCTTCTTCTCTAGATCAAGATATAATATATTTAGACATTACAACCCTGTATATAATTTAAAAACCCATAGTTTTAAATTAAAAAATCCAAGGACAAAAATAATTCCAGTAGGATCTTTAGGAAAGAGTGAATTCTAATTTTCCAAAAACAGCCCTCAAAAAGCTCAGGTAAAAATATTTGGCACTGACCATCTCACCAGATATATGTTCTTCTTTTTCTATTGCAAAGATTTCCATTCTTTAGTGGTTATTTTAGTATTTTTAAGTGAATATATGTGTATGTATAAATATACAAAGACTTCTGTCTTGTTTAAATAATGCCCATGGAATTTGATACTGTAGGTCTTGGGTGTTCTCTGGCTTCTAGATCAATATATGTTTTCATTCCTTCAGTTAGTTGAAATTTGATAACATTATTTTCCATTTACCTATTTTACAACATCATCAAACCTTCCCAGTCATTTTGGTTCTTCACCACTTCTCCCAGCCTATCAGTGAGTCAGAATTTGATATAAATAATAGGAAACCTTTCTCCTGGTACTACTAGAAACTTGTTATTTCTCATTTGCTATTTCCAACCTGTCCAGCTGATAGTAGCAGTGAAAGTGTCACTATTGTGAGGTGCTGGCAGTCATGTAAAGATTTATGCAGTTCCAAAAAAAAAAAAAAATGTTGCTGCAAAAAAGTACAGATAAAACCATCAAAACATAATCACAAAGCATAATCAGCAGCTCAAACTACAGCTGTCGCCTGCTTCATGGTGAAATCAGATGTTAATATTTTCAACTACCAATATATGGCCTGGAAAACCAAATGTCCAAGGTTTTCATCCAACTTATAGAAGGTCTTCAAGATGATCTGCTAAGCAAATAGAATAGACAACTTGCTATTCAGAACCTGGCTGTGGACCAAATCACGATAAGGAGATAGAAGAGACATATGACACTCAGCAGCACATAAAAGTATAAACAGTGCTTTTTACAGCTGATTTGGTGGTGAAAGGTTCAGAAAAGAAAGGAAGTTTTAAAACAACTAATGACTCCTTCCACTCTTCACAACTTAATATGACAAGGAATCTGTAATGAGATGAACAACACAGGAGTGTGAAGAAACCTGGAGCTGGCTACACATATATTTTATTGGCCTGGAGCAGCATAAGCAGCAGAGAGGAAATGTCAGACAAGTGAGAATTGTTTCAGAAGAGAGGGTAAAAGTGAGATGGCTGCCAAGCCATTTCCACAAAAGAGAGCTAAAGTGCAATTGCTGGAGGCTGCACATACAGGTGGGATAATCCCACAGGTGACAGCATTCAACAAGGAAATTATTTTCTTGATTCAATTTTGAAAAATTAGGTTGAGAATTTTGAAACTGAAACAGCTTGTTTCAAAATTACAGAAAAATAAAAAAAATAGCGACTTCTGAAATGATACCTCTGAGATATTTCGTGCAAATTAACTGATTCCTACCACAAAGTCCAAGACAGCCATTACAGGTATGCATGCTGAGACCAGAAAAGAGTGACTGCTTAATGTAAACCATTTGGGGTATTCTGAGATCTATTCAGACTAGCTCCTGCATCTGCAATGAAGTGGAATACAGAGTTGGAGTTTAAACTCAAGAGAGTAATAGCTGACATCCAGGGCTGCCAGACCCTACATTTCAGACTGAAAAATTCTCCAGTGCCTGAAATACAGGAACCAGGAGTTCTCAGTTTTAAGCCCCTACAGGAAAGGACATTTCAAAGTCTTTTATTGAAGTTATTTCTAGGAAAATGCCCAATTCAACAGAATAGTCTGCAACGTAGCCTATGAAGAAGTTGGAGCTAGGAAAGACTCCCCATCTGCACTGCACAAACTGTGTCACTCAGCAGAAATGAATACAAAGCGTATGCAAGAAGCAGAGGTACAAAATGTAAATAGAAGAATTCTTGATGAAAATACTCTCTGGTAATTCTTGAGTTTTTATGGCATGAATGAGTTGGTAAATAAAAGTCACAAAGGACTCAAACCAAAGAGTGCCACTTTGCAAAGTTGTACAGTGTTCAAGGCATATAACGTAGTATACAGCAGAAGGGCTATTTAACAGAAATACTGCCACAGTCTCTCTTACATCCTGTGACTCCTCAATAGCTACAAAGGGGAACTCTAGGTTGGTTTCTTTATGTAACTATGCTGCTCCCTTCTAAAACATTGCAGAAAACATTTTCTGCCCCCCCAAAAAATGTGTTTAGTTGCTAGCAGAAAATATCTGTTCTGAAGAGGACATTGTTTTGAAATAGTAGGAAGTCAACAGGAAGATAATTAGGCTTTTGTGATTATATGGAAGGATTCTGGATAGATAAAATATGGCCTTCTTATAGACATTTATGTGAAATGCATGTTGTGCCTCTGCTCTTTGTTTCTAATACTGATTTCAATGGATGCTGGCAATGTGAAAGTCATTTATTCAGGCTTATGTGGCGTTTCATGTTGTCTTGTTGCTTCCCAAGTGCCTTTACTTTTTTTTTTAAAGTTACCTTAAAATATATTCCTTAAAACTTGACTTTAGAGACTGTTGTAATTTTGCGTGTCTGGATGCTGGCGAAGGCTGGGAGGTGCTGCAGGGGTGGCTTCCGCAAGAAGCAGCTAGAAGCTTTCTGTAGGTCTGACAGATTAAACACCAGCCAACACAAGGCTGGACTCTTTGTTGACCAAGACCACCGAGCCAAGCTCAATCCTAAATCATGTTAATTTCAGTAAGAGATTGACATGTAAAGAATTTGGCAAGGCTGAATTTGAGTAGCTCACAAGATAGATTCAGCATTCAAAAAAAATTTTACCTATTCCATGTCAAATTCACTTTGTAGATACTACTTTTTAAAAATAATAAATAAATATATATAGGTATGCAAATCAACAACCAAATAAAACCAACAAAAAAAAACCCCACAGAAAATCAGTGTGCACGTTACACCAATGTATTTCCACCCACTACTTTTACATGAGTTCAAGGTTACCTGAGTTCACTATCAAAGTTCAGTTTTCTTTAATATTTGTAGTGGAATCCATAAAAATTGTGCTTAGGTTTCTCCACATCACTAATGAGAAAAATAACAGAAAACAGTCCCTGAACTAACTGCTGTGGAAATCTATTGTGATTTCTGTTGGGATCAATTTTTCACCAGGCAACACATCTCCTTGAGAGTTCTCCCGAAGACATTTCTTGTCTAACTGGCTCAGTGCCAATATTCTTCTTTGTATTATGTGTGTTAATGAAGTCCACACAGATTAAGTTAATAGCTGGGGCTGGAAGTGTGTCTTGAGTGTTTGCTATCTTGTCAAAGAATCTTTTGGATTAGTTTCACATAAAACCATGTGGCTTTAAAACACATTTTCCTGTGGTCTTCATCTTTTATTTCAAAATATGTTCTAGAACTCAAAGTACAGTTTATCCTTCATAAATATAGATATTTTTATTTATTTATTTCCTAACATTTTACTGAAGAACCTATTAGGCCCAGATACAGATATTTCTCATTTTTTACAAGATCTTGAGAATACTTCTCATAGGCAAATTGTTACTTTAAAGACAAAGTCTGTAGGGAATGATTGTAAGACAGCTAGAGGTATTTTTATTTAAGTACTGCAGAAAGTAACAGGAGCCATTATACTTGAGGAAGATTTCATTAGGTTTGAAACAATAAATCTGAGAGAGCATGTGAGCTTTAGAAAATCTCTCAACTAAATCTCATAAGACATATAATAAAATCACAATAGTTGGCAACAATCTTGATCCATCTCATAAAGTTTAGATAAATATGAACAGATGTAGATAGTGTAATTAAATTGATCGGGAAGCTTATTTCCCAAGAAATCATTCTGAGAATCAGAAATAGACACAGACCCCCTTGAAATCTAATTGATTTTTGAAACAACTTAAAAAATACTTTAAAGCTAGTTTCCTCTGAGTTTTTTCTAATTATACCTTCCTGTTCTGAAATATTTTTCAATGCCTTGTGACTATGTGAAATATTGACTATATCAATGATAAAGGGGAATAGCTCTTCCAAAGAGTAAACAATGAAGCTGAGTATAAAGAGTCCTATCTAATATACACATAGAAATCTCCTAAAAATAAGGGGAACAACAATTTTAAATGTAACTCAGGTTAATAGATGGTTAAAATTCCACAACATTTTAAGAAAAAGAAGTTAAAGGTATTATAAATAATCAGAAGAGAATCAGAGAAAATGAGGAATACTCTGTTGAAGCCACTAGAGTAATTTTCTGAAGTCTGCTGTGGTATTGAGATTATCTCCATTGGGATCTGGAGGCCATACACTTTTAGGAGCAGACAATAATCCAAATACAAGCTATTGTGGCATTGTGCAATGTCAAAAACTGGGAACATTCTTTTACTTAGCGGTCCCAGCAGTTCAGTCAACCTAATTAAAGTGTTATTAAATGAAATATACTTTTTAGCATTTTTTCATATGCTTACATCTTTCATATGTTTTGATCCTTTTTTTTCCTGATGTGGTGCTTTTATACAAACAAAGGACTACACAAGTAGAAACAACTATAATCTCCACGGTCATGAAAATATGAATTAAAAAATCCTTACCTAGCTGCAAGTTTCTCAAATGAACTAAAAGGCTCATCTTGGGCCAATGAAGAAAGTGAAGTAAGGGTGAAAAAATTATAGAGATTTTATTGCCTCTAATATTTCTATCATAGAACAGACCAACATTAGTTTTGTCCTCAGGCTGAAATTTGTCAGACAAATAACTAAAAAAGAAGTTGCCCATTCTGGAACACCTCTGAAGTCTAACACTAAGATTCAAGTCGGCAACATGAAATCACTCCAAAAAACAGCAAAGATTCCGAGCATCAGTCAGGGCTATTAGAAACCAAAGAAATTTAGGACAGGCTATCTATTTGGGGAAGCTGGGAGAAGATCTAGATAGCATTTTACTGCTCCAAGAATAATATTGCTGCATAAATTCAAGGTATTTATCAATTGAAAATCCATCTTTTGTGTGATACTTTAATCAGCTTTTAGTCCATCTAGCACACTTAGGTACTTGAGATACCCTGCAAACTTTTAATTTTTAGCATTATCTAGTTGATTTACCATGAATTATCGTCTTTTAGAATGGTTTAAATTCTCTCTCCAACATGAAGGTGCAACACAGAAAATCATTACTGCAACTGTGTCTCTTCTGCGTCCTCCAATGTGAGCATATTTCTCTGACATTAGCTGAAAAAAACATGAGTTTTGCACCTTTCAGGTGGCCTTGAGAGTTGAACTTCATTTAAGACTTTTTACATATGTGATCTATTTGGCCTGAGCTACTAAACAACAGATTGTCCTGGAAAAACATTCATTTTCCATACCTCTTGTTGATGCTGGAATCATGGACAGTCAAAACCACCATGGCAATGGGTACTTGACTTAATACTGCAACTAACAGGAACTTTGCTGGAAAGGCTGAGAGGTGTGGTTCCAGTCATTGTTCTCTTCAGTGTTTCTGTTTTTTATCCAGTGATGATCTGAAGTAAAATGCACAAACAGTTCTGGGCACATGGCCCAGGAGCCGAGCTTTTCCAAAAGCAAAGTGAGTTCTCTAACCACTATGTTACAAAGCCAGTCTCTTGTCCTTGTGCATTCCTGTATGTACCATACCCTTGCATCACTCAGAATGAGGATTGCTTGCTCTGCAAAATGTTGGGTGATTAAATCATAGAATTATGGAATCATTAAGGTTGGAAAAAAACTCAAAGATGATCAAGTCCAATCATCAACCAATCAATTGGTGCATTTTTTGGCCTGAAATTCAGTTCTCCAACTTCTTGGACAAGTAGTCTAATTGTCAGACCAGTATCTAAAAGTTCTTAACTGGATATTGAGACCTGGTCACCTAAATCCTGTAAGTGCCTTCATTCTCTGAAGTATAGTTTCGCTAAGACGTCAAAGTTCATACAAAAGCTGAATTTCAGGTACACCCTTCTTGGGATTGGGGTGGAGGTGGGAGGGTGGCTAAGCTGACATGCTAAAACACAACAAAAATTAAAGGGCTAACTTCCTTATATGTAGGAATGAGGGGCCTCAATCACGACAGGTAACAGGAAAAAAATTACCACATCTAGTGATGCTTCTCAGTTCAGGAATTTCTGTCTCCCACTATAATCACCAGACTTCATATCTTAACAATGCCACCTTGCAAAACCACATTGTGCTATTTTCACAAGCTTTCCCTCAAAACAAGGCTTGTCTGGAGATGAAATGAAATGAAATGAAACCACACTTGAGAAAGCAGCATAACTACTGCAGAAATAAAAATTAATTTTGATTCACTTGGAATCAATGCCATTTTTAGTTTATGTGGCAGACAGGCACAATACCTTTGAATATAATAAGTGTTACATAGCTAGATTTTACCATACTTCAAATGCAAATTCATGTGTCACAGTGAATAAAGGAACCTCACAGGTTCATCTCTCCAATGAACTATGTCATCATTTATTACTGTACATATGTTATGACAAAACCTGGTTAAATAACTGTGTTTATTGATATTGTCAGCAAGGCTCTTTTAACTAGATTTTTCGTCCATCTCCCACACTGTTTTCCTCCTGCACATAGCAAGTCTCTGACCCTAGGAGAATCCATTTGTGCCTGTGGTTATGTGGTTGCCACACCTAAGCAAAAGAAACATATAAAAAATTTCCTGGCTCTATACCAACAATTGTCTGTTGAGAATGCCTGGAAATGGTAATTAAGAGTAGGCCAGAAAAGAATTTTTCATCCTAACAAGGCTGAATTTCACTGTTTCAAATAAAAAAGCCTGCTGGAGACCACAATCACATCCTTTCAGTAACACTAAAAGAAGGAACGATTAAATGTGTCTGCTTGTGCAAAAAAAAGGGGTATAATGAAAGGCATGGCCCAAACCAAAGTGAAGGAAAACACAGAGGCCAGGAATTAATTAGTGAAGCTATTTGTCCAAAGGAGCTAAGCAGGAAGAAATTGAGGAGGCTTCAAAACAATCAATGAGAGTACAAACTTTAAAGAAAACGCAACAAAGAGGGGAAAAAAGACTTTCTTGGGTAGAGCAGAGGATAGAAGGTTAGTCTGAGAAAGCAAAGCAAAAGAATTACACTAGATTTCTTATTCTTACTGTGTTCTGGAAAAATAGAGTTTTGTATATGGGATTTAGCAAATTATGGCATGAAAGAAACAAATAATTCTAACATAAATTTGTCTTAATAAAAACAATAAACCAAGCCCCAAATATTGGCCTCTTTCTTCCGCCAAGTAAATGACACTGAAATGTAGATCTTCTGGGGGTTTACTTTGTATTTTCTCTCCTGATTTCTCAACCCAATATGATTGTCTAACCTCAAAGCAACTTTCTGACAAGCATTTGACTCATACATATGTCCTTCTGACATTGTTACAAAGCTGAAGAAAGAAGTGGATTCACAATACTCCTCTCATCTCCTCTGCTTAAGCTCCAAGAGAGAAGTCATGGAACAGAGCTTTGAACTATGTAGCTTCATCAGCCTGAAGTGAAAGATGACAAAATGCAACTTAGACAAAGGAGAATGCTTTACAGAAAGAGTTTCTATGCATATCTGTTATTAAGAGAGGAAAGAAGTGAACAAAAACTTTTCCACTTAATGTTTTCGCTTCCAGACTAAAATGAAGATGAGTCGTTCTTTCTATTCTTGTATATGTCCTGGTTGAACATATATTAGCAGTTAAAGCCCTCCTCTGGCTCCCATCCATGAGGCTCCCATGAAATCCATGAAGCTCCCATAAAATTCAGGTGTTGAAGATCAGGTTTTCAGTGCTGACAAGACCAAGAATTTGGAAAAATGCCATTTTTCAGGATATAAAATGTCAGTTATTATGAAGATGACTGATTTAATCTAGACACCCAGCCGAGTATCTGGAATTTGTCCTCTGTTCCTATCAATTTATCCTGCCCTTAAAAAAATCTGCAACCCCTCCTAGCCAATTGTTATCCACAGACAGATGGAGGTAGGATCATAGAAGTGTTTTGGTTGGGAAAACCTTTAAGATCATCATGTCCAACAATTAACCCAGCACTGCCAAGTCCAATCACTAAAACGTGTCCCTGAGCACCACACCTACATGTTTTTGAAATACCTGCAGGCATGGTGGTTCAATCACTTCCCTGGGAAGCCGGTTCCAATGATTGATAACCCTTTTGGTGAAGAAACTTTTCATAATATTCAATTTAAACCTGCCCTGGAACAATCTGAGGCCATTTCTGCCTGTCGCATTGCTTGTTACTTATGAGAAGAGACCAACACCCACCCGTCTACACCCTCCTTTGAGTTAGTTGTGGAGATCAATAAGGTCCTCCCTTATCCTCCTTTTCTCCAAACTAAAGTTAGTACTTCTCCAGACTTTGCATCCATCACTATAAATATAGTTGGTGCTTTTCCCGTAAGAGAGTGTTGAAGAAAGCCAATTGAAGTTTCACAATGCACTAACGATAAATGCTTTTGCCTACACTGGGCACCCAGTTTACAGTAATGTCACGAAGACCATATTTCAGTAATTTGTGTATGAGGCATCATTCTCCTATGAGGCTGTTGAAAAGTTTATTGAAGACAGTCCTGTTGTCCCCACCCTCTTCCTTAGATGCTGTACAAATGAACTAGTCAAAGAATCATTTACTTGGGTGTGACTTGCTAACAATAGAGCTATGCTAGCTGTTTCTTGCAGTCTTATTGTATTGTAAAATCATCTCAGTGTCCATAAATCAGCTGCACCAACACCTTTCTGGACAATGAATTTTAGAAAACCAACCAGATTTTTATTCTCCTATTTCTAAAATCCTGTCTTTGCCCTCCTCACTTCTCAGGATCTACTCCATCATTCTATAATTCTTAAGAGATTGCATTGGATAGCTATTTAAATGTTGTCGGGTCTTTAATTTTATCTGTAAAATTGCTTGTCCAAAATGCAAAATGACTAAATTGAAATTATAAATATTGTAGAGGAGGATTTGAAAGAGAGAATGAGAGTAACTGTGACAAGAATTGAACTCTCTGTGATAATCACCTGCATCAGTCATCACCACCATTAGTAAAACTCATTACTTGGTTCAGTTATATGTGCTTTCTATAGTTAAATAAAATAATAGCTTATTTCAGAAGTATAGTGAACTGCCCTTATACCTGCTATTTTTTAAAAAATGATCTTTTTAAAAATTAATCTAACTTTGGAAAAAGTGTATGTTGCTTATAAAATTCAGCTCCAGTGTTGGTTCTGTTTAAAGAGTTGTGGCCCATCACATAATTTCTATTTCCTAATTTTTATTGCCATAATTATGAAATTGAGGTTGTGGGCCTATACAAGTCAGAATACCTTGTTGCAACACAGCAAGGGGAGATAGGAAGGTCTGAGGGAGAAAACAGTCATTTCAGCTGCTATTTAGGTTGATGTTATGATCATATTTACTATTTCACAGTCAATTAGAAATACTTGATCAAAGGCAAGTCCATAGCACAAAGATATGACTGCTTGCATCTCATCTGAGATGATAGGTAGTTAATTTTATTAAACTATTTTGTGCTTTTTATCCAACAAATTAAATTTATTTTTAATAATTATAGGTTTCTGCAGATCATTTACCTCGGTATGTTGTGTAAAGTTATCCTTTGAAGGTAGGATAATTAGATTCCCTGCCTCAGCAAGCATTCAAGAAACATTTTATTCCAACTTGTTCTTACTTGTCAGGAGGAAACCCATCAGGGTTAAATTTGAAGATTTACGTGCTGATTACTCTTTTAGACAAAGTAGTGGAGTTATTACCAACCCTCTCTCTATACAAAATCAATCTTTCTCAATTCAAACTAATGTACATGTGATCAAGACTCAGTTGATACAAATTTTTTATACCATAAAATTCCACAAGATTTGGCCCTGTGTCAGAGTTTTGTTGTTGAACTGAGCCTGCTGTTGAAGTCACTTTATTCCATCAATTCATTAGTTACAGGTCATTAGTAACTCCACAAAACTTTTGTATGATTTTTTTTGTCTCTGCCAATCTGATAAAATTCTAAATGATGGTACCAGCCAAAAATCTGAAAGTAGCTTTGCTGTGGTGCTACCACTGCTTTTCTTCAGACACCTTCAAATGCAACTGACTGATTACTTCTAAGACAAAGATGGGATATCAGTCTCTGCATCTTGAAATTAGGAATCCAATTGAATTTATTCTTTTCATTAATGTCTACTGTTTAATTTCTCTTGAGTCGAAAGCAAAGAAATGTATATAATTGAGGAGTTAAATAGCTCTTGTTAAAGCCCTCCTGCTCAATGACAGAGTACTCAAGCAGGATTCAGCTATGCCATATCTGCATCTAATGCCATTTTTGTCCACCAGAAGTGTCCTATCTAGCAACCAGCTCCACTCCGGAGGGGCACAAGCTTCCCCTTTACTCCTCTGTGTTGTAAATGACAGTACCATTTCCTTTATGGTAGTACTGGTAAGAAATTTAGAGTGGCTAGAACATGTAGACTTAGAACAAGGCATGTAGTCAACCTAACTGGAGAATAGAATTTATCTCTTAATTCAGGCACTAAATGCCTATAATTCCTATTCAGGCAACATAGATAGATAGATAGATAGATAGATAGATAGATAGATAGATAGATAGATAGATAGAGTGAACATATGTGTTAGAGCAATGTACCATCAGTATATAAAATAAGACTATTTTCTCACTTCAGGACACTAGGAAGTAGACTGTGGTAAAAATATGTTTTTTAAAATGTCATAAACTCAAAGCATTTATATGAAAAACAGAAGTTGTTGGCTGTTTCTCACTTGGGGGAATATGTCCTACAGTAGTAAACTCAGACTTGTTAAAGATGTTTTAAAGGACAGAACTGCACCAAAGACGAACTTCTGCTATAGGCATTTGAAGAACAGTTTCCTCAAAAAACATTTTCATGAAGTGAGAGGTAGAAGAGTACTGTCCAATATTCATTTCATTCTCATTCAGGACACATGGGTATGAAATTAAGTATTTAAATAACAAAGAGAAGTAAAATATCTTTATGTCCATTTATAATAGAGAATTTCACTTTCATTTTAATGCTGAATGTGACCTTTAATTTCTTCTGTCACAGAGGCTTCTTTTTGCCATTTATTTAGAAATTCAGCTATGGCACAAGTGACATGCGCACATTATAAAATTCCTAAAGCCTAATTTTATTACTCTGTAGCAATGCTTTTTTATCTTGATCAGTTCTATTTTCATCAAGGAAGAGAGTAGGCACCCAGGAAAAAATAGTCTCCTCTGATTAATGTGTATTACTTCCGCCAGCAAGGACTCCAAAATCAGACCTTAATTGAAGAAACAGCCGCAGAATTTTTTAAAAACAACCCTAGAAAATTCCATAATGTGTGAAATTTGAATGTACTAGAACCTAAATACATGGCTCTGAACCCAGACATCCAGATTTAGCAAAGTACTTGTTTCTCTTTGATGGCCAAAACTCTAATGCCTCTTTAGTGCCAACATTTTTTAAAGTGTATTATTCTACTTTTTCAAGTAGGAAAACATAATCATTCTTCCCTCTGTCCCTTAGCTATCCTATATCCAATACATAATACATTTTTGCTAAAATTTTGCTTTAATTTAAAAAAAAAAATCCTTAATTTATAGTGTGTGTGGGGGAAGTTTATATGCCAAAATAGTCTTCCCATCACAATTCCTAAAATGTTTGCTACTAACTAGATGTTCTTGGATTTTCTGCAGTACGATGACTTTCCGCTAGAAAAACATCAATGAGAAAGTATTGCATTTGCCCCATACATAGTGACTCTTTGTCAAAACCATGGTATTTATTTAGAGCTTACAGCACATAACTTAGAAAACAGGTTATTTTGGAGATACTTATCCATTTTACAGAGCCTATTTAGCATTGTATCTCAGAGTCCCTCAAAAGTTTATCTGACAAGCTCCAAATGTGCCATCATTGTTACTTAACCAATGCATAGTTGAGGCAAAGGGAATTTCAGCACGGTTTACTTAGGGTGGCAGAAGTAGCCCTTGGGCACAGCACAGGTCTGAGGTGTGGTCTGACAGTGATATCCTGGGGATATTGCTGTCCTGAACTCTGCCTAGACAAATGATAAACACATTGTACTTTTAATCTGGTAGAAATTTGCATATATAGACATCTTTTCAAACTTACTTTGTGGGAATGTGTTATATTGTTTGCAGTAATTCTCAGTGAATAAAGGGTCTCTTTACTACATCCAAGAATCAAATTCTGTACCTCTCTTGCTGTTCCCAGCACTGAGTTTTGGTGTTTGCTGAATCACTGCATTCTAGTATTATAACACACTACCACAAGGAATAAATATGTCACAAAAATGGACAGAGAAGAATCCAGAAATGCTGAGCATATGCGAAGCTGGCACATACTCAAAAAAACGGTATTCCCAACGGTCAAGATCTTATTCCAGAAACACTTGCATTCATGACCTTGATTTCTCATATCCTTGAAAGAATGATGGAAGTAGGTTATTAAATATAGGATGTGTCTAGGCAGATACTAAAAGCTATAGAGCTGACAGGAAAAGTATGTAAAAGACAGTAGTACTAACTTTATGTGAATGAACTGCTGCCACATTACCAGATTTGTGGACTCAACAACAAATGAACTGTAGTGTGTAGGAAATTGTTCTGCTGCCTTTTTTTTAAAGATGTGTTAATTTATTTCTTTTTGTTAATGACTACATTTAGATTCCATTTGCATTTGGAAAAACAGCTCTTAGGTGTTCAAAATTCACTGCTGATAAAATACTTGAAGGAAATGGTGCTATCACATATTCTTTCCTCAATATATGCTTTAGTTTTGTGCTAGAAATTATCTTACTCCTTAGTTATCTTCATTTCTAAGGATGGACCGTTGACAATGTTTTTCACTGCCAGGCTTCATTTTTCTGGTAGCTATAATTTTTATAGCAACTAAATATCTTTTCAGATCAGTGTGGTTCCAGAATCATGGTGTACACATCCAGAAAAGTAAAAAAAAATAAAACCAAAAAAAAACCCCATAAAAATAATTTTACTTATAAATAAATCAATGTGAAAAAAAAATAGCAAGCCAAAGTCACAGAACAATCTTGCTTGGTAATAGGTCATCTATATCTGCTGGAAGCACACAAATATCAGTGACTGTCTTCTGTCATTGACCATATCAGACACTATGTGCTATGGGTGCTCCAAGACTGCTGTCAGGGTCAAATCAATCCATCTCCTTCACTCCAGCTAAGCTGCATAGAACCCTGTAAAGCATGGGGCACCATATATGTCCAGGTATGTGAAGCCAGTCAGTTTGGATGAAGTACACGCTAATGCTGGAAAGTCATTATGAAATCATGTGTCAGAAGACAGAGATTTATTGATCTGAGACATCCCAAGATGTCTTACTCTGGCACAGACATTGCCAAAGACCGTAAGAACCCTTCCATATCTAGATGGTATCAACACATCTCCCAGGCTTTTTTAAACGCATTTTGGCATGACCCACATCTGGGCACTTCTGAGACTGAATTTGAAGGCAAACAAGTCTGGAGGCATCAGAAGAATAAACTTTATAGTGGAGTGCAATAAAAGAGGTCCAAAATAAAATGTCAAGACAGGGAACTGTCAACCTAGGAAGTGGCCAAGTTAGTAGCCCAAGAGAGAGACTCAGGAAACTCCTAACAGAGGAATATTTCAATCTCCAATTTTTAAGCTATGTGAAAGTGGGGATAACTACTTCTCTGAATAGAGTGGTTCCTGCAGGGAAGTAGAATACACTGTTCAGTAATATGCATGTAACTATGATGTATTTTTTTAAATTTGCTGGTGAAAAGGCAAAGATAGGTCAATACTGATGTACTTGACATTGATATCTGAGTAGAATAGGTGAGCTGCTATTGGAAGCCTTATCAATAATGTTTACTAGTTTGGAATTGTTTACATAATTCTGCCTAGTGTATCAGGAAAATGTAAAACCATTTATCCCAAATTGTCCCCATCCATTTTCAGTGTAAATGGCACAGTTGCTGGGTCTGCAAGGCACACCTTGGTAACTGTATGTGATACCTGGCTTGATGCAAGCTGACATATCCTCAGAGGGCATGCTGTCTGGACATAGTCCTGAGCAATTGACTCTAGGAAGTCCTGCTTGAGCAGTTGATTTGGACAAGATGACTTCCAGAAGTCTCTTCCTATCTTGACCATTCTATCACTCTGTGAATTGATAGTAGGACCTGCAAGGTTATTACTAAAACCAAGTATGATTCATTTGTCATCATACAATCACATAAAAGGTTTGCTTTACTAAGGTCACATATGTGAGAGCGTAGACATGTGAAAATATGCACCATCCATCAACTGAGATTTTGTGTTTGGGTTGGGCAGCTTCTCATTTTCCTGGGCACATTGGTTACATAGACAACACTGTTAACACTGCCTAAGGAAGAGCATGGGAGCTCTGAGAAGGAGAAGCCATAGAAAACAGGACCTACAGGAACCTCAACAAATCATCCAGTTAATTCCTCTTCTCTGAAGGAGAATCAACAATAGACTTTAATTCTTAAATTTTCCTTGTTTAACCTTGAAGCTACCAAAGCCTCCCTATACTCCATTCAACCATATATCACTGTAGGTTTCTCTTCTCTCCCTAATATCAACTTAAAGCTTTTTCTTTAGAGCTTACACCACCTCTTCTCCTAAACTATCCCGCATGAGGAATAGTCTATTTCCTACCTTGTATTACTGATAATCTAGTCTTTGTCTCTCAGATTCTTTTTCATAGGCCATGGTTTTTCATAAGTTTTATCATTTTCACTGTTTTCCTCTGGAATTTCTTGAGCTGATCTAACTCTTTGTTGAAGTGCAGGGGCCAGAAGTGAACATGGTGTTCCAGCAGAGACTTTTGTGGTACTTATATAGCAGAAGGATTATTTCACATTTCATATATGGAATATTACTGCTTATATCTTCCTGCTTAGTATTTGCTTTTTCCAGGTCTGCATGATACTGCAGTTTCATAGTCAATGCATCTTCGAGCTCTGAGGTAGTTACTCTATAAATTCAGTATTTTCCACTTGTTCTAGCCAAAAAAGCAAACTCTTTGCTAATTTTCCAGCTTCTCGAGGACTTTTGCAATGTTGACTCTCTGACTGGATTAGGCTGGATTCCAAACTGATAGATAAAGTTTACTTGAGATGAAACTAATCAAACTCTTTGCAATTATCCCTAGTGAACAGCATCATTTTTCAGAAAGTACCTCCAATGCCATATGTTAATTTTGAGTTCTCAACATGTCCTACAGGGTTCTTTAGCCTTTCTCATTTTGGCAGAAATTTTAATAAATTTATCTCTTATCCAAGCATGAAACTTTTCAGTAAGTAATGAAATGTGAATACAGCATAGGAAAAACTCAATCTGTACGTCCTTCCATTTTGACACTGAAAGCTATTCTGTGTTTGTTTCCTTCATCCCATCTTGCACCAATTTTTGATTAATTCCTGTTGGCTATGCTTCCTTCATTGCTTAAGAAAATACTATGAAATAGTGTGAAAACTGTTAATAGACCCAGACTATATCCCACTTATCACTTATCTCCCATCCACTTATCTCCCATCCAAGTTTTAAATGGATTTAAAATAATTTCTGCTTGATAAATCCATTTGGGTTCTAGTGTTGTTTCAAGGCTTAAGTAACTGTGACACCATGTGTTTCCAGTTCAAAATGGTCACAATTGGTGTAAGGGGTCCGATATGAGATATATCACACTTACAAGTACGAAATGGAACCCAGTTGAGTCTGCATCTCATTTGCTGTGAATTTTGTGTCCCCCACTGCACCTGTAAAATGAAACCTGGAGGGCTCCCACCTTGCTGTCTCCCCAACCACTTTCTGCACATAATATCCTCATCTTTTTTTTCCTGACCTTTTCATGCCCACCTTCATGCAAAGGGAAGGCAAGATCCTGATAGGAAAGGGAACACTGTAAACAGTGTTGTCCTGCAGATGCCCAAGCCTTACAGGTCAGTGGGTTAGCACAGTGTAGCTTTTCACACCAGCAATCCTTCCTCCTGGGCAGACACAGTCACTGCTCATGGGGTGCACATCCTCTCTATGACTACTCAGTCACTCTGACACCTTGACCTTCCCTGGTATGTGTAGCACTTCACACCTGCAGAAACCATGGTCAGGGCCTCCGAATTGCTCATTATGACCTGGTGCCACGTATTTGTCATCTTATTTTCTAACTGTTCATATCCAGAAATAAAAGTAATGATGACTGATCTACAGTTCTTTATATTTTTTCCCATATTTCTCTTCTTGAAGAAAGACATCACTGATCCTTTCTTCATCTCTACAGCTTCAATCTCTTTTCACAATTTTTCAGAGGAAATCATTAATGCCTCCCCAGTCGTGGATCTCACCTGGTGCAAGAATGTCAATATGGAAACTCCTAAGGCAGAAAGTAACAGCATAGATTTATCATTAGTAATGTCATTACAAATAATTCCTTAGACTAAGCACACCACCTGCTTTTCTGTGCCCAACCAGCTTTCATAGCTCTGATGGGAGAGGCTGACAAGACAAATCTTGGCAGGTTCGACTGATACCTGCTAGGGTGCCAGCAAACAGAGTTTGTCAACTCAATCATATTTCTTTCTTTGACAGGATAACTAGGCTTATAGGGTAGACAGGAAGCAGTAGATATGATGTGATGTGATATGTCTGGTTATAATAAATTTGTGATAGCGCCTCACAACATCCTCATAAACAAACAACAGAAATACAGTCTAGCATGGTCATTAGCAAATAGAGACACAAGCCTGCTTAGGGTCACATCATTAGACCAAATTGCTCAACCAAAATGCAGTTTTTAAGTGAGCATTTGGGTTGCATATAATTACCAGTCTGTAAATAGTCTCCCACAGCCAGAACAAGTTTGCACATCATTAGTCAAAACAAAGACACTATATATTAAGTGAATAAGCAGTTGAAAAACAAAATTGAAACAGTAGTTATCAAAGGCTCACTATCAAACCAAAAGCATTTAGCAAGCTAGGTTCAAAAAAGGCTCTACCTGACTAGGTCAAATCTTCTCATTATAAAAAATATTATAATTCATTATGTAAACATTAATAAAAATTAGTGTATTACATTATTATGTTATTTATCATATAGTTTTATAAATAATATTCAATGGTTAAATGAGTGGCTTGTATATCAAGTCAGATAATTCATTTATGACCATGGCAATTACAAAGTACCTAAGGATCATTAACAAGTGTCATATATAAGACAAATGAGATGATGATAGTTCTCTGGACTTTGAATCTTTGTAGTCAAATTTTTCATTTATTTGTTGCATGAGTTGAAGCAATCTTCCAAAAGATTGGAACACTGCATTAGTTTGAAGCAGCATTTCCTTAGTCAAATCTTTTAGACCTTAAAATCTTGGTAAGGTAAGGAAAGGCAATGGAAAAAACAGAAGTAGAGGAAGGATTGAAGAGAGAGGCACAGAACAAAAATGAATTGCCTTAACGTTTTCTCTCACTGTCTTACCTTGAAAGCAGGAAACAACCTGTTGACATCCACCAAGTAGGATGTCTCTAAATTGTAGTGTGCATACTTGTTTCTTATTCATATATATATTTAACTAAATGACCTTAATGCCTTTGACTTTGTAAATACAGGAAATAAGTACACAAATAAGAAGAGACATATTACCTTTGATTATATTAAAAAAATCTTCCTAGAGATTATAATTTTTTTCCATGGTATTCAAAATTCAACTAAGGCATTGTTCTCCTGACAAATATTTACCAATCTTATTTCCTCAGGTTCCTTCTTTCAGTAGTTGTTGGATATCTGCCACGATTTCTCTTTCATGGGATCATGATCTGGCACTGCTTTCTCATCTTCGCATCAATTCTCTTCAAGCATAGGTGCTTTCCCATGTCCCATTCATGCCATCGCTCTGCTTATGAGCCATCAACAGACAATGGGCAATTCAGAAAGAGAACAGGATTTAGACACCTGACTGTGTGAAATATTTCCACTTACCTAGCAAGCAAGTCAAAGCAATTCATTGATGAATATACAGCTTGGGTTTTTTTTCAGTGATAAATGATGGACTACGTTAAGAGTATTCTTGCATTTCTTATCTCAGTAACATCACAAGGCGAAGAGGACACCAAGTAAATAAAAGATATAGCAGTGGAAATAAGGCCACAGTTTTGGGAGTTCTGTAGACTAAATACTTTTTTTGTCTATTCTGTGATGCCCTCTTAATGTTACCAGAAAAACTGCTCAAAAATATACCTTAAAAAAGTAAGTCTAGGGACTAGTTATGGAAGGATTGTCATCACAGAGAAATAAATGTCCTGGAAAAGATAAAGATTAGGAAATCTACTGGTTCTTTATTTCTCTGCTTTTAGCTATACATTTCTCCACTATATTATTTAACAGTCAGTTGCTATTACAGGACAAGGCCATAAACTATCCCAAATTTCTTGTAAAAATAACTTTATTTTTTGGAAATAAACCACCCTCCACATTTCAAATCCAATTTGAGTAATTTTTTAATGATGAGGAACAAATATGAGTACAATTTGTACCCGCTCAAGCATCCTGCTTGGGAAAGTATGTCCAGGGACATAAATTTTAAGGCTCCCATATTCTAGGAATATAGCTCTATAAACTATTTGGCATGGTTGGCATGACAGGAAAAGGTCAAATGTTGCAAGTTTAAGCATAAAACCTAGCAAATGAGCCTATAGGTTTCATTAAAAGTCAGTCCTACCCTTGCACACAGGATCAAATATTTGCTTTTTTGTTTGTTTGTTTTATTGAATGAGTAAATGGATATCTCATAACAGCACCATTTTTTTTTAACATGAGTCAAAATGCCAAACACCTCCATGTATGAACTCATACGAAAGAAAGATGAGGCACAAAAGAAAGCTGTTTCTGTTTTTCCTTCACATTTTGCCACTAGCAACACAGTCCTTTTCCTTGTGCTTTAGCTGTGCTGATGCTACCAGTCTCCAGGTGGAGGGAACCAATTCTTGGCAGACAGGACCTAGATCAAATTCTTCCCTTGATTTCATATTCCAGGGCTGTCGGGTCAAGAGTCTAGGCAGGTTTCTTAAACAAAAACAAGGACTCTCAAGACTGTCTTTAGTCTATGTTCTAATGTTAAAGAAGTTACCATCTCTGTCTAGAGATAAAGCAGTCAGGTCACAGCAGTCATTCTAGCCAATTTTGTTGTGCTACAAGTGACAAAAGAGCATGAAAATGTCAATTTAAGCAAAGATGCTGACTCTGGTACATGCTGAGTGTAAGCTCTGAAGAATGTAAAAAGAACATAATTCAAGGGATCATCTGGGGGAAGACAGAGAAAAGTAGGAAAATGAGCATAGTCAACAAATCTCAGTTCTGAAAACAGAAAGAGCAAAGGAAACATACTTTCAGCATGGTAAGGACATTCTCTTGATGAAGAAAGGATCCAGACGTAGAAGAGAAAAGGAAAGGGAGAAGATTTTTCTGAAAGGTTTGCTGTATTTTCTTTTGGTTTGTGCTTTGGGTTTTTTTGTTTATTTGGTTTTTTGGTTGGGTTTTTTTTTTCCCTAGAAAATAACCAAGGACTTTTTCTGGGGAAGAAAATCTTTACACTATTGTAAATAATTTCCAAGGAATATTTCTACCATTTCAACTGCTGATCACTCAACATATTCACACAAATACCCCATCTATGAGCTGGGATATAAATAGAAATGGCCGATTTGGGCAGACCTATATGACTTTGGAGGGACTGCAAAGGAAGATTAAGGGCTGCACAGTTATGCTGCTCCTGTTTCTTCTAGTTCAAACACAATCTTATACTGCTCTGAAAGCTCTGAAACACTTTGCCAAGTGTTGCCAAACTCGGCTGTTTCATAACAGATGCTCTGCATCCAGATATACTTTACTAAATGCCACAGAGATGGTGACTGAAGATGTCCCTGCTCATTGCAGGGCAGTTGAAGTAGATGATCTTTAAAGGTCACTTCCAAACCAAATGATTCTATGGTTCTGTGTTCCTCCAAATTTACACCAGTATTTTACAAGAGGTGGCCACCAGAATGGAAAATTCAGGTCTAGAAAGTGAAAGATTCCAGAGCAACCACGTGTGTTTTAACAAGAAATAATTTTGAATACTGATTACACTGTTCTTCCTGACTTCCCATCATAGTATTATTTATTTCAATACTTTTTCAAGAGAGAGAAAGAGACTTTCTGAGCACTGTTCTATATGCGTGGACATGCATTCACCCTCTAATGAATTCTGAATTCCTCAGATCCTGACATTGTTGGATGAAGCGGTTGATCTCCTTATCTTTTTCTGTTTCCTAATTTGCTTCTTTTTCTACACCTTTTTCATTCTCATTCTCAATTTCATTGCCAATTTCATTAGGGGCGTGTCTTTTTTATTTTTTTCTTTTTTTTTTCATCTTCTTTTCCCTTTCTTTTCCCCACTTTTTATTTTGTTGTTTTAAAACTCTTGACTGATTTTTAGCATATTAGACTAATAAATACTTCTATCTTTCTTTACCTGCAAAGTTTATGGTAGAGGCAAACAAAGCATACAATATACAGAAATTTTGCATATATTTCAATATGAAATAATGTCTAGATAACATTCATAGTATTACTATCAAAGAGTGAGAAGTACTGTGTCTCAGACTCTGGGGTATTTCAGGATCAAAGAGGCCATTTGATCACCTTTAGTAAATTAAAAGAAGAATGACAAATGAATTGTTCCCATTGCAGATCAGCCCAGTCACAGCTGTGGCATTGGACTGCACTCCTGGAAACAACACCAGAGCCCATACTGGGTCCTGGGGCACTTCAGCACGCCCTGCACTTTCTAAGGAGGTGATTTTGGGGAGGCACAAGGGCATTACCATTGTATGTGCTGCAGGTGACAGAAATCAGACATTGGCTGATCCTTGTTTGGATGATCTTGATTTGTTGAGAAGAAGTAAAAAGGAAGTGGCCACCTTTCTGAACAAGAAATATGTCAGGATGTAGCATGGAGACAAGGGAAAACAAACAAACAAACAAATAAAATAAAACCAAAAAACAAATAAAATTATTCGAAGTAACTATTTGCTGCTAGAAACAAAATAAAAGATTCTCTTGTACATACTTTTCCAGCACAGCAAGCACAAGTTGGCAACTTGAGTCATATTCAAAGAAGTTGGATGTGATTTCCTTCTTTTCAGTCTAAAAGTATCCCCTCCCTGTGTTTAAAAAGTAATGTGTGGGGATCCACAAATCCCATGAGCTGGTGCGGCCAGTACCAGCCCCATCAGTTGCTGTGCACATGAAACTAACCTGCTTAGAGATTGGGTACAAAATGTTCTTTCAGAAAAAGCTGTGCATAGCTAAAGGCAAAGAGAAGAAAATTACATGGAAAGAAGTCAAGCAAAAACAAGAAATAAAATTATAACTCAATGTATAGCTACACAGCAAAAGAATGTGCTTAACACTGAAAACAGCGAAACATATTTGGGCTGTGTTGTAGAAAAAAGACGTGAATATTTCCTAACAACAAACTGGATATTTACATTCCCCTCCCTCCCCGCCCCCCCGCCTTTTTTTTTTAATTCCCCTTTCTGGTGGGTATTTCAAAGTTTTTTGGACCACCAAGCAACAGAAGCAGAGATAGTAGCAAGTGACTCACACCAGACATTTCTAACCTATTAGTCAGATATCTGTTACTGGAAGAAGTATTGATTCTGTGCCTGCTGAAATGAAAGATATGTCTGATGGCTCATGAGGGAAGGTATGTGATATTCAAGGATCGTAGTTTTCTCCAGCAAATGTACGTGTCTTTCCAGGCAGAGGTTCCCAGACTGTGCTGTACTGCTAGTGGTGTTGGAACCATTTCAGACAAGTTCTGCACATGATGATCCCCAAATCAATTACACTTATGAATACTGCTTTAGATGGAATCGCTATAGCTTGCTGGTGGCAGCCAGGGGAGCAGGTCTAGCTCTGTCTGTACTGAGCCTGTCTATCCATGGGAACTTGCTCACAGCAGAATTTAATAACTGAGAAATATCCGTAATTCCCTATGTGGAGGTGGATATGACAGCCACAGAGCAATTGGCTATCCAGGTGGTATTTGCCTATCTGGAGGTACTCCCATGACACTCCAGGATAGAGGTGAGAGGAGGTGAGGATAGTTCTGGTTTAGGAAAGCTGAGCGTGAGACAGAGCAGTGAAGAAAATAGGTGTGCTAAGGGTGGGGAGGGGAAGATCCCGAAAGAATGAAGGGATGAAAACACCCCACCACTGAGTACGCACACCGCCTGGCTGAGAGCCACGAGCTGTCACTGTGTAGGAGGTATGCAAGTGAAAAAATGAACAATCCCCATTTTGAGGCTCTGACCCCAATTAACTTATTTCCACTGACTTCAAAGGGACCAGTCACATGTCTGAAATTAAACAAATTGTTTTGCTGCATCAGGACCCAAATTGCTAAATGGTTAATATGTGTTTACAGATTTACTGTACTATATTATTTAATTATTGGCTCACTTAGTGACTAGCAGTGTCATGTATATTCAGTCCTATGTGCTATTAACATCCCTTTGTGACTCATGGATTTGTTTTTTCCACAGCTGAAACCGTGGAATTCAGATTTAGCTGTAATCCTTGATATAAGCTTGTAATATCTCCTTAACCATTTCTCCTTTAGCCACAATTCTTTCTTCTCTTTCTCCAGCATTTATTATGCCCTTGACTCAATGTTCTTCAAAAAATAACTCAAATTAGTAGCATTCACAATGTCACTAGCAAAATTGGAACCTAAAACCAGAAGAATGGGAATCCAGTCATGCTGATAAGTTCTTATCCTTTCTTTGGAAATAAAAGTTCTTCTATTTGCAGCTATATCAAGAATAAAAGATATGTGTGCTAAGGTAGAAAATAAAGACCGGTAGCTAAGCACAAGTTTACACAATTACAATTTTCATCTATATCCCTCAATAATTAAGAAAGAAACTGCAGATACAGGCTATAACTCTGGATGGTAAAGTCAAGACTATATTAATGCTAAAAAAAATTAAAAAGTCTTTTTTATCACTGATTTGATATTTTCACTTGTTTTGTTAAGCAGTTCTCTCTCCTGGGTACCTTTGATGTGTCATTGTTGCTCCATCTGCTTGCAGGATCCTCTGCATGTATATCAAGGAAACCACATTCTGATGCATTAGTCAACTTTTATTTCAAAGAACATGAACGCTTACACCCTGCCAGTCTTATGAGGCAGACCACTATTTGGTGCAAAACAAGCTTTCCCTGGTGGGTTGAAAGCCATCTCTAAGCACGCTCCACACAGCTAGCGAGGCCAGGCTTTGCATCCCCTAGCCAATTCACACGGGTGAATTATCTCATGGAGAGCAGTTATTCATGTTGCTAAACAAAGTGAGGAAGCAGCAGCATACAGTTGACCCAGGGGATGAAATCTTGTACTCTTCTTTCCTTGGAAGAAAAAGAGCGGAACAAACTCCAAGGGAGGAACAAAGGACTAGAAAAGATTACATGAATCATCACATCCATCCCCTGTCCACAAGCAGGTAACATACTGATGGATCAAAGAACTCTGCTCTTTCCCACACTGCAAAACCCTCAGA
The DNA here is from genome assembly GCF_964237585.1 of Gallinula chloropus. Taxonomy (NCBI): domain Eukaryota; kingdom Metazoa; phylum Chordata; class Aves; order Gruiformes; family Rallidae; genus Gallinula; species Gallinula chloropus. The sequence continues at coordinate 89,759,294 of NC_140087.1, read as the reverse complement.
GTATTTCCCAACATCTTATAATAATTTCCAGACCTTTACTACAAAATGAGCTGTAGACAATATTCTTGGCATCTCCCCACATCAGAGATTTTGTATTTTCAATAAAAATGCAAAGATCCTTCCTAATCAGAGCTGGGGGAAAATTCTTTCCTGAGCCCATCATGATGATCAGTCTAACTTTGGTTACAGGAGCAAGAGACAGCAGACAGGCATGACAGCACCAGATGTCCCAGGTCAGTGTAAAGGAGACAAGACAGAGAAGCAAGGGAGAGGAAAAAAATCTGTCGTTCTACCCACTGGGTGCTGGTGGGAGGTGAGAAATATGCTTTTTGCCTCTTTGCTCTTTGTTTTGGATGGAGAAAACCTCACATGCCCTATTAAGGTCATTTCCTACAGTTCCCAGGAGTAATTTCTCCCTTCTCAGCACAGTGGGTATGCTGTTTTTCAGTTTCATGCAGTTCTGAATAACTTCTGATCTTCCCAACACCTTGTGTGTTGTTGCCCTATATTTATCGCTACAGATATGCTTCACAGTGTCAGTGAAAAAATCAATGCACCAGAACCTTCATCTGCAAAGTCATCAATGCCAGGTTCAGGCAGCTGACCTCAAAACTACTCTGAGAGCCCAAAGAAATGGCTAAAAGCTGTCCCAGACCCAGTAGACGGCAGTGTATGGCTGTTACGAGCCCTTACAAACCTGAGACAAAGTTTAGCATGAACTCAGCAGCTTCAATCTCAGCTTCATGGCTTTGATTTCCAGCAGAAGTCCCTCTGCCTGGAACCTCACCCTGCTGTTCCACCCGTTCAGCAACTTTTGGGTTCCCTCAGTCACTCTAAATTAGTGCTCTTTCAAATAATTACTACTGTTTTATTTTATTTTTCTCAAGAAGCTCCACGATTATATTTTTCCAGTTCTTGGATCTTCCCCAAAACATTCCAGAGGTTTCAAGAAATATTTAGAAAGTCGGTAAGTCTGAGTATCCTGTCTGGCTGGTATGCAGTGTGTATGTGAATGGAAGGGTACAAACTTCAACCGAGCCTCCCAGAAATGCTGCAAATTACAGGAATTTTGACCCTAACTTTCCATCTTGGTCACACCAGTTCTGCTCTCCAGGCTCAGTCTGGACTGCAGTGAAATCATCTGGGGAGGAGGGTTTCAACCAGGATCCCTGAGAGTTGAATAGAGGCTTCTGTCAGGTTTCCGAACACTGAAAATGACTGTGCTGGCAACTGGTAAATCTTTCCCCCTTTTCTGATCAAGGTTTCTACCCTTATTGTGAGCAGCATTTGCTGGTTTATGCTCACAGTGAAAAACTGTTGGGGCTGTTGGAAAAACTGATGGGGCTGCTGGGAAAACTGATGGGACTGCCATTTTCAGTCTGGAGAGCATCACTTCTGCCAAGCTCATTTTTCTAACTGAAATAGGAATTAAAATCCCTTTTCTTTCTCTGTCTCTCTGCTTCTATACACTATTTCCTCATAACCTGCTGTCTCTGGCTTTTAAAAGTTTCTCTTGTGATGCAGCTTCAGCAGCATCCTGAGTACAGCTTTGAGCCTGTTTTTTTCCAGTCTTTGGAACACTTTTTTTTCATCTCCCTAAGTAAAAAGTGCTATTTGAAACATCTCTTCTTTGTCATCTCACATCATTATTTACTCTAGTAAAGTGCATTAGGCATTTTCCAATTGTGCTATTCAAGATTCAGACGCAAACTAATCTATAAACCATACGCAAAATGTGCAAGTTGAACAAATATCAGTAATTCCTGGGCCCTGAGCATTTGAAGCAGTTGCTCAGAGAAAGCCTCCATGACTAGGTAGTACAGGTCAGTAAAGCCCCGTGAGGGAGGGCAAATATGCTCATGAAGCCCTAAGTTGCTAGTTATGAGCCCTTATCAGTAGGCTACTGCTCCCAGACAGGGCAGGCACAGCAAGTGACTGTGTGAGGGCTCTTACACTTCTCTCATGTGGAGGCCAGGAGATAAGCCAGGTATCCCTCAAGAAGGAGTTACCCTCTGCTTATCAAAGACTTATCTGGAGGTATCCCAACAGATAAACCCTGAATAAAAGATGCATATTGGAGAGCAAGAAGTGAGAAACAACTGTGTGAGACAGGGAATAGAGTTGTGTGCCCAAATCACAGGTTAAAAAAGGGCTAAAAAAAATTAAAAAAAAAAAGAGTAAATTTTTTTTTCTTTGTTTTTGGTTGTTTTATAGCTTACTGCCCCCACTATGCCTGGAAGCTGGCACAAAATCCAACAGTGCCATCTCTGAAATTTACACAAATTTTAGGGTTATAACTGGTTCAGTACACTACCATGTCGCAGATTTACAAATTATTAACATTGGCATTTCTCTTTGCTGAGCAACAAGATATTAAAAATAAATAAATAAACAACAAACCAAAATGTCACAGTTACAACAAGTAGACCTTAGACCTGCGCATTTATAAGCTCAGATGATCTGTACTAACTGTATGACCTTAAGAAGCAATCTTTGGGACAATTTGATCTCCAAATGTGGGTTAAAATAGCTTTAACTTGTACAAACTTGTAACAAAGCCCAGAGTTCACTAAACAATAATATATACTAGGTTTTACCTGTCCCAAAAGGTAGCATTTACTGCAGTGATGCAGAAGCCAAAACATGATCCTCGTACCTTTCAGTACATCCATGTAACTATTTCTTCCCAATTATGAACCTCCTCACTCCAGAAACGATGTCCACATCTCATTTCTGTCTTTCCTCTACACCAGCAGCAAATTATTTTGAAGGTAATTTCTTTATCAGCCTTTGAAACTGCCAGATAATTCTTGGTATCTCCGAAAATAATTTTTGAGAACTCGGTCAGAAGACAGGGTCAAAATAGTTTGCCTCAACATTCCTTTTGAACATGCACTTACGTCTTCTTGCAGCATTGTATGGTCTGGTTTATAAGCTTGCTTCATAAGTTTGTTTGCTTGAAGAAGGTATTTTTGATTAAAAAAAAAAAGAAGAAGAAAATGAAAAAAAAGAAAGTAACCAAAATATAAAAAAATTGCTGTGATATTCACTAGGCCTTTAACGAAAACTTTTCACAGATGCTGACAGCTGTGTGAGAATAGTTTGTCCTCAAAGAAAGAAAAGCTAAACAAATATTATGAAAATAGAAGCTGTGAAACATCAGTGGTGGTTTTCCATAAGATAACTAATTGCATGCCTGTGTGTTCATGTTTTGTTCTGTGCCTTTTTCCACTATTAATGACTCATATTTAAACAGCATAGAGAATATGTATTCACTTCTCTTGTAAGTTCTTGTTTGTCTACTAATGAAATAATTGACATGAGCATGTGATATGACCAGAAAAGCTGACAAATGCAAATCAAATGGGTTCTTGATGGTGAGCCTGCAAAAATCCTCCCTGAGCTAGATGTGTGCATGGAGATTTTATAAGCAATTAAACTCTATCCCAGAAAATCCTACCTTTAAAGCTATTGGACCACCTGTGGGGTTTTATGGTCAGTTGCAATTGATGAGAGTGTAGAAGCTTATAGGAAAAGCTCAAACAAGGAAAAGAAACATGAAACAAATACATTCAAATACACTTAACCTCTTCCCTGCTAGAGTGTTACTTTTCATTCTGTATTGATGCTGCTTTAAACAGATGCTGCATGTGAAACTTACTGGCAGGATTATGATGAAGGTGCTTTGCCACTTCCCATGCTGCACCAAAAGAGCTAGACTGTAAGAAATATGACAAATGGTACAAAATACTCTACAAAGGAACAAAATCTCCATAGGATGGACTGAATGGAAATTTTTTTGAACACTACAATATTTAGGCAGTGGCTTTAAGTAGTATAGGTATCAGCTATGCTTCTGTGTGTGTGCTGCAACCTAACACATGATATCCATCACCGTCCTCTTCCAGCTTTGGCTTGCAGCAGTACAGACCTCTCCAAGCTTTCCCTGCTCCTTCTTGTGTGACTCCAGCAGCAAATTATTTCTCTCCCTGCTCCCCCTGCTAAAAAGGTCCAGTGATTTTACTTGCTGGCAGTAAGAAGACAAATGAGTTGCAGCCTCCTGTTGTCATTGCCTGGTACATTGCATGTTTTGTAACGTATGACAAGGCGTGTCTGTTCCCCATTAATACCGTGGCTGAATCCTGTCCTGATAGCCTTTAAATTGGGAGAGGTAGGACACCCAGAAGCTGTCTTTGCCCATTTGCCATTGCATGCCTGGACATGGGGTCAGAGACAAAGCATGTGGAAAGGACACAGTGTGCAGGGGGAAGGAGTATTTTGCATCCTCATTTGCCCCAGGGCTGGCTCAAAGCCCAAACCGTGGGCTGACCTGTTGTCATTCAAATACAGGCTGCCCTCAATTAAACCTGCCAAGACACTAGAGGTCTAGCTACTCTTTCTTCTACAGGGACATAACATTGCTGAGTTCAACAGACCAAGTGAGAAAAATCAGACCCGGTATGCCTACACTGTTATTTGTCCAGCAAGTAGCTGCAGGTTGCATCTGTCAGCATGTAAATATGACTTCAGCTGGTGCTCATCACGGCAATGTGGCTTGTTTAAAGAGTTATGTATATCACAATTACCATCAAACATTTACCACTGCAGTGTTGGTGGTAATACAGATGCTGGTGGTGATACAGGCTTGACAGAAGCAATTCTGTTCTTTGGCTCTGGAGAGATAACAGGGTGAGCAGTCTCTTCTGAGCTGCTGGCTGCAGTTTCTCTTTAGGTGGACCAGGAGAAGGTGCTGCAGAGGACGTGTGGTGTGTCCTGTCCCAACCACAAGCAAAGCAAGCACATGTTTTTCACAGCGCCTCTAGCCTGCTACTCCCTTCATTCCTGCGGAGCACAGCGCTCTGCTCTGAGACCATTGACAATGATTGCTGCTTACCCAGTAGGAGAATACATCATTGCTGAGCCAGCTGCCTGGAAATGTTAAAGCTGCTCTGTGGTTTCTTTAGGACTCTGGGCCAGCATTTACCTCATCAGATGTATCTTTCCTTTGCTGTCCTATCCCAGCCTGCACTTTATTCTCAGTGCAATCTATTTTCCAGGAGTGACAAGCCTGTGGGTCCCCAAAGGTAGTTAAAGGAAAGCAGGATGCAAAGTGAAATACAGAGTATATAGGAAGAAAAGGGGAGGGGACAGAGGGGGAGAAACAAAAAATACACCTACTGCTGATAGGAGGAATCCTGGCCCCAGGGGAGGAGAGCAGGCACAGGGGCTGGAGAGGAGCACAGCAGGACTGAGGAGGAGGCCTGGGGGGACAAAGAGGGAAAGATTGTGGTTCCAGCTGAAGCTGATGAGACTGCAGAGGAACTGAAGCTGAATAAATTTACAGAATCTACAGAAGCAAAAATAGAGTCTTTTAGCCATCTTTTTCCACAGAGAAACTACTATAATCCTTGTTTCGCTAGCTGAGAAACAAAACAATTAAGTGATTTGCCTTTGGCAGTTTTGGAGCCCAGGTTTCTCCAGCCCTCAGGCATAGACAACCAAGGGATTTCTGTTATGTGTATTACCTTCAGGTGACTTGGAGAACATTGATTAAAGTGACTTTAACTATGTAAGACTCAAAATTCAGATACCAGATGAGGGCAAAGCTCTTCTTGGATCAAACTTTGGCTCTGTACTCCACCTTCCTTTCTTTGCTTCCTATAAAAAACAAATAAAAGTGCTCAAAATGTATGAAAGGAAGCAGAAGAAGGTTAATCTTGGCCATTTCCCTGTATGAATGTAGTTTTTGGCCTCGTGTTACTAGGCCCATCCCATGAATCAGTTGAAGGGTCAGTAAATCTAGAGCTCATTAGTAGGATTACACACACATCACCTCCACACTGTGGTTTCTGACATACGCACCCACTAGTTAGGTCATCAGTGTGTATTTTGCCTTCAGTATCTAAAAAAAAATGAGGGTAGCTTTCAATCTGTCAGCTTGACTCTCCTGCTTAGTCAGATGGCTTGCAATGCTTCCATATGCCACCTTATCCCTCCATGGTGAACGACCCACAGCCTGTTCCCTTGTGACAACACGTGTGTTGGTAATGAACTTCCTATTCATAATTCAACACAACCATTTGATGTGGCTAATCAGCTGATTAACCTTTTCCATTTCCAGTATTTCAGAATCTGTGGTGGGTGCTGCACAAGCTCCCATCTCCCTTTTCCTTGTGTCAAAACCAGCAGGGAATAATGTGGCATGAACAGATAGGCAGTGTCAGAAATGTGACAAAGAAGAAGAAAGAGATGCTGCAGACAGTCTAAAGCTAACACCATCTCATTACATTTTCAGTATATGCTCATGCCTTTGCGCTACTGTAATGGTGTCTTGAAAATGGTCCTTAATTTCATAATGATATATGGCAATAGCTCTTTCCTGACAAGCAGCCATGACTGTGGTTGGTAAGCATCTACTTGAAAACGGAAAAGCTAAATAGTCCTTACAGTAATTAAGTCTCAAAGGATTTTTTTCTTCCTACTGTAACTCTAAGAGAATCAGCTTCAAAACACGTCTTAAATATTTCAACTGTATATTAGTAAGGGTATTTTGCAGCACAGGCTGAGGATTCAGAATATGGGGATATCGATTACATCCTTTTTTAGCTTTCCACAAGAGATTTCCAAGGAGGTGGCTAACTAGAAGTGAATAGACAACCACATTTTTGCTGAATAGCTAGAAAGCAAAGGAAGATTATTATGTGGTTTTTAAAAAAGTTTTGCGAATTGTGGAAAAGATATGTAATGTTTCTGCTGAAAAAATGCCATCATAATTATCTATATGTTCTTTATTTCACTCCAAGACTTTTCAACAATGAATGCCTTTCTTGTGACCATCATAAATAAATAAATAACTGGCAGCTTCACTGTCACTGTCATCAAATACATTTATAAATGAGCTTGCTGCTACACAGCTGCTCTGAACACTGTATGTATTACATGTAAAAAATTTTCCACCTCTGAAAGGTGGGGTTATAAAAATTATTAAAATAAATACTGTTGGTTTGAGGGTTGTTGTTTGTGGGGGTTTTTTTTGGGGGCGATGGATTTTTTTTAGAGAATCACATTAAACCATTCCACAGACACCTCTGGACTTGCATAACATACAACCCCATATGTGTTCACTTTTCAGGATTACTTCCAGACACAGAAAGGAAAAGATGCAGAGTGGCTATTGCCTTGGGAGTTTGACCTGCAGCGTAGGCAATTCACTCTTGTTGTCCTTCACTTCCACTGATCACAAATCAGTTCACTTTACAACCTCTTTTTTCTTACACATGCCTGTTCATGTCAGAACTGATTCTCTTTGGGAATTGCACCCGTCTTCGGATTCCCTTCAAGATCAGAAAAACATTTGCTTTACTTTTGCCTTTCAGTTCATTGCTTGCTTTGGATAAAGCTGGGTATGGAACTATTAAAATACCAGGGGAAAGCCTGCTGTCACAATGAGTTTGATCCAAAGTCCTTTGAAGTCATTCATAAACAGTAGTTCCCAATTATTGCTTTTGGGCTTTGGATCCACCCATAGCTTTCTACTCCAACAAGAATCACAAGTATTAAAAAGTTTTCAAAAGATTCATCTGATGGGATTGCCTGTTTGATTTCCTGAGTAATATTTTCTGAAGTTTCAGATAAGCATGTCACCACTTGAAAGATCTCCCTATCACCTCAGGCCAGAATTAAAGCTCCTCTGTAGTCATCGTGCTCAAAGTTTCACAAACATTGGATAGTTGCAGCCTTAAAACCAAGCTGCTGTTTGGTCTCTGCCGGTTGAGAAAAGACACACTTTCTTGATTCTAACACTAGAACCATCTGCTGCTTTTGAAACCATAGTCTTCATTACTGGAATTATTTGAATTCTGGTGCAATATTACTGGAAAAGTCTTGGCATCATTTCGTGCTGCAAAGAGGGTTCTTGGACAATCGCTCATTGTTTATTGCCATCTCCTCTTTCTAAACCAGTGCATTTCCTCACAGTAATCACACAGTTTACATTTGGAAGGTAACATCTTAGTGGAGGTCCTAATTTTAGATCCACAGTCATGGACAGCAGTGACAGTTCATCTCATAGAAAGGCTACCTGTAGCAGGTAGACACACACACATAGATAACGTGTAATTAATCATTTGCACACGTACTTTATTTCCCCACAAAGTCTAGGGAAAGTTATTGTGCTTTAAAAGGTTGAATTACCTGTGGAATATTGAATAGAGGACTAGAGGATTCAGTAAAAATTTCTTTAATATTTGTTTCTGAATCTGAAATGCTACTACCCTCTGAGGAACATTTTGGTTTTATTTGTCAAAATCTGCACAACTTGACTCATTGCTCAGTCTGCTAAATTCAAGTGTGGTTCCCTACAATCATGCGTTCTGTGTCATGTTCACTTTTAAAATTAAACCTGAGGAAACACTGTACTGAATCTGTATTACCTGCAGGAATAGATCTAAATTAACTGAATAACATATTTAGTAATGGCACAGAATTTTTGAATTTTAACCCAAGTGTTATGCTGAGCTCATACAATCAGGAATTTCTTCTAGCTCTAGCTGAATACTGTACCTGGGCTTTGGTCGTTTATCTCCCTTCTTTGGGAAGTCTTTTTGGTTTTTGGGGTTTTTTTTTTTGAGAATAAGCAAATTAACCAGAGCCATTGATGGGGAAGAGCAAGACTGCAGGATCCCTGGGAAGTCCTCTGAGCAATACTAAATTTGTGTATACTATAGATTCCCTCAGCCAGTTGCTGTCATCACCTGGGACATTGAATAAGTCAGAAAGAAAAATAAAACTACAGTTTGACTGAAAAGATTACTTAGATGCTCTGTATTTCCTGATTTTGCCTGAAAATAAATGTTCCAAGTATCCTAAAGAAACGGGACAGACTGGGACAGCCCTCTAGTTCTGCTTGGCCTTCATGCATGCGTGTATACATGGAGTTAACCAAGCTTCCAGTATCTGCACAGACAGACACACAGCCACGGGTACAAAAGGGCTATTGAGCTCTTCAAGGAGGTCTGTTCTTTAAATAGTTGCCCTCATCCTCTCCAAAAGAAAGGTGGGAACTGGTTGGGAATACCATTGGCTACTAGGTAGAATATAATCTAATGGTTGTCATCTAGCCTTTAAAATTTTGCTTTAGTGTCAGTGATTAAAAATCATGCCTAGAAATCTCATATGATGCCCTAAAATAGGCAGCACATGTTATTAGACATCTTAGATTCACATAAAAAGTAGATAGCTTCTTATGCTATTGGGAAATTCATCAGGTTCTAAAAATGAGCATGAAAGAGTTTCAAAAATATCTCATTGTAAATGGAAGAAGGCTTTGATAGTCTATTGTTTTGATTAATAAAAGAAGAGTTTCCACAACAGAAAAAAAAAAAGACTTGCACTGCGGCTTTGTCTCTTAATAATCCAGGGAAAAAAAAGACACAACTTCATATCATTAGCAAATGTATCTTCAAAATTAATTGTTACAGAGGAACAATTAAGTGGTGTTTGGCTAGAGCCATCTGTTTGCCACCTTTCTGTAACCATTCATATATCCCCATCACTCTGAATACAATGAGAAAAGGATGTATTTTTAATGTCTCCAAGCAATCATAGGTCCCTTGGCAAAGCACACTCTTAAGTTGAGCATCATGGACATCACATTATTTTTTCCCATGATAGAAACACGCTTTCCTATGAAATATTATTCTCAGCATTCTCTGTATTTCTCTTTTTTTTTTTTTTGACATAATAAAAGACACTGTATAATCAGCATCATCAAATAGGGTTTCTTTCTCCTCCACCCTCAGTGGCATTGCTAATTTGCTTGTTGATTTATTCCGTTGCTTGAAAGTACTTTAGAGACTCTTTACTTCTCCTTTTAACCGATAGCACAGAAAAAAAAAAAGTCATCCAACCCAATCTGTTTCCTCAAAGAAACAGAGAAAACAAATAGTTGTTAACTAAAAACATTGGGCAGTGATACATCAAAAGAGAAGAATTCACACCCATGCCTTGTCTTGATTAGGGTGTTCAAGTTTAATTCAGCATGCCACTATTTCCTGCTGGCTGTTCTTCTTCATCGGTAACAAACCCTTCTTAGAAGCTGTTGATATTGAACACATGGATCCAATTAAATCTGTAATGAAATTTACTTATTTGCAATTTCAGCCCTGATGTGGTCTCTGATTCATTCACCAAAAGGTTTCCATTTACTGAAGGAGACTTTTGATTTGCGGTGAAAACCTGAAGTGCAGAACTGAACGTACACTCAGCTAGTTACTGGGGTAAAGTGGACAAATTAGGCACTAAACTTTCTTGTGATGGACTCATTTTGCATTTTCAGGCACTTAAACAATGACCACGGTAGTTATACAGCTGTGACTTTTTGGTCAGTCTTGAGTCATGGGTTAGGATAAAAATATATTAAATATAAATATCCATATTCCAAGAGAATGTGTAATATATATAATGCTGACCAAAGGTCTACCAACTAAAGCGCCAGAGAAGATAAACTAACAAACTAGACAGCAACTAAAAAAATCTAGTCACTTTATTCCTCTGCTGCTCAAGGTCACAATAATGAAATACAGGTGATCCGTTCACGACCCATATTTTGCCAGAAACTATTTAGTGTGATGATTATCACAGTTGGGTTGATTATTCTTTTGCCTTTGAGGCAGATTGTAGTTCCAATATAGTTGGCTGAGATAGACATAATTTTTGTCATAGTAGGTTGTATGAAGCTGGTTGGGATTTGTGATGAAAGCAACGCTCCTAACACAAAGATGTTTTCTGTACTGATGAGCAGTGCTTACACAGAGCCAATGTCTTTTCTGCTCCTGACACTGCCCTGACAAGCGAGTAGTCTGGGGTGGGCAAGAATTTGGGAGAGAACACAGTTGTGACAGATGACCCCAACTGAACAGTAAGATATTTCATACTATATGAGATAGTACCTAGCAATAAAAACTGGAAGGAAAGTTCCCCAAGGCTGCTGTTGCTGGGATATTGGCTGGGCATCAGTTGGTTGGTGGTGAGTAATTGTGTTTAGGTTTTTTTGCATCCCTTGTTATTCTTTGGGGTTTTTAGGTGGTGAGAGATTTTTGTTTGGGTCTTTTTATCTCCATCTCAACCCATGATTTTTCTTACTTTTTATCCTTCCACTTCTGTCCCCCATCCCATTGTGGGAGAGTGAGGGAGTGGCTGTGTGGTGTCAAACTGCCAGTTGGTGTTAAACCAGAACTGCTCACACAGCAAATAACTAGGGTTTTTTGCTGTAGTATCTTATGTGAATCAGAAATTCATTGCACTCATAAACATTGTGAAAAGGGAAGGCAGTTTTCACATTGTTCTTTAAGGACAGGGGCAACAGTGGAAACAGACGAGGGATCACAAGGAGGTAAAACTAGTTGATGTTGATATTATTGGAAGAGGTGCTGGTGAACACACTATGCTTTTGGAGGCACCAGAATCCCTACTGCTTGAAACAATGGGGCTGATGCAAATGACAGTGATCTTTCTGAAACATCCTGGGATCAACAGCACACACAGATGAGGAGCTGTGCTCTCCAAGCCCACTTACAGATTACTAATAGCATGTTACCTTTCTTAGGAATCAGCCAAAAAAGAAAAAAGAGGTAATACAAATCAAGTCATGTGAAGAAACTCAGGGAAAGCTTCTGAAGATAAAAAAAACAAACTAAAGTTTGTGTCTGACATATTTTTTACTGAAGTATTGACAGGAGACAATGAGAGCTGAAGAGAGATGGTACATACAGATTTTTCCACTAGTTTGACTTTAGGTTTCAGAATAAAAGAAGGGATATTTAGAAGTTGCTTAATGAATGAGCAGCTGAAGGCTGGAAGGGAAATAATTACCTATTTTTTTTATTGCCCCTTAGATGTTTGATACTGCACATACACTGCAATAGCTTGTATGGCCTACCCTACCTGGAGACCATGTAACTATCTTTAACCCACAGAAACAAACAAACAAAAAACCCCACCCCCTACCTGTCTGCTTATAAATCAATTGAGCAATGACAAAACACCACTCAATACAACAAATTTACTAAGAACATCCAATGCAATGACTCCTGCCTTTGGATTTTTCACTCTGGTCCTCCACACATTTGTGTATTTTTGTTTCTCAACTGAGAGCAAGGTCTCTCCTCCCTGTGCTTCTATGTTTTGTGTCACATCTAACTGAGGCTACTTAGGAAAAGAACCTTTCGATTCAGGTTGGAAGGTGCTATAAGAGAACTGACAGATTTCATTGTTTCCACACTACTTATAAACCCACTCAGCCTCTGAAGAGTCTTTACCAATAGACTGGCACAAGGTGTAAACTAGCTATAAATTGGTTTTCCTAGTATCATAACTATCTTTGCTTTCCTGAATAGCGTGTTGCATTCTGGGGCCAGAGAGGGTTTTTCTAGCAATTTCTATTCTGAATGGGAAAAAGCCCTCTCTTTCTTTGCTTGCCTTTGTCACTGCTATTTCATATGGCTGTACTGAATGTTTTTGCCAGTGATTCAGGGTGGTAGTCTGTGGGGTGTCAGTAATGGACAGTCCTTACTGGCCTGTACAGTCTTAATCTTTCAACTGCAATCCAAGTACAGAACACAGGAAGAGTAACCTGGAAACGCTAACACAGGAATATCCATCTTTGTCACAGGCAGCTTGCAAAATTGTATTTGTTTATATGTTTATACTTGCCTTGTTCTTTTTCTTTCCCCTTTTCTTCCCTGTTCTGCTAAAAAAAAGGAAGCTATTACAGCCGTCCAACCCACGCATGCTTGCTGTTCAACCTCTCATCTTTCATGTCTCCTGTCTCTGACACCAAAGACAGGATTTCAGTAGCTGCCTAACAGCATCACAGATGCCTTAGAAAGTCCTGCCCACGTGACATACCCCAACATTAGAACAGCAGGCACCTTTCTGTAGGTTCTGAGTCATATGTGCCAGCCCCATGCAGTTGTGCCTCAGATTCTGCGGGGCACCTAAAATGTGTCTGTTAAATTTAACAAAAACCCTACAAACCTTTCTAATTTGACACTAGAGGTAAAAATAAAATAAAATAAAAATAAGAGCATAGAAAGAAGAACATGCAAAACTTTTGAAACACAAAGGAAGTTTAGTTGGCTCAGTCTTCCTTGGAAATGTTTCCTATGCTGAACAGAGATTTTAAACCAAAGTTACTTTGGATTACTTTTATAAAATCCTGCTAGGCACAGTTTGGGCATCTCTGAGAAGTAGAAGATATATAATTAAGTTAATTTTGCAAAGAAGTGTCACCATGTGCTTTTATTTTCAGCCAAGAGGTTGGAGTTTGCAGCGCCTGAAGGTGATGGCATCCCGCCAGCTTCTCCTTGCAGGCATATCCATGCCAGGAGTGCTTAAGCACAAATGGCATGTAAAACAGAAACACCTGTCATTATTGTACTGGGTGTGTATATGGATAATTATGTGAAGCTTTGCAAAAAAAAGGCATGCTTTCCTTCCCAGAGAATGTAATGAGACGTTGTACTGTCTTGTGCAGTATGACTGGAGTAGTTATGTTGGTTTTATCAACAGTTGGCCTCAAAGGTACCAAGAGGGGCATTACTCAGCCCTCCCTGGAAGGCACTGGCACCCTGGACCTCCTTCTAGGTGCCTTCTTATAGCCACCTCACCCCTGTTTACCCTTGTGTGTCAGTCACAGAAGGTGGCTACACTGCAATGAGGCTCATCTAAGGGTTTTCCCTTTCATTTCAGGAGTAGTAAATCTGTCACTGAGAGTGTATATATACATTTTTCAGTGATAACTCACCACCTTATCTTCTGTCTTCAGCAGCAAAACTCTGCCAAGATCTTGACAGCAATTTTGCAAAGGGCATTAATGCTCTGATTTTGTGCCAGCTTGGCACGCAGCCAACCCAGCAGATACATACTGCTCTGCAAGCATGCAACACCTTAGGCTCTACGGCTGTTTTATCCAGGTAATATTACAGGACCTCAATATGTGTGTCAAGGAACAGCTCTTATGATTTGGGGGCACCTGCCTCTAGATGAGGCAGTCTTTGAATTCCATATGGCAAGAGGACATTTTCTCTTCGCGCCTGTATGGAGCACACTTCTGGGGCACATGAGGAGTCCTCAATTACCCTTCCCCCATCCCTGATCAGATGCAATGGCAAAGAGTTCTTTTCACTGGTGGCTGATACAGAAACAGTATCTGGGGACAGCTGCTGAGATCATTAGGATAAACTTTTCTTCCATAGACCTGAATGTAGCTGGTACTTCAGAATGAAAAATCCCAATCTGCAGAATACTGCAATAAAAGTTGAAGTCAGATGGCAAGCAAACATAATGGAGGAGATAAGCACATTTTTGTACTAGAGAAAAGCTGTATAGCTGTGGGACCTGTCAAGTCAGACCTAGTTGCTCATAGTGAAGGATTATGATTCATAAGAAATTTATTCATAAGATTCATAAGAAATGAACTGAAGAGGAATAATATTATATAGCACAGCAGATGCTTATCTGGACACCAAGAATATCTTACATAGAGGAGTGTGAGTCAGACAAGTTTATGTTCATCTAGCTCAGTTACTGAAGTAAAGCCTCTCTTGCTGTCCTGCAAACTTGATCTATAGATGTTGTCCCCTCTACTTCTTATATATTTCTGTAGCAGTAAACTGTGAAACCAGGCTCCCATCTATCTGAGATTCAGAGTGGAGGGGTGTGTGTGCCTGGGTTAGAACAGTCTGACAGAACTGTAGAGGTTTCCAAAAAAGAGCCTAGAAAAGTTGTGCATCCCACAGGCATCCTTCGGAGAGCTCAGCTCATGGCAAAGCCTAGTTGACCAGATTCAGAGATTATCTTTGTGCCAGACTGCCAAGCAGCTAATGGAGCGGCAGTTGCTATGGCTAGTCTTCCTATCCATCCTCTGGCCATATTACACACTGAGCAGAGGACACTTCCCTGTGCTGTCATCCCATATGCCCTGTTGGGTGCATGTTGGCCAGTCCTCAGGTTGTACTCACAGGCTGAGGATGACAGGGCTGTCAAAGCTGGTCTTGAGGAGTGATTTCCAGGGTCATGTTTACCAGACTATATAGACCTCTCCAAGCTATTTCAGACTTCCCAAGCCCTGTGCCACTACTGTTAGGAGGGTACAATTTGGGTTGTGACTCAGACTCTTAGTGACCTGGAAACCAGTGGAAATTTTCATATTTGAAAAGTAACTTAGGAGTTCAGCTGGAAGAGTGGTGGCCAGGCACTACTTACAATTTGTAGCAGACTGTTGGGAACTGAGAGAATTGGTGCCAGAGATTGGTCTCTGATAGATTTTGAAGTTAAACAGATTCACATGCTGTGCTAAGTTTTCATTAATAAGGATGTTTATTGCAATCTTCCCACAATTTTTTAGAGTGGACCAAAATATGCAGCAGCAGGGGTTCACTTGTTGGGTTGGTTGATTTTTAAAATTGATTAAACGCACACTTTTTAGAGCAAATTGTTCATGTCTCTGCAATAAAGAAGTTGTGCTTGACCATAATGAATATAATAGAATAGAATTCTTTTATTAGTCTTACAAATATTTTGTTAGTCTAAAAAGTCTGACCAGCTTTCTAGATTAAATAAGTCTGCCCTGCCACACCTCATGACAGCCTGTAAAGTGCTCCTGCGTCTTGGCCCAGAGCAAATGCTTATTGGGACTAATAACTCCTTACAACTCCCATCCACACATTTAATTCACAGACTTGCTATCAGCTCCATGCATGAGAATAGCTGTACAGGAGTATACGTGCTTTTGTACACACCTTACACCTGGTTTTCTCCAGAAAGTTTTTTAGCTACAGCAAACAGCTTTGAGATGCTGATGCTTTCACTTTTGCTCATATTGCTGCAGAATGCTCTCCCGAGGGATTAGGAATTGAAACAGATTTCCACACATGGTACAGCTCAATTGTGAAACTCACTTCTAAAGGATATTTTGGGGACCACAGTTGTAAATGGGTTTCAAAAATGGACAAGTGAATGAGAAAAAATCACAGTTGCATTCGCAGCTGTTAAACCTGATGGAAAGCATGACATCGGTCTCCTGCTCTGGCAGCCTCACAGTCTCTGAGTCCTGGGGGTAGGAAAGAGCCCGTACTGACAAGGCACTTGCTCTTAAGTGCTTTCTTTCATCATCCAGCAGTGGCTACTGCTGGAGGTGGGAAGAAGAGTTAGACAGAGGTTTAATCTGAGTCTTTTCAACTGCTATTTTTTGGATGGTAGGAGGAACAAGGAAAGTGGGCTAAGATATTTCTTAAAGAGCTGGGTTTTTCTCCTCTTGTCCAGCATCATGTCAGGTTGTGTCTCTCTTTACCAGTGAAAGAATAAGGATAATATTTCCTCACGTCATGCTGGTAAATTGGCAGAAAATCATGTTGGTAGCTGTGATGTGTTCAGATACATGGGCAATGAGGACTATACAGCCACCCACAGTGCCTACTGGTAGCAAAAAATACAACCTTTTCTAGATTGTCTGAGTAGTCACCAAACCCTGAGGAAGTCAGGGAAAATTGTGAATATCCTATACACTGAACTAGTGTTGTGGGTTTGCGTGGCTGGGTTCTGGTGGAGGTGGGAGGCCTGTAGTGGTGGCTTCTGCAAGAAGCAGCTAGGAGCTTCCCCTACATCTGAAAGAGTAAACACCAGCTGGCTCAAGGATGGACCCTCTGCTGACCGAGGCCGAGCCAATCAACAATGGTCACAGCACCTCTGTGCATCATATTTAAGAGGAAAAAAATCATAAGCAGCCACTTTTTGCCACCAGAAAAGAGAGTGAGATATAAGAAACTCTGCAGACACTAAGGTCATTGAGGGTGGGGGGAGGAGGAGGTACTCCAAGCACCAGAGGGATTACCCTGCAGCCTGTACAGAAGACCATGGTGAAGCAATTTGTCCTCCTGCAACCCATGGATGATGATGGGGAGCAGAGATACCATCTGCAGCCCATGGAGAACCCCACACTGGAGTGGGTAGAGACATAGGAAGGACACTGTGACCCTGTGGGAAGCTTGTGTTGGAGCAAGCTCCTGGCAGGACCTGCAACCTGTGGAGAGAGGGGCCCACACCAGAGCAGGTTTACTTGGGGACTTTTGACTCTGTGGGAAACCAGAGTAGTTTGGGCCTGAAGGTCAGCACCCCATAGAAGGGACCCTCGCTGGGGCAGTTGGTGAAGAACTGAAGCCCGTGGGAAAGGACTTATGCTGGAGAAGTTTATGGAGGACTGTCTCCCATGGGTGGGACCCCACAATGCAGCAGGGGAAGAGTGTGAGGAATTTCCCCTCAATTATTACAAATATCCAAGGATGATTAAGCAACTGGCTCAGATTTTAGGTGAACTTTATCTTTCACTGTTCATGCAAGTAGAATTGATGACAGTGGGAATTTCATTCTTGGAGAGACTCAATTCCTCCCAGTTACCATCAGTAAAAATTTCACCTATGGTCTCTACAGAAGTCACAGTAAAAAGCAGATTTTATTTCTCTCATAAGTGAAAATATGATAATTTGGAAGGGGAAAGTTAGACAAGGAATCAAAATCAGGCAAGAAGTCTTCTATTTTGAAATCTAAAGAACATGGGTGAAATTTGAAGTTCTGCTTACAGTGGAATCCAACACTAGTTAAGCACCAGAACAGGTTCATTTAAGGAGAATGTATTCAGGTAACTTTTTTTAAGAGGTCTGCTTTTTTTTAAAAGACTGCTTGTGGTGGTTTTACCCCGACTGAGAGCCGAGATCCACGCAGCTGCCTGCTCTTTAGAGGAAAAGAGGAGGGGGAGAAGGCGGGGGGTGGGGGGGTGGGGGGTGAGGGAAGGGAAAAGGAAGGGGCAAATAACAACCCCAAAACCAAGAAACCAAAAACCCGTGGGTTGGGATAAGGATAGTTTACTAAAATAGGAGAAAGACAAAATATAACAATGCTAACAGGACTTTAGAGCAAAAAAATATATGAAGCTGTTGATACACAATGCAGTTTCTCACCAAACCCACAACTCAGGCTGTGCCACCCAGAGCTGTCCCGGAACTTGACCGTCCCCCAAAAACCGTGCATCCCGGAGCCGCCCCTGCTTCTCCTCCCATCAGCCCCCCTTTATCCTGAGCATGACATAATTGGCAGGGAATACTCTCTTTGGCCAGTTTGGGTCACCTGTCCTGGCTTCGTCCCCTCCTTTCTCATGAATAGAGAAATATGAAGAACTGAAAAAGTCCTTGACTGTCTGACAGCAACTAAAAACATCAGGGTGTTATCAGTACTGCTTTCATTTTAACACCCAAACACAGCATTCCATCCGCTGCTACAAAAGAAGTTAACTCCATCCTGACTGAAACCAGGACACTGCTTTAGCATCTTTTCTGTATAAACACAAGGCACTTGAGAGAAGCCAACCTAAAAATAACATTTGACTGAGTAAACTGTTCATTTTCCAAGTAGTCCCAAGTTTGAGAACCAGGTAGGAGAAAAACTGAATGTTCATTTGCCAGACTGATGCCTCAGCCACTTGGCTCTTTGTTAGTAACTGTGGACCGTGACTTTCTTGAATCAAAAAATCCCATTTTTGAGCCAAGCAGATTCCCTGACACATGTCTTGTCAAGGTCTACAAGAAATAACTGTTTCAAAGGGGGAAAGTGGGAGAAAACTGTCTGGTTACAAAATATGCCTCAACAGCAATAGCTTGATGCATGCTATATCAGCTGTAAGTGTTAAGTATGAGGAAATGGAGCTAATATATTTCTTGTGATTGAAAATTTGGTAAATCAGGATTTACAGTACTTATAATCACAGAATAATTCAAATTGGAAGGAATTCCTGATTGTCAGCTAGTTCAGCTTCTCTGCACAAAACAAGGACAATTTCAAAGCTAGATCAGGTTTCTTAGGTCTAGTATAGACCCTGAAATTTCTCCAGAGATGTAGTTTTCACATCTCTGTGGCAGCTGTTCTACCACCTGTCCACTCTCATGTCAGAATTTTTCTCGTTGCAAATTGTGATCTTCTTCTCCTTTCACTGTGCAGTTCTAGGGGAGGTGTGGATCTCTCTTAACCCACACATGGGGCAGTTAGAGACAACTAGATCCCTCTTTAGCCTGCACTTCTCTGAGTTAATAAAACCAAACCTCTCAGCCTCTCTTCATTCCTTGTATGCTCCAGTTCCCTAACAATCTCAGTGGCCCTCCACTGGATGAATTCACTTGCCAATATCTCTCTTGTTACTGGAGAGCTGAGAACTAGACACAGTATTTCAGATATGGACTCACGAGGACCGAGTGAAGTAATCACTTTTCTGGACCAATTAGCTATCTCTTCCTACTGCAGTCCAGCATGTGATGAGCCTTTATCATTGCAAAGACGCTCTGTGGACTCTTACTCAACTTCTTGTCTACCAGGACCATCAGGTCATCTACAAATTTCCTCCCTAGCAGCCAGTTCCCAGCCTGGGGTCATTCCCTCACAGGTGCAGGACTTTGCATTTCTCTGTTAAATTTCTTGAGATACTTGCCAGTCTGTATATCAAGGTCCCTCAATGACAATCCTACCCCTCAGTGAGTTGACAACGTCATATAAGAATTCATTGTTATTGCTGTATGAAATCCACTTAAATAATTACCACTTATTCCTCAAACATAATGCATTGGGGTTTAGCATTATTCTGTGAAGATGTATATGTATATTTGAGGGTGACAGAGCACTGGAATAGGCTGCCTAGGGAGGTAGTGGAGTCTCCATCTCTGGAGATATTCAAGACCTGTCTGGATGCCTATCTGTGCAATATGAGCTAGGGAGCTGCTTTGGCAGGGGGGTTGGACCCGATGATCTCTCAAGGTCCCTTCCAACCCCTAAGATTCTATGATGCTATGATATGTCTCCAGGATTAAGATTACAGCAACCTGCAGTTAAAACTGCCTTTTCTATAAAATTCACTATTTCTTATTGTTCCCTCATTGTTCAAATTAATGACTAAAAAGCAACAACTTTCTTCTGCTCTGGTCTGCTAGCTCAGAAACAAGAAGAGGGCCAAGTGAAGTCTTTCCATTCACTGGGTTTCCATTGCCAGACATTTGCCAAGTGTTCAGCCACAGTTTCTTGGTTTGTGTTTACAGCACCCGGGACTCCCAGGTGGTCTCTCTGTCCAGCTACCCACCAAGCTGGGATTAGTTTCTGTGACAAGCTGGAGGTGTCTTCAGTCTGCCTTAGCCACAGGCAAAAGGAACTAATATGAAACATTCTGCTTCAACAGTATGTTAAGCAATATGTGTTTCCCAACTTCCTTTTTGCACTGGCAAGCAATTTCTTGAATAGGAAAGTTATTAGAACTTGGGTTTAGTTTTGTTAAGATCCTCAGTTTTTTACCTAAATCAGACACTGCATCTGTGATCTTCATTGGAATATTCTATTTATAGTCTCAAATTATCCTATAAAACAACAGAACAAGAATAAAAATTGCTCTGTTTCCACCATGATGATACTTTCATCCTTAGTAACATTCTGCAGTTTCCTTTTCTTTCTGTACCACTTACAGAGAATTTTCAAAATTTCTTTCAAAATGGGATGTAGTGGCAGGAGAGAGAAAAGTGGCAGGAGAGAGAAAAGTGATTTTACAGAGGAGAGAATATGTGTCAGAAGGATCAAGGAGAAAGAGTGAATGTGTAAGTCTTTCTTCATAGAATCATGTTATCATAGAATGGTATAGGTTGGAGTGGACCCCAAGGATCACAGGCAGGGTCATCAACCTCCAGGCCTGGATCTACACAAGGTTGTATATGGACCATGAAGGAGATAGGAGCTGATGGTGCTGGCACTACCACTGAAAATCTCAACCATCTGCACAATAGCAAGAAAATGTGGAGAGCAAAAGCACCAGAAAACTTGCTTAAGCCATGGTGAAGTCATAATAGCTAACATTAAGGCTGATCAGAGACACTTTTTAGTAGAGCCTGTAGCAATAGGACAAGGGGAAAAGATTTTAAACTAAAAAAGGGTAGATTTACACTAGATATAAGGAATAAATATTTTGCAATGAGATGATGAAACACTAGAGCAGGTTCCCAGAAAGGTGGTAAATGTCCCATCCCTGGGAACATTCAAGGTCAGTCAGGCTGGATGGGGCTCTGAACCACCTGATCTACTTGGAAATGTCCCTGATCATTGCAGGGAGGGTTGAACTAGATGACATTTGAAGGTCCCTTTTAATTGAAACTGTTCTACAATTCGATATGGGCTATTCCCATGATGGAATCAAAACTGATTTGGTCTCTTGTGGGGTATCTGACAGTAAAACACTCGTGCAAAGTATTTCCAAAGGGCTTTAGTCAAGCTGTGTAGATAGCTCTAGAAGAGGAATCACAGAATAATTAAGGTTGGAAAAGACCTCCAAGATAATCTGGCCCAACCATCCCCCTACCACCTATATTGGCCACTAAACCATGTCTTTAAGTACCTCATCCAACCTTTCCTTGAAAACCTTGAGGGATGGTGACTCCACCACCTCCCTGGGCAACCCAATGCCTGCCAAGTCTTTCTGGGAAGAAATTTCTCCTAAAAAAAGGAAAGTCTAAAGCAGGAAGAGTTGGAAGAAAACCAACAGAAAGGGGGATTTCAAATAAAGCAGGAACATAGTATAACCAGGTGTGTAGGAAAAAGAAGGATAATGTTATAGAAATACCATTGCTTCTTTTTCTTACCTGCGTCAAAGCATTATTCAAAACACTTCTAAAAATCTCTTCTAACAACACTGTCCACCCAAAATGTAACTACTCATTGGTACATTACTAACCTGAAAAATAAAACAAAAGAAAACTTTTACAACTGCACTACTACTGTTTGTTCTATAAAGGGAAGGAGAGTTTTACCCTCTGTGCATCATTAATAAGGAGGCTGTGAAGATCTTGGGCAAAAAATTGCAACCAGAGCCTCAGTCTATCTTTCACTGTTCCTTAATTGAGGCAGAAGTCAGGCTCTAGACACTGCACCATTTGTCTTTATTACAAATTCTGCAGAAGCCAGGTCATCAGACATCCCTGGACTGGCTTCTTCGTACCTTGGTTGTTACAGGCAACCAATTACATCTGTCCAGACAGTTATGATATAAAAGGACCATGATGTCCCAATTCCTAGTTCCAGCTCCCTCCAAGCAGCTGCTTCTTTTCTTAACCTATAGGTAAGGGGCACTTTATTCCAAGAGGTTTATAAAAGCCTGCACTTTTATATAATCTTAATCCTTGAAACAGGACTATTTTTTAAACTAGATTTCCTTGAAAAACATCTCAAGGTTTTCCCAAGGCAGGGTTCTAATATGACACAGATGAAGGAAAGTGAACACACTGTTCAAGCCTTGATCTCCCACTTAACGTGCATACTTAATTTTGCATGCAAAAACATTCTCATTGATTTAGGATTCTTCACAAGCAGAATATGCAGTGCATATGTATCCATAAAACTGTGATTCATATAATATCACCCATACCCAAACATTTGGTATTATTATTGGGGAAATATTGAAGTAAAGACCTAGAGATTCAAGTATAAAAAAAGAAAGAAATCATTATAATTTATAGTGTGGGAGCCATTTCTAGGCTCAAGGAGAATCACAAAGTAATGGTTTTCTGGCTATCAGAAAACTGCTAATAGACACAAGGTTTTATTCTTTGCCAGGTCACCTCTTCAACAACACTGGCTAATGCAAAACATTTTGAAATTTCTCATTCCTTGAGTTATTCCAATCTAAACATATCAGTGATTAACTTTATATCTGCATTCCAAATGGCAGAGTCTTCTAACTTTTTAGTTAAGCTTTCTCTTTGCAAAGAAACTCTTGTTTGCTTTTATTGCAATGTGACATTACTTTTGGTTTAGAACTGAATGCTATTCAAGCACTTTAAAATTAACCTGCTACTTGGAACAAAAGGACTAAAGATTTTGGAAAAATCTCAATCCCTTTGTCTGACTCCAGTAAACAACACAGACCATAACACTTCAAAAAACTTCCAACCATTTGATCAGCTTGAAACAGCTGTCAGTTTCCTGGCAAGATCTTCATTGAAATATATGCATTTAATAAAACCTGTATAATGAGAACAATTAAAATTCTGCTGTTATTTCAGAGTTCTGAGCAGGCAGCTATGCCTTCTTTTTGTATCTACAACAATAACACAATCCATGACTTCAGTGCCCAATTTTCACTGCAAAGCAGAACCCACTTAATGCTTCAGACCACATCAGATCCTCTCTGCCATCCAATGTGTACTACTGGCCAACACATATAAACAAAGCAGCCTATGTCATACCTCCTGCTCATTCAAAATAAGGAATACCAAGCATGAAATCTTCGCTCCTTGTACAGAACCAGGGTAAAAAAGTGTGCTTTTCTTCCTGTATGTACATTTCTTGCAAATGAGCTCCTCGTACCATGATAATGTATTTATATATGAATTTAACACTAAAGGAGTATGTCCTTAACCAAGTAAGATTTGAGGTGAACAAGTATGAATCTACTGAATACAGATTACCATAAGAATATTAACAACATAAGAAAACTAATATGAACTAAAATATAGGCTTGTTTCTACAACAACATTTTTATCTGTGCTAGCATCAAGAAGTATGAGGAATAAATTGATGGATTTTGTTACATAACTTGAAATTTTTAGATTGGTTCACAGCCAGTTGTTGCATTTTACTAAATTGGAAATGAGGTTTAATTGAGAGAGTAAATTGGGTGTAACACCACTGGTTTGACATCTACCAGAAGAGAAGTCAAGGAATAGGAATATCAAGTCAAGGAAGTCAAGTCACCAGGAATATCAGTCATCACAGCAGTCACCATTGCACCAATAGCTGCTACTATCAACTTCTTGATATTCACCACCATTTCAAATAAAATATACCATCTTTTATTTTAGACCACAAACCTCTATGAAATGCAATGACAAAACAGTGGAGAAGTAGTAATAACAAGTGCTTCATCTGTGTTTGAGCAGAATGTTTATTAATCCTGAATAATTTTTATTTGCTCTAAGGTAGGTGGTTTCATATCTAGCTAAAAAGAACTCTAGAAATTGAACAGGAAGGTCAAAATCAATTTGTGAATCACTACAGCCAAATCCAAATAAATTTTTAAAAAAGAAAAGAAAAAAGAAAGGATTCCATTCTTCTTGGCAGTTATCATTGGAAAGGGTTGTTCATTCCAGCTGTGCCTCCTTGAGTGTTGAAAAGGAGCAGAAATCTTTCTGAAATGAATTTCTGCAGGTCTCAAAATCCCACTCAGAGACAAACAATTGCCATTACTAAATCATGTCTGCCACAGATTTGTCTAGCCAAGTCTTGAAACTCTCCAAGAACAGAGACCCCATAAGCTCCCTGGGTGACCTACGAGTTTTTCTGAATGTACAACCTCTCAAACTGCACTTTATGCTATTATATCATTTGCCACTACTACAAAGTCTTAAGCTCCATAACGTTTACAACTGCTGTTCAAGTATGTGTAGACTGCTGTCAGGCTATCCTTTAGCTTCCCCCTTGTCATGCCAAACGAGCTCAGCTTCCCAACCCTTCTGCAAAATCCATCTGTTCAAAATCCCTGACCGCTGAAGGCCTCCATTGGGCTCTTCCAATTTTTCAAGATCAACTTGAAAAGGGGACTTAAAACAGGTTGCAGCACTCCAGATATGGTCTCATCAGCGCCATGCAGAGGGTTATAATAAATTCCTCCAATCTGCTGGCCACACCTTCCCAACGTATACAGTAGCCCCACTATACACATTTCCTCATTCATAACAGCAATGCACTTTTGGCTCATACTCATGAAGCTTTGCAGAAAAGCCCCATGTGTCCTTGTGGAAAAGGATCTCAAAAAGTCAGTAGCGTGCACATGCAGCAAAGACACTCAACCACCTTTTGGACTGTATTTAAAAAGAGTTTAGCTAACAATCAAGAGCTCTTGTGAGACAAATGTTCTGTATCCAGTTTGGGGCTCACTCCAGTATAAGAAAGATACTGTCTTCTGGGCTTACTTCAGTATGAGAGCCACCAAGGCAGTCAGGAGGCTGATGCACAGCATGTTCAAGAGAAGATGAGGGAGCTGAGTTTGATCAGTATGGAGAAAGAAGGCTGGGGGGGATACTATGGCTACCTGCAAAAATGTACTGAGAGGGTGTAGAGAGGAGGGAGTTTCCCAGGTGCAAATGAATTTTGCTGAAATACACACTGGCCAATTCCTCAGGTTTCTCAGGATCAACCCAGAGAGAAACTATGTCTTTTGCTTTATCAGTGGCTCCTCCCTAATTTAGTGACACCTGCAAATTTCCTGGACTGTGCTTTCTGGTTTACTCTACAGGTTACTGACAAAAATACTGAAGATACATTATCAGCCACAAACTAGTTCGCTTGCTACTGGCCACCAGCTGGGCATGGAGTCATTGAGTACTACAATTTGGGCATGGCAGCCCTGCCAGTTTTCAACTCACCCAATGGTCTCATTATCTAGTGCACACATTCTCAGCTTCCAGAGGAGAGCTCCGGGGTCAGAAACCTTACTAGTGGCACATATACTTCTCTCCCCTCATTCCCATAATCAGTCATTTAACTACAGAAGGTAATCAGAATGAGTGGTTCTGATTACATCCCTGTCCTATTTGAGTTTAAAAATGAGTTCCAAGAGATCATGCACATTGGCCTTCATGGTGACTGGATGAGCCAACAGCTAACAGCGTTCCAGATCCTCTTTTTTGCCAGTCTTGAATATGACTGTAATGTAGTTTTTTCCATTCAGCACATTTTTTTTATAGACAATACACAGGAGCCTTGCAATTGCAGCAGCCAACAAGGCAACAACACCAGCCAACTTTTTCAGCACCTTTAGGTCAGTCCCAGGGATATGAATATGGCTGGATGAACTAGTTTCTAACTCATTCACCCAATGCTCTCTTCTTCCCAAACTGTTTTGATACTTCAGAGAGAAAGTTTTGTCTGTGATGAACAAGGTAAAAAAGGTAAAAAAGGTAAAAAAGGTAAAAAAGATCCTAAACTTCAGCTTTTCCCATATAATCCACATTGTGCTATCTCTTACACACCAGCAGCCCCACACCTTCCTTTTGCTACTTGTCCTTATTGCTTAATTTGATGAAGCTAGTTAGATTTATCTGAGTTTTGACTTTCCTGATTTTGTCCTCAAGTACCTTAGCGATCCTTTTATATCCTTTTCTTGTTGCCTGGTTTTGTTTCTACACCAAGCATGTTCACTGTTAGTATTTTAGCTCATCAGGAAGCTCCCTTTCAGTCAAGCTGGCCTTGTGCTGAAACTTGTAGTTTTCTCACATAAAAGGAGGGCTTGGTCCTGAGCCCTTAGTGAGTTCATTTTGACAGAGTCATCCAGCTCTGTTGGGCACCCTGTCCCTCCATGGCTGCTTCCCAGAGGATTCTGCTTAGCAATTTGTAAACTGGCCAAGTGTGTTCTCTGAAAGTCTAGAGTTTTAGCTCTGCAGTTTTCCCTCTAGCCTTCCCCCAGATCCTGCATTTCACTGCTTCGCTCTCCCTGCAGCCTAAGATGCCATCAGTCACTGCATTTCTCATTGTTCTCAGTCAGTGAGCAATAACTCCCGAGGAACAACATCCCTGGCCAGCCTCTCTAATATTTGCATTGGGAAAGTTTCACCCACACAGTATAACCTTGGATTGTTTGCATGAAGCCACACTGCTTTCACAGCAGTTGTCTGTGGACAGGTGAAGCCACCCATATAGTTGCCTGCAGGTGGGATATTTTCAGTAACTTGGAGAAGGCCTCTTCTTCTGTTTCCTATGAGTCAGGAGGTCTGTAGCAGACTCCCAAGATGTCCCCAGTGTTATTTCCACCTCTTAAGTTGATGCAGAAGCTCCTAATAGATATGTCTCCAGTTTTGCCCTATGGAACTCTTGAAGAATCATAAAATGGTTTGGACTGGAAGGGATCTCAAAGATGATCTCGTTCCAACCCCCAGCCATAGGCAGAGACAGCCTCCACTAGCCCAGCTTCCCAAAGCCCCATCCAACCTGACCCTGAACACATACAGAGAGGGGGCAGCCACAGCATCCCTGGGCAACCTGTGCCAGTGCCTCACCGTCTTCACAGTAAAGGATTTCTTCCTAATATCTAATCTAAATCTACCCTACTTCAGTTTAAAGCCATTATCCTTTGTCCTATAACTACGTGCCATTGTAAACAAACCCTGCCCAGCTTTCCTGTAGTCCTCTTCAGGTACTGGAAGGCTGCTATAAGGTCCCCCCCAAGCCTTCACTTCTCCAGGCTGAACAACCTAACTCACTCAGCATGTCTACATAGGAGAGGTGCTCCCACCCTCTGATTATCTTCATGGCCATCCTCTGGGCTTACTTCAACAAGTCTCTGCCCTTCATATATGTTAGGGACCCCAGAGCTGGACACAGTACTCCAGGCAAGGTCTCATGAGAGCAGAGAGGTGAAATCACTTCCCTTGATCTGCTAGTCACGCCTCTTTTGGTGCAGCCCAGGATACAGTTGGCTTTCTGGGCTGCAAGTTCTCCCTCCCTGCTCACATTGAGCTTTTCATCAATGAACACCCCCAAGTCCTTCTCCTCAGGGATGGTCTCAATCTATTCTCCACCCAGTCTTTCTTTGTGCATGGTATTGCACTGACTGATGTGCAGGACCTTGTACTTGGCCTTGTTGAACGTCATGCAGTCCTCATGGGACCACCCCTCAAGCCTGTCATGACCAATCTTTCAAGCAGATCCTTAATATAAAAGATGACTCAGTACTTATCTTCCCATGCATATCATTCACAACGGCATGTTTGCTTCATGAAGTCCCTTCCCATCATATCCTCCATCCTATGTGAACACCCCTACTCGAGACAGGCCACACAACTGATTTCCTGGTCACTAGAGGCACGGATACGTCATGGGCAGTGAATCATGCTGGATACTGCTCACTTGGCAACACAGTCCGTTGGATTGACTCTCGTGTTCTGGTGAGACTCAACTATAAATTGCTTGGCATTTTTTTCTGAGTCCCTCGTCACCATATCTCACTGCTTGCAATATCCCAGTCCATTAGCAGTACTCACTCTAGTGATACATCAGTCAGTATGAACTAAGAACACTAAAAATATCCTTGGGCAAGCCAGTCCCTAAAGGAGAGTCCATACCATAAACAGAACTGGAAGAACTGATTTACACAAAATACACAAGTTTCAATGAAGGCACACAAAAGCTGTAGTCAACAAATAGCTTATACAAAGTTATTCTTAGAAGCAAATGGGAATTTTTTTAAAGTGTAATAAAATGTTTGATATTTGCATGTAGTTACATATTGACCTAAGCTGCAAAGGCACACTAAGGCCTTCCTATGCTTGGAATCTTAACAATAGATTGATACTCTTCACCCTTGAACTCGTAACATGGCTTCAGGTCTTGCACTCTTTGTGCTACAGTTTTAAGATTCATACAAGCAACAGCTGAAGTGCCATGCCATGATCTTAATTCCTTGTTCTATTAAACTCTACTAATTTATACTGGAGTAAGAGTCGCTTTATTTTCTTTGTTTTAGCTGCTCTGGCTCTTGCAACTGCCAGATTCTTTTCATTTTATTCTTATGCTTATTATTGTTCATAATAATAATAAGCATTTGCATAAGCATCCATGTATTGAGTATCTTTCAGACAGTAACCAGTTTTATTTCCAGCACCTAATCTAATGTTGCTTTCAATTTAGTTTAAAATATTTATCTTTTCCACCTGTGATTATATTATCCATTACAACTGCTGAGAAAACAATCTCTATAGTAAAAATTACAAGTCATATTAAAATGCACTGGTTTCCTAAATGTAATGTAAAACATTTGGACTTCATTTTGTTCCAGACACATTAAGTTTTTATGACTTAATTTCTGAAAGATTATCCTGTGCTCCACCATTCATATTTGTTTCTACTCTGGCACATTATCCATTTACCAATAAATTTATTAGTAGATGGAGTTTGGAATACATGTATTTTGTGATTTTTTTTTTTAATTCTTTTCTGAGTTCACCTAGAAATCCACACTAACATCTTAAGTCAAACAAAGAAATTATCTGGATGTCAAGTGAAAGACAAATGCTCAACTGTGAGCGTATTGCATTCCTTAATTCTTCCTTAGTGCTCAAAAAGAGTATAGTAAGAGCAGAGATGTATTGTGATGTCTGTTTCTTTCATTTCATTCCATGTTTGAAAAACAGTATTATACTTTGAACAAAAGAATTACTGTTTTCATCAGCCATTCTTCTGAGTAACAAAAATCAGGTGCCATTCAACCCTACACAAAATATTATAGATTTATATAAAGTCACTGTTTTATGCACAAAAACATTTGCGGAAAACTAAATTATAGTTTCCGTCATATGAAAAAACACCTTTTAGTTTCTCATAAAACATAAAATAATCTGCATTTTAAGAGGTGGCTGAAAGCAACTTCTATTAGGAGAATTCCCATTTACCACCACCATTAACCTCATCACACAGATGTAACCTTCAGTATGCTTTGATACTCCTGACCATGTGTGGTTTACAGTTAGCCTCCGGCTTCTAGAGTTGAGGTTACTGTCAGAACAAATAGCATCAGAAAGCTTTGTTCTTAAAGGCCAAAACTGGCCTTTTTGTGAGCTGATTCTAAAGAGAGACCTGCTGCTGCATCTGCCGCCAGCATGCCACAACTTTGAGCAAGTCATGTTCCTCACTTATATTTTCTGGATAATAATGCTTTCTACTTCCAGTGCATCCTCTTTATGGCAGAGATCATCTCTTCCATGCCATAAGAACTGTACCCAGTGCATAAAACAGAGCCTTCTGATACCCAGTCAGACAGGAATTTGACAGAACTAATACAACTCTTCCTTCTCTCATGCTCATTGACTCAAGGTCCAAATTCTAAAACTTCAAAAACCTGTCTTAATGGGTACATTTAAGCCATATCAAATTAGATATTTTCCAGCTCCTGACCCTGAACCTTTTCTTAAAACTTGAACTCTACAAACAAAATTATTTTTAGCTTCAAAACCCTTGACTAATTTATTTTCATTTTGCTTCAGTTCTGTATGCCTTTGTGCTTCCGGTTTCTGGCAACATCTATGAGTAAGAATGCCAAAGTCCTCCATTCAAATCGTTTACCTTGCCAAATGAAAAGGGGAAAACACTCAAAATCGTGCAAGGCAGTCTTTTCTCATGAGTCTTCTGTTCTCATGAACTCGTAGGCTAATTTTGGAAATGTAAAAGTTCATAATTTAAGAGACATCAGATAAGGAACCAAACTTCTGGGATTCACCATTTGTCACTAATTCCTCTTCCTTCTGGCAACAAAGCAAGACTGCTGAAGGGAGATAAAAACAAGAAAGAATGGGGAAAAATTTGTAAATTTTTAAAAAATGAGAAAATTCTTGAACAGACTCTAAAAAAAGTCCTAGAGAAAAAAAAATTAAAATATGATAATAGGATGAAGGGAGCTGCCTTCAGAAGGTGAATTATAGAGAGGTAAAAAGGGATGAAGTACAAAAGACATGCATCTAAGTGGATAGACATCTGTGCTTTGCCTTAGAAGCCAAAACAGCTGCATTAGTCTAAACGTGTCAGTTCAGACAGCTACAGCTGAGGTGAATGTTACGTAACATATTTACTGTCTTATTTATTCTTATTTATATATTGGTAATTATTTTGTTTAGCAACAAGGATCCTAATTTTATATGCAGGTAGTTGATGGAGTATTTATAATAGACCACTATAATTGTGACACACACAAAACTCCTGCTTGTAATAAAAGACTCTTATTACAACTTGCAGATAAACACTGCATATTAAAGGACTGTACTACAACATATGGAATCTTAACATAGTTGCATTAAAATCCTGTGTGGGACAAGGTAAAGTATTCAGGTCAGCCTGCTTCACTTCCATTCACACGTCTGCACATCTACACTTGCACTGCAGTGTTCTGTGAGCTCACACCATGCCCTCTGCACTCCTCCAGCTATTTAAAGTTCTCTTGATACAAAGAGACTTATAAATTTCCAGTGTCTTGGAATGGGGAATTATAGACACTTTAATCATATGGTTCTCATGTCATCTGATGAAATGATCCTAATCTTCTGAATTTTCACAGCATTGCACGACTTTTAACCACATGACTTTCATCACATTTGGTGGATGTCAGGAGGCTAAAACCCCACACATCACTTTGAAAATGTACTCCTTTAAAGTGCTATTGTTAATCATGTTCACGGGTGCCTGCTGGGATTCCTTGCAGTGCTTTCTTAGGCTTACAGATGGTTTTGATTTCATGCAAAGCCCTGCTCTTCTTACCCACCAGACACCATCCTTACTTTCTTTGCTGAAGTCACAAGCCTGCAGAATCTGTATTTTTTCACTAAAGAAATGCTTTTTATGACTAACCTGATGTTATTTTAGTTAGTGTTTGGCAGAACTTCTTTTCATTTTTATTCCTCGCTTCTAAACACAAATGAATAATAGTGATTAATGGAAGAAACCTCTTAATAGCAATGTACACATTAAATATACATCTGTCTGCAACTGATATATATATATAGCTGTCTATATAGAGACACGGTTGTAAATGCTGTATATAGAAATGAGTAGGCAGAGATATGAAATATAACTAAGAACTGATGAAAATTCAGTCTAATCTTCTCCTCCATTGGACTTGAGGCAACCACAGAAAAAGTGTCTGCCCCATTCTCAGCACTGGTTGTGATCGTTAACAGTTATAGGGAGTAGTGCACAAATGGCTCAGACAATCATGGCTCATGGCCTTGAGTGCCCCACAAATATTGGGCAAAAAGTAAATGGCCTGCTGGCCTTGTATGCCACTTTGTCTGGAAGCAGCCACTTCCGGCCTAAGACTCCCCCTTTCTTTCTTAAAACTGTGAACTCTTCTTTGAAAAAACAAGACAAGCTCTAGCCTTTTAATGCACAGGGGTCACAAAGCAGCTCTTAACATTAGCTAGCAAGTTCTCCTCTGAGTATTACCATAGTCGCTCTTTAACAAAGACCAACAGCAAGTATTTTTCCAAAAGACTCATTTATGGAGTTCTCTGATACCATTCCATCTTTCTTTCCTTCAGGCAGTATTTATTCAGGAAACTCAACCTCCCAAACTCCTGGGAGGAGCCCAGGAGTGCTGCCCTCACATGCAGAGCTCGAGACATTCAGCTCTTTACTCCTGTTCCTTAGCAATAACTTTCAAATGAGGGAAGAGAACATTACAATCCTCAGTTCATGTCTGAAATATTTCCCCTCCATTGTAAACAGGTTTGTGTCTGCTGTAAGAGGGAGCATTGCACTGTTTGCCGACATTCACGGAAATGGTCCTTTGTTAGAGATACCTGATCCATTGCTGTGGAAAAAATGAAAAAAACCAACAAAAAACTCATGGATTGAGATAAAGACAGCTTAATAGTACAGAAAATTAAGATGATCATAATAATAATAAAAATAATAATAGTAGAATATACAAAACAAGTATTGCAGCTCCATTTCTCATCACATGAAGTCGATGCTTCGCGATACCCCGAGCTGCCCTGCCTCCCAGTTCACCTCCCAGTGATATATGGAGCATGATACCGTATGGTATGGAATATGTCTTTAGCCAGTTTGGGTCAGCTGTCTTGGCTGTGTCCCCTCTCAGCTTCTTGGGCATCCCCTGTCTTCTGATTGACATGCCAGTTTGAGAAACTGAAAACTCCTTGACTGCTTGTCAACAACTAAAAAAATCAGTGCATTATCAACATGATTCTCATCCTAAATCCAAAACACAGCATGATACCAGCTGCTAGGAAGAAAATATCCCTGCTGAAACTGGGACATCCATGTTGCAGAAATACAGAGCCAATGTCCTGGATCCAATAAACCTAACAGGGGCTTAACTTCATTAAATTGTAGAATGGTTTGGTTGGAAGGGACCTTAAAGATCATTTAGTTCCAACCCTCTGCCCTGGACAGGGACACCTTCCACTAAACCAGGTTTCCCAAAGCCCCATCCAACCTAGCCCTGAACATGTTGCACCAATGTAATACAATTCACAGTAAGAAAAATGTTAACACTAACACCTTTTCAGCCTGCTATAAACTTCTGCACTTCAAGGAAGTAATTTTAATTTCTGACCTCTTGGAGACAGATGCTGGGAATTTAACTAGTGGCATACAAGGTGCTGGGATGGTCAGCAGGAGCAAGAGGCCTGTCCCACTCTGTCCTTCCAGCCAACTTCTCATGTGCTTGCTGAGGCATTCCTAGGGAAAAGTTTCCACTAAGCATACACTTTTTCAGTCAAATGTAGTTAGGAAAGGTTATTCCTTCCCTTCATTACTTCAGCTTTACGCCTAAAGCTCGGTGGGACATATCCAGGCCTTACTTACTCTAAAAAGCTCATGAGCCAGCCACTACTTTGAGGTGCATCTGTCTGCACTTACAGGGAGAGTGCCAAAAATAGCAAAGGTTTGGATCTCCACAGCCAAGAATTCTGAAAACACAGACCAAAACCCAGTAATTTTTGACATCAGAATGAGTCAATTCCAACAGATGAGACAGATTAAAATAAAAAGTTAGAAAACAAAACTGTCCTTTGGCATGCAGGCTCTTTTCACCAGTCTTTTCTTAGGCCAACAGCTTTCTCCTTGCACCCTGGGTTGCAGCAGCATGGGCAGCCTGGGTGGGGTCCACTCGGAAGGTCTTCTTCCCATCTCTTCCAAGACATGTGTATGTTCCCTAAGACTCTCAGAAATCTTCTAGTATCTACACCCTGCAGGCTCCTGCCTGCTGGCTCCTTTAAGTTCTCACACTGACTGTCCCATCTTCCTCTCCAGATGTTCATGAGAAATCTCCTCCCAGGAGCTTAGTTTGACTGAGACAGCAGCATTCAGGACAAGGCAAGCAGGGGTCTCCTTCCTGTTGCTCAGCCACTCTTTCAGCAGAAGACATCTACAAGAAGTACTAAGCACATCGAGTGAATGTGTGTTGTTGAATTGCCTTTGTGAAAGGCCAGGTAACCATTTCAAATTTCAGATAGCCTGCAGTATTGCCCATCATACCATTGTTACCTTCAAAATTAATTCAAAACTGACGTACATTGGAGCTTCCAATCTGTAGGAAGAGCAGATTTCTCACTGTCATCGACTGCAACCAAGGATCTTTGTTATTTCTGATAACCAACTATAGTTTTCCTTATAATTATCTGTTTCAATTTACTCTAAATTTCTCATACTGTTCATGTTTGGGGATTCAGCAGATTATTTTATTTTAAATTTCAAGACTGATTCAAAATGCTGCAAATAAATATGCATACAGAAACAGCCAACTCCTCTTCCATATTATTCTCAGAATTCCTCTCCAAATTCAACTGCATACTACAGTTATTACTGGTCAGTGATTTCTTTCTACATTCTGTTCCATGGTTCTCAGTATCTGGAACTCACTTCTATACTTAGTTTTGTTCTTATGGTTATTTAATGCAAATATTTTTTTTCTGTCCTATTTCCATTCAGCTGATCCCTACAATGGAAATGTAAATATTATTCCTTATATAAATTTAATCCAATTTTAATTTGTTCCATAATTTTAATGATAGAATGTGTATAACATTAGAGATTCTATATTAAAAAGATTATTCTGCTTCTTTTCATTAGAAGTTGGGGCTGGGGGAGGGAAGAAAAACATAAAGTGGATCTTGTTGTCTTTTAGACTCCCTTCCTGGTCAATGCGAAGCATTTTTCTGTCCCCTGGCTGTAGAGGGAGCTCCAGCAACGAGTCTAGACCTATCTAGAGTTTGATACAATTGCTCACAGGTTGGCATAAAGTGCCTTTTGAGTGCCCAGGGGTACACTTGGCATCCACAGGGGTAGGTGTGTCACAAGGCCTATGGAGTACTGATACCATCCCTGTGCGGCATCTAGAAGACAAGAAAGATTGCCTAAGACATCTCAAAAAGTATTGCCTAAAGGTAGATGTTGTCACAAACTGAATTCCACTTCTTGGTTCAGTCATGTAAGCTTTAGTACCTACCGCTGTTTCTGGGATCATCTGGCCTCTGGCTGCCACATCCAAAGAATGTCTTACCCAGCATGTTTCCCAGCCTTGCGATGCAAAGAAATAGGTGCCCAATGCTATTTGCATCTCTCCGGAGTATTTAAGACTTCTGCAAAAGGTTAACATATATAGCACAGTTCCTACAGGATGCTTCATTACCAAAAATTGACCATCTTCACAGCCATTTCATCCACACAGTATTTTTCTAAAATTTTTACAACTTAAGAAGGTTTTCTAGTGCAAGCACCAACAGAATAAAGTAGGCTAAAGAAAGAACTTTCTTCCACTTCTCTACTAGGGATCACGGAATTCATTCTCAAAAAGAAAAAACAGAATCCTTTCACAGTTGTATTAATGAACTATTTTCCTCATTTCTGATGATTCAGCTGATTATTCATTAGTCAAGATAACACCAATCTATTCTCATTGTTCTCTGTTATCCCAAAAAGTAACCCAAGAGTAAATTAAAACAAAGTAGTAGCTTAGTAAGACAAGTCAGATATGTAATTACTTCAAGGCTACCACAGAGAGCAGAGTTCCTCTTTATAGGTATAATCAAAAGGGTTGTTTTCCTCTGATTAGTTAATCCTGACCAAGAATTGAAAGAAAATATGTACAACAGCACTTTTGCTCTGCAGTGAAATAACTCCTTATCAGTTTTGGCACGGTCTATTTATTGCTAATTGCCATAATTAGCCATAAGGATTAATAAGGGGGTAGCAAGAAATGGTTTCACACACTCTTTCTCTCTCTCCCAGAGATGCCTATCTGCTTTTTGTATCATGCTGTTCTCCCTGTCCAATTCATTTCTTCTTTGACACTTCATTTGGTCTGATTTGAGGACCCAGTTCCTTCATTTCTTGTGAAAGAAACTTTGCCACCAGTGTTTCACTTCCCACAGCTGTGCTTCCCTTTGCCTCTGCAATTTTTTCCCTATGATCAGCTCTGATGACAGGAAAACAGTTTAAATTCCCAGTAAAGCATCATGCAGATGTGATAATACAATATTGCTTGCTTAATCATCACAAGTCACTGCTGAGAATGAACAGGATGACTTAGAGTAAATAATATTAGCAGTTGTGCAACAAGAGCAATGTAGTGGAGAAGTCTAGCTGTAGTCACACTGAAAACCTGTGCGTTC
The DNA here is from genome assembly GCF_964237585.1 of Gallinula chloropus. Classification (NCBI taxonomy): domain Eukaryota; kingdom Metazoa; phylum Chordata; class Aves; order Gruiformes; family Rallidae; genus Gallinula; species Gallinula chloropus. The sequence continues at coordinate 89,723,049 of NC_140087.1, read as the reverse complement.
CCTCGTATTGGTATTCCTTTGCTGCCTATATGCTCCTGACAGCTTAAGAGAGTTGGCTAGCAGGTTACATACGGTCAAACAAACCTTCAGAGAAAGACAACTGAGGGACATTAAAGATGTCCTTCCTTTTTCTGTGCCCTGGCTCTGTCCACGGGACAGAGGGCCATGGCATTAGGTACTAACAGCTTCTCAAGAGCTGCTTTTCAGTTCACACCAAAGGCTGCACTGGAGCATACCTTATCACCAAAACAAAACTGTATCTGGACTTGATTGATTATCCAGTCTATTCTGAATCCTTTCAGTTCCCAGGAGTAGTGATCATTCCTGTTATTATAAATTGTATGACTAATGTGTCAATGGAAGTTAAACACACTTCAATTTACACTGTGATAGTCTCATTCATCTTTGATGTCTCAGGGGCCATTAACAATTTACACAGAGGCTCATGTTTCATCTTGGAAAGACTTAGTCTTTAAAAGGTCTCTCTGACATACTGATCAGAAAAACCTTGAGGTGCTGGAGCATGTCCAAAGAAGAGCAACAAAACCAGTGAAGTATCTAGAACATGGGTTTTATGAGGAACAGTTGAGAAAAATGGGATTGTTTAATCTAGAGAAAAAGAAGCTGAGAGGAGACCTTCTCACCCTCTACAACTACCTCAAAGGAGTGTGTAGCAAGGTGGGTGTTGGTCTCTTCTCCCAAATGAGAAGTGATAGGACAAGAGGAAATGGCCTCAAGTTGTACCAGTGGAGGTTTAGATTGGATATTAAGGAAAAAAAAGCTTTGATCAAAAGGCTTATCAAGCATTGGAAGAGGCTGCCCAGGGAAGTGATTGAGTCACCATCCCTGGAAGCATTTAAGAGGCACTGGTTTTAATGGTAAAAGTTGGGGGAAGGGGATAAAAGGAGAGAGGAAAACAAAAAGGAAAACTCTTCACTGGGGTCAGCAGGAAAGAGCAGTGGGGTCCCACAGGCTCTCACTCTTTGGAGGGTGCTGTCCAGTGCAGCTGGAGTGACTATGACAAAGAGTTTTGGCTGTGTCTTTCCAGAAGTACTCTACACTCCTCATTGGTACCTGCTTAGGCTCCCTGACGGTTGATCCCACCAGGATGCTTCTCTCATTGAATTGAATATGCTTGACACAAGACAAGTGTCACATGTAATCAATTGCAAAACTTCCATCCATATTTAATATTGGGTAACATAAAGTACTTTTGTGGTTTAGCCCCATTTGGCAGCTGACCACCACACAGCTGCTCGCTCACTTCTCCTCCCACACACAGTGAGGAGAGGGGGCTGTGGGGGCAGGAGACAAAGGCAAACCTCATGGGTTGGGATAAGGACAGTTTACTGGAACAGCACAAGGAGGGAGAAATAACAATAACAGGACTTTACAGCAAAACACACAAAACTGTGATGTACAATACAGTTACTCACCAAACTGCACAACTCAGACCATACAGCTCAGAGCTGTCCTGAAGCTGGACCATCCCCAAACTGCACATCCTTAACCCCACCAGCCCCTCTTTATGCTGAGCATGACGTCATGATATGGAATACCCTTCGGTTAGTTTGGGTCAGCTGTCCTGGCTGTGTCCCCTACCAGCTTCCTGGGTGCCTCCGGCCTTCTTGATAGCAGAGCAGCATGAAAAGCTGAAATGTCCTTGCCTGCTTGGCAGCAACTAAAAGCATCAGTGTGTTACCAACATTGCTCTTCCTAAATGCTGAACACAGCACTACTCCAGCTGCCAGAAAGAAAATTAACTCTATCCTAGCTGAAACCAGGACATGTACTTTAATTCAAAATTAGTGTATAACTAAGTAGACTCTAGTAATTTAACATAAATGAAAACTTACAGCATAAGGGGTAAGAATAGGGTAAATAAGGGAAAGGCAAGACAAGGATATTCCCACAATGGTAGTAGGATCTTCCCATGAGAACTGTCACACCAGCATCAGAATTCCTAAATTGAAAGGCTCCGCTATGCTCTGTTGTTGAAAAAAATAAAGCAATCCCATTCAGATTGAATAAGATAAGGAGCCTTATCTACAAAGAACATTAAAAAAACCCAATCTTTTCTTATGCTGAGAACGACAAGAGGTTAGCTAGAGCATTTTGTACAGTTTAAGGTGCTGCAGTATGAGAAACCTGTGGATCAATTAGGGAAAGTCCAGATGAGAACAATGAGGAAATCTAGAAAGGGACAACAGCCAACGGGAAAAAATTGAAGAGACACTTGAAAATGTATGCAGTGCAGAGAGAAATCAGGCCCTTTCTTTGGGATGATACATCACAGGATGTAAGAATTCAGCTTCCTGACTCACTGAATGCTATCCCTAGTAACAGATAATAAACCCTAGTAACAGCTGACTTTTAAAAGGACATTTTTCAGCTTCTACTCTGGATTAAAGGATGATGACCTCAAGAATTAATCTTCCACTGCTGCTCTGTTTCTTTGTAAATAGAATAATCTGCCAACTGCTACATTTACACTCCTTGACAAGTGAAAAAGACATCATTCTTTAAATATGTTGTTGCTTGTTGTTTGCCTTTTGATGGCTTTATCACTAACCAGTTAGTATGTGAGATTTTTTTCCAGTTATGCTGCTCACATCAAACCAGTAAGAAATAGCTGTAGTACAAGGATGCTGAGCTTATGGATACTGCAATGATTTAATTTTTACATCCAGAATCTTATTTAGGGAGGATTTTTTGAATACTTTTACAAGGTCACTAGGTCCTGGGAGTGGTGGCTGACACACCAGAGGGCTGTGTTGCCATTCAGCAAGACTTAGACAGGCTGGAGAGTTGTGCAGGGAGAAGTTTAATGAGATTTATCAAGAGCAAGTGTAGGGTCCTGCATCTGGGGAAGAACAACCCCGGGTACCAGTATAGGTTGGGGAGTGGTCTGTTGGAGAGCAGCATAGGGGAAAGGTGCCTGGGGGGGTCCCGGTGGACAGCAGGATGACCATGAGCCAGCAATGTGCCCTCATGGCTAAGAAGGTCAATGACATCCTGGGGTATATTAGAAGGGGTGTGTTTAGTAGATCAAGAGAGGTCCTTTCCCCCTCTACTCTGCCGTGGTGAGACTGCACCTGGAATACTGTATTCAGGTCTGGGCCCCTCAGTTCAAGAAGGACACAGAATTCCTTGAAAGAGTCCAACACAGGGCCACCAAGATGATGAAGGGAGTGGAACACCTTCCTTATGAGGAGAGGCTGAGGGAACTGGACCTCTTTAGCTTAGAAGAGACCGAGAGGTGACCTTATTAATGTTTATAAATATGTAAAGGGCAAGAGTCAGGCGGACAGAGCCAGACTCTTAGTGATGGCCAGTGATAGGACAAGGGGCAACGGGTGCAAACTGGAGCATATGAGGTTCCATGTGAATGTAAGGAGAAACTTTTTCACTGTGAGGGTGACAGAGCCCTGGAACGGGCTGCCCAGGGGGTTTGTGGAGTCTCCTTCTTTGGAGACTTTCAAAACCCGCCTGGACATGTTCCAGTGTGACTTAGTCTAGGTGATCCTTTTCTGGCAGGGGGGCTGGACTAGATGATCTTTTGAGGTCCCTTCCAACTCCTAACATTCTGTGATTCTGTGATTGATAGCCAGAGGGAAGAAAGAGGCATTTTTAAATATGTTTTCCAAAAATGCCTCTGGGCTTGTAGGTGTCCAGACTGTTACAAACATGGAAGCTTTTATTCCAGGCTTTAACTATGTTCTGCCACCCCAACCCTGCAAACTCTATGGGCACTAAATAGAAAGATTTCAGATCAGGGGATCTAGATCAGGTAAGCATCTTGCATGACAGAGACTCCATGCACATTGTTTTACACTGAACTCTCATTGGAGCAAGTATTCTGTACGAGTCCAACCTCACTAAGTCTTTGAGAAGTTAGTTTCTCACTAATAAAGTACATTAACTACCTCTCATATACTCACCTCTGAACAGTGCTCTCATGTATGCCATACAGTCTTTCTTCCATTACCTAAATTTCAATTCTACCCATGTAGGAGCTTGAGCTACCACAATGGGCCTGAATAAAGAAAAATCCTTCTTTGAGATCATTGGCTACTCAGAACATATAGCAAATCTAAATATAAGCCTAAAGGTGTGTTAATTTCAATTATTTGCCTGAAATGTTAATGGATATTTAGGGGGGTGTGAGAAGGAGGGAAAAGCTCAATGCAACAAAACATGACAATTTAAAAGAAAAAAACCCACAAAGGATATTTCACTTTTTGTGATCTAAGCGAATGACAAATAAGTGTCTAAGGACACTATTTTTAAAGAATTCAGTTCCTAGAAAAAGACAGTAACTTACATGTCCATAAGCCAAAAATTCTGAGTAGGATTTACCCTAATCAAAGCATTAATGCAGCTCTGTCTTTGTAGAATTCTTGCTTATCTGTGGGAAATAGTACTGTAGCAGAAAGTAGTAAATTTTGGCAGTGTAAGTGGACATTGGGGAAATGATAAAATATATTTCAAAAACCAAAACATGTAAAAAATGCTTCAGTTGTCATTCTGTTTTGATTACCTTTTTTTTTCTTCCTTGAAGTCAGTATTCAGCTTTTCTAGTCTCTGCCAATCACACCACCAGTCTTGTTTTACACTCAGCCAAGCATACTCCAAAAAAAGTCTCCTGCTAAGCCTATCTCCATAAAAAAAAGACTTTTGTTTGTCTTATACCCTTGTGTTCAGGTACAGATGTACACAGAGCAGGCTGTGGCAGGGAAGATCAGATGCATTTCACTTCCTTGATTAGCACCGAACAGGCTGCTAGAGTCAGGAACTTGATTTGGTTTTCCCCATATAAGTATCCCCATCAAGACACTCTAGAGTACTCTACCCAGCTGCAAGCAGCAGGTCTGAAAGGTTTTTGTTTCCCTCCAGCTTTGTATCATCTCCTCTGGCCCACTGAGGATGTCTCAGATTCATAAATTTAAACATCTAAAATCATTTTAGACAGCCAAAGGTAACTGAAACACTGCCAACAGCATGTTTACATTAAGGTGAAGTTGTTTTCTGGGCTCAGAGCAGTGAAGAGAGGCTTATTTAGGCACATCTGGGATGTGCTGAAAAAGTCAGGAGAAAAATTCATAGCACAGGCAGGAAGGAAAAAACCTAGACTGCAATATTGAGCAACAGAACAAAAGCAAATCTTGGAAGTACTTTTATTCTGATATCAGATACCTACAAATTAGGACAGGGGAAACACTGTGAAGGCACTGAGTGGTCTCCCTGACCACCAGCAGCACATCAGAGGTCTCCTGGAAGGCCAATGACCAGTGCAATGTTTGTAGGTTATCAGCTTCAGAGGGGCAGGATGCATAGGTGAGGGAGTAGTGCTGTACATGAAATACCACAGTTCACAAGAAAGAAGAAACACCTTGAAATCTCTATGGGTAGAAATCTCATAGTCTAAGAGAAAATGCATAATACTAAAGCTGTTCTACCGAGCCCATTTTGGAGTTGTAGTAATGATCAGGGTAAGTCCAGTGACACTAGAGAAGCTGTGAATTTTGAAGAGTTAATGATAATGAGAGATTTCAGATGCCCAGTTCAAGACTGCTTCCTCAACCAGTTGCACTCAGGGCCTGACATTTACAGAAATTGTATCATTGTAGCTCTGGAGTAAGGGTCCTTCTGAAGAGTTAAAATTGGTTCAAGGAGCAAAAGTAGTTTCACTAGGGGAGTCCCTTGGCAGTTCCTCCTGGGACTGGTTTTAGTTGACATCTTAAACAGTGATCTGATGAGAGGAGGATCTAATGAAATCTCCAAGTCAGGAAATGATACTAAGGCCTTTCAGGTAGTGAAATGCTGAGTGAATGGGCAAAAAGGGACAAGTGAGTTTCAGCACAGAAAACCAGGAGCTGATGCTTCTAAATAGAAATTATGTGAATCATTGGCTTAGTCTGCAGCAGCAGCCTGGAGAGTCACTAGAGTGCTCTGTGTCACCAGAAAGGGTATGGAGAACAACAAGGTCGAAATCAGTTTGCCATTATTGAAAATGTTGCCCCTGCCTTTGACACACGTGGCCTTCATGACTAAAGGGTGCAAGGGAGGCAAAGAGCAGAGAAAGGGTCTTAAAATGATCAAGAAGATGAAGTAGCTGTCATAAAATAAGATAATAAAACCCCTCGGACACTTACATTTTGAAAGAAGGCTAAATGGAATATTCATGAGGTTTATGAAGTCATAATAGTCATAGTTAAAAAGAACACAAAAGCATTTTTCACCATATCCACACAACTGTATCTGCAGGCACTCACTAAATTAGTAGGAGGTTAGTATTAAATAGCTAAAATTAATTACATTTTTTACATGAAGGATAGTGAACTTCTGGAGCTTGTTGCCACAGGAATTTGTGGAGGCAGGCAGTATCAGCAGCTTTAAAGGGGGATTAGATGAATTCAAGGCCATCAGATCCATGAACAGATACTTTTGGACTAAAAATTGTTCTCAGAGTAGGAAATATTTTTTCTTTACTGTTCTGTATGGTATTCTGATGGTTTATGCTTGAGGCATTGCTCTTGGTTGGGCTTTCATAACTGGCAGCCTTACAGTTATCTGCAGCATATGTACATTTGCTCAAACAAATATCATTGTTCATGCCAGTATGAGTTGGGAGCAAAAAGCACAACAAGCTTTACAAAGCAATAGAAAGTTTAGAAGCTTGGAAGCCAAGTAGACAATCTGGAACAGAACAGTGAAGACTGTCAAGCAGATGTACTTTATCTAGGCCCCCACCTCCAACAGTCCCTGAACTGCTGGATCCACATTGTATATTCCTTGCTCTGTTGGCAGAAGTTCTTCAGAACAGAAATTCCCTGAGCTGAAGTAGTTGGAGGCCAGGAGAATACTTGGGGGAAATATCTCACACATTTGCCCTCTGGGCTTCCCCTGGACTCTGTTGTAAAAAGATACTGGGCTAGGCAGACCCTTGATCTGAGTCACCATGGTTCTTCCTGCCTTGACTGGTGATCCTGCCATAATCTGTATATTGACTACAGCAATAGAACATGCTAAGATTAATTTTGTAATTAAATTTACTGATCTGTTGAAGCCAGCCAATGGCTGATGATATTTCTTTGCACCAGTGCAGTGATTTAGTTTCTGACTATACTATGCGCCCACTCATTCAGTTCCCCCTGGTGGGATGGGGGAGAGAATTGGAAGAGTGAAAATGAGATAACTTGCGTGTTGAGATAAAAACAGTTTAATTGGACACACTTTTGTATATGGTTAAAGATACTGCTAATAATATATATTAATCCTGTATACACAAGTGATGAACAGCATAAATTTCTTTCCATGCAAAGTCAATGCTACACAATGCTACACAGTGGTACAATGTTACATGCCCACCTGTTGCACAACACAACCCCCTCCCCAAACTGCCCAGCCTCTCAGCCCACACACACAAGCAAAGCAGAACAAAGAACTTATTCACTCCTTCCCATTGGCAGGCAGGTGTTCAGACATCACCCCAAAGCTGATTCTCCGCAAGACCCCCAGCTGCCACAACAGGCTCTCAGCCACCACCCTCCACCCCCCACCCCCCCCCCCCCAGTTATAAGCAGAAAATGACATTGTATGGTATGGAATATCTCTTTGACCAGCCTGGGTCAGATGTCCTGGCTGTGTCCCCTCTCAGCTTCTTGGTTATCCCTCAACTTTTCATTAACAGGCAAACACAAGAAGCTGAAAACTCCTTGACTGCTTGGTAACAAGTAAAAACATCACTGTTATCAATGTGATTCTCATCTCATTCTTAAAGAAAATTAACTCTATCCCTGATGAAACCAGGACAAGCAATCAATTCAACCGGTTGAGGTTGTTAAGAGTTTTACATGTTGAAGCAACTTCTGGAAGAGAATGTGTACAAACCTTGTTGGTTGTCTATCAGCAATAACATTTAGTCATTTTTGGAGGTGCTACGTGGTAGTTTTTAAAATGCAATGGTTATTTTCTTTATTGCTATTTTGATCCTCAAAAAGTCATGTTCCATGACTGGCTTATATATTGTTATTTTTAGTATATTTTAAACTGGCACATTTTTCATCTGAATGTCATTGTGCTTATATAACATGCTGAATGTAGTGGTTTGTAGCTGATTAAAACACATTCAAATAACATTTTCCTTTAAATCACACAGTTAAATAGCTTGCAGACCACTCTATAATTACGAGTTCACTTCTGTCTTACATCAAGCCCCATATTTCAGACACCAGGTCTTGACAAAGATGAAGAAATAAGTGTTGACTCAACACACAGATGGAGACCCAAAGCCTGGAGATACTACGTGACTTGCTCAAAATTGCTCAGGGAGCAGCAGAGGATCTAAATTATTGCTAGATCTCTTGGGTCCTGAACCACAACCAAAACATCGCCTTCCCTCTTCTCACCACATCTATTTAAGCCACGGCTTCCCATTTTAGTCTTCTGCAACTACATTCCTAGGGAAACCCAAGGGAATCTATCTTTTTTTGTGCCTTCCTTCTGCGTGTAGGTGTGCTGGCAGACGGGTGGGCGAGCAGCAGATGCCGTACTTCTGACTGGGTGGGACTGTGCAGTAGCCAGAGAGCAAGGCTGCCAAGCTGCTCCCTGCAGACAAGGGTCAAAGCCTGCATGTATCCAGCAAATGTCCAAATGAGGATGTTGACAGAGAAACTTCTGTAACAAGAAGCATTTATTTTGGCTCCTCCTCTTCCTTACGCCACCACAGTGACTCTTCATGGTAAACCAAACTTGGGAAGAGACAGAAACACTGAACACATGTAAAAATGCAGTTTCATCCACAAAGAGGGTTTTTCAGACTTTCTCTGGGGTCAATGCATTATTTGCTTGCTCTGAACAATATTGCCCCTAACAATACAGACATTGTTGGAACAATACAGACGCAGACAGAACAATTGCTCTTAACAATGCAGGCACTTAAAGTTGTCAGCAATGCACTGCTAGAGAGGCTAGCAGAGTTAATGAAAAAGGAAAACTCTGCCACCTCAGACTGTTTCCTTAGAAGTGAAATTACGTGCCCAAAGAAGTATTTCCAGAAGCTAACTTTGATCTAGCAACTCGAGAATCCATCAGTGCTTCCCTGCTCCAGAGGAGAGGCTGAAAGCACTAACCTGAAATGCAACAAGTTGCTGGAGGAAACTGTCTCCCTTCTTTGCTTATAGAGATGATCATTTGGTGAAAGCACCTCCCCACGTGTAACACAGGCCTTTGGACATAATCCCAGGCCTTCAGGCCTTAGTGAAAAAACTGTGCAAACTCCAGAGGGACCCCTGGGACCCTAAACTCATTGGGCAGCCTGCTGGATCCACATGCAGGAGAGGGGTTAACCCACCATCCTTGCAGAAGATACAGAGGTTTGAACTCTTTTCCCACTCACATGGCGCTCTCATGTCCGTATTATCCTTCCACATCAGAGTACATCATGTGGGATACATTAGACATTTAGTAACTTTATGTCACACATTCCTCTCTGTGCCCAATCCTTAGAGCACATGGATAATTGCAAGTTCGCACAATGTGCCATTAGACACCAAAAAATACTCCTGACAAATGTACTACCTCTGATTTATCTTACAGATCGCCAAGAAACATGGAAAACTGGAGTCAGGACAGAGAGACCCATTCATCCCCTTCCACTCTAATGACTGTCTATCTATTTTGCTCATGGATCTTCATTGAATGTCCCTCACAACCCGGTGATATTTTTTTCAAAGGGCACACAGTTTTTACTCAAAGGTTTAAACTGTGATGGATTACATGTTCTTAGTTATAGTGTTTTAATAGTTAATTACCTTACTGTCATAGTGCCATGTGGGTTTACTTAGCTTTAATTACCAACTGCTGGATCTTTTGTTTTCTTTTTTAAGCTGCTGTGCTTTTTAAGCAAATGTAATTTAAGCAAATCTGCTTATGGAGAAGAAATTCAAGAAATGATGGGACATGAACATATGGTAGTTACTGGACAGCATCCTTTTGTAGGTGATTTGACTTATAATACCGTGACCTGCTTCTAGGTTTCAACCTACAAAATTATGCAAAACAGCAGTACCACGTAGTGATTACCTGAAAATTTATGTAGTTTTGTGATTCTTTTGGGGTGAACTTCAGCTCAGAAACTCAGGGAGACAAGATTACTTTTGAGAAGTAGAATGTAAAGTACCATGCCAAAGGAGAGCCATAGCTCAGGACAGTCAACCCATGTCCTTCACTGCCATTTGAAAACCACATCCTGTGATAATTTTGTGTTTGAAAAACAACTGCATTTTTACAAGAATTCCTTAGCTCAGCAGCTCAAAGGTTTTGTTAATTATTGGTTGTTAGTCTTAAAATAAAAGGCCATACACATTTCATATATGTGTATACATAGATATGCATATACATGTTTGCATAAAAAAAGATTGGTTCTTAGTGCAATTGGAGAGAACAAAGAAAGTAACACTTGCAGAAGCATTCGAATTAGGAACCAGGATAGGTGGCATGTCATTTTTAAGTCAGGTGCTAAAATACCGTAGTAAGCTAATATGAAGCCAACTGAAATCACAGAGGAAACCTAACTCTCTTATCTTGAATAATGGCTCTATATGGCTTAAGTTTCTGTTAAGAAAAAGGTTAGTCAATGGATCCCTTCTTCCAACTTACATGACTTCCCAGTTACACTCTCCCCACCAAGAACTGACAAACCATTGCTGGTGAGCAGTCTAGAGATGAGAGGTATCAGGAATTGACTGCTGGGCCTTTCAGGTCCCAAGGATGCCTGTGCACTGCTGTTAGAAATGACAAAAGGTCCTAAAAACAGAACTTAAGGTAGACAAGTAGTGAAGCAGTAATTTATTATACATTCTTGCAAGAACGGGTGACCCAACAAAGCAGGCACACTTTTGGTCAGTGCCTGCAGCCTTTTTATACCATACATCTATACATATTCATCACCTGTCCCGCTTTGTATTAAGATGAGTTCAAAGAGGTGGTTTCCATAAACTCCTCCCAGTTGCGTCTGCGCGTTGTCCTGTGGTAGTGGTCGTCGGGGGTCTCAGCGATGAAGGCTCCCGAGTCTTCCTCAGGTTGAACCTTTCACCTCCTTCCTCTGTTTAACTATGGATTTTACAGGCTCAACCCAGGCGCCCCATCCACAGCAGTACACAGTATAATACACATGGCATGTCTGGGATATTCCCACTTCCATTGGTGAAGTAAATTAAAATGCATGAGTCCTTTTGTCTGGGACAACTGCTTACTGGCAAGTAGTTGTCTTTATCTTAACTTTCCCGGCAACTGACATGGCCTAGGGCTGAAGGAAGTCAAAGCTCCATACAGGTTTCAGATTGCACATGTTAATTTTGTGAAAGGTTTGTTCACTCCTGATCAAAATTATTAGATTTATCGAGACCCCACATCGTTTTTCCTGTTTGACTTGATGTACAATCAACATGATTGAAGCCTGTTCGTTGAGCCTGATTTCCTTAAATTCCAGCCCATGTCCTCAGTCAGGATTTAACCCCTTATCTCATTGTCCAGGATCATCTGTATCTTTTAGCAGAGCTATATACTCAAATTGAACCCTTGAGAACAGTATTCCCCCTTATTTTATATGCTATCCTAAATTCTCTACACAGGATTCCTGATGAGGCAGCCTAAGTCCTTTAAGTCAGTAAAGAATACAATAACATTTTTCAGTTTGCAAAAGCAACATTTCTTAGCACTTTCCACACTGCCTAGTTGCAGCTGGGGCAGCAGTTCCTCAAAAATTTTCACCCAAAGTGGAGAGCTGGAGAACTTCTGTAGTAGACTGAACTGACAAAAATACAGTGGATAAAACAGAGAAGTGAGTGAAGCCCAGTCTGAAGGCTGAGCCCTGTCTCCCCCCTGCAGAGAGGCAGCCTTGTTGCAAGCTAAGGAGGAACCTCTGATGAGGTCATACAAACTAATGCAACAAACTTCAAAGTAGCCCCACAAAAGTCATAGTCTGCAACTGTCAGCAGAATGAACTGATTAAAAAGCACTAATGTACAAACTGAAGCAAAAATTTGAATACACAAAAGTAAGCCTCAGGGACCTTATTTGGTGGCTGTGATTTGAGGCATATATTAAAAATGGGGAGGAAAAAACCCAGAACCCTTCACTATGCTTTGTCTTGACTCTTGAAAGCTAAAAGTCGCCATAAGGTTGTGCTTGCTATGATCCAGATTTCCCCAGAATAGCAGCCCTATTTATTCCTTCAATTTCAGGTATCAAAAAAGGAGGTGCAGAAAATAACCAAATAACAATCACCTGCTCTGCATGCATTAATGTTCTGGCATGGACAGCAGGTCGAGGGATGTGATTCTGCCCCTCTACTCTGTTCTAGTGAGGCCCCACCTGGAGTGCTGCGTCCAGACTTCATCCAGCTCTGGGGTCCCCAGTACAGGAAAGACATGGAGCTGTTGGAGCGAGTCCAGAGGAGGGTCACAAAGATGATCAAGGAGCTGGAGCACCTGTCCTATGAAGACAGGTTGAGAGAGTTCAGCTTGTTCAGCCGGGAGAAGGCTCTGGGGAGACCTAATTACAGCTTAACAATACTTAAAGTGTTCCTACAATAAAGTGTGAGAGGGAGATCACAGAATCACATAGGATCACAGAATCATTTAGGTTGGAAAAGTCCTCCAAGATCATCTAGTCCAACTGTTCCCCTACCACCTATATTACTCACTAAATCATTACTTTAAGTACCTCATCCAATCTAACCTGACCCTCCCCTGGTTCAACTTGCAGCCATTCCCTCTTGTCCTATCGTTACTTATCTGCAAGAAGAGACTGAGCCCCAGCTCACCACAACCTCCTTTCATATAGGTGTAGAGAGCAATAAGGTCTCCACTGAGACTCCTCTTCTCCAGACTAAACAGTCCCAGTTCTCTCAGCTGCTCCTCATAAGACTTGTGTTCCAGACCCTTCACCAGCTTCATTGCCTTTCTCTGGACATGCTCCAGGGCCTCAATATCTTCCTTGTAGTGGGGGTCCCAAAACTGAACACAGTACTCGTGGTGCGGCCTCACCAGAGCTGAGTGCAGGGGGATGATCACCTGGTCCTGCTGACTATGCTATTCCTGATGCAAGCCAGGACGACATTGGCCTTCTTGGCCACCTGGACACACTGCTGGCTCATGTTCAGGTGAGAGTTAAACAATACCCCCAGATCCTTTTCCTCTGTACAGCTTTCCAGCAATCCTGCCCCAAGCCTGTAGAGTGGCCTAGGGCATGTAGTGATAGGACAAGAGGTAATGGCTTCAAGCTGAAAGAGGGAAGGTTTGGATTAGACATTAGGACTACATTTTTTACTATGAGGGTGGCAAGGCACTGGAACAGATTGCCCAGAGAGGTTGTGGAAGCCTCATCCCTACAAGTGTTGAAGGACAGGTTGGATGAGGCTTTGAGCATCCTGGTCTAGTGGAGGGTGTCCCTGCTCGTGGCTGAAGGTTGGAACTAGATGGTCTTTGATGTCCCTTCCAACCAAAGCCATTCTATATTTCTATTATATAAAAAATCTTGTGCTGAAACAGAGACATCCTAAACAGAATTGCTGGGTTCAGTGCACCCAACTTAAGACTCTTTATGTATGTGTGGTCCTGACTATACTTCCAGTTGCTGGCAGGGAAAAGGGCAATGGAAATCCTTAAATTGCCTACACAGCAGATTAAACAGTCTGGTTTCACAGTAGCTTTAAGAAACTTGCTTGCAGACCTTGAGATCCCAAGACTGAGCAGGAAAGCAGGACTTTGCTTGCATCATATCGTCATTAAATATGTACAGTGGTATTGACAAAAGCCAAACATCCAAAAATTGACTACATTTCCTTCAGGCAATTCATGCCAGATGCCATCAAGTGACTTCTAGTGGTGCCTTACTCAGAAAAAAGGATTAGCTGGATCATCCCTGAAAGGGTCACAGCTCATTCCAACATAAAAAATGCCACAAAGACAATATACAATATTGTCATGGCTTAACTCCAGCTGGCAACTAAGCACCACGCAGCCACTCACCCACTCCTCCTCAAGGGGATGAGGAGGAGAATGGAAAAAAACCTCACGGGTTGAGATAAAGACAGTTTAATAGGTTAACAAAAGAAAGGGCTTATTTTTATTGCAATTATTATTAATTATAATACTTATATATACAAAACTAAGTGATACACAAATGCAATTGCTCACCACCCACAGAGGAAAAGAAAAACGAGGCCCAGTTTGTTTCTAAGCAGTGAATCTGCCCGCCCCAGCTAGCTTCCCCAGGTATATATGGAGCATGACAATATATCATAGAATCATAGAATATGGTAGAGAATATCCCTTTGGCTGATCTGGGTCAGCTGTCCCGGCTTTGCTCTCCCAGATTCTTGTGCACCTGGTGGGTGTGTGGGAAGCTTAAATGTCCTTGACTTAGTCTAGACACTACAACTACCTAGCAACAACTAAAAACATCCTTGTGTTATCAATGTTATTGTTATACTAAATCCAAAACACAGCACTGTACTCACTACTAGAAAGAAAATTAACTCTACCTCAGCCAAAACCATTTTAAACATATCTTAAACTACGTGGTTTCAGAAATTAAGGAATATAGTTGGGAAGACCCCAGCAGTGATGTTGTAGTTTGATTCAATCTTTGATATGTTGTACAGCAGGAAGGAATTACTAAAAATGCTGTCATGTATATAAAGCTTTGCTTCTACTGACTAGTTGCCTCTTTCTTTTTGGTGTATCTTCAGAGTGCTTTAAAAAATAAATTCAATTAGGCTTAAAAATATACATTTTGAATTATATTTCTGTCATTGACACGATACGTCTAGGATAGGAAATTCAAAATCTGACTATTAAGCCAAACAATTTTTTTCAAGGAACTTACAGTCCAACTTAGATGTAGATTTAGGAGCCAGATACCCTTAATTTCAAAGTGTCATTGTGGTTTTAGGCAATTTCAATTGCAAAAAGATGGACAACTATGTGCATGGGTATGGTAAAAGAAAAATCTCTCCATGGTTTGGAGGTCACTGAAACTAGTGCTCCAGGCCTCTGTCCCTTCCGTCTGTTCTGGTTTTCCCACCGTTAGTACTTCAGGGGCATGTATCAAAGGTAGGATAATGTTGCACATAATAAGGAAAAAATATTGGGTTTTCCCCAAATGGACACCTATTTGTCTGCTGCTGGAGATAACTATCACTGGGAATAAATCAGTGTATGCCTTTTCTCTGTCCTACATCCACTGACTCATGCATCAACTGCACAGATATCCTGTTCTCTCCTCTCTCCTCACACTCAGCCCTGACCACACCAAACACTTCTTTCACAACAGCTAGACAATGGGAGTGCAGGGATCAGATAAATTAGAAATGTCCTTCTTTCCTTAAATCTGTGGAAAGACTCAGACTGGATCCACACAGAAAAGGGAAATGGGAGTGGTAGGGAGGCAGAGAGGAGAAACTGCCCCAGGAAAACCATCCGTGGGGAATAGAATCAAGTCTGGAGATGTACCAAGAGATGTGCAAAAAAGATAAAAAGAGTACAGCCTCATTATGAAGCAGACTTTTTCTGTAGAGCTAGTGGCAGCCCACACAGAGCACAGGACCAGGAAAGACACAAGGAAGATGCAGGCAAGCCTGATGTTTCTTCCCAGGAATGTCAATGTGCACCAGGCCTAGCTGCTTCATCCAAGGTCACAAACACAAATCTGCATCCTGTCACAAGGCTACTCTGCCTCTACGGGTTTGGTTTTTGCCTGAGGCATTGCCAAAGGAAGCAGTACCACACAGAAATCAGGATAGTAGTCAAGAAATGTTACATCTGAAAGAAAGACCCACCCACTCACTGAGCTGCTTTTCTGCATGCTGAGAATAGGGGCTTCCATCCTGGTTACCACTTCACAAGTTCTCAGTAATTAGTCAGAAAGGCACAAACACATCCTGAGGACCTATTAAACTCTACCTTTTCCAGTTGATTCTATAACTGATGGAGATGGGGAGAAGCAACACAACCACCAACATCCTAGCTTATGTAGCAAAAAGATTTCATGATAGTTGGGCTCAAGACTGTAGGAAATTTTAATCTGATGATTCTATACAGAAGGAGTCACCCTCCAGCAATAAAGAAGCTCTTCTGAGTGAGAAGGCAAAAGGACAGAGCTGAGGGACTGTAGCATGCATCTCAGGGAAGACCGTGTTGGGCTGCAGAACGAGAAATGCCAGCTAGCTGAGCTCTGCATAGTTGCTTTGGCCCATCTTGACTCCCAGGAAAAGCTCTAAGGTTACAAATACCGCTCCAGTTAGTCAGTGTCCAATGAAGTTTTTCCAAATCTTTGTATGACACATGGCAAGAAAATCCTCACCCCAGGGGACTCCCTTAACTGGACTCAAGGTCCATGGCTGAGAACATAAGATTGGATTTGACTCCACACCACTGAAAACTATGGCTTTCATGGAAGACTCAAAGTACCCCCATTTTTCCAGGCATTAGTTTGTACAAGTTTTATGTACCTGGATTGCACACTTATGCCCACTGGGCTTGAGCCACAGGCCTAACCTGATTGTGGGCAACAGCCTTTATGGGTAGGGGAAGACAGCAGTTAGTTACGTGTCCTAAACTGACTCTGAAAAGGGCACAAGCTCCTGTTTCCTGATCCTTCTGCGCACTGAAAGGAACTCCTAGAGCTCAGCCCCAGTGCAGCTGTATTTGCTTTGAACTGTGACTTTAAGGCTCATTTCAGATTCATGTGATCAGGGTTTGCATGTGGGAAAAAGCTGATTCTCACCCCCACATTCATTCTGTGTTCACGTATATTCCAAATCATCCATAAAAGGTCTGCAACATAATCGTTACGCTAGTCAAATATGAAAGACAGTCTTGCAATATTTTACTCACTCACACTGCCTGTGTGAGTCATCTTTTATTTTAAACAGTAAGCAACAGCATTGGTTGTCTGTTGTTTTCACCACTGATGGAAGAAGAGATTAATAGATTTTCTGTGACTGTAAGGCATATTCTCCTTCAGTGTCACTCTTCTCGTGGCAGCCAAAGTGTTTCCTTTTGATCCTATTTCGTTTGATTTTCTCAGAATCTGGGTGCTTGCTGGACATAAAAAGCACCTGGTACAAATGCAACACCTCATAATTAAATTTGTCTGCAATTTTACTTTTCAAGTTTGAATCAAACAGCAATGATAGCTGGCTGCACTGCTGGAGAGTTCTCCATTAATTCCCTGAACAATTAATAATTGTCAAACAGATATTGCCCACTGCGGTGTGACCAACTGTTGATACACAATGTCTAGTACTCCTCTCAGCAGCAATGATCACACTGGTAACCATCCAAGCTCAAATTTCTTCTGTCATATTTAGAAACATGCAATAAAGCTGGAAATTGTTTCTGTGTTCCTGAAGCTGAGATTTATAAACCGGATTACAGGATGGAAGAAACTAATTGCTAATCATTTTGGGGACACTTATAAGCAAGGAGCAACAGGTTTCCCATCTTTTCACTCCTGTTCATTGTACACAATAAACCCCTTGGCAATATCTTATCTAGTTAAGGTGTCCCTGCTAACTACAGCAGGAGGTTGGACTAGATGACCTTTAAAGGTCCCTTCCTACCTAACACATACTATGATTCCATGATCTGAAGCATTGCCAGTAGTTATTTTAAGGGTTTTTTTAAACTAGCATGAGTAAGAGGTTACAGATGCTGAATGCAGTTTACATCCTACTTAAATGTGCCATTGATATGCTCACCTGGAGATGTAAGTGGATCCTCCTCAAGATTACTCATGGAGAAATAGTTTCAAGTGTAGCAAACAGCTGTCCTCCAGGCCACTGTATCTCACAAAAAGATCAACAAATTCTTAATTCTTCTGGTTATATCTTATGCAATATTTTCTACTTGCCTTTTCTATCTGTACATTTAAGATTCTTCGCAAATATTTTACCAGTAGTCTAGTTTGCTCCAGGGAGCAGAATTCTTCAGGTCTTTGTTTTGTATTTTTTTTAATGGGAAGATGGGAAAGTCAAATTCAAAGCACTCATTGTCTCTTAAATATTATACATAAAATTAATATGACACCTAACTTAATTTGAGACCTGTGCTAATTCATCAGTGTGACATTATGTTGGACTTTAATAGATTATTTCAGTACCTATGGGTGCATACATAGAAATCTATCGTGTGTGGTTTTGCAGCTGCCTCAGTACCTGCATACTTTCTGGCCTTCATTGTATTTACTGTACTATATTTATTCACTGAGCCTCATCCCCACCATGGCAGACACCGTACAATGTAATTCTTTCCAAAGACACTCTCTGGCTACTGACTTTGCCAGTATCAGAATCGTCCCATGAGACTCCCCTCCTGACACTTACCAATCTTACTCAAAACTCATTGCATTTGTGGGATTACTTAAGTCTGGTTCAGGCAGTGTACTCCTGATTTCCAGTCCCACTGTATTTATGACCATTTTCAGAATGACTCTTCCCCTTTGCTGAGATTTACCGGTTCCTGCCCAATATACTTCCAGCCAGCAAAGTTTTTGTTACTTTTTAATAGCTGAGGGGTTGGATCACAGTGAAACTCAGCACTCTGGAGGACCGCAGCAGGTTGGGTAATGGCATCTTTTTGTCTGTGTGACTTGGAATTGAAAAAGCTGAAGCTTTGAACTCTGGCCCATCCACTGCATTTCCTGGTAACTACAACAGACATGGACCATTTGTGAACAGCTCAGACCTTTGGACGCCACTTACATACACAAGACTTAATCCAAAATGCAGTACAGTCAATGGAAAGACTTTTGGTTGACTTCCATTCTCTCTGGACCAGGAATACTTCATGGGTCTAGAGCATACATGCTGGTTTTTGCTGTGTTTTCTCCACGTAGTAGCAGCACATATATACTGCCTCTGCAAATCTTTTCCAATTAATGGTCCAAAATAAAGACCCGAGTGCTTTAGCACAGTTTCCTTCTTCATAGCAAACTTCCAAAGAAGCATAGACAGCAGCTGAGAGTCACCACACCCAAAACAACAAGCCAGTGAGTAGCAAATGTTCAGTAAATATAATACAGGAGCTATAACACACAGCAAAACAAACAAACAATCAAACAGACAAACAAGCTTTAAAACAAGATTCCCATTATGAAGATGTGTTTGCAGAAATACAGATCTGTTTCTGAAACCAGCAATCAGAACTTCCAGGAATATTAGCATGAGAATTATGGGGCACTTTACAAGCCATAGATGCAATTCTTTGGTATGTATATAAAATATAAATTATTTATTTCAATCTGTAGTGGAAGTCATTGGTTGTTTTCACTGACAAAAGTTCTTATTAGATCAACATTAGGTTGTAAAATAGTCAAGGGATGTTTCATTAAATATAACAATTGAACTGAGCTCCTGTAAGAATGAGACAACTTGGCAGACTGCAAACTTTTGGCTCTTTGCACAACCTGTGAGTTTCCTGGAGCTATTAAGAAAGGAGAGGAGAGCAGAGGAACTTCTGTGCCTGGCAGACCTGGGCTAGTACTTTTTGGAGAGCAGCAATCCCGGAGCCTCCATTAGTATAGTACTGCTGCTGTGAACAGCAGCTGTGGTCCTGCTATATCTGTACCCCAAATGATGACAGCAGTGTCACTAAAATGGCATGTGGCTCAGAATGTACAACCAGGGCCACCTCAGAAGCACAAGGAAAAATTAGGTTTTCAATAGTAATAGAACAGCTTGCCCTGACACAACCTCCAAATAGCCCCTCAGGGCACTAGGACCAGAGGAGACAAGCCCCCTTCCCTGCACACTAGGGTTGTGGACACTAGGTAGCTCTGGTAGCCAGCCAGTGGATGTGCAGCCACTTCTACCAACTTGCCTCACTGTTGATCCCCACTGAGGAAGACCTGACTCTTGCTGTAGGATTGGGACGTGGAGGCTGAGCAGTTAGCACAAGTGACTCGTCTAGTCAGCCTAGCTAAGACAAAAACTAGGCAGATTCTACTGTGAAACAAATGTGTGTGTGTGTGCAGGTGCATTGTGATTGCAAGTTCTTTAAGTTCGTGATGTCCTGCCCCCACCAGCCTGACACTGGTTTGGTTATGCAAAGCTCTGTCTAACCTTATAGTGCTTTCACAAGCGGTTTTACAGCCCAGATTTATTCCCATTACCCTCTTTGTTCATCATAAATCTGAACACATTTGAAATACAGTTTCTGAACTCTTTGGGGATGCAAAAATAAGAATAGGGTAGGAAAATACAAGAATCAACCTGGGTTTCCAGTTGCAGTCACAACATTGAGCAATCCAGACCACTGACCGTTCCATACAAATACTGGATTAGTGCCAAGGAGGATTATGATATCACATCAGAACATCAGAAAGGTTAAGATGATAAAGAAAAGATTGAAAGAGAAGAGGACTACAAATATAAAGGACAATGTTTGTTTTTCTTTTAAAAAATATTTCTTGGGAACCCAACACTCTGCAAGGACAGACTGTACTGGCGTCGGCAAACAAAAAGCAATGGGAAAACCCAGTAAGTCAACTTTCAACCACATAAACAAACGTCTCTAGGCATGACATCATAACCCATAAAAGCCTTCAGTGCTAGGGTTTCATTCTGCTTTAAGACCATTATGAGCATTAATTTTAGACATGTCATGTTGCAAAACCCCAGGGGGGGAAATGAAAACAAGGAATCAAGATTTTCCTCTATTCATCTGAGTATCTGAAGGCAGTGTTTCCCACCAGCTGACATAACATATTTCAGTCTTTTTCCTGAAGAGCAGTGTAGCTAGAAAGAGTTATGGGGTATGGGTAGTGCTCCTGGCAGAGATGTGAACTGATGGTTTATCTTCTGAAGGATCAGATGCTTTTTTTTGACAGTATATTGAATGTAGTACAATTCTTCCCTCCCCAAAGCTTTGTGGTTGTGATAAACCAAGCTCTCACTGAAAGTACTGAATTTACTTCTCCAGAAAGAATAATTCCAAGATAAAGTCAAAATAGTATGTTGCAACTGAGCAATGATCTGCCACAGAGTGACGAACCACTGAAAGATAGCTGTCAATGATCTTCCTTGGATCATTGCCATAGAGAGGGTACTTGTCTAACAAACACCTCTTTTGAGAAGATGAGTAGGTTTCCCCTTGGTTCAGTCACTTGTGTTCCAGTTAGAGCTGAAGTCCATTCCCCAAAACGCTTACTGGGTGGCAGCTAATGAATAATCTAAAAGCAGAGCATTTCAGTGAGAAAGAGGTTGTTGATCATTCCTTTTAGTCCCTTATAATCAAGGAGGAATGTAAAACAGGACAGAAAGACTTGAATTCATTACTGAATTGCTTTTTTTAGGTCTTATAAAAATCTTGCTTCCCATGCTGATTACAATTATTTCTTTAGCAAAGTGCTGGAAAAAGGTTAAGAGCAGGAGTTAGATGAGTAGAGTCAGAAATCACCTATTCTGTGACCTCCCCATTCCATTACCCTTCATGAGTCCTAGGACAGCTCTTTCCCTAAACCCTTTTTCATAGGTTTAATTTCCTTAATTTTCAATTCTGCACATGAACCGAATGACTGTTCTGGTCCAAAGTGAGGTCTGCCTCAAACCATGGTAGAATTTGGTCTCTAAGGCAAAACTTATAGTTCTGCTGTGTGTGGGATCAAAGCTACCAGATGACCTGGGGTGGGAAACTATGCTGGCCCTGGAACACCACTAGGTCATGGAGGACCCAGCAGAGATGTTCAGAAGTCATCTCTGCATACGTCAGGCTCACATCCTCTTCCAACACTGCAACCACTATTTAGTGCTTTGTCATTTGTTTACATAAAAATGCTGTCCTCTCTAAGGGTTCACTTTTGAAAATAAACCTCTGTTTTAAATGTTTTGACAGTGACTGCATAAATTTATACGACTCATGTCACAATACTTGGAAACTTGCTACGCTAATGATGGATACTCAACATTTCTTTGAGATAAGTTTGCAGTGGGAGCTGCGGGGGAGGGCTAGACTGGCAAGATCTCAAAATATGTGGAGATCATAAAACACTGCTAATAACATCTTCGTATATCTCAACAACTATTTTTACAGCATGAGAAATTGTGCCAGAAATTAAAATTGCATTCATTTTAATACACATGCCCAAGTGTTTTGCATGCAGTTATAATTCGCTTTGCATTGCAAGAATTAAGAAAGACCTAAGGATGACCTCTGGAGATCACCTTGTTTAATTTCCCTGCTCAATCAGGACCACCTATATCCCATTGCCCAGGACTATGTCCAGAGAGTTTTTGAATGTATCTCCAAGGATAGAGATGCCACAGCCTATCTGGACAACTGCTGCTCATAGTGAAACATTTTTTTCCTGATCACAGAATCACAGAATCACAGAATGTGATGCTCAGATGAAGCCTCCTGTATTTCAGTTTGTGGCTGTGGTCTCTGGGTCTTTCACTGGACATCAATGAAAAAGAGCCTTTCTCTGTCTTCTTTGCTCCCCCATCAGGTATTTCTACACATTGGTGACATCCACCTTGAGCCTTCTCTTTTCCAGATTGTACTGTTCCTCAACCTCTCCTCACAGGAAACTTGCTCTGATACCTCGATCATTTCAGTGCACCACCACCACCACCACCACCACCCCCCCCCCCCGAACTTTTTCCAATCTGTGCATGTCTGGCTTTTACTTGGGATCCCAAAGTGGACATATTACTCCAGGTGTAGCCTCACCATTACTGATTAAAGGGGAAGAAGTATCTCTTTCAACCTGCTGCTTCAAAACTCCTCTAATGCAGACCAGGATACCATAAGCCTTTTTTGCTGCAACAACGCTGCTGGCTCATGTTCAACCTGATGTCCACCAGGATCCCCAGGTCCTTTTCTGAAAAGTTTCTTTACAGTTGTGAGGTTCCCAGCATGTTCTGGTGCATGAAGTTGTTCTTCCCCATGTACAGGACTTTACACTTCTTCTTGCTGAACTTCATGATTTCATGACAGCCCATTTTTCAGCCTATTGAGGTCCCTCTGGATGGCAGGACAGCCTTCTGGTGTATCAGTCACTTGTCCCAGTATTTTGTTCAGAGCAAACTTCCAGAGAGTACACACTGTCCCATCATCAAGACCATGAATGAAGATGTTGAACAGGATTGGCTCAGTATTGATGCCTGGTGTACATCACTGATTACTGAATTCCAACTAGACTTTGTATCTACCACTGCTCACAATTCTTTGGATTCAGCTGTTCAGCCAGTTTTCAGTCTGCTTCACTGTCTCCTCATCCAGCCCACACTTCATCAGCTTCTTTATGGGAAGCCTATGGGACCTAGTGCTAAAAGCCTTCCTGAAGTCCAGCTAAACAACATCCCTTGCCTTTCCTTAATCTACTAAGCTAGCCATTTCATCTTAGAAGATTGTCAGCCTTGGTGTGGAATTCTGTGATTCCACACCAACTACTCATCATCAGCTTCATGTCATTCTTTTACCTGTCAATGGTTTCCAAGATCAGTTGTTCCATCACCTTCCCCAGGATAGAGATGAGGCTCTACTTGAAGACAGGAGTGACACTGCTTTCCTCCAATCCTCAGGCACTTCTCCTAATAACCATAATCATTCCAAGATTATCAAGAGTGATCTCATATCAATGAGCCCCAAGAGCACTCACGATCACACCAAGGTTCACGGATGTATATTTAAGTATTCCCTGGCTTGACTACTTTCTACCAAGGGCGTGTCTTACTTGCTCCAGACTTTCCCTCTGCTCTCTGTATCTGGGATTCCTGAAGGCAAATCTTACTAGTAAAGACTAAAGAAAATAAACATTTCAGGACTTCATTCTCTTCCATGGCCTGTGTCACCAGAACCCCTGCACCATTCAGCAGCAGGACCACATTTCCCCTACTCTTTTGCTGCTTATAGAAGTTCTTCTTGCTTTCTTTGACATCCCTGCCCAAATTCAAGTCCAGGTGGGCTTTGGCTTTCCCCACTACATCCTTGCATGCTCAGACAGTGTTTCTGTATTCCTCCCACATTACCTACTGCTGCTTCTGCATTCCTTATATTGCCTTTTTATGTATAAGTTTTGCCAAGAGCTTCTTGTACATTCATACAATCCTCTCAGCACCTTCACTTAACATCCTACCCATTGGGATGGATTGTTCCTTAGTTTGGGTGAGGTGGTCTTTGAGTAGCAACCAGCTTTCCTGGGCCCCTCTTACCCCTAGCACATTATCCTGTGGAATTCTTTCAAGCAGATCTCTTGAAGTCTGCTCTCCTGAAGTCTAGGAGATGGAGGATGGATTTTCACCATCCTCCCACCTTTCAGGATCCTGAACTCCACCATCTCATGGCCACTGAAGCCAAGTCTGCCTTTTACTTTCACTTCCCCAGTAAGCTCTTCCTTGTTTGTAAGCATGAGATCCAGCAGAGCATGTCTCCTTGTTGGCTTGTCCATCATTTGACTCAGTAAGTTAACAATACCATCCAGGAACTTCCTGGATTGCTTGCTCCCTGCTGGGTTGTATGTCTAGAACTTATCTCAGTGATCAAAGTCCCCATGAAGACCAGGGCCTGCAAACATGAGGCTACTTCTAGCTTTCTGTAGGAGACCTTATGCATTTGTTCTCCCCAATTAGGCAACCTATAGCAGACAGCCACTACAATGTCTTCCATAATGGTCTACTCCATCAAAATATGGAAGTGAGGAGTGACTGAAAAACAATGAATGTGCAATAAACTGAGAGCACTGCTAAGATTTGCCTTATTTTTTAATACCCATGAAGTTGTGATAGTATAGGAAAAAAACTATGAAAATGTAAAATATTTTAAAGTACAAGAGAAAGCAGATATAAGTTGTTGTTTGGGTTTGGTGTTTGTTGGTTTTTGTTGTTTTTTTTAATTTCTCCTTGTCCACCTACCTACATTTCATTTAAATATAGATGATGACAGAGAGACTTATAGGAATTAAAAAACTAATCTCATTTTTATTCTTCATTTGTTGAAACAACTAGGCATTTATATAACCCAGCTCATGTGCTTCACTTCAGTGGCAGATGTTTTTAGCAGATGTGTCTTTTTTGTGTCCTACCTATTAGGAGAGAGGGATGGATAGATATTTATAATGTGGGAGAGAAAATTCTTTTTTCTACTTTCTTTCTCCTTGGATCAGTTTCTAGTTTCTACCCTAAAAATAGCCCCCAAAAGAATTATTCTTACATTTTACTTTTCTACAGTATTAGTAGCATACTTAGTTGAGAGCTGAGCAGTACCTGGGTGCAGCTCTAGTTTTCCTTCTGTTTCCTTCTTCTTCCCCCTACTCCTGGTGGTGTATCCCAGCACCTTCCTGGAGTTACCATGCGAAAAGGATTCCAGCCTTTAGTTTATGCTCTTTGGGTGCCAAGGACACCTGCTGGATTGTCTTTTCTTTTCTGATTTTTCTCTGACAGTATCTTCTATATTCTTATTTACCAAAGCCAGACAATGAATTCTCGTATACGAGATCTTCTTGGAAATGTGACCATTTCATTTAGATTAAGCCTGTGTAGTCATTTCAAGCCAGGTGCATGTAAACCTTACCTGCATTTGAAGATGGGTTGTTACAAGCCACCTCTAATTCAGGAGCTAAATGCCAAATGCTAGTTTGGCATTGAACCTCAGCAAAATGTGCATTGTCTCAGCAGATCTTGCTGGCTACATCAGCACCATGACAGCGTAGCTAACCAGCCTCCTTTAGAAAGCTGGTTCACATCTGAACCCAGAGTGTAACTAGAGTCAGTGCCTAAACAGAAGTTGAACTTTCTGAGGAAAAGAAAAAAAAAAACAAAAGACTGAAAGTTATTGAAAATCTGGCCATAACTCATGAAATTCCATACTGATACATTTCCAAAGACTTTATTAAAGGCAAAACCCAATTGGTTTGGAAGGAACTAGTTCTTCCTCCAGTGGAATTTCCACCACACTGCGCTGTGGCTTCTCACAGAGTACAATGCACAATGCTACTAATGTTACAGGATAACCATAGTCCAATGAGATGTGCCAAAAGACTACATACTAAAAAAGTGAGAAATGTTGGTTGTAAATTTTGACTTCCAAACCAGAACTGAATAATGCAGTGTTAGAAATATATATATATATATATATATAGCAGCATTTTGTGTAGGTGATGATCCTGGGGAAAGAATAGCAAGAATAAAATCTGATGTAGCAGATAAATCTGAGTTAACTTTAAATGGGATCAAACTGTTGTAAATGATTGGTATTACAGTAAGAACTTCCCAGATGTTGTAGCTGGAACCATTCTTAAAACTGCAAAAGCAAAATAGATTAAATACATGAAGTATGTATCACACCAAGACATGACAGCGAATATACATCTTATGAATCACAAAACACATTTTATGATAGTGTACATCATTCTGTTCATTCTGCTTAAACAAAATGCAAAGTGAGGAAAAAATAAATGGGAAATACCAGCTGTTTTGATCTGTTTGGATTCTGAAAGCATGGTTGATTGGACCTTCTTAATTTCATACTGAAAAACATTTTTCTGAAGGTTTTGGTGTCATAAATCACCATAAAACCAGTGTGCTAAGTTCTAATTTAAATACATTTGTAAAGCATTGCAATACATGCAGTAAGTCTAACACAGACAGTTAGCAAGTAACAAAAACAAGGGAGCTCTGTCTTTTCTGAGGACTTCTGGGTAAAATCTATACCTTGTTCTGAAGCGAAACTGTCCTTGTTATATGCCCATCCAGATACTTTTTCCTCTCTATCATCTATTGAACACTACCACATTTTATGTGCCTATCTTAGAAGTGCTTCTAAGAAGGGATAGATGATATGTTTTCATAGAGACATCATGAACTCTAATATGGAAGATGGATCTATTAAAAATGCATAATATTACTATGCAGAAATTTGGAAAATCTGTTATCACGATACCTAGTCATATACAGTCATCATACAGTCAACTGAGTTGGAAGGGACCTTAAAAACCACCTAGTTCCAACCCCCTGCCATGGGCAGGGACACCCTCCACTAGACCAGGTTGCTCAAATCCCCATCCAACCTGGCCTTGAACGCTGCCAGGGAGAGGGCAGCCACAGCTTCTCTGAGCCACCTGTGCCACAGCCTCACCACCCTCACAGTAAAAAATTTCTTCCTTATATCTAATCTAAATCTACCCTCTTTTAGTTTAAAGCTATTACCCCTTGTCCTATCACTACAAGCCCTTGTAAACAGTCCCCCTCCATCTTCCTTGCAGGCCCCTTCAGGTACTGGAAAACAGCTATAAAGTCTCTCTGGAGTCTTCTTCAGTTTGAACAAGCTGAATTCTCTCAGCCTGTCTTCACAGGAGAGGTGCTCCAGCCCTCTGAGCATCTTTGTGGCCCTCCGCTGGACTCACTCTAACAGGTCCATGTCCTTCTTATATGGGTGGCTCCGGAGCTACATGCATATTACCCATTCAGGTTCAAATAAGAGGCAAAATGATTCAGAACTTTTTCATTTAAGGGAGGATTTAAAATTTTAAGTTGAAAGTCTGAACGATGCCATTAGACTGAAGTTGAGACATATTGCAGATGAACTGCTTCAGAGTCACACAACTGATTGAATCCTCTCATGAAGTTTCTTGAATAAAACCTTTCTTTTAGGAAATCAATAATATTGCCTCTGGCAAGGCTAGTGCTTAGCTGAAAGATTATTGTCTCCTTTTAATGTCTTTCCATCTAGAGGTAAATTCCAAAGAGAATCTCCTAAAATATATATTTGTAAATAACTGGCTGTTGCTTTCACTCTTTCTAGATTTCTAGATACTATTTCTATATACCTGTGCATAGAGCAGGGTACAGCAGTCATTACTGGTATTTCTGAACATACTCTCTTTTGAAAAAAAAAAATAGCAATCACCCTCTGCTTCAAGTGACTTCATTTTCAGAATAGTGTATCTGTGTATCTTCTGCCAGAAAGGGACAATGAGCACATTTATTTTAAAGACTCTAGCTTTCTGGGTTTATATTCCTGTAGATCATCAGCTATATTCTTTAACATTTTTCCCCAGTAGATCTCAATGAATCACAGTGAATAGCACTCCCTTAAATATGAGCATAAGGACTTGTGAGCAAAACTGAGTTTTCTTACATTTTACATCTGTTCTAGCAGCTGTAGTCCAAGTATTATTTCACTAATAACTTGGTTCTTAATTTATTCCACTTCTCTTCTTTCAGCAGAGGCCTCTCTGTCATCTTTCTTTAGTGACAACTCTAACTCTCTTCCATCCCTGCAGCAAGACCACAATGCAGGCATCTACAGTCTCAACAGCCATTGTCTCTCACAGTGTACCTCCAGCCTACCAGGACTAAACACAGCCACCAAGCTACACTAGCTGATGACTGCAATTGGTTGTTTCCCTGTGCATTTTCCCATTTCTTCCTTCACATTTGATCCTTATTTCAGTTCCTTGTTCTGAACCATTCACGTTCACAGATATATGCCAGTCCAGTAACCTGCACTCCAGGAGCAATCAGCACTTTGTTGGGCAAGGGTTGGGGGTTACAGCTTGCAAATTCTTTCTCCTCATGATTATTTCCAGATTATTACCAGAGTGAGAGGAAGTTAGGAACTTTCTCCCCACTTCAGCTGGAGAAAGAAGTTGTGGTTTAAAGGAATTCAAGACAAAGTTAAGGTAAGATTTATATGGCCTTTATGAAGTCTCTTTTTCTTGAAATTCCTTCTTGTCGTGGCTCACTGATAATGTACTCAGTGCACTGCCGATAGCTCAGTGTCTGGGCCCATGTTAATTGATCTATTGCATTGAGGAAACTCTTTGGAATCTCATTAGTGCTGCTTTCCCTTTCTTGTCTTGCTAATCATCCGCTGTGTGTTATCCCCAGCTGGCAACTAAGCACCATGCAGCCACTTGCTCACTGCAAGTGAGGTGCATGGTGGGGTGGGTTGAGGAGCACCAAAGGCCTTGGCTCTGTGTAAGCATTGCTTGACAGTTACAAAAGCATCCCTGTGTTATCAACACTGCTTTCAGCACAAATCAAAACCATGGCCCCATACCAGATACTATGAAGAAAATTAACTCTATCCCATCCAATACCAGTACATCACCTCTAATAACTCAGAATCAGGGAGAAATGGGAACAACCTGTGACCCTCTTGTAGTTACATAGCTCTTATGCAAGATGGTCTTTCTACCTGTTTTTCTTGACCCATGGGTGGGAATTTACTTTGGGCTAGCCCTGTTCTGAATCATAGAAACACTTTAATTTTATGCCACATTCTAAAACATCTTTAGATGTTTTCATTTATGATGTAATCTTTACATTTAAAGCTTTTTCTCTTCAAATTTCTGAAAGCTTCACCTAATTCGCTAGGAAGTTTCTTGCATTTGAAGAAGCAAGTGCTACAGAGGGAAAAACACATCTTTCAGACATGTCTTTGAGAAATAGGGCAGAGATGCAAAATGTTTGGTGCTGTTTTGACTTCCATTGCTACTGAAAATAGATCAGGTAGGGAGACTGAGAAATATAACTTCAGGATACTACCTTGGAGGATGCGCTCGCTGGGATTTCACAGTCTACAGGCATTTTCTGTCAGATATACAGTACACAAGGGCATTGCCAAGTAACAACAGAGAGTATTGATGGTATTCTAAGGAACTGCCAAATAAAAGTCTGCAGATCACCCTTTGCTTGATGTTATGCCGACATTTCTCACATCAACAGAGTTTCTATAAGTGAAAACGTAAGGATGAACCTCTAAATATGGATACTGGGCTAAGATTCCTTTTTGGCTTTTTAGGGAAAATCCTAAATGCATCAGCCACTATTCTATAATTATAGGAAAAAACCTTCAACTTTGAATTAAAAAAACCAAACCTGTAAGTGGGTGTGTATACACATGACATTTACATAATTTTTGAGATTGTTTTTCTTTCTATTTCAAACCTTGGTTATGATTTTATATGAGTTATTTACTCCTAATGTAAATTACAATTAAACCCCATTGTAGTTAAGAGAGTATTTTTTCAATGTTTGCCAATGCACAAAAAAGTACTTGTTTTGTTTCTTGTAATCACATCGATGTAACAGATTTGGTTTAAAAACACATCTTAAACCATCTCTCTTGGTAACTGACAGCTGTAGCTACAGGTAAGAAGAAAATAAAATAATAAAATCTACCCAAAATACTTCCTAATTGTTAATCGTTTGCAGTAGAAGTATTAAAACCAGGAAGACTAGGAGTTCAAAACTATACACGGAGACCCGAAAAGGCCAATACTTGTACAAGTGTCAGCAATAAGGAACCTTAAACTCTGTTCCTAAAACCCTACTTTAAAGTTTTGGATGCAAGACAGGTAATAGCAGAACTCAAGTGACATGGAATGCAAGGTACAGGAATCTTTTGTTCATATACTGCCATGAAAATATAAAAGAAAGTTTTGGAACAGCAGGAAGGCAAATAAGTTGAACCCAGCAAAGGGATCCTTCCTTGTCAGACTAAACAAGCCCAACACTTGCAATCACCAGGTGCTCCAGCCCCTGGACCATGTTGGTGATCCTCAGCTGGACTTGCTCCAGCATACTCTTGTCCCCACTGAGCCTGGACCTGCACAGGCAGGAGGGCTGAATAGAAGGGAACAGCACATAAGAGGCAGGAAAGAAAGAGGGCATAGAAGAAGGGAAGGATGCATGTGCAGGGCATGACATATTGGCATAATTAATGAAAATACAACTGCTACTGTAGGGTGTACAGCAATTTAATTAATTTTTCTGCTCATTGTCATGTACAGAGCCCAAAGCTGCAAACATTAAATAATGTGTTGCAATATTTCCAGTGGTGGTTGCTATGAGACATAAACAGCAGGCCATCATAACTGATAAACATCTCACATTTGCTTCAGTTCTGCAGTTGTAAAAAGATAATTATTCAAGGTATTTATCTGTTTTGTATATTTCTGCTTATCTCAGAAAGGAACACGAGTAATTCTAGTGAATTTTATGGCAGAAGCCTCTGGATGGCTAGCCTCTCTAATGGACATAAGATATAGCTTTTGTTTTTTTCATTTCTGCTATTTCCTGACCATCTGAAGCTTTTCTATTTTCATGTAGCTGAAGGAAGAAAATTTGTCTTCTTCGGTACTTTTAACTTAAGAACTTTGCAGGGATAATGTGCTACAGAAATGAGAGATGGGTTTCATACTTCTTCTCTGTCCCATTTTTATTGTTTTGTTCATTATTTAATGTTATAGAAATAATCTTGATAGTGACTTGGAAGATCTCAAGGCTCATTAAAGAGGTCAAGTTATTAGAGGCATATTGCCTTCTGAGACAAAGTTACAATGGGTGTCTCAAAATGAGCACCCAGAAACGTCATTTTCACAGATTTGAAGCAACTCTTGAAAATGCACTGAGTAGCTTGCAATATTCCATGGAGGAATGAGTTGCATAAAGAAAAGGTAGACTGGTCATGAACATATAAATATTCAAGACATCCTGGACTGTCTATATGTGAATGGATGACAGTGGAAGTCAGACTGGGCACTAAACTATTCTGTAAAAACAGCTCAGAAACAAGGAATTCTTCAAGGATGAAGAAATTCAGAACAAAGCTGACAGAGAAATGAAGCTGAGAGCATCTCCAAATGGTCTTGCAGCATTTCCTCATCAAAAAGCAACTATCTCATTGTTAAGGGCTTTCTACATCTCCAAGTCAGCAGGACAGATTTGTTGAATGAAAGCAAGACTATAAATTCAGCCCTGCTAAATTTGGTGGCAAAACAAAGCTGATCTTACAGGAGGCAGGATTTCACCTTGTGTTTCATATTCACTCTCTGAGGTCAATTTTTCACAATTAGCTGAACTATCTCACACATGACACAAAAGAACAAAAACAATGGAATGGAAACTTATTAAACAAAGGACACAGGAAAGTAACTCAATGAAAATTCAGCTGAGCCTTTGTTTTCAGAGGCCAATATCAACACTAAAATCACTGCTGGAGTCTATTATTTCTAGCTGAAGAAATATTCAGATGTGGAGAAGCCTTCAAGAGAATCTCCTTTCACTCTCATCTCTTTTTTCAGAGGATAAAATTGACGGTTGCGCATCTTTTAACTTCCTGGACAAGGCAAAAGTTTGAGGTTTTCTTCAGAATACTGAAGGAAGTAAAACATGTATTTGAAGCTGTGTTTTCTTGCTGGCTACAAGCTGTTCAGATCTTTTTGCCTTTAAAGACCAGAAATTCAACTACCTTCATATCAGTATGTCCAATGGGGCATTTAAATAAAATTATATAAAAGATATCCATTATTAAAAACCTAACATGAAAATAATTAGTGTTTTTGCAGCACAACATCTTCCCAAAATGTTTACCCATTTGTAACTTTGCTCTTGAGTTTCAGTCAAAAAGTATCAACACAGTCACAGAATCACAGAATCACAGAAACGTGGGGGTTGGAAGGAACCTCTGGAGATCACCTAGTTCAACTGCCCTGCCAGAGAAGGATCATTATTTCACTTCATAAGGGCAGTGGACAACCTCAAGGACTATGTGACTCCTTTAATGTGTTTTCCGCAGTGAAATTTATTTTGGGAACTTGCTAATATGAATTATTGCCTTTAAGATCAAGTTATCACTAATACACTTTATATATATATATGCCAAAATGAGAAAAAAATTGTGCACAATATATATATATATTGAAAGGGGCTTTCATGGGAACAAAGATCAACTGCTTATGCTGTTGTTTTAAACTCTTCATGTCGGGCAAAAATCATAGAATCATAAAGTCATAAAATGTGTAAAGTTGGAAGGGACATTTAGAAGTCATCTAGTCCAACCCCCCAGCAGTAAACAGGGACATAGTCATTAATTCAGGTCGCTCAGAGCCCCATCAAGCCTGACCTTGAATATTTCAAGGGATGGGTCACCCACTACCTCTCTGGAAAACCTGTTCCAGTGATCTACCAACCTCATACTGATTTTTTTTCCTAATACCCAACCTAAATCTCCCCTTTTCTAGTTTGAAACCAGTATTCCTCATCCTATTGCTACATGCCCTCATGAACAGTTCTTCCCCAGCTTGCTTATAGGCACCTTTCAGGTATTGGAAGGCCTCTATAAGGTCGCTGGCCATTTATCTTCTTATTTTATAAGCAGCTCTGTGCAGTCAGGAGGACTTAAAAGGCTACTGCAAAACCACAACAGAAATAAAAACGGAGACTCTCTTTCAAATAAGGTTCTTTACATACCATCCTTCACATCATGTTTTCCTGTTATTGTATTACTGCACAGTAGCACTGCCTGGGTATCTGTGCAGCTTTCCTATCCATCCCATCAGGAATGCAAAGTTGCTCTCTGAGCAAGTGTTTGCAGGACACATGAAGACCATCTTCATTAAGTTCCTCTGCACACTGCTCTATCCTACTTTCAAACAAGCAGCAGCCCTTTTCTACCTGCTTGTTAGTATCCACAGTTTTTGCCAAAATGAGATAAAAATGTGTACACAATTAAAACCGAGCTTTTCAACAATTTCCTTCTTTAAAACTGCCACATTATGTAAGCTGTTAAGTTGTACATGAGATATTCAGGAAATCAGACTTGTTTGTATTTGGTTTTTATCTGTATTTCCCCAGGATTTGCTTGGCTCCGCTTTGCAAACGTTTTCACAGAAGTGTCACCAGCACACACACCCCCCCTCCGGGAGTCGTTCCCCAGAGAATTCCTGGAAATTAGTTCTTCCTTGTTGGCTTCTGGGGGTAAACACTCATTTATATGCCATACAAATATTTCAAGTATTTTCTCCAGTTTTTGGATGAGCTGGTGAAATGATGAAGCTTTTTCACTTCAAAATGCGCTCCCCGAAAAAGGATGCCCCTGGCAAAAACTGTGGTACAAGTGAAAGAAATGTTAACCATGTTTCAGGATGGGAAGTTTTGAGGGTTTTTTCTGCAGTGCCACTGCTTACCAGCACTGATCTCAAGTTCAGAGATGTCTTGCTTCGTACTTCACTAATGCTGTGCCCATAGGAAGTACACATCCTAGAGCTCATATCCACCCTGCAGATCTATGAGCAAAATTTTGTCATTAATATGTACTGACTACCAAAAACCTGAGGTTTCATTGAATGTTTAAATATTTGAGGCCACCAGATAATTGAACAGCAGCAGCTCTACTATGATTAGCATTAGAAAAAGAACACACAGAATACAAGGCACAGATGGCAGGCATTGGGTATATTTTGTGAAGAAAGAGAAAAGCAATTTTAAATGTACACATCAAATAAGGTATCCTGTCTGTAAAACTTTCTGTTTGGAGGACAGAAGGGAATCTTTTTTATGAAGTTATGGGCATCTGGTTAAGCTTGTCCTAGGGACACATTTAATGCCAGAAAAAGACAGGTGAGGGATCAATGCAAGATGTTATTTTTAATTATGAATTCAGATAAATGTTTTTAACACTTCTCCAAATTTGTAGCAGTTTTCTTTTTCTTTTTTTTTTTCCTGACAGACACATGCATTATTATATTGCATATCAAGCTGCGGGACATGTTTTCAATACTTAGCTCTCTGCAATTAAAGGAGAACATAGAGAAATTATGCCTTTGATTCTCCTTTAAGTGTCCATCAGTTCAGCCTAGAATTCTTATCTTACAGTCCAAAAGGCATATGGCTGTGATCAGGATCACTCTTTGAAATGCCATTTCTTTGGATTTCGTTTCACTGATAACCAGACTGGCAGTTTATGGAGTTGTATGATTTCCATTTGCGAACGCTAAAATTTGTCATACATCTTCCAGTTTGGAGTGAAATTCAGTGCTTGGGAAGCCAGCCTGCATGTTTAGCTTCACTTCTGAGGCAGATGTCTCGCATGATGTAAGAAATGGCATTCAAGCTATCCCAAAGAAGTCAAAAGGCTTTGCTCCAGGTCCTACAGCAAAAGCCATTTCTACTTCTAAGACTTTGTTTAAGAAACCATGGATAGGAAGGATTTCCACCAGTCATCTCCTCCCTCCTCAGTTCACAAGTGATTTTTCTGGTCCGCTGCCATTTTCTTTTGTTTTCAAAATCATCCTTGTCACCCTTTCTAGGTAAAACTACATCACAGCCATCACTGTGACCAAAGCTTGCAACAGATGCAAATGGCCACCTGGGCAGATAGCAGCCAGCTCCTGTACTGTCCCAGCAAGGTACAGCTCAGCAAACACCAGGCACCCACTTCCTCCTCTTCAAGAAAGCTTCCTGCTAACACTGAACTCAGCCCTGCAACCATGGTTACATTGCTCACATCACGTGAAGAATTGTAAGTTTGCGTGGCTTTAGGTACACACCACAGTCCAAGTAGTTCCTCAGGGGGGAAAACGTCTGTATCTGTGCAACAGCCATCCATCAGGAAAAGTCAGCAGCTGAAGCTCAGACTGCGTCTTCTGTTTTCTTTGGCTTCAGCCTTGCAGACTGAAGTCAGTAAAAGTCTTACTCATACCTCAGAGAGAGGAAGCCTCTCCTGCTTTCATCCACCTGCCTCTAGTCACTGCAGCCCAAATACTTTCTTTCAAAACTGTTCCCATTCTAGTTGATTTTTGGTACCCAAAAGTTCAAATGATCAAGTTAAATAACACTAACAGAATACACAAACATCCCTCTCACCATGCCTTTCAAAAAAAAAAAAAAAAAGAACAAAAAAGCGACACATATAAATTTTCAGTAGTTTTATTGAAAAATGCCTCTTTCATTTCAGAAATAAATAATATAAGGCAGTGAAATTCACAATTTGCAGTTAAAATATAAAAGCAGCAATTCTATATCCATAGTCTTGCAAACAATTTCCAACTGCTTTTGATAACTAAGAAACATTGTATTCTGGAAAAAAAAATCCATACTAAATATACAACATAAACATGCAATTCCATCTCTGCAGGATTGACTGCAATTTGGCATAAATGTTACTGTGTCTACAAAGAAGGAGATTTCAGGCATTATTAAACTGTATCCAGTTGATACAATGGTTTCAGCTACTTAATGTTTGTGGTGTTTAAAGGAGATGTATAGGAGCTGTATATGCTCTGCAAAGTGTAACTAAGAATAGAAGAAAATGACAATGATGTTGGAAGGAGAGGGAATTTCTTGTTTCTTTTTTAACTAGATAAGACAGACCTGTGATCTGACTGAACTGCAAACATGCATTTGAAAAAGGAGGAGGATGTAGAGCTAAAGCAGACGGTCCTTAAGAAATCTGCAGCAGTTCTGTGGCTATTTTTGTCTTTTTTTTTATTAATTTTGGTTTGATTTTTTAATTTATGTATTGGTTTTCACATTGTTTTAATGAAAAGGTAGCACTGGGATAACTGGATGCACGTATTAACCTGTACGCAGCCACTATAAGCGAAAGTATTTTACAAGCATTTCCAGAGCAATATGAAGTCTCCAGGTACACTCATTGCTATCCCCACATGAGCAAGATACAAAACAGGGGTGCGTCTGATATGAAAAGACCGGAAAGCTGTATTGCAAAAGGAGTTATGCACTCTCCCTGTGTGTACCTGCAAATGCAAGTATAGCAAAAAAAAACCCAAACCCAAAAAACCACCCACAATATCCACCAACCAAAGAAACCAAAACAAGGCACGGATCTTTTATGGGTTTGTGTTTGCTTCTCTTGACAGCGATCTCCTCCAGCGCATGTGCTCAGGGTATTCTGGTGAATGCATTTCAACTCCATAGTCCTCATACTCGTCCTCTCTCCTTTCTGACTCCATAGGTACTATAAAGGGTTCACCTTCAGGTTGATAGGGTCCACTTTCAGGCACGTATGGTTCTGGTTGAAAATAGTTGTCCGATTGAACATAATAGTTATCGCATGTCTTTGAATCCACAAATACAATGAAAGTTAGTTCACCTACATAATGTTAGTCCAATCTTATTTCCATATAATAAATACATAAATTAATAGTTCGCCGGGGGGTACTTTTCAGTTTTGTTCATGAATACTCTTTGGCAGTAAAATAAGAAAAAGATTAAAGTTAATTTTGAAAGGCTCTGTATTTATAATGCACACAACATTGCAGAAAGAATTTTAAATTATGCAAGGGACCAATTATGGTAAAAGGAAAAAAAAAAACCCAACCCCCCCACACAATCAAATCAAATAAAAATATTATTTTACAGCTACTTCAGTAAATCCAAGCACTGGACTTTATTTTAGACTGCATAATTAAGAGAAGACATGAAGGAGGTAAAATGAACAGGGGGGTTGGCATATACTAAATTTTCTCTGAGAAGGGGAAAGTAATGGTAGACATAACTATCACCAGCGGCAATATACAGTACATGTCATTTTCTCGTGCTGTTCCTCGTAACAAACCGAGTTACAGCTGGTGCTTCAGGAACACCAAAAACTACAGCAAAACAGAAGAAAAATAATTGTAAAACGTTGGTATTTAGAACTGCAGTTACAGAATCCAACAAGATTACAAATATAAAAAAGGAACATGCCCCGATTCCGACACGTTGGTAACAAGCAACGGACAGGTAGGTTTCATAAGTTGTCAAAGATGTTATTCTGGCATCATAGCAAGCAGCAGCAGGGGGTTTATGCAAAAGCATCATGTAGAGTTGTTAACAGATTTTAGTGGATACGGTCCCATACAAATCATTTACAAGCCACAATTAGTTTACTATTTACATAAGTCATTTCTCATTTACCAGGTTAAATCTGTTTCTTCTAAGGGCATTACCTTTGCTGGTTAGTAGTTTTATAAGCCTCCTTCACCACTGAGGCTTTTGTTGGTCTGGGTCTTTTTTTTAAAAAAAAAAGAAAGACTGTCTATTTTTTTATTGAAATGCAACAGGCTTAAGGAATCGACATCGCTGTCCTTTATCTCATTCACGAGTTGTGTTAGTAAAAAGAATCTCCCCATTCTATGAGGCCAACATGGTTCAAAAACCATATCCGCGGTGAAAGATCCATACGGACTCATTCTCT
Organism: Gallinula chloropus; assembly: GCF_964237585.1. Lineage (NCBI taxonomy): Eukaryota > Metazoa > Chordata > Aves > Gruiformes > Rallidae > Gallinula > Gallinula chloropus. Next base: position 89,685,055 of record NC_140087.1, on the reverse strand, counting down.
AATAAGCACGTGCGCAAACATCTCAGAAACAGGATTTTCATGTATTCAAACTGTAAGCAGCACTGGCGACTTAGAAAATGTGTTAGCCGAAACCTGAAACAGGTCAAAGATGATGTTAGTCTTTTAAAAGTCCATCTGATGTGCAAAAACATACTTTCATCCAACTAAATACATAACAGTTAAGTCATAGGCATATATTTATATATGTATACGTAACTGCTTAGTAGAAAGGAGAACACTGCTGAATCACAGGTAGAAATTTCTTCTTTTTTCATTTAAATAAGAATTTTGTGTGAGATCTGCACAACCATCTGGCTTTTTAACCAGCAGCACTGAGTCTGCAAGTGTGTACGTATATATATATATATCTCTTTTCTTAATTTTTCTTTTCATGGGTACATGCACAATACACTAACCGCAAACCGTATCCAATAGCAGTATCACATACACTAATCTCAAGATGTTGCAATGCATACATATTAATTTGTTAACAATACTGTGGTCCTGCAGGATCCCCATGTTAAAATATATTAGAACCTTTCCAGTCAGAAATTGGTGGCCGCTGTGTCCCTTTACTTTGATTCCAGAAGCAGCCTACTGTTTTAAGCTGCATCACAGAGTGGAATGCTGGTATGAGACATAAGGCTAATTGGAGACTCCATGGTGTTTAACTCAGTGGAAATTGTAGGACAGTGGTGTTTTTTCAGTTGTCTGCACTGTATCACCAAATGGATTTCCTTTATGGAAAAATTTTTATTTCAGGTGTCAATTTCGCATAAATAATCCTGAAATTGCTCAAAAAGAGACACACGGAAATTGCCAACCACAGCATCCTTTTTATTTTTCAAGAGAAACATGGAGAATTCAACCTTGTTCTGAAGACGATTGGAAGGGGTGGGGATGGAGGGGAAAAAAGAAGAAGAAGAAAATGGTCACTTGAATCCTATGAGCAACATTATCAACTACTACCCATCTATCTTTAAGAAAAAAAAAATTAAAAAAGACTAAAATATTTAGTTACTAATTCCTATTTAAAGCAAACCACACATAACATCAAGTAGATCTGGATCAAAGTCCAAAAGACTTCTTGTATAGCTGCACATTACCATGAGGCAGGCCTGCTCATCACAACCACTTCCTCCTGATTTGCTATATGTTTAGGCTAGCAGGACTGCCTCACGTAAAGCATCTCAATATGAACAGCCACATCTGCGAAGAATATTTAAGGCGAGTTAAGATGTTCATAACCTACCTGGGAATCCTTGGCCATTGTAAGGGATGCTAGCACACTGGGAGGAATCACAATATCCTGGTGGCCCTGGAGGACCTCGAATACCCGCATTTCCAGGACGGCCTGGTGGTCCTGGTGGTCCTCGTGATCCTGTGGAGCCTGGTGGACCAGTTCTAGATTCTCCTTGTGGACCTAATTTTAGAATTGAAAGGTGGGGGGGGGATGTTTTCTTTAAGAGCCAGCTTGATAAAACAGCTAACATTACTGCTGTCTAGACTACACAGTCTAGGCTACGTCTTTGGTGAGAAAACACTTGCACTTTGTTGCTACATGGGGGTCAACAGAAAGTAAAACAAAAGAAAACTAGAAATGTGACTCATCATTAGTTGCTTCCCTGTGTGTGGCTTACTTTAGGATTTACTCAGAAACTGATTTAGTAAGGTCTGAGCCAAGTAAGAAACATCAATGAATTCTCTGGTTTATTTCCCCTCCATGTGAGATACAAAGATCTCAAGGGAAACTACTAGATTAGACAAGCACACTGAATTTCAATTAAAATATAGGAGTACATTCATTCTGCTACCCTGTAGCCCCAGGATAGATGAGGTAATGTTTTTTCTGGAACCGTTCTTATTATGCTTAGCAGAAAAGTAAAGCTTCAAGTAACTGGGGCTATAATTTGCTTCAAGCATCTTATGGGTCCTGTAATGAAAAGCCATATTTAGCCCAGTAATCTACAAGCAGAAACAAATGATGCAGCTGGTTTCTGCAAAGGCATCAGTGAACAAAATTGTATGATGCAAAGAGCAAAATCAATGGTCAAATCATCTGAATCTATCATCTGGTAACTCTGCATGTGGGAGTATTTTGTAGTCCAGGGACAACTTGTAGTTCTGTAATCACAAGTAAAATTGGAACTAGATACTGCAAAAGTATAATCTGCTCACACTTATGAAAATAGCTGTCAAATATCTGGACAATGTATTTTCATTAAATACCTTTTCACACAAGCAAGTGTGCCGGAGGAGTAAACTATGAGATACAAATACCTGTTAGCCACATCCACAAATGTTTCTACATTTCCCTCTTTTGGAGGAGGCACCAGTAAAATCTGATACATATCAAAAACATGAAGCGGACAGTTGAAAGCATGTTCATTCATCATATGTAGTCTGGTTCCCTACAAAGAAATATTGGGTTTTTCTCCTAGTTGTCTGTAATCTGATAAAACAAGAAATATTTACCAGGTGGTCCCGGCAAACCTCGTGGTCCTTGAGACCCAGTCCCTCTTTCGCCCTTCTCTCCAGGCATTCCTAAATAATAATAAAAAAGCAATAAAAACTGAAGGAAGGAAACCACATCAACAAATATTTTTCCATGCTCTCTCATTGATAATAATATTTAGTTCTCATTATTTAATGCAACAAGGCTGGTCAAACGTTATTTTGTACAGATGTCCAAATGTGCGTTTGGGAAAATAGTTTAGATATAAATATAGTAAACCAAAGTAGGATGCAGAGGTAATTTAGCCTGAATAAACTTTCTTAAACATAGAAAAAACACCAAAGAACATTATTATTTTAAGCTACACACTAGGAAGTTATTCTAAAGGTTGTATACTTCTGCTATCTTCCTTATTTCTTAGGATGAAATAAGTTTAAGAAAGAGCAGAATTCAGAAATTTGTTCTTTCTTGATTTTTTCTAGCTTTTTTAAACATTATATTAAAATAAATATGAGAAAACACAGCACTAAGTCTTTGTTACAGTAGAGGAGCTCAAATAAGCAAAGGCCACAAAATAGTGCAGTACAGACACTCCATGTGACTGCAGTGATCCAAGGGAGCCACAAAATAGGTTTACCTATATGTCAAACTCAGTTCAGAGTTGCTTCCCTCTCTCAAGATCCAAGGATGTAGAGCTAAATCTTTCAAGTCCTACTTTTTTTTTTTTTTTTGTAATGACTCATTTTCTCTCTTAATCAGAGTTCTGTTCTGCAAAGAGTTCTGTTACTCTAAACAGCCTTTCAAGATGTAGCTGGTTAATGCCAGAAGAGTTCTGAGAGCATTCACTTTCTTAGGATATCCTGTTGAAGCCTGAGAGAGCAGCCAAAATGTTATACCAACTTGTGTTTCATGAAACATGAGCAAGGGAGAGACAGAGCAAAGTATTGATGTAATTATACTTGTCCTCCAGCGTCCCTCAGGCAATCCAACTGACCTAACAGGCTACTGCTAGGTGTGGGCTGGTGTGGTAAAGGGATCAGACTTCTCCTCTTGCAGCCTCTGCACTATGTCCACTGTGAAACATACAGCTGCCTTGGAATTTGCTCACCTCTTTCACCGGGTGGTCCTTGGACCCCAGGAGGTCCTGGGAATCCTGGTCTTCCTCCAGGTCCAGGTTCTCCTCTTGACCCAGCAGCTCCTGGGGGACCAGGTGGTCCTGGTGGCCCTGGCTGATTACGGTTTGAATAATAATCATTCGGGATTTGATTCAGCATTTGATTGAACCGGCTCATTTGACCTTCAAAGGGAAAGAAAAATGGTTCAATAAAGCCTGTGAAGTGAGTGAAAGTCTTCAACCTGAGTGGGAAGGAATAACGAATTCTCTCTCTTCACTAAATCCTATCCTTGTTCCAATCCAATGCGTTAATGAACTAGGTAAACTAGTACAGATGAATTAGGAAGACTTAAGATGAATGTCTGAAAAGAAGGCTGAAGATAAATAGAAGATAAATAGGGAGGGAAAAAAGGTAAGGAGGATACTGGAAGCCAGTAACATTAACAACAATTAATTTTGAAGCAACTAAAGTCACAAAATAAGCATTTATTTACAGTACTCTTGCTCTCAGAGTTCTAGTTAGAGGTTGTTCCTACTCTGAAGAACCATCTAATGGTGGACTGTGGCATTTCTATATACTTTCAGAGCTCTGAAGCTACAACAAACACTGTATAAATTATTCATGTGTAGAGCTAGCAGAAAACAGTCTAAGTCACTTTCTTAAGCCTGTAGGATGTATAGACTTGTGTACTGATATACCTTCAGCATATAGGCAAATCTCATTTCCAATGAAAGGCATCTGAACAAAAGCAACAGCTCTATGAAATTACGCAGGAAGATGGGGTGCCACATCTAGCCCTACCTGATTGCTGTCATGTGCCAGCCCTAGCACAACCCTGAGGAGGTGAGCTGAATGTGAAAAAAAATAAGGCAGGTGTGGTCAAAAGACAGATGCTAAAAGATCTCAGATAACACGTCCATAAGGCTGTGCATGAATATACTTTCCACCCTCTGTGATGGCTCATTAATAGACTTATTTTATCTAGCAACCATCACAGACATTTTAAAGGACACACTGTCCTCCTGCCTGTACACAAGCATTCTTAATAAACTGATAGGTATATCTGATAACCTCTGTCAGCATTTACCCTTGTTATACAAACAATATTAAGAACAAATTATGAGCATATTTGTCTCAGTCCTTGGTAGGTCTGATAGCATAAGCACTGCCTGTAGGAGAGAAAGAGAGAAAGTCTCTGTACAGAACACTTTCATGAGCTACAGAGCTGCACTGTGTGGCAACAGAGGTGGGCTGAAATACCATTTGGAGTCCTTGTCTAAATAGATACCATTTTTACTTGCATGGCACAGCTGATTCTGTGCTAACTAAATACCCAACACTCATCTGTCTTCTGGCTAGCAAAGTACCTGCAGTAAGCACCCTTTTACTCACACTCCTCCTGTAGATAAGATGTTTAATGAGATAATGTATGCTGATTCTACAACAAAGATAAAGTAATTTTGGACCAGGGTGAAAAAAGGAAAGTCACCTTCCTTGTACGGAGTATTATACTTGCATGTGTATTTCCAAAGATCACAGATTAGTTCATGAACAAAATAGTCATTTGGATCTGGCAAAAATTTTGTATTACATGTTTTTTTCCACCAAATCATTGTCATTGGACAGCTATCAGATCACTCAAGTTCTTGCTATGCTCCGTGGCCAATATTCCTCACATTAAAAGAAAAATCAATATTTTAAATTTAACAAAAAAAAGCAGCAAATTACTGGTATGAAAAACAAAGCAAACAACACTTTACCATTTATCAGTTGTTCACAAACTTGTCTTGCAACTGCTCGCATCATGTTCTGAGAAGCAATGTCACCCTAAATATTCAAAACCAAACCAAGTGTTTTATTAACAAGTCTGTGTTTTTAAAGACACAGTGTTTAATTAAAAATTCTGAGGGAAACTGAATTTAAAGTAGACTTACTCTGTCACCTTTTTCTCCCTTCATTCCAGGTGTACCCTAAAATAAATACAATAAAAATAAACCAGCTGAAGGATTATTTTATTCCATCCCACATGTAGAATAAACAGGATTGTTTGAGACAGGCAATTTTACAAAACATTTTAACTCCTTCAAGAAGACAGCCATGGTCCTCCTTGAACATTACGTTTCAAAGGTGTTACAGAGGGTGCCAGAAAAGACCATGTGAGCACTGATCTTTTGTCTATAATCAAACACATTGACAGATACAGAAGAAAAAGATCTGAAGGAAAAATTCAAATTAGGGCCAATGACACTGACATGTTCTGACACTGGGACCATATTGGCAATTTGAAAGCTGAATTTCTGGTGTCACATTTCTGTAAATGGTACATAGTTTTGTGTGAATTATATATGACTTTAATTTTAAGTCTTAAACCAGCTCATCGTCAAAGAAGGCAAGCTAGAAAGAATAACACATCTAGAAAGGGTAGTTGTGTCCTTCAACCTTCAAGAAACAGACCTCTCTGTTAAGCAAGAAAGTGCTATGCAGAGATGACACATAAGATAGAGATGACATTAAGTGCTTGTTCTATTTATAACAGCTTCCCTGCTAATTCTCAACCATTTCCAGTCTTAGAATAGTCTCACAGAAGTCTCATCCTGAACTGCTTTGTAATTATTGACATTTGCCAAGATCTAACTTTTGTCTAACAGCAATTTCCATTGCCTTTGACGACTCTAGTGTCTATTTTAGGTTTTTAGTTTTTGAGAATTCTACATAAGACACCAACCAGGAGGACCAATTCTAATTTCATTTGTATATATGTATGCATGTATAGATATGTACATATACATATGCCTAAGGCTGGAAAAACATCAGATAAACTCTAAAGATGTTTTAAACGATGAACTGGAGATATACACACACAATCTACTTTGCAAACAAATTTTTGTGTGTTCTCCTCTCACAACATTTTGAGATCTTAGCCTAAAGTTTGTGTTCCAGTCCTAGGAAAGACAGGCATCAAGAGAGAGCAAGCAATACTTTCCAAGGAAATTGTAATTACAATGCTAGGTATGATAGATATTTAAAAACTTTCAAAATAGATAGCAATGATCTCAGAAGGATGTTTATACCTGGCTTTGATCTCCCCGACATGATTTTGACAGCAAAAATTACAGATGCCCATTTAAAATAAGTAGAAAATTAGATTCACAGTAATTTGGTTTAGCCACTAGGTTCCCCTTTGAAAAACTCTAAAAACCTGCTGTCTTTAAAACTACTATTATAATTTTGACATGAATGTACAAAAGAAAAAAGAAAACAAAAATCTCCTCCCTAAGACATGCTTAGGAAGCCATCATGAATAGCCTTTCCAATGCTCTTGAAGACTCACTGCAACAAATGCCACGTGTGCCAAATTCCAGGGCCATATAAAACCAATACTTTGCCCAAAGCTATAGCTCCTGAAGTGGACAGTGTGTTTTACAGGTAAATTCAGTGGATGCAGACTTAGGCCACTGCTGAGTCCTCCTAAAAATCTACTGTATATTCAATGGATTTTTCAAGCTGCCAGAATGTGTCCAAGAAGCACAGGTGCTTTGCTAGTAAATCTGAAAGGGGCTACCATGGGTTCAAACAGATTTTCACATGTAGCATAAATTACTCTTTATAGTGATTTAGTTTGGTCATCTGCTCTGCATGGCTCTCCACATAGTTACTCATACATCCCAAGTATTACTGCTTTCTACATCACAGTATTTCTTTAAGGATCCTGTTTATCACCATTAACAAAGCAAAGGCTAAGTGTGGGCTGCAGCTGTTTTTCATAACATTCCTACAGTACCCACAATTAATTTCAACAACATGAGATAACAGATCATTCCACTGAGGTCACAGCATATACAATTTGAACATGGTAGCACTGTCTCATAGACTTCCATCAAAGTTTTGGGCAAACAGACTCCCAAGAGGTATGTCAGGGGGTGAAATTCGTATGCTACCTGAGCTCCTCTGCAGCAGTATTGTACCAATACCACAACTACCCTGTGACATGCCACAGAAGATATGAGGCAGGCTCGTCTATCAGTGAGTTAAGTAATTGGCATACAGTACATTTGCATAACAGATCATTCGTGAAAAATTGAAATGAATGATTTAGAATGGTGACACTACAAACGTGCCACTGGAATAAATTATGCCCCTGATGAGACAGTTACTAACATGTGTGCAATATACCCATCAAGCTGATGAATATTCTTTCCCTTCTGTCCTTCACTTTTTCATCTGCATCTTTTTTTATTCTGTGAAGTCCAGAGGGAAAAGGTCTGTCTTTTAGTTTAGCTTAGCACAGCCATGTGCCAAAACAGAACAGACTTGTAGATGCCATTACAACATGAACAAACTGCAACAAGCAAAATCATCAGGAAAATATGACATTTCTATGTGCCATTCTCTCATCATTAACATTGTGATAAATGCCGACATACTGAAGCTTTAACAGACACGTAATTTGACTCTCAAATCAACAGACATTAACATCTCAGGCACAATCACATGTATCTGAAATACCCATTAAATAGAATTGCAGATTTTTCACTTATACTAGTCTGTAACATGAAAAACTGGTGGAAAAATGTTAAAAATTATTTGGTGCTTTCTTTCTGTTTGAAACTTGGGAATCTTTTGCTATTTTCTGAAAGCATATTCATTTGAAATTATCTGCTGAGTACATATTTATAAACTGCTCATTCTTATTCTTATTCTTTCTAAGGCTTTCATCCTATAACCTGACATTTTTTTGACCAGAACCAGATCACACAGCATGTCTTCTTTTTATTCACTGGGTAAATACAAGCATTAAGAATCAGATTTCTGTTCTATTGTCCCAGCAATATTCCAGTAATTGCTTAAAATGTGCTGTTCAACCATATTTTAGAAATGTGATTTTAAAAAAATAACAACAACTACAAGTACTGAGCTACTATTTGCATCTTCCTCCCACTTGGTTATAGTCTTCTTAAATTTCAGTTTACTTTCTTTTAATAGAGAAAAATGTGCAATTTAGTTAACTGCTTGCCAGCATTTTGAGAGGCAGCATCTGCTGCTGACATTCTGTTTTGCTGATGTCCTGCGATGAGGAGTCACTTGGGGTCAGTGTGAAGAAGAGCTAGTTTATGCCTCATGTGGGATTTTTCTGAGCTGTGGGTGAAGGCTAAGTCTGTAGCAAAATTCTACAGCTGAAGGAGGACAAAACAAGGGAAGTTTTGCTATTTTTACTTTAAAAGATTATGTGCTCAATTGTTTTCCCCAAAAGAATGTTTGCTCCCCACAAGAACCACCACTTTGCTGCTTCCAAAGCAGCATCTTTTAGAGACCTCATCTGCATAGGCAGATGCCAGATCAGTGAAAACATGGCAGCAGAGAAGGAAAAATACTGAAATCCTGCATTTGAATCCCAACAATCACCATCTTTATGTGCTTAGAATTACCTTCTAAAGGTTTTCACAGGCTGTTTGGCCCAGAAGGCATAAGTCTAAAAGCACCTTTTATATAAAACAGAAAAGCCTTACACTATTTCCTGGGGACCTTCAAGATCAGCAAAGTCAGACCTTGTTTCACAGTCTTTTTTATAAAAAAAGACAGCTCCACCTGAAGATGACTAAAGTCTCCCTACCCATCCACTACCATTTTGACTCTGACACCTATAAAACAACAGTACTGTAACTTTTCTTCCCTGATAGTCCAAGATTTTTTTTATTTCCTGCTACATTTATTCACAGAAAACTTATACCCATTCCTTCTTGAGCCAATGTACTCTTTTAACTTAATTACACTTCCTTGGTCTTGCTGGTTATTACTCTATGATATATGTAAAGACTGCTACCCAATTCTCACTCCCTGTTTGACCAGACAGGCAGAGGACAGATACATTAGATTCCTCTAGCATAGCCAGTGCTTGATTCTCAATAGATTTATTGACTCATTTGTGGTTTTATTGTTCCTTTCTTGATAATTTTGTTACTACACTGAAAAAATACAGGAGTTTCCCTTGGAAGTACTTATAAGCAGATTATAAACTCAAACATCCTATTTCCATGAAATTTCAGTTAAAGCATCAAGTACCAACTTGTTCTGGTATAAGTACATAGTGAGGCAGAGAAACGTTGACAGCCACAGTCATGGTGTAGTCTGCCATAAGTTAGAATGTTAGTGGTATTTAATACATAGGAAAGACCCTCAGTTGACTATATTCATGGGGAATAAGGTTCCTCATAATTGGCACCTAACTGTATTTTTTTGCCTGGGATGTAATGTTCCTTACCTTGTAGGGGGTCTATCACCTCACTTGCTCTGCACAGACCAACAATACAGAATGTACAGGAAGAAGAAAAAATTGAAGGAAGCCTCATTATCTTTCCCTAGGACAGGAAGTTACAAATTCTGGCAGGCCTGAACTATGATTCTGGACACCTCAAGTTGCATTTGGCCATCAGGCTGCACCTTTGGCAATGCTAATACTGGACACAAAGAAAAGTGTTGAAATTCTGTCCACCAGGAGTCTGATAAAACATCTGTACAAGGTGCAAGCCAGAATTCCTGCTGGGATCTGTTCTAGAAACGTAAGAAATGGTAAATATAATACCATTACAAGAAAGTACAATAACTGGGGAGGAAAAAAGTATTTCTAACTGAAAGGAACTCTTGAGATTAGAGTGTAAGAGAACTTAACACATGGTTCTTGGACAGGAATTGACTGCTTTGCTCTGCAAAAGCACTGAAACTGCGCTTGGAGCCAAATTTCCTTCTATGCACATTATTTACCTGAAGGAGATTTTTTGCTGCTGAACTGGTTCAGCTAGCCAGGGTCCCAGGTGAAGTAAAACTCTGATGAACCTGATAGTTTGACATGTACTTGTGAATAAACCACAGCATATTCTGCCATTTATAGGCTGACAAATGTAGAATGAATTCATTGTGTGTATGCATGAGAAAATGACCCAGCTTCCAAGTGCTCCTGGAGATTTCAACTTCATCAGCATCAAGCTGCCCAGCCTAGTATATATTCTTCCAAATAATCCAGTTGTCATATATGCAATGACATTGAAGCAAGATGGAAAATTCTGACTGATTGACGGACATTAAGGCACAAGTAATAAATGAGTTCCTGTTTCAACTGCTGTGTCCACTCCTGACTGAAGCATAATTTCTCAGGCATCCTACATATGAATCAATTCAAATATCTACTGAAACCATTGGTGGGTGGTAGCAGCTCCTGCTCTTTCTTCCTATTCAGGATGCACTTTAAAAGTTTGAATAGAAACCACAGAAACCACCCCCAAATAATTTCAAAGTCACATTGTAAAAAACGCAAAACATTTGGAAAACAGAAGTAATTATGTAATATTATCAAACACTGTCCATCTTCAGCAGCGTAGAAGTTTTTTACTACACAGACACATACACAAATATAAAGACCTTCCTGTCATTTTGCTGACCCTGTTCTTCATGCTTATGCAGTGTAGGAATATATGTCTTGGCACATAATAGTCTACGATCTTTTTAGTGGAAACCAGAGACCACAATTTCCAGCCCCAACTATTAAACTCAGCAAAATAACATGCTGTAAAAATAAAATTGTTTGAAAAATAAGCTTGCGGTCTTAGGTCAGCTCCACTGTATTAACCACTGTCATAAGCACAAGACAAGTATTTAAAGCAAGAAGTCTCATATTCATCAACAGACTGTAATTTTAAATTTGATACTATAAGTGTATCATTATCTTACTGGTGTCCCACGATCTCCTGGTTTCCCTGGTTTTCCACTTGGGCCAGCAACTCCTGGAACTCCTGGGGCACCCTACAGCAAAAGACATGTAAAGTGAATTGTGGAAATCCACAACAGTCTAAAGTGATAATAAGAAACGTGTTATTGAGTGTAAAGCAATACTGAAAATGGCTCCAATAAGTTTTTTTCTTTTCTTAGGTACATATCAGGCTTGAAAACTCCTCCAGAAAAAACAATGTGTTTCTCCATGGAAATATGTCCTTTTACAAAACACCACAATTTAATAGCCATTTCTGGATCTAAAGATGCAGAGAGTGTCTATATGTTTTTAGCATTGTTCTTAATAACAGATTCCAAAAGGAAGACAAGACCGTTTGGCCTTCTAACTTCATCTACCAGGCTTGCAGTCCATGTAAAAGTCCACAAGAAGTCCATAAAAGTCATTCTAGTCATACTAGATAAATATCAACAAATAAAAGATCAGTGTTTTTTTATGTGATAACACCTCATCTACACACTCACAAAGGAGCACCGGGATGACAACTGTGGGGGAGCAAGAGCATCCCAAAAAATCCTGTATAGCAACTCCTGTCTATATAAATATGCATGGTATAAATGTGTGCTCTGTGTACATCTTCCATCTCACTACTGGTTGGACCTGGTAGCATGGAGCTGCAGCAAGTTGCCTATCTCAGGTTGTCTGATACAGCATGATATGTGTTTCTCTAAACAACCAGCACCTTTTCTAACATGGTTTCACAAAACACAGTGAAGTAGCTTTTGAAGTAAAAACTCATCTCCAAATATTCTTGTTGAGAAAAACTTGCAATAACAGTGTTTGTTTCCACCAGACTACAAGTAATAAGCTGATTGGTTTCAGTAGACCTAGATATGCATTTAAAGATCATGTCTAAAGAACCAGATAAACAGGTTCTTCCCTTATTTACACTGGCAGAAATCAGTTTTAAAACCACTCTTACAGATGTTTGTGGAGGCATACTTTACATAGCTGTTTACTCACCCTTTACTGAGAGTTTCTTAGATCTCAGAGTTTTCTCAATTAATTTAGGATATTAAACAAAGGATCCATTTCATATTTGACAGAAACTGAAAATGTCAATGTGGCTCTCTCTTGGCTCAGGTTTCTTATTTCAGAAAATATCAAAGGCAAAATTATATTTACCGCTGGTCCTGGTGGGCCTCTGGGACCTGTGGGACCATCTTTTCCTGTGAAACCCTATTCAGAAACAGAAGCATGATTTGAGATTAACCCAAGACTGTAGCCCGATTAAAATGGCCTTTAAAATTATGTAATTGCAATACTCGTCATTACTACTACCATGTATTTTAAAACCTATCCACAATGCAAGTTATAAAAATAGCTATTGCTGGAGAAGGCTATGGAGCAATGAGCTTCAGCCAATTTAAAAGATGTTCAGCTGCTGTTGATTAACTGAAGATGGAATGAGTCTCAACATTTTTAAGAAAAGAATTGTTCTATCACAGAGTAGCAAGATTTCCCTTTTTTGCTCGTCTCCATCACAGATTAGTTGGAAAATCTGATGTTTCTACATAAATGAAGAACACACTCACTCTCAGACACTTTCCCTGTAAGAAGAGATGCTGAGAACTCCCATTTCAATAATCTGACACAGGATTCACAAATTAACATTGACAGTCCATAGCCTAACGATGCCATGGTCTGTTTTCATATCCTGCTATCAACTCCCACTAAAGGATAAGTCTAAATGCATGTATTAACTATTAATTTTGGCTGTAAAGACAAGTCATTGCTTCAGTCATCTCAAAGGTTATATACCACTGCGAGGATAAAAGAGACTGGCTTAGCTGATCTCAAATTAGAAGAGATTGCAATAACTCCACAATGAAATACCTGCACGTATGCCCTTCATTATGAAGACATTTCAAAATCCCCCACCCAAAAAAAGTTCTTAGCTCCCGACAGTCAAAGGTTAAGGCAGAAACTTGGCCTTTGGAGTAAGAATGGCACAGATTCTTCACTGATACAACATCTCCCAGACATTGAGACAAGCAGAGTTTCAAAGGGATCCCTTGCAGCAGCAACAGTGTTTGGAAGACAGCAGGCTGAGTACCTCAGCAGAGCCCTGCTTAGTGGACATACTGGTCCATGGGCATGGGCATCTGAGAACCGTTGAGGAGTGTGAGCAGTGCAACCTTTACAGAAACTATCTGGCTAACCTATGGCTATCCAGAAAGGTTTACACCCCTACATTTTCCCAGTTCTTCCACTTTCACTTCTTCAGGTCAGATACTGATCAAATGACTCCTCTTGAAAAAGCATTTGAAAATAGAAAGATATGATAAAGGAGGGGGAAAAAAAAAGAACAAAAATGATGACACAAAACTTAGTCTTTTCATAAATAGACAGGAAACCTTACCCTTTCTCCTGGAGGTCCCATTGGGCCAGGTGGACCAGGTAAACCTGGGGTTCCCTAGAAACAAAAGGAATAATAAACTGTGTCCATGACAGAACAGATATGACTGCTATACTAATCATCCCAGTTATATGTACACATTTAAATATTTAACTGACTTGAAAGCTGCTTTCTGGCATTTACAAAAATAAAATGAAACTTTTGGAGAAACCATTTATATAGCATCATATATATGAAGCGAGAGTCTCATCCTACATTTACTTCCATTTCCTTACCAGATCAAAATTCAACTTCAAAAAAATGTTTTCAGTAAGGTTCCCATAAAACAGATATACCTGATTTATTGCCTTTACAAGCATGACTTACAGATGTCAGCTAAAGTCTAGATGTAGTCATCGATTAGAGTTTATCTAAAGAAAGAAAAATTAGACTCTTCCGTTATCTTTCTTTTCCACAGTTTGCCCTAGTTTTTAACATGCTGCTGCTTCTAAATTCTCTGTTCCTTGTAGTTTCTGGGTAGAGAGTAAACCCTAAAATTAAACAGGCAGCCTACATTAGAGGATACTCAGGAAAAACTTAATTCAGTATTCTGTAGGATCAGTACCACTGCTGCAGGCACTGAATATTGAACAGTCTTGTATCATCCTGTCATGTTCTTTCCCATTTTCTGTCTTATCTCACTATATACTAAAATGTAGCATTGCTTCCTCCAGGACATCACGACTCCCTAAATGTATATTACTTTTGATTAATAAAACAGGTAAAAAATACAGGGCCCTTGGTCCATGACTTACCTTGTCTGATATATGAAATTAAATTCAGACCACCACTTAAGTATCTACCATATAGTCTAAATATATCCCCAGTAAATTCAAGGACAAGATAGTAACCAAGGAATATTAGTTATGACACCATATTTGCAAATAAATGATTATCTAAATCTGGATGATTATGCAAAAAAAAACCCTTTATGTTATTTTTTCTCCTCAAAACCAAATCCTACTTTACAATATAGAAAACTGCAAATAAGTGAAATTTAATATTGCTTTCTTCTTTCAGAATGTCCAAGATCCTTTCACTTCGAAAAGTGGAAAGCAATTAGACAACCTTGCTGAAGAGTGGTTCAGCAAAACTTCTGCAACCTTCATTTTAGGAAGACATTTAACTGCAGGTGGTCAGAAGTTGAGGGACCTCTTCCTGGAGAGCTGTCAGTGTACTTTTCTTAATCCAGTGCTCTGTCCCTGCGCATTCACAACTGGCCAGATGGACATTTGGCTTGACTCAGTGCAGCTGTTCTTTTACTTTTGTTATGAATGGCTTACCATTTCAAACATTTCAAATTCCTAAGTGTAAGCTAATTAAGTTTCCACAACTATTTCTTAGGAAGCTATGAGAAGATCCTGTGTTTCCTAGTGATGTCAAAGACAGTTGTCCAGCAGCCAACTTGCATCAGGAATAGTAAAACATTGTATTATCTCACCTAAGCATCAACTTACCGATCGCCCTGGTAGTCCAGGCTGGCCAGCATCCCCTTTCATTCCCTGACGACCCTATAATTTTTGTAAATGAGTTAGACATTCTGAATTACAGAACAGATCAGCAAAATAATTTTGTAAACAGATACAAAATGTTTCCTGCAAGATACCTGAAGGAAAGAATCCATAAGGTTATTATTTATTACGGAATAAATCAAGATCCATATACCTCTTAACTGAAACAAGATTGATCATCTCACAAACATTTGCAAATGCAGGATGACTGTTCAACATTATATAAAAACATAGACAAGCAGACTTCTGGAGGGGCACATGCTTTGATAAGGAAGTGAAATAGACTTTTCAGTAGGAGAGACCAATATCAATGTCTTCACAAGCAGGAGAGGAGGGAAGGGTTACATGTTTTCTCCCAACCTCCCTTATTCTCAACTGGCAAATGGAGCTGTCTGCATTCAGAAAAGGTAAAAGTTTGGTCTTTTTAAAGTATTACTATTTTTCTCTAACCCATGGTCCAGAAGGCACTAAACACTTCCAGGACACAAGGAGGACATAAAGAACCAATATGTTGCCATTCACAACTTGCTGTATTCCACAAATACTATGGCACTGTAGTATAAATGCACAGTCTAAAGCCACATAAGCTAAATTTAACAATACAATATTTATTTTCCGTAGTGGCTTGTATGATAATCCAGCATTAATAACTGTTGATGATGTACAAATAATCAAATAATTTGTAAACATAGCCTGCCAGTGTAAATTGTATTTCCTATGAAAAATGAAATTACATGACTGAAAAGTGGCACTCTAACATTGTTAGCTAATGAGAAGTTTCAAGAATTGCTGGTTTTGTCGGTAATTCTATTCTTCAAAGGTTTTCAAACTGAATGTGACAAATAAAAATATTTATTCCACATGTAAAAGGAATGTGTTTGTTCTTTCCCATGGTTTGGCACCTTGGAGGCTATCTTGATGAAGTTTTTCCTCCTGGCATATAACAAAAATCTTGTTAACAAAATCTTTCAGTTTTGTCCTTAGAAAACATAAGATGTACCTAGCCTTAAAGCACATTGTGTTTTCCATTTCCCAAATTACATTACAGACTAAGAAGGTAACCTGGTTCCAAATTTAAAATGAAACAGTGTGCAATCAGACACCACTTCTATTATTTTTTTTCATAAACTTTATATTTGAATCAAAGTCTTCATACAAAAAGCTCCCGATTGTATTAAAACCCAAGCTATTCCTAAACAGGAAACATCAAAATTATATTCCTGCTTTTGGGGTGATTACTTATTAAAATATGGCAAAAACCAGCCTTAATAATTCAGAATGTAGACAAGCGTTACCTATGCTATCTGCTCTAAATAAAAGAATCTGGTGAAACTCTATCAGTATTAATAGAGTTAGTCTGTCTTTGAAAGCATGTACATGGAATCAAAAATTCTCAATAAAATACACATGCTGTTGCCAAGAAAGTCCCATAAGAACAAAGGGCTATTTTGTATGCCTATATCTGGGCACTCATTGCCTCTCTGAACTTTCAGCTACTGAATTAAGCTCAGAAAATAGAAGTTGAACATGTAAATCTGCAAAAAAGGCTTCAGAGTAATATCACACAATTAATTTTCCTGAACCACAGTTCGACTGTTTTGAGCCCTAGAACTTGGCCTAGCAAGTCTACAGAAAAGCTGTTAAAGAATAAAATGGAGTAGCACATTGTACATTGCAATGCTTAGACTCTGTCCCTTCACAGACATCCCACGAACACATGCAGCATTCAGGACACATAATGCTATTGCATTGGAAGAGTCTTGCTTCAGAAAGAAACTTGTTCCATAATGCTGCTGTGTTACAATGAAAAAGGAACGTTAGGGCAAAGCTGCCACGCTCTTCCCAAGACCCATGAACCACACTGACTCTCCACACTTAGAAAGGCCACTCACCGGTTCTCCTGGGATTGACAGCCCATTGGGACCTTGTGGACCTGGGGGACCTTGAGGACCAGGAGGACCTGTCTCACCACGAGGACCAGGTGGTCCCTTGAACCAGAAAATTAAAACAAGATTGTAAATTACAACCTCTTCTTAGACACGTAACAGCAAAATCCTTTGGGTTAGACACAGGGTAAGTCAGAAGCCTGGACACACATTTCATACTTCAGTACAACTGTGGAAACTGTTATTCAAGTAGCATACCCTTCCATAAGGTATTTTGTGATTCATGTTGGTGGTCTCAGGCCAATACATGCCTTCTGGCAGAAAGGACAAAAATGCTGCAAAGCGTGTATTAACACCCTGGGGCATGTATTCTGGTCAATGCCTTTGAGGCTACATATATATATATATATTTTATATATATATATAGTTTTATTTATTTATTTATATATGTTATATATATATATGTATAGATAGACTCAAATAGGTAAGCTGCACATAAAGAGCATATAGGCATATTTCCAATCTTTTTTTCTAAATCTCCTTTCTTAGTTCAATATAGTACTAAGCACACAAATTTTCATGCAGGTAAGGATACAGCAACATTATAGATGCACTCCAGAAAGATACTTACAGATGATCCAGTCAAACCCCTTTCACCTCTGGGACCTTTTGCACCTGGGCCACCCTAAATAGAATATTTAGAAAGAAACGTATTTCATACAGGGAAAGCAAGGGTGTATCATACTGGTGTGCATTATGAAACCTCTTTATCAAATTCTTCTGTGAAAGCCCAAAGTTTTGACGTGTATAGATCACATTCCTAAAAAGAGTACTGGAATAGAAGGTGCATCAGGGACTCAGTTAAACCACATCGGCTTCAGCCTTGCAAATTCAGCCCACAAAATATTGTCATTTTTGTCGTTGCAGATACACACTTGTTAATTTATATTCATCAAAATCTCTGCATATGTCCCTGGTAGACTGCTAGACAACTTAACTGGGCTTCAGATTCCTCATGGAGCATTTCTGATAGCTTCAAAATGGAAGGACTACTGGGCCGAGTACAAGGCTTTTGTATTCAAAGCAACTGGTAGGAGCACATCCATTCCACAGATTACTATCTCTCCACAGAAACAGTGTAACACACTTACTTCCCTGATTTCCTTGGAGTGAAATCCTGACTCAGTATTTAGGAAAAATATTTGCATAATCCATTAAAAATATCCTGTACATGAAGTAATTGGGCCAGGTTCTTTCAACCTATGAAACAATGAGGAGCTATTCACAGTGATCTCACTGGAAAGATGATAAAAGGATTATTATATAATGAAGTAGAGGTGGTAGGAGCTGCCCAACTGTGTCTTAAATGGAGATGAAAGTGGAGCAGATTTCTATGATGTTATGGATATGCTGACAGGAACTATCACTCTGACCGACCTTTGTTTCACAAAACCACAGATTAACACAAAAACACTTCCAGAAATATGGAAATTAGAAAATCTGTCTATTGCAAATAGTTCCTTACTGCTGGTCCAGGGGGTCCTGGAGGTCCCACGCTGTCTTGAGTACATGTACAAGCATTTGGAAGAGCTGGACATTTTGCTTCATCTCTCTGAAAATTCAATTACAACTATTAAAGTCCTTTTAAAGAAAAGTACTTTGTGGTAACACATATTTCTACAACAATAACAGCAAGATTCTCCATTATCCTGTTTTGAGGTATAAGTAAAACTCACTGCTAAACAGTGGTTTCTAAATGTTTCTACAGGACCTTTCATATTTTAGCATATTTTCTATATGAGCTATATACACAAACAGAGGCACAGGCAAAATCAAATTCATATGTGGTTTCTGTTGTTCTAATATTTATATCCAACAGACAAGTAGTTTGCACTGAAAAAAAGACATTACTTTTTGAATTGCAATCTAAGAACAGTTTATATAAAAAAATAACATAGCTGTTGCATTCATAATACCTAGGATCTTAAATATCACTAAAACATAAGATGATGATTAGAGGGCTGGAGCACCTGCCCTACGAAGAGAGGCTGAGGGAGCTGGGCTTGTTCAGCCTGGAGAAGAGAAGGCTGCGGGGGGACCTCATTGCAGCCTTCCAGTACCTGAAGGGAGCTTATAAACAGGAGGGGATTCAACTTTTTATAAAGATAGACAATGGCAGGACAAGGGGGAATGGATTAAAACTAAAGGAAGGAAGGTTTAGATTAGATATTAGGGGGAAGGTTTTTACAAAAAGAGTGGTGAGGTGCTGGAACAGGCTGCCCAGAGAAGTAGTGGATACCCTGTCCCTGGAAGTGTTCAAGGCCAGGTTAGATGGGGCCCTGGGCAACCTTGTGTAGATCCAGGCCTGAGGTTGGTGGCCCTGCCTGTGGCAGGGGGGTTGGAGCTCTATGATCCTTGGGGTCCCTTCCAACCCAGACCATTCTATGATTCTATGATAAGATAGAATTGACATTTTTTGCACCATTCCAAAGGGACTCAATTACAGCACATCACAATCTACCTTAGACACAAAACTTTGAAATGCAGTGTTGTTCACAGGCTGCTCTGACAGCAATGTCAGTATGAAGTATAATACCCAGTTAATATTGATATTTTTTAACTTCCTACTAATAAAATTTTCTGGTTATTTCTACTTACCATAGAAGGAAGATCACAGCATCGGTCCCTGCTAGTCCAAACTGGACTGCATACAATGTCAAAATTCTGGATTTCTAACTGTAAAAGAAATGATGACTCTTGAAAGATACTAGAGATATTATTTATGAATTCTAGTGGCATTATCATTTAAAAAATACTCCTCAAACAAAGCATTTCTAAGGTAGTTAACATTCAGACTTTAATGTCTTTTCCTGACAGTGACAGAAAAGTTATTTTTAAATAATAACAATTTAAACCAAGCATATATAAGGCTACAAGAGCTTCAAGCACTGATGCTTCCTCTTCTTCTTGGTCTGCAGCACAGACACTTGAAAGCTTTGGGTGCAATACCAGTTTCTTAGCAATCCTAATCTTTAATATCTTTCCTCAGAAAGTTTCAAGGGCTTGCATTAAGGAATGGATTCATATGTATTGCTTACTGTTGCTGATCTCCGGTCGCCTTTCAGAAGTTTCCCAAGTATTTCATAGCCATCAGTTGTGATGTTCCCAGCATTCTTAATTGGCTTTTCCATTATTTCACTGCAGTCAATGTAAATCTTAACATTTGATGAAGTTACAACAATATGAACCTGAAAAAAATGTAACATAATATTTAGAAAAGGCACGCAGATGTATTTACTTTAATAATATAACAGTATTTCACTGATTAGGTAATACTGTTTCACATTTTCTTCCTAACTATTCTGCTTTACTTGCAACCAGTGGGAAAATTCAAAGTCCAAGAAAGTCTACGACACTAGCAACCTCTTTAAAATGTGTTGACAATCAGTAAGATGAATGCACAAGCACAGCTAAGAAATGCTATTTCATGTAAGAGTTGAACTACAATGACCAGTTTAAAAAGCTTGCCTAAAAATTGCTTTAAGATGGCATCAAAGTAAAAAAAAAAAAAAAAGGAAAAAAAAAGAGAAGTGAATATAAGCTCTTCTTGTCTTCTTCTGATGGCTGGGACCACACAAGATGTTTATGAGTCTGTGACTGCCCACTGGCTAATAGAGTCTGTCTGTAGCTCAGAGAGTAGATTGTTTCAGATCCAGAGATCCAGGGTTCAGTTTCTACAGATGACTCAACCAGAGGCATTAGTTGCATTGAGATACAGGAAGTGAGCAGAAAAGCCTGCCCAGAAAAAGACAAAATAATGGAAGATGCAAGAGAGAAATTTCCATAAGAGAAATTTAGCTACAAAAAAAGGGGGAACAGGGAAGAAGAGGAAGAGATTGTTGGAATGACTGTAAGACCCGGAGAAGAGAACAAAATGGTTGGGTAAAACATGCTAAATTTTAAACAAAAGAACAAACAAAATTGAAGTAGAGGTTACCATTCCTAAAATTTATAGCACACATGGCAAATATTATACAATGAATTTCCTACGTTCAGGAATCTCCAAGAAAGAAACAAGGCTCTGACAATTTCATAAATCTAATAGTTGATGAAAGAAAATCTTAGGGCAACAGAAAGGTTTCAGTGGCTTTATATACCTTAAATATTGCATATATTTTATATACAGCACATAATTTATACACATTATAATATCTATGTAATTGTTAAAATATCAACACAGTAAGATCATCAGTAAAGAATTCTTGAAGTATGTATTTATGTTTTAAAGCTTCTGTTACCACAGTACATAACCCTTCAGAAATCTATTGCTGATGACTGCTTCAAAAAAAGTAGCATAAAGTTGAAACAGATTCCCTTAAATCTCCTGAGTCAACAAGTGCCTGAACCATCTCCTGAGAATTTGTTCTTTTTTTCCATATTGGATATTTTCCCATGTGGACTTGTCTCCAAGTCATCAGCGTAGCTTATCTTTAAACTTAATGTGCTTACACTTTATATAATTTGAATTAACTTTTGAAACTGCCCCAATTTTTTTTTTCATCTGAAATTCAGTTGCCATTACACTTTAATTCTCAGTGCTGTGTATACAAGTGTTTTTTTAATTAACATTCCCAACATTGTTCATTGACCAAATAAAAAAGAACTAGTAGAAACGTAATTGAGTGTGTCTCATCTTGCTATTGCATACCAAAATTTCCACAAAATAAAATAAGCACCAGGCCAAAACTTTAAATTCATTATCAATTACACATCATATACTCAGTCATTTGATTATATGACTAAATTTTACAGGTTAACTAATGAACCAAGCAGTTAAAATTCATAGCAGATGTAATTTATTAATTCTGAAAGGTACCTAACATGAAAGTCCTACTTTCTCACAAATTAAATAAAGCAAATTACACCTGCATAGTAAATGCATATTACTGCATTTTCATTTGCACATAAAACTTAGGATATGTGAATCTAAATGCTGAATGGGATCATCAATTTGAAAATGTTCAACCAGCAATGACTGATGAATATTATCTATCTATCCAAAGAAGTGATCTCAGCAGTCAAAACCAAGAAGGGGTCCCCCAAGACATTGACTCAGCTCACTGCTGAATTAATACCAGCTCTGAATTTCAGCTCTGAACCACATGGTCCAAGCATAAACCTAGTAAAAGTATGCATCCAGTGTTTACAGTAAATAAACATCTCTCTATTCAACCCTGCTACATTTTGTTTTCAACACAATGTTTTCAACAAAATGTTAACAGAAACATTCTCTTCAGTTTCTAACACATCAACATAAAGCATCACTTGTGACCATTTCCAGTGCCAGAAGGCACTGAGGTTTTAAGAAAGAAAACATACTTTAATCTTTCTCTCCAGACCCCTTTTAAGATACAGTTTGATGGTGTTCTGATCTACTGCTGCAGGAACCACATCAATAAGCTAAGCAAACTATAATCCCATATGTACACCAGCAGAAAGACACACACTCATTAGCAAATTTCCTGTTGCAAAACTTCAATCTAAAAAGGAAGCCTAGCATGGTAGGAATAAGAAATTAGAAGTCGTCTGTCTCTCCAAAACATTGAGTTATAAATTTAATGACTGTCTCAGGCAGTCAGGATTTTTCCTATGGGACTTGCCAGATTCAACAGCTTTCACCACAGCTCTGCTACGCAAAGTGCTCAAGTGCGCCAAAGTAAATTTCCCGGCACAGTTAGGTGTAGTTCACTGTGCTTCACTGAATGAGCCAGGAAGTCATCGAATGAAAACCACAAAAATGTTTGACATTCTGGACAACATCTTCTTGCATTCTAAAGATCTGACATTTCTTTGAAACTGGATGGTAGGAGAAATTGCAAAAGTACCTTTTGAAATGTGTTAATCTTACTTTCCTTCCTTCATCCAGCTGAAACTACTGCTATTCTTTATTAAGAGCTAATCAACATGGCTGATACCTAAGGCTTTCCCCAGCACATGAGCTAGGGAATCCCATGATGCTATCATTAACAACCTGACTCATATAGCAATCATCCTGGAGAGAATCCAGAGGAGCCAGCTCAGTTACATGGTGAAAAATCCCAAACACGGCTCTTTAAATCAAGGCTACTCCAGTTACTTTAAACACTATCAAAACCAGAATGTTTGATTCCTTTCTGGGGAAAAAAGAAGGGGAATGACACACCGCACTAAACAACTGTTATGTTTTTGCTTAAGAAATAGCCTCATAAGCAAGAATACATAGTTCCAGAGCTTTAAGATACTGTTACTCCTGTACATCTTATGTACATCTTCTCATCTTAGGATAGCTTTCTGATCATATGTATGAGTGCATTTAATTGGTAAATTAATACAAGGTTTGTGATTTTTATTTCTCCACCATTGTTTTTCACCATCAGGTGTAATAAACAGTTGCACACAACTGCTAATGTTGCTGGGGTTGCATGTCTTTCCCCACTTGCTCTGATAAGCAGAGCTTCACTGTAAGTGTTGTCAGATAATTCTGCTCAGCTCTATCACATTTAGAGGAATGACAAGGAAAAATATGACTCTGAATGTCAATGAAATTAGCAGAAAACACTTCAGATAGAGCACTGGCAGTACAGTGTGTAGAGAGCTTCACACCACTGATTTGAAGAAAGGAAGTTTAAGCTCTCACACTGCTGCACGGCAGTGCTACATGCTGTTCTGTGTTTTAACAGTACTTCTTGGTGATAAGATGACTTCACTTTTACACCAAATCAGTATCTATCCTATCCTAGTCTCTGCTGGCAGTTTTTCTCACTCCAGTGGATAAATACATTTCCATAAAAATCAGCGTATCCTACCAAACTATTAAAAAAAAAAAAAAAAGCAGGAAAAAAGACAAATGCCAAGGACAAAATAGGGCCTGCCTAATACAAGTGTGATCCAAGACTACTTATAAGCATTAGTCACAGAGCCAATGACATTTCTTCACATGTGCAAAAATAATTATCCATTAAATAAATAATAAACAAGAATAATTGGACATGCCATAGAAGCAGTTTGGGAAATTATCCTCTGTCAAATTCTGAGGAACAAACAGATTTTATAGTACTGTGTGATTATAGTAGTCACCCATGTTGTAAGAAGATGAAGTCACAATACATGATCCCTGCTTTAAGCCTAGCAGAGCTGGGTTGACAGTGTGGCCTCCAGTATCAGCAAGTTGACAGAAGCAATTTCTTATCTGCATCCTCAGAGGAATGCTGGGAGTGACTAGTCATGCAGGAAAGGGTATCATAAAGAAAACAAATGTTATACTCTGGCCATATTTAGTCATCAGAATAAAACTAAACTAAACAGAAGGGAGATAACTTGAAAAATGAGAATGTGCGCTTCAGTGGACCAAAAAAGTTGCAATTGCAACACCTTTTTCCCCTAAACATATATGCTTAACACAGCAGGAAAATACTTTTAAACTGTGTTTTAGACATATATGTAAGCTGAGTCAAACACTTCCCAGTGACTAGAGGTAAGGAAGCCTGGCAGGATTGAGTTTTCATAATTCAGTGAAAATTAGAAAAGCAAGCACAAAGTTATCACAATTGAAGGCAGACGCTGTCACACGCAACGATTTCACTAGTCACATGGACATCTCAAAACCATGAGTTTCATTCTAAATTGCAAATAGGTTATATGATCTTCTACGGGCTGTCTGTCATTATTGTTGCTTCCTCAGTTAATATCACTTTGGAGTACATCAGGCACAGTGAATTTAAGCCAAAAATATACCAATACACACGCATACATATATACACACATAGAATATATACATATATTACCTCTGTTAAACACATGAATCTTAGTCAATATGCTATTCACCTCCCAAAATTGGTTTCCTGCCTTTTTCTACAAGTCAACAGCTACTTACTTTCAGTAGCTAGATCTTTTCAGAATGATTGCAAATCACTACACTCCCCCAGAGTCTTTCATCATCACAATTTCATTTTGATTTTCCTCTTTCATGTGCCAGGAATCAGGCTATGATGTCTTGTATAGATATATCCCTCCACTTACAGAACCATCCCAAATTCTCAAGATCTTGACAGATCCCTTACATTGGTTCAAAGTTGGCCTTTAACTCAATTAAAAAACAAACAAGTGTAACTTCAGAGACCTCCTTTTAAATGATCTGCAAGTCCCTATGTCAACTTACATAGTTGACTGGATACAACTGACAGTGACTTCTGCTTGCTTGACTTCTATTTCAAAGGACAGTACTTCAGAAAGCAACACTGAAAGTTTCAATCCTTTACCTTGTGGAAGCTTCCATAAAAGATTTTCTTTACTTCATCATTATCAAAAGTTACAGTTTGAACCTCTCCCCTTGTATCCTTGTTAAAGAATGACAGCACCTTGCTGGCAGCTGCAATAAATGAAAATAATACATTTCTTTTTATGTGTACTATTGAAACCACCATCCTAAAACACACTTATGGATAAAACGTAGAATACCACTCAAACACGCAAACACACAAATTATACTGACCCATAAGTACGTACATGTATGTTCCTCCAGTTTTAGAGGTAATACCAAAGTTGAAATTTAGATTAGTTTAATTATTCTTAGTTAAAAAAATAATTTATGTACAAAGTAAAAAAAAAAAACAAACCTTTTGCAACTAAAAATACATATTCCTTTTACCATGTAAGAATGCTTTGGGTTTCGAAATATTTGGAAAGAATGCATGCAAAGCAGTGTAATATATAAATTGTCTGCACAATAAGCAAAACCATCCTTACGATCAAGCACAACTCCAACTTGTGGTTTGTAATCTCTGTCTGTAATCTGCCAAATTGCAAATGGCTCATTAGGGGATTCAGGCAGAAGACGGAACAACAGAATGATGGTGTACGCCTGTGGCAATCCCTCTGGGTGAATCTCCCTGTTAAAACAATATAAGGACATTTTTTTCACATGGAAACACATGAAGAAAAATAAGATCTTCATCATTTGCTCTTTTTCATAGAAGACATGAGAGTAACAGGAAAACCACAGTGTTTAATGTAACTGAGCATTTTAACTACTCTCTCAAGTAGAAAAGAAGATTGTGTCATTTGTTAAGATGAACTCATAGCCTGTCTTCAATTTGTCCATGTGCCATGGTTATGGAGGAAGCCAGAAGATGGCCAACAGCTCTTGGAGATACATTCCTGTGGCAAGATTCTGCATAACCTACACATGCTTTAAATTTCTTTGTGATAACTACAGAAAAGAGAGCCATAGCTTTATTTATTTATCATGTGACCCATTTTACCAGCAACAGTAAGCAGCACTTAATTACTGCTGCCTTCAGGCACAGATACAATGAAGGATTTAATGTACTCCCTGCAATTAGTGATGCATTTTGGCTCCACCCCATTCACTCGTGGCTGAGGTTTAGATTTGTGATGTTCAGATTATTATACATTTTAAAAAACAGAAAGACAGAAGTAAGGGAATACATTAGATGGACTCCAGTATTTTCTGAAGGGGAGGGAATGCAGGAAGGGCTCCGTAAGAACAGAAGTAGCTTCTCCTTAAATGTTATAATGAAACCGAGAAGGGGATTTGGCCTCATGCACATAAACACAGAAATCTTAAAATTAAGAGAGAAGCTGCTCTGTATTCTAGGCAAAGCTCATGTACATATACACCCTGCAATAACAGCATAATCACTAAGTTAACACCACCACGCAGCACAGAGCAAGGAAGAAAATATCAAAGTAGATAAAGCAACACTATTTAGAACTTGGATACTTGAGTTATCTCAGATGTGGAAACAGCTATGCCACCAGGATCAGGATGCCTTTATTGCTTTGCTGACCCAGTGTAAAGTGAATGTTATTTTCTGGCTTCTCATGAAAAGTAAGTGCCCAGAATACTCAGGCAATTTGACTCCACCTCTTACAGCAGACAACAGATTATGTAGCACAACAGTAAAAAAAAAAAAAAAAAAAAAGAAAGAAAGAAATAGGAAGTGTATCTTTTCATTGTCTTAGTATTTTATCCTGCTAAATGCAAGTTTAATCCTAATATAAGAACTGCAAAACAAGATCCCAGTGATTGGGATTATCTGTACTTTCTAAAGTAGTAAAAATCAAGGCTGTCTGACATTTATCACACCTATAAGCATATCATTGAACTCAAGTTCTCATGTCCTCCACTTTGAAAGTTGTGAACTAAGAAGGCCGAAAAAAGAAATTATTTCTTTGTACACTTTAGCTCCTTCATCTGTGATCTAATCTTACCTGGCAGGATTGCAGAAGATTTCAAAGGCTTGTATGAAAAAAGGCTAAATATCCTTAGATTTAATGGGCTATCTTTAAGCATCTCCTCTGACTCAGAATGATTTTATTGAAACTCACTTAAACAGATGGCAGAGGAACAAATGCAAAATGAAAAGAGGTGGCAATGTTCTCTTAGTAAAACTAACTACTAAGTCTTCTTTCTCTTCTTTTTTTTTTTAAAAAAAAAAAAAACATTGGAAAGAATGACCATATAGTAGCCCTTAATAACCAAGCTCTAAAACCACAGGCCCTTGAACATACCACTCCATTTGGCAAATACAGCAATTCAAGCAGAGGAGAATCAGCCCTAAGTGAATGGCATCAATGTGCTGCCTACTGCAGTATGAAAGAAGCCCCTACTAAAAGTGGTGCTTATCCCTCCATATTGAAACCATTTCCTTCTGGCAACATCGAGGCTGTCATTCAACTCCCTAAGCACTCTCATGCAACTCAAACAGTTAAGAGGCATAATCTCCAAAATAGAATAAGCAACTGGTTTAATAGTGAACAGATCACCACAGAAGAAATAGATTAGTATTTAATGAGAACAATGATGTTCTTTGGAGTACATTTCTTGGTGTTCAGTAAAAACTTCAAATAAATGCATAAGGTACTAATGCAATGATCTATAAACTCTATTGATCCTTCCTCACCAGTATGACCTAAACATGAGTCTTTCAGGTTTACTTACCGTATTGGCTGGCTGACAAAGGCATTTTTGTGGAGTCTGTATGCTACATAGCTTGGGAAAGAGCCTGTTTCCAGTGACACGCCTTGAACAGAAGCAAAATGCTTCTCTGTTAGATTATATGACTCCAGCATCTTGAAACCTTTAAATCAAGAGAGAAAATATAAAATAAAAACATTGTAGACCTGTAAAAGACACAAATGAACCTATGCAAAAATATTAGACGGTTACTTACCGGGTGAAGTGTATCCCTCCAAGTAAATAAGAGGACAAGCTAAAAGAGATGAAACAACATATCATTCAAAAGTATTAAACCTAACAGAATACGAACATGTATATACTTCAGAGTGTTTTATTACCAAAATAAGTCTATGCTTTTATTAACAGCCAACTTCTGTTACATTTGTCACATTGTGTTCTGCTCTGTGGTAGATGTACTGTTAAAATCTTTACTCGTTACTTTTAGCAGGATATTTCTAGTGTGACAAATTGTATGCAATAACAAATGAAGCCCCCAAATATTTTCAGAGTCTAATTCATAAGAAGAAAGGAGGAAAATGACACAGTCTTTCCATTAATATTTAAGGCATGAGTCAGGCTGCATAATAGCTGTCAGATTCACAAGGAAAAACTGCAGATTTATATGGCTCCACAGCAGCCAGGGGATGAGGCAGTTCGGGAGCACACAGTTGCATGACAGGCCTGAGAATTTCTTATTTTTGCCATAGAAGGAATTTACTTGAGTAAACAACTGAACTTTATTTAGATCATTTTAAACAGCATCACACACTATAGTTCCACCTCTTCAGCATCCCTAGACCAGTCATGTCCTCCAGTTCACATTCCTCCACCATTCTACATCATCTTATGGAGCACTAGTTCTCACTGACCGTTACATCTATTTTTCTTCTAACGGCACTTCTGAAATGGGAGACAAGCTACATGAAATAAAATATCTACTTCAATTTTTTTAGAAAACCAACCTTTTCCCTTAAACCACGTCCAGTTATTATGAAACCTAACTTCTATATATGAACATTTCTTTTGATTTACCTTAAATAGGATAGCAACAGTAGTGGTACATAAGCAAATATATTAGTTTAAAAAAGGAAAAATGACACCTTCTACTCACTTGAGGTAGCTGTCTCACACACAAAGGTGACGAGATTATCTTGAATCTTTTCAAAGGCATCAAAGTCGTCAACAATAAATACATGACGCTCACTGGGCTTGCTGGCAATCTTGGCCAGCTCGTTGTAATCTACATCGGCCACACCAACCACAAAGACACTGAAACCTGTAAAAAAAAACCCCACATTTGTCATTTGATATGTAGTAAACATAAATTACCATTTTTCAGGTCAGTATCTCACAAATCATCTCTATCACTGTTGTCACAGGCTCTACCCAATCTGTTATCTGGCCTTCATTACAAGCATACATTCTGGACATCCTTTTACCCTATCAAAGCTCCGGATCTTTTCTTCAAAAATTTCGGCTCCTGTATTAGGGTGATTTCTCTCTACAAATGCTTAAATTAGCATGTCCTTGACTTCTATGTTAAGTTTTTGTTTCCTGCTATCTTCCAGTCTTTACAGAATTCTGTCTCATTGTTTCCTTCCGTTTTCCCACCTAACCTTCCATGTGATAGTTTAACCTCTCTTTGCCACACGAGAAAACATGGAAAAGAAAAAACTATCATTGCACAAATCAGCACTTAACAGAAAAAAAAAATCTCCCACAAAAATTGGCAAGAAATTACACAGGCATTGTAACAGCAAGGGGGTTGGAACTTGATGATCTTAAGGGTCCCCTCCAACCCTAACCATTCTATGATTCTAAACGCTGGTTGGAGGCTGAAGGTATAATTCACATGTACTGCAAATAACAAAGCTATCATTATTTACATTTTGAATTTTCCAAAAGGGATGGGAGAGAATTATTGCTCTGTAACCAACTGTGAAGCTTTGGCTGAAATACTCTGTCCAGCTTTGAGTATCACATTTAAGATGCAAAGAAACTGAAGCAAGTAGAGAGTATAGTGATAACAATAGGTTTGGACAACATGATCAACAGGGGGTTGAAGGAAATAGGTTTGTTTAGTTTAGGAAAGAGAAGACAGAAAGAATTACAACAGGCTTTGGATACAAGGATTGTTACAGGAAACTGATCAATTGCTTTCCTGGGTAACCAGGTAAATGTAAAGCAAACAGCTTCATTAGCCTGAAGAAACACTTAGGTAGAATGTGAGAAAAATCTTGCCAACTATTAGGGTAGTTAAGCACTAAAGCAGATTATCCAACAGTGAAGCTGTAGAGATTTTTATTAATAGGTTAGCCAGACATCTTTAGATGCAATCTAGAGAGCTGATTCCTTCAGATCATAGAGGTAAAGATGACCACTTCTGATTTACATGCCAGCCATTGCTATAAGTATAACATCTCCTTACTCATAGAATAGGAATCCAGGTGGTTCATGCACTGAAATACAAAACTGCTGGGTGCAGGGACAGAAATAGATGATTAGTCTCACACAAGCCACATTTGCAAATCTGAACAGGGAAGGCAACACTTCTGAGCTCAAAAAGCAGTGGAGTCAGTTCAGACCCACCTCCAGCAAGAGAAGTTACTTTAACTGGAAATCCACTAGTTTATACTGGATAAAACATAAAGCCCAAAAATCCAGGCCAAATACATCAAAACCACCAAAATGGAGCACACTTAATGATCCCTAGGGTCCACATAGCAAGGAGGAGAAAGAAGTAACTCGAAGTTACATACATGCATGAGGAGTTACTTGAAAGCCTCAGGAAGCTGCATCTTTCCCTAGAGAGACGTCTAGAAAAAGAAAAGGTCTGGCCCAGAGAGTCTAAATTCTTTAGTTTTGAGTTCTTTCCAACCACACAGAGTAAGTTTTTGAGTCTGTAACTGATGACTAAAGGATTCCCAGATAATTGAAGTGCCAATTATAATTGCATTGCTTCACACATAAGGAAATGAAACTGCTAGGTATGTGAATGGCTTACCCGAGTGCTGTATGACTGTCGCTGCTTTCCTCACTTCATCCTGAGACCGACCATCTGTGACAACAACAAGTACCTTGGGAACACCTCGCCTCATGCCACTCTCCCAGGTCAAAACCTTTTCTTTGATAAACGTTAAGGCTTTGCCTGCAAAACGCACAATGAACAAGAGAAGAAATCCCTTACTTTATTTTAAAGGGCAACTGCCACACAGCTAAAACAGACAAACATAAAAACCTAATTATTTTGCCATGCAATATTAGGATAATGAGGCAGTTTCTGAAAACATTTTCTCTTAAAGACAATTCCTTCTCAGAATTACCTGTCCTTGTGTTTCCTCCTCTGTACTGAATATTTTGAAGAGCTCCCAGGGCCTGGGCCTTGTCATCAAATGTATTCAGTTTGAATTCAGATTTTGCCTCATCACTGTACTGCACAAATGAAACCTGAAATTGCATATATCACAGTGTTTAGTTTCATATCTCCATGTTCAGACCAAATCTCTCTATTGAAACTTTTATTATGGTATATTATTATGATGGAGTGTGACTTTAAATATGTATCATTAAATTACTGCTATTACTCTGATGACGTGTATATATAGTGCCTATTCTCTGCTTCCGAGCAGATGTACAGTATCTAAAAAAACTCTTACAGATTTTTTTCTAGGAAATATAAAAAGAACATGGCAACAGAGTGTCAGGAAAGTTGGATATACACAAATCATGTGTTCTTTTGCCTTAAATTCTACAATACAACCATTGAATGTTTATTCTGGAATCACCTTCAATTTTTTTTTTATATATATAAAATTTTGCTCCTTTTACATATTTTGTAAAATACTAATTTGATGCATCTCTTTGAATATTAAATTATTAATATCCACTTCAAAACCTGAGATTGTTGCAATTATCCCAAGAGGTGACTTAAATATTTCATAAAGCATTAGTAGTTACATGTCTGTCACCTATATCAGGCCTTCTCTCTATCAAGACCAGAGACCCCTAGTAATTCACAGGAAGAAAACAACTCAAACCAAACAAACAAATGGAAAGGAAAGCTATTCAGTAAAGATTAGAGATAAGAAGGATGAAGAATGTCTGAGACAAAGCATCGTATAAGGGGTACCTCTTCTGGAAAAATACATCTAGATAGTTAAAGAAAAGGAACTGAAGACCAAAAAATAAGCCTAGATGATGAAAGGCAGTTCATGAGCAATGTAAATAGTTTTTATAGTTAAAAATCACTCTTCCACCCCAAAAAACCCCAAACACCTCCTTTAAGCCTTCTAACCAAGGAAATTACATTGCACTGGCAGGTCATTCCAATGCTCCAGAAATATCTTCTCAAGAATTCTATCATTCCTTCATTAGATGAAAGAGAAATGGTTATGAGAAGTTCATCCAGCTTCCCATAGAATCACCGAATGGTTTGGGTTGGACGAGACATCAAAGATCATCTAGTTCCAACCCCCCCGCCATGGGCAGGGACACCCTCCACTAGAGCAGGTTGCCCAATGCCCCATCCTACCTGGCCCTCAACAATGCCAGGGAAGGGGCATCCACAACTACTCATGGCCGCCTCTTCCAGTGTCTCACCACCCTCACAGTAAAAAAAAGTTCTACCTAATATCTAACTTAAATCTATCCTCTTTCAGTTTAAAGACATTACTGCTCTTCCTATCACTACGTGCCCTTGTGAACAGTCCCTCTCCAGCTTCCCGTAAGCAGAAGAAATCCAGCAATTGTGCAAAGCTTACTGTAAGAAGCCTGACAGTAAACATCTTTGACATAACCAAGATCAGTCTGGAAGTCCTGGAAGTCTGTTTCTCCTTAGATATTGCTATTCACTCTTTATAGATGCTTTAATTCATTTAGAGGACTAACTTTTTACCTTTTCATGCTTTCACTATGTCCACAGTAGAGTGGGGCCATGTGTATATCTCAAGGGATTCTGCCTACTTACTGCAGTTGTGGGATTCTAGGCAGCTCAACCAGACAAGGGTAATGGCAAGACAGCTGGACATTCACAAGACTCCTTCCTTGTGCTGAGAAATTAAGATCTGACCCTCATTCAACTACCAGACTGATCCAAAACCAGATTTCTGATATGGCACAGAAAAACCGTGTATAACAGCTAGGCAGTGTGTCAGTTGTTGATGTCCTATACAAAGAATATAAAATATAAAAATTTCTCTGCCTGAAGGATTCCCACACACTACAATTTTTGTCTTTTGGAATACTAACATCTTTGTATTTACGCAACATACGATATATTCAAAATATACTCATGCATGCACACACATACAGATGCATTGTTCAACAATCTAATATAAAAACAAATCAAAGCATTCTGAAAAAGGAAACATCAGATGTAACTTTAGTAATTCATTTTCAGTTTCCCTCCAAAATGCACCTACCTGGATTCCAGCAGGATTAATCAAGTCAAAGGCTCCTACTGTATTAAAAACAAATTTCACTACTTTGTTGAAGTTGTCATCACCAATACTCCAGGAAGCATCAGTCAAGAATACTATGTCTGCTTTGGCACCTCTGCATACTGAAAGACCAAGAAAAGGAACTTTCAAACCATATAATTCACAGAATTGTTCAATAAAGAGTAGTGCTTCAAAATTTGAAAATGCAAAAATGATGAATATTCACCAAACTTTTTTTTTTAGTTAACCTGGCAGGTGGCTTAGGCTCAACACAAACTATTTATTAAAAATTTTCGAAGTGCAGAAATAATAATAAGCAAATGCAAGTGTTTTAAATGACATTTATTGTCTGAGTAGCTACCACGAAATAGAAATTGTCTGCAGAGAGGTGGGCTTGCAGGCTCACTGCAGAGCTATAGAATATTATGATGTTTTTTCCCCAGATAGATGCACCTTGGAGTCCCAACAAAAAACTTTTGCCTCCAGTAAAGCTCAACAGTAAATGGATGTCATTAGAAAACTGGTCTCAAATTTTATTTCCTTACATGGCTGTGCAAGTTTTAAATGTATTTAAATGAAAAATAAAATTAAACCGTGAAGCAGAGCAACAACTATGTAAAACTACTGAGTACATCTACAAAGAACATACCATCCCGAGCTGGAGGGATTGTGGGAGGTGGAGGAGGTGTAGGTGGCGGTGTTGGTGCCTCTGTAGGCTTGAGAACTGAAATAAAATAATTTTTGTTTTTTACTCCAGATAAATTATTTCCTTCAAGTAAACACGTTAAATTATGTGCTATATTACTACACAGAAAGACTCAAATCTTTTCTTAATAACCTAAACAAAGTATAATTGGCTAGGAAAAATGTCATGTTACAAGAGTAATGAGATTACAGATGCTGTTAAAACAAAGGTACATTATTTCATTATAACGGGAATGCTTTTACAGGAGTAACATTGCACATCTGAACAATGCATCCAAATTTTTCATCCAAGTGCTAGGAAACACTTGGATTGAAGAAGACCATAAGAGCTTTTCTCTCCCTTATAAAATACAGTTGACATTACACTGAGAAAAGAGGAAAGAATATCACTTAATCAGTTATTTAGATGCAAGATAAATTCTACAGCTGAAGCAAGACAAGTTCTATAGCAAAGGCTAAGGTTCAAAGTATCTGTTACCTACCTGTATGCTCCCTCATAGAGACTGGTGGTCCTTCAAGGTTAGGGGTCTGAACAAAGACGGTAGCATTGTATTCTGTGTCTGGTGACAGGCCAGTAAAACAGTGGCTTGTTTCTGATCCACGTACGGTGATTTCCTGTCCTCTGGAACCTGTCAAAACAAAACCCAGTAGAAAGTTGGAACCCATTATTATGCTTTTAATATGCGTAGAAATTAGAGACTTCATGTGAGGACGTTGGAGTGGATGGGACAGCACACCAACATTTTTTGGTGATTAGGCACCCTGAAACATACTGGAGAGTAACTACATTCCAGTGCACAAGTGAAATCCAGGTAACTAGAAGATTCCTACCAATGAAAGTTAATTTGACAATAAACAGCACCCTCTCTGTGCAATTTTTCATTGCCATAGAAAAACAGGTCATATTCAGGGCTTTAAGGTCAAGCAGATGCATCTTTTTGCTTCTGGTGGAGGCTTGCCATCATCTCAAGTACGTGGTGCTGTCACTGAAATAACAATTATCTTTCCAGAAAATGCAAAAAGTAAAATGCACTTACCATCAGCAGGGTTTAGCTTCAATCTGTAGGAAGTTGCTGACCGATGAGCTGACCATCGAATACAGAAAGTATCCCAACCCACTTTGTAACTTGTTAGGTCAGTGACATTCAGGTATACTGTGAATTGAGAAAGAGACAAATTGCTCTCTGAAAAAGACTGTGGAATGGATATTAAATGAAGCACATCATAATGAAAATTTTATTAGAAGTGCTGGTCCAGAATTCGGTTTCCAGAACTCACATCAGAAAAGAGCAGTTCTAGTCGAATCCCTTTATTTTCTGTTACAGTCTAGAGATGCCAGTCTTACAAAGACCCAAAGTCTGATACCCTTCCCATATTGGGTAACAGCCCATTTTGTGAGTTTTCACATTAAGTTCTTTATAAAATAAGAAACTTCCACAAAATAGAATCCGACTCATATATAGCAGTATGAAAAGAAAGTAC
Organism: Gallinula chloropus; assembly: GCF_964237585.1. Taxonomy (NCBI): domain Eukaryota; kingdom Metazoa; phylum Chordata; class Aves; order Gruiformes; family Rallidae; genus Gallinula; species Gallinula chloropus. The sequence continues at coordinate 89,649,265 of NC_140087.1, read as the reverse complement.
TGAGTCAACAAATCTCAGGATGCTTGATTCACCTTTAATGAAGAATTTACAAGAAGATTCTTACCTGAAGCTATCAAAAAAATCACCTCCTTCTAAACAGGTGAAGTTACAATCACTGGACATTTCAGTGAGATAAAGACAGAGCAGCAAAAAGCCTAGACCTGCTTAGTATGGTTAGATTCTGTAGTACCCTGAAGACAGTTGAGGATTGACTTCAACCATAGCTGGATAAAATTTTAGGAAGCAGACTGCAAAAATTTATATCATCAAAATATATCATTAAAACTGTATTTCCATTACTGTTCCCAAACTTAGTGTTTTTAAGATCTGTATCATGGAGAGATGGTAAAAATCCTCCATGAGAAAATATTCAGACTTTTTAACAACCAGAGTTAAAAATCCTCTCTTAATCAACATTATCTGAGATCAGCATTTGTATCTGTCATGACTACAAAATTATTTTGACTTACGTGTAGTGCCTTGATCTGTCAAAGGTATGCTCATTCCAGAATCATACTGGGCATAAACATTCACATCGTAAGTAGTACTGGGAGACAGATTGTGCAAGGTGTAGGAAGTCACTTCTCCCACAAAAACCTCCATGGGCTCATTTGAACCTTGAATTTAAAAGAAGTATTAAGAAAGCACAAAAAGAGAGAAAGATTCATGAATAGATGAGCTAAAAATCTATCAAACATCTTCTACAAGCCATTGTGTTAACCTCATTTTTCAAAAACAAAACCCAAATTTTATTATATTAGACTGTTGCAAACAGAACATACCTATAGCATTACAAGCTATTGTGTAATGTTTGTGTTTAATTTAACTTAGAGAAAGGTCTGTAAACTGTTTCATTGTCACATAAAACAAAGGCTCTGATGGACATTAGTACCTAAAAACCTATCTGATAACATCTCACATACACCAGCTCATATCCTCAGAAGAACAAGAGGTATGAAACAGAAAAAACAAGTCTGGTTCAGGACTTTTTCTAGTCACTGTATGAATTTTTAACTCTACAATTCAATCTCTGTAACTGAATGTATGAAACACAGGATTTGACAGTTTGTGCTTTTTATAAAATACTGCTAATACTTAATCTTCCATCAAAATCAGTAAACAAAGGAAATAAATGCATCCTTTAATGCAAACATTACATGGTACACAGTATTTCTGTTATCAGCTCCCATTAGCCACTCACTATTCTGAAAATAGTATACTCAGAATAAATAGGTTTCCTTACCCACAGGTTTGTATACAATTTTATAGCCAAGAACAGGGGATGGTGAAGGATCCCAGGAAACCCTGAATCGTGTATACCATTCGTCAGTTATATACATATTTTGAGGAGGAAGCAGACCAACTAAAAACAAAGAAAAACACTCTTATTACACTAGTGACATTTTTATTTTTCGAGAAACATACATTATAACTTTATCAGGTAATAATAATATCAAAGACATAATTAAAATAATGAAACCTTAATAATGTTAGAGTGCTCAAGGAATGTGTGTCTTAAATTTCAAAAAGCCCAATATATAGCATTAAAACTAATTACCAGTTCTGCCATTTCCAGTCAATTGTCCACCATCTCCATCTTCATACACAGCCACAACAGTAATTTTATATGGTGTATCTGATTGCAGTGGTTGTAGTATTACATTATTTCTTATTCCAGGAACTGTTGTCTAGAACACAAAACAGAGGTAAACAACCTCACAGTCCTATAACTGATCAACAATGACAGTACTAGAACCAAAAATTCATTTTGACACTTGATGCTCTTTAGTCTTTCAGACTATCTTAGAGATTAGAGCCCATAAACAATTACTAGCATTTGCTATTTTAAATTATAAAACACTGTGTTCAGCACGAAAAGATAAATCTAATTCACTCTTCAGTCCCTACTCTCACATCAGAATGAGATGCTCCATATCCTTGCCGAGATTTCAGTACTGTTCCCTCATAGAAAGAAAAAAGTCATGGAGACAGAAAGAGAGGGGGAAAAAGCTCCTAAAATGGGGATAGAAGTTAATGTCATTCACAGTATTCTTGTGGATCTTGTTGCATTTGGACCTTTTCATTATCTTCATTTTAGGATATAATTTTCTTAGCAGAAACAAGTTATTCTGAGAAGGAAGCTCTAAATATTTTGATATGTAAAAATGTGCCTATCTGTACAACCCTCAATCTCCTGAACTTACTGGTACAGCCATACACTATTGCTCCCTTCTAAAGAACAGGTAGGCATACCCCAAAAAGTGAGACTCCTCCATAAAGTGACTATAAAGAACTGAAATTACAGAAAGTAACTTGAGGTATATATCTCCAAAGCATGTCCCAGTAGACATTTTCCATTGTTACTTGATAAAAATTGTCAGTTGTTTAAACGTTCTATTTTTATGTGAAAGTCCAATATTTTCTGCAAAGGAGGTAAGTGCATTGAAAAATGTGTGTGTCCTGATTAACAGGTCCAGCCAGTAGGGAATTTTCAGGCAGTGAATTTTCAGCCTGCCTTGTGCAATAATATATAAGCAGTAATAGCGTTCAAATAGATCTCTATACTTGTTACATTTTGTCTGGTGCCAATCAGCAGGAATTCTGCCATTGATCTCTACAGGATCAGAGTTTGGCTTTGCTATAAACACAGAATTTTATAAACATCAGATTAACTTGTGCTATCATTAAGCTGCAGGAAATTAAACACAAACATTTATAATTCATACTGAACCTTACAAAAGCAGGTTAGATGCTGAATCAAAGCTGCCATTGCTTTCTTATTAAACTCTGCCAGCTCCCCTCAATTTATAAAATGTAGGTTTATGTGTATTCTGTATAGCACATTGACTTCATAATGAACAGAGTATGAAGTAAGAGACAGCTATTCGCTGCAGTACAATGTTTGAACTAAATGTCAAGCAGCAGGTTCTGCTCTGAATCTTCTGATTAATGTGTGAGACATTTAACATTATTTTACATACAAGTTGTTTCATTATAATTTGTATGTTCTTTGACTTTCTGCGGAAAAAAAACCCAAAAGAAAATAAAACAAAGCACAAAAACCTGTTTCATACAAACCATGGCTTCTCAGCATTGACAATGACCAAAGAACCCCTACAGCATGGGAAGTCAACTACATATAAATGTCTGACTTTCTGTAGCCTAAAGAATTAACTGAGAATTGCTTGGTGCTTACTAAGAGTTAAACACAGAACTTACATATTCATCTATAGGGTCTCCTGCAATAGGTGAATAAATTATTCTGTACTGCTGGACTGGCCCATCAGCATGGTCCCATTGGACAGAAAGGCTGTTTGTGGTCTCATCAAACACTCTCACATTCCTTGGACCACTGCGAGGCACTAAAGAAACAAAACAAAGAGGGTTGTGTGGAGCATGATTTTTCTAGTTCATTATCACTCTTACTAATTCAAGCGCTGCCCTGAAGCTAAAGGTAAGGGCCCTCCCCAAAACACTGAATAAGCATGTACAGGTACATTTACTCAATGATAACACAGCAGTGCCTGAAGGTGTTAAATACAAATACAGCCTTAACTGGAGGAACTGGAGTTCCATGTAAGTTCTCCATGTAAGGGAGAGACTATCAGAGGGATGAGCAAAGTGAGCATCTAGATACATTCTGCTTCTCAGACTCTTGCTCACCAGTATAACTCTAGCCCCCTCACATCTGCAAGTTTTAGATGAGTATGAGGATTTAATAAAGAAAGCATAGAAGCAGCAAAACACAGATGACCTATAAATGTCATAGACAGTTTCTTTAACACATTATTTCTAGAATGAATTTTAAGGAAGCCAAGTGTAAGCTATCCGAGATCCCACAAGCTAAATTGTAACAAGGAGGTTTTGGTGTTTAAGCACCCAAATATCTAAGGAGGGTGACACATATAATTATCATGTAAGACATAGAACACAAAGTACAATTTTTTTCTGTTGACAGCAACTTCTACACAGCTTAATGTTGTGGGTTTTTTTTTTCCAGAAGACGAATTGCTGTTTCTCTCTAATCACATTTTAAAGAATAGCTTTTAAACCCTTAAACATCCAAATTAGGCTTATTTCACAGGTCAAAATACTTTGGTAATAATGCATGTACCACAACTGCCAGAGAACACAGCAAAAGCTCCCTTCCACGGAGGCCCATAATTGCTTCAGCCATAATTGTGTGCATTCAGCTATCTCAGGGCTGCACTGAACGGCAATTTGTGACTGCAGCCAGTTTTACAAATTCTCCACACAACAATTTTGACATATATTTCACAAAGCCTCTTACATGTTCTTCCCTGTGCTTGGCTCGGATTTCCTTCTCCATCTGCATACAGAGCTATAACATTTATTGAGTAAGCAGTGTCAGGAGTCAAGCGCTCCAGCATCACATCACGAGTGTTGCCTGGTACCACAATCTAAAATAGAAACATAAGTCACCTACATAAAAAAGTCTCAGTCTATATGATGCCTTAATAAGAATGAACAATTTGAATGAAATACAGAAAAATTGGGAACTTGACCATGTTCCACATTTTCCAAGAAAAATAATACAAATTTAAAATAACCAAATCATGTTGATAAAAATTCAAAAGCAGGTGCAACTAAAACGATAAATGCATAAGGACCTTTCATTCTGCAATCATAATTGATAATTTTTACATTTTACATTAAAATAGTTCAGAAAAAAAGAAGATACCTTCAGGAACAGAACCCAAAAAGATGAATTCTGTTACAGTTTGCTAAAATATAACACATTTCCAAACACCTACTACTAGACTAGTTTCCACTCATGTGTGATGTGATATTCAGTTTAATTTTGCAGATGCAAATAATTCACTAAAAATTCTTAGATTTCCTTACAAAAAACCATATTCATCTGTACATGTAAGATACGGGCATACGCTTCGTATGAGTACATTCACAGGATTAGCTCTAAAACTACACCTATGTCTCCACAAATCCAAGAACTCTTACTTCACATCTGGAGGACAAATTTTTACTCATATACAGACTTCACAACTCACAAAGATCTATTTAAACACTTATGATTTGCAGTAAACAGATGGTCGAGTGGTAAAATCACAAAAACTTGGCATCTGGTTTCATAACTAAACATCTAATAAATATTTGTTGTTTCTTTCTCTCCTTTTTTTTAAAAAACACTCATGTTTACCTGCAACATGATAAAGGATACTCAATCCTCTCCTTTTTTAAATGAGAGACTCTTACTTCTTATTTTTTCTGTTATTTCAGTAAATTAAGTAATTTACAATGGACTGAATTCCTGTAGAGAGTGTTTTCAGCAGGGACACTGCTGGGCAGACAGTTGGCCTGAGTTTATTATTATTGTTCTATACTCATTACAGGAAGCAATATCATCCACACACTTATAAGGAATATTATAAAAACTAAATTACTTACAGATTCGGATGGCCTTGTGCCTGAGAGCGGAGAGTAATTAATTCTATATTGCTGTACTGGACCTGGAGCAGGTTCCCATCGGACATTCATGCTGTTTGGTGTGGGATTGTAAACTTGAATGTTTCTTGGTGTTCCTCTCTCCACTATATCAAGGATAATTTAAATTAAGTTTTACAAAGTTGCTTACGTAAGTTCTAGTTCTACTTGAATTTATAACAGTGCACAAAGGAAACTGAAAAGCACATCAGCCCAAGATAAACACATTACTCTTCTTACCTCAAAACCTACAAATCTAAGAGTCTCAGTTATGAGTCTTTACAAACATCCCTACCAGGCAGCAAAGTACATATGTTTATGCTGCAAATTGAAGGTACAATCATAACACTTCATTACCCTCTTGTTGATCAGAAAGGTATGAAAAGTAGCCAGAAACTACACATATTAGATCATACTGACATCATGATCTCAAACTCCCTGGAAAAATGTAAACACATAATTTGGACATTAGTATGGTTTAACACCAATGTTTGCAATTTGTCCACCAGTATTGGTACTGGAAATACAATTGAAATTTTACTACTGTGTGGAAGTAAACTGTAAGTTTGTTGCGCAACACAAGAGCTGAGATTGCCTGAGGTAAGTGGACTGAAAGTGTCCACCGGAATACACAAACAAATTTGATTAAGTTACAGAGCTGCAACAATAGCCAAGCAGGTAAACAGATTTTCTTATACAAATGTTTTAGCTTTAGGGAAAATAAATTTCCACATTTGATGTAAAAACAATTTCCAATAATCTGAGCCACTCATACAAAAAAAAAAAATCTAATGTTTTCTTGATAAGGACTTTTTTACTTACAAGTTCTTCCAGTGTCAGAGACACGTCCACCATCCCCCTCTGGGAAAACTGGAACTACAGTTACAGTGTAAGGTGTGTTGGGCTCAAGAGACCTCAGGATGACATAGTTTGTGTTTCCTGGTACTGTGGTCTACAAATTTAAAACAAAACAAACAAACAAACAAAGGTAAGGGCATGATATTTACATAAATAAGCAAAAATACTTAGCCTTTTTGTACCTCCCTTACTCCTCCACCCCATCTCATTTCTAGACTGGATGTAATAAAAAATTTACAAAAAGTGAAGCTCTAACTTAAGTTTATGATATCTTCTGGAACTGTCTTTCAAGAAGGCAGTTTTGGACTTAACAAAAATGGTTAAGTCCTATGCTCTCCCATACAGCTATCTTCACTTTTGGGTTCAGATCCTCTTGAACTAGAACAGCAGCAGAATCTACAGTTATCTCTTTAATGACTACTATTTAGCAGTTCAGAGGCAAAAGGTTACTTTATAAATAAAAAAATAAGCATTATATAACATTACAACTTGCTAATGACAAGAATTAATGAGCAGCTCATGTTAGAAATTAAAAATCCACAGCATTTAAAAATACTTATCATCAGCATATCTCTAGATGCTATTGAAACAGTGGCAATACATGTACTCCTTGTTTCACAGGCACATCAATTGCCCAGGTGTGGAAAAAGAAATACAAGTGAAAGAATAATATTTTCCCAGTCTGCAACAAGGGTTCCCATTTTCAAGATCATTTTAGCTCTTTAGTAATTAAGTCATATTAGGACATTAGAATATGACACCTATATGGATTTTTCTGCTTTCACAAATACCATCCTGGCTGACTGCCAGCCACATGACTTCTGAGCAGTAAAAACAGGTAGAAATGAGGTCTGCTGCCTTTATAGCCCTTTGTACGCCCTGAAGTCAGCTTTCCATTCATATGCACTGCCCAAATAATAAACAAACCAAGTTGAGTGGCATATTAAATCCCTGTGCTAAGAACTAATTACTGAAGATCTACTATGTAAAATCAAACATCTGCAATACATATGGGAGTAACTGACTTTCATGAAGGGGCTCTACATTTTCTATGGGTTAGCTATGAACAAATAAACAAAGACAAACAAGACCCACTTCACTCAACAGTATTTCTCTCACAAGCACCATGACCTGGATTTTCTTTGAGACAGTGCGATCCACACAAAGTATTTACCATTTCTTCTGCACCTCCAGCTGTAGGTCGATAAAACACTTTATACTGGCGAGGACTTCCTTCTGCATGATCCCATCGAATGTTCAGAGTACTGGTGGTTGGGTCATAAACTAGCAAGTTCTTCACAGTAGTGAGAGGTTCTGAAACAGATTAATGAGCTGTCAGAAATGTGGGACCACATTTTCTCACCTGTGCTGTAAGATCATGCCTATGTATTAATAGCAAACTTAAAACCCAACAGGTTTAATAGTTCATACTAAATGTAATTTGTCTTCATTACTCAGAATACATCAGCCCCATCCAACAGCATAAGGAATGTTAAATATAGTTAGATTTTTTTTTTCTAGTCATTATTTTAGAATTATATGGTGAGTTAACATTGCTATGTCTGACTTTCCATTGCAGGCTCAGAAGTAAATAAATTTTTAAAATTTATGAATAAATTTCTAGTTAAATAATTAATTTGTTTAAAATAGCAAATATGGGTTTATGCCTGAAGTGCCTCTGGTGGATAATCACTCAGTGCTTTCTATAGCAAGATCAAAACAATGCTGGCAGCATTAAATAGTAGGGTCTCAAAGTGCACACTGTAAAGGTAAGCCTCTGAACTGAAGATGCTGACAGAAAATAGTAAATTTATACTTGACATCACACACATGAGAGTCACATGACTTCAGATGCTTTCAGGTGTTTACTAGATTGTGGCAATTTACAATTAACCAGATTAAAATGAGGAAGAAGTTCCATAGTAGCACTAGCGTTTCTATCATTCTTTAAATCTGGGCATTTGTTCTAAGACAGTGGTCCAGGATTTTGTACAGCCAGTAGACTGACAGGCCATCTTGCTTTAGATACCTGAAAACCATCAGATGACAAATGACAAATACAGATGGGGTGAATTTCATCACAATACATTTTTTTCAGCTACTTTGAAAAGTGATACATCAATGTTGTTCCACACCTAACAGAAATCTCAAGTTACTCACTGGTTCTGCCTCGACCTGTCATCCGTCCCCCTTCGCCATCTGCATACAGTGATGACACAGTAATAGCATATGGTGTGTCAGGCTGCAGCTTCTGTATCACCACACTGTTCTGCCTCCCTCCAACCGTGGTCTGCAGTAAAAGGAAAGAAAATATTAAAATCCATTTTATGCTGCCCCTTATATTCTCACTGTTATAATAAAGAACATAAGCATTTGATGCAGAGTGGAAAATGCCATGATATGCTGCAATGCTCTTACGATTGATGCTGACAGTAGACATAGAACAATAGTAATATTTATTACATATCTTTGCAGGTTTAGACAGTGACACTGTCTAAAGCCACTATTCTTAAGGCCTCCAAACTTGCATATAACTACAATTACAGACCAACTGCCAGTTCTGTGCCAGCACAGGCCTTTCTCAACATTTCCTCTGACATACTGAAATCAATGGGTGTCTTTTAATCATTTTGACAGAATTTGGATTGGGCTCTTTATGCCCCACTCTCAGGTAGAATTCAAGCATCAAATAAATTACAACACTCCATCTCTCATGTAGATTTTATACACTATCAACATTGTGTCTTCTTGATTTCAAAAATTTTATAGCATGATACTTCAGCTTCTAATATATCTTTATTAAGATTCTAAAATAATTTTTCATCTTTCATTTTAATTTTTCCTTTACTTATAAACCTGTGATCATAATCTCCAATGAGAAAAAGATTTACAGTGCACTGAAACTAATACTCATGATTCACAAATGCTGAAGATCTAATTGCTTGTTTCTGTGCACTGTTGGAGGGCAGAGCTGCCATCCAGAGGGCCAATGACAGGTTTGAGAGGTGGGCCTGTACAAACGTTATGAAGCTCAACCAGGCCACCTTCAAGGTCCTGCACCTGGGTAAGAGAAATCCCAAACATAAAGAAAGGTTCAGTGGTGAATGGATTGAAAGTGGCCATAAGGAGAAAGACATAGAGGGTCTAGTGGATGAACAGCTCAGTATGAGCTGGCAATGGTACTTGCAGCCCAGAAAGACAACAGTATCTTGGGCTGCACCAAAGGTGTGACCAACAGGGCAAGGGAGGTGATTCTGCCTCTCTACTGCACTCTTTGTGAGACCCCACATGGAGTACTGCATCCAGCTCTAGGGTCCCCACTACAAGAAAAACATGGAGCTGTTGGAGTAAGTCCAGAGGAGGGCTACAAAGATGATCAGAGGGCTGGACCACCTCTCCTCTGAAGACAGGCTGAGAGAACTGGGCTTGTTCAGCCTGGGGAAGAGAAGGCTCTGAGGAGATCTTAGAGCTGTTTTCCAGTACCTGAAGGGGAGCTACAGAAAAGCTGGAGAGGGAATGTTTCCAAAAGAATGTAACAATAGAACCAGGGGTAATGGCCTTAAGCTAAAGCAGGGTTGATTTAGACAATATATTAAGAAGAAATTCTTCACTGTGAAGGTGGTTAGGCTCTGGCACAGGTTTCCCAGAGAAGCTGTGGATGCCCCCTCCTTGGTTGTGTTTAAGGCCAGGTTGGATGGCGATTTGGGCAGCCTGGTCTAGTGGAGGGTGTCCCTACCCATGGCAGGGGGGTTGGAACTAGATGGTCTTTAAAGTCCCTTCCAATCAAATCGTTCTATGATTTTAATTTACAGGGAAACTTTTTATTTTCACTCAAGCATACTAAGCTCAGTTCAAAGCATAAATGCTTTTAGCATCCCATCTTGGCTGTCTCCATATTTTTGTATCTATCTGCCTTTCAAGACCTGGCCCTAAATGATCATGATGTTCTCTGGATTTTGGTGTGCAGTTTTTGCAGATCTGACTTCAAATCACCCGAGCTCTTTCCTTGTGCTGAGGCAATTATATGCCACAAAAAGGAAGAAAAGACTTCTAGAATTTCTGTTTTAAACATTTCAAGTGGGGAGACTGCTACTGTCTACCCAGCAACTGCAGTTTCATCAAATATCACAGTAACAAAAAGAGCAGACAAGGAATTACTATCATACAACTGAGAATTTGCAGACAGACAAAAGAGGTGTCTTCTCCAACTGCGACTGCCAAGCTCTATTCCATTGTGAATAATTAAGTCTGTTAAGTCTATTCTTTACACAGATTTCAACAGAATGCTCATAATTCTTTTTTACTCCAGTACCAGCAATTAATTACATATATTAATTACCCTGCTGCTGTTCCTTGTCCTTCTAGTGATTTCTCACTAAACTTGCATTCAACAACTCAATTCGTTCAACAGCTCAATTATCTCAATGCAAATGCATGTTGTTTAGAAGACACCAAAATGGGCGCCTAAGTATTCTACTGACTCTGAAGTAAACAGTCCTAGATATGCTTCTGAACATGTGTGATCTCCAATTAAATTAGAAAAACAAGCTAAATGAGAGTGTTTTTCATCTGAGGCTGTTTCTCTGAGTCACTTGGCAGTAACTGCAGCCACCTCCCACTGCAGAACAGGGCATTTTTAAGTAGCACACATTTCTGATAAACAGGCTGACTGAATTACCATTGCCAGGCTGTGTTGTGTAGGCTGCCAGTAGTCAACACAGCTCTTACTGATGATGCAGGGAAGGCTGGCTCATCATACGGTGCTGGCTCTCCCTATCATTATAGCTGCTCACTCATATTAAAAGACACTGATATACCTTAAAAGCTTCCTTAGCATATGTTTCACACAAATTCATTTTTGCATTCTGGGCAGTTATTCCGTCCCTAGCATGGCAAAAGACAGACTTAACTGTTCCACAGAAAAAAATCACTCTGACAGCACGGGAACCACACTATGAAAGCATGGAAAACTCTAGGTTATTGAAATAGTCATGGTAGTTCATACTACTGATTCTTGTGATGATTATATAACTGTGACTTGTAGTCTCATGTGCTGATTGAGTTGTTCCTCAATACATTTTAACTTTACTCTAGTTCTATCTATGGATTATGCAAATTATCAAGAAATCAGGCTGTAACCAAAGTTATTTTTGCTCCATAAAGAGCATTTTGCATTGGATCTGAAAGGGGATAAAGACAAAGGTGGGAATATATCTATTCACTAGAAATATAAATCTTCACCTAAAAGGTGATTAATATATAAAAAATATTCTAACATATTAATTTTCACAACTATCATTTCAGCTTGAATGACTATAGCAATTCAAAATTAGTTACCGACTGTTCAGGGCCATCCCCACTGATAGGCTGGTAAATGATCCTGTATCTCTGCACTCGACCGCTGGCAGGATCCCACTTTACAGTCAAACTGTGTGAAGTTGCATTATACACCTGAAGGTTTCGTGGGCCGCTCTTTGGGGCTGAGAAATGTAATAAAGAAGAGAATAAATTTGTAATTCAAGCAAAAAAGAAAGGACAAACACTTCATTCATACTTTTAGGGCTGTATGAATGCCTGACCAAGAGCAGAACTTATCAAGTACAGGATAACACAAACTGTAATGTTTATGAAATAATAAACATGTGGTAATCTAGTGTTTAGTATTGTTCCAAATGCACAATAATATTTACTGAATGATCTCTGCTTCTTAATGTCAACATTCCTCACAGTTTAAAAAAAAAATAGCTGGTAGTTTTCTTTAGTAATACCATACCTGGAAATTAGATTCTTACCTTGTGTGGTGATAGGCACCAAGGGTACTACAAAAAAGTAGAAAGAGTTTTCAGAATTCATGAACATGTATGCCTTCTCATTTAATAACTGTAAATAACAACACACCCTTCATTTACTTACATGTTCGTTCGCTGCCAATGAGGACATCACTTTCCGATTCATCAGGATAGATGGCAGTAACTGAGATGTCATATAATGTATCCGGATTCAAATTTTGAAAAGTCAAGCTATTTTCATCTCCATTTAAGATAGTCTTGTGGAGAAATTTTTAAAAGTTTGAAATAAATAAATGAAGTCGAAACAAATGCATTAGCTATTACTGAGTAACTTTTTACACAGTAATGTCACTACAAGTGGATGTAACTATGTGTTCTACACCTTCTTACTGAATTTCCATTGAGCATAATGGGAGGGCTTGCAAGTTATAGGCCATTTATTAATTACATTTCTGATTTTTAAAAAAAAATCCTCTGAAACACTGTGCACAAAATCTTAGGGTGACTATCCATTCTTACCTCCTGTTTTTCCGATCGTCCATAGGGTCCCCAGGTTATTCTATATAGAGACACATCTGGAGCTCCATGATCCCAAGTTCCTCTGAAACTATTCGTGGTTACATCTGTGATTCTGAGATTCATTGGTGCTGGCACAGGCTCTATTATGAAAAAAGGAAAAATATTCCACAAAATGTAACTAAAATAAATACAGATAAACCAAGGAATTACTCAGACAAAGAATTTAGAAGATTATGTAGAAGTCCCAGCTCTTACACTTTGGAATTAGGAGGAATGGTTATGAGCTCCACACACAGAGGTCAAGGTTCTGCATAAGTTTCTCCCAGATATTAAAATTCTTTATATCAGCCAAATAAATCATGACTGAATTACAGCACTTATGTAGGAAGAAATCACAGTGGTTAACTGTAGGTTAAGGAGGGAAAATATTATAGCCAGTGGGAAGAAATTAGTAAACAGGTAAACTAAAAATAATTTGTTTGGCAGAGCTCTCCTCTTTTTCCTTACACACACACTCACACAAAACCACAGCTATAGAAGATTAGAAGAAAAGCAAGCAAACAAATCTCACAAACACTTTAAAATACACCAGGCTTTTTCCACATCAGAGTGAGGGACAGTGATAAGGTTAACATTGCTCATTTCTGTGCTATCTCTTCTGGTTTGCTGTCTTCTTAAATCATAAGCATAGATCAGGATGGGGACTTCTCTGATAGCAGCTTTCTCCTTTCAGTCTGTCACCTCACTTGTACGGAAATCGGCTTGTGCCATTTGTTCAACACCACTTCCTTGCCTCTATTTGTTGAGATTACTCAAATGCTCCCTTTATTATTCTCTAAAAGTACAGGTTAGTTTAGCATTCCATGGTACAAAAACTTTCTTGGATCAGAAGCAAAATCATGTCTCTAATCCTCTAGCATATGCCCCAGCTTCCTACTCACTCTCCTAGATTCCTGCATAGACTTGCTAAACCTTTCCTCTGCCCGCGTATTTTCTCACTAACTCTACCCCTACACTCCATCTTCTGCCTCTAAAAGCACAAGTAATTTTTCTTCTGTCACAGGTCTGTTGCTTCTCTGCAGACAGCAGGCTCATTGTTACTGCAGTAGGACTCTGAACTGATCCAAGATTCCCAAGGATTATTATAATGCTAAAAATACAAATAAAATATCTCTCAGATTAAATTACATTTCCACCTAAACTCAGTAACATATTGCAGTACATACAACTTAAATGCCACATAACATAAGAATAACTAAAAGAAGGATTATTAGGAAAACTTACGAGTGACAGCTTCTGCAGATATCGGTAGGGATTCTCCTTCATCATACACAGCAACAACTTTTACATTATACAGTGTTTGGGAGGAAAGGTCAGAGAGAGTAGTGCTGGTTTTCAGTCTATCAATTTCGACCTAGGAATAAAAATAGTGACTTAAGAATTGTAAATGGCTCTATTTCTGACTGCATATGATTAAATGGCAGAAAATCCTGTACTGAAAAACAGGAAAGTATTCCACTCTAAATTTTGCCATTAGCCCCTAAATTTACACCTGAATATTGAGTGTTATCTACTAACTCCCTTCCAAAGCATATTGTCTCAGATACTAGAACTATTTGTGGATCTTTCACAGTTTCATTCTTTTGGAAATGAGGGCACAGACTGCATCTCCAGAAAATACTTATTCCCTTACAAAACCACATCTAGTATTCCAAATAACTGAATCATGCCTAGCAATCCAATTATGGAAAGCTTCTACACAACTCAAAGTATCTCTAAGAATGCTTACACATGTTCTGACAGTGTGCAAAGGGCTTAACATATCTTTATTCCACGATCCCGTCCTCTTAATTGTAAACTGTGCCTAAAGTGATAACACTTAGGAAGAGATTATAAATGGCTATTTATTGAAGCAGGCAAAATTCTCCAGTCACTTTGAGGACTTTTCCTCTCTGGAGGAGGAGTAAGAGGAGAGTACACAAAGAAACCTAGTTTATGCTTATTACATTTCCAAGAAATCGGTACTCTTTCCTGGATGCAGTTAAGAACTGATGTTCTTTATTTTCAACAGATTATAATACCACTTCTACTGTTATTTTAGTAACCTGGCTTCTCAAAAAAACCCTGTCTTCTAGTATTTTCAAAAAATATTCCTGTCATTTACCTTCTTTACATCTGCTTCATCAGCTATTTTGTAACTGAGGATGTATTTTCGAACTTTCCCTGGGGCAGGATCCCAAATGACATTCATCCTGCTGTGAGTAACATCCTGAATTGTTAAACCTCTCGGTCCAGGCAAAGGTACTGTAAAAGCAATGACAGTAGAAAGTGCTATTCATGGCAGAGGTATAGGTCTCTCACAAAATGGATTAAATTATTTTCATGCTTAGGAGCTTACTGTTATAGGAATGAGCAAAATATCTATAAACTACAGTAGCTTCACCCCTGTAAATTATGTACACTTTTCATGTACAGTTAAGGGTTTCAAATTTTTAAAGAACATATGAGTAACCATATTGCAGGCCTCTAGCTGAGAAACATGCCAGTAGGAAATGTTTAAGGAATGACATCTAGCAAAAACTTTAAAAAAGGAAGGCATGTTTAGATCATTGATTTTCCTTGGTATGGCACGGTTCCTTGGCATTTTCTATACTTAAGAGAATGTCAGAATTCAGGAACAAGCTTTCTAAGTTAATCCAAGCAGAAGTGAGACCTTTAAAAACACTATAACCTTGAAATTGTCGAGCCAACTCCCTTCCTCATTCAAGGAAAAAAATCCCTTTTGTTTCTTTTTTAATAGATGGTCCCAATTCATTTAAATTGCCTTTAAGATCTTTCGGAAATGTATGAGTGTTAGAAAAAGGATAAAACATGGAAAAGACAGTTTTCTAAACAATATCAAATATAGAAAAACTGTCACATTAAATAAAATTAAAGATAAATGTTGCTGAAACCACAACAACAAAACAAAAATCAAGATGTCCATACATGTGACTTCCTGGGTGGTGAGTGGGTCACTGGTGATATCACCAAACATTACATAAGCTGTTAAAGTGTACTCAGTATTGGGGATGAGATCTACCAGCTGAACCTCGTTCACTGATGGTCCAACACGCATCTGCACATGAAAAAGAACACCACACCATGTTTAAAAATGAAGAAAGCAATGGCAGAAAAGCAAGCAATAATTTAACTTCATGGGAATTTTATTTGTGAAATTCACAGTATATTTACAGCTTCGACTGATGTCATTGTTTACCATATCCCAGTAAGTTCCCTGAACTTCAAGACATACATGCCAATCTCTTTTGAGTAATGTATCACGAAAATTCTAACAGTTTTTCTTCATTTAGTTTTGGCAGACTACAGGAAGTGAAGGAAAATTCTCTTACCTCTTTCTCTGTGGTTGGAACTGTGGCATTCACAGGTTCATATGTTAACAAATAACCAGTAGCTCCACTGAGAGGTTCCCATCTCACTCGCATGGAAGTTGATCCAATGTCATAAACATTCAGGTTTCGAACTGAAGAAATTGGCACTGACAATTGGAGATATGTATTAATTTACTTCCTTCACCTTCTTCACCTTTCACATTTTACCTCACAGATAGCACCACTGAAAATATTGCACTTGGGTATTAGGGTACATTATGAGTAGCAGAAAGGAGATGCTGCAAGTAGTGGTGTTTAAGTGGTTCATTTAAGAACAAGGTTATCACATTTTAATGTGCTACAGATTTGTTACACACAGCTAAAACTATCTTACAAGACTTCACAGGAACATTTGAACATTTCAGGACATTAACCCAGGAGTACCCTACTATGAAAAAAACGTGACTGGTTTGGGATCTGTACTTCTAAAAGGATTTTTTGCACTTTCTTCTTTCTTTCTATATTTCTCATATTATTAAGTAAACATAGAAAATTATCACAGACTTCATAAATTCATGTACATACTTTGTTTATGTCAAGCCTAACAGACAATAATCAAACAAGTGAAATTAACACCAAGCATAATTAGAGACCGGAACGTCAACCCATGTTGCATTCAGCATAAATACACCTAAAATAAATGAAGTAGACAGCTAATAGTAGAAACATAATGGCTAAGTTATGCCTCATAGAAGTGATGTAATTGTGTTGAACAGGACTTTTTGTTCATCTTACAAAATTAGAATTAATTTCTATAGTATTCTGCCTGCTAGTAGGAAGAATTAATTATCTGGCATAAAAATTAAGGCATGCACATTTGTATATGATCAGACTTCCGGAATTTCTAAGCTCTGTCTTCTAACTCATGTATGTTGCCCTAGTTTTGCACTGCCATACTTTATGAGCTTGGAAAGAAGCTGGAACAAACATTTTTTACTACAATGCCATTTTGCTTTGTTATTTCAGCCAAGATCTGAACAACCAGTGTAAAATAATGCAATTTGGTCATTCAAATAAAAAAAATTGTTTCCTGTATGAAGAAAGTCCATAGCACTAAAAGTTCTACTGGACAGTTCCCCATTGGCCAAGCTGGGAGTTAACATGTTATTCGAGTTTCATTTCTAACTTACAAGTTGTTTCCCTGCCGATCAGCGGTTCGCTGCTTTCATCTTCTACCACAGAAAACACGTTAACAACATATTCCGTTTCGGGTTTCAGATCTTTCAGAACTGTTGTCGTTTCCATCCTACTTACATAAAACTATATAAAGGAGGAGTAATGTTAACCATTATGCAACAAATGCATCTGCAAACTTATCTCTAAGAAAAATTTAAAAAAACAATCAGCAAACCAATGCTTGTGAAATTGTCCAGAAATCAATGTTATGGAACTAAAAAGTTCATAAGTATGGTCTTCATCCTCTTCGCATTTTGTCTGACAGTATACCATTATTTTTGCCATAGAGAAACCTCAGACAGACACTTCTTTTCAACAGAGCTGGATATATACTGCAGCACTCCCTGTACATCCTGCTTTCACATAGTTTATACATTTATATTACTCAGCCACATAAAGAAAGTACAAGAGTTATATGTTACTACTCTGGAAAGAAGTTTTAAACACACAGGATAATCTAGATGGCTACAGGACATGGCATTAGCAATACCTTATGGAACAGAAATGCCAGCAAGCAGTCAAGCTGTTAAATCAGTGTGCTCTGGCATGGCTGCTCTGACCTTAATCCCAAAGTCATGATTTACTAAGATTAATTTCTTCTTGAGTCAAATCTGTGTTACATTTTAAAAACATCATTCAGAAATGGGTAATTCACAGTTGGGTACACAGAGGTGCCGAATTTCCTTCTCCCAAATGCTATTATGTCTGGTTCAAGAGAGTGATGAGCAATTCAGATAGCCTAGAGGCAAGGGCGGGGACAGTCACTGGCTCTCTGTCTAGAATATAGATGATGACAACAAGATGAGTTTGACCCTCTGCATTACACCGTCTGGAGGATATGCTTAGGCAAAAATTCAAAGGACTATCATACGATATTAATCTAAGCACTACCTCAAAAGGAAACATACTAAAAGGGCACTGAGCCTACCATGAGTATGCTCAAAAAATTTCAACTAAAAACATTTAAACCAATACATGACAATGGAATATGAAAAAAAGGAAGAGTTATTAGAAATATCAGTCAATTAAGAAATAGATTTTGGATTCATGATCTTAAAACAACTAAACTCATCGTTATGCTCCTACATGTTGTAATTTTGTGTATCATTTATTGAGGTGTGATATTCTTGACCTTGGGAACCTTTTTTCATTTATTGTTGCACCATACACAGCACAAATTGCAGAATGACATTACTGTGATCTGGAAGTCCAAGATTATTATGGACTATGTCAGAGATGCACACATATTACTAACCTGTTGCGGGCTACCTCCAGAAGTAGGGTAATATTCAACTCTGTATCTATCAACACTCTCAGGAGGTGGACTCCATCTCAGTCTGAAAGAACGAGGTGTCACTTCCGAAATAACTAAGTTAGAGGGAGGTGGTAAATCACCTAAATATGAAAGCAAATTTAAAAATCACTAATTTATCTTGTTTGATTAAGAATAAAAACATGAGACAAAATGTCGCCTAGGGAAAAAATATCTTAAGGTGCTTGTTAGTGTTTCTGTTTCCTCAGGAATTCTTAAAATAACTGTGTGAAGAGATCACACTCTTACACCCTCAAGACCAAACAAGCTCCTGATCATTCCTACTCCATCTTCAACACTAGTGTTTCACTGGAGAAACATCAACCAACATTAACAGTTTTCCATGCTTGGCTGTTGTGGGTTGACCCTGGCTGAAGGCCAGGTACCCACCAAAGCAGCTCTATCTTTTTCCTCCTCAGCTGGACAGTGTAAAGAAAATATAACAAAAGGTTCATGGGTCAAGATAAGTACAGAGATCACCCACCAATTACCGTCACAGACAAAACAGAAATGACTTGGGGAAAAATAATTTAACTTCTTACCAATCAAATCAGATTCAAGAAGGAAGAAATTAAACCAATGTGAACATGAAGTTGCTCCTCTCTGTCGGGTGGCTTGTCGCAGCCCCCCCACTGTAATACCCCTTTATCTGCCCTCCCTTTAATCCTGACCCATAAACTCTCAGTTGGCTCCTCATTCATCCCCAGGTGAAGCTCCATACACCACACTTGGTCATTGACATAGATGGAGACACCCCTTCCTCATCTCCTCTGCCTGTCCTTCCTAAAGATCCTGTATCCTTCCATTCCAGCACTCCAGTCATAGGAGCCATCTCACTATATCTCCATGATGCCAATAAGATCATAGCTCTGCAGGTGTGTGCATGTGTCTAACTCTTCTTGTTTATTCCCAATGCTACATGCATTTGCATAGAGAAATTTAAGTTAAAGATGAAGCTGATGATTTGCTGATGAAGTTCATGAAGCTGACTGACTTGCTGGAGTCACTGGATCCCTTTGTGCTATGCGTTAGGTTCCCTTCTACTGACCTGTGATCCTTATCCCAATTCCAGGCATCTATTGCTGGCAATGGCATCAAACTGGTAGGTGTGGGACAGATCGAGGTTCCCCTCCCCCAGAAACTTTAGTTTAGTCCCTTCCATAGGTGCAGTCCTTCGGGAACAGACTGCTCCAGTGTGGGTTCACCACAGGGTCACAAGTCCTGCCAGCAAACCTGCTCCAGCAGGTCCAGGGGTCTTCTCTCCACAGGTTCTGCAAGGAACCTGCTCCAGTATGGGCTTCCATCAGGATCACAGCCTCCTTCAGGCATCCACCTGCTTCTTACAGAAGACACTCTCATAGCCCTCCCTGCTTCCAAAATGTTGCCATGCAAACCCAAAACATCAGCTTTGCTTTTGGGGTGTCAGCTATTAATACTTGAAAAGAGCAGGCTTGCTGAAATTTTCCTTATTGGATGAGTATCATCAAAGAACCTGCCACAATAAGCAAAAAGGTGACACACTGAGCAACATACTTCCTGACTCAGGGAGAAAAGAAGGCATGTCCAGCCATGTCATGCTGTGTTAGGTATAACACAGTCATTGTTGAAAGGAAATTAAGAACCCCTGCAGGGTAGTCCAGGTGGTCTGCACAACTTCCTCACACCAGCAGCTGAAAAAACAGCCCAGGGCTATTCAGTGTTCCAAATAAATAACAGAAAGGAATTAGCAGTGCAAGCACATAAATGGAAAAAAGCATGAATTAGAATGAAAATGTGGTGTACCTGGACCTTTCACACTGTTACAAAGATTTGTGGTTACATCATCAACAATGTTAGCCAGGAAGGAGAAATCTGCAACATTGTAAGCATGGATGTCATCTGGATCCGTTGCAATCTGCTTCAATTCATTTTCATCTGC
The DNA here is from genome assembly GCF_964237585.1 of Gallinula chloropus. Lineage (NCBI taxonomy): Eukaryota > Metazoa > Chordata > Aves > Gruiformes > Rallidae > Gallinula > Gallinula chloropus. The sequence goes on along the minus strand of NC_140087.1, from coordinate 89,628,799 downwards.
ATTTTTAATACCTTACAGAGAAGACATGAAAACAAAAGTTGTTAGAAATTATGGCTATGAAACAGAACACCATGACCGTAAGTGTCTAAACACATTATTTGAATGTCCTTTTAGGTATTTATGTATGTGGCCACTTCTCTGTGCATTTAGAGATGGGCAGCAGAGAGCTGGCACAGGTCACCTCTTCATAGAATACTTACCAATTGCATAAAGCTCCACTCCTTCATCTCTGAGTCTTCTTGAAGGGGTGACTACGTCATCTTGTGATTTTCCATCAGTGATGAGAACACCAATTTTGCGAGCCCTGGGCCTTAAGCCTGCATCTTGTTTGAAGTTGTTTTTTAAGATGAAATCCAAAGCCATTCCTAGAATTATACAAATAAGATCACCATTGCTATAAACTACTTCCATATAGTAATCATGGTAAAGGAGAATATTTCATCCTAGTGATTTCACTCTGGCAATGTCATTCCACAATTTACTTCCTTAGAAAAGCACTAGGAATCTAGTTGCAGCCCATTATCTAGACTTAGCAACTGATACTATTTCAGCCTCTAAAAGTCTCCAATCTCTTACCTTCTATGCATCACTCTCCTATTTCCTCTAGCCTCCCTTCAGGATCCTCACCTTGCCTTCATCCCAACCATGACATGGAACTGCTTTTTCTTCTCATATGCTCAACAGCAACCCAAGCTCTTCATCATCCAAGCTGTCCTTCACCACGTTTCTCTATACTTCCACTGAGTTTATATATCTATGCTATGCCTGTTCTCTTCCAAATATACTGAACTGAACTATAAGGCCCTTTCTTCATGGACAAATTTGAGCTCACTGAACAATACCAGCGTCAGCTACTAGAATTATTTTTATTGGAGTTTAATAAAATCCTAGCAGTGTGACATACCTGTTAGAGTATTGCCTCCCTTGTATGGTAAGTTGGTTACAGCATCTAACAAAGCCTGCTTGGTTCGGTAAGCATTGAGATTCCATTCTGTCCTGGGATCTCCACTATACTGTGCAAGACCTGGAAAAAAAGGCATCCTTATTCAGTTATTGTGTGACTGTGTAGCAGCTATGCCTCATTCTCCCTCCAACATATGAAGACTTACCAATCTGCACTTTGTCAGGACCAATATCAAAAACTTCAACAATGCGGGAAATGAAGTTCCTGATAGTTTTAAAATTTGGCCGCCCGATACTCCAGGAGCCATCCACCAGCAGCACAATATCAGCTTCTGCTCTGGTTCTACACTCTAAACCTGCCATGTCAACCAGAAAAAATATAACCTTAGCATGATAGATTTCAACCAGAAAAATACAGCCTTAGCAGGATAGCTTTCTTTCCCCATCCTTTTATATGACATATGTCATGAGTTAGCTTCCAAAATAGCTCTAGTTTTATTCACTGGCACTCTGTCAAGTATGACCTATTTGTGAACGTTACTCACACTAGTCACTGGTTCCATGGCAAAAACTGTACAAATTTCTTCATGTATGTTTCTTTTTATAAATAAGCCTTTGCAAATGTCAAGGCCAGTTCTCTATTGTTATGCCATTATCTGTTTTGGTCTTTAATAAAGACAGTTGATAACTTGATTTCAGAGGTTTTGTAAAAGAGTACTAAACTAACCACTGACATGGTAGCTACCAGATTATCCAAATTTACAGTCTGTCATGGATAACTAAGACTACTGCTTAATTTTCAACTATGTAATAGTGGAATTAATAGCACATAATACAACCACTTTCAAATAAAGGGTATTTCTGAATTTTCAGGGGAAAAGACATAGTGATACAAGTGGTTGAAAGAAAGAACACAATTTAGAGAAGATACACAAACATAAACACAGGCAAAAAGATAGAAAGGGGACAAGAACAAACATTTATATAAAGCTGCAATTTTCTGAAAAGGTAGGAAGTTATTTCATAGATCTTCAGTTTACAAATTACAGAATAAAATATGCATCGTATTTTTTTCATCACAAGGGAAAAATCACAAAATATTTATACAAAGCAGAAAGACACAATTATTTTATCCACAGTCATTTGGAAAAAAAAAAATCCTTGCTCTCTCTCTTTTCCTGTAGATTGTGTTACCAGCTGCAAATTTTCTGGCTTCCTGCCATCAGAGCTTCTGGTCTTTATATGGAAGAAATCCCATTGAGAAAAATCAGCCACACTCATCACAGTTGAAAGATATTGTGATTTCATATATGTTCCATATAATTGATCCAACACTGCAGATTCATGTATATAACTATTCCATGTACCTGGGAGTTAAAAGCATGATCCTCTTCTGCATAGAAAATATAGATCTAGTCTTTAGTCAGGACAATAAAATCAGTTGGGAGTAGGGTTTAAGTAAAACCATGTTAGTTTAAAAAATTGCATGCATAACTTTAATCTGAAAGTTAAAGTTAGATTCATGTACAATATAAAAGTTAAACTATTTTGACTTTTATTTTTCTTCCAACTGCCACAGTTCCCCACATGGAAAATTCTAGCAAAGGCACCAGACCTAGGGTGATGTTTTTCCCCTATTAATAAATAATGTACTATTACATTTACAGTCCCAGATATAAAATTAATTTTTCACATTAACCATGACTCAAATCCATGCATTAATAAAACTAATTAGCTTAAATAATATAACCCTGAAGACAGAAATGACAGATGGTGTAATAAAAAGAATAACAAACCACTCTTAGTGCAATTATTTTTCTGCCAGACTTATTACAGCTTTACACTAATGTCACTGATGGCCTGTTTTTCTCAGTTTTACCTTCTTGCATTAGAGTGGGACAGCAATTAATTAACAACTTTCTAAAAATGCTGTCAATAAAGTTACTAAAGGTGAGTACTTTTTACTCAGTCCAGTGTGTAAACAAAATGTTAAAGAGGTTAAGGAAAAATAATATAGAGTCAACTATCAATTTTCTTTAACTCTGAAAGGTCTTTGCAGTTAGGAGCTGTCTCCTAGACAAATTCTCTCTGATGCTTGTGCAAACTGCAAAATGGCAGAGGAGAAAAGTTTTTACTTCTGTGTGTATACTTGTCTATTAAGAAGCAAAGACCTGCTTCTTTATGTTTTCCATAAAGGAGGACTGAGCTCTGGATATTGGAGTATGGTGGGCACAATTATTTGTCCATTAACCCCACCAAAGGAGCTGCTATCCTAACATTCATAGAAAATGAAAAGCACTCAGCATTTGCATTTCTGAATTAAATATCTTCCTTCTTTGGGGAAAAAAAACAAACCCCCCCCAAAAACCCAAATAATGGTTGAGTATAAGTTTACATAATATACAATACCAGGACATTCACAACTATCAGATTTTTTTTCATTATATGATCATAGTCTTAAAAGGAAAAGTCACCATATACAGACTAGTAAAGGGCTAAAGATGTGCTTAAAATTCTTTGTTCTACTGCTTTGAACACCCCTGTAGACAAGTCATGATCTCTATTCAAGAATTTGACCTTATGTGATTTAACACAGATGTGGACGGTTTGAAAATGCAATGCAGATGCCTTTGAGTAATCAGCAAACCATGGGTTGCCTGAGTTGTCATCTTTCTAAGATCATCTAAAGAGTATAGTGAACTAGAGTCATGAACTGGGCATAGCGGTCATTTCAGACCAGGAGTTACGTCATCAGGGTAGGGAATATACTGAATCCTGTAAATAAACATGTATGTGCATTAGAAAAACTATAAGGAAATGCTGGTAAAGTTTTGATCTTTTTTTTATCTAAAAGTCAAGATTGCCACTTCTTCAATTCAATTAAATCACGTTTACCTCTAGATAAAAATGGCTCCAAAGTAGTATCTGAAAGGGTAGTCATCTCTTGTCCAACCAGGGGGCTGCTCTCTCCTCCATCAAACATTCCAAAAACATTTACCTTATAGGTAGTTCCTGCTCTGGAATAGTTAAGCAAATGTACTGTAAGTAAAGTCACTTGGCTAGCTAAATGCTGACACTTCACTTACAAAATTTTCACAGAAAAAAATCCCAAAACAAACCAAAACACACACAAACCCACAGCCACACACACTATGGAAAAGAAGGTGTGAAAATGTGAAGTCCAAAGACTAGCTCTTCAACAAGACAGTGAATTTTCTACAATTTAAAAGCTGATCCTACATTCTGTGCTTAAATTTGTAGCCTTCTTCATTTGAGTAATTAAAGACTTTTAATGATCCTATTTCAGCATGGTCTGAAGCCTACTTTATAAATCCAGAACTCTGAGAAAGTGAATCAAGAACTAAACTAAAATTTTTAACAAACATGAGGTAAAGGAGGAGGAAACTTTAGAAATCCCAACTTTCTCCAGTGTCTCATTAGCTTTCTTATATGTGAAACACAGAACACAGCCTCTGTCCGCATCTTTGCCTCCTTCAGTTCCTGTGAGAATACAAGTGATGTGAATGCATAATCTCAGAAAGCATCCTGCCAGATGCTTTTCAGAGACTGCATAAGAAGATCCTCATACCTTGATGCCAAAAATCTTCCTTACAGTATATTTTGCCATGTATTTCTATCCCAGATCACAATTAAAGGAAAGCCTAAGTTATTAAAAAACAACCAAAACCACAACAGAAACCAAGAATTGTTATCCATACCTAAGCTCCTCCAGTACCACTGTGCTGTCATATGGTCCCACTATTAATTCTCCAAGACTCCTGTCATCTTCAGTAGGGTGGAAAGTTACTTTGTACCCCTTCACCCGCCCTGGGGCTGGCTCCCAGGTTACTCGGAAACTTGACATAGTTGAATCAGAAGTTCTCAGATTTCGAGGGGGCTTAAAGGGAGAGGCTATAATGATGGGGAAAACATGGTTTAAATCAGGTATACTTATAGAAAAAAAAAATAATCAACAGGTATGCTTTTATGAAAAAAATGTATATGCACATCCAGTATTAGTGGCAGTCCTAAACTCTGTGCTCCTCATTGGCATAAAGACAGGTATCAAGAGGTAAAAGGTGATATTCACTTAATTTAGTTATAGCTGTCTAACCAGTGAGCTAAGTTTTTTATCAAGGCTCCCTCTACAGTCAAATGGACTGAGGGATAGATAGCAATTCAACTTGCCCATCTTAAACGTCCATCTGATCTTACAATAAATGTTGACAATAGGTGGACATGGTTAGTCTTTCTGTTAATTATAGAGAACACCTAGATTCCCAGCTTAGACTAGCCCTCTCTCTTTAAATGGCAACAAGTAGGTAAGCCACATAGACCAAAAGTGAGAAATAGAAGCAGCTTCTTCTCAAACCAACACTAGAAAAATCAGTAGTTACTGCAGCATAAGTCACATACAGCCAGGACTCGGTCATCCAAGCTGCTTCCTCCTCAGAGCTCTGGGTTCTAGAGGTCATAGCATGGACAAGGTGGAAACAATGATCCTCTCATAGAAAAGGTCCTGCCAACAGTCCTCTCCCTTTAGAGACTTAGGGCCTGGCAGCTCAAGCAACTTCACCAACCACAGGTGTGGCACTATGTCAAAAAATGATTCTTCAGAGGAGTGCCAGCCAAACAGCTTGAGGTTTTTAGGTCAAGAGGAACTTCCTCTGAAGACTAACAGCTACCGATTGCAGGTCAGTACTCACGGAGAGAGTGGTTAACAAGCCTGCTGCTAGCTTCTGCATCACCTTTGCTTTTCTGTAAATCTAAAGTGCAGTTGTAGAAAAATACTGTAGTAGTGTAATATCAAAATTGCAGAAATGGGAATTAAACAGAAATTCATGACCATAGCTTTGGAGTGAACAGGTTGGGGGGTGGGGGGAGAGTTTGCATTATCTCATGTCTGCGGAATTGTCTAACTATAGCTGAAAGATCATATAGGTCCTCAGATTGTGAATTCTGCTAAGAAACAGGAGACAGACTCCCACTCACAAGGCAAAATACAGCCTGTCTCCCATGACAGTCTTCCCTGAATTATCATGGCGTCAACTAATAAGACCTCTTGGGGTCTACTTGCTTCCAAATAGTGATTACCATCACAATTATTTAAATCTGTTTGATTAGATCTGGATATCAAGAAATCATTTGCTTACAAAATAAAAGACCAGCACCAGATACATACTAAAGGCAGAGTAGAAAACGAGTTCTGCTTTTGCCATAAAAATCCCCTCACCAGTACTTAATAAATGTTTTAGAGTTTCAGCTTCTGAGAGAGAAGACATTTTGTTCAACAGACCATGGTCTCTGAGGTCAGGCTTCCACTGAAAACTCTTAAGATCATCTACTCCCCTTTTTCCACAGAAATTATGGTGACCAAAGAAGACAAATCTAATTAACAGGATGTTGGGGAACTATTTAATCAATACCCAGGACTAAAATGCAAACTGTGAAACAACTAACAGCCTTTGATTAATTAGTCTGCTGATAAACTGTCTTCTTTACAAAGTACTTTGTTTTGACTTTTCATGGCAGTGTTTCAAAGCAAGTCTAAAATTTTCAACTGGATTTTGCATCACATTTACACCCTCAATATCAACAGCAAAAAGTTGTGGTCAGGCTATGCCATCAAGAATTTTCAAACAAATCAAATTCTCTTTTTAACATCTAACATTTTCTTCAATTTGATGGTTAATTCATTATCTTGGCAGACTCCACCATATTTTTCTATGTGTCATGATTATTAATTTTAAGCACAAAACTTTAATTATCAAATCCTGTACAAGCTTGCAATACATACCTGTTGTTCCTTCTGCTTTTCTTGATTTTCCTTGCCCAAAATCATAAATTGGAACAACACTGAGGTCATATGTAGTTCTTGGCTTAAGTCGCTTTAAGACTATGCTGGTAGCAGGAGCATTTACTCTCCCGAACATCTGCCTTCCTCCACTGCGTGGTCGGTAGTACACACGGTAAGACAAGACTTTCCCAGGTGAAGGTTGCCACGTAACTCTCATGGTATTTTCTGTTTCGTTGTCTACTGTCACAGTCCTGGCATTTGGTGACACTTTTCAGTGTAAAAATATGGATAAATGTTTACTTTTGTCACATAAACATATGTTCAAATGCATGTCTACAAAATTAATTCTGATGTATTTAAAAAAATAACTCTGCCCTCTAAAACTACAGGATTTGATTGTGGGGAAGACACAGGGAATTTCACAGACCATTGTTAAATTATTTTTTAATTATAATGGACTAAAACAGAAACGTGTTTTTCACAATAGATATATAAAAAAAAGAGAAACATAAATTACATGATCACACAGTACAACTGGGAGTTTTATTTAGCCACACTTTGCAATGATCTGCTAAATAATAGATTCAGTACACTCAAATGAAAGTAATAAATAATAAAGCTTTTTTTTAATGAACACAATATCCAATAGAGTTAAGATTTTCTGAGTTTCAAGTTTACAGCTCTGATAATGTACTAGTAAATATCTAAACTGCTGGGTGTTGGGCTCCACAAATAGTGGTGAGTGACTTTCCAAATGCTTGGAAAATCTGCAGGGTAGCATACGTGCTGAAATAAGCACAGGAGCTAATAAAGCATTTTCTCTACAGACTGCAGCACTCAGCTTCTAAGAGATATTTTCCAGACTGTACAAATGTTACAAATGATCTGAAGTGAACTGAAAGGTACGTTATGCTGGCTGTCAGATGGAATAAGCCATCTAGGTTTTGGCAAAACAGAACCTTCTCGGCATGCCAGAATCAGCTGGTATTTCATCACAAGGTAAAGTAGGCATTACAGGAGAGAGTATTCTCTCCTAGTCCTAGGAACTGGGAATTTCTAATTATGTTTGAAACAGAAAGACGCAATTTTAGTTAGTCTCAGGTCCAGATCTATTGATAGGCCTGACAGCAGGTTCCTTCAGGCAACACAAATTATATGGCTAAACTGACTACTTAACGTGGAAAAGGCTGGATGGTTAATGCTGCTGTTCTTGAAGAAAGGAGGAAGATGTGGGACAGCAGTCTGGCTCTGGGGAATCAGCTCTTGAAAATGGCATCAATAAACTACTCTTGTGAGTCCTGAGGAGCAACTATACTGGGTCAAGGACAAAGGTTAACATAGTTCAACAGTCTGTCTCCTTCAGTAGTCAAAACAGATGCTTAGAATAGAGTACAAGAATGTGTAAGCACACATCATGCTTGCCCAAAGCATAAACTCAGGCTTGGTCTTCACATGGCCCCTTCAGGCAAAAACCAGGAACATCAAGGCTGATGTGGGGCATCCCTTCATTCATTCTACCTCCTCTACTTAGCAGTTCTTGCTCTACAGTAACCAGCTATCCTTGGCCTCCCAGTGTTCTTACTTTCCCTACGCTGCAGAAGAGGCCTGAGACTGCTTTGACTAATTGTACATAATGTTTAGCAAATAAGGAAAAAGAAGAGTCTTGGGAAAGGTAAACAACAAACAGAAAAAAACACCCAGTGAGCATGTGTTTGAAGACTGTTAAGACTGGAAAGAGCAATAGTTTGGAAAGGAAATTAATTGATTCTGTGGGAATTTACCCCACCTTTCCTCCTTACTTTATCCATAGTATTTCTTCCACCTGATTTCCAGCAGTCACATTAAACATATGAAAGGCTGGCTTTAGAATAATATGCAAACAAAATCGTATCTTAAATAGGAAGTAAGACTTGCTGATTCCAAACCTACATGACACTGAAGAGTTTCCCCCCCCCCCTTTTTTTTTTTTAATGGTCAAACAAAAAGCCAGAATTGCCTGAGCTAGAACAGAATATTACAAAATATTACAAAATACTACAAAATATTCTGTTCTTGATGAAATGTTCTGTAATGTTATACCACACTTACCATCAGTAAAAGCCTCCCCTTCTACTGGGTCTCCTTCTCCACTGCTGTAGGTTGCATACACTGAAATCCTGTATTTAGTCTCTGGCTCCAAGCCTTCTATCACAGCATCCACTGTTTTGCCAGGGACTCTCTTCTCTCCCATCGTATCATCATAAAGTGATTTCCATACTATCCTATAGTCATTAACTGCTCCTGGAGCTGGTGTCCATGATAGCCCAACTGTAGTGTCAGTTATGTCAGTGGTAACCAAATTACGTGGTGAACCACGTTCTGCAAGGAAAAAAAAGAGCAAATCAACTTTAACATACAGATAGAAAAAGGCAATGAAGTACAAATGGAAAAATAAAGTGATCATAAGAGCAAAATCAAACTTCTCCCATCATTATTAGCATTAACATATATTTGTAGTTCCAAGAGAAAATTTATGGAGTTTTTTTTAACAAAATGCTTAAAGCTCTTTAGACTACAAATAATCCCTTGCCATGCAAGATATTTAGTAGCTATGTTTTAGAATATGCAAAATAAAAATGGCATTAATCAAAGACTCGGAATTAAGCCAGTGTTTAAATGTTCTGCACCTCATTTAGGAAGGTTTTAACTCTCAAGTAAATAATTGTATTTAATTCATTCATTTTCGTCCTTATGTTTGTAATTTTTTTTTTTTCTGGGGGATAAATGAAGGAGACTTTTACCTGAGTGAAACAGTCTCTCTGACAATCTTACCTTCTTATTTAATAGTGCTACTCTTATCTCTCAGATTACTGCTAACCAGATCTATCAGGTATTTTATTTTACGTTTACAATTCATTTGCAGTATGCCACAGTTACAGAAGAAAGCATTCTCCGTCTTTCTGTTCATAAGACTTGTATGTCTTTCTTTCCTGTAGTTTGTTCCATCCAGCTTGGAATGAAGGAAACAGCCTGCTAGTCTGTGAAATCCAGTTGTCAGCTGGATGCATGAGTCTCACCTAACACACCAGAGTAATTCCACTGCTTAAAAATGGAGCTCTTTGGTCTAAAGTGGTACAGTGCAAAGAGTGCCTCTGTTTAATGTTTCACATACACTTATAACATATGTTCAATTTTCCTATTGCGGTGGCTGGCTTTTGATGGCAGGAAAGGAGTGCTGACTGCTGGGTTTAATGCAATGGCCCCTCTGTAGAAAAATCTGCTAAAGGGATCTAGAAAACCAGATTCACATAGACACAGAAGAGATGGGTTCTTTGGGGTGTATTCTCTGTGGTCTACAGGACATTCCTGAGAAACTGCTTAGCAGGAAGACTTAAACCACTTGAGATGGCCTCATGGCATCACAGTTAAGTTTTACCTGCACTGACAAAAGTATATCCCTATATTATACCACAGCAACCACAGGACCAGAGTCAAAATTCTCCGAACACAGAGAAATTCAGTACCTACGCAATCTATACTGCTCAGATTCATGGCAAGAACAGATCTCACTGTTTTCAGAAGCCTGAGGCAGTTTCAGTCCAAGACTGAGCAACAAGCTGCTCATAGTCATATACACATATAGTGTTCCCACTTCTCATCTCCATTTGTCTTTCACTTCCACCATAATTCCCAAACATAATCCCACAGGAGCAAACAGAACTACCTGTAGAAAGGCTTCATTTGGAAATGTCTCGTTGCCAGTACAACACTAAAACTGAGACAATGAATCCCACTCAGTTTAATGATGAATGGAAATTAGAATCAACCTATCTGAAAACAATTCTTACAGTGTAACAAGGATTCATCAGCTACAGAGATTACAGAACCAGAGGGTACCACTCCAGTCATGAAGCTAACTCGCAAATATAGCTAACAGAGCATGCAATAGAATTCCTTTGTGTTGTGGTGGTTTTCTGATTTTAGCTCAGTCTTGGGAGATCTCATGCCCTTCTGGAGGCAATTCTTTTCTCACCCTAATTCTGCATCAGTTCTTAAAATTTTACTCTTCAAGATAATTTTTAGCCTCATGTTTTTAATCATCACAATTTATGGCATCTTCTCTTTCAAAAAAAAGTTAAGATACAGTTCACTTTTTAATTATTTCACAACAGCGGTTCTATATAGAGAAAAAGCTATAGTGAAAAGGCTTGATTCAGCTCATGCTTCATGCAGTCTCACTGAATTCAGTGACTGCATTAAGTGAAAGCCAGGGTAGACACCAAACTCCAAAGATCAACTTTCCTGGAAGCCTGAAAAAAAGATTTGCTTTCAAAAGTAAATTACACCAATTTTTTCTGTCTGGTCTTAAGCTTCTACTCCCAAATCTTGGCTTTTTCATACAATAAAAAATATTAAGGTAATCCAAATGGAAAAAATATGGAAAACTTAACTTGATAGAATGCACAGATGTCTCACAATAAAAACCTTTCTTTCCATATTTTAATGTAATATAAATATACAACTCACTTTATTTTGGCTACTTTAAAACATGGCTCTGCCACAACATGATTTCAGTATTAAAGTATCTGCTACCACAGCACAATTTTTTGCAAGTCTACTCTTGGACACTACAGCTAATGATATATGTTGGACACACTGCAAAAATAACTACATATTTAAAACCATTATTGATTAAGTCATTATTGAGGTCGTTAAATAACAGAGGGAAATAATTTGTTTGGAATTGACTGTAATGAACACCAGTTACTGTAATATGTTGGTTCTGAAAGAAATACCCTTTGGAACTAAATGTCTTTTTTATAAGGCAAGGTAAGAGAGGGGAAAAGGACTGGGATTCCTACCAAACCACTAGAACTAAATGGAAAATTTTTACTTCAAATAGTTGGAAACTGCTGACAAGACAACTTACCTAGTAAGGGAAATTAGACTTTTTATGTTACACTGAACATTTCTTTAACATAACACACTAACTTGATTTGCACCTTATGTGTGAGGTAGAAGTTCATTGACAGCTATTTTCTGCCTCACTGCATCTCCCACAAGTGTTTTTGTATTAGGGGAGCAGCTGTGTTTAAGATGTAGTAGAACTGTAACTCTTAAATTATTAGGCTTCCATCAAGTATTATTGAAACCACTACACTCAATCACAACACATTTATGCTCCATGATAATACTGGCATAACGTAGTGAGTAGCAAACATACAATTAAACCTATGAGATATTTTTCCTTTGGATTGAACCAAAACACCTAACTGTCTTGCTTATATTTCACACACACATAATAAAAATAACCCTACAACTGTAACATCTAAGAAGTCATTGTGTTCTTTGGTCCATGTGTTCAAAAATGCTGTACACATTCTCCTTGCCTGCTGGTTTAAACCGTGCTCACATGGACAGGACAAACCCCTGTCTGGGTGAGCAAGCCAGTCACCAGTTTCAGATTCTCTTCATCAGTCTTTAGGTCAGAGCTGTGGTTTGCCTACAGCCCCTTGTACAGCTCTACCATTGCTCAGTGTGGACACACTCTCAGAAATTAACTTGGTAACTTGCAGTCAGGTGCCTTTACACACAGCTCTGGGCTTCAGCAATGTCCAGTTTCCACATTAAGTTTTTTCCACTATAGTATGCCAGACACACAATATAATGTTAAAGCTGTTTCCCTGTGTCCACTTGGCTCACTTCCCACAGCTCTCCAGCAATCATTGTTGTTACTGAACACAAGACTGTGAATCAGCTAAAATTAAAATGTTGACATTCATAAGAATGAAATGGCCTTATTCAAATAGCCTTTCCCCTCAGAAACATTTACACAACTCCACTTGATTTCATTGGGAGTTGCACTTGCAGTTTGGGTCCAAAGTTTGGGCAGTTTTCTGTATATGATCTTAAAAAAAGCTTTCAAAATCAACCCACAGTGGTAAATTTCATGCAGATCCATGTTTCATTTAACTTAAACATAGGATTGATCTAAGCCAGCCTCCTAAAAGGTCAGAATCAACTCAGTAAATGAGCCTTCTCTTACAGAGACATACACAAAAGATGTATGGTCTGAGTCCTGCTTTGTTTACAACACATCAGAACTATCCCATTAAGTCAGCAGGCCAGGTCGCTGCAGCCAAAGATCCGAGTGCATGCATCAGATGAGATGGAAGCAGAATTACTTTACAGTTTTACTGTTAATGGTCAAGTTCTCTTCAGCATTGGAGGAGGCATCCACATTGGGTGGCTGATATCCTTCCCTCCGAGCTGCAAAGTAGCTGTTTATTCCTGGAGTATAAGCCCTCAGGCACGTAGAGGCAGGATGTGGACATGGTACAGGGGAAAGTCAAGGACTTGCTACATGAAGGGAAGGCTCCCTTGACCCTGTTAGAGCAGGTTTCTTCCTCTTTCACTAGGGGGAACGCAGAACAATAAGAAGATGCAAACCAGGAGAGTTCTGACACAAAACAGACGGACTTTGGCTAGAGCCCTTCTGAGTCCCTGCTCTAGGATAACACCAGCTTGAATTCATACCTACTACCTTTAATATTTCATCTGTCTTTTCCAACAGTCAATCAGTTAACACTACTCTCATTGCCTAGAAATACATTTTTATTATTCAACCTTCCCCTGTGTTAACTAAATATATATTATTTTTTTAATTTCCTATATAAAACTAAAATAATTTCCCACAGATTATCAAAAGTCAATTTCAAATGTCAGACTTAAAAATCTTGGAATGTATGATTTTAAAAATGCATGAAACAGCATTAAGTCTCCTGAGGACACTGAGTCCTTGTTTCTGTCAGGACGGAAGCAGCACTACACAGTCTGAACATTGCGTAAAGTCCCTGTGATACGCTAAAAACCTCATTGTAAGAAAATGTCACTTGAATTTGTACTGTTATGCCTGTAGGAGGTCATTCATTTCTAAAGCATTATTATGTTACCATAGAAACAGCAAAAAGAAATAATTTGTTTACCAAAGGACTCTTAGCCCTTTTCTGACCAAAGAAAATAAATAATTTATTTACCAGGAAACTATTAACCATTTTTTGACCAAAAAAAGATATGCTTCCAAAATCCCCAAACCTAAGGTCTAAGAAATGTGTGCAACAGAAATAACTTAAACCTGGAAAGTCATTCAGTCAAGACAACTTTCTTTAATATCTTGCTTTAGTACAGACCAATTCTGACAGTACAACTACCCACCCATCAAACAGGATTGAAGAATTGGGCCCTTTATCACTGAAACATAAAGATTATCTTTCTACAGGGCAAAAGACTATGATATAATTATCTCTCAAATTTACGTCCTTAATATTTTACACCTCTTGTTATTTGTTCTAAAACATATAAAGGTAAGAAATGAAATTGTTTGACATCTCTGCTAATGTAGACTAGCAGTTTCATTTATTTCAAAAGGACTATATCCATTTACATCAACAGTGTTTTTAGCCTAAGAACTTCACTGATATAAATGCATATACTTTGAAATTTCTCAGTGCAAGTGAGATGGGAATCTGACCACTGAATGAAATTCATACTTAAAAGTGTAATTACTCCCCTGCTTAGAGTCAGTAACTGAAATATTCTTAAAGCTGTTCTGAAAAATATATATCTGCCAGCAAAAGGACACTCCAGCTTTCAAACAATTTCAGATGTTCGTTAGGATTAAACATTTCAGTGTAGATTGCTTAAACTAGCAATTGATTTGTTTCTCTTCGAAACAATTGCAAATTATGAAAATTAATCTATTTAACAGCTAATGTACAGTATGTTGGTTTCACCTGACAGCATGTCTCAGCAGAAAATCAAACTCTTGCCAGACATACAACTACCTGTCTTATTTAAAAAAAAAAAGATTTGAAAAACAGTAGGTCTCACAAACTGCTCGCTGCCTGTTGCCTTTACACGCGCCACCCTCACCATGTTTATCATTCTATTTTATTTCTTGTGTACAATGACTTGGGTAAGATCATATAGAATCATAGAATCATTTAGGTTGGAAGAGACCTTTAAGATCATCTAGTCCAACCACAGCCTAACCCTCCCTAGTCCTCCTCTAGACCACGTCTCCAAGCACAACATCTACACACCTTTCAAATACCTCCAGGGATGGTGACTCCACCACTTCCCTGGGCAGCCTGTTCCTTGACTACCCTTTCAGTAAAGAAGTTCTTCCTGATATATAGCCGAATCTCCTTACCATACAATTTGAAACTGTTTATCCTTGTCCTATTGCTTGTTACCTGAAAGAAGAGACAGAACCCCCCACTCTCTATGCCCCACCTATGATCTCCCAAAAAAAATGGAAAGCTAAGTTGTTTGTTTAGGGATAAGAGGGAGACCTTTCCCTAAGGCACTCCTGTGGCTGTTTCTTGGCTTGTTCTTTAATCTGTATTGTGTATCATCAAACACAACCTTCCACTGTAATTTGTTTAGTTCCCTGAGCTGTAACAAGCCTTGTTCCAACACATGGCAAACAGCAGCCTGCACTGATTTCATTTACTTTAGTAGTTTCAACAACGTTGTGTGAGCTGAGGGGAATCACAACCACCAAAATATGTCTGAGGAAAACTTTTCCACAGCACCTTTACAGAAGGGCTCCAACCAAAGCTGCCTAGTGATGGATCACCACACACTTTTGAAGGTGAGAGAAGTGTTGAGGTTTCTGCAGCACATATTTTGCATGTGCAGTTATGTTTAATGCAGTATGAAATATAAAGGTTCAGAACTCTGACCTCTGGATGGTACTTTGTGACTGCTGACAAAATCAGCCAGTGACTGAAAGAAGCTGTATAAAAGATCAGAGAAATATAAATTTCCTACAAGCTGGATTGCTGAAGAAGAAAAGAATGCTCCTTCAATAGAGGGACAAAAACATTGCTTCCCTTTTCCCACAACCACAGGGGAAAAAAAGTGAACATATTCTCCCTAAATAACAATTACCTGAATGATCTGGAACAGCACCCTCAGCAATTTTCTGATTACTCATTTGCTAAACTCTTTATTCCATATTGTCTGTGAACAGTGAATAAAATTCTGATCCTCTGGCATGTGTTTATCTTTGGGCTGAACCAGGTAGGTATGCAAACAGTTTACAGAAGAGATTATCTACAGTTACTGGGGGGAGTATTTGCCCTCTCTGTTTTATGTGGAGAAACAATGCAGGCAAGCATATACTTACCAAAAGGAAAAGCAAAAGGAGAAGCAGGGATTACCCAGCTGATAAATGGTATCAAGTACACAGAATGATTGCTGGGTTTGCACGGATTGATTTTCCTGAGTATCCTGAACCAAACAAGTCACTTCAGAACACTGAAAAACCACTGTGCAGAGCAAAGCAGAGGAAGAGGAGGAACTTCCAAGAGCAATTTGTAACTGCTCCAAAACACTTTAGAGATAGCGTACACAACTGAAGGACCTTCAGTGAATATCTGTACAGGCATGCTCTTGCAAATAATGTTAGAGTGGTCTAAAAAATTACCAGTTTTTCTCTCTCTGCTGAAGGCTACCCTTGCAACTGAGATACAGTAACTACCCATGTGACTTCTACTACATGCAGAGCAAAATAAATCATTACTGAGGGCAGTAAGAATGTTTGTCTGCACCCTTAGTCACAGGGGACCACTTAGTGACTCAGTAAAATTCCATAAACATCTCAGAGCTTGGATTTTTCATTTCCTGACACTTGACTATACAATAGGTGGAGAAGCTACTGTATCCAGCTCCTCTTTAACTTTTCCTATTAGTGCTAAAATGCTCATTACATGCAAACATATTTCTCTTACACTACATATCAATACCACAAGCTAATACTGCCCCAGTTTGAAAGGCAATCTCAAGCCTAGCTCTTTATGTGACGATGAGCTGAAGTGGCCAGCACCAATCGCACCACTGACTGAATAGGTTTGGTGAGAATTCATATGGTGAAGACATCAAGTAAGCCCCACTGGGATTTCTGATACTTAAGTGCTCAGTCCTTCAGTGCTGCTGGCAATGAACAACACGTACCACACTGTTTTGTTTCTCAGACACTATTGCTCATGGAAAAACTAACTGAAATACTAAACACTTTTTTATTCTTTCTTTCACAGCTTTTTTGTCATTACTGTTGATAAGTTTATTTCTCCAGGAGTTGAGATCTGTCCCATTCCAAGCCTCACTCAGACAAGTTATTTCAGCTATTAATTAGTCAAGTATTCACTTCACTGACCTTTGTAACTTTTCAGATGAGCTAAATCAAATTTATTTTAGCTTCACAGGCAGCCAGACTTCTTTTTTTCAAGTAAACCTCTATAGTAAGCTTTGAAGTTTGAATGTTACCTTTCCATTCCAACATTGTAACCCCTTTATTCTTAATTGTTTTTCCTCAAAGGTTTTGTCTTTTTATCCTTCAATGAGGCAAGACAGTACCATACAATGAAATATCATCTTACATGTACTTCAACAGACATTTTGAGAACATTTCATACCATTAGTCAGAGTCTTTAAAATATCTATGGACCATGTCCAAAGACTTTTAGACTAATTCAAATATTTTTATTATCCCATAAAACTGCAGATATGCTGATGATTGAAATACATGGTGAATGCTCCTTGAGGAAACAGTATGATTTAGGCCTCTGATGCTATGCAAAAAGATATTGCATTCTATTCTTTACCTTTGATGCATTGACTTTGCATGACAAGGTTTTGGTAGCTGTGGGGGGATGCAGCAATGACTTCTGTGAGAAGCTGCTAGAAGCTTCCCCTGCTCCAACAGAGCCAATACCAGAGGGCTCCAAGATGGACCCAGCACTGGCAAAGGTTGAGCTCATCAGCAACAGTGGTAGTGCCTCTGTGATGACATATTTAGGGGGAACAAGTTACTGCACAACAGCAATTGCAACCAAGGAGAGGAGAAAGAATATGTGAGAAGAACAACTCTGCAGACATCAAGGTCAGTGAGGAAAGAGGGGGAGGAGGTGCTCCAGACACAAAAGCAGAGATTCCCCTACAGCCCGTGGAGAAGACAATGGTGAGAATGTCCCCCTTGCAACCCACAGAGGTTAAGGGTAGAACAGATATCCACCTGCAGCCCATGGAGGGCCCCACGTTGGAGCAGGTAGATGCCCAAAGGAGGCTGTGACCCCATGGGAAGCCCATGATGGAGCAGACTCCTTGCAGGACCTGTACAGAGAGATGTCCATGCTGGAGCAGGTCTGCTGGGGGAACTTGCGACCCTGTGGGGGACTCACACTGGAGCAGTCTGGTCCTGAAGGTCTGCACTCCATGGAAGAGACCCACACTGAAGCAGTTTGTGAAGAACTACAGCCAGTGGAAAGATCCATGGTTGAAGAGTTCATGAAAAGTTCATGAAAAGTTCTCCTCTATGAGAAGGACCCCACACTGGAGCAGGGGAAGAGTGAGGTGTCAGCCCCCTGAGGGGGAGGGAGTGGCAGAGACAATACACCATGAACTGACTGTGATTCACATTACCTCTGTTCCTGCACTGTTCTCAGGGAGGCGGTAAAGTTTAACCCAGGAAGGGGAAGGAAGGGGAAGGAAGGGGTTTTTTTAATATTTGGTTTTATTTCTCATCATCCTGCTTTGATTTGATTGTTAATAAATTAAATAATTTATTTTCCGTATATCAAGTCTGTTTTGCCCATGACAGTAAGTGGTGAATATCTCTCTGTCCTCATCTCGACCCACAAGCCTTTCATAATGTTTTCTCTCCCCTCTCTGACTAAGGAGGCGAGTGATAGAGTGGCTTTGGTGGGCACATGGACTCCAGCCAGCGTCGACTCACCACATTTGATCACCCAGTAATGCTGACACCTGTATATGCTCTTACTAATGTTTTATCTAACCAATAAAAAATTAATAGCTTTAATACAAACAGTAATGTGTTCTGCAGTGCACCCTGATAAGATTTCCAAATCCAGCTGAATCTTCAAAGGACATGCATTTGTGTCACAAAGCTATACCCATCAAAATGGTAAAAGCAATTTTTAATTTGTTTTTCTCCCAGCTGAGGAACTGAATAAAAAGTAAATCAGTTGTGACAGGATGCTCATTTGTTCATATTTATTCCAAGATAAAATCTGTCACAGAATTTTTTTACTTAAGATTTTAATTCAGTTGCTTGAAGTAAAACCTCTCACAGGAATGCTTCTGTGTTGCACGTTTTAGTGTAACATCCATTCTAAACTCTATATAAAAACATTCCTGACCTATAGTTAACTATTCTTTAAAATGATTTTTTAAACAATTTTCAGAATGTTTTTCCTCTTACTGACCATGTATCACTACATAAAGTCCAAATAAGAATCAGAGACCACATGTAATGTTGGAGCACTAAAAGGACAAGATAGTCTCTAACTGAGGCTGAATTCTTGTTTTCTGATGACTTCATCTTTTTGATTCTGCTGTCTCTCATTCACTGTTCTCTCTATTTAGAATGTGTTCTAACTGAAGGTCTAGAAGATTATTTTTCTATTGCTTAAGTTTGATGATAGGGTAAAGAGTTAAACTTATTTTATGAATTTGAAATACACTTGATCTCCCCAGATCTCCATGTTAATAAAGGTCTACTACAAAGATGACAGAATTGTAAGGGTTGGAAGGGATCTCCAGAGATCATCGAGTCCAACCCCTCTGCCAAAGCAGGTTCCCTAACTCATATTGCACAGGTAGGCATCCAGACAGGTCTTGAATATCTCTGGAGATGGAGACTGCACAACCCCCCTGGACAGCCAGCTCCAGTGATTTGTTAACCTCACCATGAAAAAGTTCTTCCACATGTTGTTGCGGAACTTCTTGTGCTCCAACTTGCAGCCATTGCCCCTTGTCCTGTCCCCACAGACCATTGGAAAGATGCTGGCTATTTCCCCCTGTGTCTCACACTTAAGATACTTATAAACATTAATCAGATCTCCTCTTAGTCTTCCTTTCTCTAGGCAGAACACCCCCAGCTCACTCAGCCTTTCCTTGTAGGGGAGATGCTCCAGGCCCTTAATCATCTTTGTAGCCCTCCACTGGACTCTTTCCAGGAGATCCCTGTCTTGTTTATACCAGGGAGCCCAGAACTGGACACAATACTCCAGGTGGGGCATGACCAATTCAAGATATTCAATGAATAACTTTACCAATGTAAACCATTAACTTGGTCATCCCTGCACTGAAATTTGAGGCATCTCCTTATGGAAGTGGACAATTCAGTCTGTTTAACAGAGAGACAGAGGACTATGAAGATTTATAAAGACTGAGGAGTTACTTTCTCCACTGGCAGCACAGAAACAAGCAGGGATGTCAGGCACCTCTCACCACTTGTGATCCAGTCTGCTCTTGTTCTGAGAGAAAAATTTGTGTTCATGCATGTATAGCGGCTCAGGTTCAATGAAAGGAAGACTTGCCCAGCATATACTACAGCCTTGTAAAACTGCTGGGATGTGGAGATGTGAATTCAAACTCTCCCACACTAAGGCCTGTATCTCCATGCTCCCTCTTACCCCCAAAACAGTATTAGACCTAGTAGAATACTATAGAAAAGGAAGCAGCACCACCACCAACAGGGAAGTTCCTTAAACCCTGATCACCTTCGGCTTTTCTGTAGGACATAGGCAGAATACTGCTACCTGTTGTCCTTTACCTGGATCTCAGCAGTGTTCTGGGCCAACAACAGGTTCTTTTCTCCTACATAATGAGTATTTTTGATCCTGCACTGGTAGTGAAAGCAAGTGAGATGGGGAACTTTCAACATGAATTGCAAGGTGCCAGATTCTCAGGAGGCTGCACCCTGTCTCAGTCTAAGTAGGGGGACTGGATCATTGTCTGAGACTTAAGCAGCAGGGCAGGCAGTGGATTGGTTCCTCCTTCTATAGTCAATGGACAAAGAAATGTTCCTTTGAAGGAAAAACGAGACCTCAGATGGACTATCTGTCTTCTTGAGCTATCTGCCTTTCTTCATCAATCACAGAAGAAACCTAGAGAATTCATCCTGCAAACTGCAGTGTTCAAGTGCCTAAATTTTAGTGGGATGAACTCAGCACATTGGCAAATCACTGAAACTGATTTTTTTTTTTTAATGGTTTCCAATATATTTTTTTGGGTTTTGGTTTGTTTCCTAACTTATGTCATAAACAAAAAGTTAAACTGATGGAGAAACTGAGAGCCAATTATATCCCTACTATAACTCCATTAACATCAATGGACAAACTTTAATTTCACATAACTCATCTGTAAGATGTTTTCAAGAGCTGTGCCTACACAGCTGCAGTGCCAGACTTTAGCAACACATACCTGGCCAGCTCAGAGCACAGTCACACTTCCTTTCATGGCCTAGGAGGCAGCTTTCCCTATCCTCTGACAATTAGCAGATGACACTGAGAATGCTCACAAAGAAGTCTGGGAAATTCTCCACTCAAAGGCAGAGCAAGAGCAGCCTCCCCTCCTTATAAGAAAGTTTTTGGCTCTACATTATGCTTTTGCCAGCATTCTGTGAATGCTCAGCTCCATGTTCTTACTCCTATTAGTTAAAAACAGGATATGAATCATTATTCCTATGCCTAGACTAGATGTTGCTTCTCTAGTGCAAAAATGGTGCCTGAACATCTTTCAGTCTCAGTACAGTAGAAACCTGCAAATTTTCAAATGCAGATCTTAACTGCATAAATTCATAAGAACAATCTGCCACTAAAAGTTCTTAGAAGCTGAGAATTACAAGGCAGCACATTTCACTGAGGCTGGTGTGGAAGTACAGTCAGTTGTGGTTGGTGCTTTAGGCAATATCTTTTAAGAGACCCAGAGTCCCCTCCACAAGCAATGATTTGACCCCACAGTTTTCACTGATGGACAGTAGGTTTGGAAAATCCCTATAAATTAGGAGAATGTCTTTATGCTTATTTTTCTTTCACATATTTACATAAAACTCAGGAAGACAGTACACTTTAAGACACTGAAAACATCTATTAAATTAATGCATGACTGTACAGAAACAATAAATTCTTACCTTCAAGAGTTTCTCCCTCTCCAGAAAGGGCCTCTCCTGCTCCAGAGGCATACAAGGCAGACACAGTCAATGCATACCTAGTGGCTTGGTCTAAGCCTTTCAGCACTTTAGAGGTAGTGTCACCTTTCACAGTCACTTCCTTAGTTTCACCTCCTGCCACAGGAGTGTAAGTTATAAAGTACTGCTGCACTTTGCCAGGAGCAGCACTCCAAGACAGCTTCATTGTTGACGTTGTGGCATCAGAAACTCTCAAGTTTCTTGGATGTCCTCGGACTGCACATGGCAAAAGATGTTGAAAACAAGTTGAAGCAAGCTTCATTTATTGGTTTATCTTTTAGGTTACTTTAACATAGGACTCGATGAAAAAACAATTCCTGAATAGCCTGCACTAGCGTTGCTACAATATAACTTTACTGTAATCAGGATTGTACAATTCCATCCCCATCCTCCTTAGGCAAAATGCCCAATAAAGTTTTTGCTCCTACTTTTTCAATTAAAATGGGCTCAATCCTGGAACACTGATACATAGTAGCACCTGAATACACAGTAACTCAATTTCAAAATGCCAACAACTATGGTGATCTGTCCACAGATCACCAATGAAATGTGAAATTAACACATTATGGCTTCCTACAGCTTTATTTTTTATTACGGTTTTTCTGGATTCTAATATTTAGAATCTCAGCAAAGTCTCACCAGTGATCAAGATATTAATTCTGTATCTCTACTCTTTGGATCTCATTTAATATGGCAGGATACCCAAGGATCTCACTTTTTCATACAAGTTAAGGCTACCATGATAACTTTGGTAAATTAAATGTTTCATTCATTCCTTGCTAGCCATTCAGAACAAAGTGCAAACAGGGTCTGATTTTGTTGAGAAGAAATATCATTTGTATCACTGACAACATGGAGAATCATGAAGACAATTAATTAAACATATAGGTAGATTCTTCACCCAAGTTACCTTGGAAAATTAAGTGTTGCAGGTGCAACAGACTGTATTTTAAAATGAAACATTACAATTTTGGTAAACTATATTATCTCAAATATCCTCTCAAGTATACTTGAGTAATTTTATAATTCCCTGTTCACCTGGGATGATACATATGGCCAACATAAGCTCTTCTTTTTTATTATGAATCTGTCAGCTTGAAGGGAGTTCTTCTTGAGCTTACTACATTCACAGCATTGATCATGTACCTTCATCAGTTTTTGCATATCCATTCAGTGAATTCCCAGGTCCAGACTGATACTCAGGGATAACAGATACTTCATATCTTGTATCTTGGATCAAGTTCTGCAGAATAGTTGATCTGTCATTTGCTGAGACAGTCACTTGTCTCCTTTCTCCTCCAGTAAGTGGTCTATATACAAGCCTGTACCGTAGAACATTTCCTGGAGCTGGCGTCCAGCCAACTACAAAGCTATCAGTAGTTTCATCTGTTATCCTTAAGTTTCGAGGAGCACCTTTAACTACAAAAAACATACACATATAATTTATAAGTATTTGCTTTTAATCAAGAAACATCTGAACTGAAGCTATTCCCTTCGCTTATCCAGTTTACCAAAACAACAGCTTATATTGCCCTCCCACTGTTTTAAAGTACACAAACCATTAGTCACTTCTAAAAATTCAGGGTTACATTCAATAATGTACTTCTGGAGACAACTTTGTTACATTAATCCCAGTTTATACAGCCACTTCTGATACTTTGCAGAATGGTAGACAGTGGGAAGGACTTCTGGAGATCATCTAGTCCAACACCCCTGCTAAAGTAAGATCACCTACAGCAGGTTGCACAGGATCACATCCAGGCAGTTCTTCAACATCTCTAGAGAAGCAGACTCCACAACCTCTCTGGGCAGAGACAATCTGACTGTGTTTAGTGGTAACAGTAAAACTGAAATGTGTAAGGGAAATTTGGGCATACTGGGATGGAAATTTCTTAACACAAAAAATTGTACAGGTTTCTTTGCTGTGGCCGTGTGCTTCTGCATCACCTCCACTTGGAGAGAGTCAGATACACCTGACTACACACAGGCAGCTCATCTATTTTAAAGAATTGACCAAGGTAAATGCAACAGGAAAAAGAAAAAAAAAATAACAAAACACAAAAACAATTAAGTTAAATTTTCACAATTGGCAATATGAGTTGCATTTAATGTTTAGAAAATGCCTCTGAGTTAAGTTCTCAAAAACAAGAAATATTTTTTTATCTCAGAAATTAAGGTAAAACTGTTGTGAAACATTTAACCTAGCCTGCTCCTTGGCAAAGATGCAGCAGCTCAGGCCATTTCATATGAACTCAGTGGGCACACCAAAGAAGGAATTAACTCTTCCAACATGCATTAAGATCTACTGTATTGCAAGTTGCCTAGCAGTATGGAGCATCGTCATTTAGGCAAAAAAAGTTTTCAGCTTTTACTGTTTACTATCTAAAGTAGATTTCAACTGGAATATTGTGTGCCAAAAGCATTGTTCTTCAATGTGTTTAATTGGAGACCTCTGAAGAGTGGAGCAATTCACAATCCCAGTTTTAAATAAACAAACTTGTTTTCTACTAATCAGAAGCACAATACTCAATTTTAAATTCTTTAAAAGCCTGAAATCAAAGTTAGTTGCCAAGAAAGCTCTCTGGCCCAAATTCTTATCTAGATCTGCATGGAGAGCTGCTGATGTTTACATGATTGCAGAATAAGTCTGTCTTCTCAGACAGATTTCATCAGATCAAGATGCTAATTATTTAAGGCAGTATCAGTCTCAACGTGGGAATGCTAATTGCTTTTATTAAAGCAATTCCTTCTCCTGTTCCTTAGGTTCGCCAGCTACATATTCTATCAGCCAAGAGTTTGTCTGTTTTCCTAAGGGAAAGTTATGTGTGGCCAAAACGATCTCACTGGTGCAGTCATGGAAATATGGAGACCAACAGTGAAACCTGTATCTTCCAAACTAAGCTATTTTATAAATGTGCATGTCTATCAATCCTAAGAGGAAAGAGGAGTTAAATTTCCATGCTGTTTCATTTGCTCCCTTGGATGCATTTATGGCACCAAAGGTCACCTATGACAGCATGGAATAATGGAAAAGAGTGGGTCAATGTTTTTCAAAGCATGATTTAGACTAAACTGAGTATTCAACTACTGGAATGCAAAGTCAAATCTACTGTCATTCTTCTAAATCAATGGAAATGCATCATGGCAACTCTATCAGGAAAAAGTACAGCTACCACACTTAAATTTACAGCCACTGATCACATAAACTCACAATGACATCAGTGGAAGTTTTGAATCAGTAAGAGTTATTGGATCAGACCCATGAAATTCTGATGAGAAACAGCCGACTGAAAGCTCAACCCTCTTTAAGCCTATGGTATATAAACCAGAATTTCTATAAACCTTAGATTCAGACACAGAAAAATACATAGGTACATGCCTGACTTTGAAAGTATCAGTCACGAAGTACTCCTGCATCAGAGTCATATGTATTAAATAGAATAGAAACGTTGGAAGGGACCTACAGTGATCATAAAATCCAATTTAAGTGTATATTAAGATAATACATGTCAAGGAATTAATTAACAACACACCATGCAGAAATAGGCTGCTAAAGACAAACCCAGCATCCATCCAACTTCCAGGGAAAATCAAATTCAATCCTAATAATTTAATGTTGGCATATGATTGGAGTTTTATCTTTACTAAATGCATTGAGAGACAAAAATGTTTATTCTCATCCTGCATACTGGTACAGCTTCTCAACCTTGGCTGGCTGTTCTACGTACACCCATTATCTAAAAGCAAATTCTTACTTGAATATATGACTCTCTTGAGTCAAGATTTATAGGGAACTTACCTTCTAAAGTGGTTTCCTCTCCATCCAAGGGAGGGCCATCACCATCTTCATATTCAGAAATCACACTGACTGCATAAGTAGTTTCAGGTAGCAAGTTGGTAAGATCTGTGCTGGTACTTGAAGCTGGTACTGAAACAATGAATTCATCTCCACCAACTGCTACTTTATATTTAATGAGATAGGACAAAACCTCAGATCCAGCTGGAGACCAGCTCACTTTGAAACTGTCAGATGTTACATCAGAAAACACCATATTTTTGGCAGGTACGTAAGCTGTATGGAAATAAAAATGCACAGATGAAGTATATTTGCTAGAATAGTTCTTAACACCAAATCTCCAAAATAAATTAAAAATGTGTCACAACAATTTGATTTATTCTAACCGAACAGGTATTTTCTTGGACACACAACAGCATTTGATTTCTGTACTTGCTTATAGCTATCAAATTTCATGAAGATCACATCTAGGTTGTCTCAAATCACATGACAATGAATAGAAGCACCGACTCAGTGATTTCTAGATCAGATGAGAACACCTCATCTAAAACAATGTACTTAGGAAAATTTAAGTTGGAATCTGATGATCAAGTTGGGTGCCCTCTTTCATAAATCTCATGAACACGAATAACATTACGCTCTCAGTAAGAACTAAGAATGCTTGGGTTTTTTTTCAGATTTAGATTAGAAATAGGACAAAATAAATCCCAGTATTTTTTCAGGAATTGAGTCAAAGGGGAAACAAGGAATTTGACATGAGGCACGAACACAAACCTGACATCCTGGGCTTGTTTTGGTTGGCCTACTCAGCCTAACAGTGAGGATGTTAAGACTGCTTGAGCCCTCTAAAACAAAGGGTGCTTTGCTGGTTTGTTCCTCAAAGCTATCCTGAAACAAAAGGCTTATTTTTAAAGACAGTGGGGTTTTCAATACTGGGGACTATTCAAGGTTAGTGTTTACTAAACATAGGTAGTGACACCAAGGGTGCAACTAATAGTGAGTATCTTAAGCTGACCAAAAGTCAGTCATTCAGATTTGTTTTTAAATATTAAACATTATCCAAGCTCACCAAATTTGGATGCACATGAAAACCTTCATGTGCTACTTCATTTTAGTCTTTACAGTTAGATTGAGATTATTGTCACTTAGCATCTGCTGTCTCAAATTGATTTGTCTAAACCCGTTTCAGAGAGCCATTTATTTTACCCTAAAAATTAATCAAATCACCCTCTGGAGGTGTCAGCATTTCACCATTGTCTTTGAAATTCTAGATCATCTTAGACTAGCTACCTGATTTTGGACAGCTAAAGAATGGCCCTAGGAAATAATTATTTTACTGAAGACAGTGAGTATAAAAGGAGAGCACACCCACTATGATCATTTCAGATAGACACACATTTCAATAGCTTTCTAGCCACCTAGGAGGGATACTTTTTCATCTCCACATCACCATTAATTTCCCTCATTGCTTTTAATATGTTTGAGTATGAGAAACAAATCCCTGGTTATCAAAATTATCATTTGTACATAGACAATTTCATCAATGTCAACTCTTTTGGTAACTCCAAGCACAAAACGTTAATTTCACATCGTTTTTCCACTGCATTTTCTAAATTTCTCTAAGTAATAGTAATTGCTTACATTTTTTCTTGATGGCCTCCAGCTCCTGTTCAATCCGCAGGCAGACAGACTGTGTAAGTTCAAACGATATTCTTTGAAACGCGTCAAAATCTTCCACGGTGTAAACATGGGTCTCAGCGGGGGGTGACGCGATCGCTTCTAACTCTGTACGCACTGCGTCCTTCACACCAACTGCAAATATTTCTACATCTGCCTCCCTCAGCTTTATTGCGGGTTCTTTAAAAGCATCTGACGATTTTCCATCAGTAATAAGAATCATGACTCGGGGCACATTTGGTCGTGATCCTTTGCTGGTAACAAATACTTTCTCTCTCACATATGTCATCGCTTTGCCTGTGTTGGTAGATCCACCTCTGTAGGGAAAGGTGTTAATAGCCTGAATTATGTCTTCCACTCTGTTGTATCTGTTCAAAGAAAACTCCATATGGGGATCTCTGCTGTACTGGACAAGACTTATCTGTACTTTTCGAGGCGATATCTCAAAGCTTTTAACTAACACTTCCAAAAAGGCTCTTACTTTAACAAAATTGGCGATACCAATGCTGTAGGAACCATCCACTAAAAACACAACATCAGCTTTTACATCCACACCACGTGAGCACTCTGTAAAGAAAAAGAATCACCACTATAAACAGATATTCAATAGCCACGGCATTACAATTCCATCTGCAGTTCATGTATCATACTCAGTTAATTATAAAGAAAATAAACCATTCTAAGTAAAGCTGTTTTTTTAAATAATAAGGGTACAATATTAAAATAAGTGTCAGAGGTTTACATGGCAAAGAGAAATGTGAAAATAAACATGTGACAATAGCATAGTAATTCCTAACTCACCCACTTGAACTTTTACTTGTTGTGTTTTTTCCATTATGGTTATTGGCTCACTGGGGGTCAGTCCTTTCATTGCATAAACATTAATTTGATACTCTGTGTCTGGAGAAAGATCTTTAACATTCAGAGCAGTAGTCTGAGGACCCACACTCAGTACTTGCTGTTTTCCACCAGCTATCATTGGAATGAACTGCAGCCGATACCCAGTTATGTGGCTTGTGGATGGATCCCAGGTGATTCTAATAGATTTTGAGGAGATCTGAGTGGCCACCAGATTTGTAGGAGGTTCCACCACTGAAAGAAATCAAAAGCAAACCCAAAGCATTATTACAATTATAAACAGAATGTCTTCCACATTTTTATTTCTGGTATACTTTTATTCATGTTTACTTAATCTTTAGTAAAAGATGCTTTTTTTTTTCTTTTTTTTTCATAAACACAAGCAAATTACAGGAGAGTCCAAACAAGGCATCAGTGAGAGGGAGGCACAATGCATTTGTGGTCCTCTAACCACAACTAGTAGAAGCTCCATGATGTAAGTTGCCATGCCTAATACTGTTTCAAGTCGAAGTGAAAACCTCACCCACAGAAACACAGTAGAGAGTGTAAATAAATACAGACCTGAGCAGTGCACTATGACAGTGGAGTCATCTCTGCTGTCATTTTGGTCAAAGAACTAGTTATTTAGAATCTTACAGAGACAGAAAGCTGCAATGATAGAACTTGAGATCTGTGCTTTCTCAGCATTCTTCAGTTTCCATTCCTTGGTTCTTATCCTACAACATTTTCTGCCCCTTCACCAAGGGTTTTTTTCCCCTTAGTACATTTTTCCATAGAAGTTATGCCTGTGTCCAAATCGACTCTATGAAATTCCGGCAAGTGCACATCTTTGTGTTGCCTCTGAAACTGCAGAATAATAGAGCTATTCCAAATATACTGTGTCACATGTTCTGCTCTCCTGCATTTAAATGCACAAAGCATTTGCTTTTAAATGGTCTCCTGCATTTAAAAGCAAAAAGCTTGTTTTCCACACTTCCTAAATGAGGCAACAGATCAAGCTCCAGAAATAAAGCAAAGGAGGTAGAAATAGCCCCTTAAATATGCATTAGAATAAACTGAAGTCAATAAATACCCTTATATAAAGTATCTCACCTTCTTCTCCGCTAACCAGTTCACCTAGTTGTTCGTCAACACCAGAACAGACTTGCAAGATAATTTCATTCTGTATATCCACAATCCCATCAAAATTAGCCACATTGAACACATGCTTCAGTGAAGGCTGAGATGCAATTAGCTTGAGTTCCTTTGCATCAGCTGCTTTGATTCCTAGAAGTTGCAATAGACAGAACTGTGTGAAGTGGCCATAAAATACAGACACCTGTGAATGTATTCATAACGTACCAGAACATCCTGGGGTAAAGCTGAGTTTAATTCAGTTCTGTGTTCTATAATTCTCAACAATCAAACTACAAATTAATACAATAAGGTGACAAACTCCATTTTTAACCTGAGAAAAAGAAAGGTGGTATCTTCAGAAAGGCCAATGTTAAAACTGCGGCAGTCAGTTGCCTTAATCTACATGTAGGAGCAAGAAAACTACTATCAAATTAACACAACCGGTACGTTCTAATCTGGGGGTGCAAACAACCCGTTTGAAGGCAAAGACATGGAAAGAGTGGCACGGTGAAATTGCTGAAACACAGAATCCGTAAAACATATCACGTCTTTAGGAACACTATATCTTTCAATCAGTGAAAAATCTCAACATACCCAAAGAAAAAACTTCAACTCCTATATTGCGAAGCTCTCTTGCAGGAATTTCAACTTCATCTTGAGCTTTTCCATCCGTAATGACAATTGCTACTTTGGGAAAGCCTTTTCTTGCTCCAGCAGACTCAGTGAAGGTATTTTGAACCAGGTAATCAATAGCCTCACCTAAAAACACCACCACAAGTTGTGTTTTATTAGGCTTGAATGAACTAGAATTTAAAGCACATTTGAATTATAAGAAGAAATGCTAAATAAACACATATTCTGTACCTGTCATTGTGTTGCCACCTTTGTACGGTATCCTTTTAATTGCATCAATAAGATCACTTCTTCTGAAATACTGATTTAAATTGAACTCTGTTCTTGTATCTGAACTGTACTGAACAACTCCAACTCTTGTCTTCTCTTCCCCAATGTCAAAAGCTGATACAAGAGCAACCATGAAGTCCAAAATATATCTGAAGTTATTTCTCCCTACACTCCATGAACCATCTACCAGGAAAACTAAATCTGTCATTGCACTTATGGAGCATCCTGGAACACACACACAAAAGAAAAACCTGTTAGCAAATAAGCAATTGCATTCTTACATATCACTGAGAAATGTCTGACAGTATGCAAAAGTGAAAACAAGCAGATATTAAATAAATTCATATTATCATCTGGAATATCTTACTTGGGGAAGCATTAGTCATGTAAGTGAACACCTGTATAAGCCTTCTAGCTGCCATTACCAAAAGGGAACTGTCACCTAGACACTCAGGTTTGAGACACCTCTCATGCTTTTCCACATGATCTGTTAAAACTCACATACAAAACTTTTTGCAACAGTTTTATGTTATAGGAACACTTCATTTTGTTATCACTTCTGCTTTGCATCTTTATCTCCCCATAATAACTGCACAGATTCTTCTTTTATCCACAGCGCCATGTCTTTGGCTAATAAGACTAATACCTATGGATTTGCTCAGGTTACTTGCATGAAATTCCTAGTTTCAGTAGCAAGTTTGCACCTTATGGTTTCAATGCACCTATAAATTTCTTCCATCCCAGTCCCATCCCAAGTTTTTTTAACTCTGGACACATTTTCAAGCTAACTCTATTGCTAGGTAGCACAGGAACACAGTTTAACTTCATGGGGCCCTGGAGCTAGACCTCACTTATCTCTAAAATGTCAGATAAATTGAAAGACAAAAGGCCTTACTTTGTATTTGAGCCTCGACCTTCTTTTCATCTGGTATTCCTGGACCACCTGTCTGAACTGCACAAAACACAACACAGAAAGAATTAATGGAGAAAATCAGGTTAAATCTGTAAACATCAAAGGAAAACTTGTACAGACTTAGAGGCACAAATCCGACAAGCCTCAGAACAAGAAAACATAAATGCAAATTATGAAAACTTCAGCTGTACTTCTAGATTTTACAACAAGCATTCAGGGCAACATGAAATACAGAAAATGTAAATAATTAAGAATCTTCTGTATTTTTACATCTTGTACAGTAATTTCCTGAAAATTAACCTCTGGATGAAATACCAATATTACCCCTCTTTACCACATAGGGGAACCCATTTTCCTATAGTTATTTGGGAAGCCTAAGATGTGACAAAATATGTCACAGAAGACAATCTGCTGCACTTAACATTTTTAAAATTAGATTTGTGGTTTATTTATTATAGATAAATTATAATAAATAAATTACAGTTTATTATGCATATAGGCATTTGAATCACATTGTATTGATTGATGAAGATAGTTACCTTCTTCCCCCCCCCCCACATAAGAAACTGGTCAGATTAATTTGTTACTGAGGTCAATAGGGAAGCAGGTTTAATTCAAAAGAACTGAGAGATTGGGATAGGGGTTGTCACAATACATCCATGTTAGTCTCCTCTTATCCCATGCAAGTTATCTCCATTTCTACCGGGAATTACACTTCATGGAAACAGGCTGTTCAGTCAGCTACCTCTGATCAGAGTTTAGGCATGTGCCCATTTTCTTGAGAAACTGGAAAAAAGCCAAGTTCAGTGGATGACCACTCACTTATCTTTCTTCGTTTTCTAATTATATTACAGGCACTTACTTGTCAGTTGGCCAAAAACAGGTAGACTCTCCTCTCTTTCATCATATGATGCTATTGATACAACATATTCTATGTCAGGTATAAGATCTGATAAGACAGTTTGGGTAGTGCTAGGTGAAAGAGTAAATTCTTTAGTAGGCCCATCTGCAATAAATATATAAAACAGTTAATGCAGCCTTTAAATCCAGTAATATCGATGACAAGTTGGTCATTAAAAATAAAAAAAGCAACAGAGAATTATCTAAAATCCAATTATAATTTTAGAACAATACGCTTCCTTCAAGCTAACCTGTTTTCAATAGTGTACAAAATTACTGAAGTGTTTAATAAATTCCAGGAAATTTGAAACTTACAGTGCACATACAAAATGTACTATCATATATCACATCGTGGTCCAGTTCTGATTCAGTATCACTGTAACACTGATTATTTCTCAAAGCGAAATAGAATAATGGGTATCTTACACAGCCACTATCAGGAAGTTATATGCCATCACTGCATCATTACCTGACACATGCAATATTCCCCCTGGGAGTACTTTAATGAAGTACAATAGAATTTGCTAACTTTAAGGTAAAAGCGTAGTAGAGGAGCAGAGTGATGACCCTACCTTCTTTTTGTTCCTTGCAAAGAAAAGGCATTGAAAACTTTATGCTTGCAGTCCCCAAAGGGTAAAAGCTATGGTAAGAAAACTATAACTTAGAACAATCACTGCTCCATCCTATATGCCCTTTGCTGCTACCCAGTCTTAATCACAACCTTCAGGAAAATACCTACTCTCATAGCTAAGTTAGATGTAAGTGAAAATAGAACCAAGTTTTCCAAAACTTTAATGGCATAACAAAATTTTACACAACTCACCATTTGTTGGAACCACAGTTATCCTGTAACCCACTATTGCATCTGGTGGCCTTTTCCATGACATTTGAACATTATTTTCATCTATAATTGTAAAATTCAAGTCTGACGGTGGATTAACTGCAAAAGATTTATACCAGGTGGATGTTTAAAAGTTTGAACAAGCTTTGGCAAATGAATAAATAAAATAACATTGAGCAAAGCTTACTAAAATTGTCTTTGCATAAATTTGTTTCCAACAAATATAAAGATATGTTGTTGGAAAAAGAGTAAAATAAAAGCTGACAAAATATGAGAAAACATCAAAGAGTATACGCATTACAGAGGACAGCACAGAACATATGTTTCTTGAGTTGCCAAGACATTCAAGAATGGCCAGCAAAATCAAGCACAATAGAAAACACATTTGGATACATGTACAATGAGTTCACAGATAATCACCACATATGCAAACATTTCACATAACAATTAAAGGAAATTTTTTTACATGCTGGGTGCAATCCGTACAAGCATGCCAATTCACAACCTGCTTACAATATCATGAGATCATTTGGGACACTGAGAACACAATACTCTTCTTAATTATACATCAGAGAATTGATCAGCTTCTTAATATAATCTCTGCATATTTATATTTCTTATCAATTTCACTGAATCTAGAAACTTGGCAGAGAAAAAAAAATATTGGGCATTTAATGTTCAGTAAAACAATTTACCTAGGTTCTAGATATGAATATACATGTAAAATGTATATCAGTAATAACGATATACTGATGTATCATTTTATTTCAAAATACAGAGGGATCCACCCCTTTGTTCCTAGAAGCCACTAAAGTGACATACTTTGCATATGGCTGCAAAGGACTCAGGAACTAAGGGGATAATAAATGGGGTTAGTAAAGTTTGCAATTTGCTAAAATATTTGAGCTGATGCAAAAGTGTACAAAAATAAAATTCTACCTGTTTACACCAGATTGCTGTTCAATTTCAAAGGTGTAAACTATCTTTTTCATGTTCCCTTTGCAGCAGGTGTACCCATACTAGTAGTGGCATTTTATGTTAAAATGCCAGTATGGTTCCAAACAGCACAATGGTTAATTATGAAAAGACAACATCAAAGTATATTTATGGACATTTATTTTACAGAATTTATAGAAAACAGCAAAGAGGGCACCAGTGATCTGAACAAATGACTGCAAATAAAACTTGTAGGAGCTGATGACAGAAGTAACTGAACAGTACAGAAAGAGTTTACATACGCTATTTTGCAGCATCATGCATATGTAAATGAAATGTTGATTATTACTTTTTTAGCTTCCCACAATGGATGAAAGCCTCCATGTACAAGGTTCATTACACAAAGACGTTTCATAAATATTTTATAATGATATTCTCTCTGCAATATTGTCATGCTTATTCATGCAGTATTTTACTGACTCACTGTCAGTGCATGGTAGGTGTATTATATATTATTATTTTAAAAGTTCTACAAAGTAAGATGAGATTCAGCCATACTTTCCTTAACTACTGTAAGACTGTTTTGCTGGTATTTTTAACAGATCTTCTCTGTTTCGTGGAAGATCTACATCATCTGTATGATTTTCTTATGGTTTCAAACATAATTTAGAGACCTGATAAAGAAATAAATGCTAAAATATATACTTATGAAAAGACATTGCCCAATTGCAGTAAGTGATATTGAGCTCCAAAACTATAGTGACCAATTGCGTAGGCAAGTTTCTAGCTTTAATTTACTGTCATTTCCAACCATAGGATAATATGGCTTTGTAATACTGATACAACAGATACACTAGTACTGAAGTAAATGTTATTTTTCCTGTTGTCCATACACAGGCAGTGAGATTAGACCATTAACCTTCATGCACAGTTTACTCATCATTCCGTTTATGAATATCACGATGCTAGAGACAGCAAGGTAGTTACTTAGTATCAAAATCATGCAACATGTGTTAATAGTAAAAAACATTTAGGTGATAAGAATATCATTATAAAATATTGTCTCAGTAGCAATGGCTCAGGACAAATTTAATGCAAAGGCAGAGACAACTGACCTGAGCATGCTTTTTAAAATAATTCAGTACATGGAAAAAATAGCACCACCAACCTTGCAAGTAAATTGGCATGTTGCAGCAGAGGCTTTAGGCTTTAACTGCTGAAGGACAGCAGCAGCCCAACTTGTTGATATCCAACTGACCGGATTCCAGATAAACTGAAAAAACTGACTGTGAGGAAAAGTCTTTAATACTTCAGAGGATCTTAATCCACTTTATGAGAATTCAGATGCGGATCTTCACAAGTAACAAGAATAAGTACATCGATACATGTGATGTATGCGTTCATCCAGGTGTCCATAGCGTTTTAGAACAATAGCACTGCAGGGGATCTCACAAAGTCCCCTCATCCATTCCCCGGCTGAGACATGATCAGCCACCCCATGTCATTCACAACATGTTTCCCCAGATCATTCTTAAAGACCTCCACTGTGGGCAAGACTTCCCACAGAAGCTACTCCAATGTCACACTCCCATTACCAAGGTAGTTATTCCCAACACCTAATCCTGGGCTTCGCTGCTGCACTTTAAATCCATTCACTCTCAGCCTGGGGCTGGCCTATCAAACTTGAGCACTGAATATTTCTCCCACTGAAATCCAAAAAGGGAACCTTGCTTGAGCAAAAAAAAAAAGCCAGTTTGGATCCAATGTCTTAAAAATGTCTTCCAGATGGTCTGTGAGCTTTTGATACTCAAACAGAACCTCCAAAACACCCATGGACCTTCACAAGGGTCGGATTTCACCCATGTGAAACTGGCCGTGGGGCAAAGACCAAACCATGGTCATACAACTGAGAGCAGTAAGTTGATCTGAAGTACAACAAAATGTTTAGATGATAAAAACCTTACTGCAATAACCACACAGGGCAAGTGTTACTCCACCTCATGAAAATTCCACTTCAAGAGAGGAATTCACCATTGGAAAAATAATAGGGCTGCAATACAGAATCAGATCAGACTTCTAGGAATTAAATACCCCTGATTGTGGTGGGAGTTTGTCCCATTACAGGCACAAACCTC
Organism: Gallinula chloropus; assembly: GCF_964237585.1. Lineage (NCBI taxonomy): Eukaryota > Metazoa > Chordata > Aves > Gruiformes > Rallidae > Gallinula > Gallinula chloropus. The sequence goes on along the minus strand of NC_140087.1, from coordinate 89,592,987 downwards.
AAAACTCCTCTCACAAAGGCTTACATGTAAGCAGAATTTTACTCAAGCATAAGTGAAGCTGCACATATGCTGACAGTGTAGTGACACTGCTGACTGGACTATCCCCACATGTATCAAAATCCATGCCAAACACCTCACTGACTTGTCAAGGTACTGTATCCTGATCATCGTATGTGACAGTATTATAGTATTGCCTTAATACAGTGATGCCACTGTTGATGTACAGAAATATATTATTCCCCTACAGGTTTCCAGCCTAGTAAAAAAATAACTCTATGGCAATAATGTTTACACAGTGTTAGCAATTATATATCCTATCTCATGCACCACAAAGGGAAAAAAAGAAAAATCAGACATAATATACGTAATCCCTTGCCACCCTTTGTGTTATATATAGTAATAGTATAACAGTATATTTTCTGAAACAAAAAATATAGAGTAAGGTATCGTTCTCAGGCTATGTATCACTTAACTTGCTTGTATCACTTAACAGGTAATACAAACCTCCTATGCAAAAGTCTACAGCTTTTAACAGATAACACAATGTGACTGCAAGAGGATCCTATATCTTAACATAGAAGTAAAATATAATCAGAGTAGCAAGAAATTTAAATCTAGGACAAGACTTAAAACTGATACAACTTGAAGTAGCTGCCATCCACAATCCTTGTGTGAAACACAATATGCAATTCCATCACTGAAAAAGATTCGTTATAATTAGCATGTGAAATAACATGCTATCCCATGATAAAATAACGTACAGGCCATGGAAGCTGATGCAGCAGCCCAGCCTTGCTAACCCTGCTGAGGCTGGAAGAGGCCAAAACTACTCATTTAATGTTTTCTTCATATATGGCATGGATTTCACACAACTAAGCAGATTACAGCCTGAATCAAGCTGCTTTGAAGTGATGTTGCCACTTGAATGGGAGAAAGAATGAGCTACAGCCTAGCAATGCAGTCAGCAGCAGCTTCTCAGCTTTGTTAGACATTCACTGCCGATCACAACACAAAAATATTCCCACCTGTGTGTTTGCATCTGTTTATTTTCTACGTGTAGATGAAATTTCTTCAAAATACAAGACAGAGAGCTCATAAGTGTCTTCTGTAAAACAGATTCATTTAAACACATATACCTGTACATCATATAAAGATGTATGTAAATAAACATAATTTCACACACACACACACACACACAGTCCACGCATGAATATTTATCAAATTTTACATGGTTTTGTGCATATATATGTATATGTGTATGTATATACACTTTGTGTATGTACACACACATGCACACTTTGCTTCCAATTAGCAGTAGGAAAAGCAGGGAGTTATAAACACCTTCGTGTATATATAGATTTCAATTTCACATGTCAATCTACATGGTTCGGTCTTTAGGAACTTGGAAATCAAGAGCTGGTTTCTCAAAAGATAGAAATCAGATGTCAAAAGGTGACAAAATAATGCTCCCACCAACCAGTTTCAAAGCTGAATAAGTTGCTCCCACCAACCAGTTTCAAAGCTGAATAAGTTAACTTTAAAAGTTTCAGATCATCTCCAAATAATGCAGTCAATGAAAATGAATGTACTCAACAAAAGTTTTATTACATGAGAAACTTTCTAACCCTCCATAACTGCTGTGCTGCAATTATTTGCCTCTTACTGTATTACATGTCCTGGAGACAGATCTTTCATCAGACAAACCTTTTTCTGCACTACATAAAGGTCCCATGCTTGGTTCAGTGATGTCATCCTCCCCTACCTCCATCCTTTTCTAGGTCTGAACCAGCTCCTGAAGACTAAAAATTCGGCACCTTCACATGCTCAGTAAGGTCACGCAGAACCAATGATTTTGTCATTCCAATGATTTCGTCTTTCCTTTCCTGTGCCTTTGCAAACCGCTCTCTATTAGGAAACTCTCCACACTACACAAGCCATGACATTGTCACAACAGTACCTTCAGATTATAACTAGAAGGTTATTTCCATATTAATCTACTTGGCTTAACTGTGACTTAAATAATGGGGAAAAAAATCTTACCTAGTAATAGGTCACAGATTTCCCCTGGTTCTTTATAATCATAGACAGAAATATCTATGATTCTACAATCTAATCATAGAAAAAATACTGTGACAGAAAGAAATCTTGACACAAGCACACAGGGAATGCATGGGAGTACTGCTGGACTAAAAAGGCAAGAAACAACTTAAACAGAGCATAAAATATAGCATCACAAGCAAGTCCAAGCTGAGAGAGAGACGTCAGAAGGCTTGCAAAATAAAACAAGAAGAATTTCACTGTAAAAGAGCAAAAATGCTGAGCACGAAAACAGATTTGCTTCCTTGTCCAGGGTAAACAAACAACTTCCTCAGTGAAATGCCATGAGTGCATTTAGACTATATGTTAGTTTTACCTCCTCCTCCTCACTGCTACAGTGAATGTCCAAACCCCTGCATCGCTGAATCTCTGTAGAAAAGCACTAACACCATTACTGCAACTCACTGTCTTGCCAACAGCAACAGAGAACAGCTCTCATGAAGGACTTGTAGAGAAGCTCTGATGTTGATGAAGAACCAGTTTCATCTTGCAAGATTCAGGAATTTATGAATAGCAGTATCAGATAAACACCAGATCCACTCCCAAGGGAAAATGACAAATGAAAACTGAAGAAGGCAAAAAAATAGAACTGAGCTTTTCCTTCCCTCTTCACTACATCTTTCCACTCCATATCAACAATCTTGACCACATCAAATGGCCCTCTCCCCCCACTTTTTCATCCCATCAAGTGTCTACCCACACTTCAGGAAAAGAAAAGTTAAACTTTGCCACAGTGTGATTTGAAAATGGAAAAATACACCGCAATACAAATGTCTGCAGGAGGAAGTCACTCCAGCAGCGGGACTTAAGTTGTAATGACACCAGAACTAAAGTAAATAAGATCCAACATGCAATTTACAAGATGATGTAAACCTGAAGCACAAAATTAAATGTGTGCAGAAGGATAGCCAGTATAGTAAAAACCAAGAAACACACTGCAAAAAAATCTATGAAAGCTGTTCCCACCAGAGCAAGTCCTAAGTTACTCTTGGCTTTGAACTTCCATTTTCAGCACTGCTATTTCTCCCTGCACTCCCTATTCAAGACACATTTTTGCTCTTACTTGAAAACTCTGGAGCTAGGAAAAGTTTCTATTAGAAACATCATCACTGTAAGCTAGGTATTTTATTTTGTACATATTTATGAATGCAGAGTAATGTAATGTAAGTTGTGTCCAGGAGCACTATATGACTCACAAGATCAGCCCTTCTCCACTCATTTGCTTAACAACAGTGCATCCTTCAACATGAGATCTAAACAAGCTTGGCCAACTTGAATGGCAGTGCACCTAGTTTTGCTATTATAAAATAACTGTGTGCTTCTCCAAACACATTTTTGTAGCTTTCATTAACAGTACTCAAAGTATGCCTGGTTTAGTCCACACTGTAGCTAAATAAAACACCTTCACTTCTATTTCAAAATAACCTACTACATATACATAATCAGTGGTGCAGGACAACAACATTACTCCAGCTCTGAGTGACCTCCCTCCTAAGATGGGGAAGAGCACACCAACACATCCAGCTCCCTTCTTCATAAAATCATCATAGAATCATAGAATGGCATGGGTTGGAAGGGACCCCAAGGATCGTAGAGCTCCAACCCCCATGTCACAGGCATCAAAACTGTACACTTTCTCTGCTTTCTCTGGCATGACAGTCCTGCATTTCAAATTCAACTCTGAAATGACTTCAAATGACCTTATCTGGTTCCTCAGCCAACAACAACGCAGAACAAGAGGGAGGCAGCAGGCTGATTCTCTCCTAGGGTGACCAGATGTTGCACTACTGGCAGAAATGTCGTCTTTTTCCAGAAAGCTAGTGTACTTTATATCTGCATGCCCCAGCATTGCTGCTGGGGGTGGGGAGGCGCATACCCCAGAGGAATTTCTGTGCTCTTAGTAGCCATCAGCCAAGGTGACCAGGTCCAAACACAAGATCTTGTGGCAGTCCTCAATCAGAGAATTTGTCTCAGCTTAATACAGAAAAGGAAGAGGGGGAAGAATTATCAGATAATGGCTTCTGGTTGGTTGGTTGCTTTTTTCCAGAAAATCCAGGGGACTTCACACCCAGCAGCTTGGTTCACCCTATGATGGAGTCAGATCCCAGAGGTCAGATCAAGCCATTTCAGTGCAAGACGTTAAGCATCTCTATTTCACCTGGCAGACACTGCTGGCAGAAATACCATTACTATGACCAAAGCTGTGCAGCTCACACAGAAGGAGATGGAACACTTCCTGTTCACCTTGCCATTCAGCAAATGCGCCAGGGACTGGCCAATTTGAGCTGCACTGTAGTAAGTGTGGAGGCCATGATGGGTCTCCCCAGTTCTTCTTTCCTGCAGCTGGCGGCAGAGCACTGCCACAGGCTTACAGGGACCTCAGTTTCCAGCAAGACCACTCTAGGGCCCTGCAAAGAGAAGGAGAAGGGAGGAGGAGTAGAAAAAAAGCTTCTTTAGGGGTGACGGCGCCACACGCATACCAGAGCCTTGGGCTCCAGCCACCACAGCAAGGCCTGGTCCAGGCCCAGTAGCGCCCAAGATATATGTCATGGCGGCAGCAGCATCTGGAGGCATCCCCCAGGGCAGACCCAACACGCAGGCTGAAGGTTCCCTGAGAGAGGGGTCCAGCCACCCCAGAGCTCAGCCGGGGGTCGCCCCGCCAAGCCGGGGAAGCTGGTGTGCCGGTAGGTCGGCAGGGTGATGGCGAGGGGTCCAGCCCAGACAAAACACACAGGCGCAGAGAGACAGACTCTGTTGGAGCATTTTATTTCAAAGCTGTGGGTTGTCGGTGGTAGATTTTTCATTTCCTCCCAACTTAACTAAAGGAGACTCTACAGCACAAGGCCCAGCCGTTCTCGGTCAGTCAGCGCCACAGGCCCAAGCCAGGCCGCAGCAATGGCAGCGGGCTCCTCAGGGCACTGCACACAGGTGACCATGCCAGCTGGGCAGCATCTTGTCTGTGGGGCGGTGTGGACAGCACACCAGAGAGACAGAGAGAGGGAGCTACGGTCCGGCTGACTAGCCGGGCGAAACAGAGCACAGAAGGAGATAGGCAAGGAAGAAGAGGCGTTTCTCTGAAGGAGAGAAAGAGAGACGGTGAAGTAGTTACATTCAAAAACAGAGAGGGAGAGAGCCGGTAGCTCAAGGCTGGTTGGGAGGTTTGCTGGTCAGTGGGGCACTGGGGGCAAGGGGGACAGGGAGTGGAAGGTTACCTTCAGCCTCGATGGAGGAGAGGAGGGCGGCTGCACACAGAGCAGCGACTGCCGAGCACAGCGCTGTCTTCATTTCTGCCCTTTCGGATCACAACAACATGAATGAATCTGCAGTGATGGGAGTGGGGGGTGGGGGGGGAAGGGAGAAGGAAATGATACGCATGGATTAAAGGATTGCGGGGGTGTATTCATGAAATACAAAAAAGATGAACCATGGTTTTCACTTTGTTCCCTTATCCCCAGTCCCCACCCACAGGACCAGGTTGAAACCTCTAGACTTGAAAGCTGTCCAAGATGATGACAGATCTGCATGACTAACTGGAAAGTCTCGTCTCACAATAATGTGCCTTTTATTGCTGAACCCTTTCCAATCACGGTAAGCACATGCTGCTTTAACCTAGTTGGGGTTAATTTGATCAGGGAAGTGCAGTGAAGATCCGTGCCTCCGCACAGACAGGAGCCAGGAGGGAGCTCCATGACTTCATCACCGAGTGTGATGATAGCTAATTCAGAGGTTATTCCTGCCTTGAATCAACTAAATGTCTCTTTCAGCTGGGGATTTTATTCGGCTCCTTTTTCATAACTGTTGAAGCACTTAGTTAGCTGTGTTTTAGTGGTCTCAAGGCAGTTTGGAAACTGTAATAAAACTTTTTTTGAGGGGTTCTGCCTACGAATGTGCTATTCTTCATTTCTTGAAGGTCTGAAATAGATTATACAGAAGTGTGTGTAACACACAGCTGAAACCTGACACGTCTGTCTACCCATGATGTTTCAACATCTGATAATTCATTTACATGTCCTGAGAGAAAATAGATTTAAAATACACTATAAAAAGCAGACAGGCAAGTAAGTCCTGCAATCACTGCAGGTTGTCTAGCAAAATAGGTGGGATTAGGCCAAGCTTGTGGTTCCTAATTGCAAGCAGCCATATCTTTATAACTATATGCTCTAAGTCAAAACTTCCAAATTATTTCCTCATCTAAGTAAAAACTGATATCCTCATTGCATATACATATAAGTGTTTGCAAAGTTTGGGGCTTTTTAGCTCAGGAAGTGTGTGTGTGGGGTAATTTTCTTGAATAGTCATAAATGCTTCATATATCATAATTAGGCTGGAGGGAAGAGAATTCCAAAAGCAATTAGGCAATAGATTTTATCGGAAAGGTGCCAAGAGCAAAACAAAAGAAAAATACATAAATCATTAGCCCACAAAAATAGCTGAAGGGGAAAATATACATCTACTATCTAAAGAACTAACCAGCAAGGTACATTTGGGGGATTGATGCTATGGAAATCCAGGAACTCCCTGGTTACTGACACTGACCCTAGCAGGATTCTGCCAGGCAGCTGTATATATTTGCCTTAGCCAAATGCCTTTACTGCACATAAAAATACCAAGAGCTTAAAGAAAAATGATGCAATGGTTTCAGTCCAATGGTACCTCCAGCAGGTAAACAGAAGGGTAATAGTGACCATAATGGCTCCCTGACAATAACACAATAAAGACTAAGGTTAGCATTACATTTTCCTGAAAGCTCAAAAATCTTATCACTGCTCTGCGTGGGAAACAGCTGTCCCTGAGCCCATCTACCACATTCTGCAGAAAGTTTAAGGATCTCCTAAACGCAATGTAAATGGACTTTTGTCCTGGAAATCTTGTGTGGGCTTGGAGTGCCATCTTTAGATATTTTTGAAGAGCAACAGAAATTAATCAATCCCACAAAGGCATCTAAGCAGTTCACTACTGCTACAGGTCTACCGTTCTGGATACACATTTTTCTTTCATGGAATAAAACATCTCGGACAAAGCACTCATTTGCCCACCTAGAAAGATTTTCTTTCCTTCTCACAGATTTAGGTGTGTGAAAGAAAGCCCGGAGGTGGCAGAGGAAAAGTCCTCTCACTGGCTCAGCAGGTACAGAATCAGACTTTGAACCAAGACTACAAGTTCTCTCACTAATCTTTAGAAACCACTCTGGGGGGAAAAAAGGGCTTTCACCAATGCCAGTCCAATCGCACACTAATTCAACATACAAAAGCTTAGCCAAAGCATTTCCAAACCACGCGGTGCACGACATTTACCACTTTCAAAAAGAAATAAAATCGCTTAAACGAAAAAAAAAAAATTAAAAAACCCAAACAACCCGCAGGAAAACCCCATAACTTATCAAAGGCATAAAAACCTGGAAACAGGAGAAAGCATCCCCGGCAGCTGCAAAGCAAGGGAGGGAAGCGAGAGCTCCTGCCAAAGCCGCAGCGGTAGCGTGCCTGCAGGCGCCCTGGGCGCTGACCCCGGCGTCCGCCTGGAGCCTCCGGCCGCCCGGAGCCACCGACGGTACCCTGCCACCGCCGCCTCCCCCCGCACTTCTGCCCGGGCACCCCGCCGGGCTCCCCCGTGCCTTCCCCGGGGCCCAACAGGCGGCAGCCCCTCGGGACGCGGTGCCCTGCGCCGCTCCTTCCACGGAACCCTTTCGGCCCCAGGAGTGCCAGGCGGCTCTGACATGCCCAACACGCGCACACAGACACACGCAAACGCACACGCACGCTCTGTCCCCCTTCCTATGCCAGCCCGCAGCCCTGCGCTGCTACTCTCAGCGTCATGTGCATCAGAGGGGGCTGCGTGCGTAGTGCGTACGGACAGGCAACGGGGGTCGGCCGAGAGGAGGGCAGGGGATCCCCGCTCCTGCGCGGGCACAGACCTTCAGGGGCGGCTGCAGGGTGTGGGGGTCGGTGGTGGGGCCGCTCCTCCGGCGGTGACTCCGGTGGTGCCAGCCGCAGCAGCCGCAGCTGTCGGACCTGGATAAAGGGAGTAGGATAAAGGATGAAGCTCCGGGGGCACCTTGTGGAGGGAGCAGCAAGTAGCAGCGGCGGCGAAGGAGGAGCAGAAGCAGCAGCAATAACTGAGCGCAGAGGAGGCGCCTGGATTACTGTAGCTCCCGATGCGAGGGGTCCGTCTGGGAAGACTAGCCTTCTCCAAGTGGGAAGAGCCTCTTCTCAATCTGCTACTTAATAGAGGGCTGTTCCCAACTCTCAATTTACCCTCGTAAGCGGTTACGAAACTGCAGGGAAGGTGGACTGCTGCCACCGGGTGATATATGCGCTGCTCTGCTCCAGCAAGGAAGGGGATCCACTTCTGGAAACTGGCGCATACCTCCGCGCATTCCTGCGGCATGAGGCGGGCGGCCTCTGCGGCAGCGCGCCCGGGGGCAGGGGCCCGGCCCGCCGCCCCCTCCCTCCCCCCGGCTTCCCAAACGCGGGAGACGAGGGGGGACGGGACACGGGCGGACACGGAGGAGCAGTGGAAAAACTGAGTCCCCGGGCAGGGCTTCGAGGGCCGCCGGCGCGGAGGGTGTCCCCACGCCGGGATTTCCACGCACTCGTCCCCGTGCCCCGCCGAGGGCCCGCTCGTCCTCCCGGGGCTGGTCCACGGGACAGCCTTGCCGAGGGGCGCAGGCAGCCCCGGAGCCGCGGCCGGGGGCCTCGGGGACAAAGAGAACAGTAATAGTAATTTTAACACAGTTCAGGTGTGTCTGGCCTCCGCCCTATGTTCCCTGCATACATCAAATCCCCTCCCTCGCCACATAGGTGCTTCGCTTCGAGCATAAAGCGCCGCCGGTGCCGGGTGCCGCCTGCACCGCGGCTCCGCGGGCAGAAAGGACGGGACGCACGGCACCCACCGCCTCCTCCCTCAGACCGTGCGGGCAAACCCGCGGCCGTGGTGCCCTGTCTGAAACCGCACCTCCCAAAATCGGGCAGCCCGCTGGGAGAAAGACTCCGCGACGGTCTCCCGTCGATTGCTCTCGGCACCCAGCCCGTCGCACCCTGCGTGTCCCGGCCTCTGCAGCGCCGTGCCGGAGGGTGACACGGCGGGACGCGCGGTCCCTTCTCTGCTCCGGGGTGGCAGGTCGTCCAGACGGGGCCAAAAAGAGCTTCCAGGGGCTCCGCGGGGCCGCAGCGAGGTCTGCTCCTTCCCCCTTGAGCAACGACACCCCCAGTAACCCTCTCGGAAGAGGCTCTCCGAGACCCCTTCGGGCTACAAGACGTCACTGTCCCCGCGCAGCGCGTTGCTTCCCGCCCCTTCGGAGCGGCTCCGCAAACTCGGGACGCGGGAAAAAGATCGGCGAGGAGCGGGTCGGAGGGGGAATGGAATGGTGGGATACGGTGAGAGAAAAGCTGCGGGCGTTTCCCAGCAGCGGCCTCGCTCGTCGCCGTCCCCCATCGCCGCAGCAGCGCGTCCCCGCCGCCGGTGCCCTGTCGCGCTGGACCGAGCGGGGCCATTCGCGGTGAGGGGGCGCCCCCCGGCGGCGGCTGCGGGCAGGGCCGGGTGCGGAGCGCTGCGGTGCGGGGAGGGGAGTGAAGGAGAGGGAGAGGGAGAGGAGGGGAGGGGAGGGGAAGGAGAGGAGTCCGTCGTTGCTCCCGCCAAGGCTCCCACGGGGCCCCCGGCCGGCGGGGGGAGACCAGGGTGGGGAGGGCGCTATGATGGGAAGAGAGGAGGAAAAGGAAAGGCTGGGAAGGCTGGGAGAGGGACGGACGGGGCAGAGCTGAGGACCCCCTGCTTGGAGCGGACCGCAACACTCCGGGGATGCGTTGGCCCCGAGTCAGCGTTTTGCAGAGACGTGGATTTCACAGCGATCGGGACGAGTTCCAGCCAGGGTGGAAGTGCCTGATAGGGGAGATAAATAGATTACCGGCTCCTGGGCACTTTCCCGCGGGATTGGGAGACGGACGGGAGGACTTGTCACTCCTGAGCTGAGTCGGGTTGTCGCCATGTCTGTAATAGCCCGGTTATCTCCATGAGAACCGAATGCTGAAAAGAAAGTGATAACCAGAAGACGTGCGCTGACATTTCCAGACACTTTGGAAGTGAGTCAGCTACTCTTAGGGACAGGCCAGAGCTTCAGCTGTCTGGTATTGATAAAATGCACTTTCCAAAAGCAACATCTCCTCTGCTGATAAACTTTCAAATACTCTTGACCCCTTGCCCAGCTGCTGAGTTGGATTTCCTCTTTTGGCATTTCAGCATCAGGAATTTAATTTCTTCCTATCCGGATCTGATAGATCTAAAAGCAATATTTCCAACAAATAACACTTTTTTTAAAAATTATTTTAATTTCCCGAGCGAACACACCAAGAACACCAGTGGAAATGTGGTGTGAACAATAGTTTCAGAAGGATGGATATCAGGAATTATAGTGAAATACCCTTCTGTAGAAAGTGAATTAGTGCAAATGAGGTATTTTTATCACTTGTGCACCGAGATGGTATTTTTTACCATGTACTATGGATTTTTTTAATGTAGGGTAACCGAGATTTTATGTTATTGATTAAAAATAATAAATGCCAATAATGAGGCTGGAAGAAAATATGTGTTATTCTATTTAAAAGTTAAATCACTTGGAACAATTATTTTAAAATATTTAAATAATTTGGTACCAAATATACAACTGGATTGATATGAGTGGAGACTTTGAAACCAATAGGTCTCTTAGGGGTGCAAGAATCTCATCAACCACGCCTCACAGAGCTCAGTGCTGCTGAGGGGACTATCTCCCATTCCTCTCAGCTAACCAGCTTTGTTTAACATCTTAACGCGAAATAAAAACGCAGAACTGGCAAGAGCAAACAATTCATTGACTCCAAGGGCAGCGAGATTTCGTTCTTATCTTTAGCTACTTGTTCTAAGCATTCTCACCATGTCCCTCCTAAGGTTTTTTTTCACCTGTAAAATACACCAGGGAACTGCATTTAGAGTGTGCACTTCCATACATCACAGTAATTAAATGGGTCGTGTTTAATCAGCTCTGTTGCTATGTACATTCATAGTCTGAGCACATAATATGTGATGCAGAAGGCATTTCTGAAATGCATAAACATTTACTAACACTCTCCTGTCTGCTTGTTTCTCAGACGAGTGTTAAACACATTAAAACAACGCACTCCAGCTATGCAATTTTCTTTTCTATCTAAGCTGAATAAATTGAAACAATGACAAATTTAAATATAAAAGACAAGATTTGAATTCATATTTATGTTTCAAATAACATTTCTCTTTTCTGGGGTAGGCATGTGAAAGTAATATTGCAGGTAACCAGGAATTTCTTAGAAATTTTGAACTGGTTTTGGGTCTAGAGTAACTCAAGATGCTTTGTGCTTCTGGCACCTTTCATTTCCTCAGGCTGCATTGCCAGGGCAGAATAAAACAGGACGTTCTGGATTTTAGCACTGTAAACTTCTAATATCATTTTCCACATGGATATCACACTAGATTTGGCCTCTATGGCTTCCTGAAAGTCAGTTGCATCTGCTTTACACATGAATATGCCAAATGCTTTATATGTATATATCTATTTGGATATATGCTTTGCACAGAGGAAGAATCAATAAAACTGTCAGGTCTTCCAACATCAAACAATAAATAGATTCAGCATTAAGTGGTGGTATGTGGGCAAAACTGTGCTGACACCTACCAGTGGATTACCTATGTCTACCCAGGAAGTACGTATCGGACTATCACAGTGTAGTTTTTTAGTCATAAAACTAATATTGCACAGTATTATATCCACATCCATAAAATGCAGGAGGACAAAATACAGCAAACTGCTTTCCCCAGGCCCTGCCTTCTCTGAGAGATTTCCAGTCAATGGCATGAGAAGAACTCAGTCTCATGTTTGTTTATTCGGATAATTTCATTTCAGAGCTGGTATTCAGAGAGCAGCACTAGTCTGACCTCTCATAATGAGGAATGGCTTCTTACATTAGCAGTGTGCACAGAGGACCGGTTCTATCCGAAATCTACTCATTTAGTGGAACAACTATAGAAGTGGCGTCCCTGGGGAGTGTTACAGCCATTAAATTATTATCTACCTCAGCAGGTATGTTTTCCTTAGCAACTATTTATTTCTTTAATTTCTCTAACTGATTTTTCCCATCATGTAATGGTCTGAAAGTAAGAAATGATTGTGGCTCCAAATAAGTAGAACTGGAAAAGTAAATAAATAATTCAAAAGCAGAGGTATAAATAGAAAGGAACTGGCCACTGAATGCAGTTTGGGAGTCAGTTAATTTGTCATTTTTTAAAAATATCAGATCCTTAATACTATAATTGGGAAAAAAAAGGTGCTATGATCTTATAATTCCTTCCATATATATAAAAAACCCACACTTGATATTAAAATGTTCTGAAATCAAGTGGATTTGTTTCAAAGAAGCTGGTTTGTTCTGTCAGAACAGAATCCTAATTCTTTCAGGAAGCATTTCCCAGTGAAGCCAGTACAAATCTTGCTTTATTAAAGAGGGCAAGAAAAGAAATTAACAGAAGCCAGTGACCCTGTATATTTGTCAGGTATGACATGATGTCTTAACGTGACCATTGCTGTCACAGCAATGGACTAGCCACAGAGATTTGCAGATGCAAGCATTTGGAGGGATGCTGTGATTGCCCTGCCTGAGGAGCACGCCGGAGGGAAGCCATTGAGGGGGGGATGCTCAGCTGTGGCTGTGCTCTCTCCAGATACATGTCTTTCCCAGAAGGTTTAGAGGATCCAAAGATCAGCCCCAAACTTCCCATCACTTCAGTGGGACAAATGTTCAACGGCTTAAACATGCTAACAAGTAAATCCGATATTACTGCACAGAACCATCATAAATTAAGTTGGAAAAGATCCTGAGAGGCCATTTAGTTCATCTCCCATTATTTAAAATACACTAGAACTTCAAAGAGAAATCTCCATATCATACTTTGTACTAACAGCACACTTTGGGGAGCCGGTTCTGGGTGGCTGACAAGAGATAACAACTTGTTTGGGGCGAGTCGCATGTTGTCCGTAGCCGAGCTATGAGCAGAGCAGCTAGAAATAAGTTGGACCGACAGAGTAACAGTCTACTCTGAAGTGAGAGGAAAAAAGATACAGGAGAGAGAAGGAAAAAAAAATCACCACAACAACCTACACCAGAGAAGCCCGTGTCTTTGGGTGATTCCACAAAAATAGCCTCATTTTAATAGGAGAAATAATTGTCTGCTTAACTGGCATCTCTGCAAACTCTCCACCTGAGAGAAAAGAACCATGACCTGGAGATTCCTTCCTGTATATGACTGCCTGATGTACAGACCCCACCAGTCTTCCTAAAGAAACCTTTTGCTGTTACAGTATGCCTGCCCTTGACTGTCATGTAATTTTTTGACCATTTCCAAACTTTAGGGGAGATGCACTCCATGGTCATCATCATCCCTGCTCCTTCCTTCCCATAACTTTCCAACCTCAGTTCCTTGATATCCAGACTGGCAGGTTGTGTCATTCATGACAGCTTTCCTCTCCAAAAAAACATAAATATATAGAGTGCAAGAGGCAAAACTTGGTCCAGGCCATGGCCAGGGAATACACCAGGCCCAAGGAGCTGGATAGCCCAGGTTATATACATACTTCCTTGAGACCTAGAGGACTCTCATCTGCATGTCACCTATCATAGGTGTTGATGGATACATAGAAATTTTGAGGTTTTGTGGAAAAAAACAGAACTAGGCAAGAGCTTAGCTCACAGGCATTAAAAGTGCTACCCAGGTTATCACCCATCAGGACATTTATGAACTGCACAAGAGCTAATGTTAAAAAATAAATTTGTTTCTTTGTCAGAAGTCATAATTGGCTAGTGACTGGAGGGGAAAGTAGAGCAAAACAATGCTGATTTAAATCAGCATTTCTTAATGCAGCCTCGTGGCTGCTGCTTCCCAGTATGCTGAATGCTGACAGTTCCAAATACCAGAACATAAGATTTATTTGGATTATAAATAGATGTTGCCCTGTGCTTCAGTATCAGACCAGCTCTGTTGTGTAAACAGAAAACGAGTGGGTTTTGTTTCTACTTTCGAAGCTTACCCACCCTTTGCTGGCAGCCTTTTTCACCTGCTAAGAGTTTGGTGCCTCTCTTGTGTATCAACACCTCTACAGCCTGCAGAGAGACTTCACAGGAAGCTGTTAAAATGTCTCCTCTCCTGTGCCCTTTCCTCCGCTCTCTTGGATGCTTTCCAGCTGGCCTCACTACTCTGTCAGTTTTTAGCCACCCCAGTTTACTGAACATGCCTTGGTTTTGGCGTTGTCCTGATTGCTGTTACAACAGTCTTCTCTGAAGAAGCGTGTTGGTTACTAGTCTCTTATTCATCTCACCAAGCAAATGTCTTTTAGGCACAAATTGGGCTCAAACACCACCCAGCTTCTTTCCACCTTTCACTATTGCATTTTCTAGAGTGTAAATGTTCAGCTGGTAAATTTGAACTGGTGCTCCTTTATCACTCTGCCCAGTGCTCTTCAAAATATAGTTAGGTGAGGTGCCACACAATACATCACATCATGATCTTCTCCAGTTAAGAATAGCAACATCTGCAACATGAGACAACTTGGAATTTTGCTAGAAGCAGCTGCTGTGACCTTGTTTTCTAATAAAAAAAAAATGCAGAATCTGCTTCTCTAACCTCCAGAGAAGCTGACAAAGCAGACAAGGGTTGTGCACAACACACGCCACATCATCACAGCTTTGCTGCTTGGGCACATTGGCCACACCTATTACTCTGTCCTGCATCATCCCCTCGAGTGGCATTAGGTTCTGTGTTAAGGTACATTTAGGTGCCTTCGTGTGGGACAAGCATCTAAACTTCTGCAATGGCTGATGAAGATCTAGCTAAACTCAGCAGTGCCTGAGCTTGGCCATGTGGCATCCTCCAAGCCATTTGAGTGTCCTGCAGCATCTGAGACCTCTTTGGAGCTGTCACCTATAGCCCAAGACCTGTATACACTGCCACATCTCAAAAGCAGGAGGCAGAGGTAAGCCCCAGCACTGTTTTGTGTCTCCACAGGCATCCTGCTAGGCTCCCAGCTGCTTTACCACAAGTGTGTGAGTCTCCTGGAGGTCCCCTGTTGTGTTTGCAATACAAGCAAATGCCTGAGATGGCGCTAGACACCCAAGGTTAGGCAACCGCATAGAGCACTTCCACTTTTCATCCCTGGCATTTTTGCTAGCCAAGCTGGTGTTAAGTTCTGTAGCCTGCTCATGTAAACACCTGTTCACTGGGGACAGGAATGAGACCTGACGGCAAATGTGCCTGATGTTGATCAAAAGATATTTAGATGGAAGTGATTTCCAGTCTCCACCCATCTGCTTTTGAATTACAGATCCAAAAAGAGAGGCAAATTTTGTGCCTAATTCCTTAAGGTACAGCACATGCAGCTTTTACTGCCTAGCTCTACACTTGATGTCTTTCCTGCACGAGTCCCAAGTTTTGTGACTTATTTCAGAAACTGCATTTACACCCTACAATTAGTTAAACTGGGGTGAGCAAAAGTTGTAGATTCCCCTCTTCTTTTCCCATAAGTCTGGCCATACCTTTGAGTACTGTTTCCAGAAATTATAAAAATCTTTCTTCTTGTAAAATCTTTTTTTTCAATGTTACGATTTTAACAGAAGGTAATTTCTCAGTATTGCTTTTTATGTAAATGCCTGAGTTTGGCTTTATGAGTCTAAGTTTGGGCATTCCTTTCAGCAAATCTCAGCCACAGGGAGAAGGTGTACTAATCTCCCAGTGCACCATGCTCCAGCTCCGTGGCACAGCAGTCCCAGGGCAATGCTCCACACATAGCACATATTAGCACACCGCACTATATTTAGCAAAATGTGCCCTACTGCTCCTAAGAGATGGCTGCATAAACCTTGATAACAAAGTTGGCCTGGCTCCTTTGGGTCTTGTAACTTCCCACTGAGCAATAGGGATCATTAAAATGTTTTAATTATATAATTCCCTTTTGCATAGTGTTATGATAGATAAGATGGCATGTGTGTGTGTCAGCCTTTCCATTATAAACTTTAGGTCCCAGGGCATTAGTCATCCAGAGAAGTGCTCATGTTGAGATGAAACAACGTGGAACCATTTTGATATTAAAAAAATAAGTAAATCTGTAACTCGGTTAAAGGTGACATTTGTAGTTTAAAGGTCCTGATGGAATGACAAACTCCTCCTTGCACTTCTGCAGGAACAGGAACTGCTCAGTGATCCTGGGAACAAACTGTCCCAACAGATGAGACAAGCTCTAGCAGCACTGAATCTCCCCCCTCTCCCTGTTATTAAAAAAAAAAAAGCATCCCTGAATATATATGCATAATGGTATGGTCAGATTGATGAGAATGATACCAGATGATTTGTGTAGAAACTCTTAGAATTTTCATTTGGGAGTAAGAATGTAATAGGCAGATCACACACTTCTGGTCCTGTCCAGCCCAGTTTTCTTGGTTAAAAGGGAAAATTTCTGTGGAAAAAGGAAAGGTTGCCATCTAGAAATATTTAAGTTTTTTGATGCTATATCAGATATTGCTTTGCCCAGAGAGGTTGTGGCTGCCCCCTCCCTGGCTGTGTTCAAGGCCAGGTTGGATGGGGCTTTGGCCAGCCTGGTCTAGTGAAGGTGTCCCTGTCTATGGCAGGGAGGTTGAACTAGGTGGCATCTGAGGTACCCAAACCACTCTGTGATTCTATATTGTTAAAACCAGACAAACAAACATACATATCTTTTGGTCCTGAGAAGTCCTCTACGAAATTTTTAAACCAAAGAAATTAAGAGACAATTCAAGCTGTTTCTGTGGCAGCTGAAACACTTTTGGGTTACCACACAAAGAATCTCAACTGAACACCTCACTGTTCTTTTCAAGGAAAACATTCTGCTGCTGCTCCTGGTGAAATCGCAGGGAACTGCATCTCTGAACTTCACAGCCTCAAAAAGAGAGTTATTCTTCAAATACACCTCTAACAGTAAAAATACCATTTTATCAGACTGACATATCACAAGACACTTCACTTTTTTTTTTTTTTTTACATCTCTTTTAGCAGACAAATGCCATGTTTATTGTAGAGGAAAGAGAAAGCAAGCAATGTGCTTTCGGAGCTATAAAAAAAAAAGAAACACACGCATTAGCAAAGGAGAAACTCATCCCTCTTTGGTATTTTTCTCTAGGAGATAGCAGGCTGTATGCCACGGGAGTACTTTATGTGCTGAGCAAACTGAATACAGGTACTTATATTCCCTGTGGAGCTAAAACAGGGCTGCCTGCCTGGGGACTCTGTAGGGTAACATTCCTCTCAAGTATCTTCCCAGCCCTGTGAATGAATTTGGCTTGTCACTGCATTTGTAAACCAACATCGTCTTGCTTTTCTGCGAGTTTCAAACCCTTTTGAGTCTGAAGACTTGAATATTCACGATCAGAAAAAAGAAAAAAAGAGTACAGTAGAAACCATTATTTTTACAGCCGAAATCACTGATTACTGACAAAAATAAGAAGAAAGACTCTCAGGCAAGTTAGACTAGGAAAGGTGGTGTTATTATTAAAAGGAACTTCTTTAAAAAAATAATTGCACAAGCATGCACATGAAAAGATATGTTGGTTCTGACTTACTCATCACCTTATTTAGGGTCAACTCAGGTTGATCAGATTGATTTTGTCTTTGAAAGTCTGATTCACTCTAGCAACTATGAAGGTCAACCTCCGGCTCTTTGATATGTAACAGAATTGAGAAAGAATGGGAGAGTAAAGAAGGACAGCTTCAGAGGAAAGTTGCCAAAAAAAATTCTACATGTTTTCTCACAGTTCAAAGCAGTGACGGCCAAGGTGAACAACACTAGAAAAGTGGTATTTTTTACTCTGGTATTTGGGAAAAGAAAAACAAGTACAGATAAGAACATACCCATAGAGGTGTCTCTGGTGCTTCCTTTGTACTTCTGAGGGGTTCTGAACTTTAAAACTTTAAACTTCTCTTTCAAGAAGCCGATGCTGTGAGACCGTATATTAATTAGCCCTCAGACTTTTACTGGGGAAGTTTTTGTTTGTGTCAGGCTAATTGGATCTATACACATATTCAGCAGCCAAGAAAATGTAGCCCAGGGCACAGTTCTAAGAGGAGATAGTTCTGAGGCACCTTCCCAATGGAGTGAGTAAAACACGGTCTGTACCTCTGGAGTCTCTGAAAGGATTGTAACCTAGAAGTGCAATACCTAGGTTTCCATTTTCATCCACTTCATTTGTCTGATGATTATTCAATGGTCACTTCTCTCACAGTGGCTTAATTTTTTTTTCATTCTTCCAAAGGTGACCTGCTAGTAAGCTTGCTTCCTTAACCTCGAAAGCCTGTAAGCTTAAAAGATTAAATAATGAAAAATAAATCATTGAGGAAACGGGAGAGATGGGGTACTTGTTGCCAATCTAGCAGAAAACATCCTTTGTATTTTTGGAGAAGCTGGAACAGTGGTCCCATGTGGCTTTCCCATCCTTTAAAGCAAACTATAAAGAAATCATAGCTAACATTTCTAACAATAACAACTGAAAAATAAAGTTTATATGGACCTGAAATAAAAAGTAAAGTTGGCAGGAACATAAAATCTCTTTTGGAAAAGATACTATGTCTATTGCTTAAACACAAACCACAAATAGGAATGTATTTTTACAATGTATTTTTACAAATGTATATTTACATCAATATAATGTGCAGTTAAAAAATGGTTTCAGAGTAATAGAATCAAACAAGAAAAGCGCATAATTGGTGTACATTAACTGCCAGCAATCTGAGACTTCATATTACCAGTCATTTTCTTGTTTAAAATGTGTAACTTTGCACATTAACAAGGGGCAATAGAAGTTGCGTATTTTAATGTCCTCAGCTCACAACACACCCATAAGGGCAGTGAAGTTCAGCTCTGCAGGTATGCCCAGCACCTTTCCGTTAACTCTAGCCCCCCTGAAGATGCACAGCTCTCCTTTGGCATCTTCCTGGGGAAAGACGACATGAGCAGAACAGGCACCTACTTTACCTCTCCCGGCAGCTTGTGACGTGGACATACCTGCAACAAACGACACGTACAGACTGAACAGGGGATGGGAATTTCCCTCTTGGCTTCATAACGCGCTCCCAGAAAACGGTGCTGAGCAGCCCACCGTGGCTCTCGTTTGCTTTCATCCTCCCGCTGCTCCAGCGGCGGGAAATAAATAAATAAATAGATAGATAGATATCTGGAGCAGCGCTGGCAGAGCCACGGCTTGCGGACGCCACCCCGTGAGCGCTCGGCAGCAGCTCAGCCAGGCCCCGGCAACGCCACCCGCTCCCCCGCCTGCTGCCGGAGCGCTGGACCACCGCTTCCCAGCTGCCAGACCTGCCTCCGCCAGAACAACTTCTTGTCGCCAGAGGCTTCATTTAAATAACAGGACGAGGCTCCGGTCGCTTCACAGCGTGAAGATCTTTTCCCTAGCTTATGTCTGCCCTCCAGACCCTCCCGCTGGAGCTGCTGCCTGCGGCGCATCCCACACTGCGGCCGCTGCTCCCGAGACAGAGGGCTCAGGGATGCGGCAGACGGCAAGAACAGCCACGCTGTCCACTACAGGCATACACAGAAACACATTCACCATTACAGGGCTTTTGTATTTTAGATTACTTAAACACTTGTCCTCCTTCAAATACTCTTCCTAATTCCTGTGGGTGGGAGAGGGTGTATACGCTTTTTAAAGATGATTTCTTACGCTGCCTTCCAGAGACCCACCACTCAGTTCACACTGTCACAGCAGCCCTGGGCACTGCGTAGCATCAGCCTTACCAGTGTTGCAGAGTGATTACTTCACAGAGAAAGGAGTACAGTTCACTGTGCTGTGAGGTTTCTCTTCCTCACAGGCATCAACATTCATCACAACATAAGCTGCACCCTATTTCCCCAACCTTCTTCCAAGACATCTATCAAGGCATTTCTTATTCTTCTAGTCTTGCAGTCAGCAAAACCCCCCTCTACAGAGGTACTACCCCACTCTCCTTTTTTTAAGATTTTCAGTTTTATGAGAGTTATGAGTACACTGGCCCTTCTCTTCCAGTTTGCCTCAAGTTGAGCAAGCATGCTGCAGTTCTCCACGACAGCAATGAAAAATCCTAAACAAATTTAATCCAGAAGAGACTTAAAATAGTTATGTTGTGGGAAGCTAGATTTTTGTGCTCACTTTCACATTTTGGAAAACCCCCTGTTTCCCTGAGAGAAGAAACAAAAGGATTATTTTGAGGTTTTGTTGGTGGTTTGTTTTTTTTCTTGTTGCTGGGGTTTGTTTTGTGGTGTGTTTTTTTTTTTCTTGCTGTTGCTGGGGTTTGGTGTTTGGTATTTTTTTCCTGTTTGTTTGTTTCTGAAGCTCTATTTCTTGGAGTCAGACTTTCAGCACAACCCACATGTAGCAACTTGACAGGAAGGCTACAAAGGCGCAGACTCCTTTAGGGACATAAAACCTAACTAGGGATGCACAGCTATCCCTGGTTCCCAGATGTTCTTCCCCAGTTATCCCCAAGGTGAAGCTTAGCAAGAGGCATCAGCAGTTCACATACTCACAAAAAGATCCTTCCTAGGAGCAGTTTTCATAGAGCAGGCATTCCCACTGATGCCACCAGCTACTTTGGCTACGTGGCTTGTTCCTAAAGATACAGCAGCTGATGGTTATTACTGGGTGTCCCTGCCCTATTCTAAACCACAAGCTTATTTTGCTCCCCTCCATGACATCGATGGATCTCCAGTTCCATCTGTGGTTGCCAGTGTCAAAGCAAGCTGATAAACACCACCACAGCCCCTGAATAAGGAGAACTTCAGAAAGGACTGTGGTCAAACCAGTAGGTCTGTGAGCCATTTGCTGCCTGTGTGTGTGCAGAGCTGTCATACAGACCTGCCAGTGAAACAGAGCAGGTGAGCACTCCTCCTCAACCACGTTGTTGCTAGGGCACAAAACTTACCTTACAGCAGGGGATTCAAATTTCTGATGGTAAGTTTGCAGTGACACAGTAGAAGCCACATCAGAGCAGAGCCAACAGCTCTCCCAGAAACCAGCGTTTGGCTGAGCTTTAGAAGCAGCAGCTACTGACACCCTGACACAAAGGTGTAGCAGCACCCTGACCCAGACATGCTGACGGCTTTAGCCCTCTTCTGTGAGCGGTCTTAGCACAAGGCATTGAAAGATACCTGCTTTCCACTTGGTTTGTAAAGTTCATGGTCGTCTAGGTCTAAGTAGTGAAGTGCAATTGCAGCTTCCTTTAGAGCTGTGTTACAGGAATGCTAACAACCATCCCTTAAACACCTGCATTCCTGCACCCCAGCAAAGGGAAAGGCTCTTCAGAGGAATAGCAGCGAAACTCCTGAGCAAGTTGCAGAAGTTTATAGAGTCTCTGTACTTGAAGATACTCCCCATACGACTGTTCCAGGCTATGGGCAAATCCAACTCAACTCTGAAGTGGCACTGATCTCAACAGAAGGTGGGACCAACCAGAGGTCCTTCCCAACCCAAAGTATGCTACAATTGTTTGAAACCTAACCCACTTTACCTGGTGTGTACCTACAAACTAGATACACTCCTACCCCACAGGCATGGGGCAGTCCTCAAATGACAGCAGAGTACAACTCAGAGAGACAGAAGACAGTCTCTCTAGGTCTACCCTCAAAGTTACTGAGAGTTCTGAAGAAATTCTTCCAAGAATATTAAAATCTGTCAAAAATCACTAAGAATTTGAAGCTTTTATAAGCACTGCCTTCAATGTCTTCAGTTTTTCTCACTTAATAGTGTCCTGTTTATCCCAGAGCAAATTAGTTATCAACTGCCAGAGTAACTAATTAACTTGCTGAAAACCTTTAAAATCGGTAGAGAAATTCTAGCACCACATCAGTACAGTTAGCATTAAAGCCTGCTGCATCTCTCCTCCACTTTACTATTTGCTCTAGAACACACTCAAATTCTCTAATAAACTTTTTTTTTCCCCTTATTTTATGCTAAAGAGCTGATTGCTTTACATACCCTATGAGAACAAGCTGGTTTTGGTCACCTGAAACTTGAGGTAACACTGGAAGATTACTAAGTCTTAATCACAATTGACATACATGTTGATTTCACAGGCAACAAGATAAAAATACAATCACTTATTAATCATATTTGCATGCTTAGAAATCTTTGTTCTTTTCAGGACATATGGTGTTCTATTACACTGTAATAGAGAAAAGCCACTGAAAAAATAATCTGTTAGATGAAAGTGCTACATTCAGGTGAGACTATTTCTAAGCTGCTGAAGGAAGTGTTATCACCTCCACGTGGTACCAACTGCCACCTTTGGACAGGGATCAGGAAAATCAGATTCAACTGTAATACTTCTAGAAACAGAGAACTTCCACAGTTGACAGCAAAGATACAGCATAATTAAGTCCTCAGCATCCATTTCCACACAGGTTTCATCCATTTATGAGAAGATTAATTTGCTCCGCTGAAGCCAAGAGGAGGCAATTCCTATAATAAAGACAAGGTATGACTCTCCCATGAAGGTTTCAGGGTATGGAACTCACCTTCAAAGCGCACAAACCACACACAAAGAGAGGTGCACAGTTCAGACACCTGCATGTCACCAATGTACATTCACTGGAAGTGAACAGCACCCTAACGCAGAGCACACAATACAGCCCAGACCACAACAGCCCAACGTACAAACTGCTTTATTGGCTGCAGTTCACATGTTACCGTTAAATTATGATTCCAAGCGTTAAGCCAGCTGCTTATAGTACGTATAAGCTGCCATCATAGTCACATGGAATTGGACGAAGAGAGAGGAATCGCTGAGATATCTTGAACTGGAATTATTTCTGCTTCTTGGGCATTGAAATGGCAAACAGCTCATAAACAACGTAGGCTGTTCCTGGGTTAAGAGACAGAAAAGGTATTATCAGAACTGTAAACTGAACTTCTTTCGAGTCAGCCTTCCTTTCACAGTTTGTTCCAGAAGAAATACTGATACTGACAATAAGCAGCTACAATCCAGATACAACACACTTCCATCACCACATCTCCAAAAAAATTTTTAATATTTTTGAGAAATTCATGTTTTGGAGGAGAAAAAGAATCCTTATCTAGCTCCCCACTGACTGCATAAAAATAAACAAGCACAACAAAAGGGGAGAAGCAGGTTTGTGGAACATAGACAAGTGATCATAAAGTAGAGGCTACTCATTCTAACTGTAACTTAACTGATCATCTGTTAGATCCGTGTAGTTAAGTTAGAGGCTATTACAAAACCACCTAACAAGAAATGCAGAGGTTAACTATAGATAGCATCAAACTCTGGATACATTCTGCTAGTTTGCACGGTGTGTGAAACCTCAGCATATCAAATATCACCTTGCACTAGAAAGAGTCAGGCTAGTGAGAAAACTGCTGTATGAATGCACTGCAATTACATTTTACTCCTTTTCAGAATAAGCTTTCTAAGTAAAGGGAAAGCTGTAACACCCTACATGAATTCTGAAGGAGTATGCAACCTATAGTACTACTAGTTTGGGCAGAAAAAAAAGCCATCTGAAAAGCTAAATTTGAGAAAGCACAAAAAATTATATAGTATGACCAATTTTGTGTCCCCCCCATGTATTTTACACATTCTAAAGAACAGACAGAAGGAACTGTATAACTAATTCACAGAGTTAAGGCCAGTCACGTTGCAGATTGAACCAAAGAAAAAGTATTTTAATATGAGCACACTGGGAATTGTATCAAAGCATAAACATTTTTGTATTACTCTTACCAAGAACTGAAAGACCCATGGTGACTTTATACAAGAGAGCATCCATCAAACCACCTTTAAGATGCACCGGGATGCCATTATCCTCCTAATGGAAACAAGTGACAAAAAGAAACTATTTAAATAGGGTTCTTGCAATACTGTGACAGTAAAACTAGCATTACCCAGAGCAAGAATTATTTCCCCAAATTATATTCCCAACTCCCCAAAAGACACTGAACCTTATTCAGATTTCGCTTCGTCTTTCAAGCTTTCGTTCTACTCCCAGGTGCTCACTCACTAGGGAAGTACAGTAAACGATGTGCACATTCATTTCTGAAGCAGCGATTGGCAGATGCCTAAACACTTCTGACACGAGTTGCCAGCCCCCTGGGGTGCACAGGATCAGACTGCCATCCACAGAAACTTCCAACAGTCTCCAGCAGTCAACCCCTGCTACAGGGAGCAGCAAAGGGCGGAGCCTCTACTGTCACCTGGTGTCACACAGGAAGTTGTTTTGCTGCACCGGAAGTCCAACTCCCCAGACATGGGATCCACCTGATCTTAACCCTTGTCAGGGAGTTCATACTGCTCTGGAATTCCAGTCAGCCTCCAGTACTAATGACCTGCAACCCAGCCCAGCTTAACTTGCTACTGCACAACAACACAGGAACGGAAAGGGAGGAGGAAGAGATCCACCCAGAGCTCTCTGCCAGCAGAAACAGAACCTCTGACCTCACACACTGCCGACATCTCACTTCCCCCTGGCACACAGGGAACACTGCGCTCCTTGGGCAGCTCCACAACAAGGCTGGCTTTATCTTCCAGGGCAAAGTAAAGCAACATGACACAAAAACTATTAAACTGGGGCTTCTAACATACTTTTTCCCTTTCACATGGCTGAAGCCCAGCCTACTCTACCCTTAGTGCGAGGCTACTGCTCCAGGTTATAGCTCACAGTTTGGAGTCTGCTCGAGTATCCACTGCTTTGGCATTTGAAGAACCACTAGTTCTCACTAGGTGGCCCCATCAGTCAGGAAGAGATCAATTCAAAACTTATTTTCAAAGATTCAAGAACTTTCTGGGAGCAAATCCCTTAAGATCTTTACTGTTCTCATAACTGCAAAGTGCAGTAAAACCACATCCTCCTTAAGAGCTATGGGGCACATCTATGAGCTGTAAGATTGCAGGTTTAACCTTTCACTGTACTTCTGTCCTCTCACTTGCTGCTTTTCTCTGTTTTTTTAATTAGGACATGCTCCCCCATCTCATTCCATTTCAGAGTACTTTGCCTTTGTACAGCACCTATACCCCATAAGGAGCTGGGCTACAAGTCATTTCACAGGGTAAAAAACCCTGAAGATTCAGCAAGTCAAACATGCACATACAAATACTCCTGGTCTCTCTAGAAAATACCCGCTGATTTCAAACACTACTCATGAAACTGTTTTCAAGAGGACACCTCAGCTTTAAAGAGGACTTTCACCAGTTCTTTAGAAAGAAAATGCATGCAACTTCAATCTACTAAAATCTTGTTGTAGAATAACTAACATTATTCTACTACCAGTACTCACTCCATACCTGAAAAAGCTTCTGCTTCTCAGGAACTCTATTTTCAATCTGCCTGCGTGAAGCAGTGCTTATGGTCCTCCTGGAAATCTGGCGAAGACCCTGAAATAAAAGATAAAAGAGTGATTTTTAAAAAGTGACATTGCTCAGCTGGAGCAGAAATATTTTCTTTTAAAAGTAAGATGGAAGTGAAAAAGAAAGTCTTTAAAAACCTACACAAGAGGGGGGAAAAAAACTCAACCAAAAAAACAACAGACAAACTTCACCAAAATCCTCTGGTTTTAAATTCAATCAATCTTTGACTGCATAAAGAGACTTACTGACTGGTTACCTAAAAAGGAAAACCTCAGAGAATTGCTTTCAGAAGGATACAACAGATTTATGGATCTGCGGCATCACCTTCATAATGAGCATCCTTTTGGGGAAGTCTCGACCTCAGCCCCTCAGATCGCCACTTTAGGCACAGATGCTCTGTGTCCAACTCAGGGGCAATAGGGCAAAAATATTTAAGGGGCAATAATAGGGCAATAATATTAATTAGGGGCAATAATGTTTAAGACAAGTATGTTTGTGCAGACAAGGCTCTTCCCTCCGGTGCAGCTGACCTGCTAGCCACCAGCAGAGCAGCTACCCTTCAGAGAGGCGAAGGAGGCACCCCCACCACCCTGCAATAAGCACACATACGCAGAATTCGAACACATCCCGCTGCACCCTAAGCCAGAACGCTTCTGTAGTCAGACCACATCAGTGCTAGCGCAGGTCAGGCAAGGAAAACCAACACCCCACCCCTGCAGCTTCTCACGGGTAGGAGCCAACCGCACCTCTTCAGCGGCCCGCGGTCCCCTTCAAGCGACGCTGAGCGACTCCCTCGCAAAATTACCACCGCTGAAAACGCCGCCACAGGGCAAACATCCAGACTGCGGGACAGCGCGCCTGCTGCCCTCACCCGCCCCACAGAGACACAACTCCCTAGAGCCGCGCTACGGGAACGGCACAGGCGTGCCGGCCCGGCTCCCGGCCCTCCGAGTACCCAACGCTCGGCGCTAGGCGGAGCGAGTGGGCCGGGACCCGACTTGCAGCACTTCTCGCCCATCCCCAGCGGCTCCTTCAGCAGCACCCGCCGCAGACGCAGCCGCCGGGGCGGAGGGGTTAACCAGGTGGCCGAGTGCCGCAGCCCGGCCGGGCACCCAGGAAGCCCGGCGCCGGCCCCCGAGGGACCCCAGACACGCAAACCCCGGCTCTGCCGCGCCAGGGCCGGCTGCCCCACGACGGGCTGGCACAGCAGCAGCCGGCTGCTCCCCGCAGTGCGGTGCGGCGCGTCCCGGCGGCCTCACCAGCAGGTTCCGCCACATCTTGCCTCTTGGTCCCGTCACCTCCCGCCGGCAGCAAGGGCAGCGGAAGCGGAAGCAGCTCTCCCGCCGGCGGTACCACAGAGACAGCCCCGCAGCGCGCCCAGAGCGCCGCCCCAGCCTTTACAGCGCCGCCTCGCCAGCCGCGTCAGTCCTCCCGGCAGGGGGAAGCCCGGAAAAGATGGCGGCGGCGCGTCCGGCGGCGGCGGCGCAGGTTCCTTGGGGGGAAGCGGCCGGGCCCGAGCCCAGCCCGAGGAAGGTTCCCCACGCCAAGACAGGCTTTCCCTGGCAAAACGCCCTGCGGTGGGGGAGGCGGCAGGAGGGGGGAAGCTGCCCAGGGAGCCCCGTCGGGGCGGGCAGGAGTTGTCAGGGCCCGCTAGGCACGGGGCTCGTCCCAGCGTCGGGCCGGTTCGAGGCACCGGAGCCCTGGAGTTACCCATCCCTCAGAGCCACTGGTGCGGACTGTCGCACCGCCGCTGGCGGCGAGGTTTCGGGCCTGCCGAGGCCTGGAGGCGTGTGCCGGGACAGGGGCGCCGTGGGCCGTACCTCTCCCTTCATACGGGCCCGCTCCATGCCGCTCCCCCCGGCCCTGGCTGCCGGCCGGGTGGGGCTTACGGCCCGGGGAGAGGCGCGGTAGCCCTTCCCGGGGCACTGCGCACAGAGGTAAAACCAGACCGCCTGCTGGCCTGCGGGTTCGCTGCGTTGAGGGGGAGAAAAGAAAACCCGACCCCGGGCTCACGTTTCGCAGCGCGGAGCTGCAGACGGGCGAAGCGGTGCCAGCTTTGCCTGACACGCGGGTCTGCGCGGTTCCGGAGAAATGCCGTATTTGCCCTGCAACGAAGTGCTCCGAGAGGGCCGTGTGTTTTCTGCATTGCAGATCGAGGCCTCCCCTAACTGCGCCTTGCCGTGCTGCCAGGGCACAGCGCCGGGCTCTGCCGCAGTTGCAGAGCGCTCTGGTGTTGGCATCGTGCTGCTTTTGCGCTGGTGCCAAAGCTCACGTGTGCCAAAGGCAGCAAAGGAGTGCTCAGTCTAGTATGGAAGCAACAAGGAGCGTATCTCAAAGCCCAGCACTTCTCCATCTGAAACTAAGAATATTAAGTATAAGACTTAACTGAGAAGAATATAAAAATGCTATTTAGGTTAGCATAACCATAGCAAAATGTATTGTAACAAAGGAGGAAATTGGATTATTATTTAAGAATTAGTTTTCAAACACTCTGGCAGTGTTACTGCAACACTTAGAATGCTTCACCACTACTGCAAGGTAGATTTCCATTCATTGCTTTTGCAATCTGTCATCTTCCAAGTGCATATAATATTCCTATTCTGATTTTTATATACTTAGCTGTACTTAGATACTGGTAAAAGGATCATAATCCCCAGATAAGTCATGATTGTTTCTGTTCCGCTGTGTGGATCATTTCCCACCATGTCCAAATCTGAGCTTCGGTGTTACGGGGCATCAGAACACACTTTACAACAGAAAGGCCATGGGTTACATACCCATCAAAGCTGCAAGATGACCACTTAGGGCAGGCACAGCTCACGTCTTAAGCGTTGGCTAAATTATAAAGAAATGAAAACTCAAGGGAAAGAGAAATAGCAACTTGCCACCTTAGGGTGAGGGGATTTCACTGGAAGCAAACTCAGACTGATTTTTCCTTACAGGCTAGAGTATACTGTATTGAAGAGTAATAAAGTTGTTAATCAAAACTCACTGTTAAACAGTTTTGTTTAAACTAGAATGAACACGGGGTTGTTAATTTATATGTTAATGAGCATTCACCACAACGCCCTCCCCCAGGTTTTACCTCTTAAACCAGTACCAGAAAGGTATGTAAACCCTGCTAAAAAGATGACACAACTGAGTTACAATTCAACCCAGCTCCGGAAGTGGAAACCCCCAGTGTAGCAGGACAGCTGGAGATGTTTTAAATGTTTCAAACCTCCTCCCCAGTCTTGCCTACCCCCTGGTTTTAATTCTTCTTGCAAACAAGACTCAGTTAAAAGCTACACTGTGTATGAAGAGAGAAAGCACACCACATTCTTGGTATAACCATTATCCAACTTGCTTTGAGTTGCATAATATACTAAAAACGCATTGAAAGAACTTGCTGGCAGAGCAAAAGATCCCTTCTGAAGTTCAGAAGCATCTGTTGTGAAGCACAGACCTGTCAGTAGGCAGCCCTGAAGACCATATTTTAATTTCTTCCAAGTATCACAGTCCAGTCATTCCCATTTAATAACACAATGAATGAGGTAATTAATTACATTCCTGGACCTCTAATACTATTTAAGGCATCTCAATGTTTGCAAAATTGGAGCAAAATGCACCTGCTGAGGTACAAATTCAATTAAACTTGTACATCCCTCTGGTATTCAGTTCGCTTGAACTGTTTATGCCATTTTACCTGAAACAAGGGTCCAGTGGGAGACAACTCCACCTACTTACTTTCAATTTTTATTTTTTAACTTCTTGAGCTTCATTAATTCTTGACTTGGGCTTTTATTCCTCTTTATTTCTTTCCCAACAGGAAGCAAAAAAGATCATTTCCCAACTTGGAGGCTCTCCAGCAGCAGTTGGTGTAGTACTTAGTTTTCAAACACAAGTTGAGCATGTCTGGAATGGGAGGCCTACAGGAAGGGAGCTTCTTATTCGAGACTCAGGTCACATAAGTACCTGCTAATTCTTATCAGGCTATTTCATAAGGGACTTTAGCCTGAGTTGAAACTGCCAAGTAAGATTAGACTTCACATTTAGGCACAGCAGGCTGTACAGTCATCCAAACAGATTCTGTTCTAGATAAAACAGACGGCATTTTTACATGGAAATACTTTGCTGATCTGAGGAACAATTAAGATTACTACTGAAAAAAGAACTTTTTGCAGCTGGGCTTTCTAACTTGAGTCCATTTTCAGGCTGCCAGGAGCAGCCTCTTCCACAGACTGGCCCCATTGCTAAGGGGAGAGCAGGAAAGAAATTGGCTTAGTTTTTCACTTTTCACCTACTTTAAGAATTTTTGGCAGGCTGCTCAATACAGTCAGTATGTGAAACACTTCTGGATGGGGTTTTCTGTTTGGGTTTGTTTTTATCCTTGTGAGTTTTTGGGTTTGGTTGTCAGTTTGCATTTTTTAACTCGCTGACCCAGTCCATCATGGGACAGGCTTGAGTTTAGGATTGATACTGCAGCTCTTCCTGAAGGCCTTTGTGTATTTACCCTCCTCATTTCTAACTCACTTCAGCTAGTTAGTTCAGTGACAGGAAACAACCCCAGGTACCACAACTTCTATAAAAACAAACCTGCCTAGTACCAAGGATCCCAAATTTGCAGGCAAGATCAGAAACCTTATTCTTGTCATGGGAACTTTGAAGATCAGAATCATTTGCAGTGTTTCCAGATGACACTATGGTTACGCCTGTTCTTGGTCTTCAGGGGTTCCACTCCAACCAGTAACTTTATTTCTAAGTAACTGTAGGTACATTCTGCTTTAGACTCAGTCACATTTTCCCACTAGACAATCACTTCACCTTTGTCTTGGAGGCAGCTGATGGGAGACCTTGTCCTGGTCTATGGCTTCCTGACTAGGGGGAGCAAAGGGGCAGATGCCGATTTCTTCTCTTTGGTGACCAGCAGTAGAACCCAAGGGAACAGTATGACACTACAACAGGGGAAGTTTAGGCTAGATGTTGGGAAGAGGTTCTTTACTCTGGAACAGGCTTCCCAGGGAAGGGGTCACAGCACTGAGCTTGACTGAGTTCAAGGAACATCTGGATGATGCACTCAAGTCACATGCTCTGACTTGGCTGGTCCTGTGTGAAGCCAAAAGGGGAATTAACTTTTTAAAAGGATAGACAATGGCAGGACAAGGGGGAATGGATTAAAACTAAAGGAAGGAAGGTTTAGATTAGATATTAGGGAGAAGTTTTTTTTACAGAGAGAATGGTGAGGGGCTGGAACAGGCTGCTTAGAGAGGTGGTGGATGACCTGTCCCTGAAGTGTTCAAGGCCAGCTTGGTTGGGGCCCTGGGCAACCTTGTGTAGATCCAGGCCTGGAGGTTGGTGGCCCTGCCTGTGGCAGGGGGGGTGGAGCTCTCTGATCCTTGTGGTCCCTTCTAACCCAGACCATTCTATGATTCTATGACTTGATGAGCCTTATGGGTCCCTTCCAACTCAGGACATTCTATCAGTCTATGATCTGTCTACAAACACTGGGGCCCTTATTTTCCCCACTGCTGTGGGGCAGCCAAAAGAATAGTGTCATCAGTAATGCCTCCTGTGAGTCCAACCCAAATGCCAGCCGCAGTCATCGCTTCTCGCATTCTAACAGACTGAAGCAGATCTTGCAGGTGTTAGCTGACCCTAGACTGTCATAGCCTTTCCTCCCACGGAGACTCCTATTACAAATGAAGACAGGGCTTGCATTCCTCAGGGTTTAATGTTCATAATTAAAGCAAAGCCATGCTGCCACGAACCATGTTTCAGTACCAGTGTGATACCAGGAGGTAAGGGCTGGGAAGGATCCTTTGCATTCCAGTTACAAGTTGGAAACTCTTCCCTCTGACTCAGCAAACCAGTCAGCTTCCCTAATAGCCTGACACTGCTAATCACTCTGCTTTGTTACAGGGATGTAAATGTATTTTTCTTTTTTACAAGAAACCAGACAGAAGTTGATCTCATGCAAGAGAATCTTTGGAGAGCTCCTGCATGAGACAGGGACCCTAGTTCCTAGTTTCAAAAAAAAACCCTCTCCAAGAGAGATTCCTATGTAAGCAGGCCCTTCTAACAGCAGCAGCCTCCAGAAAGCTTACGGTCCCTAACACTGTCTCAGTTGGATAGGGCTAGGAGAGCGCCTGGCTGGTGCTCAGCAAGCTCCCTGTATTTGTTGCTGAACTGTGGTGGCAAATACCTCTGAAGGATGCTGCTGAAGGCTTCAACCAAGTCACGGGTAGTCAAATCCAAACACATGACACTGACCACCAGGACAGGGACACTGCCCTCCGAAGCGTCAGTCAGGGACACTCTGGTTTCATCTTTGAGCATGTGACATGCAGGGAACTTGTAAGAAATACAAAATCCACAGATCTCCATAGTTACCAACACGGCACTGAGACTAACGAGCATAGAATCACAGAATCACAGAGCATGAGCGAAGGAAGAGGGTACAAATTTAACCTAGTATTTTAAGCTGTTACAAGCATTTTGACTAGAATGTTAAACTCCTCAGGCACACTTTGCCAGGCGTGCTGCCTGACAAATACTGCTACCAGCTATCAGAGAAACAGAATGGTTGTAAACAAAACAAAACAGACTGTAATTATTATCCTCATGCCCTTCACTGAGGAAACCAAATCAGCATCTGATAGCTAGAGTCACCAAAAAAATAAGCCAAGGCGTTGAAAAATATTTTAAAATAAAGGTAGAAAACTAATTTGCTTTTAATTCTGAACACAGCCCAAGAAGCAACACTTCCTACTTGGAAGTAGGCAGGGATTATGAATGAAGCAGAAGATAATTCTACTTCAGGGGACAAAGTTTAAAAACAAAAATCTTTTAATAACCAGTAACTGTGAGTCGTCCCCTTGCTCGCTTACTACATTTTGGATTAGCAACTATGTTAGGGATGAAAGCCATCTTAACAGCTTGCGTGTGTTTCCTGCCTTGCAATAAACAAAGGCACCATATCCTTATTCTGTAATTCCAGCAAAATGGATACATCACTGTAAATTAAATCTTAACTTTTGACTATTTGAAGTCCTGTGCTGCCATGCCATACTATGCAAACAAACTGTCCTGTGGATTTACAGAAAGCTAGCACACCAGAAACATTACCTCACCCCAGTTTATGCACTTAAAACCGCTAGCTTAAAAAGACTATCATAGAACCATAGAATGGTCTGGGTTGGAAGGGACCCCAAGAATCATACAGTTCCAACCCCCTACCACAGGCAGGGCCACCAACCTCCAGCCCTGGATCTATACACAAGTAATTCAGTAAAAATGGTCACGTGTTTTAGGCGATGAATTGGTAACGTTGTTTAAAGCAGGCTATAGGTTAACCTACACGACCATACAAATAAACGTTTTTGTAACGTATATGCAATCCCAGAAATCCAGCTCACTGAAATGGCAGAGCTTAATGAGAATACATCTTTTCATCAGATGAAAATAAATGGATGTTCAAGAACAAAGTAAAATCTCTTATTAAATGGTTTGCAGAATTTATTAGGTCTTTTTTTAATATACTCGATATTTTATCAAGCTAGTTGCATATAAAGTGATCTCCACCATATACATTACAATATCTGTGCATCATCTAAAAAACCAAAAGTCACCAGAAAGTAGTATTTTACAGATTACAGTTTAACTTTTAATTAATCGAAAAGTGAACCCTTCCGTAACTGGATTTAAGACACTAACCCGCACGTCGCTTCTAACTGCAGTATTTAAATTAGGTTTCACAGCAAGCTCAACCTGCATTTCAATGGAAAGAGGTTTTTGCCATATCAACTTTTGAATTTCTGTCTCAACACTGCAAAAGTTAATGTGATGTTTACTCCAAATACAGAAAAAGTATGTGACAATTCCTTGACATAGCCTGCTCAAAATACATGCGACTCAAGAAAATTGCTCCAGCAGAAGGAATTCAGCCACATCTGCAAAGGAAAACACATTTTAGATTGTTCTCGATTAATGCTCAGAGCTGCTCACAGAAAGCAAACCCAGCAAGCACAATAGGTAAACTGGTATGGGGTATGATTTAAACCAAAGAGTATTAGAAAAAAAGCAGATTCTACCTGCAACAAACATTTCCCAGTTTAGGAGAAACTTTAAAAGGGACTCACGCAGATAATTAACAAATAGGTTCTTCACTGGTATCTTCATGGGATGCTTATTTACTGGCCAGGCACATACATTGTAAATATACAAAGAATCCAGAGTGCTGAAATTCACACAGCACTTAAAGGATTGAAGCTAACAGAGGTGGGTAGGACACAGGAAAAATATTTAACAACTTATATAAATATATTAAAATCTTGGCAAGAAATGTAAGAGCCCATGCACACAAGACAGTGAATTAAAAAAAAAACAAACCATTTAAGACTTGACTTTTCCTTTCAACAGCACAGAGACCTGAACTCTGGAAAGTTAACCCTTTACAGTATCTTGGAACAGTCCTTCTCCACACAATCTATGTGTACTGAATCATACAGACGCTACACAGCACATGAACAAGCAGCAGATGCATCAAGGGAACGGGAGCTCTACGCATCACGAGGCCTGCCCGGTTAGAGGCAGGTATCAGAAAAACTGTTTCTGACAGAGCAGGGATACAATCAATACAGCCAATTGTGCACCCGTCGTCTTCACGAGTTCACCCACAGCGCAGGAAGTGGGAGCTTTAGATAAAAATTGAGTACCCGGACTCAGAAGTGACAGAAGCAGAGACTTATCTTTTCAAAAACTGGGTCCGTTCTGGACTGGCCTTGATGCACATGCAGTACACTTGCTTTCAGAACGCGAGATTTAATTGGGAATGTCTGCACTAGTGTTTCGATTGCCGTATTTGTGATGGATGATCAGCAATACAACTCCTAAGAAGAAGCATATGGACCCAACAGTGATGTAAGCAATTCCCAGAAAGGGATTTTTGCCTCCCATCCAGGAGATGGTGCTCAGGATCATTCTTTTTCGCCCATCAAAACTGTGTACAGGATAATCTGAAAAAAACAACATTTAGGAAAACAAGAAGCACATTTCCAAATTTAGCTTTATGCAGTCAAGCACGTTAAAATTTTGGGTCATTTCACTCAGGTTCCAAATACAAACTGCTGCCTTTGAATATTGGAAATGCAAACATGAAACATTTAGCTATTCTTTTAGGCTAAGCCTAATTTGGGCACTGCCAGCTACTCCACGAAAAATGCCACGTTAGGAGATATAAACCCCTCATTAAGGGGAAAAGTAAATGCACCATTTTGTGGGTTTTTGAAAGCAGCCTCAATGAAATGAAGGAAATCTAAATTTTTTAAACTCTTGAATATATTTTGGTACAAAATTTTTCTTTATGTTCCTATAGACTGCTCAGTTTTGCAGCACAGGAACATAACTGTGGTAGCTATTTATAAAGGATCATTAAGTATTTTCAAATTTTAACAGTTCAGTAACTATGACAACCCTCCTCCTCTAGTCTTCTGCACTACCTACTCTGTAGTTTGTCCGAAACAGAATGACAAATCTTTACCACATATGCAACTCTGACATTTTTCTGACCCCCAAAGTCAGTCTGCCCTTGCTTACACATTGTCATTGCACCTTTAAGTTCTCAAATTTCTATCACATACCTCTGTTCTTTCCTTTTTCCTGTCCCTCTCCCAGATCCTTTACAGGACCCAAGTAATCTGATTTCTCTTCACTATGAGGCCACTAATTCTATAAAAACTTACACAGAAATCATAGAATCACCTGGGTTGGAAGAGACCCTTTATATCATTGAGTCTAACCATAGCCTAACCCTGACTAGTCCACTGGATCATGACCTTAATAACTTCATCTATATGCCTTTTTAGATGGCAATATTCTACCCAATTCTCACTAGCAGTTTTCAACCACAGCTCAGTACCAGCTTTAAGCACTGGAATGAAAAAAGCTCAATTTCAACTTGCACAAAAACGTGCCCAAGCCAACCAGCTAAGGCCCTCAGCCACTTTCAAAGGTTCTTCAAAGGATACTGTATGCGATATCCAAGGAGTACTTCCCAGCACGTAAGGTAGGCTGCAAGTTATTCTTCCGCTCAATGAGACGATACAGCTTGCGAAACGTTGGCAGAGCAGCAGTACGCATCCACACGATGAAGTCCTCATTGATGAAGCCATTGTTGTCAGGCTCCGTGTCCAGCATATACACTGGCTTAGGCCAGTTTACAGGTTTTGTTGTGCCTAGGATTAAACAAAACCAACAATGATAAAGCCTTTCATATATGGGACTAAGTAACACACTGGGTCATCAACATTCACTCTAATATTGCAGAAAAACATACTAACTTCTGAACTGTGAACAGACAGATTGGATCACCACCAGTATTGCAAGACACTGGGCTATTTCAGAACCTTCTATTTTGCAGCTTAAATTGTAATGCATATCCATTTATTCTCGTAACAGCATTGTCCATTTCTTTAAACAAACATGTTTACACAGCTAGGAAGTCTTACTCTACCTTACTGAGACAGTTCTCCATTATGATGACAGCTCCTCTGCTCACTTGTTAAATTTAACTACCACTTCCTGGACCACGTGCAAATAAAATCACATGCAGTATTTTAGATGATGCCCTATTAACATCTTCGGTTTTTTTACTGGATATACAATTCTATACTGTATTAGGGCGCAGTATCTGCTTTTCCAAGGGTAGCATTGCATTGGTAACACATAATTTGGCTGTGACTAAGCAAGAAACCCACATCAGGTTAAACCTGAAATTATTATATACCTTGCATAAACACACACACACACACACACACCTTAAAGCCCTGAGGAAGATTATTTTGAGCCAAAGAAAACTTTGGCTTACCAAACTGTATTTAAAGTAATAAATACGAGACGTCAGTCACTTCTAATCACCAAAAAAAAAAAAAAGGAAAAAAAAAGAGGATTTTAGAATCCTTTGCACAACCTAGCAGTAGAAACATCTAAATGAAAACTCTGCCTGAGGAGTTTCATTAAACAACTGCAGGAATTCTTCTCAAGTGAAATCCAAATACAGCAGTTGTACTGGTTTTGGCTGAGACTCTTCATTTTCTTCATAGTAGCTGTTATGGGGCTGTGTTTCAGCTTTGTGCTGGAAACAGCATTGATAAGAGAGATGTTTTTGTTCCTACTGAGCGGTGCTTAGAGAGACACAAGGTCTTTTCTGCTTCTCACCCCACCCCACTAGTGAGGAGGCTGGGGGTGCACAAGGACTTGGGAGGGGACACGGCTAAGACAGTTGACCCCAACTGACCACAGGGATGTCCTGTGCCATATGTCATCATGCCCAGCAATAACACTGGGCAGGCAGAGGTAGGCAAAGGCTGCCACTGCTCAAGGCCTCAGCCAGTGAAGAGCAATCGATTTCTCTCATTTTCATTCAATCGTTTTTCTTCATTTTATTATTCTCTTTCTTTGTGAGGAAAAAAATCCCAACTGCGTGGAGTTTTTATTATTAAACTGTCTTTATCTCAACCCACATTTTTTCTAACTCCTACCCTTCTTATTCTCCCCATAATCCCACTGTGGGGGCAGGGGAGTTGGGGGAGCAGGGAGCATAGTTAGCAAGTGGATGTGTGATGCTCAGATGCTAGGCAAGGTTAAACCATGACACCTGTGCCCATCATTTTTTTAATTATCTCTTTATACTGGGTAAAAATAAGAAATATAAAAAAAAACAATCAGAAAAAATATTACAATAAAGTTAAAAAACAGTTTCATGTGAAATCTGCAGCTTCCATTACTTAAAGACAAACCAAACTTTTTAGATGGCAGAGTAGTCCTGAGCTTGGATTTCTTCATAGAACCACAACATATTTTAATTAGGACATTCAGTAAAATGTTGAAGCAAAACTCATTGGAATCAAAATCTGTTGGAAGAGTTTTGTTATTCTTAACTTTTTTTATTTTTTTTTACCTTGGAAAAGTGCAGTTAAGTTATTTCCATCTCCTGTAGGATTCCTGAACTTCACATTTTTATCTGTCCACCAGGCAAT
The DNA here is from genome assembly GCF_964237585.1 of Gallinula chloropus. Taxonomy (NCBI): domain Eukaryota; kingdom Metazoa; phylum Chordata; class Aves; order Gruiformes; family Rallidae; genus Gallinula; species Gallinula chloropus. The sequence continues at coordinate 89,555,449 of NC_140087.1, read as the reverse complement.
GCCTTTTTTAATCAAAGGAATAGGCACCCTTGTTTCATTGTCAATGCGGTACAATTCCAGTGTATCTAAGGAGAAAATCAAATTAGAAAACAAGCTGAAGAAACTTTCATTAGACAGATAACCCAGATGGGCAGTGAAACAATTACCTCCAGGAGAAACAAAAAACCCAACCCTGTACAAGGCATTTATTACCTGCCTGCCACAATCACATGCTGTTCTGTAAGAATCAGCGCGTATTAGACAGCAGGGTATTATCCACGTAGGATGGCTATGGTTCTACTCCACAGCAGTAACAGCTTCTGACAAGTATTTCCATCCTCTGTATGCCATCAGATTAAATTAATTCTGATAGCAGTTCTGAAAAACGCAACAGCAGTACACCACAAGATATTTATTTTATTCTGAACAATGAAAACGTGTTGCAAATTATTCTGACTAAAGACATTGTGGGCTCTTTTTTGGTTTGACTTAGCACAACACAAAACATAAACTAGAGGACAAAACCATTAAATGTTAACTTAAAATCGTGTTACCATACCATTAAACATGCTGTTGGCAATAGCTCCACAAGGAGCAATGGGTTTGTCTTCATTTGTGCGGTAAGGCTCGCATTCCTTACTCGGATTCTGAGAGTTAGAAAGAGAAAAGGCAGATGAGTCTGTGCTAGTTTACCTAACTAGCCTGGTATTTACTACAGTACCTCAGTAATGTGTGTATCTTAAATGTACCACAGAATAATCTTTTTCCAAGTCAGGTTATTTAGAAATACTTCAGCACTGAACACTAGTTAGTTTATTTTAGAAGCAGGAATAAAATCTAAGCGAAACACAAAGTCAGAATCACATCATGGTCATACTAAAATAAGGCTTTTCTTGGAAGGCTTTAGAACTTTTTTCTTTTTTAACAGAAACAGTTTTCCAACATGAAGTACTCAAGCATTTTATGTTTTAAGTTTGCATCAGCATTATAGAAAACAAGACTGTAACAGGAAACCAAGCATAACATATAACACAAAAGGTTGTAAGGACTCCACCTGCATGCCAAAAAACACAAGCAGAAAAAGTCCCCCACCACAACCTCTGTGCCAGTCATCAGATGTAACCTCCTGAAACTCTCCCCTTTTTTAAAGTTTACAGGTAAAAAGGGACAGTCATTCCTGCTGGAGCAAAAACCCAGTTGTATTTCCACCGCTCAAAAAATGAGCAAAAGGAGAGGTCAGGCCCCAAATATTATACAGAGCCTTGAACAGAATACACAGTACTGATACCTTCTGATACTGCTGATGTTCCATATTGAACCAGAGTCTACAAAAGTCGATGCATTTATCTGCAATACCCAAACCAAGTGCCAGGTAACTGAGTGTTATTTTATACTGGAAACAAAAACTTCAGACAGAGCAGATACAGACTGACTGAAGAATTGAGACAGTTCAAAACTATCCAAATCTGAGCAGAGACTGAAGTACTGTACCACTGCCCACTTAATGAAACGACTAACATGAAAACATACAGTCATTCTCTGTGAACAGAACATGAATTCCTTATGTCTGTCTCCTGTTATGCAAGAAGTCTAATACCTCATTATTATTAAACTAAGCTCTCTGCTATGTGGCAATCAAAACAATAGTCAGAAGTTAGTTTCTTGTCAATATGCAAGCATGAATACCTACAAGTAGTGAGCTGTTATCACCGTTTAACTGGCTGTCATCTCGAGACTTCACATAACGACGATGGTTTTGATAGAAGTTGGAAAGTCCATAATACATGAATACATTACTCTACAAAAAGCAAGATGGGCAAGAGGGGTTTTCAGTCACACAAAGCTTAAAATTCAAGCTCTTAAAACTCTGTGTTTACTTGACAGCAACATTCATAAATAGGAGCCTCAACACTTCCTTCACACTGAGTACTATCTTCAGGACTGGTGTCCTGAAGGCAAAAGGTATCAATATGCCATTAATTATCATAATGATATTCATCAACACTAATCCAAACACCTATCTTGTCCAATGTTAAGCCCACAGGCCTCATTATTTGCCTCAAATTTGTCAGAAAGCACTTATCTGGTATTTCCAATTCTGCTGCATTGAGTTTTTTGTAAATCACGCAGGAATAGCTGATCCACACACCAACTATGAGATACCTAAGGTAAATCTAATTGTGCAACACAAGCATTCCTTTTAGTGATGCACATTCCCAGATAAACAGAGGCATTAAAAACCATCTCAACCCTGATGCTGAAAAGGAACACAAAAATCAGACCCGAGTTCACAGGAAAAATAGAAATAAGCATTTAAAATAGAGAAGGGAAAGAAAAGGGGGTGCAGGGGGGAAAGACAGACTTAAGTGACACAGCTTTCCTATCAATTAGGAAGTACACCTTATTCTAATCTCAGTTTGCATACAGGGTAGCATACCTCAAATGAATGTTCCAGTGTAAAATTGATGGTGCAAGTACAAGGTGGTGTGCTGTCCCAGGACACATTTAAACACTTGTTGCAGGGACTAGAAGGCTCTGTTCCTGTATAGTCAATCTAAAACAGAAAGAAGCCGTTGATTTACAATGGGAGAGTAAAGAAAATTGTTTAATAAGCCAGAGAGGCAACATGGCATTTGTTTTGCAATCTTATTACACCTCAACTCCAAAATCCTGTCCAGGCCTGCCTGATGATCTCAAGAGGTCCCTTCCAACCTGAACAGTTTCACAAGTCTGTGTATATGCTTGATTTTACCCTCAAACAAATTTAACACTGAGGTGGGACACTACTGCTAGGCAAAACAACACAGAACCAAACCAAACTAAAAAACACATGTCAAACAGGAACAGCAGATAGTCCAGAAGCATGACATTTCCAAACACACATATGCTATATGTAGATCTAAGGTTTTACATGCTTTCCAGAGAGGTAAAGCTCTATGTATTTAATAAAAAAGTTTGCATTAGAAAACTTGCTTTGCTGACCATTTTAGCCATCAGAAGATTCTCTATATGTGTTTTTTAAAATCACTTAATGCTCAAGAACTCTCCTGAAATCAGGAAGAGAAGTGACTTACAGTGTTTTTCCAGAAACAGTAAAATACTAGTAGATGGACAAGAAAGATGATCAGCATCAATCCATCTTATATAATATTACCTGCCTTTAACAGTATAGCTCAAAAAAGCACCAGTATTTGAAATTTATACATCCATACAGGCTAGCTGGACAGTATGCCTAACATATCCTGAGCAGCCAGGAGCTCTCCCTATGGTCCTAGCCAACTTGTGTCTCCTGACCACCTTAGCTGTTCCTCCTGTGTAGCCCCAGCACATGAATGTCAGGAAAGGATGAACTTGGGCTCAGCAGGCTAGCTTCAAAAGGGGCAGAATAAAGCTTCCATCTGCCTATAAACCGTATTTCTACGCTTACTATTAAATTCCTACCTAGAATTTTGACTCAGATTGGTGTAGCGTAGACAGTTTTGCTGTAACTTGGTAAAACAGCTGTGTCATTTAAACTACAACACCTATACAGTTTGGTGAGAGGCTCCTGTAAATAGTCTGCCCTGTTTTATGCTTGTAGTGAAACACATTATCAAAATTGGGAGCGATTCCTGATCCATTGTAATACCTGTATTAAGGTTAGCTAAAACAAACACACAGTTTCAAGACTCCAGAACTGAAGCCTATTTTCTTCTGGATCTTCTTCAAGGTCTCTCTTCCTGCGATTTCTTTGATACCTATTAAGCTGCAGTCCTTCCCTCAGCACTTTTCTCAATATCTGCACTGCTGCCAGATTTCTGACTGATGAGACCTACACCCTAACGAGCCTAGCTGAAACGAGTCAGCTTGAGAAGCTATTAGCTGGCAGAGGAAGAGAGGATCACATAATCTTTGCTTCCTTCGCTGAACAAGATATTGAGTTTATGCTGGTCTAGAAATAGCACTACTGCAGCAGTCCTGAAGAGCTCCATTTAGCTACAGCAGACAGACAGACCACCGCTGCCCTCAGCAAACAATGCACCTCATGTGTTCAAGGTTAACTTGGTTGGGAGTTCCCCCCGGCCCGATGAAGTCAACTTAAGCATTTCCTTTAGAACAAACTTAAACCTCCATATCCTTGAGCTAGTTCTTCAGGGTATAGAGAAGTTTTAGGTCAAAAACATAACTCAAATACTCTGAAGGCTGCAAAAGATCTGACGACTTTACTTTTCAAAATAAAGCATCAAATTGATGTGACCATGTTTTTGACCACTATCAGCTTCAATGCCATCCGAGAGCTTTCCTGTACAGTAACCACACAAAGTGTGGGGGGTTTTCTGCATCTGCATTTACAGGGTACATTCAAAAGTTAAGCTTAACTAGAGGGAGAAAAGTATGTCTCTTCATCTCTGAAAAAAGCGATGAAAACTGAAGGACTGACTTTGGGGTCCGTGGCAGAAACCCACCTGACCCAGCGCTCTGTCTCCGGGGATCAGACACCAGCCAAGTACGACAACCCCACACAGAGTGAGCTCTTCCCAACAACTGCTGACCCAAAGGCACTGGGTATATCCAAACTTATGGGCACCAATGGCTTTTCAGGCTGTTTGCATCCTTCTCAGTTGATTCACATTTTTGTAGTGTAGAAATAACACAACTATTGCATAAACATATTCTCCAAACCATTTATGATGTTTAGACTTCCTATGCCATCACATATTTATCCTCCTCTGCTTGGCCACGTCCTGCATACAAGACATTCTGTAACTCTGCTCCTCTCTGTGGATTTTACTAAGTTTCATATGATTTTTGAGATGGGGATACTGAAACTGCACACAACACTGAGGCTGACTGCAATACTGATCTACTTTCTTTCAGTTCTTCATTCCTAGTCTTTTTAAAGTACAATTATGCATTTCACAACAGCAGTCACCGCACAAAGATGTTTCCCACACAATTAATGTTTTGGCTATTTCCTTTTTTTTCACATTTCAATATGCCATCAATATGCCTCTTGATCCATTCTAAAAAAACAATAAACTCAGGAAATATAAAAAAACCCCTCTTTCACCCTTTAACAATGGGGCAAAAATACACACACAGCTCATTCTCACTTTCCACGCAAATGAAATATTCTCATGATAGACAGAAGGTACCAGCTGCTCATACCCTTTGAAACTGTTGTAAAACGCTAGAGAATAACCAACACCAAAAAAAAATACAATTCTAGTATACTTAAGCTGTTGGAAATCTTCCACATTTGAACTCAAAAAAGCTTATAAAGGAAATCAATAGAAAAGCTACATTTCCCTCCTCTGCGAACTGCGCTGCTCTCATACTGCCACAGGGACTGAGACACTAATGGCTGCAGTAGCTAGTTCCAGGGAAGGGTGATCTGAACTGTACATAAATATCTATTTCAGGGACATAAATTATGCATCCTATTCAATTCAAATACACTAAGTTTACAGGCAGATATACATATATGTGTGTGTGTGTGTGTACACACTTAACACGCATGCTATCATCTAGGAGGTAGGTGTAAATAACTACCTCCACTTCCTCCCCCAATTACATTTTTCAAAGAGCTTAGTCACTGCACCTGTAACTTCTACATGTCTCGTCTCCCAATGCTGAATTTACAGTTACTTGTGAACAACACTTGGAAGTTACTAACAAAAGACAGCACACTAAGCATGGGCATAGCTCAGCTAAGCATGCAGCTGATGGCAGTGCCTTAAACAGCATCCCTCACTGGTGGTCAGAGGCCAAATGTTGGTCTGTAAATTGCTTCATCTGTGTTTTGTTGCTGCAACTTTAAAGCCTTTTTTTGATTATTCCCCCCCCCCCCCCCAATTCAGCTGTCTTTAGAATGACAATCTCACTTCCACAGTTTCTGCATTATAACACTTGATAAAGGCACGCAAAAGGATCAGAGAACAGAACTCAAGTTTCCCCATTCTTAGCCACATACCCCGACTGTCTGATCAGACTGAGAAGTCAAGAACTCTGCCCTCCCCCTCCTCATGAAAGCCTAGTGATGAGATCTGGGAGAGCTTCACATAACATGGAGGATACAAACCTGAACCCACAGAATTAAACACACGACCCAAGAAACGAAACCCCATCTAATTTTTATTATCTTGAAGGCCAGCACCTACCAATGGGTTTCCAAAAATAAATGGCTGCTACTACTTTATAGGTGTGTAGGGGAGCATCAGTCATGCTGCCAGCTCACCTATGGATTTTTGTACTGAACATTAGGTGGGAACATCTAGTTTTTGGCTCCTGCTGGAACTTATCAAGAGTACAAAACTGAGCTGCTAAGCCACAGCGGTATATAAAAAAAAAAAATCTGTATATGCATACAGAAGCAATACAGGCACAAGGAGTCATATTTCTGGATTCATTAAAATTTTCTTTGTTTCCTGTCCATATAAATCGACACAGATCCAGTCATAATGAAAAAAAAAAAATGTATTTACCCAATTAACCCTACAATCATTATTATTTTCTATTGCTTTGCTGTAAGAATGGCTATTTGAAATGCAATTGTAAAAAAAAAAAAAAAATCCTTGCTAACTGATTTATTGAATTTTATTTTTTTTACACCTGTCCACCAAGTGTCCTCTTAAACCATGTGCCTGCACTTACTTTAAATATGACCATAACATGACAATTTTAAAGTGTACATGCCCATGAACACTTGGCAATGTTCTCTGAAACACTTAGGGCATTTTTCAGATGTGCTGCACAATCTCAACCTTGACACAGGAGGCAATTGCAACTAGTTTTGACAAATACGCTTACATACAGCATTTGGACCCTGTAAAATATATTTCAGCTTTGGGTTGTTTTTTTTTTAATTTTTGTTTTTCTCCTTGACTGGAATTTTAGTTCTTAACATAAAAGGAAAGCAAACTATAAATTGGTATTCTTGTAACATTGCTTGCTTTAACAGAAAGATGAAAATATAATATCATTTGTTGCCTGCCTCAGGACTTCTTCAGTTATTTGGGCTTGATTATCACCACACTGCTACCACTAGCCATGCCACTGGCTTGAATGCTACTTATTTGAAAGTGACAGCTTACTCTGAGAACTAGAATGATCTGGTCCACAAAAACACACATCCTCCAATACAGCAATCTAACAAACAAGTTCACTTCCCCCACACCCTCATAAATCTTGGTCACATTAGTGCACGCAAACTAATCCTAGCCATCAATTTGCTCTTCAAGGTTGTCCCTAAGCCCTTTCAGTTGTTTCCTTACAGCACAAAGTGACACCGATATCAAATGGATCTAACAGCGATACAGGGTTTTGTTAACACTCAGCAACTTTCCACAGCAATACGATGGTTAATTATCAGACAAAAATGACTCAGTTTTTGTAAGTGTAATTAGAGAAAAGCCACCCTCTTCCATCTTTGTTTCTAAGTTTAATCCGGACACCCTGATCTGCCATAGAGCATTTAAAACGTTAAGGCACTCACCAGTTAAAACAATACATTCACAGCATCATAAGGTTGGAAAAGACCTTTAAGATCATCGAGTTCCAACCGTACCTGTCCTCTACTCAACTATATCTCTAAGCACCTCATCTACCCATCTTTTAAACACGTCTAGGGATGGTGACTCACCCCCCTCCCTGGGCAGCCTGTTCCACATCCCGACAACTCTTTCAGTGAAAATTTTCTGTCCTAAGATCTAACGTGAACCTGCCCTGGCGCAGCTTAGTACCGTGTCCCCTTGTCCTACCTCCTGTCACTTGGACGGTGGCAATTCACCGCAGCTCTGTCCTGAAACTACAACCGCTCTGAGGCATTTAAAGCCACGGCCCATCGCCACACACTCTCCCAAGGACGACGCACACACTGCCTGCACTACCGAGAACGAAACTCCACAACTTGCGCTGGGCTGCGGCGATCAAATGCCGGCATTAACCGCCCGGGAGCCCCGGCGAGGCTGACAGGAGGGCTTCAGCCGGTGATACTCCGTCAGCTCAGCCCTGCTCAGGGCAGTTAGCGGATGCCCTACTAGAGGAATACGAACGTTAAAGCGAAGTGGAAGACTCGGGGAGCGGTGTTTGCTCATCAACCACCCCAGCCATGTACGTCGCCTCCACTTCCCGCCGAGTTCCGGCCGCGGAGCAGGCGGCAGCTCTCGCAAGGGGCAGCGGCCCGGCGGCGGGTACGCGGCTCCCCGACACCGCTCGCCCGGCCCGGCCCTGCGCCCCTCGAGCGGGCTCCGGGGGCCTCCCAACCACCGCCCCGGCAGGGCACCCGCCAGCCGCCGCTGCCCTTCCGCCCCGCCGGCGGGAGGCGCCTGACACCCCCCGCCCCGCGCACCTCGTACTCGCGGATGTTGTTGGAAGTGACGAAAATGCCGATGCCGATGGGGATGAAGATGAGGCCGATGATGAAGAAGGCCGGCAGCACCGTGCCCGCCGTCAGGATGGGCTGCCAGGCCGGCAGCCGCTGCTGCTTGAACGCCGTGTTATCGGGCTTGCGGGTCTTCACCGCCCCGCCGCCGCCACCGCCCACGGCCCCGCCGCCCGGCACCCCGACGCCGCCCGAGGGGTGCCCGTCCGCCTCCTCCTTCGCGCTGTAGTTCACCGCCATGGCGCCGACGCCCCGACCCGCCACCCAGGGCCGCGCGCCGCCACCGGCACCGCCGGCGACACCAGCAGCCCCCGCGTCACCAGGCACGGCCCCTCCCCGGCACGTGACCGGGGGCCACCGGGCCTGCGCGCTCGGCCGCAGCGGAACGGAAACGGCGGGCGCGCGGCTGATGACGTTCCTCTTGGCCGCGCCCCACCCCGCCCAGCGGCCGGGCCTCCCGCCACCATCCTGCGCGTGCGCAGAAGCGGGACTGCCGGGCGTCGTGGAGGCCGCGCTGCGCCTGCGCGCCTCGCTCCTTCCCGGCCAGGCCGGGGGGGTGGGCGGGGTCGATCGGCGCAGGCGCAGTGCTGTGGTGCGCCGGAGGGGAACCCCCCTGCGCGGGGGCGGATGCGGCACGCTTAGGCCTGTCGCGCTGCGTCGTTTTCCGACTCCTCTGTTGTGTTCCGGCGGCGCAGGGCCTGATGAGCCAGGTGGGTCCCCGCCAGCCCACGGGGCCCTTCCGAGTGGGCGGCGAATGGCTTCTTCGTGTGCCCCCAGGAGGGGCCCTGCCGCCGCTGCCGGGCTCCCTGTGCTGCTGGGCTGAGGCCGGACCGACCGGCGACCGCCAGGGTCTGAGCGAAGAAGCCCCAGGCCTGGAGACCTGTCATCCCCACGCAGTGCTTTGGGAAGAGCCCCCACACAAACACCCCTCCTGCCCCACTGCATCACCAGAGGGTTGCTAGAAAAAGGCAGCATTGCAGGTTAACTTCAGCTCCCAGCTCGTACATGGAGCAGCATCAGTGCAGCTGTAGAGATGTAATAATACAGGCCATCAGTAAAGCTGTAAGCTTATCTTAGTGAAGCCATTCCTACCAATCATTGCTTTTGTGAGTTTTGGGCTATATTCATGCTGCGTTGTCAGGACGCCTGGGTGAATCAGACCGCAGCAAGTGCACATGTGGATGTTGCTGTCAGAATTGTTGCTTTTTATTTCCCAGAGGAGCATCAATTTGTTAAAACCATGTACGAGTGTGTATTTGTATCCCAGAATACCTGCTTGCTTTATCAAGGAGTGCCCTGGCCCATATCACAGAATCCCAGAATCACTAGGTTGAAAAAGACCTTTAAGATTATCAAGTCCAACTGTACCTGTCCTCTACTAAACCATATTGCTGAGCACCTCATCTACTTGTCTTCTAAATACATCCAGGGATGGTGACTCAACCACCTCCCTGGGCAGCCTGTTCCGCATCCCGACAACTCTTTCAGTGAAGAATTTTTTCCTAATGTCCAATCTGAACCTGCCCTGGCACAGTTTAATGCCATTTCCCCTCCTCCTATCAGTCTGTCGCTTGGCTGAAGAGACCATCACCCACCTCTACAACTTCCTTTCAGATAATTATAGGCAGTGATAAGGTCTCCCCTCAGCCTCCTTTTTTCCAGATGTAACGTTGTAAATCTGTATTTCTCACTTTATTGGCATTTTGACATTACAGTTAGCCGTGCAATGACAGGCTTTAGTGCGGAGAGCGTAGCCAAAATCCACTTTCAGCAAAGTATTTCTGTAGTTAATTGATTTCAGGAAAAAAAAAATTAAACTATTGAATTAAATAATTCTATAAGCGTGTAATGCCCCCTGAGGATTTTTAGCTGCCTGTGGAACAGCTTCCCTAAAATAAATTATTTGCTGGTTCTCTGAAGAATGGAAACCGCCAGCGAAGACCACTGGGGGGAGCAAATGACGTGTGCGATGCAGCCTCTGCGGGAGCTTGAGAGACCTCTCTTCATAGGCAGGACAGGAAACGCTTAAGCATCTAAAATATAAGAACGAATTTGGTGCCTAAATAAAGATTAATCTAAAGCTATACGTCATTCATAATCCATCCTTGCCATTTTCTTGCGGGTTTTACCTTTTTGGTGTCGTTCTCCTAGCTAAGCCCATTGTCCCTGCAGTCAATTCCCCTTTTCTTTACTATCTTTTGCTTTCAATTGCCAGCTTCAACTGTGGTGGCTTCTGCTCCAGCAGCCTCACAGAAAATCCAGTGAGGTCCAACCTGGGATGCCAAGGGAACGGGATTGCTGTGAGATGGCAAGAAATTAATCTGGCAGCAGGATAACTGAGGGACAGTATTGGGAAGCTGGGAATCTCATGCTGCCAGGTAGGAGAGGACTGGGAGGAAAGGGTACCTAAAATTTGCATGGGAATCTGTTCTGCAGTGCTTGAACTGAGCAGTGTAATTAGACGTAAGTTATAGCTCTGTCTTTTCAACCGGTTGTATCTAAGGCTGTATGTTTGTCTATAAACTTGGCCTACACATACATCTTGCACTATAACAGTCGTGTTCTTTAGAAGCAGGATTTTTCTTTTTACCTAAATAATTATATCTTCAATAGCACAACTGTATGCAATCACAGGGTATCTTACTTTAATCTGCTAGAGAAAGAAAGAAAGAATATCAACATAAATGCTTCTGTATATTGGTTTTACTTTTTCAGCAGCAAGCTAAAGTCTCAGTTGGGTAATATGTCACTGTTTTACATTAAGGCAAATTAATTTATATACAGCCAGGTGCAGCCAGCGGATTTCACGTTTGTGAAAATTTACACTGAGGTGCTGTGCGATGTAGTGCCCTTCACGTTGGTTTGTGTGCAGTTGTAAGACAAATGGGTACAGGGAAAAAATAAAGAAAAATATTTATGAAAACGTACATTTATAATGTTGGTTTTTTAATATGTGGAATGCTGAGCTGATTTATTAGGCATTGAGGCCTACACAGACATCTTACATAGTCAAGGCCTCTGTGTGTTAGATTCATTAATCTTTAGGGCAAGGAAGAAGCAAAGGTGTGTGACTACCTAGGCATGAATGGTAAAATGACAAAATGTTAATCTGGAGTCTGTTCTCAGGGGTATAAAATGAGCCTTAAAATTCTACAAAACTGAATATATCGTAGTTAACCTGAAAGACCACCAATTGGCTTTTACTATTTAATTGTGTTCCGTTAAACCTCTAATTATCGTCCTCTGGCACTTAATCGTATCACATTGTCCGCTTATTTCTAGGAAGTGTGTGAACCATTAATACTTTTTAAAATAAAGTCTGAAGAAATAAAACATTTCAGGCTGCCCAGGGAGGTGTGTAATATCCTTCTCTGGAGATACTCAAGACCCGTCTGGATGCCTACGTGTGCCACCTGTCCTAGGGAACCTGCTTTGGTGTGATGATTTCTGGAAGTCCCTTCCAACCCCTACAATTCTGTGAATCTGTGAAAACATGCTGTTTAACCCACTAATATTTAGAAAAGGCAAGGAAAATAACATGCATTTACTGCCAAACAAATTATTTCAGGGAGCAAATCTACATAACCTAAGGTACCAAATACAAAGGTTTTAACTGAAATGTTACTACCCAGGGAGTGTTGGCTACCCAGGGAGGATGTGGAGTCTCCATCTCTGGAGACATTCAAGACCTGTCTGGACACCTATCTGTGCAATATGAGCTAGGGAGCTGCTTTGGCAGGGGGATTGGACCCGATGATCTCTCGAGGTCCCTTCCAACCTCTATGGTTCTATGATACTGTTAAAATAGATGAGAGAAAACCCAGCCAGTCAGGGTAGGAGGTGGAACATTCAGAGCAGTATTTGTGCAGCATTTGGTATCTGGTGTTCTGCCTAAGAAATGGTTTTACAGAACAGGCAGATTTGTCTCTTCTTCGTGTCCAATTTTGTTTCATGATGAGGCAATCTGAAACTCCCTGGCTGTGGAGTTTTTCTCTAGAAATCAAAGTATTTGAGATTTCTTTTAGTCGATTGAAACACTGTATTTTTTTACCTATAAGTACACTAATGCAGGTCTTCCATTCCTCTTTAGACTGTAAGAGATATTTAGAGGAAAAGTAGATCTTTCCCTGGGTTTTAATCGCTTAAAAGCTACCAATAACCTGCAGCCCAAGGTAGCCTCTACATCTTAGTTTGAAAGCACTTCGTTTAAAGGATTACTTCTTTTAAAGTGACAACATTTGCAGAAATTAATCATGTCTTTAGTCTGTATTAATAGTTTTCTTCCTGAGTGTCCCCAGAATGTCAGGTAATTATGTGGCTAATCCACTGTCTTCACTTACTTGTTTTAGATTCAAATCCAAATTAGGTAGCACAAAAAAATTGACCAGGAACATAAATACATAAAAGATGAAAATCTGCTCTTTGCACAGGAGAGTTTTATCCTCTGGGCATTTCTAGGAAATACTTTAGCTGCTATCCAGGTGTCAGATCAGAATTTATTATTCTACCTGCAGAAACCGTTACCAGTGATGAAATAGTGTGTATCACCATGGGTCTTTTATGATCAGGGTTACTGGTCTCCTATTTCAAAGTGCTACAGTTCAACAAAAAGATTTTAAAATCTGAATGCTTTCAAATACACCACAACTGTATTTACGCTTTAAACAAACCTTTATTTTGTAAAGCTTAAAAACTTCGTGTATTTGCAAAACCATAAATGTTCATGTATTTGTTACGGGCTACTTACACATATACTCACACTGAATCAGCTTTATATTAAAATCTGGACAAGGACAAATATCTTCTCCTTTGATAATTTGGACCTTCTAAACCTAGACTCGACTCCAGAATAAGATTTCACTTCTATCATACCCATATTTAAAACCTGAAGTTTATTTCAGACATGTCACTGTCTCTTTCAAATAGCAATTTCATTCCCAATGAGCTTCTTAACACGGAGACATTTTGATTCCCAAACTTTGGAAACAGAAGATCTGGGTCATTACAGTGTTCATTCTACTGCACAGTAAACTGAAATGTGGCACATGCCAAACTTTATTCACCTCAGCTGTATTACTTTGGAAGCTCGAATTCTCCTTGACTCACTGTAAAATGGTCTACAGACACGCTGTTGGCGTACGTTGCCTGGCGTAAGGAAAAAACACCCACTCAAACACCTGGGTGTACCAGCCGAAGTATAAACTATACCAACAAAGTGACTTTCGCAAGGATAAGCAACATGTATTTTCATTATTCAGTAGAGCTGTATTAGCAAACACTTTACAATGCAGAGCAGCTCCAAGAAAGCTTATACAGGTCCCAGAATATTCTGCCTCTCTACAATGTCAGCACTTGCTGCAGAACTCACGTCTAGAAGGAAGCGGCTCTCGTTGGCAAGCAAACTAAACCGTGCAGACCCAGTTGGCTACATAGCAGAGCATTTTTATGGCTTCAAAGATGAACTGGCCTCCTCATCTCCATGGGACACGGAGTTCATGCACCCTTTCTGGTGCCCCACAGAACATCTCCTGCAAGCAACTCTCTTTTCCTTTTTGAAAAGTAGTTTCTCACAGTGGCTTCTTACATTTAAAAAATCTATAGCATTTTAAATATGTGCCAGTGATTTAGATTAAAAAGCATTCATTAGGAAATGTATATATAAAAAAAGAGACCCTGCCTAGGTTGTATCCGGCTTTATATATATAATGAATTCATTCAAAAATCTTTAGAAGTATAGCTGCCACAGATCTCTCTGGATACCATTTCAAAAGCTACAGCCACCAGTGTAAAACGCGCCCTTCAGTGTATGGCAGAGTGCTTGGCATCTCATTGATACGGTCCTGCTCGGCCTGGACTAAATGTTCTGATCGTACCAGTCCAACCTCTCTGCCAGTGCAGTCCAAGCACAAGGTTAGAAACCATCAAGTCATCAAGAGTGATAGATTCCCCTCTCTTCTCTCAACGCCCAAATCGGTTTTACCGTGTTTGTCACTGTGACACCGCAGCGAAACACTGGTCAGAAAGAGTCCCTTCCCAAGGCATAACAATCTGTCTCTACAGACAAATGTAGCTTAAGAAATTCAAGCTAAAATCCAAACACTTGATTACATTTGCATAGTTGTGAAAATTTATTAGTTACAGTGTAATGAAAATCAACTTTTTTGGTACAGGCAGAAGTAAAAACATACATTATCTATTAAAAAAAATAAATCACAGCTTTAAAAACTGGCTTACATTGCTTAAAATGAGTAAATCTGGTTGTTTTTCAAGGCATTGGACTTTAATACTTAAATTTATGCCAAACCATCACACAGTGCAAGAAATATTATGCAATAGTACAAATTCCATACAGCAGTCTTCAGAGTATTTAGTCTCAGGATGGCAAAAAACCCCATGCTGAACATTTTTCCATTTACACGCAAAACATCGCTGGAGTTAAATTTCTCTTCCTTTACATACTCTGCATTACAAAAATATCAAACTGCGAATTTGACAGTGTATCCTACAAATAGATGCGCCGTGGACAACGGGAATAGCAACTCTTGGGATGGTTACTTTACAAAGAGTATTATAAAAAATAAATTATATGGCAAGTATCCAACAGAACCAAGCACGTGCCTTAGGCTTTGCAAATAAAAGTCAAATTCAGCTGGCAAGACAGACTGCTTCTCTCTCTTTCTCTCTCTCTCTCTCTCTGACTAGGTACTCTCCAAATACCGTCAAGGCCCTTCATACTTAATGCTCTACCCAGAAAAAAAAATAGTGATATAATATCTGATGGAAGCAAGAAATACTTCCACGAACAATCAGTAGCACAAGTGACCCTGGTGTTGATGGTAGAGAGCTTCTGCAGTGATCCGTCCAACTGGTAAGGAGGGTAGTGCACACAGGGAGCGGGAAGTGGGGGCGGTAACTCATCTAGAGTTCATGCGTAACTGGTGGATGACGACACTCTCTAAAAGAAAAGATAGCAGAACATTGGGGTTTGTGAAACTGCAATTACATGGCATGTTACTTTAAGGAAGAACAATTACATTGGCAGTGCAAAGCAGTTTTCTTCTAGAAATGGCTAGCAGGCTTAGTCTCATGTCACTGGTTGATGAAAGTTGTCCTGGCTAATGCTGCAAAGGGAAATTAAATTAGCACTAGTGTAGGGCTTGGAGGCCCTTGGCTTCCACTTCAACGTCAAGACCATCATTTGGTCATCCACAGGGAAAATATAAGATAGCACTACGGATTAAACCACAGTTCCAGTCCAACACTGAAAGACTTGGAGTTGGTTCTCTTTGTCTCCTGTCTGAGCAAATCCATCATAAAACCACTGGTAATGGGGGTGAGGAAGAGGTATGATGTCAGTTCTCATTTTTAATTTAAAATTAGTTTAGAAACCCACGCTGGTTTTATTCAGCAAGTCTGCTTGAACTTTGTTACTGACTTTAATGGGGATAAGTCTCAGCCACAGCATGCAAAACTTAAACGTTGGTACTGTCTTTGAAAAGCTGGGCTTAACTTTGCCTTGTGTGTAACCTAGGAGATCCCTCATCCTCTGTGGAAATACTAATGACCTGGTCTTCTATTCTTCTCTTTATATACACTGCTCTGGCAGGCAATGTTTTAAATGTAGGAATCAATGACGCTTCTCTCTGAGAAGGTGCATACCATATCATGCATTCCACATAACTGTACCAATGCGAGCTAGAAACAGACAATAACACATTTTCAGAAATACCAGTTTTCTTAATTTTTTTTTTTTCTTTCTTACGATTCCTTCCTCTCTTAATACTCTGGGTTTTTCAAATTTACCTGACCCAAGCAATGACACTAATCATCCAAGTACTCCCTTTTACATTTGTGTTGACTTCTGCCTTTGCCTGCTTCCCAACTACAAGATATTTGATTAATTTACATTATAAAAGGAAAGAAAATCAGTCTTCCCGGTACTCTTAATGCCAGGACTTTGACGCTAGATGGCAGATTCCAGCGATGTTTTTCATGTGTGGTGAATCAGAAGAACAGGGCTAAGGCAAACTTCAAGAACATATGCTAAGGCAAATGAAATAACAGAATTTCCCCCCAAAAAGTATTTCTTTTCCATGTAATTTATTATTGATGATTTTTTCAACAAGATGTGTATACCCATTCTCTTAAATTATAAGCAATGAATGCAAAAGACCAGAAACTACAGTATTTACCTTACAACCCAGGGCTGTTCTAGAACTTCAAACTCTTGAGGAATATGATGTAAAAAGCTGCATTTACTTAATACAGGACTATAACCCCTGATGAAATCTCCCATTTACTTCCCAATGGAAGTCACACAAACTCTATACAAAGCATTTGTTTTTCTTGATATTCACTGCACATACTATATATTAATGTGGACTATAGATAGAAAATTTTAAAAACTAGTGTGTAGCAGAAAAGTGTTCCTTGTAAGGGTTCAATTGCTGAACGAACAGCAAAGTTATGGTAGGTTTCTGAATCAGTGTTCCTCCTACAGACCAAATACAGCAATTATGCAGAGAAGAGATGGAGAAAGAATTTAAAAAATCAGTTTCCACTTCTAGTAGTTGTTCATTTCTCACACACGTGTGTCTGTGTGCTCTTAGTTTTAGTATTTAAAATGCTGAGATAGGTAAATAAATATGTGTGTTTCCACACACATGCCCACTGTAGTTACTGAAAGAGGTGTCCAAACAGTTATTAAACCAAAATTATAGTTGGATAGATTTTGAGTTCTGTAGGCCTGACCTCCACAGGAACATGACTGTGTCTGTAGGAGATGATTACATACATTTTTCTGAGGCTATAGATGTGACTATTTCAAGCTACTATGAGTTCACCTGATCAAAACTATTTTAATGACCAGAAAAGGAAACGAAGTTAATGTAAAACTGCCAATCCTGCTTTCAGTCCAACTGATAGAAATCAGAACTTCTCTGGGAAACATCATTAGCAGGAGGCCTGTCAAAAATACCAGTTCATATAATGAAGCACATCAACTGACATTTTAACATATGAAGTTTAATACCTTCTTACAATATATACAAATGGCTCCAGATAATACAAAAATGTATATATCACAGACAATGCACAAGAGAGAAGAATCATACGTTGGTATTTATATGTTCAAAATCCTGTTGAAGAGCTTTAAAAGTGAGGAACTGTTCATACCTGAGTGATTTGTACCTGACTTTCAGAGCTGATAGCTCTGTATCTGAGAGTGGTTAACCCTGACCACATCTTCTAAAAAGCCAGGTAAGAGCAGTGTGCAGGTAGTAAGAAAGACTCAAAGTGAAGTTCTCATCTATACTGAGAAACCTTGCATACGGTTTTGCCTGAGCACGCAAAATTAAGGGAGAGGGGGTAACTCACACTGACGTAGGGGAGAAAAACATTCCCCTCAATGAAAACAAGTTTGAAAGATGAGCTCACAGAAACTCCTGCCAGCAAACTACGGGTTTCAAACCGACTCAATGAAATTGGCCACTGACGTGTGATGGGAACATTTAATTGGTCTGAAAACTGCCCTCACTCTTACAGCTTATGCCAGATACCCGAAACCCAGCAGCTTGCTCCCAGTAGCGAGTACCAGAAACTCCAGTAGCTTGCTGTCTTTAAAGACATGCTTTTCCACTTCTGGCCAGAATCACTGAAAATTCATGTGTATATTGGGCACATTTTAGAATATGTGTAGCATATTTCAGGCAGTTAACGTATGACTTGGCATCCAGTTGGTATCAATCAACATATTAACGTGACTTTAGAGATTACTCACATGATGCTAATTACTGTGTGCTCTAAGTGGTCTGAGGTTTCAGTATGGTAACAGGTATATTCTGTGGGCATATTCAGAAGAGTCACAGTGTTCTTTGTTGAAAAATCACTCTTAATGGGTGTCACGAAGGTGGGCAAAATAAATCAAACTCTTTCTCTTCTGTTATTTACTTCGCATGATTGCGAGAGAAATACCCCAGGCATCAGGGCTGAAGTTCTGTGCTCCCTCATTTTCAGTCATGCTAGCTCAAATGTATGGCTCTGCTAATGACTACATGAGCAATACTTGTATGTAGCAGTAATTCAGGTGATGGGATCTAATCTAGAGAACACAGTGGAAAACTTACTAGGAACTAGATTTAGAATCACAGAGATCATCTGAAGAGCAGATGGGTGCACCTTCTGAATCCATGGGTGCTGCTCATGAATGGATTGGCATCTTCCCTGCTCTTCTGCCTCTCCACATTAACTGCTGTCCCAAGCTGTATGTTCCCACTGCTGGGCTTGACTTACCACAAGTGCTTACATGGCTACACAGTCAACCAGAACAGGACATCCCTCTAGTGGACACTGAAAATTGCAAAGATCAGTTCTCAGCCAGCTTGGTTCCTGATGAAGCACTGTAACTAGCATTATTACTGTGAGTTGAGTATATCTTGCTACTGAAACCGTTCCACCTCATTAAAACACAAAACAAAAAAAAATCAAAACAAAAAATCAATACAGAGAAAAAAGGTAAGAAGGAGAAAGCATGAGGATGAGTCATTCTAGATGATCACCTAGGCAGTGGAAGGCTTTGTTTCTGCACTGTAATCTACTAATGTAGAACACACAAGAAGCCCTGTAAACAAAGCCCCTAGTATTTTCCTATGGACTGGCATCTCAAGAGTTTGATTCTTCAGTGCCTAGTAAAATCTGAGGTCTGAACAAAATTTGTCCTTGTGGTATTTCTGACATCACCTCTTGTGTTCATTCTTTCATGTATGAAGGTGACCTCATGCTACATTCCTCGTCACAGTGGGGCACTGCTAAGGTCTTGTTCCTCCTCTTCATTGAACTGGAAGAACTTCTTACTCTGGAAACCCCAGACTTGGCTGAAATTGTTTGATGTACTCAATGTTATTCATCAACGAAGCACAGACGGAGGGATGGATGGACACACACTTAATTTTATAAGCCTTCTTTTCACAAAAGGCCAGGTTCAAAAGCAGCCTTTGGAACAGGGATCAGAATCTGGGGTGAGTCCCTCCTCCCAGTTCAACATCCTGACCACTCAACCACTCTCTTGTTTCTGCTCAGTGAATGGCGCTTTTTCCCCCCCCGTCATCTTACCGTTCTACCTTTAATGAACAAGAATCTCAAGTCAATTAGAACAGATGTTAAAAACGATGTGTGCAATTACATACCTATTTTTATCTAACAGTTAAAGCAGTTGCCCAATTCCAACTCTTTGGGCTTC
This sequence comes from Gallinula chloropus, assembly GCF_964237585.1. NCBI lineage: Eukaryota > Metazoa > Chordata > Aves > Gruiformes > Rallidae > Gallinula > Gallinula chloropus. The sequence continues at coordinate 89,535,872 of NC_140087.1, read as the reverse complement.
TGCTATGGAGCAAAAGTCCCATTTTGTTATGCTACCCCTGGGAAAATTAACAGGATCCTTGGCCTGACCTGTCTGGGATTTCTCAAGCCAGTCTCACAAGATCCTACTGACTCTTCGAGAGCAATCGCTGGGCTGTGCCAGCAGTTCTGGTTCGGTTGTGCCAACTCGTGTGTCCTGGGTTTCACATACTGTAAGGCTGGCTTCTTTCTTCGGGTGAAACAGTTCCTTAGATGTTGAGCAAAACAAATTGTTCAACCACAGGCACGTGTAGATTATCGCCTCGAGTACAGCAACAGTTAACTAAGGAACCAAGTTTCTTTGAAACGAGGATCTGAAAAGGAAGGCTTAAGGCAGCTGTAGTTCATCACTGTATCAAGCCACATTAGCTTGGGGCTAATGTTCACAATATTATTTAAGTGACTGTCTTGACCTGAAGACTTGCCTCAGTGCCAGTGTTTAGAGTGACTATCCAGCAAAAAGCTCTTAATAATGTGTTTTCTTCAACCATCTGCTAAAAGTCTTATGTTGCAATAAGAACAGTAAGATCTCGGCAACAATTTATTGACAAATTGAGGCTTTTAAGTGACAGCAATTAGTTGAGATGATGTGATGTATTTCTGGCATAGTAACTCATGTTGCCTGCTAATTCCAGTTTCCAAGTTTTATCTGCAATACTGGCAGTTCAGCATTATGAAAAATGCTACTAATACAGATGGGATTTATGGATGCCATTAAAAACCAGAACCTTAAAATGAGCAGGTATGGCAGATGCTGTATGTATAAAAGTTGAAACCAGCTTCTTTTCTGACATGACAGCAGCTTTTCCACAACAGACAAAATGCCCTTCATGTGAATAATAAAACATCAACTTTACGCTGGGACAATGGCCATATCTTGATCTTAAATTGGAGAGCATCACAAAGTGCAGATTGAAGACTAAACATTGCTTGGACTGAAAATAATTTTCTTGACCTTCTGTGGCAGATTCTTCCATCAAATCTCTTCTCCCAGACAGAAAGCCATTTAATATTTCGCCCCCTGGTGCATTTTCTTTTCTGTGAATTGTATTTATTATTTATTGGTGGTCTTCCTGCCTTGCCGTCTGAAAGCCATTCCTAACCACCATGTCCTTTACAGCTTGCTGCAGTGGTTAAGGTATTCTACAAGCTTTAAAGCCCCCAATTATAAGTCTGCTTGGCTCCATTTCTTTGGATTGTGATTTTCTTCTGTGGAAATTGATCGTTTAATGGAAATGCCCTTTAATAACTTTACTGTTATTAAATAAACAATCGTGACAATCAGCATCCACACCATGTCACCATGTCCATGCTGGAACAGTTCCTTAAAACATGCTTAAAAATGCAAACATATAAATGAGGAAATCACAAAGAGGGAAGGAAAATTGACGAATCGCCATGGTACTGTGAGGCAGTCTGCATGTAAGACACAGTATTTCAAACAACAGAGAACTGAGAGTAACTTCCATTCCAAAGCCTATCTCTTTCACTGCTGTACCTGAGCTGTGCCTTTAGATAGCAATTTCTGCCAGCAGCAGTCCGTGTTTACTTCTCCTCTAAGACATAAGGATGCCCAGCAACTAAGGTTTAAATATAGTACAAGTCCATCCAACCAGGAAAACCTAAAACCTGGTGAAGTCAACATAGTGATTTACTTCATAGCCTTTAGCGGTCTTTGGAGTGGGCACAAATGGACTGTATCGATTTCAGGCAGATCAATGTTTCTCAAGCTTTTTTTAAGACTAAAACACCTTTTGTCTCCTTGCCTTTATCTGACCCGAGCTGGCAGTATCACAGTGTGTGTAAGGCACAGACCTGGCTCTAAGTCTACAGGTGTTAACTCCCTCCTGAAGAAATAAACTATTGCTGCTGCTGAACCCTCTGCAACTTCCTTACACCCTTGAATTCTGTAACCACAAGCAGCTCATCACTGAGAAATGCTGATGAGGATGGAAGGATCCTAGAGAGAAGGCTGGCCACAGGGCACTCATCCTTTCTCTCTTCCCCTCCTTCCTGCACCAGAGGTACTCATTTTTATTAAAACAGGACCTCCAGAGGGCTGTCTCCTGGCACTGTATCCCTAGGCAAGGTGGCATCTTGAAAGCTGTGACCACAGGCAGGCAGGAGAGTGCCCCATGCAGCAGTGAAGGTGGAAAGTGATGCATCAAGGTGGAAGACAATCTAGTAAAAGTGACCAAACTTCTTTTGATCTATTAAAAAGTGACCAAGTATATCATTAAGAAATCCTGGGCTAGATTAATAACCTGGCACAGTTGCCCCATTCTCTCTTCCTAGGCTGAAAATCTTCCTGGTATACAACTGCCTTGGAATGGCTTTTTATTATCATTTTTTTTCTTAAAACTTCAGTAAGAAAACAAAAGAATATTGTTACTTAAGTAGTCAGTGCACACACTTATTAGTTTGTTGTAAGTGACAGCTGCAGGACTCCATTAGTACAGGCAAACGTGAGGAGCTACACAGACAGGGGTCTGACTTCCATGGTAGCAGCAAAACCTGCAGAACATACCCCCTGAGCCACCGCCATCAGCCCTGACCCCCGCCCAGGGAGGCAGAGCTGCTGGCTGAAGATTTCTTCAGTTCTATTTTCATAGACTGAGTCTCGGCACGAGGCTCGAATTTTGTCACATTTCCTGCTCCTGGGGCTGCCACTACTGGCTTTCCTGCTTTCATACCTTTTGACACAGGAATGCGGGTGGGTGCAGGTCTCGGGGATGACCCATCCTGTCCTGTCTGCAAAAGAGAGACAGAAGTTGCATGAATGGACTTTTCCTTCTCGTATATTCTCATCTTACACTTTTCATTGTTTTTTTCACTTACCTCTCAAGCAACAAGGAGGTATACATATCTTTCCCTATGGGAAATACTTATATCCGTGACAATTCTGAGAGGAAAATGTGCTTTACCTTCTTCAGTAGACACAAATGTTAACAGTGACAACTTCACTGGCTCCGGGACTTTTTTTCTGCTCAGCTTATCAACAAAGACTTTGACCTCACAAAAGAGAACACTTTTCCTAAGATCCTGGGATCCCAGCTGGACCCATCAGCTAAATGATTGAATTCTGCAACTTATGACATGTGAGCAAAATGAAACCAAACTGCTGAAACAGACTGGATTAGGGGTTTGTGTCAACCACAACGTGTATTTGCTCATTTACTTAAAAAGGCTTTTTTAAAATGCCCCGTGAAGGATCATTTTTCCCTTTGGAAGGATTTCCAGCCAGTAGCATCAGAGCCTTCTGTCTGCATCCTGCATATTCAAAGGAAAACTATTCCTTAATCTTCTGAGAACAGTTCAAAACCCCATGTGTACACACATACACACACACACACACACAGAGATCGCAATTGTAAAACTTGAATGCTGTCTGCCTGGCAGGAAGGAAGCCATTTTCAATAACTAAAAGCAACATTTACAATAGCAGTCTAAGGGCTAATATGGAACTCACATGTAGATGTCAAAACAAGTTAGGCCCGTACAATTCTGTAGGGCAAAACATGCAAATGCATTCCATCAGCCTTGGAAAATATGTCAACATCCCAGGGAACCCAAATGACAAACATCTTGTACTCCCTGAAAGAGCTCCACAGTGTGTAAACATGAGGCAATCAAATGAAGTAGCTGGAATCTCAGGCATTTCTTCAGCTTTATTCACATGTAAATTATTAACTAAGGATTTGGGTGCTTTCAAGTTACTCATTTCAAGCCTAAATCACTCAAAAGCACTTTGAAAAGAGCTCTAACTTGCTTTAAATTTCTGAGTTGCTTTCCTCCAGGCATACTAACATGTTGGTTATAGGGAAGCTTATGCCAGCTTCACACGCAGCTGGGAAAGCATTTTGTGTTTGCTAAGTGCAATGTGGCACAAAGGTGGCTCTTCAGCAAGCAGTCCCCTTTGGCGAGAGTGACAGGGTAAGTGGGCTGAGGATGCTCTCCCCATACACATGTAGTGTCTGTGACAGGGAACCATCTCTTGTTGTCCATCTCTTGGTTATTTCTTCCAAGAGCCAAGCTTGACGCAATTCCCTCTGTTTGTCTGTCTGCTGGTTGATACAAGAATGCAGCTCCAACCAGAAACCAAGTCCTGGCATCCCGAGATGTGGCCACACGGGACACAGGCAGGGTGACGCTGGCTGGCTCTAAACAGGCAGTACGTGGTGGGTTAGAAAACACGTTACTGAGAGCGAGATAAATACACGCAGCCACTAAGCTGGCGAGGTTGATAGTGCTCACTACAGATGCTGAGGTTGCAGCAAGGTTGCTCAGTCCCATTAAAAGAATAAAAGCAGTTTAAACATACAGAAGGTTTAGCATGTTTTAGTGGTTTGTAACAGATCCTGCTTAGTGCATTTTACTCGCACACACACGCACACACACACACACAGTGCTTTCATTCACACATTTACTTTTGCAATGTTTTCATAACAAAGGTGCTTTTTCAGTACTTGTTCTTGATCAGATCAGGGACCAGCTTGTCCTGGACAGAAATAGTTCAGTTCAGTGGCTGACACGGGTATCTATCTAGTGCCATTCGAGATGCCCTGGGCTACTCAAGTTATCTGCACAGGACTGGTAGATAAGACATAGAACCTAAGGAGACCTGCAGCCCCTGATAAAGCAGCTGGAAGATAGGCAGGCTACTTGACAGCTCTTAAAATGACACTTAAGAAGTACATTTAGGCAACTGAATCCCAAAAGGCCAAGATTTGAGATCTAGGCATTACAGTCAGTGGAGCCCAGTGGAACTCAGCTCACGTGGAAGCTAGCAGCATCTCAGCTGAATCGCTCTCCAGAGCCAGCATAGAGGGCTCAGCATTGACAAGGGGGCTGATGACTAGGGACTGACTCACTTCCCTGCACAGAGGCATCTTGTGCCATCCATCAGCTAACGCTGCAGAGAGGTACAGGTCTCTGATACACTTATCAGCCTCACACACCGAAAGGCAAGCAGATAGCACCATGTATCTCTACATGGGCAAGTGAGCTGACCCCTGGATGGCTAGTAACTCTAATGGAATACATGGGACACCTACAGAGAGCTAAATTTAGATGCTGATCTCAAACTAAATGTTGTCCAAATGAAAGTAGCCTTATAGCTGCTTTAACGTGTGCCCAGTTAGCTCTGGCACCCGACAGCCTTTCAGCCGTGCCTCACTGCCTTGGTCACAGAGCAGTCTGCATGGTTGGTCCCGTGCCACCACGCTGGCTCTGCTGCAGCCAGGACTCCCTCTGCTCCCTGCAGATTTGCACGTCACTGGATTCACTGTGTACCCTGGCAGCATAAACAGCCAGGGCTGGATGCCAGTCTTGTGGGACATGGGGAGAACAGAGATGAAGCGATTATAAGACTGAAACCCATCCTGGTAGCCAAAAAGACCCCAAATTCACCAGCAGTCCCACAGCAAAATGTAAGGCCTAAATCAATAAGCAGGTTACAGGCACTACAGTTGTTGTTTGTTTATTTTCCCAAAGAGTATTTGTTTTTCTTCCATGGGAGTTTTAGTGTAGTTTTACTATATGAACCCCTCTGTGAACAAGGACTTGGGCTAATATGCTAAGACAAGACTAACAACCAGGCTACAGTTTCAGGCTCATTTTGGTCTGCACATCCTCTGGTCTCACAGTCTTGAATTTTTGGTTGTGCTGTGGTCCACCTGTAGTAGAAAAAATCATTTGCTAGGTCTGGTAAGGTAGTCCAGGTATTTTCCTCAGACTGAGTCTGTCTCTAATCAAGCTAAGGAGGACCAAAACACGGCTTAATTGATAACTACCCAAATCCACAGGTTATCATATGAAAGACAGGTATCAGCCAAGGGTTTGGTTGGGTTTTTTTCATCAAAGCAGCAATGGTTCTGACTTCAATGCTGAATTCAATCTAACTGGCCTACCAGCCTCATCACATTGGCACTGGGATATAGGATGTGCCAAAGCTTCTGCCGTGAAGATCACTGTGGGATTGGACCACACTGGGTGTCAGTGCTGGTGTGACAAGGACAGCTGCTTAGCTGGCCAGCCCTGAGCTTGTGCAGCAAGCAGAACACAGAGGGCCTCCAAAATACTTGTGTCCAGCAAGTTCAGGTGCCAGTGGAGACACAGTCACTGACCAGTGCCTTTTTCCCTTGATCGTTTTGGTTAAGTGCTCAAAAACTTCCCAAATTCTCCTCCAGGTGCTTGTGCCTTTCTTTGGATTGAGGACTCATTTTACCTGAATAAAAACTGTTGCAGACTCAGAACGGACTTGAATCAGTGGAATATGAATCTCTAGCTACTCTAGAGCATCACAAAAAATCAACACAACCACAACATCCTTTAATCCACAGGATTCATGGGATCCAAAAATCACGACGATCCATCATGAAACCACAGTCTCCGGTTTTGGAAACACCACAGCTCAGGCTGAACCTTTAAAAGCCCTGAGTGTGCACTTCAAAATTACCTTCACTGGCAGTACTGAAGATAACTCCATAAATTCAAACTGGAATTTTTAAATGTGAAAACAGCAACTGCAGATTTGTTACAGCAACAGAAGATAACTAGGAACTTGAGGATTGTTTCCCCCTTTGTAGTTTGGCACTGCATTATTAGTACATTGTACACGGCATCTTGTATGAGGAGAGCAAAAAAGAATATTAAAACCAGTGAGCTAAGAAAGCAGTGTTGTCTTCTTTGATTTTATGAACTTAAATACTCACATTGTACCCACGTTGGTTTCTTCCAGGGTTACTGAGTAAATGATTACAACTTGGTGTTTTTCTGCTAGGGGTATTGAAATATGCTTGCTAAGTAGTCATTTGCAAAACAGATGGTGAATATGCAACTTCTATTTATTTTCATGGGGTTAGGGAGGATGAGGCACAAGTTCCCTGTTCATCTGATTTAGGGATCTTAAAAAAACAAAGGAAAGCACAAGATAAAGTAATATGTTTGAACTATTTTCCTTATATTCCAAATCAGGAAGGATGAAACAAAGAAAGCCACTTTCCGGCCACATGAAAACAACACAGAAAAGTTTCATCTGCCACGGTTCACTGCACCATCGCAGCAGAGACAGACATCTAGTGGAAAAGAATGAGGAACTGATTAAAAAAAAAAAGAAAAAAGAAAGTTTTCCAAGCTTCTGGGGAATGAAGGAGTTTGTAAATGAATTAATTCAAGACACTGAAACAAATTAACAGTTGCTTCTAGTACGTAGGAAAACACTGTACAGTAAAGGATCTACATACAGTACATATATGTGTGCAGGGGAGAGAGGGCATGCACGTGTGTGGTGGCCCCAAATAGATCCGTATGATGAATGCAAGTGTTCTTAAGTCAGGGGGCTTTGATGGGAATGGCAGCCTCTCTCCAAAAAAGTGTGGAAGTGTATCTTAAATACACTTTGACATTTCAGCTTGGAAAGAGATGCCTGAAGAGGCATGTTGTAGGGGTCCACAGGCTCCGAAGCAGCATGGACAAGCGAACAGGGGATGACTATTCAGCGTTTGTCAAGAGACAAGAAAGAGGCTGTAACCAATGAAGGTATTGCATAAAAGGTATCAAACAAAAGAGCATTCTTCCCAGAGCCCACAGCTGAATTCACTGCCCCCCTGATGTTGTGGAAACAACAGTCTAAATGAGTTCAAAAAGCAATTAGAAGAATAAATAGAAGAAAACTCCGTCACAGTCTATTAAAGACAAAGATGTTGCTACAGGCCCTGGTTCAGAAAGAAATACCCACCTATTGCCAAAAAACTGGGAACAGACGCTGAAGGAAACATTACTTCATGTTTACCCACTTAAAACAATCTTCCCCTAAGCATCTGCAACAGGCTGTGTCTAGCTAAATAGGCTTTTAGACTAATACGGTACTGCTAGTTTTACATTTTGGTTAAATTCTTCTTTTCCCAGGGTATTTCAAACTAAAACAGTGCAAAACCATGTCCCATAGTAAACCCAGGGGAAAAGAAGTGACCTATCAATTAATATTGTCCAATATGTTTAAAGACAGAGGTGAGAGACTGATCTAAGTACAAAAAAGAAGGAAAAAGCAGAAAAAATATGTTAGAAGAAGCACTACTGTAAGACAGCACTTGGAGAAGTGGGGAACTTCAGGGAAACAGAAACAGCTTTACTATTCACTGACTGAGAGAGGCTTGGAGCTGAAGCAACCGTACACTGTCGCCTATTTATTGCTTTGGCGTTCAGTACTCTCACAGAAATTAACTCAGTTATAACTACAGTGGGATTCTACCAAAGAAATACCTGCCTACATGGTCAGACTCCAAAGACCCTCAAGCTGGGCCAAAGATCATTAAGAGTATGAAATTGCACTCACCAAAAACAAGAATACAGTTTTCCGCTCTGTCAACTCTGTCATTCTTTCCCCACTGTGTTTCTCACTTGCAGTTTTATAGAGTCACCATTATGAACATAACTTTAAACAAACTCTCTGAGGACTTCCTTTGAAAGTTACTCCTTTGGGAGGTAATGCCAGAAGTATTAACACCATCCAATACCGGTACAAAAATACCCAAATCAGGCAAATTCTCATGACTGAAACAGATGTCAAGAGTTTCTCCTCACCCCACCCATTCTTTCTGGTGTCTCAAACCCCAACTCTAGCTTCCCTTCTCCCTCGTGTGAAGACTACACTATGAGACTATGCTGCTTACCACTGACTGTGTTCCTCGTGTGGAAGACGTTGTGACAGGCGTTATAGTGATAGTACTTGTCACCTTGCTTGCTGCAGGTCGCGAGGAGAGGTTGTTCCGGGGCGATCGAAGTACAGTACCAGTCACAACTTCTTTCTCTGCTGCTATATTCACCGGCCTGACTGTTATCACTGGACTTGCACCATCAGGTGCAGCACTGGGAGAGCGTTTAAACTGGGAACCTAAGTGGATGTGGATTTTGTTGTCTTCTGTTGTAATAATGTTGGCATTGGCATTGTACTTGCGGATGGGAGTCGGGACGGTTTGTTTCTCCGGCGTTACTTTGAAGACGGCCCTTCCCATGGTCATATCTTGTGACTGTGGAGAGACAGAGATTTCTGCCGGTGCTGCAGATGTTGATACGGTCATAATCTGGATGGGTGATGCAGGTCTGTCGGCAAAGGGTGCTCTCCCTCCCTCTGGGGACTTTTCCCTGGAGAATGTTGTTATCGTGACTGGAGACATAGAACGATCTGGGCCCATGGGACTTTCGCTCCTTTTCCCTTTTTGAGGCATAACATTTGGAGAGGGAATGATGGTTATTCGTGGCTTCTGATTTCCCAAAGTAGGAATGACAGTGGTACTCGAAAAAAACTCCTCTGAGGTTGGACTGGTTATCTCCAAAGTAGCTGTGCTGTTCTCATGGTCTGGTGTGACCCGAATATGAAGCGGTTGACCCTGCTTCGGTGAAAGGACAACCTCTCCAGGATGCGCTGGACTACTGTGCGTTCGGGCTCCTTTATCAGAAGTTGCCTGAGCCCCAGTTTCCCTCTTTCTCATCCATGGTATCCAAGATTTCCTCATTGCAAGTTCGTTCGCTGCTGGAGGATATCTCTCGAGCACTGAAGAACGCTCCATGGGCTTTTTCAGACCTACCTGTCGCAGATTGCTCATGATGTGATTCTCCTCCTGGAAGGATTTCCTTATAAACACTGCTGGAGTTTCTTCTTCTGCTGCTTCACTGCTTACGGCATCTGTTTGCACGCCAGTGGACGTGACAGGAACATCAACCATTCTTCGTCCATTCATGCTGGGCCTCAGAGCACGGCTGTAACGCTTAGAAAGCTCCAGCTCTCTGGTTAGGTGCAGAACTTCCTGCCCCATGCTCTTGTTTTTATTTTCTTCTTCCATAAACCTTTGCTGCAGAACGGAATAATCAACTTGCAGCTGAGAAAGCTGGTCTTCTTTGTTCATCAGCTCATGGATTTTTTCCTTAAGAGCTTGAACTTCTGCTTTCAAATCTCTGCTTTTGGCCTCTTCCAGACGAAACCTGTGTCTCAACTCTGCCTCCTGGCTCACTGCTTCACCTTTTTCTATTGCTTTCGTTTTGGCAATCTGGAGCTTCATCTCCTCCAGCTGTTGAGAAAGAAAGTTGGCTTTATCTTGCTCAGTCCTAAATTTTTGCTCTAGCTGATCATACTCATCTTCTGTCTTCATCAAGTCTCCTTCAACCACTTCCAATTGTTTGAGACGTTTTTTCAGTCTTTCAATTTCAACGGTAAGCTCTTTAATCTTGTTGTCCTCATGACAACCATGCTCTGGCCCTTTCCTGGCTCGGCCTCTATGAATTTCTCTTTCTACTTCCTCTATACCATCAATTCTTTTCTTCAACAGGTCAACTCTACAACTTAGTTCAGAGGACTTTTCTTCTTCACTTCTCAGTTTCCCAATTAACTCATCCCTTTCCTTTGTCAAAATAGACACTTTTTCCTCCATTTCAGATTTCAGTTTCAGAAATTTCTTACTTTCTTCTATCAGCTTCTCTGTTACATCCATAACTTTCCCTTGTTCAACTTTAAAATTCTTGTTTAGACCTTCAACCTTTTTTTCCTCCTGTTTTATTTTTTCCATCATGTTTTTTCTTTCATCAACCAACATTACAGTAAATGACTTCAGCTTTGTAAGGTCATCTTTTAAGTTTATTTCAGCCTTCTCCAACTTGCTTTCTGAAGCCTCAAGATCTTTTACTCGAGTCTTCACCACTTCCAACTCATTTATCAAATCCTTAGTCAAATTCTTTTCTTTCTCCAAGTTTAAGTGTAGCTGGGTGCATTCAGACTTACTTTTACTGAAAGCCTCTTCCAGTTTCTCTAGTTCTGACATTCTTTTCTGCAATTTTTCCACTTCAAGTCTCAACTCTTTGCAGTGGTGCTCTTCCTCCTGCAGTTTATTTTTCAGCTCTTTACACTGGGATTCAGTTTTTGTGATTTCTTCATCTTTCCCCTCCATTTCAAGCACACGTTTGCGGAGGTTTTCCACTTCTGCCATTAAGCTAGAGTTCCCACATTCCCCTTTTGCTATTTTATCTCTTAGTTCTTGAAGTTCTTCCTCGGCTTTTTGAAGATTTTTGTTAGTTTCTTCTAGCTCCTCTATTCTGCGAGTCAACCCCACTAGCTTAAGCCTTAGCTGTCGATTATGTGATTCTTGATTAGCCAGTTTAGCAGTCATCTCCTCATGTTCTTGAGAAAATGATGATGTTTTGTGTTCAAGTTCTGCCTCTAATTTCATCAGTTTTTGTCCATCTTCTTTTGTTTTTGCACTAATAATTTTAAGCTTTTCTTCCTCCTCCTTCAGTTTTTGGTTTAAGTCCTGTATTTTCTGGCTTTGTTGTCCAAGTTGTTCAATATGCATTTGTCTTTCATCCACCAGCATGAGTGCAAACGATTTGAGCTTGACTAGTTCGTCCCTTAGTTTATTGAGCCTTTTTGCATGTTCCTTCTCCTTCCGGGCTTGATAGACCTTCTCCTGCTCAAGAAGTTTCTTCAACCTGAAACAAGTTAGAAGAGATGCATTGAACTAAAATATGTATGTGTGTGTATGTTGGTGTATTTCTCCTTTTTAAAAGTCACCGTTATCTTTTTGTATTTTTTCATTAATAACCTAGGTAGCCTTTCAAGAAATAACTACCTACTACAGTCACATTCCCAAACCGAATATTATAAATTACAAAAGTTAACTGAAAATGACAGAAAATCATACAAATACATCAGGGTTTAATTCCTTTACATTTATTTCTCTGTTACAATGATGTTGCTAAAGCTATATAATATCCTAAAAGGACAGGTATATTTACTCACCAAACTTGTTTTACAAGTCTCCTTTTGTCTTGTATCCACAAAAATGTGTAAAATAAGGTAAAACGTGAAACCTAACTGCTCCATGCAGCCACACATAAATGGATCAATACTGGTTATAAATAAACCAGCAGGACAGAAGATTACATTAGCATACAAGTGATAACCATCTGGGCATCACAGGCATAAGAAATTAGCAGGAAGATAAATTTGCCAGCACACTGACTATTATGTTAGAAGGTTTGTTCTTCAGGCACGTTTCCATTTACAAAAGGAGATTTTGTGGACTGCATGGATCAGACTAAATCAAACCTTTGGCTACAACTAACCTCAGCTGGAAAATTATCTTCTTTATGTAGTCTGTAAAGCTGTTTCTTCAGAAAATATAAAAGCTCACGATAGGCAAATTAGGTGCATCCTCAGGAAGATAATAAAGACATAAATTTTCCAGACTTAACCCACACAATATTTCAGTGGAGAAATTACAAGCAATGTAAATATTTTATATCAGTGATTTATATCCAGGATACATTGACACCAGCACAGGAAGTGCCTGCACGTATTGTAAGCACAGATTTATGGGGATGATGATCCTCAACTGACAAAGAGGTACAGATAACACAGGGATACATCCCCTACTAATGTAACAGCCTTATTGTAAAAGCAGCAATATGACTTAGAAGACAGAGCTATGCGTGCTGAATATACTGTGAAATGAGACTCTTTTCAAACCACCATCAAAGTACCTGCAACTCCCATTTTCCCTATCAAGGGACATGTGATGACTCAAATCCACTTGCTTAGCTTACCCTATGTCTGAAGCTTTTTCAACTTCTTTGTGACAGAGACACATTGTGAAGTAATAATAACAGTGCAATTTACCACCCCTTAACTAACTTGCAATAACTGGAACTTAGCAAAGTCTTAGCAAAGATCGACTTTTATCAGTATTCTGATCTTAAATGCTGCAGATGGAGGTGGGTGACACACAGATACACATTCCTCTCTGCTGCCACAGCAATGAAGCGGTGCAAAGAGCTGCAGGCACAATGTCATACACAAAGGATATCTCTCAGAGCCCTCACCTGAACTCTAAACCCATAACAACAGCCATATTAACTTGGTCCCCCAGCAACTGTTAATGTTTCACTCCTTGTTCCTCGGGGACCAGAACGAACAGGAAATGGAAAGAAAAGCTAAAAGAAAAGAGTAGGAAGTCAGAAAGCAGAACACAGGATGCAGTAGGTAGGGAAGGAGAAGGCTGAAGAATGCATTTGAAAACAAGAGTCGGGTAGGATGTGGGAATAAGATAATAGTAGGAACCAGCGGGAGAGAGAAAAACAAACAAACCTTACAGCCAACCTTGCTGGGTCACAGATTATTCTCAAAAAAATCGCGTCAATTTTGGCAGTTCTTTGGAAAGGACTGAAAAGGCATGCTGGTGGATGCCTCATTATGGGTCAAGTTAGAATGTCAAAAGGTAAAAAAAGACTTGCTGCCACTCACAAAGCATGCACTTTTCACACTGGAGAAGGGACTTTATTAGCATGCAATATATTCTCTGGCTGCTCTATCATACCGCTTCATGCAAAAATTTTTGACAATAACTCTCCTTCATCTCCCCCAGGCTACATTTTTAAAGAAATAGTATGCATCCTTCCACAAAGTATTGTTTGCTGAGGCAGAACAGTGTACCCTAACCTTGTGGTGCTCTAAATGACCCATCTCCCAAAGCCACAAACTTATTTACGAGAATATGACATCAGAGAACATTTCCAGCTTCTCTTGCCCCATAGAAAATTTTAAGGTGACCCATACAAATGAAAAAAACAACCCCAGAAGACAGCATTTTGTTTTCCTTTTAACCATCTTGCCACTTGAAAGCCTATCTAGAGATGCTCATAAAATTGATTATGATTTTGAATTCCGGGGCTGTTCATAAAGGGCACACATGATTTCTACCCAGGAGTTCCTACAGAAATCCCTGGGATGAGGCTGAGCAACAGAAGAATGCACATCATCACTGTCACTGCCTTGCTGTACCAAGCAGGGGAGTTAGCTGCAGGGAATGACCGGCCTGGCCCCTCTGGGTAAAGGGAAAATAAAGTACTGCAACTGTGCCAGTACGTGGAGGTGCATTTGCTGAACAACGTAGGAAGCACCACGCCAGCATTTGATGCTACCTTAGCTTTGACACAGTGAAACTAAATTGCCTAAGATTTGACAAGTGAACTGTCACAAAGATACTTGACAATATTTCTATTTTCCACATCCAGGAAAACTGCTTCTAAAATTTGGTTCTGTGAGGGTCAGTGGGAAAGCAGCATCCTAAGCTGTGCATGTGGCAAAGCAATAAACATAATCTACACTTTTTCAGTGTTACTTCTAAATGCAAACATAAAGCTAAGTTTAAGCTTGCTTTTGCTTTTCCATCCTTGTACAACTCTTATACCTCAGTGGTTAAAGTGGAATTTCATCAGGACCGTGAGGTGATGTTGTCCCCTCTTGACTCTTATAACTGACTTGCTATCGGGCTTCTCATCTGACTGCTGCTGCAAATGTTTGCTAAGTACTGCAGACCTGTGCGGGCTCCAGTGGAGCACTAAAAGCACCTCAGAGACTCAGAGCACACACTTCTTCGGTGTGTTAACCACAGCAGCTGCAGTCTCAATTGTCAAAAGGTTTAAAGCACCTGTATTCAGAATCAAAAGGTAAAGGAAGGGGAAGAGGGCTTAGCTTTGATGATAAAATGTGGGGTTAGATGCAGCCAAAACGCTGACAAGCCAACAGTTTGGTACCCCCACTCCAGTCCTTGTATTTGCTGTCTCAGTTTGGGATTTTTGGAGTGTCTTTTAGGAGATGGACAGAAATATTTGGATAAAAACGGAAAATCTGCATTCATCAGCATGAGTCTTGGGAGCTCAGCACCCAGACTGCAGTGAGGAAGCAGTCAGATCTGCTCAGATTCCTTGTGGAGAGTGGTACTGTATCACCAGCTTGTCTGTGGAAAGTACTGCTGAGGTCTGTGCTGTACCTCTTTTCCTCACAGTTTACCACACGTATCACGTCAAAATATGCAGCCTTAGTCATTCCCTAAATAAGTGGTCTTCTACTGCCATGAGTGCCCTGGTAGTCTCTTTCCTCTTCTTTGCTATCTGTCCTCCCCATAGTATTTTAAGAATTGGTGCCCTACCATACCCAGTGGTCAAGACAATCACACTCTGCCTCTACAGTAAACAGGATAAGTAAAGTAGCAAACCCTTATGTATGAATATGCCCAAAGAGTTAACTGCTTCAGGTAGTTCTAGAGAGTGATAAGGTCTCCCCTCAGTCTCCTGATTGGACTCCTGTCCAGATTGGATATTAGAAAAAAATTTTAACTGAAAGAGTTGTCAGGGCCTGGAACAGGCTGCCCAGGGATGTGGTTGAGTCACCTTCCCTGGATGTGTTCAAAAAAAGGGTAGATGAAGTACTTAGGGATATGGTTTAGCTTAGGATGGGATTGGTTGGACTTGATGATCTCCTAAGGTCTTTTCCAGCCTTGTGATTCTGTGATTCCTTTTCTCTGGGCTAAACAACCCCAGCTCCCTCAGCCGCTCCTCCTAAGACTTGTCTTCTAAACCCTTCACCAGCCTGGCTGCCCTTCTCTGGACATGCTCCAGCACCTTGATGTTCTTCTTGTAGCGAGGGCCCCAAAACTGAACACAGCACTCTAGGTGTGGCCTCACCAGCACTTCGTGCAGGGGCACAATCACTTCCCTGGACCTGCTGGCCAAGCTGTTTCTGATACAGACCAGGATGCCAGTGGCCTTCTTGGCCACCTGGGCACACTGCTGGCTCACATTCATCCCGCTGTCAACCAACACCCCCAGGTCTTTTTCCTCTGGGCAGCCTTCCAGGCACTCTTCCCCAAGGCTGTGGGATTGCATGGGAATGCTGGGACTCACACGCAGGACCCGGCACTTGCTCCTTATTTCTTATTATAGTTGTATTCCTGTGCTTTCTCCTACCAGTCCTGACTGCCTTGCTCAGGGCTGGGGCTAATCAGCCGGGGTAAAACCACGACATCAGTCCTTCAGGTTCAGATGGCAAGTTTTCTTAAAGCACATCTGGCCAGTATCACAGTTTTTCCCCATCAGCTACCTACAGCCACCAGCAAGTCCTCTGGCCATGTCAGTGGACTTGTAAGGCACAGTTGTGGTTTACGGCATAGAAGCGATTTGGAAAACTGCACTTTTGGGAAGAGGTGTCTAACACAGGCAGGGCTCCAGTCTAGGTCCTGAAGTATGAGTGATGGAGGACACAGATGGCTGTACCTCCTCCTTCCAACGTGAAATGCAGAGTGGTTGAAGCAACTTCTCATTGGAGTCTGTGCTGGATTAACTGCCAGTTAGCCATCAGGGTCATGCAACATTCTCTTTAAGGCAGATCAATTAACTGAATCAATAAAGTGACAGACTTTGCTTAATAGCACACATTGTTTCTCCTGTTTTGTTGGTGCAGATGTCAAGTTCTGGCTCTGAGCTGCAAAGGAGGAACCCCACACTACCATTTTTCACAGCATCTCTTCACAGACCAAAGTGAGACTTCAACAGGAACTGTAACTTACAGCTGGAGACCAATGTTTTTGTGTTTTTGAAAGACATTACAGTAGTTTCATATCAGAAGAGGTCCAGTGGTCATTACTGGATTTTAGATGTGATTTATTTTATTTGTAAGTGGCAAAAGCAGTCGCTGCAGCAAAACCTTAGCAAGAACCATTAGTTCTTCCCTACATTTGCAAATGAAATTACAAATAGGGGTCAGTAGACATTTTCTTGCCTTCTGAAGGATGATAAACTTCATAACTATATTTAAAATACAATAAATGTAGCAAACTGGAAACTATAAGAACCGTGCTTAGCACTGATAGCTGATATGAGAAGCCATTCTCCAAACTGGCTTCCAATATTTTAAGAAAATACAAAGAAGTTTCAGTTATCAAGGGAAAGATGAGATGCTCAGTGATTTCCAAGACCTCACCTCTCCCCTCAAAAAAACATTCACTTCAGAATGTTTTAAGCAGAGCATGCAAAAGTGTAAAGACCCCTAGACATTTGTGGAAAATTACACCAGTGTTTCCACTGCCCTTCCCATCTGTCCTTCCACCAAGATGAGAAAACATGACAAATGCTCATGTGACCTTTCCCATCTGTAGCATAGAAATGGGCGCTCACCTATGTGAGGAAACCTGGGCAAGACAGTGGATAACCTGAAAGAACACAAGCTGCCCCTGCGGCTTGGATGTGAACATTTTGGCACTGTGTTTCAGTTGCATTGGCCTGGTTTAGCTACCAGCTTTGCAAACAGACAACGCCAAGCTTCCCAAGGTGTCTCCTGATGTTTAATGAAGGACTCAGAACGGGCTAATGCAGAGGGTAGTCTGGAGAGAGGTGGAGAGCTATTCCCCCTTCTAACAAGACAGGGGCAGCAGGAGGAACAGCAGATAGAAGGAAGAGGATGGGAAGGAGAGAAGCAGGTAAGGTCTCTTTTAACTGAGTCCATACATACAGCCTGGAGGTCCACAGAGCTCCTCATCACTGCTCTAGCACAAAGCCATCTCAGATGTGCCACTCCTGTAGTACCTGACTTTGCCATTTAGCTTACAAAAAGTTTGTTGTGGCAGGATGCAATGACTTCTGTATTTGCAGAGGACCAGTAAGTGGGGGTTAAGAGACGTAGGTTAACAAGGACTTGGTCCCATGGGGGCCAGCAGCATTTCTGCCACTCACACAGGAGCATCAGAAAAGCAAATGCATCCGCAAGCTTGTCTTTCCATTTCCACCCTAGAGTTTACTGCTCCATATGCAGCGTTAAGAGAGACTGGGCGACTTCCTACCGGTAGCTAGAAAGCTGCTGACCAATAAGCAATGCGAGAGGCTGCTCGCTGCAGCCCCGGGACAATGAAAACCAGCAAGAGGTAGTTTAACTTAATAAAGGAGTTCCCTCTTCATTTTTTCTTCCTGTTTAATGTACAACAGCTGATTCTGAAGACTATTTCTACAGCCACTGGGAAATCCTCCACGTGTCAGGACTGCTAGTGAGTGCTTCCGTGCTTGGGGCCAGGCTAAGATACCCAGAGGCTGAATGTCACTGATTCTGAGCACTTACAATTTCAGCTACAATCAAAGAGAGCCAAAAGTGGTCAGGCTCTCTAGGAAGCAAAAAAAAAAAAATAAGTATCAGGTGTCACACTCAAGTTGGGTAATTCAAAATTAGGCAACACTTTCAAATCATCAGCTTCAGTCCTTCCCTCATATCCATCTCAACTGAGAGAAGAAAAATGTAACTGAGATCAGATCTCATGGCAAGAGAGAGAATAAAGCACATATGTGTTACTTTCACTTTCCTATACATTAAGCTTTAAAGGCAAGGAACAGAGACAAATGTTGGAATGGCCTTACCACAGAACTTCCCAAACTGCTTTTCAGCTTATCACAGGGTCAACTCAGAAAACAAATAAAAACGTGTAAAAAAATGAATCAGTTCTAGTAACTCTGAAGACAGGGGCTTTTGTGGCTATCTAATATACTAAGCTGAAGTGTAAAAACCTGCATATTCTTTACCACTGAAATGAACTTTCGAGAAGCAAATTAATATTCTTGCTACATCATAATTGCACGACAATTCCTAAATTATACTAAAAGGAACAAACACTTTCCTTACTTAGGAGGGCATATTGCTCATTGTCTACAATCTCCAATCCCTCCGCCCCTTTTGTTTCTAACGCTGATTTTGTAAAAATTAAAATCCAGTTAGCTGTAGTAGTTCATTTGTGTTGAAACTGTCTCACTCCAACTGAGCAGCAAGGGCAGTACTTTGAACTAAGAACACTTTCTAGATTCAGCATCCCGCCACCTTTCCAGCACCTTGTAAATACACAAAAAGCACCAAAGATCTTTTAGAACAAAACACTACCCAAAACAGTTCAGGCTACGAAACAGGATAGGCACTTTCTTTCTTTTTAATTCCCCCAGCCCCCCAGTTAAAGATACCCACAACAGTTCCGCAGGTCACAGCACGGAAGGAGGATGCACAGAAAACATGCAAACAGCATCCGTGAGAAAAGGGAGCAGCGGCGCTCAGCTGAAGAGATGAAATTTGCCAAACCTGTCTCTCTCGGAGCTGTGGTTATCCTTCCCTGACCCCTCGATGAGCTGTCCGGGTGAGGAAACCCACACACACACACATCCTCACCAGGTGCACCTCCAGCCAAACAGCAAAATCGGCTCCGGGGTTTCAAAAAGCGATAAAACCCACCCGGCTCCCCCCTCGCTTAGGGCAGTTCTGCCTCGTCCAGCCCGGCTGGAGCTGGAGCCGCGGCGGCGGCGGGAGCGGGGCTGCCCCGGGCGCAGTGCGGGCATCCCGGGCCCCCACACCGGACGCACGCCCCTCTCCAGCCTCCCGCCGGCGCCTACGCCTATGCCCGGTACCTTCGCTCAGCCGCTGAAGCGCGCACGTACGAGCACAATTAGCACTGCTCAGATATAAAAATCAGGAAAAACTCAAGCCAAACCTCGGAATTATCTTACCTGGTAATTAGACTTTTTTTTTTTTCCCCCTCCCCCAAGTTACTAAAAAGTATAAAATAATTAAACCGGGAAATTCTACGCGACTCGCCCGGCGCCGGCTGAGCCCCTCGGCCGGGGAAAGGCGCCCTCCGGCCGCCGCCGTGTCCCCCGCGCACGGCAAGGTGACTGCTGCGCCCCGCCGCGGGGGCCGGGGCCGGGGCCGGGCGGGGGCCGGGGGGGCCGGGGCCGCGGCGGAGCATTGTGCGCGCCCTGCCAGGGCAGGGGGAAGGGGTGGAGCCGCCGCCGCGCCTCGGCGGGGCAGGAGGGGTGGAAAGGGTTGCGCTGGCTGGGTGGCTGGCTTGTGCCGCCGGGCACCCCTTCCCCCGAGCTTGTTGCTTGACAGCCCGCTCCGGGCTTGGGGTTTACAGGCTGGCGATTAAGAAATAAAGATTTGATCGCGGGGAACCCTTGTGAATTGCTTTCGCTTGCCAGGGCTGGGATGCACCGAAAAGCCATGCATCCCAGCCCGAGCCGCCAGTTCCTTCCTCTGGCGCAAGAAAAAGTTCCCGTTGCTTCTCTCTGGTCTTGCTGATGTTTGAAGTGGCAGTGCAACTGTTAGTAAGCAGTGGCCGAGCTTGAGATCAGTTGGTAAAGGCGTGAATACATGAAGAAAATCCCCTGTGGATTTAATATATATGCATATTTGGCTTGGAAAATTCGGGCGGAGGAGCCAGGCTAACCAAGAACCTGCATGAGGTCTGAAAAGCACCATTCTGCTAGCTCCCTGCACTAAAACAGAGTCCTGAATCAGCCCTTTCGTTCCCTAAGGGACATAAAAGAATTTGGGGGTTCTTTCTCTTTGTCCAAAGATTCCCTACACTGCCCACAGTCACCTTTTCAGTCTTAGTAATGGGAACCAGAAGCCACTCTTCCTTTTCCCTCGCCTTTCCCTCTTTCCTTCCCCTTTTCTTTCCTCTTCCCCTTCCCATTCACTTTCCTCTTAAGAAGTCTGGAAATATATAACATGAAATATCATTATCCACAAAAATGGATCAATGTGTGTTGTTTACATTTTAGAGAAACTATCTAATTCCGTGCTTTCTCATTATTTTTCCTTAGGACTCTTGCCTCACTCCATATCCAGGCTGGACGGCGCTCATTTGAAAAGCAGGTGCTTAATGATTGATTTTATGCTCTTTAATCAAGGCCCTGTTTACCACGTGCTCTTCAGGCTCTGCTGAGAACAGAATTGCTCATTTCTGGGTGTGAAAAAGAACTAGAGTCTAGGTTGGTCTCCTGCTCCAGGGTACGTAGGATGTGGTTTTCACAGCACTGCAAGGTGGGTGCTGGGTGTGCTCAGATCACAGCCCCCTTTGCCTCTAGCCCAGGAGTGGATGCTCCACATTCCCACACGTCAGAGCCCAAGTCTCCAACAAGCTCCCCAAAAGGAGAATCAGTCTTAAAGCCAAAAAAGCACGCTACTGATCTAAATTAGGTTCATGTGACTTAACTAGCACTGCGTAGGAAATCCGTCACACAAACGCAACAAGGGTAGAGTCATACTTTCCAAGGAAATATATACCAGCCTTAATCATTCTCTCCCTTTTTATATTCCCCTACCTCATTTACTAAATACTTTCCAAAAGATGAAGTTGTGGTCCTGCAGAGAAAGCATTGCCTCCTATGTGCAAAGCTGATCCATTTCAACATGTTTCTATTTTTCCAGGGCTTGAGGAAAGGTTTCTGTACAAAACTTGTGTTGGATTATGCAATTGCAAATGTTCACATGCAGTGATCAGACAAATATTCTTCTTAACCTACTTTCCATGTCCTTTGCAATCCTAATAACTGTTTCAGTAGAGCTACCTAGTCTTTAAAAAGAGGAAATTGCAATGACAAACACTAGACTAAATATCTGACATGTAATCTGAATGATGTGGCATTATCTTGGCACTTAGGGAGACCTTCACAACATAGAATGTATTGGGTTGGAAGGGACCTTTAAAGGTCAGATAGTCCAACCCCCCTGCAGTAAGCAGAGACATCTTTACTAGATCAGGTTGCTCAGAGTCCCATCAAGCCTGACTTTGAGTATCTCTAGGGGTGGGGAAGAAGGACAGAGAGCTACTGGAGGGATCTTCAAGATCCTTTAGATTGCATGCATAAAAGTCTGAACTCTTGTGTTAGCAAAATAATTGATGGCAATAGCACTTTGCAAGCAAGTTTCAAAACTGCCTGCTGACAGATGGCTTGGACTGAGGGCAGCATCTGAGAGCAAGGCTCCACCCCACTCATGCTGATGTCTCTGCAGGAGGATATCTGGTTGCATGTCCTGTCCCACCCAACTGTGGGACCTGAACTTGTTGAACAGCTCATACCAGTCCCGTTGCACCTACCATTCAGTCCCAGGGTCCTCCTCACCTCTGCATTCCATTTCTAACCCCCACATCTCCCAAGCCTTCCTAGATGTCCTCTCACATCTGCTCCATGATGCTGTGCTTGGCCCAGGCTGGAACTTCAAGCAACACATCTTCCCTCATCTGTGTTTTCATGGTTTCAGCTTAGAACAGAAATGTCAAGGACATGAGGAGGATCCTAATATTTATACTAGGAAAGCAGCTGTGAGTCCATAGCAGTCAGCTTTGTACAGATGTGAGATGTAGAAGGGAGGGCATCACTGAGGACCCAGGACAGAAGGGACCACCCGTATCAAGAAGTCTGACTACTCAGAATTGCAGCATCCATGAAACAGACTCCTGCCAAGACCACCAACTTCAAGGCATTACCTCTACTCATCACAAATTTAGCAGCAAAAAACCAGCAGACAGAGCAATAATCGTCATGAGAAGACCAGAGGGTGACAGAGGGCGTTGCCAGTGTCCCTGCCTGGCAAATGACGTGTTAAAGGGAATGCCCAGAGGATGCCTCAGAGCCTGCCCCAGTCTAAGCCACTGCGTCTCACACTGATACATCAGGAAACAGATGGTGTTCTCTGGCAGGTGCCACATCAAAAAAACACAGAATGGTTGATGTTGAAAACGATGTTGGATATATCTAGTCCAGACCTATGCAGGTCCAGTTAAACCAGGTTGCACAGGGCTTGCTCTACCCATGTCTCAGACACCTCCAAGGTTGGAGACATTGCAGCCTCTCTGGGAAACCTGTTCCAGGGCATGACCAGCCTCATCATGAAAAAAAATCTAGATTAGGTCAGATCACTTAAGACAGGGTGACATACATCACATACATGTGGTAGTCACCACCAGTGACCCCCAGAGGGAACTTATCTGAGACCACCTGCTCCCCCATCTTACTCTGCAACTTAGAAATAAATCCCAGGGAACGTGGTGGAGAGGCACTGAAGTTGTATGGATGTGAGGCAGCAGTCAACAGGATGCAAAACTTGGTAGTGAAAACACAGCATGGTAGTGGTGAGCCGACACAGACTGCACTAGCTAGGACATGTCTATGCTGCCACCAGACTTCATAATTAAAGTATTCTCCATCACCAGTCCAACTACTTCAGGTAGCCACTTCTAAGCAGTACCACAGCTATAGAGGACCTCATGTTGGATGTCACAGCTAAGGTCTAACAGGCCTCAGACTCTTAAAACTTTTATTGCATAAGAATCAAATTATGTGTGCTTATAAAACTATAAAGCTACTCTGTATGTTGTTATTTTTCAAGAATACCTTCACTTTTAAGTCACATTGTGCCAGTTGTGGCTGGAATAGAATTCATCACAGTAGCTGGTGCAGTGCTGCGTTTTGGATTCATGCTGAAAACAGTGTTGACAACACAGGGATGTTTGTGTTACACAGAGCCGAGGCCTTTGCTGCTTTTCACCCCACCCCACCAGTGAGGAGGCTGGGGGTGCACAAGGACTTGGGAGGGGACACAGCTGGGACAGTTGACCCCAACTGACCACAGGAAAATCCCATACCATATGACATCATGCTCATCATATAAAGCTGGGGGAAGAAGAAGAGAGGGGGGCATTTGGACTGATGGCATTTGTCTTCCCAAGTCACCATAACATGTGATGGACCCCTGCCATCCTGGGGATGGCTGAACACCTGCCTGCCTGTGGGGAGTGGGGAACAAATTCCTTGTTTTGCTTTGCCTCTGTGTGTGGCTTTTGCTTTACCTGTGAAACTGTCTTTACCTCAACCCACGAGTTTTCTCTCTTTTACTTTTCTGAATCCCTCCCCCATCCCGCTGTGGGGGGACTGAGTGAGCGACTGCATGGGGCTTAGTTGCTGGCTGGGGTTAAATCATGACACACATCAAAGATTGGGAAAATCTAACTTGCTGCCCAGAATTTCATGAATCTTCTTGTTTATGCTTTCATTGGGATGTAGTAGTCCAAGAAATGCATTCCTGAGTAAAGCAGCACTTGTAACATTGGGAGACCAGATAAGAAAAACAAGAAATTAAAGCAGGGGAGGGAATAGACAGGAATCCCAAATTTGAACTCACCTCTGTAAGTCAGAAATCTTACTGTGCATGTCACACAGTTGTCTGCTGTAGAAGGGAGTAGCTGGGAAGCAAAAGATGGAATTGGTTTAACTACTTAATGGTGTGCTAATAGACTACACAGTTCTTTGATATCTTGTGCTCTTTAAAAGTGTGCTTAAGTCTGCACAGCAATGGATTCCTCTGGTGGATCTTGTAACAAATGATTGCCTGATTATAAAATTCTCTGTAAACAGGGCTTTGTAACCTTTCCAACACACTGCCCTGTTCTCTGTTGACTCTTTATCTCGGTGCAGAAACATATGTAACATTTATAGCCAAGGCAGTGCCTGCAACTTTCCCCAAATTCTCTAACATGTTAGGAAAAGCCTAGGTTTTTCTGTATGTGCGACCCAAAACTTTCCCTAAATTTGTGTTTACTTACATATGTGAAAAAGTACACCAAGTAGCTCGGCAGGCTTTTTTTGTTTGATTGGTTTTTTTGTTCATAAAACCTTAAAAACAATCTTCCATTATTGGTTTGGAGTTCTTTCCTTCTTTTGATAAGTCAAGTTTACCTGTCCCCCACTTTCTACCTAGCCAGTTGTCTATTCTATATCAATGAGGTATCAAGTGGATATCAATGAATTCAGTGTCATCTTGGTACAACATGAAAAATCTGAATATTGAGGAAGAGGCTGATTTTAGTTTGCTGCTGAAGATACAGTGAAACAAGGTGCTCCGTTGGGCTTTTGGGGCACAAATAAATAATGAAGATAAATCAAATACATTTTTGAAACATGACTTTGTAGGAAAAGCCTGAGAAAAAAAAAAAACAACTTCAAGTTGAACTCTGTGCTGTTCTATCTCAGGCAATACATTTTATAAGGCGTGCGTCATGCACACTAAAAAACTTCATTTGGTGAGCTGTACTGACAACTGGCTTTGTTCACCTTTGTTCTTACTTAAAACAGGTTGTTCCATGCAGCTGTTAAAGAAAATGTGTGTGTGCACACACTCACACACATTCACACACTGGCTTTTTTATTATTCCCCAGATCTTTCTACGTTAGTCATGCGGCCTAGATTTAAAACTCTTTTTTTTTCTCTTTGCACCATGAAAATTGCCCTAAGTTAGGATCTGCTGCACTTTATGAGAGCATGATTCAAAAGTTTAAGGAAAACATTTCTGGCTTTGTTTTCCTTTTCCACTTCTTTTTTTTTTTTTAAATGTTTTTTTACTTTCTTAACACTTGTGTGTATCTTTGTGATATCTGGGAAGGCTCAGTATCTCCAGTGTTATAGGTCTGACTCGGATATTTCAATAAATAAATAGAACAAAACTGAGCAAAAATCGTAGGTTAATACAAAAATGCACAAGATGAAGTTTTATTGCTAGTTTCTTCTCTCCGTGAGGAACAAAGCCTGCACTGGTGGGACTGTCTCAAGAAAAGATGATTACAGTTGAAGTAGGCACCTGTCTACACAGCTAATTATACCAGGTCAAGGGAACTGTTTTATAGTGTGTTTTGATCTTTATTTTATAAATAAGTGAAGCCTTGAAATCATTGAATCATAAGCACCAATAGTGTCATATTAAGCAGGGTATGGCTCTTTGAACAAAGCATCTCCTGAGTTAGGGGCAGAGGTGTTCAGGACCTCTGAGAAGTGCTACATGAGGAGGTCACAGAATCACAGAGTCAGTTCGGTTGGAAAAGACTTTTAAGATCATTGAGTCCATCTGTAAACCTAGCTGTGCCAAGTCCAGCACTAAACCCTGTCCCTAAGCACGCACCTACAGACAACCCTCAGCTGTTCTTTGTGCTCAAGACCCTTCACCAGCTCTGTTGTCCTTCTCTAGACCCGCTCCAGCACCTCAATGTCCTTGTAGTGAGGGGCTCAAAACTGAACACAGTATGGTGCTGAACACAGTACTGGTGTGGCCTCGTCAGTGCTGAGTACAGGGGCATGATCACTCCCCTACTCCTGCTGGCCACAGTGTTTCCAATACAAGCCAGGATGCTGTTGGCCTTCTTGCCACCTGGGCACACTGCTGGTCAACCAACACCCCCAGGTCCTTTTCTGCCCAACAGCATCCCAGGCACTCCTCCCCACGCCTGTAGCACTGCATGGGGTTGCTGTGATCCAGGTGCAGGACCCAACACTTGGTCTTGTTGAACCTCATACAGTTGGCCTTATCTCATCTATCCAGCTTGTCCAGACAGTTCCTTGCTGCCCCCTGGGGACTTGCCATTTTAGAGCTGGCTGCTTCCACACATCCATGCTTTACAGCACCCCATTAATGCTGTTTTTCTCTGCTCTGGTCTCCAGCTTTGTTTTTCTAAATTGCTCACTTTTGATGTGCTAAGTGTTCATGTGGAAAAATGGTGTGGAGGAGTGACCTTGAGTCTTTAAAAGCAGGGGGAGCTGTAGCTGTTCTCAGCTTACCCGGAGAGAGAAACTTAGTCTTTTGGCAGTGCCTCAGCCTCTTCTCCTCAAGTTGGATCTGGGACATTAATTAACCCTGACTGATTGTGACCTGTGTGCTGCATTTGTTCTGTTGGCAGCTGACTCTCTGTTGTTGCCTTCTGCTGCCTCCCCCTCACCTGACTTCTCCAACTGTGGCTTTACAGAACAGAAATACTCGGTCTAGAGATAAGGGTCATGTTTTTAAGCATGAAAATAAGTAACTCACAAAGATCAGTGGTGAATATGGTTACTGGAAACTGAAAATCAAGGTAAAATTACTTTTTTCCCTAAAGTGTATCATGTGTTGGCCCAAGCAAGTTCTGGGAAGTCCCAGTGGCTATGCTGTCCTGCTTCACGCAACATCAGTATGCCGCTTTCTGCTTAAATTTTGATGCATTTTTCTGTACATACCTTCTGGTTGCAGCTCGGTATCTACCTCTTCAATCTTGATTTCTTCACCATCTTGCTTCCCTCTGTCATCCACCTGGCTCTACAGCACTCTACTTTTGCCAACAGCTAGTTCCCCTCACCACTCCCTCTCTTCTCCTTCATTTCCTAATTCATATTTATTTCCCATATTCTTTGTTTTATGACTGCCATCCCTTGCCCTAAACCTGCCTCTTTGCTATTCATTTTCCTTTACCTTCCAGTTCCATTGGTTCAGTTCTTGTCCCATTGTTCAAACTCCTGAAGACCTTTTTCTGGACTTTCTTATAATAATGTGTTTGATAGAGTGAGTAAAACAAGTAGGTAGGAAAACCAAGAGAAAACATGCATCAAAGAGTTGCTGCTTTGTTTTAGCATCAAGCAACCCAAGCGATGGTGTCTGGAGTCACCATAACAGGGCGTCAAAAATGGGAGAAATTCTTAAATATAAAGAGTGAAGAGCTTTAAAATCTGGTTTTAGGAAGAAATATCATTTGTATAATTCCATGCACGGGGCTAGTCAAGCATGGGAAAGTTCACACAGTTGTACAACAGGAATGCAGCTCGAGAGCAAGAGTCTGCTGAAGTGGAGTTGATATAAATACTCCATCTTCCCTCAATGCACTGTCTCAGATTTTCTTAGAAACACAGGCTATGTGTGCACTGGTTTATATATTATTTGGCCACCACAGTCACAGCTTGACATAAAGATAAAACAGAACCTATAAAAGCAGAAGAAGGTAAATAATCTCAGGAAGATTTCTTCTTGATTTTTAAACATAACTTCCTGTCAGCATCATATTCAGTGATTTAGCAAATAAGGAACCCTCAGTAAAATTTTCAAATGCTGTAAAAGTTCAGTTAGCAGCTGCTTTTATCAACTAAAGAGACACTAATAGATTTTAACATCAACACTGAGTAATCCTGGCTGTCACACCATATGCTAATATGCGGTGTCCCAACTGTCAGTATGAAAGGCTATGAAGGTACTTATGTTAACGTTCATGCCAGGACCCTCAGCTCTCACCCTGAACACACCCGTACGCCACATCCATCTCACAGCCCCACCTCTGCACCCTGTGGAAGTGTGGCATAACTACACAGCAGCCTTGCAATACCTGAAAGGTGCCTATAAGCAAGCTGGGGAAGAACTGTTCACAAGGGCCTGTAACAATCTGGGAAGATTTAGGTTGGATATTAGGAAAAAATTCCTAATATCCAGGACTGTATGCCAGCCAGAGATTTGTGAAATGAAAAAATGTTGAAAGCTATGCATCATTTTAGAACAAGTTAAGTCATCTAGGAAAAGGCTGACATTTAAATGATGAAAGAGAATACATCTATGCCTTTCCAATTCCTCTGAAAATAAACATTTTAAAGGTAACTGTACAGGAACTTTCATCCTGTGATATATATACTTGTCATCAAGAGATACGTTTTCACCTATGACATAATTGCTATCATCAGGAAATTGTTGCTGTCACTCTGTTGTAATTTAGCCTCAGTTTTTGCTCATTTCTTTATCTTTTCTCTTTAGGCCACTACGTAGTCAGCTACATTACTATTAATCGTTCCCTAACATAAACAACTGGATAACTGACCTATGTGAGTAACTGACTTTTCATATCCTGAGCCGAACAAAAAATTCAATAAGTAATTCTAAAATCATAAAAAAGCTTCATGTGGATTTCAGTGAAACATTTGTTCATCTTGAATAAGTCATCTTGAATAAGTGGCTACTACAGAGAGGACTGTATCTTGGTTCCATTCACCAAGGCAACAAGTGAAAAATCCTCAGTTTTAGGGAGATGGAGAGACCTGGCTCAATGAATTCCTGTGTTTGGGGGAACTTGAGTGCTGAGGTGCTGATCTACAAGAAGATTTTTCACCCCTTTGGTGAAAAGAACTCAAAAAATTGTAAAAGTGGAAGTTTTGCCTGGAAAGTGTGGAAATGGAAAACTGAAATGATGCAAATATAACGCTGATTATTGGTATGTTTCACTGCAGGAACGAGAAGGGATGCACAGCTTAGCACCCTTTTTGGGAAAGAAAATGGAAAAAGCATTACATCTGTTCAGGGTTAGGAAATCTTCTATGAAGGTTTACTGAGTCAGAATAAATCCCCAAATCAGATGACATCTTGAGGTTCCTCACACAACTTAGTGGAAGTTACATGACCGTGTAGCACAGGGCTTTAATTGAAACAGTGATATACTTCACTAATGTCTGTACATCTTTGCACAGGTAAACTTCTATTTAAACATAAAGTGAATATCCAATGTGTTCAGGCTTGAGTGCCTATTAGCACATGTTTATACTTGTAAATAAGTGACATCTATCTAAATTTTTTAGAAATTCAGTGAAACCTGGCACTTCCACTGAAACCTGTTTCTAATCTTTCTGAATGAGGAAGCAATTTTCCCAACATGACCCTGATTCAGTTCTTGTTTTCTCTGCTTAAAAACCTGACAACTTAAAAAGATGGCTTCAATAGAGCTGTGAACTGATATTTATTTCAGTAGTATAATAAGTCTGAAACATGCCAAAGGCCCCTTAAATGTTAAAATTGTTACCTATTGCACCCTGGACAGAGTTTGGGTTCGTGAGTAGATTCTGAATGAAGTAATTTTTTCCCCCCGTCTGACCCTGGAAGCATTTGAATTGATGATTTTAGCTAGCAAGCTTGCTGGGAATAATGAGCTACATATAGTTTTGTATAATAATTCTCTCTCAAGGGCTGTGAAGTTGATGCCTACTTAGGAATAATTTTGGAAGAATAGCTGAAACAACACATGATGCCATTTTATATAATCCCAAAAGTGACTGAAAGACTGGACAGTTTTGAGGACTATCCAAGTGTGAAGAGATGGATTTGGATTAGTCCCAACTCATGTCAAGCCTCACATTGTGTAAGACTCGCAATACTTTCATATTGTTTCTCCACAGACCGATGTGGCTGTTTGTTCTCTCGTTTTTAGATTACCTTTGAGGCCATTTTCTTGGAACTTGGGACCAGGTTCGTTAGTTAAAACATAAACTTTGCGCAATCGCTGCCTTGCAGTCAGCTAGAGCTGTGAAACAGGACCAGCAGAATGGATGAACTTCAGATTTACTTAACTGCGCAGAAATGGTGTTTGTCACTGCCAGATTTTTTTGTGTATTTCTTTTAATAGACTACCACAGAACTGGCGAGCTACGATCCTGTGAATTTATTGCGTCAACAGAAAAAAAACCAGTGTATCCAAACCATACAGATAGCACATCAGCCTGAAATAAAAGAATAAAAACTGTACTGTTGCCCTTGTCTTCTATGTTATAAAAGTTTAGAGATGCCCTTACTGAAAAGTAGACAGAGAGTGACTCAGTGCTCTACTATGGCCAGTAATGTGCAGTAAGATGAGTAACTACTGTCAGCAATGGTGAATTCCCACAGTCCCATTGGACTGGCTTTTCCTTTTTTTGTGTGTCACAGTTTGGAAACCAGGACACAGAAACAATCACCACATGAGAAAATAGTCAGAGTACAAATGTGGCTAAAAACGCTTGGAGGAATAAATAAAAAAAGGCAAAGATCTTTCTGTTAAGTAACCTAATTTCCAGATTTTAGAGGAATCACCAACAGATTACACAGTTACAGGCCAAAATCTGTGCTGTATGTTTGCACCATACACCTCGCACCAATATCCCTATATGGGGCTGTTCTTACTGCAGATTTTGGCCTTAAACTGGCAATTCACAGAGATTTATTAGCCCCAAACACTTCTTTAGGGGCATTGATCTCTAAACAAGTAATTGACTGATGGATACACACTGCCCCGCTGTCCTCCTGCCAGCTTCTCTGTTTTCCAGGCTCCATAAAAATCAAGCATAAATGCGAACTGGGAAGGTAACAGAGGCAGAATCTCCAAGCTATGTCAAACTCCAGCCGTTACAGTTCCTTGGGCCCATGAAATAAAGGGAAATAAAAAGCCAAGCACTTCCCAATGAAAGGCTTGGTGCTGCCGTCTCGTGGGAAAAGGGAGAAGGGGAACTTTGGTAATAAAAGCAGAAATGCAAAAAGGGGGGAAAAATATTTTAAAAACTTGTTAACATCAACACTCCCATTTTTGTTTTTAGACGTCTGTGTGCTTTATTGCTCACAGATCAGTTTCCTTTGCAGGTGATGTGGGCCCAGAATTACATCACCAGCAGAGCAGCCAAGAGCCTCTCGGTGCCAGGATGACCGAAGCTGAGAGGAATGTATTATCACAGACCTCTGAGGGACTTGCCAGTGCATTCCTTGCTGGGGGTGCTGTGATGGGGGAGACAGAGAGGAGACAATTTTACTCGAAGACTGAAAAGAAACTTTGTGGAGGAAAGATCTGGGGTCACAGTCCCGCTGTCTCCTCTAAGCAGATCTAATTATGGCCATGTACTTCAAAAAGAGTGTTTAACTAAAACCAGATTTAGCAGGGCACTGCTTAGGAAGTACAGACTGAATCCTCGGCTTTGCCTTTGAGGAAAATGCGAAATGCTTCAGTGCACTGGGAACACTGTTGCTGTGGTTGTAAAGAATAATTTGAAGCTGCAGCATGGAAGGCAAGGGCCAATTTAAAATCCTCATCACTTCATTGAAGTCTTACGGTAAAATGTGACTAAACGTAATATCGATGATTTCAGGCAGACGATACTTCAACTAGATTCTGGGTGTGTATTTCCTGACACGTTGTGTGGTGGGGTAACAGACTCTCGGCAGTCTTGGGGATGTGCTGGAAATGATCAAATTACTCACAAAGCAGTTGCACAGATCTCCCTTAAGGAGCTCCAACAAAGCCCTTCTGCCACATCACATCCTCTATTCTGCAAACCATGCCCTGTGCATATGAAAAAAACTCCCTCTTCCCCACACTTGAAGGCTTTCAGGCTATTTCTGCCATCCATCCTACAGAACTGGCTCAGTGGTCCTTACCACAAGCCTGCTTCTGAACTATTAAAATCAATGGGAGCTTTCCAGTGCTTTTAATAGCAGCAAAATGTGCTGTCAACAAATAGGATTAAAAGAAGAGTACAAGACAAATTTTTCAGAGATTAGCACCTCTAAAAATGCCAGGATTTTAAACCTCATCTCCTAGGTCAATGGAGAGCTCGAAGCAGCGCCGAGGTTATACAGACCTCTCCACTTTTCCAATAGAGAAGAAAAAGCCCCACTGATCAAATCAAACAGTTTATAATTTATCCTAAAGATGTCTTGCCCCCCACCTGCCTTGCCCCCACCACTTCCCTAAAAGGGGAAGGCAAAAGGGCTGAGATAGGCAGGCCGGAGAACAACCAAGTGCCACTTCATGTTAAGCCTGCTTTACACAAGAACTCTGTGGTAGGGAAGTACCAATAACACTCACTCCTCAAAGCATGACTGAAGATCGGGAGGGTGCTTTGTGCTGAGACAACTAATGTTGTCATTGTGGCTGCTGCTTCATGGTCTTCTGCTCTTCAGGTGTCTGCAACATCTCCAGTCAGACACTTCATCTCTACCTGCCAGACCAGACTCCTCACCCTATCGTCCACCAGCAAAGGTCTCTGAGGGGGTCTTGGTGCCTCCAGCTCTTCTCCATATATAAATAAGGAGAGGAGCTGGAGGCTTATATATATATATATATATATTTTTCATGCATATATATATATATATAAAAAATAAGGGCGCATATATATATGTATATTTAGGCCACATATATATATACACACACACATAGGCCCTATATATATATGTGTGTGTATATATATATATGTGTATATATATATAGGGCCTCCTTCTTCCTGGAGGAGGCTCCAGGAAGATGACTGCTTTTGCACTCCCAGGAGTAGGAGATGCACAAGGACTACTTGATTTTACAAGAACAGCAGCTAAGATAGTCAAGAATGGAAAAGGGAATTTTGGTGGAGTGGTAAAAATAGCAAATACTGTCCCCAACTTTCAAAACATTCCCATCTTTAGATAGGATTATAGCGTGCTACAGAGAAATTTGCAAAACACTTCAGTACCACCACATCTGTGGGAGCACCTTCCACTAAAAGTACCAGATTTCTTTCATCTCCATCTGGCAAATGGCTGTCACTACTCTTTTCCTCTAACATGCCAACCTTTTCCACAACCTTTCTGCAGCTTAGTTGCACTCGGTGTCGCGAAGCCAAGACCAACAGTCAGGGCCTCCAGCTCTCCCCAGTTACCCCTCCTAGCTGTCTACATTTTTAATGTCCCTGTGTACAATTTTGTCTTTTTTTAAACTTCTAAATGCATAATTATTCTTGACAAATCATGTTTTCCTGTTCCTTCCTTCCTGTGTGAGGCTGACCTAATAATTAGTCCCTCATAGGGACTGTTTGCTTTCCTATCATGTTGTTGTAGATGGATTAGAGATAATGTATGAAAGCACATGTAAAACAAATCTCCAAAGTAAATACATTAAGCGAGTGCTAGAAATACATTAGAACCGAAGCATATTTCTGCTCTTAAATAATTTCCCGTTTTATCTTGTTCAAACTTCCACAGGACAGCAGAAGCAGACATGGCCTCTAAAAGTTGGTGTGCACAACAGTGGCAAAATACTGCGAGGAGAGAAATGACTTAAATTGCTTAGATCCAGGACAGGAATTACTACTGCTCTTGTCATGCCAGACTGCTGTGAGATGGCCGTCCCACAGGACTGTTCTTCCTCCAGCTCACCCTGTCTCATTAAAATTATAGCCACAAGTGTAGCGGAGTGGCTGACGGGCAAAGTTCACATCCATGGTCCTTTTTCATGGAGACTTCATGTCTGCTCAGCTCTTAATAAAATAACCCTCAGGCCTCAAAGCACCATGGCAAAACAAATTATATATATAGTGGTACTTGTAAAACAAGAACGGCTGGGCAGGACCCTGAGAAGTGCCTTTGGGCAGGTCAGTTCTCTGTCCCAATATGCAAATTAAGTGAGTATGGGAGGGGTTTTGTATGTTTTAACCTTCTAAAACCTAAATTTTTCCATTACAGACTCTTTCTTTTTAACAGAAATCTATTGCTGATTGCCACTGTGGGGCTTCCTCAGGAAGTCATCCCATCACCTTCTCTTTCTCTGTGAATTCAGCCTTCAAACAATAATGCTGGAAGTTTTAAATACCTACAAACGTGTGGGTGCAACCTGTCTCATGTGCACTCAGCAAAGAAAGATGAAGTTTGAGATCATTTAAGACTATACATTAATGAGCTGTGTCCAGCCCATCTTGATTTTGCTAACCTGCTCTGCAAGTAGTTTGGGAGGAGGACCCTTGAGAGGGAGGGATGTGCACGCTTGGTTTTCTATGTTTAGCTACACTCCATGTTCTCTCTGGCTGGTCACCACTAAACTTGAAACTATAGAGCCTTAGACAAACAAAAGTGGATTAAATAGCAAACATCAGGTTTCTTGTATCACTCAACATAAATCAGAAGGGCTTCAGCGCTGCAATTCTTTCCCCACAGCCACCAGTTCAGAGGCACTGGTGACTACAGCTGGCAGATTTAGCTGCTCTTAAAGATCTGGTTTCAATAGAAATTCAAACTCAAATTCTCCTCTTTGTTTTTTTTTATTATTGTTTTTCCAAAAACTGTAGAATGTAGAAAAGAGCACGAAGAATATGAGAAAATGCCCACAGAGATGGGACCTAATATCTCATTGCTAGTAATATGAGACAGAAAGCTTTTTAATCAGTTCATCGAAGGAAATCAGTTCAAAACAGGTCATAATCTCAGGCTGTTTAGATTCATGAGTTGAGATGGAATAATAAGAAGGCAACAACTGTCAAAGTGAACATAAAATGTAAAGACAAACGTAAATGTTATTTTATACCACTTGTACTTTTGAAGCACTTTAGTTGCCTGCATGCCCACAGATACTCAGCACAGAGAAAAAATTGCATGTATGAGAATCAGATGTGAAATTGTTGCTTGCTTGGAAATGCAACAGGGTTTATAATTATATATATATTCTGGTTAGAGAATCAAACTGCTAAGATGCAGAAGCATTTTTGTCCTTTACAGTTTGCCAATCATGCAAAACCAGGAAATACGGTCACTGTAGCTCATGTGCCACCTACTCAAAGCTGGCTCTGAACTGAGCTCAGGAAATACACTAAACAATTTAGCTCCTGGCTTTTTGCAAATGTCTGCCACCAGACTGTGGTTTCCTCAAAAGCATTTCTTCTTTGAACTTGCCTTAAGTATTTTTCTCAGAGCTCTTACATTTTTTATGTTGTGGATTGATTTCAAGCAGTTTAGTATGTGCACAAAAATGTCACACTGAGAAACCGAGGCTGTTCCTGAGTGCTCAAGCTTCACCTAAGCTAGGTGCTCTTTCTTTTTTTAGACACTCGGAGAACAAATTACTCCCCAAAGGAGTACAGAGGACAAACACTTGAAGAAAAAAAACCCTGGAATGTATGAGCCTGTGAGATAAACACTGCAGATAGTCCATGGCAGGCTGGCCACATTTTATAAACCATGAAAGTGTTTTCTTCCAGGGGAACATAGATCTCCCCCAAGGCACATGTCTTCAGAAATACGAATAATATTGCAAATGGTTTGTGACTTTCCAAATCTACACACAAAGGGCCTGGCAAAGCCCCTACCACTTGTGTGCCAGTACCCCGACGCGTGTCGTGGTTTTCCTTACCCCGTCCTCCTGCTGTGACAACCAGTGGCCCGTCCTTCGCAAAACGTGGCACTTGGCTAAGCAAGCCAGCTCCAAACTCAGCCAACATAAATAACATCTCATCAAAAGCTACCAGGAGGTGACCCCAAACCGGGCATGAGTAATTCTAAACAAATCCATTTCTTAATTCAAGCGCACACTACAGAAACATTCAATGGAATTCCTCCAGCTCCGGACTCGCACCGTAAGGTACTTACTAACAACATGAGTGGACCAACGTTTACAAATAGTTTACATGTGAGTTTAGTGCCATTTAAACACAGAAAATGCCAGCTCACAACACCGCTGCACTGACAAGCACAGGGACGCTGGGGATACCCTTTGCACTCTCAGGTACTCACCTCTCCCGCTCCTGTTCCAAGAGGTTGGTAAAGTCATCACTCTTGTTCATGTAATCTGTATGTTTATGTTTCTCATTTTCTAGCTCATAAACTGTGCGGCGATGGCATTTCTCTGCCAACAGGAGCTGTTCCAGCATGCGCCGATACGTCTCTTTCTGCTTTTCTTCAAGTCTGTCCAGCTGGATTGTAGAAAGAGAGAATAGACTGTTTTAAATGCCTTCTTGCTTACTTCATGTGATTTATTAACCAACAATGTTGTGTTTGGTAAATGTGAGTCCCTTAATTTTATGTCTTGGGCTTTACATGAAGCAATGACAAGAAATAAGAGTAACTGTCCCGTAAAAGGAATGATTCCTTTGAACGGTGTGTTGGCAGTCAACATTTGCGTGGTTCTCAGATACACAAACTTCACTTAGCCTCAGCGTAACAAATAGTATTGCTGCAGTGCAGGATTTTGCACACTTTCCTAATTTCACCCCGAAAAAAGCTATAGCAAATGCCAGGGCAGGATACATGCCCTCAGACTCTGGGAGCCTGAGTTCACGCACCTCTATGGGTCTCGGCACCTGCATGTGGAGGCAAGGTGTGAGCTCAAGGCTGAAAGTTCATTTATGCACCTTCAGTGCACCGGCAGGACTGCTGAGATAAGAAGTCTAAACTATTTAGATTTAGCATAGATTCAGTTTTACATTACCAAATAAAATTCATTATAAGCCTTAGGATTTTTCCCTCAGCCTGTTTTTTGACAGAAATTTATTAGTCACAATTTACCTTTTTTGCCTTCTGGGCTTTTTTTTTTTTTATAGATATATATTATTAATTTAATATGCCATTTATTATTCAAACAAACACTAAGGCCAGGGAGGTGTGTCTGGAAAGTTGCCAGGGCACTCTGAAGCCACTGCAGTTATTCATGTCGCTCCTTCCACTGTTTCTTGGCAGCAGATGACAAACTCCATCCTGCTCCCTGCTGAAGCTGCCCGGAGGCCTGGCACTTCTCTTCTTGCCTGTCCGTGTCACGAGGGCTGGCAGAGCTTGCTCTGCCCAACCCTAACCCTTACTCTGCGGGAACTGCATCTTCCTTGGCCCCAGTGGCACCAGGCAGCTGCTTTTTCACAGGGTGCCTCAGCAAACAGGGACATAAGAGAGGAGGAGGACCATGCCGATTTGATCTCCTGAAGTTGACCATGGCAGTCAAAATAAAACAGTTATTGCATTTGATAAGGGAGACAGGTTGGGTTCATCCTTTGAGAGTAAATCTTTTGCCTTTAGGAAATTCTGTCAGCATCCTATTTTAGCTCCAACATAACCCCTGTGAACCTATGCATGACAAAAGTCATTCGGGTCCCCATCGAATTATCAGCTTATTCAGACAAAATCCCTGCTAAATTATTTTATTCAACATTATTTCCTGCATGCTCCCACATGCTAATGTTTGCTTTCCTTATTCGGTATTCTCATGGTATAGCCCAGGCCAATAACTAGGCCAACTATCGTCCTAACAATTCTAGAAGACTCTTCAATGACAATACACAGTATAAAGATATCTTGTGGTGGACACAATTCCTGGTGAAAAAGAATGAAATGTTCTAACAGGAGGAACTATGAAGATTTGGACAGACACTGTGGTATATTATATTGTACGTTGTTACATGCCCTTTCTCTGTGCCCGGGACTGTTATGAAACTATAAACATGAGCAGTGGATGCTTATTTTGGCATTCACACTGGCCTCAGACACTCACAGGTCTATTCTACATTCATTTATTGCTTAGATTTTAAAGCAAGGGATCAAGTCCTGTAGGTCTCCTTTAGGGGCTGAACTGATCTTGCAAGCCTAGAGCTTAAGTGACTTAAAACTGTTACAGATTTATGACGACATAAAGGTGAACCTTTGAAGGTCTTCTTTTCCTATCTACCCACATGACAGGGGTCTAGTATGCCAAGAAAATCAAAGAAGGCTTAACAGTGCTTTGAGCAGTACATGTTGCAACCTATAATCAAAAGGAATTTAAATGCCAGAAATGTAACACCCAAATACTTTGTCCTCTCTTAACATCGCCAACCCTAAGTGGCATGCAAGTTCATTATTGTTTGGGTTCAAACCCAGTGACTTTGCATGCAATTTATTTTGCAGTTGAGTGAACAAGAATACTCAATTTTTCTTCAAAGTCTTGCCATTTCTACAAATGCTGTGTTAGGATTCCCCCTGCACAGACATAATGATATAAATCAAGAAGTTATTACCTCTGAAATTGGTTTCTCATAGACATCTTCCCCTATAGACTTTTCTTGGGCAAGGATGGCATCCCTGTGTAGCACTCGGAGCACGTTCTGTGGAGCTGCGGATCCATAATGAGCTTCTAAAACTTCAGGTTTGGTTTTCTCTGTCTTCAGCATGTGGATCACATCCTCTCTTGCCTGCAACATTGCAAATCACTACCATAAGCCAACCTAATAACCAACAGGGAAAACAGGGAAAATACAACATTTCATATGTACGAACTGCATACACAGAAATAAAATAAATTAGAAGATGGCCAGGCTGCCAACGCAAATATAAAATCCTTGGAAAATATCAGATTAAACACGATCTCTGCAATCCGAATGTTGTCCTTGTAGGCATTAATTAGTCTGTCCCTGCCTGCCCTTATATTTGAATGCTATGAATTTTTATCTGACTTGAAACGATAGCCAGGGAACATCATTACTCTTCATATACTTCATCTTATTCACTGCCCATGCTGTTCTCTGATGGGGGTAAGGAGATAAGTAGAACAAACAGCACAAATGGGCTGAATTAGTATTTCTCAGACAGCCACGAATCGAGTTATTTCCTACTCATTCCCCACCTGACTTTGTGAATAAATATTCTCTCAAAGTAAATTTTAAAATAAAATTTTATAACTTTTGATTGTTTAAACAAAACCCTAGAAACATCACAGACCCCTGCTAAGTGACATAACCAGCAGCAGACCCAAAGAGGCTGGGCAAACCCTCCAAGCAGCAGAGAAGGGCTGCTGATGCCTGAGCTGGGAGTGTAGACAGGAGCAGTGGTGCTGCTGTTTCTGAGAGAGCATGGGTCCCAGCTCCTGCTCCCTGCCCTGGGTGGGAGCCCCCCATTTCAGGCAGCACAAGCAGCTGGGCATGATGAAACTGCCCTGCGAGGCCACCTGGCTATGAATAAGGGGCATTTTAGGGCTATGCTGTGGACAAACACTTAATCCTGAGCTCTGTTTCTAATGATATTTGCCAACATCTGTTAAGCCATCTGTAAACTGGGGGCAGAGCACTTGCTTGTCCTTCAAGACAGCTTTATAATGCCCTGATCCAGGGAGGGGCTGTAAGAGATACAAGCTTTTGGTGGGCACAGGGGATCTCCAAGATTTCCCTGGGGAACAACTCTCTCACAAATCCGAAGGGATTGGGGGCAGAAAAGTACAGGCACCAAACTTTCTTGCCTGCCTTTCTGACACTCAACCCGCTTGAGCTTGGGAAGCTAAGGAAAAGTTCGGATATTTTAGGAAAAATCCGTTACAAATCCTAACCCTATGTAAGCAATGAGTGTTGAGAATTTATGAACTGACTGATACATCATGCTTTTCCACAGTGTTCATAATGGCACATTGTGTTATCCCTGTAGCAAATCTTAAATCTTTACCCAGTACCACAAAGGCATTGCAGCTCTATAAAACCACCTGCTTTTAAAACGGGCAAGGAAATATTTTCAGGAAATGGCAAAGACCCTTCATTTTATTTTATTTTTAAATAAAATAGAATAACATTAAACAAAAAAACAACTTGAGGCAAAGTTGAGACTCATCGAATCATAGAATCACAGAATAGTTTGTGTTGGAAGGAACCTTAAAGATCAACTAGTTCCAACCCTCTTTCAATGGGGAAGGACACCCTCCACTAGAGCAGGTTGCCCAAAGCCCCATCCAACCTGGCCTTCAACACTGCCAGGGAGGGGGCAGCCACAGCTTCTCTGGGCAGCCTGTGGCAGTGCCTCACCACCCTCACAGTAAGGAATTTCTTCCTTATATCTAATCGAAATCTACCCTCTTTCAGTCTTAAACTATTAACCCTTGTCCTATCACTACATGCCCTAGTAAACAGTTCCTCTCCAGCTTCCTTGTAGGCCCCTGTTGTAGTTTTGCATAGCTGGGTTCTGGTGGAGGCGGAGGGCTT
The DNA here is from genome assembly GCF_964237585.1 of Gallinula chloropus. Taxonomy (NCBI): domain Eukaryota; kingdom Metazoa; phylum Chordata; class Aves; order Gruiformes; family Rallidae; genus Gallinula; species Gallinula chloropus. The sequence goes on along the minus strand of NC_140087.1, from coordinate 89,495,936 downwards.
ATCTCGACTCCTAAGCCTCTCAATATATATTTTCTTCCCTGTCCAGCTGAAAAGGGGAGTGACAGAGCAACTTTGGTGGGCAACTGTCCCTCAGCCAGGGTCAAACCACCACAGCCCCCTTTACATACTGTAAGGTTGTCCTTGGAGCCTTTTCTCCTCCAGGCTGAACAAGCCAAACTTTCTCAGCCAATTTTCATATGAGAGGTGCTCCAGCCCTCTCATTATCTTTGTGGCCCTCCTCTGGACTCACTCTAACAGCTCCATGTATTCTTATGGTGGGTGCCCCAGAAATTAACACAGTATTTCAGACAGTTTACTCCATTCACAAGAATGAAGTAAACCTGCTCGTCATGTTTCTCTTTATGCAGTCCAGGATATGGTTGACTTTCTGGGCTGCAAGCATATGTTGCTGGCTCATGTTGAGCTTCTCATCAGCCAACACCTCTAAGTCTTTCTCCTCAGGGCCGCTCTCAATACATTCTCTGCCCAGCCTGTATTTATGCTTGGGATTGCTGTGTCCCATGTGCAGGACCTTGCACTTGGCCTTGTTGAACTTCATGTGGTTCACACGGGCCTGTCAAGGTTGCTCTGGTTGGCATCCCTTCCCTCCGGTGTGTTGACTGCACCACACAGCTTGGTGTTGTCAGCAGAGTTGCTGACAGTGCACTTGATCCCATTGTCCATGTTGCCGACAAAGATGTTAAACAGTGCTGGTCCCCATACCGACCCCTGAGGAATGCTACTCATCACTGGTCTCCATTAACCCAATTATAAACAAAGAACTGTAGGGACTTAGTCTGTACAACACTTTCTAACCTTAAATAAAAGCTTTTGCACAGGCCTGCAAGATACGAAATACAGACTGGAATGGTATTGATGTTGTTTCAGCATGAGCATGGGAAAGGTGCATCACTCATGGACGTCAAAACTACAAGTAAATTACGTGGGCTAGTCCCAAAGAGTGCTAAAAGAGCATGTACACTTCCCTACATCATGTTCTGGGAATATGCCACTCTCAGTACAGGAAACATGTTCTTTTAGGAAAGTTTTAGACAGGTTTAAGAATATATAGGGATTTTTATATCCCTGTAAAAGTAACAGTTAACTTAGTGTCTTTGTTACTATGAGGTCAATGCTTCTAAATTGAAGAAAAAGCTTTAAAAAGTCTAACAGGATAGCAAAGGAGTTTGGGAGTGTTTATAAATACCCAGATTTTATGACCTGTTCCCTTAGCCCCTTTTAAGATGGGACAGTTTTGGGGCCATATCTGTGTCCTCTTCCAGTGAACAAATTCAGTGCCCCACTGTGTGCCTTGTTTTGACAGCACTGTGTGAAGAAAGCACCAAAAACAGGGACATAAGGAGACAGCCCCCTTCTCCCCTACGCACCAAGGGCCACAACCAAGCATGCTGAAACCTCAATTCGCTTTGGTCCTGAGCAGAGAAAGCTTCAGGCCCCACACACCCCATTCCTCAGGGACAAGCACACCTTGGACCCTATGCTATTCAGGAGGGGAAGAGGATGAGTTCACTCTCTCCTTTTAAAGCTTTTGGGCGCTAAACAGCATAGCGAAGACATTGACAGGGCTGAACAGAGCAAACAGAGACAAATCAGGCTCAGTGATATAACACTATGACTTGGGAGAGTAAAGAGCTGGACTCCAGTCCCTGTAATGGTTATTTAATACTGTAATAGTTGGTAGAGAGACTGAACGATACTCTTCCTAACAATTGCCTCAGCCCCCATTCATGCTTGCTTTCCCATGCCCCTTGCATGCTTTCCTTCTAGCCTTGGTTGTCTTTAATCATTGGAGCCACTTTAGCAGCGGGGAATGAGTCCCTGAAACAGCTTATAACTTGCCAGCTAAGAAAGAGTTTCTGGAAGTTGCAGGTTTGGGCCCCTTGAGAGCCAGAGGGAGCCAAGCAAGGGGAGTTGGTGATGCTGAATGGAGGAACCGGCACCCCAAGTAGGAAAGAAAGTGTCCAAGCTCAGTTGAGAGCTTTGAAGGAAACCCTTGTTCATTGCTTCATGGCAGGGACATGCTTAACTCCAGGGCAGGGCTGTAAGCTCTGAAAAGCCCTCACTGCAGCCCAAGGGAAGGGTACCCAGTACAAGAACAGGCTGGGGAGCACCATCTCCAGGGCACAGACAGCTCCCTGCTGACATACCCCTTCTTGGGCATCCCATGCTCTTCAGGCACTCACAATCTGGACTGCATTAGCATGGCAAGGTGCCTTCTGCCTTTTCTGGGCTTGGCCATTGCTCCTATCTCTTCAAGGGTATTGGCTAATTCACCAAGTACTCTGTTTCCATGGACTTGCGATAACAGTTTGTGAAAAGCAAACCAACAAACAGACAATCAGGTTGCTAGGAAGCGTTGGACCAAAAAAGGGGGCCTCGTGCTAATAATAAACCAGAGAGAAATTTGCTTTTATTTGGTCAGCAACAAGCCCCAGCAAAGGAAGATTTCGAAGTGCAGCTACCCTAGGTCAGAGAAAGGCCTGGGCAACATCCTGACTTCCCAGCAGCCTCAGGATTTGCAAACTCCAGTTAGTGTCTCTGAAACTCCTCAGGATATTACAAAGGGAAGGAGCTGAAACAGCAAGCCTGTGTAACTCATGATTTTGTGTTTCCTCCATATGACTACGTTTCCACTGAAACTAGGAAAGCTCACATAGAGATGTTCTCCTTCAATGTATGGTGAACAACTATTACTGTATTAAACTCCGGGATGCAGAAAAACAAGAAAACAAGACAGATTCACCATGTAGAGAAACAGACTACTCTGACACATGTACCTGGAAAGAGGTGCAAGAGGCTCAAAGTCGGGTTTCCTAGCTAAGAAAAAGGAACTATACTGGCATGCTGTTGCGACTGTTGGACATCTACCATAGGTGCCTCTCTTGTCTCAAAGCACAATGCATAGATCATGAGCTAGGAGACAAACACAAGGAAGAGATCTCACATTGGAAGTAAACTTGTATATAAATTCCAGAGGAGAGTTTTTAGCTGTTTTGGTAGAAGGAACATGATGTTTGGCACAGGAAAGCCATCTCTCAAGTCCTTTATTTGTTTTGTTTTGTTGGTGCTTTGATGAGAGAGAGTATTCAGGCATGAGAAGACCACATGTTGCAACAGCTTGTAACACAATGAAACTTATTTGCGTAAGTCTGGAAGATGCAATTCATCAGAAAAGCTCATCAAAGTCAAGATACAGAATTTAGAAAATACATATATTTACTTTTATTGGTTTTTTTTCATTACTTAAATTGTCCTACAAGAAGCTATCCAAGCTATCTATACTGTTCAGATTGCAGGTTCTTAAAATATATAGACTTTTCTGTTCTTACTGTAAAAAATTTCTTTCTTAGATCAAGATGAAATCTCTCTTGGTGCAACCTGTACCCATTGCTCTTGCCTTCTCCATGTGGCTTCTTGTGAAGACAGAGCCTCAGTCTTCTTTATAGCTGCCACTTAAGTGCTAGAATAATGTGATGAGAACCTCCCTGAACCACCTTCTCCAGGAAGACTTTTGTCACAGGGCAGGTTCTTCAGTCCTTTTATTATCTTCACAGCCTTCCTTAGGACCTTCACCAGCTCATCTGAATCCTTGTTGAACTGTGGGGACGAGAACTGGACACTGTACTCAGTTAACTCCTTCAGCTGTCCATGCTGATAGAGGAACTGCAAAGTTGAACTGCACCTAAACCTTGGCTTATGCTTCCTGGAGGTGCCAAAATATAAAGGCTGATGAACTCAGGTCTTGAGGGCATCCATGCAGGGGCTGAAGTGCCATGGAGCACTGCTGTCCCACACACCTTTGCCCGCTCTCCTTTCCCTACTCTTTGCTACCCACTGATGAGTGCACTTAAGACGTGGTGTCTGTGTTTCCACCTGGGAAATATGGGACAGTGCTACCCTCCCCTCAGGAGTACACACTAGCTGCCCAGTTGGAAGGATGAGACATGAAGCCACTCTTTGCAGGGCTACCCTGAAATACTCACTTTTTGGCAGAATAAAAAAGAAAGGCTTTCTTTAGCTCACTGCATGCCTAGTAAAATATTTAAATGATATAGAAAGGATGTAAAGAGGTCCCTGCATAAAATTGAAACCATTTAGGAAACAATAGCCTGACTCTGCTGCTTGTAAAAGGGGAGCAGCAGCCTAGCAACCAAATTCTTGGTCAATGGAAAGACTGTTACACAAGCCCGGCGTTCGGAGGTGCTTCCTCCTCGTGCCCTGCCCTGCCGATTTACTACAGCCGTCTCTCCCCATTCCCACAGTCTTTGGCCTCTCCTGTGAGACTGCTAACAAAACTCAGCACCCACTAAACGGGGGGATTTTTGCCACAGGCCATTTGTCACCTGGGAAATGGGACTGAACTGATCAAACTCGTTTCATATAAAGCATCTAGTAAATTGGAAAAAAATTTCAGTTGTATTCAAGATAGGCTGAATGGAGTCAAAGTAATCACTGTCAAATTGGAAAAGTCCAATTCAAGAGCTTTTGCCAGTAAATTTCCTAAACTCTTGTCCTTAATTTTGCTTGTGAGCAGCCTTCCTCCAATTTCACACTGTGCCCCTCTCTAAATCAGTTACCGGTAACTATTTACTTCATAGCTCCATGTTTGGAACCATCTGAAATACATCTAACTACTTCAGAGCAATCTAAATGCTTCAATAACATGATGATAATCCCCTCAATTTATTGAAAGAAGTTTGGAAAATTTGGGAGCAGGAGTAGTATTTACAGGGAACCCACTTTTGTAATATATGGAAGATCTAATATTTCCAGTTCTTGACTATTTATTTTCTAATTATCATTACACTTTGCTTTGCCATCACAAGTGAAAGCACCAATGCAGGTTTAATGTTTATGAAGTCTTATTTTTCTTGCTAGTGATTAACAGCAAGAAATAACTATGCTCAAGCCACAGACAGGAACCTTTACTTCTACTTGCGGTGTTGTTACTTGTATTTCACACAGTTCAGGTTATTTATAGCACAACAGCTGCTCTGTGCTGCATCAGAAACTAGATAAGGTCACAGGTTCTCCATGTAGTGTTGTGATCTTACCCGAGGCTGATTTCCTAAATTCCAGTGGACTGTACAAAGGTTTCACCTAGAACTAACAAACATCACGCTCAAGGCATCCTTCTGAGGGAGATCAGGAGGATGTTGTCACACTGCTTTTCTGTGCTATCCAGGACGAGTTCATGCTGTGTTGCCACCAGGGCAGGAATAGTCTTATTTCTGACAATTCCCATCGGAGACCTCAGAAAGTGAACACCGTGTGTTTGCTTAGTTTACATTAACGAAGCCAGTGCACCAAAAACCTGTATCTGCAAAACGTTATTAACACTAATCTCCTAATTCCTGTTTAAAGGCAGCAACTTCCCTTCTTTTCTTACCTTGGGAGGAAACTCAAAGAATTCAAAGAAAAGTGTGCTTTTGTCATTTCTATGTCATGATACTATGAAATGTGAGTAGAGAAAGTAATAAAAGTTACCCCTGCCTGCTGGAATGCCCCTTTTGCTAAAGGCCTGCTTCCTCAAATTATCCCTACGTACTGCTACAAGGGCTGGGTAGCAATTTGTCTTCCAGACCAGAAGTACTTAGTGTAGAAAGCATGCTTCGAAGCTGGGGAGTAATCACCAGTTGCATCGAACAAGGGTCCTTTTTTTGCTAAAAACTCAAGGAATATTTTTCTCTCCAGCACCAGATAGCTGAAGTAGCCTTGTTTACATCACTCTCTTAGTGACTTTAGCCATGCAAAAAGCTAATGACACATATACATAGTTTTTGTTGCAAGGAAGATTCTGTGTACAGCAAAGTTCCTTTCTTGCCTTTCACCTTAGCTTAATTTCTGACTACTTGAAACTGCAGAGTCCACTTGCACAAATTCCTTTTAACATTTCTGGACTTGGGTCTATGTGTGTGATTTACTTAGGAGGTAAAGAGATGACTTCAGTGATGAAAAGTGGCCATCTGTGCTTTTGTACAAAAGTTTAATGAAACATATCTGGAAATTAAAGTGATCCTTCATGACTCTAGAGATGCAAAACAGAATTGTCCTGTCTTCTCCACACCATGCAGAACCTCCTGTCCTTGTAGGAAGCCTTTGGAGCCATACAGTGTATTTCATTTTGTTGTGTGCTATCTATTTTACTGTGGTCCTTCTAAAATCGATACTGGAGGAGAGGCACATGATAGACCAGTTCATCCACTGCATAAACCCTCTGAAGTGGCTCCAGAAGAATTACATCAGAGATTAATTTGGCCTCTTCTGTTTAAAAAAGTCCACACTAAAAATTGCAGTGCTGAGGAGAAGCAGCACTGAGCAATGTATTACTTCTTACAGCAAACTTTGAAACAGATCAAATGAGCACTAGAAGACATCTGTCTGTTATTTCCTGCCCACACAGCTTTGTTCTGCTTTACTGCCAGAGAGCTCCATGGATGATGTCACTTTTTTCTGAAGAAAACAGGCCACCAGAGCCTTTCACTGACATAATTAATTATCTGTAGTCTGGGCCACAGCCAGAAAATTCCCATGGCAAGGCCCCGAGAAGTATTAACTCCACACTGCTTGATGTTTTCAAAATTATTATGGCTTGGGATATCCTGTCTTGTCTTTTCACACTGAAAGAGTGTTTTGCTCAATGTTTTCAAACCATGAGGCAGTTACTGCAGCATATAGAATTACAGTGTCACGATTCAGCCACCACAGAGAGACCCATGCAAGGGGTCCCTGTTAGTTATGCACACAAATCTGCATGTCGGGATATGCTCTGCATGCCATCACAATGGCTAAACCCACTGGTTTGGTTTTGCCATATCCAGTCATCTAGCTTAGGTCTCAGCCAACATTAACTGCATAACATTTTGCACATGACCTGAGGCCTCACAGCAAGCAGAGACCACAGACTCATCCAACCAGCCAAGAGAGAGAGGAAGGAGCATCTGTTAAAACACCTTTTCAGACACCTGAGCAGAACAATCATTAACAACAATGCAGGAATGACTGTATGTGTGGTTCAGGGCTGTCATGCAGCTGTGTGATGCAGTGTGCATCCTAAAAATGAGGTAATTAACAAAGCAACTTTAGGTCTTTTTTCTCTAATGAACACTGGTCACAGCAATGCTTGCAAAGGCAGAGGAGCGCTCTCTGGTTCAGGTACTCTGAACCAGACGTGAAAATCCCAATGACTAATTCCCTATTCTGGTTTGTTCATGCTAAGGAAATGACCTGCAGCTTTCTAGGTGAATAGCCAATCATGAACTACTGTAGCAGTGTAGGAAGTCGTTAAAATTGTAGCTCATTTCCCACACATTGAGGTGTTTTTATATTGCTGGACTCATGTAGCAAGTTGCCATGTTATTTTTGTACTGCAACTTAGTTTGTGATCAGTTAGCACCTCTTTAAGAAGAAAAAAAGGTGACTCCTGAAAGGGTAATAACAAAAAAACCCCCACCTTTCTTTTCCTCTGTCTTGTGTTATCATCTGCCCCTTGATCTTGTGTTAACCAGTCTGGACCAAGACTCAAGAGATACATGTTCTGCTCATGCACTTCTTTCTCATGTTTTACACATAAAGTTAACCTCACCATGCTCCAATTCCAAACCATGAAGGAAATAATACTTCCCATGAATGCTGTCAGATTTAACTCATAAGCATATATGAGAACTAAGTTCTAATGCTATGAATAATAAAAAAAGTCACTGACATCATGTCATCATACCCTTTTCTTTCCTCCTCATTTATGTACTTCTATTCTATCATCCAATTTTTTGAAACCAATTGGAACCTAAAAAGTATCTTAATTAGGCATTTAACTCAGGCTGCCTAAATTACTCTTTGAAAGCATTTCATTTGCTATATAAGAAACTGAAACATCGGAAATTAGGTGCTCTGACCTGAACTTCAGGGAGGCATTAGAAGCCTTTCATGTAAATATCCCTCTCCAAGAGGAACAAAGTCGCCCAGATATTTTTTTCCACAGTGATCCATCTGCCTTCTGGCAGGAATGAGCAGGCACAGAGTGGGACAGAGAAAGAGACAAGCTGGTGCCAGTGGGGCTGTTGCCGCCACAATGATGAAGCTCAGAGGAAATCCTTCTGCCTCCTCAGCGGAGATGCGTGCATAACTCCGAGTGGGATACCAACAGATGTGTGTATACATATGTAATAAACTGTATACACAACTTTCTCTTGTCCAAGCATTTTGTTGGCTTCAACAAACTGTTTTTCAGTGCTCCATGCTACACGGCTGTGCATTCAAGTTACTGATGACTGATGAATGGGCAAGAACAGTAGGACTGCATCAGAGCGAGCACTTACCAGCGTAGCCAATTATTCGAACAGAGGAGTTGTCAGAGGAAACGAGGGAAGTGGCACAAACTCTTAGAGTGAATTGACTTAGGGCAGACAGCGAAAGGCACAGAGTGAGGTCTCCCAGCCGTGCCCACGATCCTCTCACAGCTTCCTGCTGTCTCCAAAATCTCCCTGATCTTTCCCAATGTATGTCCTTGCCCCTTTCCCTACACAAGCCCCACTTGGATATCCTTCTCCCCTCTTCATCCTCTCTTTGCGTTCCCATGAATGACTCTGAAGCCCTTCAAAATGCCATTTTGCCACAACTGCTGAGACTGCCCGAACCAACACTGGGGAATGGGTTTTCATTGACTGAATGCATCAATAATTCTGTTTCTGACTTGTTTACATGTAAAGGTAATAAATGCCTAGAAGTTACTGTGCAATTGTACTCATTTTGCCGGCATGGAAGAATTGATGCTAACTTTTTTATTTTTTTATTTTTTAATTATCTTTTACAAAGAAAACCAATAATTTCCAGGATGAAACAGGCTTCACTTGCAAAATCCAAACCATTCCTGTCTTAAGAAAGGACTTTCCTTCATAATGTCTTAGCAGTGCGTCATTTTGGGTGCTGCATGTGCACAGACCTCAGAACTAAGTCACTGGGCTCAGTTTTTTTTGGACATCGTGCAAACTTATACACCAAAGCCAGCTATTTCGTAAAGATGTGGCAAGACACCGGATGTTCAGCAGGGCCAGCAGTTTTCTGTGTGAAAATGTTACATTTCTCTCATTTTAGTCTACCAATAGGTGGAGCCTTTAATCCTAGAAACAAGACACACTCTCAGACACCCATGTTCTCACAATTATTATATAAAGACTTATATTTGCTTTTACTAAAGCTCATTTTGGATGGAAAATAATCAGTGTTGCTCTCAAGAGCTTATCTGATCCTCAGCTGGAGAGCAGGAGACACAAACCTAATAAATACACAATTGGAGCAGCAGAGTTAATAAAGCCCTCAGCTACAGACTCAACTACAGCAGCAATGTTAAATTAACAACTGGTGACTCAGAGTATTGGACAGCATTATGACACATAAGACATATGCTCATTGCAAGCTCTCTCAAGAATCCCAGATATTTTAAAGCCAGAGAGTCCATGCATCTAGCATTTATTGCAAAAGGGCTGGCCATGTCCTTTCCCACAGAGTGAGCTTTTTCACAAGAAAATGAGAAAAGATACGAGCTTTTTCTCATCACTGTTGCACTAAGCATACAATTTCTATTAAAAGGAGTCAAATGATAAAATTTAATAAAATTCTTTGCAAAAGTTTGCAAAAGAGAATCAGTTAAAGATACTGATCCTGATGGGAACAAGACCAAGACTGAGGGCAATCCTTGCTGATCTGTTGTGTACAGAAGACCAATAATTAAAAAAAAAAAAAATCCAAGTTGCTCATGCTCTTCCCTCCAGTCTAGAAGAGATGCTCAATGGGTCAGAGATACCTGCCAAATATTCCTTTTTCTTCTGACCCTCCAAGCCTAAATAGCATGATGGAGGTAGCTCTGTGAAGTACAGCTGAGGCATTAACAGGGAAGAATGTTAAAATGTCTTTATGGAAAAGATTTTCAGCCTACAGCTGCCCAGTGATGGTGACGGTGACATTTTATTCAGAATAACTACTTTGAAAAACATATAATTCCAAAGCAATTTCACTACCAAAGACATGGCTATCATCACTACTGTTGATAGTACCTCTGCCCTTAATTCCAGAAGGAGCAGGAAATTGCCTGAATGGCAAAATTTAACTAAATTTCAGTATGGTGTTTTTCTTTTCTTTTTTTTTCCATCTCACAAAACAGCAGGATTGTATTTTAAAATCCATGATTCTGAGACTTGCTAGACAAGCCCTACTTACTTCCCATGATGTCTCCTGCACTCTGCACAGCAATGATTGCAAGCTACAGAAAAAAACATACTACTCTGGACAAAATTAATCTCTGCTTACAAATTCTTCAACAAAAATAGAAGAGACCATTTGCAGTCTGAAGTCTATCCTAACTTAATTTTTTTTGTCCTGCAAAAGTCTGCTGCACCATGAAAACACAAACAAACAAACAAGGGGTCAGTCAAAGGGAAGGGAATTCTTTAACTCATTGTACTGATATCCTTATGCCAGACATTTTTTAGGGATTTTTTTCAATTCTCACTTTTCTAAAGTGCAGATACCATCTTTCTCTTCATTGTCTCCCCTTTTCTATGTCCCCTTTCCCTGTGTCTAGCTTGGCTCTATTTATCACTGTTGTATTTCCCCTTTCCTTACACTCTTCTGTTGCCCAACCTCTTTCCTCTCATTCCATCCTCCATAAGTCACCTCTCTCTTATCACATTAATCCTATCTTCTCATTAACTCTATGTTCCCCTATGTAACTGTAGATTCCAAGGTTTTTCTCTCAGGGAATTTGAATTTTGTCTGTATGTTCAGAAAACCCTAAACTCTTTCAATCCAATTAACAAGACTTCACAGTTATAAACACTTATGCAAAGCTGTTCTATATGCACTTTTCTCTGGCTTTACCTTTTCTTCCCACACTTCGGCTTCTCAGACTGTGAGACTTTGCTAATAATCATTTGGAAACTCCTTCTCTTCACTCTGTTATATCATTGGCACTTTCTTTCCTCCCATGTGATGCATCTTGTCCCAACTTTCTCTTCTGACTTTAATATAACCCCAAAGAAATAGATCTCATTTACACCCACCTGTCTAGCCCATACTCCTCACCCGAGCTGTCAGGCAGCTAAGTATTTTAAAATATTAATGCAAGGGTTACAAAAAAGGCACTGAAGAAAAAATATAAGAGCTTCTACAGTGTTTTTAACTAAGCAATACCCAGGTGAATATCATAAAGTTGTTTCAACATCTCAGGAAAGTCAAAAGCAGTTCAAGGCACTATATGAAGGTTTACTCTTTGCAGCAAGAGGAGGAGGAGACAGGGAGAAGAACATCACAACTGCAGCAGCTAGAGTCAAACTCTCTCATATCAATCAGACTGGCAAGCGATGGGAAGGCCAAGTAAAGCCATATCAGCAGAGAAAGATGGAACTAAAAGAACATGGCAAGGCTAGCACAGCAAAACAAAGGCTCAGAGGGTGTGAGAATGCTGCTTACAAACACATCAGGCATGTAAACAACTGGGAGAGAAGTGAGCTTTTCAGAGCACAATTTCAGAGAGGTTTCACTAGACACAATTATAATTGCACTAAAAATGTAAAGACAGAAATTTGCTAAACAATAAGGCCTTTCAGTTGTGGATCTGTTTTCCAACTGGAGTCATCAATGTAAATAACCCACCTAATGTTAAAACGCAGCTTGATAAATTCATGACAAAGTTTAAATTAAGTGGTTGCCTAAAGAATTAGCTGCTGGGATTTAATTTACACCAAATCTTCTACAGTTTTACCTCCAGGATTCTCAGGAAAATGGGTCAGTCAATGCATCTGCCATATGAGGATGAGTAAAGCCTGAGTTAGGGAGTGACAAAATGGTAGAATATGGAAAAAGGCTACAACTAGAGAAATAAAGGAGAAAGAGAACAGAACAGAATGATTATAGAATAAAATATATTAATAAAATGCATAGCTATAAAAAAAATAAGAAGCATTTAGAAAGCTTTGTGTTCTCATAGAGACAGATGGTAAAATACTAAAATACCTTTAAAAGTGTTATAACTCAATAGGGGATAAATCACCTATACCCATGTGGGTACCAGTTAATAGAGTTTGTTAACAGAGAGGATTTCCCTCGTGGTGGGCTATGCAGTCACTGTTATCAGCTAGGTGTTTCATAAGGATCTTACCAGAGACAACAAAGCACACAGATGTCACCCACCTCTACTAAACCTTCCCTGACAGACCTAGGCCAAGAAGAAAGTCTTGCAGCTTATCCAAAGGTGACCTCCTCCTGGCTCTTTTGGATAAGAGACTTCCTTCCTGCCATGATTACCATGTTTTAACCATCAGCAACCAGCCCTCTGTACCTGCCCTAAAACAACCAACCCTTCTTGCAGCTGAAGAAGCCACCAGTGCAATATACAGTTTGGTCATCGGTGGCACAGCTGTAATTGACCTACTAACTGGCAGTCTTAATTGTGGGATGATGTTTTCACTAGCAACTTCATCAGAGAGGCCAACTCAAAATGGACAGGATGAAAAGTGTTGGCTTCAATCCAGGACCTGAGATAAAGGGGGACACCTCCCCTTGTGGTGCATTGACTGAGGCTCCCCAGGCAAGGGGAGACATCCTAGGGAGCTACCACTCTGATGCCTTGAGTGAGAGCTCAAATTAACCATCAAATGCAGCCTTAAACAAGCACAGATTAAAGAAAAGGGCTTCTCTGGCAGTGGAGTCATTTGGTCTCTCCTCTTGGAGGAAGGATGTTATGCAAATAGGTTTACCTCTGAATATTTGCAACACAGTGTTTCCCTTCAAAGGTCAGTCCAAACACAGTGCTACATTAGACTGTTTGGAAGACTGAAGACTTCTCTGGAATTGTGGTTTATGATTAATCTATAAACAATTTGTGTATTATATATGCTGTTTTCCAAGACACTCACATGTCACCTATTGCCTATCCACATCCTCAGGCCTGCAACAGAGGAAACATACAGTTGATACCTTAATATGTGTTTCATTTACACCCCACAGCTGCCCAGCTCTGTGGAGCAGATTTCTGCTTCTCCACAATGCCAGGCTCTTGGGAAACGTTTCCCTCAGCTCTGAAGTGTGTAAGGGCCCTCAACAGGAACACATGGCCGAGCTGTAGGGGATGAATGCCATTTCTGCACGGGACAAACACGCTAAAGCACTGGCTAGAATAAAGCCTCAAGTGGAAAAGTTGCTCCTATTTAAATGGGTGTGAAACACAGGAAACTGTCTCCCAAGCTGGCATCTGGCAACATGCACAGAACCTGGCCACACAGTTATTTTTCTTGAAAAATCCAAGGATTTGTAGTGGGATGCTGTCTTTGTAAACATACTTTTATTATTGTGGGGTTTTGTTTTTTTCCCAAACGTGCAACAGAAGAGTGAATGGTAAACATGTTTTAATACTGCTCCTCATTTCCTTTTGGGCCCCTAATCAGGAAATGTTGAAAATCAGTGTTGGTATTGCTGGAGATTAATGGCTGCTGCACAGAAAGTGTACAGGGAATATTATTCCTGCCAGGACAAATACATAGGCCATTGGACAAAAATCTGTGAACCACAGATAGTATTATATCATCATTGTAAAGATCCACATTGCCTGTGTTGCTCTGTAATTAATAATATTCACATGCTGGTTTGATTGAAATCACTGTAACAACCAGGCAGATTAATGCCATGCCTTCATGGCCCTATTTATTCTACTGGTGTTTGAAGTTTTCTTTTCAAAACAGTTTTGCAATTATTTTTTTTTTTAGGTGTAGGAAGAAACCCTTCATGGATTTTTTTTTTTGCTCCCTTTATAGTCATTATATATTTAAAGAAGATGTAATGACTGGATTTTTTCATACATGGAGTGAGTTCTCACAAAGAAAAGATATGGTTCTAAACTCTGAGGCCTTTAAAATCAATCCCTGTCATCAGTTCACTTGTTTCCCACTTTCCTTCAGAGAGGTTGTACTTGAGAGCTCTCCAGCCATGTATACTGTGATATTTTAATTGCCACAGCTTTGGTGGTTTACTTTTTCTCCTCTTTTGTTTTCTTACAAAATAAGGTCTAAGCTATGGTGACCTCAGCTGTTTATGAAAACCTTCCCTTTTCTATATTGACTAAGTGCACAGTGCCCAGCCAGAAAATCTGATGACAGGCAGATCTGAGTCCCACTTGGTCCTGGAGGCTAAGTTACATGCAGGCTACCCGAAGTCATTATAATAAAAAAACTCCAACCAACAAACAACCACCACCAACACCAAAAATCCCCCAAACCAACGTGAAATAAAACAAAAGAAACAAAAAAATGTAGGGCACATCTCCATGGTTTACTGGCACACTAATCTTCAAAATGAAGAGCTGGGACATCACATCTTCCAAACTAAGGACTCAGAATTGACAGCAATGTGGAATGGGTCTGTGTTTGCTATGTTGTTAGATTATGTGAGTAGTGAACTAAGCACATGAAGCATATATATACATTACCAGTTTACCCTGCTAACCCCATGGTTGTCATGACCAAATGACTCTCTGTGGCAGAGATGGCTGTTTGGGCTTTACAAGGCAGCGTCCCCCTGCTCTGCATTTGGTAGTGCAGGAGTAAGATCCCCCTTGCTCATGGCTGCTGAGTAAACAGTCGTGGTATTTTATGCCCTTTTTTTACTTCAGAAAATATTGGATCTCCCTACAGGTACAGCCAGCTGTTATTCTCAAAACAAAATCTTCTTACATATGCCTATATAACGTTTGCTTTGCCAGTATTGAAATGGCTTCAAAATAAACCCACAGGCTGATTTGTCAGTCCAACAAAATGCCAGCCAGCCACCAGAGATGTCCGAGCAGATCTGAAAATGAAAAGCCATGAAATGACTCAGTGCATTAGGTCACTGTGACAGCCAGGAGGTAATACAAGAGTATTTACTTTGGCTGGACTCTTCTTTGGCTCATCTTCATTTGTAGCATCTAAGCCAGCTCTCATCTCAAGCCAAAGTGCTGTAGCTTGCCCACTTCAGTAACGGTTCAACACAGGTACCAGGTAAAAAACAAGCTGAACTGGGGATTTTTAAAATGAAATTAAAAACTCCTATGAATCAAAAAGAATAATGATTCTCTTCCCTGCCTGGCAGCAAGGAGAAAAAGAACAGACAGTTCTTCTACAGTTACCAGTATGGTTGTCCTCACAATCCTCCCATGATGATGGGAAGCTTTCCGAGTACCTAACACCTCTATGGGGTCTTTATGTATGGCTATCCTGAAAAGTATTGTTCAGGACAGTGGGAGCATCGTCTTGGTGAGGATTTTCAGCCCATATTAGAGTACAGATGACAGCTATCCCCACTGTCCCCATAGGAACAAGAAGAACATGGGCAGTCCTTTAAAGGTTGTGTAACTCCCCCACAAAGTAAAAGACTACGGTGAAGACCCACATTTCCGTGTGTTGAACAGGAAAATTACTTACATATAAGAACAAAACCCACATTTATTCCCACCCAGGAAACATTAGTGACTCTCTGCCTCCCCTTTCCAGACCACAAAGGTGACTTCAGGGTAAATCTTTCTGAACAACATGAGTGTGACACATTTTTAAGAAGGTTTGGCTTTATTCAGTACTGGAGCTGCATGTTAGCCCTGTCTTTAGGAAGTGATGGATACAAGCTTTTGTACAAAGTAAAATAAAGCACAATAAACATGGACACTGTTCTGTAATGTTGTGGGTTGTTTTCTTTTGCAAAACTGCATTCAACAGGTTTTCTTGCTTTTTTACAGTTTTTCACAGTAAAATGGCCGTACTCTGTGACAAAATTGTTTAGTTTGAATGCTTATTGTCTGAAACTTGAAAGTACTTTCTGACAAACTGAGGGTGAATTATGTACAGGAAGAGTGATACTTAATGATAATTAATAAGATAAAATCTCAGAGTTGTGGTAATGGTGCAAATCAGATGACTCATATACTGAAGAAATTTAAGAAAAAATTGCTTCTTGCTTCTTGTAATCAGATAAGATGGTAACAAGTCCAACATTAAAGTAAAAAATTATATGAATGTTGGTTTCAGGAGAATAGTAAAGCCTTATATGAAATGCTAAATAATGATGGTTAACTAGAATAAAGAGAATGAGACAAAATTTTTTCACACAGATTGGGCTGTCCACAGGTTCAGTGAAAAATATCACTAAAGTGCAAACAAAAGAATGTATATATTTGGCAAGCAGTCCTACAACAAAAGGGCAGAAGTTTTGAAAAGCTGGAAGTCTTTGCATTGACTTTTTGAACTCCTGAGAGTTCAATGATGTATTGGCATTAAGAACAATCCTCACAACTGGATAGACATGTAGGAGGTGAGTGGAGCACAAGATCAGGCGGTCTGCCATCAAGGACTTACTACTGGGTCGAATAAACATGCAAACGAGGACAACTGAGAAAACTTACAAGCAAACACTACTCCAAGAAATAACACTACTGGGTTAGTGGTAGTTGCAGATAGAGACAATAAATAAAGCAGTATTTAAAACTATGGCTATAGTTTTCTTCAATATGAAGAAGAACTTTTTCACAGTGAGGATGACACAGCACTGGCTCAGGCTGCCCAAGGGGGTTGTGGAGTCACCAGCTCTGGAGATATTCAAGACCCATCTGGACACCTACCTTTGTGACCTGTCCTAGGGAACCTGCTTTGGCAGTGGAGTTGGACTCAATGATCTCTTGAGGTCCCTTCTAACCCCTACAATTCTGTGATTCTGTGAATCTAGACTGTTAAACACCAGCTCCCACCGCTCTCTCCTGATGATCCTTTGCCTGACATTTGCACATCCCTGTCAGTTGAGCCCTATGCTTTTTGGACACCATAAAAATAAATGGGTACATAGAAAATATAATTTTAAAGTTGTTTAATTTACCTGCAGTTCTCCTTCCATTATACTGAGGAGTTTTATCAAGTCCTCTTTAGAAAGCTCTATGGACTTCTTGTTCTTTCGTTCAGTAGGTCCAGGTGATTTTGAGTGCCGTTTGACAGTTGCTGAAACCATGACCTCATCTTCCTTCCGATGAGGTTTGTTCTTTTTCTTGGCATCCTCCTGAAGTTTCTCATTCTCTGGATGGCTGATGACAGGCTTGGAACTGGAGAAGTGCCCGTTAGACGAGCTTTCTCCACCTTGGTTTCGGGATCTCATCCCTACCTAGAAAGAAACAAACATAAAGATGCATTTATAAACAGAATTACTTAGGAAAAGCCACAGTGGAAATACTGCCTTTCAGAAGAAAAACAATCTTCTAAAAACTGAGAAATACTGTCATGCTCAAGGGAAAGCTCAACCATTTCAACAGCTCTGTGTGTGGCAGACAGTGAATGCAGGATATTAATAACAAATTTAGCAGAGTCTTAAACTAAAGGTAACCATGTTTTTCAGCATGCCAAGATGCTGATATGAGTTGAAATATATGGAACTAAAAAGTGATGCAGGGAAATGATAAAGAACATTTTCCAGTGTTCCTTTTCCTTCAGTCAACATTTTGATCACTCACAATTCATCACTATATAACAAAGCAGGTTAACTGGTTCTTACTTTAACGTGAGATTTACTTGAGAGACAGAAATGCAATTAAACTTTAGAAAAGCATATTCCTTGAGTACAAATTCCCTATGAGAGTGGAGTGACAATGCATGACAAAAAAAGGTCACTCTGTAGTTTCCCTGAGTGAAGCAGTGGTTTTATTGCAGGTAACCAAGAAAAATGGAAAATGCAGACCAAATCAAGTCATGGTTCCATCTTTAGCTAAATACTGCGTGAGATTATTAATCAATAAGTCCAGGAAAGTTGAAAAGAAGTTTAAAATAAAGAGCACAGAGGTCATGAATCCACTAAGAAGTAAACAGGCAAGACCACTGGATGGAGTCCTAGAAGATTCAGGATTTCCCCAGAAATGTCAGGTCATAGTTATCGAATGCTCACATCTCTCTCCTCTTAAGCACCTACACTGAACTCTCAGCCTATGTCTACCCTAGGAAATTAAACAGTGACAACAAATGTTCCTGAGCTTTGGCACTTGACCTATTGTATTGTACATTCCTTGGCACACTTCTGGTCCAGAAAAACTACCACTATCCCAAAGAGTTCCTGGGAACAATTCAGGAATTAACTCAGGCCAGGACCAGACACAGCCACCCTGTTCTGGAAGAGAAGAGAGCTTAGTGGTACAAGAATGGCTGGGCTGTGCTATTTGACCCCAGGGACTGAATGGGGATCCTGGAAATCTTTAGTTTACATGCAACAGAACCTTGGTGTCACACAAAATGTAGCTGCAAAAATTATCCTCCCTGTGTATCATCAAATAGTTGCTGATCCTTCTGCTGAATGCCATTCAGCAATATCAATTTAAACCACTTGCCCTTCAGATCTTTTAACATTTTTTTCTTTCTTACCCATTAGGCCTATTCAAGTTGTCATCCACACAATGCACCCAACTAAAACTAGCTTAATCTTCCTGTCTGCTGTCTTCTATGAACATCTCTCTCCGTTCTTTCACTGTGACCCTGTGGATTGGCTGTGGAGGTTGCTAGCCTTTAAAATCCCATTTATCCTGTAAGATTTCATTCTGTGACACAGACTAACAATGGCAGAGAAAACAGGGTCGGTTTATCATTTCATTACTTATCCTTATTAAACAGATCTGCAGAGGATACACAGCCATTTTTATATATGGACCCATATTGCCACCCTGTCACCTTCCCATGTTGTCTAGAAGTAGGCCTCTGTAATGATTTTGAGTGTTTATCTGTAGAAGACCTTGATTATTATTTATGATGAAGATAATTGTCATACAGAATACAAAGGCAAGAGTGAATTTAGGCCTTGTTAAGAGCCAAATTAAAATGTAAAAAATAAGCTGGTCTCCTAAAAATTAGATATTCTTTATCCTACTTGAAATTGCTTGCATAACAGACAAGGGAAAGCATCAGGAGTTCATGTTGTCTTACTCCAATTTACTTTTGTATATGGTCATATTTTCTGGTACTTCAATTTTTTGCTTAAATACAGTTTACCCATGATAGTCTAAGAATACTAGAAAGCAAGATCTGCACAGAGAAATGTCTTGCTTTAGATCAACTTCAGTTTGAACAGACCTAAGAAAGCTGAAGAAGAGTCTGTATGTCTGAAACTTGCCCAGTTTTTATATCAGTAGATCTAATGAATAATATTCCACTGCTTCCAAATCTTTCACTTAAATTCAACTCTGGAAGTAGTTTGCAGCGTGTACAATAGTCAAACAGATGCTTCTCAATGTCACTAACATCCCACGCTTTTCTGATAAGAATCTCAGAGAAGCAATTCAGTAGTGACAAGGAAAAATCCAAAATATATTAACTAATCAGCTTGGCTAATCTTACACTGGGCCTGCTACAGACTGCTACTTGCTTGTCTCGGGCCAGCATTATAAATCTCTTGCTCACATTAAACTTGCATTTAGGTAGCTTCACACTCTGCAGAAAGATTGTCTTTTTCTTAGAATTGGTTACTCGTGTTTTAACGTCATTATTTCAGTGGAATTCATCCAGCAGCATAAATGAAGAGAGAATTAGACCCAGTGTTTTTCAGTGAGAGAGTTTCACAATGAGATTCCTTGCATTTTAGGTCTGCTCCTATCCAAACAATATGTGATACAGGTATACAATGGCCTTTAACTTCCTGAATGCTTATGCAGTGTGTTTTTCATCAAACAGTTTGGATTAAACACATGAATTACGTTTTCTAAAAACAGATCTCCATTATAAGCATGAACAATACCTGAGAACCTCAGGAAATCTTTTAGGTCTCAGGTTTGTAATGGAAAAATAAACATTGTACTATGTTTCCTCTCAGATAGGGCTTTTCAATTTGTTTAACTTTAATGGGTTTTAAACTTTCCAACCATACTTCCTCTCAGGAGAGAGCACTTGGGATTCAATCTGTCTCTATTTTCCAAGTGTTTCCTTCTGAGTCCCTGTGGGTCACAGCCTCCAGCCACTTTCATCTCTACACTAAACCTATTTTTCATGGCTTACAGTGAATGGTTTCATGGGTCTGGAACATCCTACATGTTTTAAGAATAAATATTGCAAGTCTGTCTTACATATGTTTTCCAGTGGAAAACAGGTTATTACATTACAGTGTATTCTGCTTAGTAACATGCCGTGTTAGTGATTTCTCTGTTGTAAGATGACTCAACTGTTAGACCTGAGGTGCCAAATTAATTTTAAATTTAACTCATGACTAGTTGAGACACATCATCCACCTCAAGCATTGCATAATCAACCAGATGCACTTAACTGGATATGCTATACTTCATGAAAGGTGGTGTGTCGCGCTGTCACATCATAACTCAAGACAGCCACTTTGATCCATCTGTCCATGTGGGACCTGAGATAACAATTCATGAAGCCATGTAAAGATTGAGAAGTTGACTATAGGTTTAAAAGTATGCTAATAGAGAAATAAGGGATGCATATTTAAAGTGTGTTTTCACTTGATGTGAATCATAAAGGACAAATTATTTTTAATTTTTTTTTTTAATTCATTAATACAGCAGCAGAGCAGCTTAAATAACTGATCTGGACTTTTGCATTAACTAGCTAATTAGAATATGATTGTTGCTAAAGGAAGTCAAACTTAGCCTTTTAAAAACTTTCTTTAGCACTTGGAGATATTTTGCAGCAGGTCTTATATCATCTTAAGTGTGGCAGTCAGTCTGTCACTCTCAGGGACATTGCCCCAACAGCCTTTCTTTGTGTAGAAGCTTGCCAAAATCAGTGTAATGCTAACACCTACTCTGTCTTCAGTTAACAATTTTGATACTTTTCCAACACATTATCCAAACGTAAAAGCATTGTGTGCTGAAACCAGAGATGCAGGTGAACTCCACTTAAATGGTGACAGAAAGGGTCAAAGTTTTGATATTCACACATTAATTTCCAAGGAGCTTAAGGGCCAAAATCAATGGCATGATCCAGCTGTTGTGCTGTGCTCTAGGAATACAAAGCATCTGTAAGGATGACTGAGTTTTAATTAGAGCAGGTGAAGTAGCCAGAACGTACCAGTGATCTTGGCTGAAATGCTGTGTGCCAGAAAGGAGTGCTTAGCATTATCATTTTGGATATCCCATCTGTATTTCTGGTGGCATCATGATAAAGACGAAAAGTTTCTGGACAGTTACATGATATTATTGTGGTATGCAGACACCAAAGTCCCCAAACTTTGCCCATCTGTTGTTTCTCCAGGGTTCCAATGCTGATTCTGGGGACATTGCCAGTCCAAGACTGGCAACAAATGCCCTCCTGCTGTCTGCCCTGATCAAGTCTCTGTATCTTACACCATTCCTGATCTGCTGAAGGGATTGTGTTCCCTGAAGAAATAGCCAGCATGATTTATTATGACTTTAGCATTTAATATTTAACTCTACTGGGTTGGTGTTTTTCCCCCCTCATCATATTGCATATTAAACTGGAAACCTTTCAAACAGTCTCCAGTCAAACAAGAAGTCTTTATATGATCAGTCACCTTGATTTCGACATTTATTGGCTACTCGTTTCAGTATGTGCTCACAGCATTGGTACTTGGCATGGGAACTCCTCGGCCTTTCCTCTGTTAGATTCGTTTGTTAAGCTTTAAGCACAAAGGACAAATGCTATGATTATTTACTTGAGTCTGTATTGTTTTTCTGGGCATAGGTCCTTGATTTGCACAAGTTAGCAATCCATACAAGATTTTATGAAATAACCTTTATGTTACTTTGACATCAGGAGGAAATCTGTGAGGAATTCGCTGAGTAGGATGTCAGGAAAGGACAGGCTGCATGCTTTTCCAAACCCTTACCCTCTTGACAGCTCTCCCTATAACTCTTGAAACGACTGGTTGGATTAGACTCAGTTACTAGTGCTATCAGATAGTGCAAAAGCGTCTTCTTAATTAATGTGTAGTTCCTCCTACTAATTGGACATGCTGATTTTGGCTCTGTAGTGCTTATAATAACAACAACAACAATAGCAACAATGTTATAACACACACACACGCACAAGTTGTTTTACAGCCATGATATGGCTGTTGCCTTTGGCTATAAATTTGTATCCCAGAATTCAGTTGCAGATGTAACTAATTAAGATATCACATGGAATTGCCGGGTTTCTGACAGGCTAACAGTGTATTGTAGAGTCAATGCAATTGGTCTAATAGTGAGCCAAAACTGGAATTGTTTCTCAGCTGTGGCATTGGGAACTGTGTGTTGGGGAACTGTGCCCTTCAAAGGCTCTGCTACGCAGGCATTCGGAGCGGAGCCAAGCACTGCGCCCAGTACACAGGGGAGATGTTGCTGGGAGTGCAGGCACCGAGCAAGCCAAATCTCTACCCAGTGATTACTGAGAGATGTGTAACAGCAGGAGCAAAAAAGAAGTTAAAATACACTCAAAATGGAGAACAAGTTATGTAAAACCTCCATCAGGTCTGAAACACCCCATAAATGAGGAAGAAAGATGGAAATTTTTTTAAACAGTATCAGTCTGTATCTGCAAGTAGTAGATACCCACAAAATACACAACTAAACAAAAATACAAAAAGATGACACCTTCTCAGCTGTCAGGAAGAGAGGAAAATACTGACCTTGCTGGCTTAGAAGTCCTCAGCAGGGAGGACGGTGAGGGAGGACCTTATTGCCACCTACAATTACCTGAAAGGTGGTTGTAGAGGGATGGGTGTTGGTCTCTTCACCCAAGCGACAAGCAACAGAACAAGGGGAATGGATCCAAGCTGTGCCAGGGCAGGCTCAGATTAGACATTAGGAAAAAATTCTTCACCGAAAGGGTTATCAGGCACCAGAACAGGCTGCCTAGGGGGGTGGTTGAGTCACTGATCCTGGATGTATTTAAAAGACGGGTAGATAGGGTGCTCGGGGATATGGCTTAGTAGAGGATATGTACTGTTGGACTCAATGATGTCAAAGGTCTTTTCCAACCTAGTGATTCTGTGATTCCTCAGCAAGGACCATCCCAGATGGGGATGTGTAGCTTTAGCCTCAAGGGGTTCAGATAGTCAGAATTAAGGCTACATGGCCTCAGTGCTGTGGCTTTTGGAGGACAAACATGTAGGGATGCAAGTGTTCACACCACCTCAGAGACTGATAGAGACTGATTAAAATTATTAGTTTTATTTTTAGTTATTCCTAACTATTTGTTATTCCAGGGTGTTTTCCTGGATTCTTAAAATATTCATTATTATACTTTTGTCTGACTTGAAGAAATAAAAAGGATTCATGCTACCAAGAGGTTGCCATAGGACAAGGTAAGAGCTGACTATTGCATTGTGCAGAGGCGTGCTGAGCAATGTTGTCCAGTAGAACTTGGAAGCTGCATGAAACAGACATAGGTCAGACTCCTGACTGTGCAATAGCCAAACACTGCCATGCCAAGGGAACGCAGACCTCATTCTTGGTTTTGATCTTGCAGATGACTCCAGCGCTTGTTTCAGTCATACCGGTCAGAGGAGAACGCTAAACCAAATCACTAATATGACTAACATGATGAAGAATAGAGCAAATATCTTCCCTTAGCAATCCTGGAATTTCCTAAGTTTCTAAACATTCATTCCTAGAGCACTAATCCATTGTGCTCTTTAACCCAACCTCCCCCCCAGTCTCTTGCCCTCATATGCATCACAACTTATTTGCAAGAGCAAAGAAGAGAAGGTCTCCATTCCTTCTGACAGTATTATACACTACCTGTGTGCTTGTGTGAGAACATGTGAGCTGCTTGCCCTTATTGGGAGTATTGGCACAAATGTATGGATACTTTATGAACCAGGGAAATTCTACAGCTGGAATAACTAAACCACAGGACTGTAGTTCTTACACAGACTAGAAGATGTGTGGCTAGTCCAGATGCATAACACCACTACTGCTGTCATCCTTTCACCTGATTTTCTTGCTGCACCAGAAAAGCATGTGCTCTGCAGGTGTTGGGAGCAGCAACACCCAAGTACAGGTGCTGAGCCTCATGTGCTGAACAAGAGATGTTCATTTTATACTGCTGATGCTACCTCCATAGTGAGGTTTGCACCAGCTGCATTGGGAGTGCTGCTTGGTGGTCTCCCCCCCACCCTGTAAGCCCTTTGCCAGATGCAGCAAATTGGGCTGGTCCCTGGACTGCACCCACTGCCTCTGGTCAAGTGACGGGGAGAGGCCACAGCACTGCTTGGGGAAGCATGGGCTGGAAGGAGATACTGGCCCGTGGCAGACAGATGTCACGGTATCTCCCTCATTTTGTCATGTCATACAGGGAGTCTCATCAGTGGAAGAAACTTGAGTCTTTTTAATTACGAGAAAGAAGGAGAATTTTTCACTGTTAAGGGTGTCAGACAAAAATGCAGTGACTGTTTTAGATGCAGGACACAGATTATTTTCTTCTATCGAGTCACTGTTATCTCATTATTCACTAATCTGTTTTGGTGAAGAGAACTTTTTATGCTGCTTGAAAATCAGTTTTAGAAAGTAAGAAAGTTATAGCAAACACATTTGCTGAGGTGCATACAGCACAGGAATCAGCAAAGCCCTCTTGCTTTATCGAAGATTTATTTTATAGCTTCTAAAATTGGTTCTTGTAACAGTGGAGCATAGTAGCATACAGACTATGTTCACCAAGGATTATATCAACAATAGTTCCTCTGCTTGAAAAAGAGAAATGAGAGGAAAAAGCATGAATGCATTTCCAAGAAGAAAAGGATTTGTGAAAATTCCATATCCAGGTGCCGTTCTGAATAGATACAATCTGTGTGAAAGCAGAAAAGGATTTTACAAAACTCAAAGAGGAAACCCAGTCATCATTAAGGCAGATTTATACCACTTTAACACCATTTTCTTAATTCCAAGATAAACTCTTCTCTGGCTAAATTATGTCAGAGATTTACAAAGAATAGAGTTTATGCTGGTACAATTCCATTAATTTTGTCATTTTCAGGGAAACTTGTGGTTTCAGCTGGAGTACTTTTAATGAGTAATGCATGCTGACCAACTAAGGAGTAACATAGACTTGTTTCACAAAGATTCGTGTTTCCCAGGCTTCATCTGGAAAAACATCTTGGATGCATGAGGTATGAGGAATGATAAGCTATTAGATCATCATCTAGTCAAAAAAACCCACCGCTTTTATATATCGCTCTACCCGTGTTTTGATTACTGTGCTTCCCAGCTGCCAGAAAGTACAAACAGGAGTCACAGAGAAGAGACAGCTCAAGTAGCTGACACCACTAGACAAACATGCTGCTAGGTCTGACAAGAGTTTAGATATTTATTCTCTGGAGTGGCTATGTGGCTGAAAGGGACTGGCCAGACGCAGGGTACGTTAACTGCCTGTGGTGCAGCCTTTCTAGCACGTTTCAGCTGAGCTGGGAGACACGGGAGTAGGTTGGTTTCCATTCATCTTTTTCCAGCCATCAGTGTCCTGTGCCCAGGATACATGAAGGAAAAGCATGGCTCCCTGGAGAAAAGAAATGCCTGTGATTTCTGGGGCTGCGTACCTTGCACCCAGCTGATGGAACTGATGGAACTCATCTCCCTTGTTTTTTTCAGCCTGAAGAAAAGGAGGCAGAGGAGAGACTATGGCTTCCTGACAAGGGGCAGTGAAAGGGCACTGATCTCCTCTCTTTGGTGACCAGAGATAGAATCCGAGGGAACAGTATGAAGCTGGGACAGGGGAAGTTTAGCTTGGATGTTAGGAAGAGGTTCTTTACTGAGAGGGTGATCTGGCACTGGAACAGGCTCCCCAGGGAAGTAGTCACAGCACTGAGCTTGACTGAGTTCAAGGAGCATCTGGACGATGCACTCGGACAGCTGCTCTGACTTGTCTGTCTCTTATGTGGAGCCAGGAGTTGGACTCAATGATCCTTATGGGTCCCATCCAACTCAGTAGATTCTATGGTTCTGTGATTCTAAGATGCAGACACCCCTTGAGCACTGTGCCCTATCACGATTCTTCACATGTTTTACAACTTTCCACCCTTCTGAGTTACGCCATCTCAACTGGAAATCAAACTGCGAACTCCACGTGAGAACAAAGCTAGCAATGTCACCATTAGTTTCAGTCCAAACCCACTAAACATTTGTTTTATCACCTGACAGCCAGAACGTGCCTGGAAAATGGTAGGAGAGGCGATGCAGATTAGCTGGCCTACCAAAGGTTTTTCACTCCTGCAGATGGGTAATCTTTGGTGTTCCGTAAGCATTAGTCATTTCTTTTTGTTGACAGCATGGAACCAAGCTGGTAACCTGCAAGGTCAAATATATTGTGGACTTATGAACCATTCTATATCTCTCATAAGTAGTTCCTAAAGACCACTGCTTCTATAGCAATGTATTTTCTGTTTCCAAGGTGGCAGGAAACTGCTGAAAGTAGCAACAGACAGGAGCAAGCTGATAATCATCACAGCTCTTGCCTCTGTCCTATCTTTACATTGACCAAGAAAAATACCTAAAACTAATAGATCACTGAAGGAACACAGCATGGAAAAATATGTCATCCTGTGGTCCTTGCAATCCTACTTTAATGGAGGAATGAAATAGGAAATGCAATTAGGAAATGAGTAAACTAACTCTTATTAGCTTTCCACAAAATCTATTTCAACTTCTCACTTTAAAACTATTTTTTTATTTGAACATTAACTTGGATTTTAACAAGTGTGAGACAAGACAAAAAGCTAAATGCCCCAAAAGCAAACATCAGACTTTGGGCTGAGGGGAGTCTCTTGCTGACCAGACATGAATCGTGAATCCCATATTCTCAGTAGCCATGAGCTGCACGGTGCTGATTTTGCTGAAAACAGAAAGCAACTGTAGCTACATTTTACATCTGAATAATTTATCTTCCTTTTTTCTTAGAAAAATAGCAAAAATAATCACAATGTAGATACCATTACAGATTTTACAGCAAAGGGAAAAAAATTTATACACAAGACCTGTATCTTCTACAAATATTGTCTCCAAGAGACAAGAGTGCAAAAACACATCTGCAGCATCTCAAATTTCAGCTGTCAACCAAAGCAGGGAGCAAGTTCCAAATCTCTCTCAGTGACTCTTTTGTAGAAAGTTTCAGTTGTTGATAGACAGAGAGTACCAGCTTGCACACAAATGCCCGGGCGTTTTGGTGAGAGGTGAATTTAACCCCCTCCATAAGATTGGGCTGCCTTCCACCTCCCAAAAAAGCTCCTCCTCTGTGAAGTTTAACTGGTTTCAAAGCAACGAGTTAAAAATAGTCCCTGATACTAAATGTGCCCTTGAGTTTCACTATCAATTTTGGTAGTTTTACAAAAATATTTTTCCCTTTGGGGAAAAAAAAAAAAGTAAAAAAAGGAAGGAATTCTCTGGCTTCACGTATACTGGAGATTAACATGTCCAGGACTGCTCCCTGACTGTGAGGCCAGCTGTCCTGGAAAATCCTTCAGGCTCTTAAGCCCTTTTAGCATCCATAACATGCTGGCTGCATCCATGCTGCCCCCTGGGAATTGCTCCTAGCCCATGCTGACTCCCAAAACACGCTCTGAAATTGTTCTGGAGGGTGTTAAGTGGTCTGGTCAAAACTGTACCAGGGACCACTCAAACAGTTTAATGAGAGTAGAGACGTTCACCTTCCAGAATCTGTGCTCATGCCCTGGCACTGTTTAATTTACAGCCTTGCCTTTCCACAGCCTGCTCCTTTACAAACAAAGGAAATGGAAAACTAATCAGCCATGCAAAGGAAAAGTGCAACTCACCATGAACACAGAGTCTGTGGAAAGAAAATGAGGGGAAGGTGGTGGGAAAACAGAAAATAATCTGTAGGTTTTTAAGTAAGTTAAGTCAGGGCACACAGAATTATATCACTTATTCTAGGGGCATATTTTTAAGTTGCTACTGAAGGATGGTCTGGAGATAGAGCAGGGGTTGGGAGGAGACAGGGCAGCTGAAGCACAGCATCCTTCTTTCTCACCAGGCTTCTCCTGTCTTTTGCTGTGCTCTGTGGCACCAACTTCTGCTTCATGTCCCTGATAAGAGGAATAGCATTTGCATTATTCAAAGCCCTGGTCTTCACTGTCAGTACTGTTTGAAAGGAGGCAAAAGCAGAGGAGAGTCTTACTTCATTCCTGGCAGTGCCAGCCCAGGGACTGTCATTATTTCCCAGTAACCCTGCGGGCTTTCCGCTGACTTCAGAACTTGTGACAAAGAAAGTAAAGAAGCAAATGTCAGCCTAACTGGTATAAATAATGCCAGGGAGGCCAAAAACCTGCAGATACCTCACCTGGGCATTGCAAACGGCCTCATCCACTTTAATAGCTTTCATGTATAGAATCCATATTTACGTGCCTCTTCTAATGTCTTGGTTTCAAAATCCCTAGACTATTTCTTCATTTGAAAAGAATGAAGTTAAAGAGTTACCCAGCATCCACAGGTTGAGCTGGCTTTGATCTTTTTCTGAACAGCCTGTCAATGTTAATCTGCTCAAATCATCACCTGGCTTTTTAGTTCAGAGAGAGAAGTCAGGCTAAGCTGAAAACACAGCATAGCCACTTTGAGCAGGGAAGGACAAGAGAAGGAAGAAGCAAATAAATGTCTCCACATGGGCTTGGTCTCGCATTAACATAACTAAAATTACCTGCTGCCAGATCCAAGTCACTTTAATGTCTGTGGCTTCTTAAAACACAGTTTCAACAGGGATAAAATCAAAGTGAATTGTATTTGTCTTGTTGCAACTAGCCAAATGCCCTACCTTTCTTAACTTTTTTTAAAAGGTTGAATTTTCTCTTCCCACCCTCTCCCCTCCCCTACTAGGATAGAGTAAAATGTTAGTGGTTTTTCTTAGAAAGTAATTTCAGCTCAGAGCCACGGAAAGAGCTGCTACAAATGGTGTGGGTGTTTTACAAGCCTACATGAAGACAAAATCGTCTGCACTGGCACGAATTCACGCTGCTCAGCTTTAAGTATCTTACTTGTGTGACTGAGCTAGGAGTTTAGGTTTCATCCATAATTTGCACTGTCTTTGAAATGGACACTGAGCTCTCTGAGGCTATGTTAAGACTTCAGGCCTGTCCTCATCCTCAGTCATGCAGCTCCTGTGGCCATGGCAGAAGCCCATCATAACTCCTGTCTATCAGGGAAAGCACCACCTGATTTTCTTTCCATGGAAAAAGGTGCTGGGCAGAAGGTGGTGTTGCTCCAGCCCCACTGTGAGAGGACACAGTTGGAGAACACAACTGCATCTTGACCCTGGGATGTGGTGGGAGGTCTCAGATTTGCCCTTCTGAGCCATCGCAGACCTCTCTAAAAAGGTTGTGCTCCTAATTTGGGCACATCAGTAAACTGACTGATAAACTGGGGCTGGATCCATAAACGCATTATCACAAGGGTGGATTTTGCTCTTGGGTGGGGAGGCAATAGCAGGTATTTGGCACCTTGTTATCAGCATCTGACACAGTGCTATACTTGGTGGCAAATGTGAGGACAGGACAGAGGCTGTGGGACTGCATCATCCACCCCTCAACAGTCCCTGTTATAACCAACCCTGTAGACTCTGGGGTAATGAAGTTGCAAACTCAAGTATCTTGTGATGTTGGGATGGATTTTCTACAACACATCAGCACCCAGACCACTGCTGCAGGGACACCTCTGGCTAGAGAGGAGCAGAGAACCCAGTATTTCTAAAAAGGACTGACAAGAGTAAAAAGCTCACCCTTACTGAGATACCTAACTGGGAAATGACCTCATTTGACTCCCCAGCCACAGCTCTTTGTGCTGAACTCCCTTTCTTGTGAAGAAAAGTGGGAGGAATTTGGCCATTATTGCCCAAAACAAGTATATTTAAGAAACAGCAATAAACAATAGATTGATGCTAATTTTTTTTAGTTAGAGAAAATGAAACTAGAGACACATTTTAATAATTAAGGCAACTACGAAAATAATTAATCATAAAAATGTTCAAGTTCCTAATTCCAATGAGAAGGTGGGATGACAGAAAAGCAATCTGAGTCTCATCTTGCTGGAGGGAACTGGTAGGTGCCTCTAAATATTAAAGCATCGCTGGGTCTCTCAATACAAATCTAAAAGACTGATTTGACTTCTCACAATGATTCCAACAAGTTTGGACATCATCAAAAAAAGAGGGGGGGGGAAGAGGAATATACAGATGGCATTTGACTGGTAAATTAAGGAAGAAAACGGGTAAGAAAGCAGCATATAAATAGAGAAATAACTGTTTTCTTTATTTAGTGAAAAACTGTCTGACCTAGCAGTTATGTAATGTCTCAGCATTACTTAATTGTTTACTTAAATATTTTTCAGCTTCCTTCAAGGAAGTTTAGGTGACTGAGAAATTACTTTGGGCTGCTTCTCCTGTGCATGTGTGGTGGATCCATGGCCTTGGCAAGGACCTGCTGCGGTCAGTGTTGGCAGCTCTGTCACATCTTGGCTCTGTGAGAAGCAAGCCAGACCCTGCACTGCCCAGGCAGCTGCTTTCTTAGGTGTAAATTCTAATTACAGTGAAATCTTTAGTTTCACCTCTGACTTGTTCAAAATGGTATTGTTACTGCTTTTTAGCTTCACATCTGCAGTCTGGGAAAAGGAAGATTAACCAGCTTTCCTCTGGTGAGGATGCAAATTCACTTCTCATCACATTAAGGTGCTATATTTAGTTATCTTCAGAAACATGATATAACAGAAAATACCCTCACACGCGCATTTCACATACTGTTTTGCTCCTGGTGAGGATAAACCTCTCTCGAGTTTCTATCCCTAGTGACAATGTCAAAGTGAGCTCTGAGTGCCACCTCTTTCCTCTCAATATTCACTGCATAGGCCACAGAGAAGAGCTTTTCCTTATCTGTTTTTGCCTGCATGCAGGAATTTCAGAGGGGAAAGCAGTTTTTTCAGACCTGCCCAGCTGAAAGTGAAAGGGCAGCTCTCCAGAGCACCCAGTAGCCAACTGGTAAGCACAGCTGTACGGAAAAAGCAAGCTCAGACTAACAGGCTGAGCCTCCGCTGTATATATACACCGAGGACACTTCACAAGGCTTTCAGAAAAGCCAGGACAAAGTCCTTGTGTTGGATAAATATTTCCTTACTGAATTATTTAGAGTATTTTCTATCTTTAAACCCAAAAGACTCTGCTGAACTAAATGTAATTTGATGAATACATACATCTGTTTATTCTTACAATATTTATCAGCCAGGAAATCAATTTAAATTCATCAGTTCATGTTCATTTCTATTCTGTTACACTTTTATGAGCACAGCGCTTTAGGATTTGTATATCTTTCTCTTAGAAAGATTATTAAATTCATTCAACCCCCCCCCAAAAAAAAACCAACCCTGTTTGCCTCCATATTAAGTTCTGTAACTCATTTAATCAGAGCTAATTCCAAAATCTGGCATCCATTGACTGCATGCCAAACAAACAGCGTAACTTAGATCATAGTAAAAAAAAAAAATCAGTCAGCAGTTTGTCAGTTGATTCCAGGACTGCAAAACTGACCTGGTATGAAATAGCCATATTTAGACAATCTCTGTAGAGCTGGGAGGTTGCCATGTGCTTGACCTAAGGTGGCTGTCATGCTTTGCAAAAGAAGAAAAATCTTTATTATAATTTTACTTACTGATACAAATTACAGATTACTTTCTGGCATCAAGGGAGAACAAAAGCCTGCACAGAAAAATGCTTGGCAGCACGCTCCAGCACGGTAGCGTGGCACTAGAAACTGTCTGGCCGTGCCCCACGGAGAGCAGCGAACACTGAAGATCCGACAAACCTCGGAGCTGGTGAAATAAGCACATGTGTCAAAGATAAAGCATTATAATTAGAGGGATAGAGCAACCTAGAAAATAAAACTATTGTCAGGACACAGCGTTTAGTTTGATGGCACCAGACAACACGGGCTGGTGTGCCAGAAGCAGGCTTAGCTCCCCTGCCCACTGCTCAGCCAGGGTATGAAGTAATGTTATGCAAACAATTTCTGCAGGTAGCCAAACACATGACATTATCTCTATTTAAGTAAGCAAGAACAAGGCTGGAAAGTTTTGTTTTAAATACTTGTCACCGACTAATCTCTTGTACCTTGAAGATACATTTCTAGAAAGGAAAAAAAAAACCAACCCAACAATGAGAACTGTTCTTATATTGTATCTTCCAAACAAATATTAGAAGTGCAAATTCATTAAGCTTTCACTAACCTCAGAGAAACTTTCCAAATTACTCTAAAGGTGAAGGATTAAGTAAATGGCTTGTTGAAGTAATGGAACAGTTATTTGACTTCATAACACACAAATATTTTTAAATAAAAAAAGATAATACTGCGGAGATAGTTTTTTTTTTTTTAAATTTGGCTTAAAAGTTCCATAACTAGAAGCACATCATTAGTAGTCTGAACTTACATCAGCTTTGTATCAGAGAAAAAAAAATGTTTTGTCAGTGTAATATTACTAGCTAAAATAGTAACCACACAAATTTAAGAAAATAACTTATCTATGCCGAGTTGATAGAAATTAGCTTTAGGAATGGCAATTTAAGGACGATTGTATGATTTATTGCAGGTTTCAACCAACTAAAAATAGAAAAGCTGTACAAGCCATAAAAATTGCACAATGTACAACTTTCTGTTCCAGGAAGATTGTGTTTGCAATCCTTGACTACAAACGCAGTTGCTTTCAGACTCTTGAGATAGATCTTCTGGGGCCATAATTAATATAGACTCTCCTGAGGTTACCACATGAGTCAGGCATTTTAAAATATGTCATTGGGCTTAAAGCTGTGAAATCTTTGCAAAATGAGTTAACAATAGCCTCGCAGGTATTGAGCTGGGTTCACAATTTCAAAGTGTGTTCCAGCACCATGAGGCACTAAAGACTGGAAATGAAGGAAGGTTACTGCATGGCCAGTGTGATACTAAGCAGTGGAGCTTCTGAAAGACAGGCAAAATCCCCGATGAATATTCTGAGACACCCAGTAGGGTGACAAAAACCAGCAGTGCCTTCTGAAAAGTTCCTTGTTATGCTAGCTCGTTAACTCAGGATGCTATTAACTCACGCTAAAAATGTTCAGGGAGAATAATGTAGATGCAGGATGCTCTAGGTAATCCTCAACAGTCCCTGAGGGCTTTGACAGCTTTGCAGTTCAGATGCGCCTTTGAAAGCCAAGCCATGACGTAAGTCATTTTGGTCACCTCTTGGAGCTGACATCTGCAGGAAGCTCGAGTGTTGCTTTCCCGCCCTGTTATTGTAACGGCCCCTTCTGAACGTGATTGATTTAGGAGTTAGTCACACTGCACGCAGTCTGCCGGCTGCAGACTCCAAGCTGCTCAATGAGGATGCATGACCTCCGTGGCTGGCAAGCTGGGTAACCTGCAGAACAGCAAGAGCTATGGACCAGCTTCTCTCACAGCCCACAAAGAAAAAAGGGCAAGCTGGGGACATTGTGACAACTCCAAATACCATGGAGATGTTAGCAGACAGGGAGGGAACCGGGCCTGTTGCTATTGGAAAACTGGAGATGTTGCAGGGAATATGGGTGACAGAGATGTGATGCTGGAGGGATGCAAGATTTCGTGTTGATAAAAGCTCATTCATGCATTTGATTAGTTTACATTCAAATTCAATTCAAAGAATTTGAATCCGCCTTGTGGATTCACTGAATTCTGCCCTGACCTCAAGTCTGCAACATGGTTATGGCACAAGGAAAGTTTGGGAGGTCAAACCCACTTCAGAGACAGCTAGCATGGAAAGATCAGAGCCAACGGATCTGAGCAGTGGTATGTCCTGGCAGGATCAGCAGCAGGACTGGTGGTGCCACAGGGCTTTTGAGGGCCCTGCAACCATGGAGCTCTTTCCTTTGGCAAAACATGTGGTCAGGGAGAACATGGTGTTCTGGAAAGCTGTGATCTTTTTAAAGAAAACAGTAGCAATTCTGTTCAACTCTGCAGACCCACTGTTATTTAAATCACTTTTATGGTCCTAATAACAATGTAGTCATACTAGGGACATTACCATTTAAGGAATAAAGCAGGACTACTACAGTTTAAGTAATAGCAGTTAGAACAGTGTATGACTTGTTTCCCCATTATTTCTTAATATACTGTATGCAAATTCTTGCAAAATATTAAATACCAACGTTGTATTTGTAGATTGTTTTTGGTCCTTGCTCTGAATTAAAAGAATGAGATTTTTTGGATTATAAACAACACAAGGTTAGATATAATCATGAAATTTTAACTGGCTGTAATCACAGTTAAATTAATGCAAACACAAGTATTCTTGGTTTTATAGAAGGAAAAAAAGTATTTATTGATAAATGCTTTAATTTTTTTGAAAATTTGTTTAGGAAACTTCAGTTTGAACAGCTAGTTTATGTTAAAACTGAGCAATTATTTGTTCGCTTGTTTATTTATTTATTAATAGAAAGCTTTTCCTATAATTGCAAGAATTCAGGTTATCACACTGTTGAACCCACAAGCTCACACCTGGTATGACAGTTTACAAGAAAGTAGAGATAATTTGTAAGAGACACATGGGATTTACAAAAATTACTTCTTTGCCCTACAAAATGTTTGTCCTTCAAAAATGTCAGTGAGAGTTCTCTCATTAATTTGAGCAGAGGAAGGCTCAAGTCTATTGGCTTTAAAAGTTAATGTGTAACTATGCAGAGCTAGTAAAAGAAAATGAGCCATGTTTTCACAACAAAGAGCTTTGTTTTCAATGCAATTCACAAAATATAAGAAACAAAGAATAGTTTCGTGTCAAGTCACTCATACTAATTGTTAAGATTACAAAAAGGATGGACCAAGGCTTAATGAGTCCAATCCCAACCTCATTTGTCTTGACTCTTCTGAGTTTAAAGCAAGTACTCTGGATTTTCTCAGTCTAAATAAGATTCAAATCTGATGTACTGAATGCAAAATAAGTAGTGTTGCTCGTGATTTGCAGGAACCTTTTTCACAGGCACTTAGAAGTACTTTCTTTAAAGTTTATATTGTTTTAAAGTCACCTTACAAGTGTAGTAACTACACCTAAATCTTCCCAAGAGGAGACATCCTGGAACACAGGATTTCACTAATTTAGATCCCCTGATGTTTTGTCAAGCAGGAGGATAAGGTAGAATTTTTTTTTTCTTCATTAAACTTTAAAATATCTTGAGATAACATTTATGCATATACAAATCTTATTGTCCATTTTAACTGAGTGATACCACAGTACACCACGAGCAAAAGAAACAGGGTGAACATCACTATATGTAATTTAAATATTCTCCATTACACAACATTGTGCTGTACTGAAAAGTCCATGGTGTTTTGCCACTGACTTCTATTTCACTCAGTCATCCCACAGGTACATCAGAAATGCTCCTAACCACCCATTAGGCTAATGAAAGAAGCAGCTTTGCTTGCAGCCTTTGCCTCACTAGCATCTGTAACCTAATGTGGCCACAATAGCATCACAGCCCTTTGCACAGCAGGATGCCTCTTTGGGCTGTTTTTTCCATGCCAGTTGTGGGGACTTTTAATCACACACACTAAATATAATTTTGTTTTGCTTGTTAATCTCAGTGTGGTAATGTGAAGCTATTGATTTTTGAGTCTGCTGGTGACACCAAGCTGTATGGTGTGGTTGACATGCTGGAGGGAAGGGATGCCACCCAGAAGGACCTCAATGGGCTTGAAACATGGGCCCATCTGAACCTCATTAAGTTCAAAGAGGCCAAGTGCAAGGTCCTGTAACTGGGTCAGGGCAAGTCTAAGCACATCTAAAAGCTGGGCAGAGAATGAATTGAGAGCAGCCCTGATAGGGGTGTTGGCTCAACAAAAAATCAATCATTATCTTAGGCTGCATCAAAAGAAGCATGACCAGTAGGGCAAGTGAGGTAATTTTGCATCTCTACTCTGCTCTCCTGAGACTCCACCTGGAGTACTGAATCCAGCTCCGAGGTCCCCAACATAACGAGGACATGGAGATGTTGGAGTGAGTCCAGGGGAGGGCCATGAAGACCCAGACTGGCCAAAAGGATGTTCCATAACGTATGATGTCATGTTCTGTATATAACTAGGAGGGGGGTTATCCGAAAGGTGGCATGGCTCAGGACCTAGCTGAGCATCGGCTTCAGGTGGTGAGAAATTATGCTGCTCATGATGTATTTTGAATATTCTTTCATCAT
This sequence comes from Gallinula chloropus, assembly GCF_964237585.1. Classification (NCBI taxonomy): domain Eukaryota; kingdom Metazoa; phylum Chordata; class Aves; order Gruiformes; family Rallidae; genus Gallinula; species Gallinula chloropus. The sequence goes on along the minus strand of NC_140087.1, from coordinate 89,459,748 downwards.
TAGTATTGTTATTTTCCTTTTCTGTCCTATTAACTTGTCTTTATCTCAACCCATGAGTTTTACTTCTTTTTTTACCTTTTCAATTTTCTTCCTGATCTCACCAGGGCACGTAAATGTGTGGTTGTTTTAACTGCTGCCTGGGCCTAACCACTGTACCTGAGAGCCACGTTCCAGTACCGAAAGGGAACCTACAAGAAATATGGAGTGGGACTTTTTACAAGGGTATGAAGTGATACAATGAGGGGCAAAGGCTTTAAGATGAAGAAGGGGAGATTCAGATGAGATATTAGGAAGAAATTCTTCCCTGTGAGGGTGGTGAAGCACTGACACAGGCTGCCCAGAGAAGCTGTGGCTGCCCACTCCCTGGCAGTGTTGAAGGCCAGGTTGGATGGGGCTTTGGGCAACCTGATCTAGTGGAGGGTGTCCCTGCCCATGGCAGGGGGTTGGAACTAGATAAGTCTTGAGGTTCCTTCCAACCCAAACCATTCTGCAATTCTATAATTCTCTGTAGATATGTTTTAGAGAACACTTCTCAGTTTTCCTCATTCACATACACATGCCCCCTTTCCCCTGGTGTACCACAGATCAGGGAACCAAACCTGGGAGAAGAAAAGCTGAAGTTTTCTTTGTCAGATTGGCTAAGATACCCTAATGACAGCTTTGATGAAAGTCCCCATCTTTCCACTGATCTACAACCCACAGTTCCCAGGACCCTCAAAGGAACAGCCAGGGAAGGCAAAGAGCTTTCAAAGCTGCTTTTCACTCCTTTGCAGCTCCAAGCGCCAGCTGTCACACTGGGCATGGCACAATGAAAGGCACATGCTGCACAGCTAGTCAGAACAGGACACAAACTGAAGTTGGTTTTGGCAAGCACCCTGTGCCCTACCAGAATTGCTGGGGAAGCCTTTGGGATGCACGACAGGGTATCTACTTCCCAAAGCCCACGGGGCACATGGTTATTTGATGATGACTATTGTTGTCAGAAATATTTATTAGAATCACAGTTCCATTTAATTTATTGTTAGGGCCCTGAGGGCCCCGGACCCCAGTTCAAACTTCCTGGGGTCATCAACCCCTGCCCCAGCACCACCACAGCAGAGCCATTTTCTAGCTCCCTGCTGCTCTGTTTGGCTGTGGGCCTCACCAAGCTGTGCCCACTCATGGACCCATGGCCCACCTCGGCCTCAGCCCCTTAGATCTTCCCCATGGGAGGTGCCTGCTGCCCAGGGCTGGGACTGTCCCCACCCCACTTGTTCCCATGGGGATTCATCCTGCTCCCAGCCCCAAGGGAGCAGCCAGGCAAGCGGTGGTCTGACATGTATTTCCTTAATTGTGTATTTAATTGCTTGCAATCACAGTTGGGATTCCCAATTACTCTTGCTTCAGAAATTGCTTGTATTTTAAAAGCTTTCCATTTTCATTGATGGCCCACACTGACCAGAGCACTCTGCAGACCTGCCTCCAGGGAACCAGCACCCAGAACTCCACCACTGAAATTTCTTGAAGACATCTTGTGGATGCAATTGTGGCTTCTTCAAAAAAGATTCATCACATACTATACAGTGTTCATATGAATTTTCTCAGTCATTGTTGTCAAACAAACTTTCAAAATGCCAGACCCATTTCTTCAGTGATTACTGTCACAAATCTAATCAACTGCATACTATCCTGGCTAAAGGTCTCAACCAAATCACAGCTTTCATTCATTTCTCAGCTTTTGATTAAACCCTTAGACCTTTCCAATACTGTAATTTCAATCAACAACTTAGGGGGAAAATATTTATAATAAAGATCTCCTTAGAAGATTTCAAAACCTTTACTCAACCTCCTAAATATTTGGCACAGCACATCCTCGCAAGCCTGAAATTATTACTCTGTTTGCTATGGTTTCTTTTATTATGCTATTATACATGACTGTTGTACTTTGTCATTTGTAGCATATGACCTCACACTTGTTCAAGTACAAAGATGGACTTCTAGGGTGATCAGAGGAACAGAGAACCTATCGTATGAGAAGAGAGACTGAAGAGCTTGACTTGTTCAACTTAGCAAAATAAAGGCTGTCAAGGGATTCGGTTGTTGTCTATATATCACGGAGGCAAACATCAAGGAGATGTGAGAGCCATTTAAACTCAGTGATGATGTTGTCAAGGGAACCCATTGGCACAGATTGGCAAGATTTCAGTCAATGCTAGGAACCAGAAACATATTCTCACTTGGAGCAGTGGGATTTGGGAACAATTTCCCAGTTGGAGTCACAGCAGCAAAAATCCTAACTGCACTCACAGTGGAGCTTGGTAAGTTTACAAAGGGGACAATAAGAGGATTCCTGCAATATTAGGACAATAGATTTGATGACCCATTAGATCCTTTCCAGCCCTGTGTTCCTATATAAAGCAGTAGTATATAGTGCAGATTCTGTAACCTTCAGCCGTGCATACTTTAGAATGAGATATGCCAGCACACTTTATATGGTTTAAGCTATTTAAAACCAAACCACATATACACCCCCCCACAACCAAACAGTTCTGTTGAGTAAGTGTATTTATTCAGGGTATTGGTAAAACTTAAATAATTTTCTCTTTCACAATGGCAATAAATTTAATAGAAGCCAAATGTATTAGAAAATAAACATGTTTTACATTTAGTTGTCCACCACCAAAATTCCTAAGATTATTAATAATTAGTTCTACTTGTCCTCTAGCACTGTTTATTACAAATTTTATATAATATTTTATCCACAACTTTAAAATGTTTGCAGCTGAAGTTCAAATGTTATTTATGGTAGTCTTCTCTAAGCTATAAATTAATTAAGAACAAGTACATTTTTGTGCTAATGCATTTTATGTTGGAGGGTATCCAAAAGATATAGCCAAAGGAACAGCATTATGATTGTTTCTCATTTACTTTGGTCATAGTATGGGTTGTATACATGAGAAGAAAGAAATCTTGTTAAAAACAGAACCGTCTGGTTTGAAGATACTTTATAGTACTTAATTTTTTTCCCATGCTTGAGATTGCTTATGCTGAGCTTCAAGAAGAACCCCATGAACTTCTACAAAGCAGAAAACTTCTTGGGTAAAAAAAAAAAAAAAAAAAGATTTGGAAAAAATCTACTTTCACCACAAAAGTACTAAAATGTTTACATAAAAATCAATCATTTACAAAAAGTATTTCTTTCTAAATGCACACACATACACATGCAAACACGAAGTGTTGCCTCCCAACTCCCCCAGTATTAGCATGGATATATCTTAATATAAAGATATATCTTACTATGAAGATATAAAGACAAGATACAAAGATAACATCTTAATATAAACATATATCTTAAAGATATATAAAGATATATCTTAATATAAAGTTTACTAGCACGGTGAAGGCAAATTTTACTGTGTGTATCTTCTGACAATTTATAGTATCTGAATCTGCTTCACTCTATTCCCACCTAAGGAGGCTTCATAAACCTAACGTCAGTTTTTCTGTTTTTGTTATTAGCAGTTCGTTTTCTCAGCCAGTGAAGCTAAAAATTTCTCACCAGTTTATTCTGAACAATGTTAATTTCACCTCTTCAGATTCAGCCTTAGATGCTCAGGAAGAAAGGATCTAGTAGAATGGAAAACATCTCTTCATTGTCACCAGTTAATGAATGGTTTAGGACCTGAATTATTGACTTCTAACATCTTTTCCAACCTTGCATAGAAACTATTTTGAAAGCATTCTAAGCTTCTGCTTTTAAGAAAACATGGCAAAAATGAAGCATCCAATTACCTATGTGTTTGTCTACATAGCTTTGCATGTATTTTTTCATTTTCATTTTGTTTTTTTCTTTTACCATATGCACATTCACTCATGCATTGTGAAGGAGCATCCATCCATCTTCTTCAGTCTCTTCTTATTCAACGTCCTTCCTTCATGCCTCTGTGCTTTTTTTCTCTCAACTAAGCAATCACAGTCTCATCTTTGACTCCAACAACGCTAGTGATTTTCATCATAGACTCTGTTTCTATTCCAATTATATATTTTTAAGGATTCAATCAGGAAAGATTTGTATTTTTCATGTTTCTGATTTGCCTCAGCAGTCCATTTGATATACATTCTCATTTCCTCCTTAAATTTCTGCTTTTGTTCCAAGCAAAGGTAGCCCTTGATTTGAACTGAAACTTCCCCCCTGCTCTGAACTCTTTCAGGAATAAACTGATCATGAATAAATTGACACGGATGATTTTTCAGAAGGCTGATGTTCTGAAACAGTTTTTCATACATGGGGGAAAATGTCCTCACTATTTTGAAGAGAAAACTTGATCCATGTTCAAAAGAAGAAGTTCTATACTTTCTGACACTAGGTTCTGAATTTACCCATCAGCAATTAATTTGTTTCTTTTTTCAAATTATACTCCTTTGATTTATCAAGACCTAGTTGTTGTCAGACTGTTAACTCTGAACTTTTCCCTCCCACTTTAAAAGTAACATAAATCACCGTGTCACCAACTAATTTAAAACATGATGTCTGGCCTCTTTTCCACCATTTTATAATAAATACAGCAATGTAGCTCTAAAACAGTAACGTGTTGAATTGGGCTAATCTTCAGTTGAAAATTTACAGATTGTTCTTAAAGGCTCATGCAAAAAAACAAGGTGGTTAGGCATTTTCTGCTATTTTTTCCCCTCTGTGCTTAATATGTACTTTGCTGTGTAAAAGTGCTGATTTCGCCAACCCATAAATTAAATCATCTCCACGTTCAGTGAAAGTGGTAAATACTCAGCGCGTTGACTTAGACAAGACAAATGAAGCATGGCTGTTAGGCTCAGCAAGAGCTGACCAAAATGGAGCACTCAAATGTGCTTGTGTGACAGTAGGCCAGGTTGGTAGCAAACGGGAGCCTGTATTTTCTCATGACTTCTCCGCTGTTTACATGGAATAAATTAGTGGTTGCGGTGGGATTCCTAACAGGCACTGATTCACATAACAAAAGCACCATGGTATCTTGCACACAGATCCTACACAGAGCTGTGGAACACTGACTAGCCAAAGATCATGAACTTCTTTCACAAGTGAGTCAACTAAAAAGTGTTGGGGCCCTGAAAAGTCTGAGAAAATCCTAATGGGCCACAGCTTTGTTCATCAGATACAAAAGATGGCTTCACTAAGGAATCTTCAGCACTGTAGGTTTTATGTCTCCGTTATGACTCATATAAAAATAGTAGAGCCTCCCTAAGGACTGCTGGTTCCTGTGCTCCCCTGAAATATTAGGGGGAAGCAGTCGAGGGATGGTCAGAAAGCTTATGATACCAATTTGAGACCTAGACCCCCGGGCAACAATTTAGTGTGCAGGTTTTTATTCACTTGCTGTGAGAGGCAAGCCTATTCTCAAGGCTCTCTGAGAGTTATTTGATCATTTCTGTGCATCTCAGCAGCCAAAGAACACTGGCCTTCACCCTTCTGTGCTCGTCCACGGCTCAGTGAGCTAGGCCCTACAATTGACTGCCTCCTGTCCTGGCTGTGCCAGGGAAGGGAGTCAGGAAGGCAAGTGACTTTCACATCTTTCAAACCCACAGAGTTCTAGTTAGAAAACCAGTCTTTACTCCTCTCATATCCTGGGAGCTGCTCTCTTTGGCTGATTAGTTTTGCTTTACATGGGCTTTGAAGCTGTCTCCAACAAAGAGAATGGGGGAAGTTCTTCATCTGCTGAATCCCTGTCCATGGGTGCAGAAGTTAACATGGCTTTGAGGAAGACAGTAAAAATACTTGGAAGAAATACTCACTTATGGTTTCTAACCAAATAAACCACATCAGGTTCAGATATCTCAAACTGAAAATAGCTGGGGGCAGGGATAATGCCCAGGCAGAGTTTCGTATCCTTGCCCTGCACTTGCTCTCCCCGATAGATGCTTTCAACTGCTGTTTTGTGTGTCAGTCGGCTCATTTGCTTGCCCAGAGCAGAGCACAAATGCAGTCCCAAGCTGCCACAAATGACACTTTGGAGTTCCCTGCAGTTGAGTGAATTGCAGGGATTGGCACAGGGAGAGTGCAAGGCTTAAACCTCACCTTGGGAAAACTAGTCAGAGCCTTACTATTAATTTAGTAAAATCTTTTAGTCTGATTGCTTGTAACAGGACACAGAGCTAAAACTGAAAGATTTGATGCTGAGCTATTTAAAATTACTATGCCTTGGCCAATGCACTCGAAAGCAGGCTTCTTTATTCCACTGTAGTTCAGACATGGAAAACATATTGTTATCTCACCGAGGATTCATCAAATTGTTTTGAATGCAGAAGTTATGTTTCCTTTATTGTCCAAATGCAAAAGACCACTATTTTTAGAAGACAAACTGTAATTCATACCCTTCAACAACACAAGCTAACTGTATCCTCAGCTGAAGTACACAAAAATCGTATCTCCCGGCAGGTGCTTTGGAACTGGCTTATGTTAGTCTTAAACCACAAAAATTTGTTATCATTACTGAGCAGTTCAAACAAGAAAGCTGTTCTTGCAAAACAGTATTTAATGGGCCAACAAATAAGAATCGAGCAGCAGGGAGCTGCAAAACCTTATCTCAAAACCACTCACCTCACTCTCAAATTAAATCCAAACCCAGCTCTTCCCATGGACAGAGAGAAGGGCAGAGCAGGCTGTTTGTTACTGGGCATGGGAATGAGTTGCATGCCATGGCTCAGATGTCACAGCGCTCTCTTCAGTAATACTTTTAAGCTTTCAGAAATGCCTCAAGCGCCTAAAATTAAGTTGATTATCTTGAACAGCAAAAATCTTAATCTTATGTATATTTAGAGTTTCATGTTTATGGATGTAACAGTTGTTCCTCAGAAAATTTTCAGCTGAATTAATGCTGGTGTTGCAAATTTTTAAAACAATCTGTATCCAAATTTTTGTTGAGCCAGAAAGACTATTTAAGATAAAGGTACTGGAAACTTACATTATGTTTTGAGAGCTACAATTTAAAAATTAGCATAGAATATATACAGCATAGAATTGCTGTATAATTGCAGAATAGTCTGCTATCTGAAATCATAAGCAATGTTCACGGTGCATGTCACATCTAAAATTCCACATAAGCATATTTTTAAAATGATCTCTTCATTCACTTAGCCATTTTGTTTGAGAATGCCTTTCTCATGGATGAGTTGGTAAAATATGCATCACTCAAGGCTCTGTAAAGAATGCGGCTTCTGCTCTGCTTTATGTCAGATGATTTCATCTGCTCTTGGAGAAGGATTTGAACAGGGATGTTGGCAGATAAAAGTCCTTTTGGTTTGCTTTAAAGTTGTGATACATTCATTTCTAATTTTAACAAAACACGCATTGTATGTCGGGCATTGGAAACTTATTGCAAGAAGAGGGGTGGTCTTTTTAACTTCATGGTATGACTTCAGGACGAAGTTGACTGATATTCTTCTTCATTAAAGAGGAGAAACAATTCCCAGGGCTTGAAGATACCTCCGCAGTACTTTCACAGGAGAGGAGGGCCAAGGAATTCAGCTGGCATCAAATCCTTACGAATTGCTGCAAACCTCACTGCTCTACTTCTGCATGGAGCAGAGTAGAAAGCCCTGCATGGCCTGATGTTCCCACCATGTAGAAGCTGTGTGCTCCAAAGTGGTTATTTGGTTGGTTGGGTTGGTTTGTTGCCTGTTTACAGTTTAGCTGTTAATGCATCAAGAATTTATTGTTACTGGTAATAATAAAAATCTCTCTAAGAGCTTAGAATTGTCTGTATGTTTTGTTGTTTTGGGTTTTGTTTTAAATATTTAAAAATATTGAACTGCTGTTCGATAAAAGACAGTCCTCCAAACCCACATATGGTTAAAATAAGCTTTTTTTGCTGGCATCTTTCTCCTTGCTCACATGTTTCCTTTTGAAAATGAGATAGCCCTGTGAAATTCTGTGCACAATTGTGCCTCTTGCTCTAAGCGCTGTTTGTCTACGAAGAGCTCAGAAGGTCCAATGAAGTATAATTAGTTTTGAGTCATCTGACCAAAGTCTCATCTGCTATGCTCGTTAATTACAATAGTTCAGCTGGAAACATTGGTCCCCAAGCTTTATTAAAATTGTTTGGGTTTTCATTTTTTTTTTTTGCTCATCTAATGAAAGGAGAACAAGGCAACTCACATTTGAAGCAGAACATTAGAAAGCAAACAAAGGTGCATGCAGAGGAGATACTAAAATAATGCCTAAGGAACCAACTCAAAAAAATCAGCTTAAACACGTGTCACTTTTTTATCCAATGCTAGAATTTTCCAGCATTCAAAGTTCAAAATATTCTTGGGAAGCAGTCACTCCATCCGTAATCATAGGGAAGTCTGATTCAATGACAATAAAACTTTGTTTGCACTGTGAAGATATACATGACTGTTCAGGTAATCCCAGGCATTCGGTGTGTTCAGATGTGTACACTATGGGCACTATGTATAAACAGTAGATGAAACAGCATCAGAGCTCAGTCAAAATCTTGGCACGGACTAGCCAATGGTCTTCTTGGAATGGTTCAGGAATTAGCTCTGGCTGGGGACCAGCCTAGCCAGGAGGTTGCAGCCTGGACATTGCCAACCTGTTTTGAAGGCTAAGGAAGGTTAATAATGGAGGTATGACCAGCCAGTGACAACTGGATTGAGGGTCAGAGAACCAGCATCGGCATTGCCTAATTTCCTGAAAGCAGACACAGCCAAAGAATCACCCATAAATTTTTAACAGTTTCTGTATGACTGTTGTTACCACATTGCTTTCAAACAAGGCTAAAGCTGTGAGAAGTGGAAACATGTATTGTTGCTCTACAAAACCACAGCAGAACTGCAAAGCCCTGATTTTTGAGGGGAGAACAAGAAAATGAGAAGCACTCAGACAAATGGCACAGTCAGATGGAATGAATTCCTGAGGGGGAGTGCAGCAGAGAGAAGAGGAACAGCAAGCATGGTCAAAATATGGGAATAGCAGCTGCCATAGCTGTTTCTACACAAGTAAAGCAGGTTAAGCAAATTGCCTCAGGAGCCTGCCCTGGGCCCAAACCCAAAGGGAAGAACTAAGACAACAATTTTTCAGGGAAGTGTGGTGTTGTGCAGATGGGTGAGGTTGGACTCCACACTCATGCAACTCAGAGAAGGACTAGAGATGATCATTTCCAAAGCTCGCAGCTGGAAGGTCAGCCAAGGTGGATACTGGGACTCGGAGAGGTCCAGCTCTCCTGGCAGGCAATGGTGAACGATGAATGCCAGACAGAGCAATGACACAAATCTCAGACCACAAAGAGACATGAACTGAGAAAATTCTGATGCCAAATGAGTCAGCTGGAGATCCAAATAAATTCCTAATAAAAGCATATTTACACTGGCGAAGCATCAGTGCTATTGTTGATTATCCTCTGCCTTCCCAAAGGCAGCGTTTCCATCCCACGATGAAGATGATGGACGGTACCTGTTGCTGGCAAAGAGATCCTGACTGACAGGTTAAAAGAGTTCATTCAAGGGTATGTCCCACCGCTATTCCTTCCCAGTGTCGCTCCCTAGCAGCAAGACCAATTGTCTGTCCACCATTTTTTTTCTCACTGTGGCACATTCTATGCTGAGGGAGCATTGTTGAAAGAGGAAAAACCAAGAGCCTTCACCGTGGGTTTTGTGCCACAGTGGTATAGCATCGGATGAAGAAGTAACTGTGGGAAGAGTCTTAACCCTGTAGCCCCGAGACAAAGGTGCTCTCTGGTAATGGCATGTGCATACACCTCTACCAGGTCTTCTCAGTTAAACACTTTTTTTTTAGTGGCTCTTAGTCTGGCTTAATTTTCACAGGGATGGCAAAAGCCAATCTGCTGTCACTGAGGAGTTTCCTGGCTGAATTTTAGTAGATCAAGTAGATCACTCCGGAATGTAGAGACATTAAAGCTCTTCAGCAAAATGGTTATAGGATTGTTTTCACATGGGCAAACAACAATCTTCTCTCATCTCATTCTTGGAAATGCTCAGAGCATTCTACTTGAAACATCCAAAACCAATTCAGACTCAGCCAGACATTCAGCCTGAACAACTGAAGTTTGGCAAAGCTGTAAACAACTGGGCTTCATATAAGACTAGATTTTTTTAACGAAAAAAGTCAGACAAACTTAGAGAGGGGACTTGCTATCAGCTTGCTCTGGAGTATGTCTTCTCTTCTATGCCCCAGCTTAGTATTGTATTTGTAAGCCTGCATTTAACACACTTCCCATTTTCATCTGTTGCCCATTCCCAGCTAATTAGCAATATTTTGCTGACACGATGAAAACACTTGAGACTAATAGAACCCCTTAAAATGCCTCCATTAACACAACTTCAGGTTGTTTTCTAGATCTGAGAAATGTGTGTCAGCCACACAAAATTACCTGGATGGAACACCTCGATATTTCTTAATTGTACTCATGTTGATAAGAGTGCTTATCAGGCAATCCATTCGCTTCACAGAGAAGCATTTCTAAAAATGATATAAATAAACCCAGAGGTTTTCTCAAATAAATTAATATATATTTGTGCGTAACTGAAGCATCAGAAGTAGTGTCTCCTCTGACTTTCACTGGCTTGCTCCCAGTGGATTTCATGGTTTCTTAGAGAGTACATGAAAAAAGATGATCATGACTGATGAGTTGACATGCACAGTGCCTCCTCAAAGACACCCTAAGAAATGTCTAAATATTCCTTATAATGGTTTCAGCCAAAGTCACTAAGTTTTTTCCTTTGTTTGATTGGCAAATTACATATTTTGGCAGCATTCAAAAACCATGTATGAATAACATAACATCTGTGATTTACATATTCCTGCCTGCAACACTCTATGATAGCGTCTTTAAGATGAACCTACCTAATACTCTGCCAGACTTTTCCACAATGCCTTTGGGAATTTCCACCTGTTGATTACAGTGGAGTTTTAATGCAAGCTGTTTAAAGCAGGCTCGTTTCCATACAGAAATGGGTTTGGTTTTAGGGGTTACACAGATGAAATGCTGCTCCTCAGAGTTAGCAGCCAGATGATTCCGCTGAACTGCATGACAGAATTGTGAAGGTTTTTGCCATCCTTGAGGAGCTTGTGGAAGGAGAGTTGTACCGAAGAAGACAAAATGAACCAAAATTAAAGTAGAAGAGTACCTACAATAGATATTTCTTAAACTGCCAAAGGCTACATAATCTATTATCATCACTGGACTCACAGAAAACTTAGACTTGTTGCTTTATTCCTAGCATAGCGATACCATATCATTTATTTGCACTGGTAGATACTTTTTTTCAGTGATGGCTTTGTGCTTGCCTAGGTTCTATCTATGGACACAAATGAGGTTAGTACTAATATTCTCCCACACTAAATTGGTTCCTGGGGCCTAGAGAAGGGCTAGGACACCTGCACACTATCTATAAAGGCTCAAGGATGTGCTTTTCTCACTTGCCTTCTGGTGTTACAGCTACACATCCACCTGGCTGACAATGTTTTTCTGCTTTGGGGATTTCCACTGCAGGCAGATGGGAAGCAGAACAGTCTGATTAGAGCCTGCCCTGAAATTGTGTTGGGCAAGGTCTTCTAGTAAACAATTCATCCCACACAATTGCATGGGTTTGAATTCTCTGACACAGATTTGCATCAAATTCAGTATAAAGTTTAAAAGAAACAAAATATGAAATGTATGAACTGCAGGAAAAGGTCCTTTTGCTATTTCCAATCTTTTTCTCCCACACTGTCATCACAAGAAGTCAGAGGTACTATCAGAGCAAAGCAGAAAAATGACAAGAAAATGGTTTCTCTGCCCTCTTTTTCCATGCGTCCCAATTCCCTGCCAAAGCCCAGCACTGTGTGAAGTTCCCACCCTACAGAAAGAAGCTGTTTTTCAAATTGCTTGTGTGATTCAAGTTGGGTATTTGAATAAAAAAGAGTGAAGTTTGGCTGACAGGGAGTAAGAACAACTCTGTGACTTTGCATGTAGCTTCAGGTCTTCCCAAGTGACACTTCTTGCTCCAGTCAATATTTAAGTATTTCATACAAACTAGACTTTTTTTTCCCCTGCAAAGAGTGGAGTGGGCATCTTCAAATACCTTGTATTTAAAGTATTTTCCTGGGAAGTGGAAGACTGTTTTAATCCCTATATAGAAGCAATAAAATATGCAAACCCTTTCCTTTCTGGTTATTTTCAGATTTTTGTTTTGTTTTGATTTTTTCCAAAGTTCAAACTGCCACTTGTCTTCCTGTTCTTTAAATTTTTCTAGAAGAGCCCCACAATAAAAACAGTGTCATAAAATAATAAATCCAAACAAAACCTAATGTGCCTCACTGCAAATCCTGAAAAACAACAGCAAAGCTTTTTTTGTTGGGTTTTTTTTTCAGATTCAGACATCAATCAAAGAAGTACAGATATATGCACAGTCTTAATCATAATTAATTTTACTGGGAATTCCTTTGAAGGACTGAGTAATGCCTCCTTTCCACTCTTCTCTTTGGGTGTCTCTTTTACATACTGGCTACTTCTGAAAGCTACCCTCTACCTTCTTCTCTGACAGCTTCAGCAGTTCAGGGGCAGAACTGGGAGCTCTGTAAATGTTCTTCATTTTCTGTCTAGGAAGAAAAAAACTGCTGTATTTGTGAAAAGTTCTTTCTGTGGGTGAATCACAGCAAAAACTCTTATGAAACAAGAAATCAAAGCCTGTTTGCTGGGGGATTCTACATTAAGATGGATAAAGTATTTTCTCTATTGGCCATGGTAACAAATATAACTAAAACAAAGATGTAAGGTGACAACTAATCTAAAATGTTAATTGAGATACTTCATAGTCATATATGCCATATTATTTTTCTTCCCAGATTCAGGTGCTTGTTCTCTTAGAGCATGGGAGATGAGATGGAGGGAAAGGAGAGGAGCTGTTGCTGCACCATTAGCAACCATGGGATGGTTGATGTGCTCCCCGACACAGGACCTGACTTGGAGCCCTGTTTCTGCTGCTCCATAACAACTGATCCGTATGAATAATTGCATAGTGATGGAGTTGCACTGGGGTGCAGGTAAAGCCATGAGTAAGGCAGCACCATTTTCAGTCTAAGTAAGGGAGCCTTGAGATAGGGTTGATGTTGGGGTGAACTGAAATGCTAGCTGTCAGCTGTAGCTGTCAGCAAAAATATTAAAGAAAGAGCAGCTGCATCATGCCACAAGCAGGGGAGTGGAGCAGTCGTAGCTCCAAAATAGATTTGAGAGTCAGACAGAGTTTTCTTTTAATGAACCCCAGTAATAGTCATGGGCTGTTTATTTTCAAACTTGCTTTGAGCCAGTTGATAATGCTTCTGCTGTTAAAATGTTTTAAACGAATGCTGAGATGCAAGAAAAGAAGAGCTATTTAGAATAGGACTTACTGAAAGGTATTTTACTACTCCTATGAAATGTAATTTTTCCATCTAATCAAGTTCAGCTTCTGTAGCTTTACATGTACCCTCACAATTTTAGTGTAAATGTGCTGATATAACAATAAAATTGAAGCTACAATAAAAATTCATAACCAAGTTTTTCAGATGGAAGAAAAATTTTTGTCTTTTTACAGCTTCTGTAGCGTTTATTTTTCTGTTTCAGAACATTTAATTAGTAAGATTCTAAGCTATCCTGAAAATATTTATTAAAGAATAACATCTTACAGTATTTTTGGGTTGCTATTAAAGAAAATAATAAGCAGCAGTCTCTTCTGGATCTTGAATTCCAAGATAAATGTAATAAAGCTTGTGGCAGGGTGTTGTTGTTTACTGCTTGGAAAAACTTATGCAACAGCAGAATAGTGTTCTGATTTTTGAGCTGCTGCTAATGAAGTACAACCAGACAGGGTACATTGCCATGAGTCAGGAAATCTGGATGTTCCTGGGTAGAGGCCAAGGGAGCTTAGACACATCAGAGATGTGATGTATATGTATCCTCTGGGGGAGATACACTGAGTTGTTTCCAAGCATCTCAAGATGCCTGGTTCAAGAAGCAACCAAATGACCACCCTGAAAAGAAATCACTAGCTGTCTGTTTCCTACTCCCTGGTTTTTACACCAGGAAAAAAGGACTGAAGTAGTCTGTCCAGGGAAGCTTAGGGATTAGACATTAGGCTTAGCCTTGTGACATTAGGTCCAAATCCCTGAGGGTTTAACTTTGTTCTTTCACTATAAAATGAGAAAAACAAAAACACACAAGCAAACAAAACAAACACCCTAAATTAAAGAAAAACAAGCTCTGGGATGCTACAATTTACTGTGAGACTTTAAGTAAACCTTTTGAACTCATGGCCTGCTAAAGAATGGTATGGCATTTTGCTAAGAGCATGGGTGCTACTGCTGTGGAGAAACATGGTGCTACATGGGGAGAAGCTCCACTCTAAGCAATGGTACATCACTTGTGGAAATGCTGCTACATTTCAGTACAGCATTATGGTACCTATGCAACCTCCTAGTGCTTTGTGAGGCCTCAAAACACTGTTACTCTGGGCCCTTGTTTTTCGAGTTAAAGTAAATTGTTTCCTAACCCTGTTTGAGATCAAATAAAAGGGTGAAACTGTGCTTTTTTTCCTGTCTATTCTCCTTGCTTGCAACTTAACATAACAGCACCAGGACACTCATTTTTCACTCTTCCTTACCTGTTTTTTGATAGGTGGGTTTTCCTTATCTTCCCACAATCCTTCCCTGCATTGTGTCCCAAGGGAGGACTAAATCTTTTACTGCCTCTCCCAGCAGAGCAGGACATGCAAAGCCGTTTTCTCCCCTAACAGTCGGTGCTGGTACACCCAGGTACGTGGGTGGCTGCTTGGGCTTCCACATTTCACTTCAGCTTTATCAAGGGAAGCTCTCAAAATAAAGACCCGATCCACTTTCATGAAGTGCAAGGAAGGATCATTTATTACCCCATTCTTTCTTTCCTCACCATGAAAGACTCTCAAGTGAAATAAACAATTTCCAGACCTCCTATTCGGATCTGGCCTGCCTTCACAGGAGCCACTGCCATTAACACTGTGGCAGGGCATGGTGTGGTAGGCCTGCGTTGCCTTCAAGGGTGTTTTGGCAGCTGTGGCTGCAAACCACGTGTCACTCTGCCCTGCTCCTGGACTCACTGTCCCTTCTGTCTGCTGGTTCTGCCAACCTTTCAAATTCAAAATCTTGAGATAATCTTCCAAAAGTTGTCTTTCAAGAGATCTTAAAGCAATACATCATGGCAACATTATCTAGACCTCATAGACTTCAACTCTCTTGAAGCAGTCAGGACTTGTTTTTCTAATTTTCTCTGGTTTTAATTAAAGCTGAGAGTCATGTAATGGTGACCTAATCCCTAGGGTAAGTCCTTATCAAAAATCTCAGTTGCCAAGAGAGTCACCTGGCTAACTGCTGCCATTTCTTTAACACAGAGCAGGACTGGAAACCCTGGCTAGTTGCTGAGCCTGCAGGAGACATGCAGCACCACAGCACATTTCTGTTTTCTAGGGACTCTCTCTTCCCCCAGAAAATATGTGGGGTTCATGTGCACCCCATATCTCAGCCCAACAATATCTGCATGGCTGCCCCACCACCAGCTAACTTGGGCAGTCAATGCATGCCAGCCCTTACCTCAAAGGTCTTCTATCCTCCAAGCTGTTTTTTTTTTCCAAGCAGCCTCCTTCTTGCACCAGGCAGCTTGTCCCAAGCACTCCCAAGTTAACAACAACCCCACAAGCCTACAGCGCTGTCTTTGCCCTGTGAATTATTCCTGGTACAACTGAACCTGAGGGAATGGCTTTATTTTTCCTGAAACATCTTGGTAGTGACACAAGTTTGGTTTTGTTCTTGCAGCTTCCTGGTCACATCTCCTGTCCTCCTTCTTTCTTTTTGTGTTGTGTTTTACCAGCATGGCTGATTTCTTGCCACCCACAACTCAGGGCACAGCTATGCTTCCCTCCAAGGAGCTCCTCTAAAAATACCTACTCTTGTCATTCAGACTAATTCAACTTCTATTCCTACTTCTCCCAGCAGAATCTGGTTTCCAAGGAGGGCTATTTAAGTCTCCTTATCCAAAGATGTTGACATGATGTTCAACACTGTAACATCCCAGGGTGCCAAAGTCACTACTATATTTATTCTTGTAACATACCAGGTGTTATTAAATGTGTAGAAGTAAATAATTTCCTGAGATTCATAAAAGGAGTCAGTGATGTGAAAGCCAGACATTTAACTAGCTGTCCTCTCCCTGCGGTGGAATGCCTAGCACCTCACATTTTAAGGTAACATTATTTGAAAGGGATGAACAACGAAATCCAAGCATGGCATGTGTATTTTGGAGAGGGAACCTGAATTTAGCAAACTGTTTCTGACTAATAAGCAATCTTTCAGACGTCTTGTCATTCTGACAGTCCATTCCCTGCAGTGTGATTTTAATCTTTGCTTATACAACCGATGCTGGAGGCATCCAAATTAACCCTCCTTGCGTGCAGTTATGTTTGCCCCATTTTTAGATGCTCACTTCTGTCTTGGAGTGATTTTTTGAGATGACAACAGTTGCCTTCAGAAATGTTCCCGCTCTAATTATTCCTTAACAAACCGCCACAAACTGGTGTGTTGTGTTCAGGGTGCCCACCGAAAACTGACGCAGACTATTCAATTTCTTTGTGATACATTCCTGTCTTTCCTTTATGCTACCTGAGCTAAGGAGAAATTCATTACACTTTCTACAGCAAACATCATGTATTTTTCTAGCCCTCCATTAGTTCTCAGAGACCTGGGCGATACCGGCTATGTGGCTGATAGTGATACTGAGCAAGGTCTAGAAACTAGTATCACTGCAGGGAATACATTTTCCTGGAGCCAGGTAGCTGTGCCACTGTCTCAAAGGGGACTCTGAATGGCCCTCGAGTACTACAGCAATCCTGTTGCGATTTCCTTCTACAAACAGACCAAAATCTGTATCAAAGCTATTAATATTGTACCTCCAGTTCACCAGGGGGAGTGTAGTGATAGGAAGAGGGTGAATAGCTTCAAGCTGAAAGAGGATAGGTTTAGATCAGATGTTAGGAAGCAATTCTTTACCATGAGCGTGGTAAGGCACTAGCACAGGTTGCCCAGAGAGGCTGTGGAAGCCCCATCCCTGGAAGTGTTCAAGGCCAGGTTAGACGGGCCTTTGGGCAACCTGGTCTAGTGAAGGTGTCCCTGTCCATGGCAGGGGGGTTGGAACTAGGTGATCTTTGAGGTCCCTTCCTATCCAAACCATTCTATGATTTCCAATAAAAAGTTGATCCAAACTAATTTTGGGTTTAAGAATGTGTGAAAAGCAGTTTAGTTGTTTTTTTTCTCCAACCCATAAGCTACTTTTGAAACCATAGGAATTCAAGGCAGCAAGTTAAAGATGCTGTTACCTGGTTAACCCATGGTTTAGAGGCTCCTAGCTTTAAAATGCTAAGCTTCCTGGTCTTATGCTGAAGCACTACTTGTCTGTCCTAGCCTGTTGTGGTGTCTTTCAGTCTATGATCCTGTTTTCCTAAATCTCACCAACTTTCTCAGTAACTTAACCCCTATTTGAGAAAATGGCAGCATTTTTCTTTTGTTATTATTAAAAAACTGCAAGGGTAATTTTTCTGACCTCTGTGTTTGTGTGTGCAAATCGTATTAGCTCCTCAAGTTCCTCTCTGCAGCAAGTGCTGAGTTAGCTTTAAACAAGAACAATGGGATCCGAGACCTCTGTACTCCATCAGCTGTGACAATTTCCCATCTTTTTTTCAACTCATCTCTACTGATGACAGCAAAATTTCAGTTACAGTATCTAATTTTAGGAATGTTATTTGCTGATTCACCTGAAGAGAAGAATACCATCTTCCGTGGTCATTCTTAATGGGTATGAGGAATCCTCTGTGGAAGGACTGCCTACCGGTCTTGAGTGCCACGAGGCCACTACTTTGTCCTTGCTTCATGCTACAGTAATCACCACCAGGTAAATTTAGGTGTTTCCACAACAAAGGGCTTTTCTAAACCAAAAATGCCTAAGCTAGTCTCAGGTTAACCAGAGCTCTATCTAGGAATCCTGTTTGCCATATGTGCATCGTGCTCTGTTCCTGATTAGGATACAATTGGAAAAAGGTGTTCAGTAAGAAAAGTGAACTCAGCAGTAGAGACTGTCTCCAAGGATTCCTTCCTCAAAAGCAGCATCTCTGTTTTCCTTCCTTATTTGCCTATTAGAGACAATCTGAATGCCAGCCTTTCAGCTTACTGGACTGCCTGGAAAGATAGACTTTTTTTTCAGAATTCTTTTGCAGAGAGACGGCATCTTAATGACATCTTAATTCGAGACGTCTGAATTTCAAGCAGAATGTGGCAGGGAGGAGGAGGATGCATATTCTAAACTAGGGTATAAAATTACATATAATATTTTTAGATTCATATTATGATTATTCTAGCATGTACCACATTAAAAAAGTAACAAAAAAAATCCTAATTGCTTCTTTTGCAATTTTGAAAGTGACAAAGGCCAGTGATTTATGTTACCATCAGCTGTCTCTATAGCCATTTTTTATTCAGTGTATGGATTTTGATACACTGATTATCATCACTGACAAAATACTTCTCTGCCAGCCATGTTCAAACCTTTTTGACCCAAGTAAGATGTGAGATCTTATGATAATTACAAATGTAAAATATTTAAGCAAGCTGTAAGTAATCAAAGCCCTGAGCAACAGGATCAGACTCTGGAGTTAGTCCCACTTTAAGGGAGACTGGCCAACTTCTGTCAGTTCCTTATGCCTAAATTCTGTAACTCTGCAAGTGGCACCCCTCACTCAGAGGACATGCTGCTGTAACCCTGCCTTTTACTATTTGCAGTGCGATACCTTCTGAGCCTTGGGTTTCAGCTCCTGGCTCTGGCCACTCAAAGCGGCAGTGGTTCCCATAGCCAGCTGCCTCATAGCACATGGATCCTCTGGCATTCAGGAGCTCTCTTGCCATGTGTTCCCCCTACAAGCAGAAGGGACATCTTGTTCTGCACTGTGTTTGACATACCTGGGGACATCTAGCACGGCATTGTTCTTTTCCTTCTTTCTCTTGCACAGAGTCAAGAATCATAATTTTAATTTTCTTTAAAGAAATTTGTCAGATTGAGGAACTGAAATTCTTATCTATTGGAATGTAATTTCTTTTTGTTACAGCAGTCCTTGTAAAAGGATAAAAGGAGAAGAAATAAGACACTACAGAAGAACTACTGCAACCTTTATGTTAAAAGAGAATTAGCAGTTTTTGTGATTGCAGATGGTGGGACAAGTGAGACTTTGGGGATAAGTATCAACACACACAGGAATGTAATAGCTTTAGCATGAGAAATACATCCTTTTTTTTCCCCCTTCTTTTTTCTTTTTAAATTTTAACCAGTCGTGGTTAACCACATGTGCTTTGCCACCCTTTCAATTATGTCGTTGCTTATGGCTTTTTAAGGGGTATTTTTTCAACAATCTGAATTATGTATTTTTAACATAAGAATGTCCTTTTATTCACATAACTAGATAGCATGGGGTTTTATAAATATCTTATCTGCTGCTTTCACAAATTTGAAGATAAATTGTATATGTTTTCCTCTGGTGTATATTTGTTGTCACAGCAACTGTAGTTTTCCCAATAAATGGAAATTGCATCGTTTCCTTAGCACTCAGGTTATTGCACTGAAATAGCACCATGAACTCACCACTACTTCTCCCTTCCTGTCGTCAATCTAGACCTCATTCAGTTACAGGAACAGACTCTGAAACAGGTTAGTTGCGATACGTGTGCGTTAGAAAGCCGAAGCAAGTCTGCCTAGCCCCATTACATCCTATGACTCACACATGTGTGGGAAAGACCTTATTTTCACAGAGATCTCTTAGATAAACAAGCAAGTTGGCAGCAATTCGATTACACTGATGCTAGCAGTCGCCTGCTTTCTGTTGCGTTCGTTTGCTTTCTATTTTCTGAAAAATGCAAGCAGCCTGATAAGCCGCAATGAAAATTCTTGTACCAAGGACACTCGAGCTTTCATTTTCAATTAATCCTTTTTATCACAAGAGAATCCACTTTTTCTCTTTCTTTTTTTTTTTTTTTTAGGTTTGTTAGCGAAGCTGTGGCTCTTGCTATCCACAGCCACAGCATACTACTTCCTTAGATACCTCCCCCCAAAACCTCCAAGCCTCTAAATACTGCGGAGTTCAGACAGAAAAACAGCATAGATCACAAAACATTATACACTTTGATACCACTTACCCCAAAAAGGAAAAGCAAAGAAAGTAACTCTTACTGTATTAAAGAGCTCTTCAAGTATATAAACCAAACTGAAAGAGTTTAATCAAGGTTTTTGCTCTTGTTCTGAAACCCTACAGGTTTATGTCTGAATGAGTCTGGCCACATCATAGATAATTAAGATTTTAATTGCCATTTTATCACCTTGTAACTCATGAAACTCAATGAAACTCACTTGCACGATGCATAGCAATCTCTCAGATTCACACACCCCTTTGCTTGTGTCAGCTCACAGCAACTGGACGGGCTGCCCATTTAAGGGAAAAAGTACAAGCTCCAGCCTATTTCCCTGAGCTTCGGATGCGTTTGTCCCACTCCGTCAGCAACGTACTCTGTAATGCCAAAAAGCATTTCTTCTTTTACAAAAGGCATGCACACGTGCACAGTTCTGATTAAGCTTCAGCTCTCATAGAGCTGCAAAATTAAGGAAACCTCAAAATATTATTTTTCTTCTCTGTTCTCTAACAATTTTCTATTCACATACCAACTTTCTATTAACTGGGGAAAAAAAAACCACCATCCTCGTTGCTTCAGAACACTAGAGCCTGGATAAATCGTATATTTAACTGCTGTGTATCTATAAAAAAATATTTCAAAAGAAAATGCAATTGTGTTTTCAGGATATACATTTTTAATGGTAAGAATTCTCTCTTTCTCTGTATTTGCAAAGTTAGAGCTTGCATGCTTTACTTGTGGAAAAGATGTAGAGATATAGACCAAGCAAAGAAGAATGAGAATGATAGGGCAAAGCCATCTTGAATTTAAAAAAACAATCCCCCCCCCCCCCCCCCCCAAAAAAAAAAACCAACCAAAACACAACATAACCCATCCCACTTTAGGAATACTGTGTTTGTATTGATATAAGTACTTATTTTGGTATGATGGTAAGAAGAAACAGTAATATGAAAAGCGCAGATTATCTGCTGAAGCCTGAGGAGTAGAAGAAATGACACAAAATAAAAGGAAAAATACAATCATGTATCCAGAAAGGCACAATTTGCACAAATACATTAAGCACCACAGTATCTTCAACATGATTAGAGACTCATGCTGCCTCTCCTGAACAGGAAACAGAATTGTTCCTGTCCTTTGGACACTAGTACCTCAAAGAGGAACTACAGGACTGTGTTATAAACGCTTTAGTTTTCTAGTATCACTAACTCGGTACAAATACTAGCTATTAAATGAGAAAGTGAGGTTAAGAAATCTCAATTCTGTATTAAATAATTTTTTCCTCAGTTGTCCAATATTTCCCAATGTCAAGGAAAACCTGTGTTACCCGAATAATTCCCAGCATTCTGTACAATCAGGAAACAACTTTCAGTACAAAACACTGAGAGGAATGAAAAGAGAGAAGGCTAAACATGAAAAGCACCACAATATGCTGATGATGCTGAAAAATATAGGTGTTTGTGTTTCATAAAGAAATATTTACACTTTTCTATACAGCAGATTATCATTATTTTATCACATACACTATTTTATCTTTCTAGCTTTCGGTTCTTATCTTAGGTTTCATATACTAAATATTTTTGGTGAAATAGGAAGTATGAATAGATGGAGTTCCTCTGTCTGTTGTTTCTTTTGGCTTCTTCACAAATACTATAGCTGTGTTTCTCCAAATGGCATCTCAGACATGTAGAAGGACAAAATCCCTACCCCCAGTTAATATATTAAAATAGTATGGCAAACTGTAACAACAGACCTTGAGAAAGGAAGGGAAGGAACAGGAAATTAGAGAAAAAGTAAAATGTCCCTTGGGGAAAAAATTATTTGGACAAGACTATGGATGATCCATTTTATTAAGTGGTCTTGAGGGGAATGGAAGTTTATCTGTTAATTATTGAACACTAAGACTTATTAAACTCAAAGGAAATCTCACTCTGAATTCAGTGACATAAATCTGGGCCCTGACTCAGCACAACTCTGAGGTACATTCTTAATTTATGCCTGGGGGCACATCAGCTCAGTTAGATGAGATTACAAAAGCCTTATATTAAGCACGTGTGGAATCTGTGCCAACAGAAAGATCCCCCAGCAGGAGGAATTTTACTGATACACCTGTACCAGTAAAAAGCTTTTAGTATAGATATACCTGCAATGGCGAAATTGTGACCCAGAGGAACAAAATAGAGCTGCTAGTAGATCCCAGTATACTTATGCTAACTCTATGAGGAAGCACAACTATATCCTCAGGATTCTCACCTTGGTCAACACAGGTCTGTTAGTAGACCAGTTTAGTCTTTCCATGACATTAATGTCAAGTGTTGCAGTGAGAGACACTCTAGAAAACTCATGTCATTGGGTCAATTTCAAGCTTACTAAAGCCAGTAGCACAGAGGACAGACCAGTTAACACCAGAGCCAAAGGCTGATAGTCTATCAGATATGAGAGGGAGAAATAAAGGAAAATCAGGGCAAATGTAGACGGATAGAACAGTGCTGATCCCTGAAGATGAATTTCAAGTCTTTGAATTTGGTGCTAAAAAGAACCAGACATTCCATAAAGAGACTGAAAAACTGAGGTGATGACAAACACTCAGGTAAGATGATGACTTTAGCTGTTGCTCGATTGGCTAAAAGAGGCCATAAATTATGATATTAGTCCAATGAAGGTGAAAGAACAAGCCACAGGCAGATTCTGGAAGTGCATTCAGACTCGGGGGGGATACATAGTCTTTAGCACCATGAAAGGCACCATTCATTCCACAGTTATGGGAATATAAACAAAACCAAAATAACATATAACAGTTAAAATAAATGAGTATGCTATGTCTACTTGTCTCCCAAGACTATCTCTACAATGGAGTGTATCGCCAAAACCTAAATTACTTTTTGATTTGATATAAAGTTGAGCTTGGTTTCACTATAGTCATTAGTAGAATTGGCTATTCTTCAAATATGAAACCATCTGTTGAATAGCCACATTACATGTTCCACAGATTTGATTGGAAAACCCCAGAGCCTCTTTGTGGACACCTGTTGAGAAGAGTAATTTTAGCCTCCTCCTCCATTTTGAAATGGAAAGGAAGACAGATGTATGTAAAACCACAACTCCATGTGTTAGGGTTGGAAGTTCCTATCAGACTGTTCAAAAGTCACTTCATTTGATATTTAGTAGACTAATAAATTTGCCTTTTCCTTTTAAAAACTTTGCTAAAAGTAAATTGTGCAAGAAAAGTAAAATTATAAAACCATCTATTATGCTGAGCAACAACTAAACCGAAAAAGCCATCAATATTTAACATAGTATTTTCCCAGATTTTGAAACCCCTGTATATTCAGAAGGCAAATGTGCCATTTTTCCACACCTTATTATTTCCCAATTAACTCAATCAAAATAAGAAACAGTAATCTTCACTCTAATATCAAGGTAACAAAAACTGTACAGATTATATTGTTTCATCTTTAGTTCCCACTGTACAGCTTCCCTACAAAAAAAAAAAAAAAACCCCACCTTTTTCAGGATATGCCTATATTAAAAAGTAATACCAAAGTTTTCTTTTGAGATTTAGATTTGGGATACCGTAGCACTGTTGTAATTCCACAGCAATTATTATTACATTAAATCACAGCCACCAAAAAGTACTCCTATTTTGTGTTTCACGGACAGTTACATTCTCGGCCACCAAGTCAAAGCTGCTTCACAGTATTTTAATTTCATCCAATCTGTAAGCATGACACTGCTAAGATGTGGTACTGATGTAATTTGTACAGTATGCAGAGGTGAAACTAGAATTATTTAGCTAAAGCAAGTCCTTCTCCTCTTCCCAAGGCAGTCACAGAGTCCACAGACTAAGTGTCAAACAGCACAGTCAGTCAGCACAGGCTTAGTCAGTCCATTCCTTCTTCAGGACAAATATTTTTCATCTGAGACAATTCTACATAAATGTGTGAACTGGGTTTTTGCACGGGTTAAGCGCATTCTTTAAATCTTTGCTTCGTAACTGAATTCATATCGCACATGAATTCATCATCAAGATGTCTTTTAAAAATTCCTGCATATTAGCTTTCTTTTGTTTGGAGAAAATGGATTTAAAAGATGGGGGGGGGGGGGGGGGGGGGATTAATTCTTTAGTTGACCAAACAGCTTTTGTCAATTCAGACAAAGCAAATCATACCAAGCAATTCCTTCCTTAAATTACTTGACCCTTATGGGACCACAGGATACACACTGCCAACAGACAAACAGCCCTTCTACTTTCAGAGTAGAACATCTCAGAACTGGTTTCTCCTTTATTTTGCTAAAAGAAAGAAACACTTCAACAGCAATGACCCAGCTCAAGCACACAGGTCACAATAAACAGGAGGTCAGTCTTTAGAATAGTTGCATTATACAGCTAATCAATTGAGTAGAGATGAATATTCGTTCTGTGCAAACAAGCACGAGAGGAAGAGCCAAGAGCTGTTGTCACAAGGGCAGTACGAAAGGCACCAGGTGTGCCCCTGTGCTAAAAGTTACAAAAACCCAAAAAGTACAGATGCACCAGGTCACAAAACAACCAGTAAATTCAGTTACTGAATGGCTATTTCCTCTTACTTATCACACAGGCTGCCACTGCTTTTAATAGCTGCTAGACTATCACTGGTAAGGGGTGATATGTATTCTATTCTTAAATGTTGGCTTGTCTTCTGTCAGCATGTAAGCAGATGTAAGCAGGATACATGTCAAAATCTAAACAATTTTCTCATATAATTACTAGCCACTTGATTATGCTCATTCTAAGAGCCACAAAAGTTATTTCAGCAAAGTTTTTGTGTGATGCAAACGTAAAAAACAACCCCCTACAATTTCAATCGCAGCTTTCATCTACTGACATTTCCAAATTGTGCAGAAGACTGTTCGTAGAAAGAGACAACAGTCACTAGAAAAGAAAATCACTCTTTGTAAAAAAAGAATTGGAGTGGTTAGCTCAGTCTTACCTGTCAGCAACACGAACCTGGGAATATATCCTTTACACCGCAAGATCGCAGTAGCTCGTCCCACAGTACTACCACAGGAGTAGCCTGATCCAGCCCAGGAGAATACAAAAGAGAGAAACTTTTCCCACTTTTCTAGGTCTACCAGGAGCTGAAGTAATGAGGGAAACGGGGCAGAGAACAGAAGACCGGAGCTGCTTCTCACAGAAATCCCAGGCAGGAGAAGTAGGAGGTATACTCTGTCTGTGTCTCACCCACACTTTTGTTTAAAAGTTTTTTCAACTGTTGCTAGGTGGTGTTAGGCTTTGGCAGTTTAGTTCTCAGATTGTATTTCCCCTCTTCTGGTCTCTTCACACAGTGTTACAGCAATGACTTTGTTGAGCTCAGCTCTCTTGTGCTATATTTAACCAGTGTTCTCAGCAAGTCAAGCCTGTCAACAGCTGAGAAGTTTGGAGCAGGCTTTGCAGAGTTCCTCAGCTGCTGAATTATCAGTGGATGTAGCACTGTACAGCCCAGCTACTACATTCACTGAAAGATTGTGGGGAAACTGTCAAATCCTTTTAAGGGCTTCCAGTGACTTCACGGGAGTAATTACTATTTAAAGCAGTAAGTACAAGATGTGTGTTTAGGCATATATTTTAGACTGCTAGAGAAAGAATACTTGTGTTCTCAGCAGATGAGTTCAATTATTTATACAGTGAGGATTTTCCTAGGACAAGTAGGAAGTTTATAATTTGAAAGGTATGCACTTCACTTGAGGAAAAATTACACGTGGGGAGAACTTTTTGCAGCATAATTTTTTACAGAGTTTAAATATATTAAGATGACACGGAGAAATTAATGAAAGGCTGAGGCTGAAAAGTTTGCAGTGTGATATTTATTCCAGAGACAACTTTTTTCCTCCAGGCTAAGAGCTTCCTATAGTAATTCCTACTCTATCTCTAACTCTTACTGAAGAAGAAAAGGAAAACCACACAAACCCTGACTTGTTTGATACGGGTATTAGGAACTTAATACTCCAGGGCTGTGTACATTCTGATGCATCCACACTTGTTTCTGGATCTAATTACTCTTCCTAATTGAAAACTGTCTCTTAATCAACAGACCAGCAGTAATATTGGACAGCTTTTCAGCCTACAAACCACCTCAATATCAAGATTCTCCAAAGATGTTGCAGATACCAGACTCTAGAGTGAAATTCTACCACTTCATAGCAGAACAGGCTCTGTAGATGTCTCCAGCAAGGAAAATTCCTAACCCAAACAACCCTGTTCTCATATGAGCCTCCTAAGGAATGCTTTTCCCTAAGTGGCAATTTACTGTACTCACCTAAGATTAAACAAAGAGGAAGGAAAGTAAGAAAAAAGTGTAGAAAAAAAGTAGAAGGATGCAAAAAAATATGCTTGCCAATATTAATACATCAAGACACCCCAGCCTCCCAGAGCAAAAGGAGAAGATGCAAGCAAATCATAAGAAAGACACTGGGTGTAAACAGTAGCACGGGCAGTGAAAAGGTATGATGCTCTTTGTGGCAATTTCAACATGCAGGAACCTAATAATCCACAGCTATATGAGATGCCAGGGGGTGCTCTAACCCTGTCTCTGGAATGACTTCTGCTTGATCTGTGCTGTTTTCTAAACAAGAAGGGAACATTGAAAAAATACTTTAATTCCCAAGGAGCTTATAAGGAGAAAATTAGAGTAAATATTATGTATTATGTCAAGTAACTGGCATCTAGACACAGTTAGATGACAGATTTATAAATGCTTCAAATGCTTCCATCAAGTAAAATGTATTTTATTTTGGAGGCCAAGTAATAATAACTAATTTAATGTTGTCTATTTCAATATTTGCTTTGTACAGAATAGCTAGGATGTATAAAAATAGAAACATTTCTATTTTACAGAAACGGCTATTTGGAAGATTATTGTAGTAACAGATAATGTATTGGCACGAAGTTTGGTGTTACATACTTATGCTTTGAAGTGGGTTATATGTATCCACATTCTAAAAAGAATCTAATTTTGAGGTACTCCAATCAGATGAGTAACATTTGGACTATTCTGGCCTTAACTTCTTGCTCAAAGTCCAATATTAATAGTACTTTATCCATTCAACTACAATAAATCAGGCAAAAAAAAACCCTAATTAACTTGACTCATAAATCTCAGAGAAACCAAATGATTCCCAACATTTCTCTCCCATTAGTTAGTGGCACATTCACTGAGTGGAAAACAATACAACTTCTTAGGAGGCAATCTTTGCTGCCAGCCCTTGTGGGTGGGTTTCAATAGCGACCTGCTGATGCAAGTCTGCTTATTCTCATACTCTTGAAAACTTGCTCCCTAGTTATGCACCATAGATATTAATCCTGTAACACAGTGGGAATTTCAGCAAAAATTTTGAGGGAAAATAGAAGATTTTGCAAGTGAATCAAAGAAAAACTTCTACCATGGGGAAGAAGTCTGCATTACTGGAATTGTAAAACTTCTAACTTTGTGGAGTATGAAAATGGTTCATGGAAATGAATGATGGAAAAAAATATGGAAAAAAATTTAGATATGTTGTGGAGACTGGGAAATATGAAGAGAAAAAACAACAACAGAAGAAGCTTTTTAGTTTGGCATTCTACGTTAGGTCCTAGTGTGAACAGACAGCATGATCTTAAGTCTTAGTGACATCATACAATTAAGTCTCAAAAGTGACTTTCCTGCAATTTCTGGTAATTATAGTATCTCTTAATTAAGCAACCAGGATACTACTGTTCAAAGTAAATACTTCTAAAAAAAATTTAGTGGAAGCCAAATCTCTCAACATTATTTCAATCAAAACAGCAAAGGTGAGAGTCGGCAACAGAACATGGATAAAATATGGCTCTAGAGAGTGAAAAAGAGCAGGAGTAGAGCCTGCTGCCATTTTTTGAAGTAATTCTAGTCACAAATACAGAAGAGGGAATGTCATTATCCACACTATCATATTTCTCTGTACTTACTTTACTAAAAACTGGAAGAAAAAAATGTAGGATCTGAGTTGTTTTAGAGAAATTCAAGGCTCAAAGCAGAAATTGCTGGCAGAAAATCCATAGGTTTTTAGAGATGATCAAGGTTGTCTGACCTTACTAGTCCTCTTGATCTTAAATTGTGTGTCCGTAAATAAGCTTTTGCTAGAACATGCATGATAGTATTACTAGATAATTTTTATCTCAACTGTCCATCAATGCAGTACCTCATTTTCTTAAGCCATAGTAGCATCCAGAGATACAGTCTTCTGTCTTTGTACTTTTCAAATATTTTACATCATAATTAACTGGACTAGAACTGGACTATTAACTGGACTTACACTAGAAGGAAATCTATCTAGATTGGCTTAGATTTTTTTAACTGTATGTCCTGAGGAGCTCTACAATGTTTATAACTGTGTGAGCAACCACTGTCAGTTCTTCATTAAAGTGCTCCTTCAAATGCTGTGAAATAAGTCGCCAGTATTTTAGTTTCTAAAAAACCACTTTTTTATTTGCTTGAATGGTAGTGAACCATAGTCTTCTGACAGACTGCTTCCATAAAGCTTATTGCTCACTTCCTTAAAAGCTTTATTGTTTTAGATTGCACTACTGCCTTATGCTTTGCTTTGGCTAACAGTGTAACTTGTGCTGCTTTGCAGTACGTTGGAAGGTCTGGGGTCAGGGGGCTTTGATCATGTTTTGGGTGCACCTACTAAAACCTCTATTTTCAGAGGGCTAGGTTAGTTGTTTCTGTTGGTTTTGGGTTTTTTTCTTTTTTTTCCAGATACTGTTGTCACTTTATAAAAGCTGATGCTGCTTTTTGGATCCCAGATTTGTTCTAACTACAGGTCAAGCACATGATTTTTTAGAACCAAAGGTAAAAAAAAAAGCCATCCACATTTCTGCCACTTTACTTATGGATTTAGTTGAGTTACCTTTTTTGTAATCTTGCCAAATTAATGAATCTAAAAAAAAACCCTTTGTGACATTCCACAATCCAAATATTTCTCCCTTTATTTGCATATGTTTTGCAGATGTCAAAAAAAATCTCATTTTTGCTAGTGGCAAATATGTCAAATGTATTAAAAGAAAAATAAAATCAGATCCTTGCCACAGCCACAAACCCCCAGGAATGCTTACTGGAGTTTTATAGTCTTTCCTGTAACAGTTTTGCTTGCTTTATCAGTGAGATAAAAAAGTGTGCCTTTCTTTTTGATGCTTCATATGCTGTCTTGATCTATATTCTGTCTTGAAAATGTATTTTTGGCTTTTTAAAAAAAATATCTTAATGAAAGAAACACATTGAAGGTCATGGCTATTTTGGTTATTTAAAATTTCATATTCCTCTGGTTTTCCAACAAAAATAGTGTCATTTCATAAGCCTTCTCCAAATGAAGTGAGGTGCCAGTCAAAGATGAGTTGAGCCAGTCAGATACATAGCCACATCAAGGGAGTCAGTTGCCCCATCAGACTTAGATGGGCACAACAGAGTCTCTGAAAAAAGACAGAAAATACAGTGATACATTTAGAAATGTATTTGGACACTTTTGAATCTGAAACTCCACAACCTGTCTCTGACTTACAGTTGGGACATATGGAGACAGCCTGAAAGACAAACCTGGAGGAGAGTGTCAACTCAGACCTCTGGAAACAGAGCTAATCATCATTATTTTCTTCCCGGCCACACCCCAGGAGTGGTATGCAACTTGCTTAGAGACTATGATAAAAATGAGTTGAACATGGGTTAATTGCTTTTAAGGCCAGAATAAACTATTTTCATAATCTAATACAGCCTCCTACACAGGAAAGGATGTAGAATTTCTTCATGCTAAACAGCAAGTTGCAGTGAATTGAAGCACATCTAGAAAGATTATATAAATCAAATATGGACAATTTGCCACTTAAATGTATAATGCTGTCCAGTGATTAATTACACTTATTCTTTCAAGAAAACTAAAACTTTGCAATTTAGTTCCATTTCAGCTATGCCCATGGATGGCTAGTTAGTGGCCTTCAACCTCTCCATTTCTTCAATTCTGAAAATGTTCTGGAGGAGAATAACAACCCTGCAGAAAAAATGTAACCCTATGGGAGCTAGCTGTTCTTTTCCTGGCTTTTGTGGCCTCCTCAGAAATAGTGTAGAGATGTCCTCATCCCACAGAGTGGAAACAATTCTACGCCACTTTTCCCTATGTAGGTAATTAAAAATCATAATCAAGTCAGTTCAGAGCCTTCTCTTTTAGGGACTAAATGCAGTGAACTTCTTGCTGTCCCTTAGCAGATATTTGTGTAGTTTGAAAGAATCGACTCAAACTACCTACAGCTGTTAAAAAATAATAAAGCAAATAAGCAAGCATTCTACTTTAATCCTGTGACATTAGACTATCCATCAGATAAATATGGATAGAGAGAAAAACTGAACAGTATTCTGACGTTTAAGTATTTCCTTGAAAGAACAGCCAGGAATAATCCCATGCTGAGATGTGCCACTGAAGGGAAATGCTCCTGTATTTTCTCAAGATTTTTGTGCACACACTTCAACACTGAAGGGACTCCAAAAGAACTGCTACAGATTTTAGTAACTTAATTCAAATATCATGTTCCATTTAACATTAGTATGAATTGTACTTTTATAAAGATCCATCTAAAGGAAAAAACACTCGTAACAGAACATGAAGATGTCAGCTGCAGGTGGGTAATTATCAGTAGTTCATGAGAAGAGTAATATAAACACCTGTGTGTAATGAAAGAAACACAAACTTCACTTACACTCCATGGAATAAAATCAAACCAAACATTCTTCGCCTTGTAGGTCAGCTTAATTGTGATCAACCCACTTAGCACCCCAATCTTTTCTGAAAATCTCACAAGCTGTGAACCAGAAAGCTCTACCTTAATTGCAGTCAGTAGATCTACATCTATTTTATAGCAGTGGAGGGTCTGGCCATTTATCTTGAAGGCAGCTTTGATTCTTTCTGCCGCCTTGGCTTCATTAGTCCATCAGCTTGCAGAAAAAGCTGAATTGTCAAATAGATGCAATTCCGTTATTGCAATTATGTAACTGTGCAGATACCAACAGAACTTGGTAAGATCCCTCTGCTTTACCAAAACTCTCCCCTCCATAAAAATGAGCCATCTTCAAACAAAAAGCAGCAGTCTGGGGTGAAAGATAGCAGTCTTCGTTAACTGGGAATATTACACAATAACTGTGGACCAGAATTAATAGAGTAATTTCTTCAAACAAAACAGTTCATCTGAATGTATTATGAGAGCTGTAACACCCAAGGGCTAGATCACCACGGTCAGCATCTCTACCCCTGAAAGCAGTGTCGTGAACTTTTGGATGCCCACAGGAGATGAAGTTCTCCTTTTGACATCTCCAAGAACACAGTGCCACCTATCTATATGTTAGGGTTAATTCATGGTGGGCGGTAGGAGGGGATGGGGAGACGGGGCTATATTCCTCGCATCCAGTTCAGCACCATCCATTGCTCCTTCGATGGGTTTCTTGTGAGCTGGGGGGAAGCTTCTTCCGTGGCACATCCCAGGCTGCCATTACATTTCCCATAAGAAACTGATTTCTGTCATCAGTAATTGCATCATGTGACCTTTACATGTTTCATTTTGAGTTCTGACTTGTTATACCTTACTTTGCTTAAGACATTGTAAACTAAGACACATATTATCAATACTCCTGCAGATTTTGTTGACAGATCCCTAAACTGATCATTAAATCATCTGTGGACCTGTAGAACTTGAACTGCTGAGGGGAAATGAGTGGCTAAAATATGTATAAGCATCCTGATAGCTTTAAAATAGGTACCTGCCTGGAGTTGTCTATCTAGGAAAAGGTAGTCTGAAAGGAGCAATCTTTCCTAATTTTGTCTCCCTGGAAGCCTTAGGACAAGATCCTCTGAAGATGAGCCAAAAAATGTACACAAGATGTAAATAACAGTCCAGCTAACATTTTCATGAAGAACTGTCTCCAGTCCAATGACCAAACTGTACACATACAACTCTCAAAGACAGATGTAGCATTTGCAAGAATATTTTGTATGCACTAAGCAGAACATGAGGGAAGGGATAAGAGATTTAGTTTCAGGTACAAACCTATGCTTATAGGGCACTCTGCAAGGGACCAGAAGCAGTGTTTTGAAATTCAAGCCTATAATCTCCATTAAGTGTCAAAGACATATAAATATGGGCCAAGACCAATTGTGTGAGGCCAAACAAGGTCAAGTGCTGGGTCCTGCACTTGGGTCAGAACCCCATGCAACACTACAGATGTAAGGAAAGCTGCCCAGAGGAAAAGGACCTGGGGGGTGCTGGTTAACAGCTGGATGAATATGAGACAGCAGTGTGCCCAGGTGGCCAAAAAAGGCCAATGGCATCCTGGCCTGTGTTAGAAAAAATGTGGCCAGCAGGATCAGGGAAGGGATTGTGTCACTGCATGCAGCACTGGTGAGGCTGCACCTCCAGTACTGTGTTCAGTTTTGGATCCCTCACTACAAGAACATTGAGGTCCTGGACCACAAGGACAAGAGGAAATAGACTCAAGTTGTGCCAGGGGAGGTTTAGATTGGCTATTATGGAACATTTGTTCACCAAAAGGGTAGTCAAGCATTGGAACAGGCTACCCAGGGAAGTTGTTGAGTCACAATCCCTGGAGGTACTTAAAAGACAGGTAGATGTGGTGCTTAGGGACATGGTTTAGTGGTGGAATTTGCAATGCTAGGTTAGCAGTTGATGTTTCTAAAAGTCTTTTCCAACCTAAACAATTCTATGATATAAACATAAAATATGCAAAATAGTTTACTTTTGTTAGACTCCTCAGCAAACTATAGGCTCTGTTCCCTAGATATCTCTGAACATTTGACATAATTTAGTTTGTGGTTTTACTTTCACAAGTGTGGGGAAGAGGAATTTGATGAAGCACTTTTTTCTACTTCTTATTATTTAAGAATTGGGTGAACAATAATGAAAATTGGTGTTATTATTAAATTGGTGTTCCATTCACTTGCATGAAGAGACATTGCTTGCCACTGATAATAAAAAATAAAAACAGTCTTTCAAAATGCCTTGGTTTTAAGCAGTCATGTTTAGAACAGTTCTCTAAGCACAGAGTTTACTGGGGTGTTAAGAGACGCTCGGTTTGCCTTTTTCATTGACTGTTGAAAGGGTAAGAGAATTTAGATAACAAAATTTTAACATTAATGAGTGAGGATGAAAATAAGAAATTAGACCCAAAAAAAGTTTTATCGTTTTAGGGCCAGTTATGCCCCAATTTTTCCATATTAGATTATAAACTTTCTGTGTATTTTGGCACTAGAACAAAATAACTACTTTTTTTTTTCCTCTAACAGCAGGAGGATTCATATTTTTCAAATATATCTGTTGGAAAACATCCTCCGTAAAAAAAACCCAAATGCTACTCCTTTTATTACCAGAAAGCTAGCAGTTGGAATAACAGAAAAAGAGTTTAAACTCTAACATGTTTGTACTAAACATAAAATCTGCCACCTTCACAATGACTACAAAGCACCATGCTAGAGCATCACCCATCAGAGAATTTAATACTGAAATAGGAAAAGGAGACCTGTATGTCCCTGGTATGTGACTGCGTTAACCTGTATGCTCATGGTGCTAAAGTGCAAACTGGCAACTATATTTTCTTCCATATGTATTGACTATGAAATAGTTTAGAAAATTCATTGGAACCAAAGCCTATGATGAATAATAATCTCACTACAGACTGATGTCCAATACTTGTCTACTAACACAAATTGCTGGGATGAAAACCCCTCCAAGTTAGAAAGAAACTACTTCAAGGTTCCTATCTGTTCTTGTGAATAACAATGCATTTTTTTAGAGAAACCAAAATAGTGATGGGAGGCGAGATGGAAAACTCTAGGCAACAGGGAATTGTGTCACTGCACAGTGTATAAACCAAGAGAGGGGATACACAGAGGAAACTGAACCCGTGGTAGCAAGAGCACTGCACAATGCGCAGTGAAAGGGAGACAAAACATAAAAAGTATCTTAAACTTCTGCATCCACTAAAACTAGTGGCTTTCAGGGTATAAGGAATTTCAGCAGAATGTGTCAAACAAACAAACAGTTGCCACTGATAGCCATGGAGATTTTCTTCTTTGTTTTTCATTACCTGGATAATTTAAGCTGATCTATACTCAGGTAATTCTTTTAGTACTTGAAATTAAAACAGCACAAAGACTGCTGAGCAGAGAAGCCACAGCTAGTACTGGTTAAAGAAATTTTTAAAGAAATTATACCATCTACTTCATTAGGCCACCTTTCTCATTAGAAACTAACAATATTGTTACTTTATATTTGCAATGTCATCTTTTATAAAGGTGTCACAGAATCAGACAAATTTAAATTGGGAAGGACCTCTGGAGGTCATCTCATCCAATCCTTCTGCTCAAGCAAGGTGACCTAGAGCAAGCTGCCCAAGACCAGACAGCTTCTGAATATCTTCAAAGATGAAGCCAACACATAAAATGAAAAGCACACCAGAGCAGATTTCATAACATCTGAGTTAGCTGGCAAACAATCTGAGCTGGTTGTTTATGCTCCTGGGGTTATGTTTATCCTGGGTTGCATCAAACACAGCATAACCAGCTGCTCAAGAGAGGTGATTATCTGTATTTAGCATTGGTCCAGCCTCAACTTGAGTACTGTGTGCAGTTCTGGGCTCCACCATTGAAGAAGGATGTGAAGGTCCTTGAATGTGTCCAGAGGATGGCAATAAAGCTGGTGAAAGGGCTAGAAGGAAAGTCCTATGAGGAGCAGCTAAGGACATTGATCTTGTCTGGTTTGGAGAAAAAAAGAGTCTGAGGGGCAACCTCATTGCCCTCTACAGCTTCCTGAGGAGGAGAAGCAGTGAGGGAGGTGCTGGAACTGGTGCTGATCACTTCTCCCTGGTATCCAGTGACATGAC
This sequence comes from Gallinula chloropus, assembly GCF_964237585.1. Lineage (NCBI taxonomy): Eukaryota > Metazoa > Chordata > Aves > Gruiformes > Rallidae > Gallinula > Gallinula chloropus. Next base: position 89,424,621 of record NC_140087.1, on the reverse strand, counting down.
ATATGGGAATGTTTCAAAGCTACACCAGGGGACATTTAGACTGGACATTAGGAAGTGTTTCTGTACTGGGAGAGTGGTTGAACACTGGACCAGGCTTGCTAGAGAGGTGGTCAATTCCCCAAGCCTGACAGTGTTCAGAGGCATTTGGACAATGCCCTTAATAACATGCTTTAACTTTTGGTCATCCCTGCAGTGGTCAGGCAGTTGGACCAGATGATCATAGGACCCTTCATACTGAAATAGTCCAGTCCTGTTCTATTCTATTCTATTTGATTCAACTCGATTCTATGTGATACTAAGGAAAGATGTGATTCAATTAATATTCAGAGCTTATGCACTTTGTGCTACTTCTGTGGCATTATCCATAGAATCTATATTAAACCTAAGATTTCTTTAACCAGAAACAGATCCCTTTTTTGGCAAATATTACTCTCACATTCTTCCTTTTACAGAAGGCAGGAGGCCAAGATTTTTAAGTGTTTTGTGCTTCCATCCCACATATACACCTTTAAAAACTGAAGCTTCCTTTACTTTGTCATGTTTTTCCCACAACTCTTTCGTATTAAGCAGATTTTCTTGCTCCCTCAGTTCTAAGTAAATCCTTTTAGAAACTCAAAAAGACACCCATGAATCTCAAATTATTCTTCTATATTTCCATTAAGAGGATGCCCTCCATATCATCCACTAAGTGCTTCTGCATTGCTTGCTTTTTAGTCATGCATCTGTGATAGGTTGAGATATTAAAAATTTCCAGAAAATAACAAATCTCCAGCGCACCAACACTACGACTCTTCTAGGGACAGTATACCCTTCTGAAAACAAGTAATAGATAAACAGCCAGTACTGTCCACCAGACCATAGTGACAGATCTGGGATTTAACTCAAACAGAACTGCAAAACATGACCATTTTAAGTTAAAAACAAGACAAATCAAAAAACATTGCAAAACAAGTAAAATAAATAATTCTCAACAGAGGGTAACGACATACTGAAGCAGAACCTGAGCACTTGAGAAAAGATTAATTCTGCTGTAGCTGAAGGATGTGGCTGGTTTGTCACATACAGCTGTAGTGCTCTGTAAGACAAAGAAACTAAAAGAATTGCTAGCTAGTCAGGAAGGAGGCAAATCTGATGAAGAGCTCTGTAACCTTCACCTTGAATATTAGTAAGAACTGTGCCTTCTCTATCAAGCAATAAGCTGAGAAATCTCAGATAAAAAGCTCCTCAGAAACAGCTAAACACATCATCAAACCAGGAAAGGGAAGAAAATAGAAAAACATCCTATTGCAGAAACCTGTGAAGTGGTGGAATGGGCAGTTAGTGCACAGAATATATTGTAGTAGAGTGTCAAAGTTTCAGTCTAAGAACCTAACTAGACATAAATGAGTGTTTTATGTAATCAGTTTGGCTTACACTTCCAGCTTTCAGACACTGTTAAATGTAAGCCTCTCCAAATCCAAGAATAATAAAGACTCTTTAGTAGGAATATGAGTTTCAAGCCTTTACCTGCACTGAAGTTTATTTCCACCATTCATGACAAAGAGGCGCCATCATATAGAGCAAGAGATGGGCACCAAGATAGACCTTCAGCTGCAAACATGGAGATTTGATTTATTTGAGATGTATATATTTATAGGACAATATATAAAGACATAAGCCAATTTGGCTCCAAACATCTAAATGAACTTCAACAATCAGTAAAGCAAAAGACATTCTCATGGATTATTGTAACATCAGAAGTATGATGAGAAAAAAAAATAAAACAGTAAGGGATTTTAAGTAGTTTTCTGTATCTGTAATTGAGCCAGTTAACTATTAAACTGAAGTAGAAAGTAGCTTATTATGAACACAGATTTCTGTGAACACTCTGGGTTCACTCAGGCCTGACAGAAAGACTTTAATTCAAGATGTTGAAACCCATATGAAGAGAACATTAATTTCTAAAAGGCAAAAGCATTGTATGAATGTTGGGACTTCAAAGCATTTTCTTTTTGGAAAGGAGCAACAGAGTGGAATGGGCAGCCTATCAGTAAAGGTGATGTGCAGGCAGTGTGTGTACTTTTCATCTGTTTCCACACGTCAGCGTTTTACACTTTGACACTCACAGGATCAGCCTCCTCCCTGTGTTCAAACTGAAAAAGGGAATGTTTTTTGCAATCTTTCAGGGAACATGGAAAAAACGGACAGCACCAACATAGAGACTGTGACTGGAGCTGTATCTTCACATCAGCACATCACAGGCCTTTCACACCCTGAGAAGACCTCAAACTGATGGGACAAAGCAAACTTGGACAAACTTTGTACTTAATTGTAGTTGATAATCTATTTGTGACACTACTGGGCAATCAAACTACTGATCTCAAATCATCAGGGAGAGCTGTAACTGAGGTGGCTGTAGAACCAGAGCTACACACGAGGAGTTATTAGGATGGTAAGAGAGCATACAGCTTGCTTACTATCCATTCTTCCTCCTGAATCTAAGGGATTTACTAGTAGTTGAGAGTAGTAGACTCAGAGAAAGGCAAAGGATGGCCAGGGTTTGAAGTTGCAAGTAGCACCTGACTTCACCAAAGGAGAGAGCCTCCACTGTTCTGGAAAGGACACAGGCAGGACTAGTCACCCTCAAGAAAACCCCAGTGCAAAAGGGGCTCACTTCCCAGAGAAGAGCAGTATCTCCTTACTCCACCTCTTTCTCCATCTGAAACAGTAAAACCTTTACAGAGGCACTGTGGGAAGAAGTCCTTTCACTCTTGTCTTTGGATCATGGACAGAATCAGGAAGGTTTTTAGTGAATACCCTCTGTCTGCTTATTGCATACCCTTTTATTCTTTCCCAGATTTTTTTTCCTGGATACATTACAAGAATGAATGGAAAAATAGGTTACTCCAAAAATACTAAGACCCGTGCTTTTGAGAGATTCCACAAAGAACAAAAATCTAGTCCAAACATATATGAGTCATATAAACTTTAAAGCCATTTATAGAACTGAATATGAACATCTCTCTGTTCTTTTATGTAAATATTTCTGACATCCCAGATCTCACCTCAGGTTTCTTCAATGACAAAGTAAGTACAAGAGAAGGCAGCAGAATATTTTTTCCATGTTTTCAATAACTGTCCAACTTTATTACCTTCACAAATTAGAATTTTATAGATTCTATGAAATTTCCTCCTTGTTACAGCAGAACAAACACACCCTTAGCAAAGTCTATTTATAATGAACAATTTCAGAAGCACAGGCAATAGATTTTTTTGTTTTCTGTAGTTTGAATAAGAAAAAAAATAGTTGAATTAAAGGATATAAAAGAAAAAGAAGCACTGAAATGTTTTTCTGAAAGATCACTAATGACCAAACCCTCCCAAATTCCTCTTCTTTGACTTCACCACAATCATGAAATTAATTCCCCTGGAATGTAAACAGGTTTGTCTTCTCTTCAGCTACCAACAAAATTAAGTCAGCCTTCACCTGACCTTTGCAAAAATGGAATCACAAGGATGTACATTCCCCTGCACTGCCCATAGTTTCTAAAGCTTCTCATTATTTTCATGATACCTCCCAGCAAAACAGAAATGCACCGTTCGTTAGAAGCTCAGCATGGCAGTTCCCCAAATAACCTTTGTTAATTGTCTAGCTTCACCAGTTTAACAAACTACATTGCAGCGTTTCAGTGTATTATAATCAGAAAATATTACTCAAACTCTATCCCACAGCTCTGAGACTAATTCAGGGTGATAATAGTGGTTACACAGAAACACATAATTTTATTACTGGTCAGAAGAAGAAATCCCACAATTGTTCTGCATAGAAGTAGAGAGGCTGTGAGAAATCTGATCCATGAAGAGGATCAGAGAATAACAGAATCACAGAATCGTAGAATCGTAAAACAATTTGGATTGGAAGGGACCTTTAAAGGTCATCTAGTCCAACCCCCTGCAATGAGCAGGGACATCTTCAACTAGATCAGGTTGCTCAGAGCCCTGTCCAGCCTGGGCTTCAATGTTTCCAGAGATGGGGCATCTACCACCTCTCCAGGCAACCTGTTCCAGTGTTTCACCACCCTCATTGTAAAAAATGTCTTCCTTATATATAAATTAAATCTACCTTTCTTCAGTTTATAGACATGAGCCCCTGTCCTATCACTACATGTCCTTGTGAATAGTCCCTCCCCATCCTTCCTGTAGGCCCCTTCAGGGACTGGAAGGCCGCTGTAAGGTGTCAGGGAGCCTTTTCTTCTCTAGGTTGAACAAGCCCAACTGTCTCTGCTTTTCTTCACAGAAGTGGTGCTCCAGCCCTCTCATCATCTTTGCAGCCCTCTTCTGCACTCACTCTAACAGGTCCATGTCTTCCCTGAAGACACTTCAAACGAGATAGATATTCCAGTCTAACTTCAGGGGAGATTTTGGTACTTTGTGTGTGAGCCACTGAACTTTACACTAAATGGAAGAAAAACACAACCATGATGATCTTGAAATCATTGTGCATTATATGGCAAGTAGGAAGATGTCAATAAATTGCCACTAAAAGCTTGCCCCAAATTATTCATTTGGTACCAAACCCCTGTTGATTTAAATGAGTTTTTGCATCTCAAACCTGAGGTATTTCTAGGGGAAGGAAGAGCAAAAAGGGGCAGAAGGCTCTTTTTCCCACATTCTGATTTAAGCAGCAAGAGAAAGAGCATATCATCACTATATTATGATATCCATACCACGGATCATCTATATGATGCTCAGGTTGCAACTCAGCTTCACTAATATAGAAATCTGTAGGGCTCATGATTGCTTTTAAGCTCGTTGCCCAGTCTCCTTGTGCTGTTGGGAGAAACAAGCATTTCTGAAGTGTAGTTCCTCTTTTACTAATACTGTCAGTGAAATCACTCCCTATAAGTGTTCATTTCTCCCCACCAATTCTAAGACACTGAAGTTAAATCAGAGATCCCTGATGTCTAAAACTAGATGACACGATTCTCACCCTTACCATCTTAAGTCTTGCTTTGATATCCCAAGTATTTGCTTGGACCCCTGTAAACAAAACAGTATTTCCTTCACAGACCTGAAGTTTTCATTTAAGCATCTATTTTAAACAGTTAATTTTCATTTCTCCATGTCTGTTAAATTAAGCAGCCTGATGCTTTCCATTTTTTCTTTAACTCTTCTGTCGAGCCGAAAATCATGCCACAGCTAGTGAAGACTACTGAGACCTACTGACTAAGGGTCAAGAGAGATATGTACCTTGGGAATAAATGCACTGAACCAAGCTAATGATGTTTTTCTCCAAGTTTCAACCTAACTTTTCTATTTGAATTTGATGTAAACAAACTGTGTTCATGCCCATATCAGTTGAAGCCAGTATAAACAAGGATGGGCATATAAAAAAAACCCAAAAGCTCTTGAAAGTATACTGGTTATCTCAGGAAATTTTAGTAAGTCTGGCACAAGCCTTATTCACATCAGATCTTTATAAAGAACCTTATATCATAATCAGTGTATGTAAAAAAAAAAAAAAGCTAAGATCAAAACCCACCCCAAAACAGAGCAAGCAAGCAAGCAAATGAGAGAGAAAGCAAGCAAGAGAAAGTAGGCAAGAGAAAGCAAGCAAGCAAGAAATAAAGAAAGGAAAATAACCCAGAAAATAATTAAAGTGCCTTGGACAGACTTATGTTCGTAGCAGGCAGAATTAGTTAGCTACATTTGATATATATGTCCCAGTACACTATATAGTAGATATTATATTACAATGCCACCCAGTGTAGAATGAACGTGACTGGCAAAAGATATTATGTTTTTTATACCTGTATTTGAATAGGACTTTATTAGGTTAAACCTAAAAAGAATAAAACTCAAAATAACATATATATTTATACCTTCTGCTCATGTATCCTAATGACAAATATTAAAAGTATATGGGTTGGAAATCTTCCTGTAGTGATCCACTGAAGAGTTTGCCTGATCTGGCAATCACTAACAAAACTGTGTCCTGCAAAGAGACTTGTGCCCCAAATAGAGGATTTCCACCATGAACAGTTTTGAGACTGATGTATCTCACCACTCCTTGCAGGTACCACTGCCAACTGCCAATATGAGCTACTTATCAACAAACTGTAGTTATTATTACAATTCCTTTGTTCAGATAAATCTATGTCATGTGGCAGAAACTGTGGAAAAGGGTAAAAGGAACAGCTCCCTTCCTTGTGTTAGAGCTGCTACTGGGGAACAACATTTCTTGTCTGTTGCTAGACCTATCAAACACCTTACACAGAGACTGATACTCATTTGGCAGGAGTTTCAGGTTCTCCCACTGTTGTACCTCCATCTCAAAGACCAACAGTTGCCTGCCACAGCACCAAGCCCACCAGATGCAGCTGGCTGGCCTGTCCCAGTTGTACTTTTGCTTGGTGTTACAGACTGCGGGGACCCACATCAGGCACACCACTCGGCATGGTCCTAGGATCACAGGATCCCCACTGGCAAGCACAGTCCCAAGCTAGAACTTTATGCTTGAGGTTCTCTCTGCCCTGCAACAGGGCATGCGGGTGTCATGAACCTTATGAGTAGTCTTTTCCCTACTCAAATCAGGCAATGTAGCATCCAGGAGCTGACATACCGGGGCAGTACAAAAATGAGACAAATCTTGGCCTTTCCTCACCTTAAATAGTGTCAGTATTTATTAGTCTAGTAAAAGGGAAAAGGACTACACCATTTGCTCAATGTAAGGTCTGTTTTGTCTATTTAATACAGGTCAGAAATATTTTTTAGGAGCTTAAACTAAAAGCACCTACACACAAGAATTATAAATAAAGCAAAAATTGATTTTTTACCAAGATTCCTGAGAAACTTCAAGACTAAATCTGTCTTCATTTATAAAGGTGAATTAACAAGAGGTACATGCCTGTAGAAAATTGGTCAGAACTGGGGCCATTACTAATAAGACAAGCCTTTGGGCTACAGGCATTGTCTGCAGAACCGAAGCATTTGAAAACTAGTTTCTCATGGATATTTTCTCTCGTTATGAAGCCATCATAGCAACTGGTAAACTGAATAGGCTTTGTTAAAAAAGTCCCAGGGGCCACAGTACTCTGGGTAGAGATATACTGAGGCTGCAAATTTTGGATCTGAGACTGGATTTCAAGCACACTGAAGTTCACGAATAATTGGTTCCAGGAGGTAGTCCCATTCTAAATATGGGGAACATTTGCAAAATTCCTAACTGGAAATGAGTGTTGAATATCATCAGGGTTTGAAGTTATTCATCTCCAGGGTTTTAACTGAGACCCATCTGCAGCTTAAGTCAAGACTAGATACAAATGGAGGAACTGCAGAAGAAATCTTACATAGTGTGAGTGCATCACACGCCCAGTGCCTGTCATCTGTCCCCATTTTTAGTACTACTAAAATTTCCAGGGATTATTACAAGTGCATATACACTGCTTGTCTGAGATAATAAGCTAGCAGTTACTAGCATGCTGTTACAAAAACAATATTCAAATATCACATCTTATGCCCCGCCCTTACAGTGATACCATTAAAAGAGGGTTTTATCACTACTTGAAAACAAAAAAGATTTATTGTGGGGCAGTATTACTTACCCATTTTCATGCTATCTGTACGGTTTATTAGTATCTCGCGCCTTCCATAGTTCTTAAATTATTATGTAATGCCATCTAGTGGTGTGGGCCTTCAGTTCTCTTTGAAAACTAAATTTAAAGATTTTCCCTTGGGATGTCTAAATGTGCAACTTGTGACCAAAGCCATCGCAATTAAAACTTTGGTGTTTAAAATAAACCGATCCTCTAAACCTAAATATTTCAAAGTTTTTAATTATCCATTTCGATTTCAAAGTCTATCATTATCCATTTATAACAGGCATCATAACTAATCACTTGTTTAGATTGTCAGGGCAAATACATAGCGCCCAGTCTCACGATTGATGCAAATATATTCCAGCTGCTAGTAAAAGAAAACACAAGGTGCATAGCAAAAAACTACTAATAATGTGATTATATATTTATAACTCTTTGCATTGAACACATATGCTCCACCTGTGGAGCGCACACCTGAGAGTCAGCATGCAATGGGCCACAGGGTGCACAGCCCACTCCCTGTTCTATGCCCTCTAAAGCAAGATGAATACCACAGACTTGGTATTCTATTGGATCCTTTATACAATTCCTTTGGAAATAAACCCTTTTCTACCAGGCTTTGCATGTCTCTGTTTTACCAGACTCATTACCCTGAGACTGGGTTTCTGGCTTCACCATCCCTGGCTGTGCCTTTATCGGTAAACCATGCCATGGCCAGTGGCTCCCCTTTACCTGCTTCCAGGCTGCTCACTGGGAGTAGACACTGGCCTGTGCCAACCTGGACCTCTCTCAGGCACTATCTAGGAAAAAATTCTAGTTGGCACAAACCAAAACTGACACTGTTTCTGCTCTGAAAATGTAATGGTATGATCACATGTCATGCACAGGCCCAAAGTTTGGATCAGTTTCATTTACCAGCAAAGTTGTACCCTCCATTGTTTTCGTAGCAGTTCTTTCAGCTACATCCGTAAAGCCAAGTCTATATTGGAGAGCTTCCCACCTGGTAGGAGTGCAAACCTCTAATGTTCTGGGAGATGATGGAACAGTCCTTTCAGAAGCAGTCAACTGGAGCAATAAATTGTAGTTCACAGTATTCACATTGGATGGAAAAAATGGCTTATAAATATTTCACATTTAACCACTGTGTCACTGGACAGCAAAGTTCCTCCTTCAGAGGACTGACTCAGAACTGAAGTTTGGGCACCTGGAGTACTGCATGTGAATTTCCTACTTTCTTTCTAAGGTAAAACTACTTAAAAGTGAACATTGTCTCACAGTTCATGTATACTAATACAGTCCTGAATACACGAACTACCACCGTTGCCCATTCTTATGAAGTTGTTAACACTTTTGGTCTTAGATCATGAGATAAAAGTAGGTGGATAAAATGAACAATATCTATTTCTCAAAAGAAAAAAAAAAGAAAAAAAAAAGAAAAAGGTTCTTCTCCCCTTTGGTTTAGAATTCCAGTCTAAACTTTCATGTTACAATGGTGTGTTTCTAGCCATTTTCACTGCAAGACTTAAGTAACACATAAAGCACATGGTGCCCTTTCCAGTTTGTTAGCTTGTTTTAAACACTGTAGTTCCCATCTAGTTGTGTGCCCCCCCACCTTCTTGTCAAAACATGTAACCTTTTGCCATGAGGTCAGTAAAACAGTGATAAAAACACCTTCCTAAAAAGAAGCTAAATTATTTTTTTCTAACTGCAATAAACTTACTAATGTCTTTCTGTCATACACCTCACATACATGCATATACTAGAAATGTACACATCAGTAGAGATAACAAAACAAAAACATGGTCAAATGACATAACCATTAGCAACAGTATAAAGGATACTAGGTATTCTTTGAAATTCATTTTGGCATGGGGTCAATATTTGAAAAGATATCAAGGGATAGAATCCATTTATCCACTGAATTAAGCTTCAAAATTAATTTTCCAACATTTTTATTCTAGAAGCACTATAACATAAATATGAAATAAAAAACTGACTTTCTTACCATCACCTTTGTCACTGTTTTCCAAAAGTTTCTGGGCATTATACTTTGCTACCAGATTCAAAATCAAAGACAAAAGATCAGACACACATCCTGAATGATGTTTTACTGTGCTTAGAGAGTAAAAAGTCCATTCACAACCAGAAAGGATTCTTAGAGGGCTCCGCTGAAATTTGCAAACACAGTATGCTGAGTATTTGCCATCTGGTCTGCATCACTGGTTAGATTCTAGAAAATGTCTTAAAGAGTACTTTGATTCTGTTTAAGTGTGGGATGTACTGTCCACAACAACATTAAGCATATTTTTCCCTTACATAATGTCCTGGATACAATGAATAAGGTCAGTACACACCAGATTTACCAGTAGGAGTAATGGCAGGACGGAATAAATATTTGGCATAGTAAATACATTTCTGTCTTTCTCATTAACCCCTACCACGGGGCACTTAAAAACACAAGAAGAATACGTAATAATTGTAGAAATTTAAACAACATTGTTTTGACATAGAAAAAGGCAAAAGCATCTTGACATTTTGTTCTTTTAAAAATAGAGCATAAGTTTCAACAACAAGGCTTTTTAATGCCTTTCTTTTAATCTTAGAACAATAACCACTCTGTACTTCATCCCACGTACATAGGACCTGCAGTCTGAGAACAGATATCTTAGGCATTTGCTTGTTTGTAACAAATCCTGCCATCTAAAAACACATTTTAAATATATATATATGAAGATGTATAATCCCATTTAAGTAATTTGTGTTTGAATCTGGCATCAGAATTAGATATATAAAATATTTTAGTCAAAGCTAAATTAGTTTACTGACTTCAAGTGTTCAAATTGCCTGTGGAGTTGTGTTTGTAGCAAATAAACAGAGGGATGCAGTTTGAGGTAAGAATATACTGTTTGAAAAGTAAAAGGTAAAAGAGAGAATAAGGGTTTGGTTTTTTTAAGAAAGAAGATTTTTTATGGAAACAAATTTTTACCAGCTTAATTGACCTTTATATATAAATTTTATTTTTAATGGGTATTATACACTATTATCACATGGTTACCAGAAACTGTGAGTTAGAAGTTTTGAAACAAGCTTTAATAAATCAATTATTTCTCATGTACATTTATAAGTTATGAAAGATACAGAAGTGGCAATAGCTAATCATTTGCAGAGTTCGACTGTCCAGTACACCAGCAGTGTGATTTGCAGTAAGAAGTTACAAATACCATCCTCCAGACTAAGTATTCATTCTGTGACTAACATATTTAAATAAAACGCCTACCATTCGATATTGATAAGAAAATCAAACTGTAGGTATCAATGTATTTCAAGATTTCTCAAACGATTAGATTGAAAATACTCTTCTGTAGATTGCCACTGATGGCCAGAAAAACTATCTGCAAGCTTCAACAGTACTAATCTGCCCCCTTGTGACGGACTAAGAACAATCGTTAAATCAAACCCTGAAGGCCTCACACTAAAAAAAATTAAAAATAATTAATTGAGACTTCAGTAACTGAAACTGAAATCCAGTTTGGGCTGGCTACATCACAGCTTCTTGATGCTATTACTAAGAATACAGCATCACTAAATGCAGTCCTCTAAAAGTCAACTATAACAGTCACTAAATGCTAGTCACAGAAGAGGTATGTCATCAAAGAGTGCTATCCCTCCTCATGTCTTACATCAGCTTGGGCTACTTTTACCCTAATATTGTGGTTCCTTATGTCACAGAGTTCAATGATATGACAAGGTACTTTATTCTAAGAATTTTATGTTCTGAAGAATTACATGTTTATACATACCTTCATAGTTACTTTAGCCTATTTTTATGATTAAAACTGACAAAACTGTGTTGTTTTGTAAATAAAAGCACATTAATGGCAAGCTCTGGTCAAGACTAGATTCATAAAAGTGAAATGTTTGCTGCTGCAATTCACCTGACTAAAAGTCTAGTTCCAAAAGTACGATTTGAAACTTGATTATGTCCTTTTCAAGGATTCTTGCTCTTTTATTACTGCACCTACGTAGTTTAGAAAGCCAGGAACACTCCCTCAAAAACTTGAAAAGTCAATCTTCAGTTTCAACTTTATATGGGAATGAAAAATCAAACTAACATAATCCTTTAATTTACTTTGTAAATGACTCATGGAAGGACAGTGTTCCACTTTACTCTGAAGCATGGAAACATAGCCTATAAATTCTTGTGCTCACTTAAAACTTAGTAATTATATATATCAAATGCATAGGTCAGCACTATAAAATATTGCTATAACAACAGGATTTCATGAGATGAAAGAGTTGTGAATAAATTTTCATTTCAGCGATGACAGAAGAAAGAAATCCTAACTAAAAATGATTAAAGGTGCTGTTTCCACTGCTAAAATGACATCTGTGTGAGTTAGGATAAGAAAGAATTTGCTCTAAGTTCCCTATTCCCAGCAGATAACACAACAGTTAAGGGAATATGTCATATTGCTGTTTCCACAGTTAAGTGATGAAGCTAAGAAAAAGGGAGATTAATACTGTGGATGCAGCGATTATAGATGCAGTCTGCATGAGGTGAAGTTTTCACTTCCATTTACCTTCCACCTCCACCTCACTGGAGAATTTCAGTCATATTACATCCCAGTGACTGTACATCATATCCTTTGCCCAATATAAGGCATCCTCTAATCTTAATTACTCTGATTGCAAGTTTTAAAATAGCTCCTGTTAGATGCTTGTTATGCACACTAGTGTAATGCCAAATTTGGGCTTTTCCTGTCTAGAAGATTGAACATTCTTTTCTTTGGAGTTGTCTGCTCAATCAGATCACACAGCAGAAAGGAGCCACATATACTCACCAATTCCAAGACATCATTAGACCTTTTCTGTTTTACTTATATGCAGGGATCTACTCTACCACACAGTCACAATCCTAATCAGATGACAGGCAGATTGCGCAGATGGAAAAGAAAAAAAAGCAGGTGGAAGGTCTATAATCTGTCTGTGGTTTTTGCCTACATGGTTACTTTAGAGAGGCCCCACATCGCCCTGCCTATGTTCTGTGCAGGTCAAGAGATACCTGAGTGCAGTACATGTCGTACCAAGCCAGAGCTCACAAGGCTGCTATGCAGTACAGTTAATTAGCCAGGGCCAGGCACCGAGTGTGCACATTCTGGTTGGCTCAGAACACTTGCAGTGTGAAGTTCAATCAGCTTTCAGCACCAGCACAGAAAGTCTGTGACTACTCACAGCATGACATGTAGGCATATTCTGAACATAAATCAGGGTCCAAAAGCATTGGAGAAGAGAATCTGCCCAGAAAAATCAGTGAGGAAAGGAATAAAATTAAACTCATCTTGAGATGCTTGGAGAGGGCATAGAAATAGAACATTATTCAGTACTTTCCTCTTTAGCATAAGGGATGTATGTGTGATTCTGGAGCCAGCTTGTGTTTTCTGAGAAGTCTCTCAGGATACAATTAATTTAATCAAATAGGGACTCCTACACTATAAAAACCTAGATTTGAGCTAAACATTTAGATACCTTTTATAGTTAATAGAAAGAAACAGGAGATTTGAGGGAGCAATTCTTCTCATTCTGAAGTATCTAAAGGTATCTAAAAATATCTCAAATGAGTCATAACATAAAGGTGCCTATTTCACTCCACTAAATGTAATAGAATGCCAGACCTCTAGCTCAGGTATAGACTACAGTTCTGCATTCATCTAAAGACAAGAAAGTTCTATCCCACTGTCTGTGCCTGTGCTAATTTAAGTGAAGATAATAACTATTTTGTCATTCATTATGAGAATTTTAAGGCATTAGAAGCTCTGTATAGTTCAAAGGCTGACTTCTCATGGGCCAGGTAGCTATAACAGAATTGTATTTTTATTATAGCCTTTATAAAAGAATTCTTACCTCTCAGGGTAAGTAGTTTGAGATTATATATATGTGAGATATTATGTTCTTAATATTACGTGGCTTCATTCATCCACATTTTGCAAATACCAGCCAGCCTTATCTGTATTATGCAGCTGTTCCCTGAAACACAAACTAAGGCCAAGTGCTGTTTTTCTGATTTCATATTTAATTGCCCGAGTAAATTGCTCAGTTCTCCAAAACATTCACCAGATGGTCCTGCTGATGGACTTAAAAGCTTGGTTTGGATCTCCTTGTTCTCCATCATGTACTCTCATGCTTGGTATCTTTCCCATCTCAGTATGAGCTCTACTGTTTTCAGTACTTCAGATTCCTTGCTCTTGTAATTGAAAAAGTTGCTGTATTCAACAGCTTCCATCTTACACCAGAATGAATTACCTTTATCAACTTCTTTCAAAATCTTGTATTAGCGATCAATTTCAAACTGAATAAAACTGGGTTTTCCCCTCTCCAGGTGATTGCTGGTTCTTAAATTTCTTAATTGTGCATGAAAGCAAAAGAGCAATCATCTAAGTGGTGATTTATCTCACACTGTCAAGTTAATGTACCTTGAAGCACTGATACGTCACCGCTAATCTTTATTGTTTGGATCTATAAGAAAACAACCAATTTAAAAGTTATGTTATCACTATAAATGGAATGGCAATTATTGCACCAAAAGGTCCAATTATGAAATAGACTTGCCTGAGGCAATCGTAGATGGTAGATCTCTAGCAAACTGACCCTAATCTGTGGTGCTGAAAGGCATCCACAAAATTTTACCTCTGATATGTAAGTCGCCAGCTCCGGAGTTCATCCAAGTTAAAAGTGGTGTTATTTCTGAAACCAGAGAGATCTGTATCAAAATGCCATTACACTGTTCCAAAATGGTTCTATGGGATCGTACATGCTGACACTTCCCTTGGCATTATGGCTTGCAAGTGTCCCACAGATGACACGAGGAGTGTAAAAGCATCAGGAAAATCGTCATGACCCAAGAAAGGCAAATGTTGATGATAAAGCTAACTTCACCTCCTTGCACTTACCCTTGGTGGTAGGCTATTCTTACAGGTACACATAAATTATTGGTAATTTAACACACCTTTTCAAACAGCTTTTGCTTATGGGTTTCTGTTTTATAGAAATTGCAATAGTGCATTTGTTATTTGCAGTGTCAGTATCATACACATACTTCAAGCTAAGTGTTGCGAGACTAATATATTTATTTATATATTAACATAAGTGCTGTGACCAATGTGCTTATAACTATCATACATGATGAATAACAGTGCAAAAATGGAGGTTTATGAAGTTCACAATAGCTTGAGCAAAATAACAATGGTTTGACCAAAGGATAAAAGAAAAAGCTTGTGAGTTTTCCAGTTGAAAATAATGCTTAATAGATTTGCAAATTGCTTTCTTAGAGTAACACAGTAACCAGTAACACAGTGTCTGTATTTAACTGTAGATGTAACCCCAGGTTTCATTATATAGATGTGAATACATTTTTACACACCAGCAATGATGTTTCCTCCCCACTCTGTGACCAGCACAAAGGTGGCGGCAGCAGAAGAAAGGGATGCCAGAAGCCCTTCTCTAAGGGGTGTTTTTCTTCACGCTCCCCAGGTGAAGTGAGGTCGTCATTCATTACTTCACTTCACACTTCCCAGGTGAAGTGAGGTCGCATTTCGCAGGTTTGGGGTCTCGTACCTCCAGGTAGTGTCCACGCAGGGCAAACTGCCCTCACACCCCACAAGCTGGGTCCGCCTCAGCCTGGGCTCTGCTGGCGGGAGATGCGGAAGGAGCGAAGCCGGAGGGTGTAGAGGCAGGAAGCGAAGCCGAGGGACGCTGAAGGGAACGGGGGGCTGGCGGGAGGGTGCTGAGGCGCCAGGTGGTGGCGGTTGGAGCGACCGTTGGGCGGGTCCAGGCAACTACCAGAGAAGCGGCGCTGCGAGTTTTTCCCCAGGCGGCCGCAGTCTTTCCTGCCGGCCCTGGAGAGGGGCCTGGTCAGGAGCCGCCTCAGAAAACCTCACCAGAAGGTTCTCCCAACAAGTGAACTTTGTTTCTGAACAAATAGGTTTTTTTTTTGGTTCTTCCCAGACGTCAAAACGTTTCTTTGCTTCCCGGACACGCTGGCCTTTCCCTTTTCAATGCAAGATGTTTCGCTGCCCTGTGTCAAAATCTGCTTTCTCCTTGCAGTTGCTACGAGGCTGTAAGTAACCACGTGTGAAGTTTATAAAAAGATAAACAACTTAAAACCTGATAGGAACACAACACTTTTGCCTGTGGACTCTGAGGGCTCATGAGGCTATTGTTGCAGGATGCACTTAATTTGAATTAAGCATGTGGTGTTCCTTCGCACACTAACCAGTGTATGTGGCCCTGTGTTGCTCTCCTCAGGATTGTGAAGCTGCAGTTATTTGTGTCTTACGATGAGGAAATAATATTCTGCTGTGAACTTTGTAATGTAGGTTAAAGGTATATTGACCCACTATAGAGAATGTTTTGAACTGTTCCAACTAGGAGGACAAATTGGTAAGAAGGTCACATATTCTTGTTGCTACACTCTTTACTTAAGAGACTTTGCAAGGCTCTATTTCCCTGGCTATAAGAGGATTTAGATAATTTAGAGTTCCTCTGTTCATAGCATCAGAAACAATTTCAGCCTGTACTCTAGACACGCAAGCCTTGACTTCTAACTGCAGTCACACACTCGCACTCTTCAAACTCTCAAGCTTTTTTTCCCCATTATGTTTCCATTTGGTGGTTATGTATTTTCATCCATTTCTACACTTTACCTTCCTGAATTGTATTTAGATGAAAGCTTTTCATTCAGAACATTCACATCCCTAGGATCTCATACATTTGCTTTTTCTTTGGGTGGAAAAAACCACCTTAACTTCCTCTCACTATCTTAAATAAAGGTTTACCATTAATTGTGCTAGTTTCAACAAAGTTTAATCCAGGATAGTACAATATGATTACTTCCTTGTAACATCACTGTGAGAAAGAAGATATTCCTCATTATTACTTCTCTGGGGAACTGTTCAATATTTCAGACTGCTGCCCACTTTTATTTGGACACATTGTCTCATTGTTGTCTATGTATTATTACGGGAAAGCAGATACTTCAGGGATTTGCCAGTCATCTAATTGGTGAGTGTCAGATTTCTTCAGGGCTAAATGTGGTTGAATGCCAATGCTTAGCTTCTGACAACTGGCAGAACATTCACCAGGTCTTCTCTGTACACCTTTTCTACGCAGAAATTGAATATTGAAAATGTATTCTACAGCCCAGCTAAGGAAATGGATGTCATTTCTCTTTTGCGTCAGGAGTATTTCTTTCAGTATTACTCCTTTTTTTTCTTCATTTTATTATTGTTTTAAAATCCTTTCCATATTAACTGATTGCCTTCTGGTTTGCCAGAATTTTGTATCAATGTCAGATAAAACACTTCCAATTTCGAATATGTATTTCAAGAGTTTGGGTAAATTACCAGGGATCTCAACTTTGCCACTTGGATATAGATCCAACAAAAACTTAGGGCTTGATTTCTTTTGAACTTCAGTGCCTAACCCACCATCTAGTAATCAAAATTCACGAGCTGAGCGCTGATGTACCTTGTCCAGTACCTATAAAGATATATTCCTAGGTTCTCTGAGACAGTTTGGTACCAAAAATGTCACAGCTGAGGTATGAACATTGATTAAGCATTTTAAACTCATTCTGCTGATTCAAATATGCACACAAACAAATTTTTCCCCACAGTCTTTATATATAAAGCAGGTATTATTGTCTGCGTCATTCTAATATTAGGTCAAATGAGGTAACATTTGCCTTTCTGCAGTCAATGTAAACCCATAATAATCACAAGAGTGTTTCTATATCTATTCAGATGAGACAGTCTGTGTTGGCCTATTTAATCCAGAACAAATTTGTATTGGCAAATGAACATGAAGTTATGATTTAGACGCTGGTATCTCTGTGGTCTTGGGAGACTGCTTCCTCTAACCTGTAGACACATTAAGAACTCAAAAATGTCTGAAAAATCACATTTTCTTGGACAATACATCATGCGTTTATTCTACTTCAAGCTAGGAAGGAAACTTGACTGTTTCTCCAGACCTACTGTATAGTCAGTAGAGTAAGATAGGCAGAAGGCAAATCACATCTCAGGAGAACTGAATCATCCTCTGGAGATGTTCTTCTATTTCCCTAAACTGTAGAGAAATTACAAGGTGTATATATAACTTTGGCCCCATTGTGTAAGTGCTCACAGTTAAATGACCCTGAAGTCTGAATAAAGCCTGCTTCTTCACATACTTTTATGTAGCTACCTACTTTGGAAAATAATAACTTAAAATTGAGGAGTCTCCTTGTATTAGTTTTTAAGAAATACCAGCAATTTTCCTGTCATAAATACTTAGCCTTTATATTTCATATGTATATACACACACACACACAAGGTAACTGGCAATTGAAAGACATGCCAAAAATTCATTTGCATGCAGGATTTCTACTAATGATGTCCTAACATGTTGAAGCTTACATGAAAATTTCTTCTAGTATTTATATACCTATAGTGCCTCTACAAGCTACACGATTTAATTTCCTATAAAGATGTATATAATTTGCCAAGTCCTTGTGTAGTTAACTCACCTATTAAACTGATGTTCTATTTATGGAATAATACTGCACATTCTCTAGCAATATGTGGTCATGTGAAAAAAGACCCTATCACACAGACACAGGAGGAGATAGAGTAAGGTTGCTATGGGAACCTTAGCTCTAAATGGTCTGGCTTTTGTTGGCTTAAAATCTCAAACATTGCATTGCATTAATTATGTTTTTCTTGAGGTTCTTTGCACTGAGTATGAAATTTGTGGGATTGCTGTTTCAGTCTTACATGTATATCTTGCATGCAACATTTTTAAAAACAAAATTCTATGTGACAGCTAATACAAGAAGGGAAGAATGTGTTTTATTATCAGGCTGAATTATGGCACTGAAGAAAATATACCCAAGTTATAGGGACAAGGTTTTCTTTTTACTCATATAGCTAAATTTAATCTGACACAATCCTCAGTTACTGAATATGGATCACGGATCCTAACAAACTAATATAGCTGAAGCAGCAGTGGGAGGGAGCCACAACAAAAGGTAGGAATGGGGTAGCAACTGGAAGAAAAGGTTTGGAGAAATCTCTGTTGGAAACATGGGAGGGATTTTGGCATTGAGAGAGTAGGTAGAAAGAAGCTGAAAACAGAAAACTGATTTAAAGTAAAGAGCCAGAAAGAAAAATTTGGGGGAAGAACTCGAGCAATGACAGACAAGAAGTCACAGGATTGAATTTAGTGCAGAAGCCACAGGGAGAAGTGAGATAGAAGTGGATAAGGAGATTCTGAAAACAAGGTGAGTCTGTCTGGGGAAGAGAAGATGGTAGCTGATGCGTTGCTATTAAATGAACCGATGAGGATAGCAATAGAACACCTCCAAATTATGAAAATACTGTTAGTCACATCCTACAAATTAGAAACCAAAAACTTTGTAACATAGTTTAATATAGATAGCATACATGTTGTTCTAAGGCCTCTTCAAATCATCTGCTGTATGAAAGCAACAAAGTTTCGTGCAGTAAGAAAGGAAATTCTACAGCATTGAATTTCTTCCCAATACATTTCAAGTGTCATTTGATGATTTTCCTCTTGGAAAACTACTTATGGGTAATGAATAAGATTTAATTTTATTTACTTTAAATCATATTATCTATTCTTAAGAAGATTATATTTCATTTGCTGAATTTTCCATAGAATGATTACAATCTTTATTCATCCATATGGGTGGTCCAGAGTCTGGCATTTTTGTGATGAAAATTGATACAACACTTTAAAACTTTTCTATGCTGAAAACCAATACATTTAGTTTCTATACTAGGCAAGGCAGCAAACAGGACAGGCATTAATAACAGGTCAGCTCTGGTTTAAATGTCCTCATATGGCAACTGTAATTTAAACAGTCTGCTAAAGTTTCACATTGTTTTAGCAACCATAAATCCTCAGTCAAAGTACATATATCTCCAAACTGATGGAAAACAAATTAGTTTTCCTATCTTTATTTTGCTTAAAAGTAAAGGAAACAATGCTTGTGATCTAAGTACCTTGTATGGAAATTTAGAGAGTTTGATACATTAAAGCAAGCAAATTTACTCACAAGTTTTTCTCAGAAAGAAATAGAGATGAGTATCTTCATAATATCAAAAGGAACAGTATCTTTCTTCTGAGGCTTAAATAGTACGAGTAACTTGCTTACATGTGTTTACAATATGCTTACAAACTGCTGTGGATGTCGTGCTCCCAGAAAAGACAAATAACTACCAAAGCAATTCTCAAGAATTTTTAACAAAAGGAGTGAAACGCCAAAACCAGTTTAATCCAGTCTTGTAGAAGTCTTCAGGCCAATCACATACCGGTTATGCTCATAGTAGTTGACACCTCCTTAGTTTCTGACAAAATCAACAGCAATACTAGTGACATTTTTGCTGTTATAGGGGCCCCAATGATTTCTGACAGGACACAGAATGGTAGCAGCTATCCCCAACCTCCTTGTCTCCTAGCATCTTGGCCTCCTACTTTTTAACAGCTATGTGTGACAACATGGAGAAGAACATGACCTGATGGCACCCATTAGGAATAATATACTGATGGCAACCAGCTTAATCTCGTTTTTATACATACAGCTAATGATAAGGATTATATATGTCTGGAGTGAATCAAAGGCACATACATAATGACTGACACTTTTATCAAAGAGCAGAAGAGAATTTCTAAAGTTAAAACAAATCCTTGCAATAGGCCACTTTATAAACTGGAACAGCTTGTTAACAAATACTGCACAACTCATAACTCACTGAGTTAGAACACCCCGTCCCACTGAGATGTCCTTACACAGTTTAACTGTCAGCACATGACAACTCACTTCTTACCTTCCCTGTGCCAGGACTCATATTGCTTATACCAGTTCAAGTTCTCTGCAGACTCCATCAGGGTTACTCCATGAGTATTTCTTAACACTTACTTCACAGGGATTATACAGGGTTTGCTTATCCATATGGTTCTGGAGAAAACTTCATTGGCCTTCCAAACACATATTACACCATTTGACAGTTCCTATATGTGTAACTGAGTATTTCATGTGGACCAGTGCTGTTAGGATGTACCTCTACTAAGGAATGTAAACGACATCTTTAAAAAAAGCAGTAGACCTCCACATCCGTCTAACAGGGGAAATAATGTCTCAGAATGATGTTCCTCATCTTGTGGAAAAGAGGAAAAAGACAAGAAATGCGAAGAACTTTGGACTTCTACACAAATATGAAAGTGGTCTTATCCAGCTTTAGGTCTTGTATTCCAGTTTCCTGAGAATTACTGTAAAGCTCTGATGTCACGCTACAGTTCTGTCCACCTTCACTGGAAGAGCAGGTGATACTCTACGAAGACATTAGTCACTGTCATGTATGACTTCATAAAACTGAATCAGGAAATAGGCTGAAAAAAATGCACTTGGTGTTTCACTGGCAGTCTGAGAGTGTCACTTGATTCTACATAGGTGTATCCTAGCTATACTTCTGTGATTATTAGAGGAGTAGAGTTCAAAGTGATCTGGCTAAATTAAAAGAAGTTATCTAAAACCAACAAGATGATATGCAGTGAAGACAAGTGGAAAATTACACATTTAATAGGAAGAAGCCAAATGAAGTAATCCAAAAGAAGAAAGAGCTGGCTAGGGAACAACAGTACTGAAAAGGATCTGAGATTTATATTGGATTACAAATTGACCATGACCTAACTGTGATTTTGCTGAAAAATATTTCACAGTATTTTAATGGGAATTGCAGTATGTCAGAAGCAGAAGACAGTCATTCTGCTTTATTCAGCATTGGAGAGGCCTACATTTGTGCTGCATCCTGTTTCGGATACAGACAAGTTAAAGAGACTCTAGAGAGATGAAAAATACTAAATGAAGACTGAAGAAAGTATAGAACAGGGACTGTAGAACAGACAGAGAAACAGAACTGCAATCGCAGAGAGTATAGAAAAGTTACTCAGAAGAGCACAGTGAATTCTAACTGAAGTAGAAGAAATTTCTTTTAGAGATTATTTAGGTTAATATGGATAAAAAGCCACCTTTCTAATTCACTCTCTGTAGAGACTGATTTTTATGGGCATATGCCAGTGACAATTAAAGTCTTTACAACTTATCTCTATGAAGAAGGACAAATAAAATTATCCCTGTGAATCTTTCAAATCCTGTATTGTGTGCATTCTATTCTTTGTAGTAGGGCCATTCCTACGTATGCTTTTACTGATTCCACTTTACAGATGAGACTGCATACTGTACTTAACCACTTTAGTGGACCACATTCATCATCATTGTCCAGATCTCTGATTTCCTTTCTACATTGAGAAAGAGTTTTCAGAAGTTCTTCTGATTAGAAGGGTGTCTTAGCCAGCAGCATGAACAGTAGAGGAAAAAGTCATGCCTGCTGACTATTGGTAAGATAGAGTGATTTTTTTTGCCTCTGCTTTTATCATGATAATGCAACCCCTTCTACACAAACCCGATCTTTTTCTTTGCTTTAGAATGTATTTTTGCTTGTATATATATGGGTTAATAGTTATGTGCCTTAGTGTAGTTTATTTTTATAAACTGGACATACACAGAATTTCCTCCATAAAATATGGAATAAATTTTGCTGAAAGATTGCCCTAATTGCTCAGCAACCTACATATTCTTCAAGCTTTAGACAATTAGGCATCTAATGAAACAGGCAGGGGAGAGGTGATCCTCCTCTAAGTTGTGTGACCCTGCTGAAACAAATGCAGTTGGATATTTTCTATCTATTATACACAAGTTTAAATTAGACATCTCTACTAACATAAAGATCTTGAGGCTAATAATTATTGACAGAGGATTTCAGCTACGAAAGAGCTTCCTTTTCTGATGGATGTAAGACCACTACAAAGACAGACAATCTTCAAGTTCTGTTAGCTGGCAATTAAGAACATCTATTTCTTTCCACCTGTAATTATGAGAGTGACTTCTGCATAACTTCATACAAAAAAGGCTTCAATATCTATTAAACATGTTTAAAAATACTTTAGAAGTTGACTGGGCATATTTCCAGTTGATCTGAAAAGCAAGAGACTACAGGCACAGGGTCAGATCCTGTATGCATCCTATGTTTAGTATGCTGGATGTTTTTGGATGCCTGACATGCCTTAAGTAGCAGTCTGAATCTTGCTGAGTTTTTATTTTTATTGCCCTAAAGAGGTCTATTATTTTATTTTCCTGATTACTCTCTGATTTTAATATTTCATGCTGTAGTTGCACTCCTATTCTTTTCCTTAGTAAAGACTACTGTGATTATGCCATACTATTTATGTTGACAAATGCAACATTTTATATTTTTCCTCCTTTAAACCGGTTAGAACTTCTGCTTTTATTTTAATATGATGAAAGAGTTACACTGAAAGACATACAACAAATTTATACTGTTGCCTGATCATAAAGCTTGGATTGCAATCAATAAATGTATTTTATCAGCTGGTATGCAAAACCATATTTCCATTAGAGTATCACCATAAAAAATGGATAAAAGGAAAAGTTTATTTCAGATTAATAGCAGAGTTGCTTCAGGAAACTCACAGCAAATATCATAAAAGTGCATCAAAATATATTGAAATCTCTTTTATACAGACATTTTGATATCCACTGGAAAGTATATTCTAAGTATCTCAGATCTGATGTATTCTCTTGAGCCTTTTATCTAGCCCCTTTTTAACACAAAGCTATCAACATTTTTGCTTTGCTTTAAAGATCAATCTTTGCCTGTGATAAAGTAATTACCCAATGCACATTATAAGGAATAATTAGAATATTATCCCAAATTTTTCAGATGGAATATTTGATATTTAATTTATAATTGCTGATTTCTTTAGTATGATTCCATGCATACTTATAAAAATTTACTTTTGCTCACAATTATAATTCTCTTTAGGAGAGGTCACTGTCGTAATGGTTCTGGGTTGTTCACCAAATTTTGAGGTTTTTTTCTTCTGGAAAAACTAGCCTTCCAGGTATAGCCCAGACCCTGCAAAAATAAACATTTATTTCCAAAAGTAATATCTAATGCTGTTGTGTGGCTAACAATGCTGACATATCCCTCAATCACTCTTTTATATCTATAAATCTCACTTCAATGCTTAATGAGTAATAATCTTTTTTAGCCCAACTCAGTTGCTTGATCTCACTGTCCAATAGTACTAGCAGATTTAAAGGAAAACTGTTCCTCTTTGGTTATAATGTAGTAATGACTAAGTGCAGCAGATATTTAAGCAACAGCCACATCAATGAGTAATGGGATTTTTATTTTCAAAATGTTTATGTCAGTAGCAGGAAACCTAATAGGCATTTGCTTATTATGGTTTCTCTCCTGCAACACAATATTTTGTTTTGAGGTAGATTTTAAAACCAGGTCTCCCTCAAGGAAAGAATTAAGAATACATTTTAGATGTAGTCCTGATGATCTTAAACAGTTTGTAGTTATTTACTACATCGTACTCAACAAACTGTCTTTGATACCAAAATTTCACAAAAACCTTTTCCACATCCCGATGCATCATTTTAAGTCCTAGCACATCAATGAATAGTCCTCTTCCATTTGGGAATGTTCCCAATGAGTTAAATACAGTATGTGTGCTACCCTAGAATAATACGAGGTATAAAGCCCCCTAAAATTGAAACACTAGATTGAGTAACAAGACATAGCAAGGGCAAGAAATAAATCTGATATTGCTTCAAAAATGAAATAAGTCATGAGGACAGCAACAAAACTGTTTTTTAACAAAGGACATAAATTGTGCATCATTGATACATTAAAGGAACAATTCTAAGCACAACAATGGAAAACAATGAAAAATAATTCAGCCTATAACCATTATTTTATGAAAGGTCAGACTTTTAAAAAGCTTTGATTTATAGTCTATGAAATGGGTTCATGGGTTGTAAATAACAAAAGAAAATTTCAAGGTGCCTACAAATTCCCTTAAACTCTATATGCAATTTATGTAGCAGAAAAGAAAATTAAGCAATGCACACTGCCACATATACAGAAGTGGCAAAACTGCAATCCCAATTCCATTTTATCCCTTAAGCAAAGAAATAGTGTTTCTGTGAAGTAGCCACCCCCTTTTATTGGCTAACCTTAAAAAGCATAGAGGAAACAAGAAATAATTTGGGAAGAATCAGAAATACAAAGAAAAAAGATTTATTTTTTCCATCCTTTCAATACTGAATCATCTAAGCCACATTCATTAGTAACAATTCTTTTCATTGTGGGAAGGGAAGGAAAAGTTACATTTCTAAGGCGAAACAAAAATTCTTCGTTGCCTAATGAAGTAATCCACTTTTCACTCTGTGCAGTGCTGTGCCAACAGAACTCTGCACATGCAAATGTTTGTGAATTCAAAACCTTAGATTATGTCCTGTGACACTGATCATAGTGGGGCCAGTCAAATTCTAGTGGCTGCTAAAGGCCGTGGAGTAACAACATGATGCATTCCATCCCTGGGCTCTTACTCAATTGATGCTATGGCTGAGAAGAAAAAGGTACCTCAGGAAATTCTGTATGATTTCCCTCAGCAGGAAGGGGAATGCTAATTTTCTTTTCCTCGTTGATCACGCCTATACTTCTTATAGACGGAAAAAATCCTTTAGTTCTAAGCAAAGTTAAGAGGATGCTGATACGATTTTGTAAGACTCTAGTGTCATCAGTATTGTATTCCCTCACAAATGCTTCTCAAATGAAAAAAACACACCATTCTAAGGCTGAGAATGGACTACCAGTACAAGCTTAATGAAAAAGAAATGAACAAAAGATCTGACTACATACTATCCTCTTGCATCCTTCAAGAGCTTTAAAACAAAGGGGAAAAAGACCACTACAGTGAGCTTTTTGTAGCTGTCAAATTACCAATCAAAAAGGGTATTTTAATCTACTGGCCCTCAGTTCACTATGATTATGAATCTGTATTTGATGCCTTGATTTGACCAGTGAAAGCACATCACTGTGTACCAAACATCTATTCAAATAACTCATAACTAATAATCTCTAGTTAAAAAAAAAAAAAAGGTAGACCTGAATCAGACTGGCCTCAATTGTCAGTAGGAACTTTTTGTGGATTAATTCTATAACCCACACAGTAAACCCTCTGTTTGGGCAATGCCCTTCTGAGAAATAATAGGGTGCTTTTTGAAAATTAGTAATATTTTTTTTCTGGCTTTGGTTTTTAGTATTAGGTTTCTATTAAGCATATGGTCTTCCTGTTTGTGTTTAACTAGCTTGCGCCATTTTTTTCTAATTGTTTCCTGTTAATTTTATTACTAATGAAATGAGGATATTGTCTGATTCCTCTTTAAAAAAAAAGTCTTTCATATAAGGAGATTTTGAAGATGAAGATACCAAGTTTGCCACCATATGGAATTCTAATTCCTTGTTAGCTCTGTTGGTGTGACATGTCATTTGAACCAGTCTGACGTCTCCCCAGTCTTCTTTTAGGCTAGCTCGGCATGCTTCTCTGCTTTTTACCTCTTGCTTGTGTAAAAAATAAGCACTTGCACTCCAAGTATTTTTAAACACACTGGCTTTTGAGTATGGTTGATGTCCATACATAAACACTTAAAGGAAAACCAAAGAATTTTCCTCTCTCTAGTTTTTAATTTTCATATGCACTAGATATTTGAACTTGCGTAATTTAGGACTTTAGTCTAAACATTCTTAAAATCAAGAATTTTTGGAAGCTCACTTTTCAGGGATTCGTCATTTTAGAAATCCGGTAGTTTTAAATTAGACATAAAAATTCCCTGAATCTGCAGTAGAAGTGGGGTCAGTAGACTTCTGGATGAAGGAACCGGTACTATCTAGTTTTTTCCAAACTTTAGACTACAGTTTACTTTGCAGTTTTCATAGGATGCATGGGTTTGGTATTCAGGTACATGGTTAAAATAAGTAATTTAAGTCAAATATTCCTGAGGCCATGACTTGCAGTTTCTGTATAGTTGGCTTGGTACGTGTTGCAGAATCCCAGTTTTGTATTTAAATACACCTTGATTAGGCCACAGAAGATTTTATGACTTGTAAGAACTCAGAAGACCTCTGCGGTCTCTGCCTGAGCGGGAGGTGAGATCGGCGGGCCCCAGCCCAGCGCAATGGACTCCAGCACTCGTGAAAGTTCATTCATTTTCGGCAGTCCGATCCACCTCCTCGCTTCCCAAACGCCGCTGCCTCCCAAAAGCCGCTGTCTCCGAGCTTGATCAAGGGGGGAGCGAGAGAACCCGAAGCATTACCGGGCGCAGCCCTATTGCGGCCATTTTATTGTCTAGGGGCCGGGGAAGCCGGCGGCTCCCGCTGCGGGTGGCGGGCCGAACGCCCAGCGGGGCGGGCGAGCCGGGAGCCTCGGCAGCGAAACGCTAGTAAGGCCCCGCCACGCCGTTCATGGAGGAGAGGGGTGGCAGCGCGACGCGCACCGTTTCCTCGTCCTCCCCGTACGTTTGGAGGAGCCTCTGACGGAGTCTCGGCCAGGCCCGTCTCTCTCGCCGGGCGCCAACGGCAGCTGCTGGGCCAGGCCCGGCTGGCAACCGCCTGGGGGGCTGCTGGTGGCGGACGCGGTGAGGGAGGAGCGGGCGCGCTGCCGCCGCTTCCTCTTGCACGAGGGCCGGAAGGCAGCGCGGCCCGGGCCGCCGTGCGCGCGGACTGGGGAGCGGGAGAGGGCCGGGCCTCGGCGGCGCCGCCGCCGCTGCGGGTCACCCAGCCTTCCGCAGTGGGGGTGGGCGGCGGAGCGCGCAGGCCGGGGGAAGGGCCAGGCCCCGCCGCCTCTCTGGGCGATGGAGTGAGGGAGCGAGGCTCGGCAGCAGGAAGATGGCCGGTGGCGGTGGCGGCGGCGGCTGCAGAGACAGCTTGTTTCTGGAAGGTGCGTGCATGGCTGAGGCGGGGGGGAATGTGGCCCATGGGCTGCGTTTCCCTTCTGGCAACCAGTAAGGGGCACGGTACAGACTGGGGAATGGGGGAGGCGGGCGTGTGTGCATCTGGGGGGAGGGGGGTGGTGGGGGGTGGTGGTGGAAACGGGTCCCCTTTGGGGGACGACAATGAGAGGTGGCTTCGTGGTGGGGGAAGGGTGGGTGCCGTAAGGGGTGGCTTGATTTGGTGAAAGAGACCTGCTTTTGGAGGAGGGGGTAGCGAGGGCGATTTGGTTTCTTAATCTTTTTCTTTCTTTCTTGATTTAATTTTCTGAGGCTTTGGAAGTGCGGCGTTTTCTTTGTGGGGGCAGAGCGCTGAGAGCAGCCTGGGCTTGGTGCACCAGGGCCGGTTTCGCAGCGGGAGGAATCGTCTCTCTGAGGGGCGGTGGGCTGGTGGGCGGCCGGCAAGGTTAGCGCTAGGTGAGGAGGGGAAGCGAGGATTGCTGTGCCGCCTCCCTGCTGCATTTCCCTGCCCCGGCCTAGCCCGTGCTCTTTCCCCCCAGTACAAAATGCGTCTCGTTTGCTTCTAAATTGCTACTTTAATGGTTTGGGGCTGAGGTTAATTTTGGGAGGGGGGTCGTTCTTACATTTGTGATGCGAAGACGATGAACCTATCAGCTGCAACTGAAAGAACCCTTTAGCAAGCCTTGAGTAATTTTTGTGGTGTACAGGTTTGTTGTTTGGTTTTTTGTGGGTTTTTTTTTTTTCCCTGTCACTGTAAAACTCTTAATTATAATGCAAAAAGTACCCTGGAATTCGAATATCTAACTGTTGAGACTTTACAGTTCCACCGATTAAAAAGCAAAATCGGCTATTGTAGTCTTGCAAAATTGCTGTAAACACATATCCTGATGACATAGGCCAGTAGTCTGCTAAATTCTGGTAAATTACCATGATGATAGTGAAGAAAAAGACATGTTAGTGAAATAGATTACTCCTCATAAGTAGAGTTTTTCAAGTCATGGTAAGTTTAGTATTGGAGATTTTGTAGTAGCTATTTTACACAGAATGTACCTCTTGCAGATTTTCTCTTGCGGTGGGATGTTGGATTTTGTTTTTTATTACTAGAGGTCTGGAATAGAAGTACTGTGTGAACAAAATAGTGCCTGTTTGAAATAACTAATTTGAAATTAAGATTTTCAGAAACTCGTTCTAGTTAATAACCGCTATCACATTAGCTCACTTTCACCTTTAAAATGTTTGGTGATGAAATGCAGACCTTCCAATTTTTCTTGACCTCTCTCTGCAGAATATAGTGGTGTTTGTGCAGACATTGAAAAGTATGAGGGTGATGACTAGTCACTGTCTTCTATGTGCACCTTGGCTTCTTGCTGATTGCACAGGTGGCTAAAAAAAGGGACAGATTTAATATACAACAGCCACATGTATTTTACTCCTGAGATCTCTTTCCAACATCAGGACCAACGCTATACTGGATAGCGTCCCCATTGGAAGCTTCAGTATTCCACAGTTGGTGAACTGAGTTACCAGTTGGTTTTGTGTTTGCCCATTATTTGGAGATGTGTTGATTTTAGGACTGATGATGTGATAGAAACCGTTAAGAGTGTGCATGCATGTGTGAAGAAAATGTAATGTGGGTGGTAGTGGCAAAAAATCTCTGAGGTTGGCCCAAGTCTAAATGGGATGATAATACTATAAGGTCTAATGAAAGCCAGTAAACGTTCTACTGATTTGAAGCAAAGGGAAAAAAGGCTTTTGGGCGTTGAGATGTTTGTATTGGAGATATTCACTTCATAGGAGAAAGCGAAGACATAGACTATATATGTGTGTGTATATATATATATATATGTATATATACACACATACGTGATTCTTTTTGATAATTTATATATGGAAATGTACAGGACCATATTATATTAGATCAACCTGATGATGTTAGAACCACCATTATCCAAAAGCTTGACAAGCATGAGAGTGCTAGACTTGTGAACAAGTATACTTCTGAAGTATAACATGGACAAAAATAGGCATAAAAGTGTATAGAGTAGGAAATATAGCAGCTTCCATTGCAAGATGATGATTAATACATGAGGCTAGAGTTATATCTATAACTAGTCTAAGTGTGTATATTTCAGGGACTCTGTTGAAGCCTGTGTAAGCAACAACCAAAAATTGTTTACTTGGTGGTTTTGGAAGTATTATATTAAAGGCTGGTAAAGAGAAGGGGAGGGACTCCTCTGTCCATCCCTGCTGTTAATGTGCAAACCAAATGAATTATGTTCCAAGTGGATGTTAAATCTATCACTAATTGAACTTAGTCTAATGGAAGCTGTGCTGTTTAAATATGTAGCTATATATGTATACATATAAGTACGCAGAAACTTCTGGTGCTGTCATGCTTATGTTGGCTGTCAGTCAGACTTAAGATAAACATACAGTTAAATGATACTGTTTTTCAGTACAGCAGTTGTTTGGAAATTTGGGTTGGATTCTATGTGTCCAGCAAGATACTGCTTTTCTCTCAGTGCAACAGGTGCTACAATGAGGAAATATGGCTGTCACTCTGCTGTTAATGTGCTTCATTTTAATATTTTTATTATTTTATTCTCCACAAAAAAGAAAAAAAAAAAAGTCTTTCCAGAAGGGTGTTCCTTGAGTGATTTATCTGTTGCTTTTCTGGTAATGTTCTTCTTGAACACAGTGATTCAGACTGGTACATGGTTTTTGTCCAGCTTTGCGTATCTAATGTGTCATCATTTTTTATGCTGTGTTGTATAGACTGTTTAATGGAAAATGTGAAAAAGATCCCTAGAACTATAATGTTTGACTCTTCTTAAAGCTGCATTTGTTGTCAATCTAGAGCAGTGCACGTAGGTAATATATCCATTGATATATGTTACCTGCATGTTTACTTTTCTTAAAATTTCAGGATTTTCAGAATTTAGAAGTGTGGAAAGTACCTTGTTTTTTTTATTTAAACTAGTTTGCAAGTGGAATTAGTAAAACATTTCTGAATTTATTTTCCCACAGTAAGGTTTCAAAGGGCAGTGTATGTGGAAATTCACACTAACAAAGTAGACCTGTTGCATGGGAATTGTTTCCTGATTTGGAGGACTAGAAATTTAGTGAGCAGATGTTTTCATATGCAGGAATTTAATATTTTTTAAAAAATTGATAGTCACATCTAAAATATAAAGCATGAACATAAATACAGAGGCAGATATATTTCAGTTTAGAATAGGGGGATGTTCAGCATGTAGGAATGGAGAGAACTGGTGATTATGACCCCTGGAGAGAAATTTTGGAGACTTCTGTTATATTCTGCCTCCTTGGGTATTACTGAGTTGCAAGGCAATTGTAATTTCTATTTTCTAGCCTTAACTGTAAAGTTTCCCTATGTTTGTGCAGTAGGTAACAGGCAAACTTTAAAGTGTTCCTAAAATGCAAGGTTTTTTCCAGGAAAAAAAAAAAGTAGAAAGATTTTAACCTTTCCTCCTGTTTTCTTTTTTTTTTTTTTTTTTTTTTTTTTTGCAATCTCCTGGTGGTTACAGTAAAGTTTCTTTTTGAGGATCTCCTTTCTAAGTAGTGTTTCCAGTACCTACCTTCAGAGCTGCTGAGAGATTTCAGTGCAATCATGACAGGAATTCGCTCAATTTTCATTCCATTTTCTTGGCTACAGGTTTCCTAATAATGATAGGGAAAACTGTGTGGACTTCCCATTAGCAGCAGAGACCTCAGTTTGTCTGCCAGAGGACTCTAGAATGTTTTATTTTTCATTCAACTCAGGTGTAAAGGTCTTTGCCAAAGCAGGGGTTATGAACTTGTGTGTATTCTTTAAGGTACCTGAGATTCTGGAGTGGTACGGAAACACGCAGCCTTTGTGTGTTAGTACATGGATGCAGAATTGCCATTTGAAGTGGTGGTCAGCCTTTCCTGCTTTCTTTATTTTTCCTTTTAATTATATTGAGAAATCTGTGGAGTGGTACAGATTAGTAGGGCAGGATCGGACTTTATATTCAGATAGAATACTTGAAAATTTTCTACCTATGACTCTTTATTTTTCTCTTGTCTTTCTAAGTGTCTCTGAAGGAGTCTCTAACACTTTGCTTATGATGTAGTGGAGATAACTATTAGCTTGAAAATGGGAGAAAGGGATGTTTCAGGTATCATTCACTTTCTGTGTCTTTATCGTAACCAAAGGTCTTGCTTTATGCTACTGAATGCTTCTCTTGTTTCCATCAGTCCTGTCAGTCATAGAAAGATGGAATTGTTTGCGTTGAAAGGGACCTTAAAGCTCATCTAGTTCCAACCCTCCTGCTTTGGGCAGGGACACCCTCCACTAGAACAGGTTGCCCATAGCCCCATCCAACCTGGCCTTGAACACTGACAGGGAGGGGGCAGCCACGGCATCCTTGGGCAACATGTTCCAGTGCCTCACCACCTTCACAGTAAAGAATTTCTTCCTTATATCTGATCTAAATTATTAATATCCTTATATCCAATCTAATTCTTTCAGCGTAAAGCCATTACCCCTTGTCCTATCACTCCATGCCCTTCTAAACAGTCCCTCTACATCTTTCCTCTAGTCCCCTTTTATGTACTGGAACACTCCCTGGAGCCTTCTCTTCTCCAGGCTGAACTACCTTTACTCTATCAGCCTGTCTTCAGTGTGCAGACACGTTCTATTCCTGTCTTCTGTTTTTCTTGAAAGTAGCTTTCAGTCCAAAAGCAGGAAATTCATGACTCTTCCATGGCTTGCTTACATCTCACAGTCCTCTGACTTTGTTCAGCTGTCCCTTCAGTTGTTTTCAGGGTAGGAAACCTAGTAATTGACTTCAATCACAGATTATTTTCTAGGATCAAAACCTACTTGTTGAGAACTGTTTCTCAGCAAACTAAAAGTTAATCTATCTTCTTACTGTCTTTTTATTTTTATGTGCTGATTTAACTTGGATGATAGGTAACATGAAATATTAAGGAAGACACACTGCTTAAAGCATGTAGAAAGATACTTAATAAACTTAGTTTATCTATTAATACTTTATAACGTATGTCACAATATACTTGCTAGTGCATTCTAAAATAATAGCATGTGCCCAAGTTCTCATCTGTATCATCACCTTCTCTTTGAGATGTAGGATTCAAGGAGCCCACTTGTCCTCAACTTTATGAATTGGAAAGCATCTATGCACAATTTTCTGGTTTTCATTGTGGAGGCATTTATTATTTGATAGCTTTTCCTAAGTAGCTACTGCTATAATAGTTTTAGACAATGTGGGGCATACAAACTTTCTGTGTGAGAGTAATTATCTTGTATGGGATGCCTCATCCATTATTTTCTGGCATTTAGTTTTGGTAGTAAAGTACTACTCTTTACTCAGAAAAGGTACAGAAATGCTATTGGATTTTAGTGGCAAAAAAGAATAAATATAGAATGTTCCTAAAAGAGATCCTTACATACTTATTTACCTAAATATAAAAGTATTAACATCATTATGTATCTTGATAGCAAGCATAAACCAACATTTTGCAGACATCTTGCTTGCACAAATACTTCCACAATTGGTCTGTTTGTGTATTTTAGTCTTTTGCTTCTTGTTTTACGTGCAGAGATAAAACATTTATTTATTTAAAACATTTATTTATTTATTTATTTATTGCAATGGGTTCAACAACAACTTTGTTTTTTATTACTCTTGACTATGTATGGATTTCAGTGCGGTATCAGATGTAATCTTTTCTATAGAGTTTTAGTTGTGTCTATTAATTGAGATAATTAAGGGGTGTTAAGGACTTTTGTATTGTAGCAGGTCCTATAATGTGAGACTAACCACCAAACTTGCCACTTCAAAATTTTGCTTTGTAAGAATGTAAGAGGGGTTTTGAGTCATCTCTCATCATTTTGTCTCCTCCCTTCCCACTAATAGCTATTAAACCCTTTTTATCATAAAGTAGTAAGAGATCTCACAGGTAAATAGCTACAAATTCTGTGAAACTTGCACTAGAGAAGTCAAATTACAGTTTTCTGCTGACTGGTGTTAGTACATTAACATTGCATTAGCTTAGTAGTTGGGCCAGGGCAGCTAGAGGACTCTGTGCACAGGACAGTGCATGCCTCCGTCAGTGTGCGTGTGTATTGCAGGCAGGTGTGGCAGAGTGAACAGGATAGATGAAGATACTGAATGAAGGGGTCTGAGGGATCAGAAAATGAGCGGTTGTGGTGATGGAGACTGTGGAAAGGGAACACATTCTTTTTTTGTGAAAACGCAAATGCGATTCTTTTCTTAACTGGGTTGTTCCAAAAGGCACTTCCACTGGGAGATGGAGGACAGAAGGAGGTTTGGAAAGTTCCTTTCTTTTGTCCCATGTTTTAGCGCCTGTTTGGTTTCAATTTGGAGGGTTTTTTATCATAGGTATATTCTTACATAGGTTGAAATCTGTCTGATGCTCTGTATTTGATTACTTCTTGCTTAAGTCTAAGAACATTAAAATATTACTATTCATATTCCTTGTATAGAATTAAACCTGGTGATAATTTTATCTTGCACATTTAATTTTTGAAAGCATATGTTCTTAATCCTTTTTTACTGTGTTCAGCAACTTAGCATATATAACGTTTTCAGGGGAAGCTGATCTTAAGCTGTGGTGAAGCCAAAGTTGGTGTCTTGTGTTGGCCAGGTCAGTTGCTTATGAATGTTGTGATCATATGTGAATACACAGCGGCCTGTGTTGATATCATGATGCAAAAAGAATTATCTGGCAGCCTTTATTTCCCTGATCCTTCACAAATGAGATAAAATAATGTTCTTCATTCTACTGTTGAGGCATTGGAATTTTATGTCCTTCAGAAGATGTTGGAAAGATAGCCAGTTCTTAAATAATGGGTTAAAATCAAATGGGGTATTTTTAATCATTAAATCACTGCCTAATTCAGTGAAACATTTAGGTTGGAAGCTTTTTTTTTTTTTTTTGAGGACTACTAACATGTTGTAAGTAGAGCTTAGTAGTTCATTAGTACACAGATGCATTTGTGAGATGTCTTTTGAGTACTTTTAATAGAATGTTGAAAAAGTACTGAAAACTTAATGGTCTTGTATGGTGTAGTTTCCCTGCACAGAGCTGGGGATTGTGCCAAATGGAATTCAGTCTCTGAATTACAGTCTAGTATAAATCAGAATACAGAATGGCTAATGGTTGTTTGGGTACTGTAGCTAGCAGGAATGACTAAGAGCAAATAACTTGAGAACTTGTTTTGTTTTTATTTATGGAATAACATCTGCCATGAGTTAAAAGAAGTAGCATTTTGGCAATGCTATTGTTTGACTAACTTTTTTTCTAAATAATCTGTGGAAGGAATTATGTTCTAATATATAAGTGAAAGGATTGTAGGAAATGCATGAGTACTTAATGTGCACTAGCAATTTGCAGTATGAATATAAAATTTGAAAAGAATGCTTTCAAAATACGCTGTCCAAAGAATAGTGAAATGATTAAGGTGTAATGCTACTGCCTTGTACAGGGGAATGATAAAT
Source organism: Gallinula chloropus (assembly GCF_964237585.1). Lineage (NCBI taxonomy): Eukaryota > Metazoa > Chordata > Aves > Gruiformes > Rallidae > Gallinula > Gallinula chloropus. The sequence continues at coordinate 89,389,576 of NC_140087.1, read as the reverse complement.
TGGGTGTACGGATTCTCTAAAGCAGTGAACTGTGACGTTGCTGCTTTTATCTTATCAGACTCCATTTTGGCTGCAAAGCTGCATGCATGCCAACTGTTTATGGGTTCTTTTTGCAAGGCTTAAAATTACTAGCTGGTTTGGGTATAGGGACTAACAACATTATTAACTGATTAGAGGGAGTTAGGTGTTGCAGCTGTGTCCTCTTAGCGTCACGGCTGCAGGTGTGGGGAAGGGAGAGGTCTGCTTCTCTTACCCCTTCGCTCCCCTCCGAATTCCAGCCTCTTGGTGTGCCTGTACTGTCCACCACCCCTGAGATTTACCAGTTTATTACCAAAGAGATTGAGCTTGCTTTGCCAAACCTCTGTTGAGTTTGCTCACTGAGTGGGAGAGGCTTGGATTGGGGAGAGCAGACAGACTTTGCTTGTAGATAGGAATAGGACATCCCCCCCTTTCATCTGTCTCTGGTGAGCTGTTAAGTCAGGTTAAGGTGTATTACGTACCTTACATGAATGTATTTATTCTAAAGTTTAACAGCAGCTTTATTCTGCCCAGGGAAATTCCGTTATTTTAAATAACAGGTTAACTTCTGTGAAGGACAAGTTTATGGGAAGACTGGAGATTGGAGGGAGTAAATTAACAGTCTGTGGTTATTCTTCCCAGGTTGGTCAGTAGGCCTTTGGAAAGTTTTTGTTAACGGGCAAGTGCTGTAAGTGCTACAGGTGTTGCAGGAGGCAAGGAAACATTTCTAAACACACATCCTAGTAATTCCTATGAAATAATAATTGGGAGTGAAAGACATTGAATTTGGGATATTTTTCTCTGATCGAATATTGGATGATTATAAATAAAAAACAGTGATGATCCAGAAACTCTTTGCAAAGCCTTCCTAGGGTTTTCTTCGTTTTCAGACTTGCTGGAGTGGTCTCCCTGTTTTTATGTGTGTGTGTGGTTGTTTCTTTTTTTTTAATAAGACTTACCACAACAATGTTTTAGAAATGATAAATAGCAATAATATTTTCCTGGTGTGGTAAAACATAATACTGTATGACATAATCTTAAGACAATTATGTAAGAAATAGATGCAGAAGTATTTGTTATTTCATGAGTGTTCTTTCCAGTGCTGTACAGTTGTTTCACTTGTACTAAAATTTATTCTGCCAATGTTTTTTTATTAATGCTGTAGGATAGAATGTTGTGTGTGTTTGGCATGTTCAATTTTTATGGCTCATTTAGCAAAATATGAATATCCTGCTGATGACAGAATTTAATATGACAGTCTAACAGAAAGATTATTTAGGAGCCCATTAGATGAGAATTTGAACTATGCAGTAGATGTAAATACTAAACCTAACAATTGTCTTTGTAATTTCTGAGGCTCACTTCGAGTACTACATAGTAGAATCCATTGCGATGACTTTTACTAAATCTTACCAGTTTATTAAAGGCAAATAAAGGATCCTTCATAATTGGGAATGAACTGCCAAAAAGCGAACTTTGGAATACACTGCTCCAGGTTATGATCATTGCCAATACCTGGTGCAGTGTGGCAGTAAACCTTTAACTGAGACTGCTACTTCTGCCGTAATGGAAATAAGTTATAGCTGACTATCTGATGAATCACACACAAATAATCTGTCATTAATGTAGTAAAGAAGTTATTTGTCATCTAGCAAAGCCTTTGTTAGGTGGAAAAGGCACTGCTCCGTACTTGGAAGGTTGTTCTACTCTGTGCCCTGCCTGTGATAGAAAGAGCTGATAAATGAAGGTAAGTGTGAGTTTCATGTTTAGATGAAGGTTACTGAAGCTCATCTCCAGTTGCAGGTCTCTTAAGAAGTTAGATGAGTTGCTTCAGCTGTCTGTTGAGTGGGGTTTTTTTGGGGTTGGTTTGTTTGTTTTTTTAAAGTAGGTACATAGCAGTGCAATTAAAGTGGAATTATTTTGTTATATTAAAAATAATTGATGGATAGCACTTCCTCAACTTCACTGCCTTTTCAGGTAATCACTGAGAAAAATATGTTTTTCAGGAATGCTAGTTATCTTCTAGGGTTTTTTTTTTTAAATAAAGCCTGCTTAGTGAATTTTAGCATACTGTGCTTTAGGTAGCAGTTTTCAGTTTTTGTTAAACTCATTGATTTCAGGTCTAGTGAAGTCTGATACTTCCATTATAGAAAATTCAGTGTTTTTAATGCAGCAATTTAGTTGCATTATTACATCATGCCTCACTGCATTGATCTCTAATTGCATAAGGAGTTAAAAGTATGTAGTGTATCTAGTGTGAGCAGGAGGCTGTTGCTTATGTTTGTGTTGCATTTCTCTGATTTTAATAAGCAGACACAATTTACTTGGTTTTTAACTGTATGTGTATTTGCAGGATCACTTTCTAACTCTTCACAGTCCCCGTGTTTGGGGCCATGCAATTAATTGTACCAGCAATTTACAGCACAGGCGGGCTTAACCTAACTGCTCTGTGCTGCTCAGGGTGATGGTCCTGCTGCCCCTCCCTCCCAGAGATAGCAGCTCTCACAGCTTTGCTTGAGTCCACACCAGCTCTTGGCTGGCTTCATGGCAAGGTGGCTGAAGGAACTAAATAGGCAGAAAACTAATCCTAGGCAGGGGGGAGGGAAGCGTTGGTGGACCTGGTTTGTGCAATCTAATCCAACTGACTGCCCTCTCTTATGTGTATGAAAGCGTTCCAGTGTCACTAAGAATAGGGAGGAAAAACAGGTCTTTGGCCTTTTAAAGAAAGGCAAATGCAAATTTTTCTCACAGCTGAGTTTAACTAACTCTTTCATCCTCCTTTTGTCCTTTCTTTACTCAGATTTTTCTGAGATGTACCGTTTTCATTTGATCAAATTATTGAGGTTTTCTTACTGTGTGCTTTTTGAGATTGAGATTTCTTTTTGTGTGCTTTGTTTTTTTTACTGTCCATTTCAGGTGAACTTTGAACAGTTTACAGTATCAAAAAGGTGCCTTGATTTTTTTTTTTCTGCTTTAATTATCTTTTAATGTTTATTCTCCTGTCCTATGTTTGCATATTTTCTTGTAGAAGTCATGGAACCTTTCTAGACTTTAATTTCTGTATGTTTTTATAAAGGAGATAATATCTACCTGACAGTGTCTTGGAAAGTTTGCAGGATAAGTACAGAAGTGCTAAATAATATAAATCCTTGATTTATTTTTTTTTTCTTCTTCTTCCTTTTGGTATGTTGATACAGTGCTTTAATTTAACCTGACATTCCAGTTATTGCAGCAATCCTGAAAATCTTCTCAATGTGTTGGTTGTCTAATGTCCAGGTAGTTAGTATAGGTTATTAATCTTATTCAGTATGTAACTGCCTTTCAGCACTTTAAAACTATATTACTGTTTGTTTAATGCTGTTATATTCTTGGTTGCACAAGCTTAGCTTTTTTTATTAAGATGGATCCCACAGTGCCTAAGTAAGTCTGAAATCAGAAGTGTGCAAATCAGATGCATGATACATTGTATTTCCTGCTGTGTTTTGCTTACCTTAAAAAAAATATTGAGTGTTCAGAATTTGAGATCATATATGATTAACATCACATACTGATTTGCCACAGAAATCCTATTCTGAAATTCTTAGTCATGTTTCTTGAAATGGCTTGTTATCTTTATGTACTTTTTCGCATTTTGAGAGCAATTTGGCAGTTTAGAATTTGCCCCTAGCCTGTCGTAACCTTTTATCGTCCAGTGTTTCCTACAAAATGGGAAAATATCTCTCCTGTAGTTGTCTTTCCCATAAAAACACTGACATTTTCTACTACTTTTCTGAATTTTTAGTATTTCTCCAGTCTAACATAGGAAGTCTAATCATATGAAAGTAGGGAATTATATATATTCATTACGCTAGTGATGAAAAAATTGCCCTTTTTGTTTATTTATTCTTTTTTTTTTCCTTTATCATTGCATTTTGCTTTTGATGTTATTTAAATGATTTTACTTGTGTGAAAAGTTGAGTGGCAGACTTACTAAGAGAAAAGAAGGAAAGTGACTGAGGTACTTCATTTTGGATATGTTTGTGATGGTGGTGCCGTTGCCTTAGGTAATGTTTTGTACCTATGAGTACTCTCTGGTTTTATTTGACTGCCGGTTGAAGTCACATGGGTTGGAACCTCCTGTCCAAGACAAGCCCGGCTAGAGCAGGGTGCTCAGGGCTTTGTTGAATCTCCGTAACATCTCAGGTCAACTTGGTCCACTCTTGAGCACTCTCATGGTAAAAAAATCAATTCTTCCATGGAGTTGGAATTTTCTTCATTCCAGCTTGTATTCAGTGCATCTCTGGAGAGTTTGACTTTATCTTCTCTCTGCCCTAGGTGGTTGAAGACAGCAAAAAGTTCTCCCCTCCCCACTTTTAATATATAAACCCATCTTTTTTAGCCTCCTCTTATATGACATGTGCTCGCTCCCCTCGGCTATCTTGACATGTGTTCACTGAACTTGCTGTAGTGTGTCAGTGTCTTTGTAACACTGGAGAACTGAAACCGGAATGAAGTACTCAGGTTACAGTTTCATGCGGAAGTGCTATTTGGAGGGGAAGTCACTTCTCTTTACTGCTGTCTAAAGTTTTGCTAATATGTCGTGTGGTTGGCCTGCCTTGCCATAGGGGTGCACTGCTGACCTGTGTTTAATTTGCTGTCTGTTACATCCCCTAGATCACCTTGAAGAGCTGCTTTCTATCCAGTTCTCCACCTGCCCTGCTGCTTGGCTTATTTGGTCCCAGATGCGGGACTTGGCAGTTGCTTTCGTTAAACTTGATAAGGTTCTTTTCAGCTCATTTCTCCAGCCTGTCAGGTCCCTCTGAATAGCAGCCCTGGCTTCCGATGTATCAGCTACTTCCATCAATTTGGTATCGTCTGCAAACTTTCTGAGTGCACTTGATACCAGTGTTATTAACAAAGACATCAGACAGTATTGGCTTCAGTACTAATCACAGAGGGATGCCAGCAGCCGTATTTGTACTGTTAGTCATCACCTTTTGATCCAAATGGTCCAGCTGGTTTTTCCCCTCACCTTCTCATTTATTTCATAGAATCATGGAATCATAGAATGTGTCAGATTGGAAAGGATCTTTAAAGGTCATCTACTCCAAACCCCCAGCGGTAAGCAGGGACATCTTCACTAGATCAGGTCACTCAGAGCCCCATCAAGCCTGACCTTGAATATCTCTAGGGGTGGGGCCTCCACTACCTCTCTGGGCAACCTGTTCCAGTGAACTACCACAATCATATTGGAGAACATTTTCTTTATATCCAACCTAAATCTCCCCTTTCGAGTTTAAAACCATCACCCATTGTCCTATTGCTACACGCTCTCGTGAACAGTTCTTCCCCAGCTTTCTTAGAGACACATTTCAGGTGTTGCAATAACGTCCCCCTATAGCCTTCTCTTCTCCAAGATGAACAAGCCCAACTCCCTCAGCCTGTCTTGGTAGGAGAGGTGCTCCAGCCCTTTGATCATTTTTGTGGCCCTTCTCTGGATGCACTCCGACAGGTCCACGTCTTTGTTGTGTTGATTGCTCTAAAACTGGATGCAGTATTCCAAGTGAGGTCTTTCCAGAGCAGAGTAGAGGGGCAGAATCACCTCTCTCAGTCTGCTGGCCATGCTTCTTTTGATGCAGCCCAGGATGCTGTTGGCTTTCTGGGCTGCAGATGCACATTGGTGGCTTGTGTCCATATTTACTCAGTCCATGTCTCGATTCTGCCAGCAAGGACCTCGTAGAATGCGTTTGGGTTAGTTGGGCACAGTTTGCCTTTGATAAATCTATGCTGGATATTCACATTCTTGTCACGTTCCTGGTAATGGATTCCTGAAAGATTTGATCCATAACCATATCGGGGGTTAAGCTGAAGCAGACTAGCCTGCAGTTCACCACGTCATCCTTGTTGCCTATGCTGAAGATAGGTGTGACGTTTTTCCAATAATCGGGAACCTCTCTCATGCTATGGCCATTCAAAGATAATCTAGAATGGTCTGATGGTGACATTGACAAGCTTCCTCAACATCATCAGATGCATCCTGCCTTATGTGGTGGACTTAAACATGTACAACTGGCTTATGTATTCTTCTAGTCAAATCTTCCTTGACAATGGGTGATGTTGCATTCCTAAAGCTTCTGCTGGTAGAATTGGGGAAATGTGAGGTCACAGTGCAGAATTTACCAGTGAAATTCGGAGGGGCAAAAAAGTCTTCAGTTTTTTCCATGTCCTTTGTCACTAAGTTCCTGTCTCCTTGAACACTGAGCCCATGTTTTCCTTAGTATTCCTTTGTTACTGTGTAGGTGAAGAAGCCCTCTTAAAGTAGTTCTGCATTGCTTTCTGATGCTATCATAAGGGGTGCATTCTTGGGTGATACCTCTACACCTCTGTTGGGAGAATGGGTAGAAAAGGCCAAGAAACATTAGTTGTCTGTTGTGTGGTTACCACTTCTATCTTACCAGAAAAACCTTCAAAGACATCACAAAGACAATGTTTAAAGCACTTCAAAGCTCTGCCCTCCTCTTATCTTTGTCTGTTACTCCTTGTTAATACTCAGAAAATATTAAACACAGTTCAGCAAATTTTAAATTTAGGCAGCTCTGTGTTCTTGAATCCAGTCATTCTACATGGTGTTCCTTACAATGAGCAACCCAATGTCTGTGAAAGTCCCAGTAGTTTATCTGAATATGCAAAATTCCATCTTTGGACTACAGACCTCTTACAAATGCTTTTTCTTTGCAAACGTTTTGTCCAGGAGTGGAAGCTCTGTATTTAGGCAATGTATTTAATCATTGTTCTAAGGGTGGGTTTTTTTTTATTAGTTACCTGAGAAATTAGAGTGCCTTCAGCTGTGAAAGAATGTCCATGCTTTGTGTAGTCCATAACAGTGGTAAGGAACTTCACTACTGAATTCCGTGCTTCATGTAATATCTCACTGTCAGTTTATTATTACTGCCTATTATTGGAAGTGCTTTTGACAGGCGTTTTGCATGTGTAGCTAATTTAGGGAGAGTAAAGTTAAATCATATTTATGCAATGGATCTCTACATCTGTACCTATAAATGTAGGTTCCATGCAAATTTCTTTTGTAGCCTTAGCGCCTAAAACAGTCTTGATTCCCGGATGCCCCTTACCTCTGCTGTGCTGTGCTTGTGTGGTTGAACAGAAGAGGGAACTAATACGGGTGCAGGACAGGAGCAAGAAGCCTCAGCTTTTAGGAAGTATGAGGGATATGTAAAACTGTTTGCATAGTGCTGCTTCAGAATGTGAAAATGCAACCTCATTGTGATCGCATAGTTGACATACTAGACCCAATGGTATCAAAGATGGGAGATAAAAAGCTGTTTTGCGTAGAAGCCTTGAAGAAGCCTGTCTGCAAGAATAATGGAACAGTGGGTAAAGTAAAACAATTAAAAATATGTCTGTGTCAGATTTTATGAGTACTTGTATCCTCTTAACAATATATGTGATGACTCTAAATGAACAACAGATTAGCAAGCTCAGAAGCAATCTTTTTGGTTTGTCTTCATCCAGACTCATATTTAAGTAATGATTCTGAGCACAGTTAAATGAATTTGCATTCTTTGTGTGAATCCAGCATCTGATAAGTTGGTTGCAGTTGTGATGGTCTAAGCATTTATAAGATGAAGCTTATTTCTTCTTTTCAGACCAGTATAACTGGGGAAAAAATAATATAAACTTTAAGGTTCTCCTGGAAAAATTCCTTGGTCGTGAACCAAACCTTTGTTTGCTTTAGATTTCATGTTTAGTGTCATTCTTGGACACACAGAAAGAGACATGATCTCAGCAGACAAAAGAATCACAGCATCACAGCATCACAGAATTGTAGGGGTTGGAAGGGACCTCAAGAGATCATCAGGTCCAACCCCCAAGAAAGACTTGTAAAAGCTTCTTTATGTTGTAATATAAACTTTGAAGTCTCTACTGTTGTATTCCAGGGGTGGTGGGAAGTTCTTCTGGCAAGTCAGTGATAAATCTGAAAAAGTTGCTCTTCTAGAAAAGTTGGTGTTTGTGTGGTCAGTAAATGCACCTGGTATGTGTGGTGGGTTCGACCTTGGCTGATTGCCAGGTGCCCACCAAGCCACTTTTGTCACTCCCATCCTTAAATGGACAGTGGAGGGAAAGTGTGATGAAAGGCTCATGGTCAAGGTATGGACAGGGAAAGAGCAATCACCGATTACCAGCATGGGCAAACCAGATTCTACTTGTGGAAATTAATTTATTGTCAATCAGAAAAGCATAATAAGTAATAAAACCAAATCTAAAACCATCTGCCCCACCCCTCCCTTTTTCCCAGGTTTATCTTCATTCCTGATTTTTCTCTATCTCCTCCTCCCAAGCAACATAGGGGGACGGGGAATGGAGGTTGCAGTCAATTCATCACACGTTGCCTCATGCTGCTCCTTCCTCCCCAAGGAGAGGACTCCTCACACTCTTGCCCTGCTCTGGGGTGGTCTCTGCCCCAGTGTTCCATGAGCTCTAGCATGAATCCTCTCCATGGGCTCCAGTTCCCTTCCACAGGCTGCAGCCCTTCAGGAACTGACTGCTCCAGTGTGCGTCCCCCCCATGGGGTGACAAGTCCTGCCAGCAAACCTGCTTCTGCGTGGGCTTCTGTCCCTGTGGGGCCACAGGTCCTGCCAGGAGCTTGCCAGCATGGACTTCCTACAGGGTCACAGCCTCCTTTGAGTGCCTCCACCTATTCTGGCATGGGGTCCTCTGCAGGCTGTGGGTGGAATCTGCTCCCCATCATCCACCATGGGCTGCAGAACAACCTGCTTCACCGTGGTCTTCGCCATGAGCTACAGGGGAATCTCTGCTCTCATACTGGAGCACCTTCTTCCCCTCCTTCTTCACTAACCTTTTTGGCTACATGGCTGTTTCTCACATTGTTACTCCTCTCCCAGCTGATATTGCACAGTGGTTTTCTTCCCTTTCTTACTCTCATCCCAGAGGTGCTACCACTGTTGAACAAATAGATATATTTTTCTGGTCAGCTGTAACAGAGATTCATATGGAATGATCGACCTTAGAGCACAAAGTACAAGATGTGCAAAAAATATTCTGAGATTTACCTTCTGTTTGACACGAGCACTTCACTAAATTCTGTATATGTCATTTCTCACTTAAGTCTTTTAGGCAGGCAGAATTTAAAAGGTTTTGTGGTTGTTTATAGGGTTTTTTTTGCAGATGCACAACTTTGCTCTTATCTCATGGAGATTCTCTGTGAACTTTTTTCCTCACATTTAGGAATTTCTTAATTAGACTGTCAAATGATAGTAAGTGGCTAAAGGAGTTTTCAGAACAGGCTTCTGTTGGCATAATACCTTAGGGCCAGGTCTGCTTATTAGAATATTTTTACGCCTTCTGGATATCAATGTGTCTTGCTGATTAAAATGGCCTTGGTAACACACATAGTAAAAATTGCAACATAGAGGTTCCAAATTTTACTACAGAATAGTTGGAAACTTAGCCTGTATGACAGATGATGTTTTATCCCTCTTAAAAAAAACCCACAGCCTTGTATAGAATCAGTTCTCAAGTTACCATCCAGATCAAGTTAACTAAGTTAAGAGAACAGTCTGGCTAACATGATGGTGTACATCTAGATTTATACTTTTGGTAGGATAAAGAATGCAAGAGAGAGTGAAAACTGATCCAGAGCTGGGTACTAAAACTTCTCTTCCATGAAGACCTGATCTGGTCTGTAGTGGTGGACAAATCATCTGGTACGGAAATGCTTAATTTAATAAAAACCCTACAGAAAATCTTAAACTTTTTGAAAAGGAGCTAGGAGATGTAGCCAGAGTGTAAAGTATTTGCAGATAGCTTGGGAGGTTTTAAAGACACCATGCTGGAGTCCTACAGCATGTCTGTATCTATATAGACTTAAAAAGCCCCCCAAGTGTTGGCATAGCTGAATAGCGAGGTAAGAGGAGTTGTCTGAAATAAAACATTGTTCTTCTTGAACCTGAACTTTCATCTCAGTGAGGAAAGTAGCAAATAGTAAAAGAGCTGGTGGATTAAACCTGTACTTATAATGAGGCAGAGAAAAAAAAAATTAACTCCTCTGGTGAATAACAGGCATGAAAACTATTGTTAAATCTTTCTTCAAACTCAGCGGAGTTTGGAGAGTATCTGTAGGGTCAGTAGACAACCAAGTTGTAAAAGATGGCTTTGGAGAATAAGGGCATAGCTGAAAAACAGAACTGCTTGCACTCACTTTGGCAGCACATAGATGTTATCATGCCAGAATATTTCTTAAGAAGGAATGTGACTGTATATGGCTCAAAATGTAACATCACTGGAAGAAATTGCAGTGCGTTAAGCAAACAACAAACAAGACAGAAGGATCATACGGCATTCATACAAGTGTTGGAAGAGGAGCTCTGGGATAAAGGAGCTAATGACTGTAGTGCTTGTTGGTCAACATCTTTCTGCTACAGGGGAAGAAGGTAGCTAGTATTATAGCAACTTTTTAAAGGCAGTGGAGGTATTTGAGAAATGTTACATCAGTGAGCTTTGTAACCATAGAACACAAATTTGTCAAAATAATAACGGAGACCAGAATTAATTTTGTTGTTCCGTCCCTAGAGTCCTTTACCAATGGCTTTTGGAGATGCTAACTTGCCTCTGGATAAAATGGAAAGTTTCATAATGAACATCTGGCAACAGGAAGCAAAAATGGTTTGGTTTGTTAATAGGAGTAACCCATTGAATCCCACAATGTTTTATATTAATTTGGTGCACAGATGCGAGGCAAAGGGTTTGATAGAGGGGTGACAGAGTTTGTAGATGTTGCAGACTTTACTTGGGTTAGTATAATGGCCAGCTGTTTAAAGAAAATTACAAATGCTCAGGTTTTGGGTTATGCGGGTTAAAATCATATGTGAAATTCTGTGTAGGTAAGTGCCAAGTAACCCATGGGAATGAGAAGTAGGACAGAGAACTTCTGTTGGTGGTGATTGGCTCTAGACGGACTCTTATCAGTCATGAGTGAAAGACTGAACTATCTAGTGCATAAAGATAAGTGCAGTTCTCTGTACCAATGAAAACAACAAATCCAGTTATTGTCCTAAACACCATGCTGCTTTTGTTGGAATTAATAGCACATACGTGTCTTTAGTATTCCTCATAGTGTGGTATCCTTTTCTCGTTTCAAAAAGGGTAGAGCAGACAAGAAGAGCCTCAGGGAGGAGCATTGAGAGTGATTTAAAAGCATGAAACAGCTTTTACGTGAGGAAAACTTAAAAAGACTTCTTTTCTTTCCCCTTTTTCTGCCTGGGAAAAAGATGACTGAGAAAGAATAGAACAGAAACCTATGCAATCATGAGTGAATAGGGAAGGATAACTTAAACCGGAGAAGTGGAGCTCTAAGTAGGAGCAAAAAGATCCAGATGAAATCAAGACAAACAAAAGTAAATGCTTACTCATATAATGTATAATTACGATGAGGTACTATCTGATGAGAGATGCTGTAGAATCTATAAAACTGAGTTGGTTAGAAAAATAAGCAGAGAGAAGAAAAAGGCTAGTAAAGGCTGTTTAAAAAATACTATCCGTGGCTAAGGAAGTCCTTGGTAGATGCAAGTAGCTGGAAGTAGATGTTGAATATGCAATAAATGTTTTTGTGTGTACTGTTTATACTTTACCCTAGACATCTGTTGTTGGTTGTGATTTTTCTTTTTTTTTATCTGAACACAGAGTTGCATTCATTCTTTCTAAAGGCACTGCCAACTATATAAAGAAAAGCTACTAAGAAAAAACACATTTAAATTGTACCAGAATCAGAGCTGCTGTATAGTTTGTCATATAGAATTTGTGTGAGACAGCTCTTAGTTGCAGTAATTAGGGTGTGGGGTGAACAGTGCCTTGCTTTAATGAGTGCTATCTCCATGCTCTGGATCTCCTTCACTTAAGAATACCCTCTGTGCCATCAAATTGTAGGAAAACATCCATACTGTTGGGTATTGCAATAGATAAATCTGAAATTTGATGTAGTGTGACTGTTCTCAGAAAGTTCAAGTTTTTAGTTAGTTGAAACTAGCACTGAAATTTCACATAACATCAGATGTTAATTCAGGTCAGTGTCAGATTTCCAGTTTTTTTACAAAAAGCATTATGTCGAAATTGTACTTGGGGCAGTTAAAAACTGCTGCTTTTATATGAAAAAATTAAGTATGTGCTTGGGTATTTGACATTTAAATAATAAATGTGAAGAACCTTTTTGCTTGTAGTGCATAGTTTTATTGGACAAGGAACCCTCAAATTTACAGGTGTCAGTAAATCCTTGTAAAACTACCTCATGTCATCACTTTTAGTAGCTTGCTATCTTGTTGCATTAGTAATCGAGGTGTTGACAGGAACTGACTTGTATTTATTTAGGAAAATTAGTCACCACTGCATTGATGAATTTATTTTGTCAAATGATAGTTAAACATTGACATCAACAAAGTAAATACTTGGGGGAAAATATATACATCTGGTTTACTCCTCTAGTTTGTGTTGATTAATAACTCAGCTTGAAATCAAGACTTATCTTAACTTGTTCTCATTTCAGCTTTGGATAGATCACAGTCCAAGAGAGATGGAGGTTTTAAAAATAATTGGAGCTTTGATCATGCAGAAGAAAGTGAAGGAGATGCAGAGAAAGAGTAAGGATGCTTTTATCTAGGCTATTGAAAGTATAAGTGCTATTTATAAATAAATACTTTTTTTGTAATTTATTAATAAGAAACTATATAATCTTAAACTTCAGTGATAAGGAAAATGTTTTCAAATAAGTTGTTATTTTAATAGTAATGACATATAAAATGCATTAAATGTAAATTTAATTGTGAACATGTGGCTTACAACCTAGGGCACAGTACATTTGAAAACTGTTGCAATTGTCTTTGGAGCTACTCTGCAAAGTGAAGGAACACACACAAATGTGTCAGGGTGCGAAGTAAGGAAATGGAGAGATAAGGTGTTCGATTAGCTTCAACTTTTCCTTGTAGTGATGATGTTACTCAGTACTTGACAGTTATGAGCAAGATACATCAGTAGCTGTAGGCCTGCATCAAGTTAAACTGTGCTTAAAAGACTAGTTTTTTTCTCCCTTGTGTTTGCCTCACTGGGAGACATAAGACTGTTTTTGTTCTTTGCATTTATTTCGTAGTATGTTTGAATTTTGACAAACCCTGTGCGTGTAGTTTGAATACATACTTGGTCATTAGCAACATGTTTTCCCTGTATTAATGTATTTATTTCCAAAAAGACTAATGAATTCTTAAAAGTGCAGCAGTTGCTCTTAGATATTTGGAGAGTAGGACCTGTGAGTTCAAAAAGGATGCTATGGTTCTCTAGTAAGGAGAAACTGAATCCTGTGGTTAAGTACAAAAATATTTCTTATATGAATCTGTATCTTGTAACACTGTGGCACATACTGTGTGTTAGAAGGAAGATAGCAAAGTAGACACATAACTGCTTATGTTGCAGCAACAGGCTGTGATGTAGTCTTACAAAAACACTAAGAAATGTGATGGGTTAGTAGTTAAAAAATGAGTTAATTGAAATACGTAAACATTTTTATCAAAACAGAACTGTATCAGAAGTTAAACCCAGTTTTTAAAAGGTTCTCAAAGTAAGGACATTTTATAAAATTAAGCTTTCTTTTTTCTTAGCAATTTTACATCCATTTCTGATGTGCAAGTGCTGTGTTTTAGGTGTAGTGGCAGTATATACTATGTAGTTAGTATTTGCTTTTTAGTTGTTTTCAGAAAGAAAAGTAGCTCTGATTTGCAACAGCTTTTTTCTTCTGCTAATTTACTGTTGTTCTCCATCTGTCTGCATCTGATGTTGACTTAAGAACACTGAGATATGTATAGTGTAGTGATACTTTACAAAAAAAAGTCTGAAAACTGATTATGGATCATATGTTTTATATAATTGTGTCTGATTTTAAGATGGCATTTCTGAGAGATTTTTTCAGTCCTTTCAAATATCTTGTATGATAAACAGTTTTCACATAGCCAGTATTGAAATTTTATTACCTACTTAGATCAGTCATTTGTTTTTATATCTGTGAATTATGTAGAATCGTACCTGGAAGTATAGGTAAGAGAGTGGTTGGAATTAGATTTAAACTGGAGATACTGCCTATTTTGCTTACCCATCCTTCGAACCATTTCAGGCTACTTCTCACTCTCTCCAAACAGCTCTATATTTTAAGCTACCCACATATATTTACTTTTGGTAACACCTAAGATTCTTTTCTCTTAACAGCATTGTAAGCTTTAATGTTAAACATTTTGAAATAATGTGTGTATTTTGCTTTTCTTATACCTTTTTTGCTTTATATAGGAAAACAGTCAGAAGGGAATCTTGCGAAAACAAATGATTTGGCAATAAATTGTCATTTTCTTTGTAAATTCTCTTTAGCCTTAGCAGTACATTACAAAGATTAGCAGCTTTAGTTCATAGAATGGTTCCAACACAAAGCTTTGTGTTTCTCTCCCCACCCCCCGCCCCCCCTTCCCCCCCAAGTCTTTTGAACGTACTATGCAGTAAGTATGCATTCTGGCAATTTTTATCCACTCTCGTATGCTGATACTTACTAGTGGTGCTTGTAACTCACTGCATTTCTGATTGGAGAAAGCTGTAAATCTTTCCAGCAAGCATCTGGATGCATGTTATGCTTGTTGAGAGACTAGCATTTTAGTGTCTGACCTTACCACAGCTCTTTGCCCTCTTAATGGCAGACACACGATAAGTTTGTTTTGAACTGGCCCAAGAATAACATTACAGCACTTAAAGGATTGGCTGTATTCTTGTATTACCCTGCGAGATCTGTGCTGGATGTCTTTTTGGATTATCTTTCCTCAGTGAGATGAACACAAAGTATGTGGCTAACCACCTCCTGCCAAAGCATTTTTTTTTTAAATAAGTAGATTGTTTTAGAATAAGTTATTTGGGGAATTAGATGGGCTGTGTCTTAGTGGTAAGGTGTTCAGTAATGGACACACAGAAAAAAAAAAAGAACTTGGGTAAACTGAAGAAGACTTGGAAAATGATTACCCAATGTGATACATACATTTGAAAGTGCTGCTAGAGTTGATACTTGGTATACAACTTGACTTTCAGAAATTCAAAATGGTGATTGACAAGTATCTTATCACAAACTAAATGCCTGCAGAAAATCTTCAGTCCATTTCATAGGTAAAAGTAACATTTTTGATGATGTACAAGATTTGATCTACTTAGGATAGCAGTCAAGATGATAGCAAGAGACTTGAGATTTTTCTTGCTTTGTACTTTGAGATCACTCAAGGGAAGAACCTTCATGTAGAACAATAGAAATAAAAGACTAGTTGGTCAGCTGAACACACTGAAATCAGAGTAAATGATGGAAATTATGTGTATCTTATGTAGCAGAACACATGAAAGGATGGCAGACTTACACAAACATGGCCAAATTAATATATTAATTAAATTGATTGATGAAGATCCTTTCTGTTTTTACAGGTAATTGCTCTTGAAGTGTCTTGGATAATTTGCTTACTTGCTTTTCAATGTTTGGCTAAACAGTTCTGAAATACAGTTTGTAACCTGACAGGCCTGGTTTCCTGTTGTCTGTCATACTGTTTTTTTCATAGTCAAGACTTGGGCCTGCCACCGAGATTTATTCAATAATAACCTTATAAAAAAACCTGAATACAAATAAGTGTGTGTATCTTATTTACATTATGGTATCCTGTTTTAACTAACCCTTTCTTTCAAATAGGCTGCTGTGTTGGTTTTTTTCCTTTTGTTTGGGGGATAAACTGCTTGTTCCCTCATATTCCTGACTGGAAAAGCAGTTAACACTTCTTTATAAATTTATTTCTGTTTAGCTTTATTTTAATACTCTTTTCCCTTTTTTATTCCTTTATCAAAAAAACCTCCATACGTATATAGATGCTTTATGCTGCTTTTGTGACCCAAGATAATAAGACACTGTAGCCTTTAAATTGGTAAAAGACACCTTTTTATTTGGAGCATTAGTTCTTAATTTTTAGCAATTTTAGTTAAGGTTGTTTTAATGGAATGGCAGTGTGCATGAGTTGAATAATAATAATATCACTGCTCTTGTGACTCTGATATCAGGGCTATTTTTTCATGTCCTGCCTACCATCAAGTAAATTAAAATAAAGAACATAGGCAGTGGTCTGTGAGGGGGACTATGTCACCCTCCTGCTTTTTAATATGTAAGAGTTTTCAAAAAGAAATTCCAATTATGTTTGAAATGTGACTGGATCAGTTGGTAGTTGATAGAAAGATGTTTGTAGCTCATTGGAGTGTAACCTCATTGATCAACAGAGGTTTGAAGTTGGGATTGCTTGTAGATAGTAGTAAACATAGTTTACTGAACTGGAGTATTGTTGCAGTTTTGTGAGGCTGTGTTGCTGAGATGGTTTTTGTAAGCAGCAGTTACAGTTTTCTGCCAGCCTAAACTATGAACAACGAGCAATTCAAGGCCAAAGTCGCAGCCCGAGAGATAGTCAAGTGCCTCTGAGATCACATATAGGAGAAAACAACCCGGAAGTAGCTGCATTTTGCCACCAGAGAAGGGAGTGAGAAGATGTAACGAGCTGTGCGGACACCAAGGCCGGAACAGGGTGGGGGAGGAGGCGGCCCAGGTTCCAGAGAGAAAGATGCCCCTGCAGCCCATGGAGAAACCCATGGAAAAGGCCGAGACCCCACCTGCAGCCCGTGGAGGGGCTCCCCGCTGGATGGAGCAGGTGGAGACATAGAGAAGATGCTGTGACCCTACGTTGGGATAAGCCCCTGCCAGCACTTACAGCCATGAGGAGAATCAGAGGCACAGAGATCAGAGAGAGTTTTGCATCGGATCAGGTTTGCTAAGGGGAGGCTTATAACCCTGTGGAGGACTGGGACTGAGAGACATTGTGATTTATTGCTGCCCACCATAGCAGTGATCCACAGCGGGGCAGCTGAATGAAGAGATAAAGCCCTGTGGGAAAGGATTCACATTGGAGAAGTTCATGGAGGACTGTCTCCCGTGGGTGAGACCCCATGGTGCAGCAGGGGGAGGGTGTGGAATGAATGCCCCCCCCGCCCTCCCCCAGCCGAGAACTAAACCAACTTGCAAGGGACTGACTGAAGCCCCCATCTCCCAGTCCCTGCCCCCCTGTGCTGTGATCAGGGGGAAGGGAGTGAAATCATGACTATAGTGAAGTCTGTTAAGAAGGGAGCGTGCGGGGTGGAGGTTAGAGGTATTTTAAGATATGGAAAACAGCTCATGAAGAAATAACCAAGAACCCCATTTTTTCCAGTTCTTGCCCCCCTGGGCTGCAAGTGGAGGGGAAGAAGGGAGTAAAACTCTGACTAAAGTCTGCTAAGAAGGGAGTGGTGGGGGGAAAGTGTCTGAAGTTCTGATTGCGCTTGTTTTAAGATCTGGTCACACTTCTGACTCGGGGTTTTTTTTTATTTTTACTCCTAAGCCTCTTAGTGTATATTTTCTCCCCTGTACAACTAAGAAGGGGAGTGATAGACTGACTTTTGTGGGCGTCTGGCCTCCAATCGGGGCTAAACCACCACAGGTATTCAACTACCTGTTGGGCAGTTCTTAATGTTTTAAAACATTAGGCAAACGGTAAGTAATTAAAGAGAATTTTTTTTAATGTTCAATGCCTGAATTTGAGTGCATAATTATAAACTCTCCTTTGGAAAAAACTTCTGTTTACCTAAATTACTTCTATTTTTTTTCTTCTTAATTTTATTAAAGACTTACATTTGTTATAAAATCGTAATTACATTATTGAAAAATTTAGAAATTATTGATGTGAAATGTGAAAAACTCTTCTCTGGTTACTTGGTTAAAAGTGACAAAGTGTGTGGAGGCATAGCCTCCTCCCAGCAGGACCACTGTAGTAGTGTTAAGATGTTGCTGTCTGGTATGTGGGAGTGTGGTATAATGTGTTGTGTTGGGTTTTTTTTTTCCTCTCAGTATAAATTTCATCTTTTAAGAAGGCAACTGCAAGCATGTGATACGTGAGCAAATAGACATTACTCAGTTGCTATGTATTCTGCTCTCTGAAAAAACAGCCTTTCTGGTACTGATGCATATACTTTGCATTCCTTAAAATCTAAAAATATTGGTTCTTTAAAAACATCCAATTCCCAAATACTTTTTTAGTCATGTCATCTTAGTTGCAACATAAGAGTTATTCTTGTTCAGTTTGATTTAAGGATTTTTTCAGTATTTTGTTCATCTCTAATCTGTTACCTTCTCACCCACCAAAACACCCTTTGTTAAAATGGTTGCAGTATTGTGGCATCTTGAAGCTCTAAAAGCAAAGCTACAGTACAAGGGCATTTTGAAAATAGTCGTGATTTTTGTGCAAGGTGGAGCTGAAGAAGGAAAATATATCTAGAGGTGAAATGATCTGGCTAAGTCAACACAGCAGGTGAATGCCAGAGTTGTGGGTACCACAAGTTGCTATTCATGTCTGCTGCAGTGTTTCGTTTATTCTCTAGGATCTGGAAAATTTCTGAAGTGGTTAATCTCATTGTCTTAAAGCTTACCTGAAAAAGCTCAGTAAGCCTCCCTTCAAAGAGTAAACTATCCTTGAGAGTTTAAAATAATGTTACAGTGTTTAACAAAATTAATGTTGTGGACAGTCTGTACGAAAGTACAACAGTACTTTGAGACACCTTATACTGGAAATGTCATGACCCACTACGGTATTCTTTTTACCATTACACACCTAGAATTGTTGTGCTCTGTAAACAAAAGGGAAATAATAGCAGTGCCACTGGCGAAGTGTTGACATTTACATCATTCTTGCCACATCAGAACCAACTGTGCACATAATCTTCATCCCCTAAACTTGCAGAGTCTGCAGTTCTTACTCTATGAGTCAAGAACTTTTTTATTTGATATATTATCTAAGATTGATGTATTATCTAAAATTGCAATAGAAAGCAAAAATCTTGTGCATAGAAGCTTTTAGGAAGTTGGGGTGGGTGGAGTACTGAGTGGTTACCTTATGTATAGAGCTAAAGTCAGTCAACATGTGGTACCTGCAGCTGCAAAATGTTTCCACCTTTGTCTTCAGCATTGTTTCCCTTCTATAGCTGTTCCTTGAAACTGCTGGTATAGCTTCTTGTATTCTTACATTTATCTGCCTGAGTGATCCTAATCATCATCCACCCATCCCCCTTCCCCCCCCCCCAAAAAAAAGCAAACCTGTGCAGTTAAAGTTGGCTAAAAGTTATGTTATTTTGTTGCAGCCAAGAAAGGATTGTTGAGAAGGGTTTATCTGCAGATCACTTATCCAAGTGTTAGTCTAATCTAGCTGTTATCAATATAAAATGTGTGATTTGGGCTTTAATTTAAATACATAAGGTTATTTGAGGATAATTGTCTATTAGTGAAATGAGTACATTTTCAGAGTATCATATGGTGGGTTTCTTTTTTTTGCATCTTCTCCATTATAATCATTGAAGATTAAAGGCACAGAAGTACTAAAGAAACAGATTTTAATGAGCAGTTAGGCCAAATTGAATATGCTATTTTTAGAAAGATGTATTTTGGCAGTAATCGCTATGGGCTAATATTTGGTTATATGCAAGTCCTTCTCCTAAAGCACTGTAACATTTGCAGTTTTAACCTACATGCTTGGACGTTGACATGTACAGACAAACTAATACTGTGTTTTACAGTTTATGTATAGGGCTGTATAGACTCTATCAGTAACATTGCCATAACAATGCTGAAGGTTCAATAGTATTCACTATTTTGAAGTAACATACGTTTAATTTTGCTTTTAGTGAAGTAATTTGGTGTATGCTTTAAGTTCAGGTGCACATAATACATCTGGATGACTTACCTTGCTCGCTTTTTGTTCTGCTGTGATAAGCTTATGTATAGAATGTGTATGTGTTACATTAAAATTTAAAGAGGGAAGGGAAAAAAAACCCCACCCTTTATGTGTTTAAAATGTTTTGCTCCTGCTTGGTTGCATTACATTGTATCTACTTTTCTCTTCCACACCTATCTAGTGAGGCAAATCTGCTCAGCGTAGAGGACAGTGATGAATCTTTCAGTCCTGATGAAGAAAAAAAGGTAAGTACTCTGTTTATCTCATGCTGAAAATGTATCTATAAAGCTTGCTGGTTCTTAAACAATGTGTTACAGTGTCACAGTTTTGCGTAGTTAGGTGCTAGGAGAGAATGGAGCTGTAGAAAATAGCTGTTGTAGGAAGCTGCTGGAGTGCTCTGTCAGCCCCAGATTTGTAAACACAGGCCAATTGAAGGCCAGAGTTGCGGCTGAGATAGTCACAGCGCTTCTGAGAATCACATGTAAGAGAAAAAACCCAGAAGCAGCTGCATTTTGCCACTGTAGAAGGGAGCCAGAAGATGTAATGAGCTGTGCAGACACCAAGGCCGGGAAAGGCCAGAGGAGGAGGCGGCCCAGCTGCGGGAGAGAAAAATGCCCCTGCAGCCCGTGGAGAAACCCATGGTAGAGCGGGTGTCCCCCCCATAGTCCATGGAAAAGACTTGAGACCCCACCTGCAGCCCGTGGAGAGGCTCCATGCTGGATGAAGCAGGTGGAGACATAGAGAAGATGCTGTGACCCTACGTTGGGATAAGCCCCTGCCAGCACTTACAGCCATGAGGAGAATCAGAGAGAGAGAGTTTTGCGTCGGAACAGGTTTGCTAAGGGGAGGCTTATAACCCTGTGGAGGACTGGGACTGGGACTGAGCATCTCTGTGTGCTAGGATGTGGGGGGGAAGAAGGGAGTGAAATCATGACTAGAGTGAAGTTTGCTAAGAAGGGAGCTAGAGGTGTTTTAAGATCTGGGAAAGGAAAACAGCTCATGAAGAAGTGACTGAGAACCCCATTTTCCCAGTCCCTTCTTCCCCCATGCCACGATCTGGGGGAAGAAGGGAGCAAGATCATGACTCAGGGGAAGTCTCCTGAGAATGGAGGGGTGGAGGGGGGAAGGTGCTACCAAGACCCCCATTTCCCCAGTCCCTGCCCCCCGCCCCATGCCAGAACAGGAGGGAAGAAGGGAGCAAAAACCCTGACTAAATTCTGCTAAGGAGGGAGTGTTGGGGGAAAAGTGTTTTAAGAACCAGTCGCATTATTTTAAGATTTGGTCGCGCTTCCGACTGTGGTTTCACTGTTTTCTTTTTAGTGTAGTGTAATAAATGAGGTATCTTTCTTTCCTTCACTCTGTGTTGAGTCTGTTTTGCCCATGTCATTGGTGACAGGATGATTTTCTCCCTGTCCTTACCTTGACTCCTAAGCCTCTCAATATATATTTTATCCGCTGTCCAGCTACAAAGGGGAGTAATAGACTGACTTTGGGCATCTGGCCTCCAGCCAGGGCTAAACCACCACATACAGTCACCTGTGCAGTGTTACAATATCAACATTTATGCCTTGATTTAGCAATATTTGCTCAAGCTGTCTATCTCTCTACCCATACTGGTTTTGTTCCCTGACTCTTATAGATCTTGTTGGTTTGTATAATATTCTAAAAATTTGAAACTTTAAATAACTAGTTTTAAGTTTAGACAATTATCATTAATGGGATTACATTTTTTAAAATTATTTTTTAAAATTAAAAATATTAATATGATATTCCACAATTGCTGTCACGTTCCCATTTTTGTATGCATATGTGTATGGTTATATAAAAGTAGAAGATATATAGGCAAAAGCCATGCTTCTTGTGTATTTGATATATACTGAACTAGTAGTTTCCTAATGCAAGGTGCTTCATAATACTTTGAAAATATTCATATTTTGTTTATTAAGGAATCCTAGTGAGTAAGGGTGTTGACAGGGTATGTTTCATTGAAAATTCATACAAAACTAGTCTAAAAATTAAGCTAAGTTAGTATTTTTATAAATAATTTGCCATTTGTTTTTTTTTCCTTTTAACTTTTATTCAGGTGTTTTAATGTATGTGAATTCTGTTGTTACAGTCACTTCGTTGTCGGCCTGGAGCTGTCGGCACCAGTGGCAATACCATAAAAACATATGCAAGGCGAGGCAAAGCTGGGAGCTTGAGACTTTTTAAAGGGAACTCAATTGGCCTCAACATGATGGGAAATAGCAAGAAACTGAGGTACTGCATTTAGTTTTATGTTTACTTACCTACTTGATCATGGGTATAAATCAATGCTGAATGAACAGAACCACATTGTTAAGGTTTGTCCTCTTCCAAAATGCTAAATAGCAGATTACTAAAATACCAGAGGGTAGTTAAAAGAGAACATTCAGTGGAATAATGGTCAGTGCATAACCAAATCTGTCTCCATGTAATGTTCTTTACAGTGCTAGCAGGTAGAAGAGTATTTCCCCGTGAAGAATTCCATCTTTCAGTGACCGAATTGCCATGATTAAGTCAGAATGCATTTTTTGTTTTCCTTACTGCAAGATATTATTTGATTTAGGAGTCATGGACTATTTCTTTACAGAATTCAGCAAATATCCATAGTGCTTACATGATGGCTTGAGAATTGTCACTTGCATTTGGAGCTGACAGGAACAGTGTTTAAGCATTCAGTGCTGTAGTTGCTTGTTACTACTCTCCCTAGTTTGTAAGACACTTATCTCTCTATTTACTCTATAATAAGAAGTGATATGTTCATGTACCTTTCTCTGGGAGTCTGTCCTGTTGCTGAAGTGCAGTCAGTTTGGTTACCTTTGCAGGAAGGAGAAGTTCATTAGATAGATTGCTGTTTGATCAGTGGCCCAATGACAGCTAGCTAACTCCTATGTGGCAGTAGGAGCAATTGTCTTCATTCTTGCACGGGGATCCATAGAGCATTGTTGGTTAGTGTTAGTTGTGTGTAATATCTGTCCTCTCCTGCTGTTCAGATTTTTGAACCTGATGTACAGGGAACAAATCCAGAATTTCCAGTCTGGGCTGGTGGTCCACTGGTTTGATAGAGAAGAACAAATACAGGAGTTGTACAAAATTCAGTCAAAATAAAGACTCTTCTTGCATTCATGTTGTAATTGTAACCTATTCCCACATGTTAATTTGTTTTACTGAATTTTGAAATCTAGATGATGTTTCACCCATTATCTTAACCAAATGTGATACATATCACTGTAATACAGTTTTTCTGTAGCTGGTCTGAGTGGTCTTAAAATCATGCATGCTCTAATATTTTAAAAAAAACTCATCAACAACAACAA
The DNA here is from genome assembly GCF_964237585.1 of Gallinula chloropus. Classification (NCBI taxonomy): domain Eukaryota; kingdom Metazoa; phylum Chordata; class Aves; order Gruiformes; family Rallidae; genus Gallinula; species Gallinula chloropus. Next base: position 89,366,361 of record NC_140087.1, on the reverse strand, counting down.
CAAAAAATGAAAAACAAGCCTAAAACAAAACTAATGCCCTGATAAAAGACGACCGATTATGAACATTTTCTTGCTTGGGACCACTGCTGTAAGGACAAGATTAAAAAATAGTTGAGCTTGTTAGCTGAATGAAGGGCATTCTTATCCTGCATTCTTTATTTTAGTGGCTTCCTTTTGAGAGAGAACAGTGGAACTTTCGTTGATTGGTAAAATTTCGCACTTGAAATAGTTCAAGTTATTGTTACTGTAATGAGTGTGATTGCATTAGGGGATTGTTTGTGTATATGTAATGTGTGTTTGGAACAGTAACTACAGGATATCAAGTATTATATGCTAGTTGTTTTGAATAAGCTTAAGTGTCTGTCTTTAATGCTTCATCTACATTTTATTAAATTTTCAATAATGAACTTGTCTGAAGAGTCATTTCTGGGTAAATTTTACGTTAACAAAGACAAAAAAGGCCAATGTAGATTTATATAAATGCACGTATTAATCTCTGCTATCCCATCACTGTTTAAAAATTCACCTCTGCCCATAGAGTTTTGGTGTATAGAATTAATTAATATTTAGACCAAAATTTCTGCCTTCTCAGTATCCAGTGAAAGATAAAAATAAACATTACATTCTCGACATGATACTTCAGACCTGATCAGATCCACGTATCAGACATTTATGAAAAATATTTCACTGAGCTTTTATAGGGAAAATGTAGGCACACACTCCCACCCTTTCTTCAGTGGGAATGCAGAGTATGCCTTATTTTCTGAGACAGATTAGCAGGGCATTGTTTGGAACTTCAGACCTTTTTTCAAAATGAATTAGATTAAATAATAACAGGCTTTTTAGTGCTAGGTTAAAAATTGGGTCATTGCACAGGGGTCTTATTTTTCCACGCATTCAAACACTTCTCTAACAACTCTTGCTAAGATTATATCCAGGTTTTTTGCTTCCTTTTTGATGTCCAATTATCATGGAATCATCCAAGTTACTCTTTATTCTTTAGGATTCAGTTCTTGGACATACACATAAAGATAGAAATGCCGGTTATAAGTTTGTCAGGACTTCTTTGCTCTGCTTTAGTTGTGAAGAAGTATGTGCACATACATTATATTTGTTGTTTATTTAGAGTACCCTTAACCGTTTAAAATAAGATTGCTCTAATACTCTGGAAACTAGAATTTACTTCTGTCTGGCTGTGGGATTTGTAGTGAAATCTAATCTTACTATGTGATTTTTCTCCCTTTTCTGTTAAAGCAGTCATACTTGACTGTGTTTTTCTCAAATTCCAGAAAGGTATGTGGGTTTTATTTTCTTTTTAAGGTAAATAATTGCTCAGGGGTTTTTTTAGGTGGACTAAACATTTAGTTGAGAAATTCTGTTTGGTTTGGGACTGCCTTCTGTTGACGAATATTGCATTGTAAACCTAAGAACTGTTATGATTTATAAAATTTCAACTAGTACAAGTAAAATTTGTTGCATGTATGTTACCTTACTTAAAGGTCACATCAGGCACCCACCTTCTGATTAGTACTGACCTGGAAAACAGAAGTCTCCACCTTTTTAAAAAACTGTCAATAATTAAGGAATTCAGTGAGGAATAGTAGATGTGTGTAGGCCACTGACTGCCATAAACACTTGATCTTTGCTTAAAGTTCTAGGACAACCTGCTTTAGCAGGGGTGTTTAACTAGCTGATCTCTAGAGCTTCCTTCAAACCCCTACCATTTTGTGGTTCTATGAAAACTCATGCTACCAACATTATTTATCAAGTTTTCTGATGTTGGTCATTAAGGCTGGTTGGAAATATTATTACGCTCTAAGTGATTATCTTTACTTAATACCTTATTTGTGTTAGGGTTTTATCTTTCAGAACACATGTATCACAGCAAAATCCCCATATCAGTAAGGGTTTGTTATTCAGTTGCTGTCTGTAGTGAAGGTTGGTGGTGTGTTTGCTTGGACATGCAGCATGGAAGGTCCTGAAGGTTGATTGTGCAATTAAGCTGCTAGATGAACCATAAAAATATCCGATACTTGAGATTCTTTAGCTGCTCATGGTGATTTGTATCACAAAGTTGAAGTCTCTTTCTATCACGCCTGCAGAATAGGGAGTAAAATATCTTCAAATTGGTGGGTTTTGACTCAAATTATTATTGTAGTACAATATTCCCTAAAATTCAGGGGAAAATGGTAAGATAAATCATTCATGTAAGATTTATAGGACATTTGTTCTTTCAAGGAACTTTCTAACCATTATATCACCCCAGTTTTGGTGGTGTATGTTAATTTTCTTGAAACTGTGCTGAAACTTGAAAACCCAGATTTCAATTTGGATGTGCCTGTTTTGTAACTTGCTAAACTTTATGGTTACATTTTCTGGTGATTCTGTCTGCACTGGGTATGTTCTATTCAAAGAAGAGGATTATAGAGCAGATTGTATTTTACAGCTGCCCTACTTGGAAGCATATCTGACACCATATGAACCATTTAAGTGTGCCATCTAGAACAGTCTGCTTTGACTCAAATCTCATGACCCAGCAGGCTGAGATACTCTGTTCCAGCACCTACTGGAGTTTCTCTCTACTTGAGTGTGAGGCAGAAAACAGTTAAACACTGCTTAACAGTTTAGGGGTTTTTGTGCTGTGGAGGCACAAGAGTTTCCCAAACTGGCAAAACTCAGTTTCAGCAAATAAAATAATAAAACATGAGATAGGTGTGGTTATAGACTGCACGTGTTTAAACTCCGTAAGTCTTGAGGATTTGAGCAGGCATTCCTGCACTCTGTGTGTGTTTTCTTTTCTAGTATATTTTTCAAATACATTAAACTGGAAGCCAGAGTGTGCTTTGCACACTGTGAAGTATTTAGGGCAAGTAGCTGTCAGCTTTTCATTTCTCAGGTGACAACATTAAACAGAAGGTTGGCTGTAAATTAGGGTGGATGATCGACTATGCAGCTGGAGTTGCATAGTCTTGATTTGAAAGCACGCGGGATGAGTGTTTGCTTTCAGGAGGTTGGTGATTGAATGGGATGCTGTTAGGTTAGTAATGAGGAAATTGAACTGTTAACTGAGAACATTTATGTTGTTTCAAAACTTCATGTTCTAGAAAAGACAATTTTACCATTTGGTTGGTTTTGTTAGGTCTTGTTCTGTTATGTTCATAGTTAGGTCACAATTGTATCATAACAGTCATCATCAGTCAGAAATGCTCTGAAAGCTTCTAATGCTGACTTAGGATACTCGATATAAGGCTCCCAAAAGGGTTTCATGTGCTAAACTTAAAAAAATAAATAAATTAAAAGCAAGCTTGCAATTTGGTCGCTTTTATCTTTTGGGGGAATATAAAGGGAGGCTTCTGGTTGTCAGCCGTTGGGGGAATTCTGATACCTCATCTCTTTGAGTTGAGTTCCATAATTTGAAACATTTATCAAACTGTTGATAACTGCGTTATTAACATGCTGTCTGTTAAAAGTTGCATGTTGGCTTTTCCTTTTTACACTTTAAATGTAGTATTGTGTGTCCTGTCACAGAAACAAGCAGCATCATTATTAGTGTCTAGCGATCTTTAGGAGTACTATATTATTGATCTACCATAACTTTATAACAGCTTTTATTAGAGAGGATAATGGTGACTAATCTTTTCAGAATTGTTTTACATAGTAATGAGATTAAAGTGTCAAAAGGCAACACATGAAGAAAGCAAAGAAATGTTCAGACATTGGTGAATATACTGTCTCTGCAGAGTCTTGCTGAGGTATTTGAGCACTTGAGAATCCTCTTTTTTTAGACATGTATTTTGTTTCAATTATCAGCTACCTTACATCCATTGCTCCCTTATGAGTAATAAGATGAGAGAAATTCCTGAATATGCAGTTCAGTCTTCACATGTTATGCCCTTTAAGTCGTACTAAATCAATATTATGCCTTAATAAAATGTATAGATCGAAATATAAAACCATTATAAATTGTTATAACTTGTTAAAAAAGGCAGTGTCTTTTTGCATTGACAGTGTTGAGTAAAGGACAGCTGATTCAGTGTTTTGGATGGCGATAAAATTTTTGAACATCATTACCTTTCCTTCCAGGACAAAAAAAAAAAAGTGCATATTGTTATTTGTCTATTTTATTCCAGGACTGAATGCTTTTATGCCTGGCAGAGGATCCTAACAAGTTGTATTATTGATTCAGAAATATTTTGTTGATCTTTGTTTTTGTATGGCTGCTATTGTAAAAGCAGAACACAGCAGTTTTTAGCTTAGACTATGTGCAAATACGTCAGAGTCTTTTCTTAAACCATTTTTCTGTATCTTTGCAGTGAAAATGCTCAGAATATGTCTTGTCCTGTAACTGTGGTACATGGTAGACGTTTTCACCATGCGCATGCACAGACAGCAGTAGTAAAAACAGCAGCCCAAAGGTAGGACGACTTTGGTTTCTCCAGATGTTCCCATTGTAAAAAGTCTTTTCTCGTTTTTTATATGATGGTTTGCCTTACGCCGTGAAGTGTTTTAAGGTAACATAAGTAGTTATGTGGTGCATTCTTGAAGATGAGCTTTGATCTTAATTACTAAAGTTTCATAAAACTTAATGTTTAGGATTTATATAATTGAAAGCACACTATGACATAAATTCAGTAGGAGAGCACCTGCTAATGTAAATATATTTTAAAAATACAATGAAAGGGACATAGTATGCAGTAGAAAGTCATAACTGACATGATTATCAAACGCTAATTCACCAGCTTGTATAAGATCTATTTAAAGATTAGTTTATAGATCTGTTGATCATATGTAGTCTTTAAATAAAACATACAAACTGGGACATCTCACAGAAGCAAGGTTTGGCATTTACATAAATAGGTGTTAGAATAGACAACTGGAAACTGGGGAATCTTACTCAACTATGCTGAATTCAACTTCATTGTTTAGAAAAATTTAAAACTACACCAGACTTTTGTAACTTGTAAGGTTGTTTATTAATTTTTTATAGGCTTTTCACAACCAACATTTGTCATAAACATGTGAGCTGTTACTTTAATTTATTTTCTTCTAAAATTTGTCCATTCAGAGCTGCTGTTTGCTATAAATGGCATGGATATCCATCAGTCCATATGACTGCTTCAGTCTGTCAGCATTTTTGAAGCTTGATTCTTCTGCCTCCTGTTTTCTTCTCTGTTTTTTTGTACAGATTTTTTTTGGATGATGGGATCACACATAGGCATCATCCTCTTTTTCATCCCACTTCCCTTTGTCATCTTCAGAAAAACAAAGTCTATATGCTAAGGTGAATGAATGATGTGTTCCAAACTTGTATTAGGGTACGCTGCCATCAAAGAAACAGACTGAGACGTGGATTTTGCAGTCCTGACCCTGAGGACCTTGCCATTGTTACCTCCTTGCATTTCAAACTTCTTATCATCTGTGAATGGAAAATAGCATGAACATTTCCTTCCCTTTAGTAATGGTAGATACATTAGTAGAGATATCCCTTTTCTTTATGTTTCTTTCCATCACTGCAAGGCAGGGATGACTAAGCAGGATTGACAGAACTTTTCCCACAAATTAAACTAAAGGTGAGGTTCACGTTTTCAGTGTCATTTAGGCTGAGCCAACTGTGCTCTGTTCTTACATGTAGTCCTTTTTGGAATATCTTTTAAGTGTTCCATTGAGGAAAGCATAGGGCATCTCTAAATATTTATGCTCTTAACTTTTTTTAAAATTCTAAGGGATAAAATCTTGATTTTTGGTGCTAATTAAAATTGTGTGAAGTAAGCAAAATCATGCAAGACTGCTCTTTCTTGGAAGTGAGTATTATTGTGTACTTGATTAAGCTTTGTTGTAAGATGATCCTTTGAAACATTCAGTCAGCATGGATTCATCTTACATGTTTAAGTGCCATAGGCTTCTGTAGAGGGGTTGGAACTCTGTGATCCTTGGGGTCCCTTCTAACCCAGAGTGTTCTGTCATTCTGTGCAAGAAAGTCTGCTCCAGAGATTCTTAATCTCAAGGGGATGTTAGACATGCCCGTTTGCCTTTCTCACCTACGATTCTTTATAAGCCTGCAGTGTAATCTGGGAGGTGGGGAAAAAAGTAGCAACTTCATATGTGTGACATGCAGAAAGAAAACCAATGCATAATATAGGCAAGCTGAATATTGCATGAAGTAATTGGATACCTGAATGTTTCTAAATACGTTTTCTTTTGGGATCGTTACTGTAGTTCATGTACATTAACAACAGGCAATTAACTATTATGCTAAGAATATTTCAGGAGTTTCAAAGGTAGGAGATAGTCATAACAATTCCGAGCAATGTTTTGTTACAGAAGAATGTCAGAACCAGCGTCATCTAACTGACTGAGGGTGAGCTTTACAGAGCAGGTGTGCAAGGGATATTTAATTTCACTATCTTTTTGCCACATCACTCAGCTACTTTTAAATAGCTTCTAAATCTGTTTCTGAGTTAGGAGGACGTGTTCTGTGAATTTTCAATCCTCTGTCAGACTTTTTAAACTTAAAATAAGAAGGGGGATCTCAAGGCTGCTTGATATGGAACCTTAAGAATGAGGAGGCTATAGTTGTTACAAAAAAATAATTAAAAATGTCTGTTTGAAACTGTTCATAATACAAAATTCCAGTGCATGTAAAGTGGATAAGTTTTTTTGTCATATATTTTTAGTTGTTGGTGACGGTTTTTAGTATTTCCTTTTGCTAGCTTTAAATTCAACTGTTGTCTAATGTCAGTAAAAGTACATTCTGATGGTGTCTCCTCAGAAATGAGTATGTGTAGAAAATGTATGTGACAAACCAAGAATAAAAGTCTAGTTAATGGCAAGATAAAGAAAAGCCAGTACCATAGAAATTGAGTTCTAAGGTGTTGTTGGGGTTTTTTCCTGTACTAATTTACTGGCATGGCAATATTGTGTTCTTTCACGGTGTTTGCATTTACAGAATTGCTTTACAGTATGGTGATCACTAACAACATGGGGAAAATGGTTTTAACTTACCCAACATACTGTTCTTAAATCTATAGTGAATTACTGAAAGGACGACCAAAAATAAAAACATTGATTAAATTAGTTCTGTGCAGATTGGGTCGCTGGCACTGACTTCATAGGTTCTATTATTTATACTAGGTTCTTGGAGTGGGGATGGTGTCACATGGGGCAAGCTAATTATGAAACTCAGTTGTAATCTCTTACCAAATTGAATTTGGAGTTTGTGATCTGTACTGTATTTCTCATCGCTTCCTCAAATGTTTTTGTGCATGCATATTAATTTGAATTGTGGCTGAATTTCAGTTGCACTCATACTTAAAATGTAGGTCTCCACCACACAGAATTGGGCATCTCAAAAAAATATTTTGAAAAGTATTATTAATGTTTTTTTCAGTAGAATCCACTGATGAAATGAAAATTTGTTCAACGGATTTTCAGATAGAGCTTAGCCTAGTGGTGTACTGTTTTGCTTCATTTAATGGATGCACAGCTCTCCTAGAGCTTTTGACTCTTCTCTAAGACTTGGCATTGGAGGAATAGCATGTGTCTACAGCATGTCTAACAAATCTTACGTGTGAGCTGCATGAAGCAATCCACAGAAACACTGCTCATAATAGTTCCTGGATCTGTCCAGGATTCTCATTTTTTCATCTTTTTGAGATGTAAAAATGAGAATTCTTTTAAATGCATTATATTAATATAGTATTTTAAAACAAGCAAAGCATCTAATGGAGTAACAATGTACAGTATCAGGCATTTTGGAAAATTTTTTCCTACCTTTAAGTTTTCTGAGCATTAAAATCTACAGTTCTTAATAGTGTCACTCTGTACAACACCTGTGAACAGTTAGTGAAGTTACTTATTAACTGTGCCAAGGATACAAAGATACTGTATATGCCTCCACAGGGGCATGCTTTGAATCTGGCTGGATCTATAAACTCAGGTGTAACCTGCACAATACTAGTGCTTATTGTTTGTAAAGGGTAGCTCCAGTTGGAAGTATTTTTTTTCCCCACTTCTATGCAGCATTGACTGATCATCCTCACCCCAATCCAAGTTGCAGTGGTCACATTCAGTTTTGAATTCCTTTTACACTTCTCGTAGAGCACTGAGGAGACTGAATGTGTTTTCATACTGTGCTCTGTAAGATTACCTTCTTACCTGGCTTGCTTTTCAATCCTGCCATTCCTCTGGGTAACAAAGGGTTGGAGAGAATTTGCTCTGTTCTTGTGAGTGTTCAGTTTGTGAAAAGGAAAGGAGAATGAGTTTATATTACTCCGTAATATTATTGTTATTATGATGATGTTTAGTTTGGGTGAAGTAAAACAGGAAACAGTTTGAATTTGTTCTAGTTTAGAATAGCATCAGTGTAATGCCTACAATGACAGAAGTTTGTTAGGCTTTTGGTATTTGGGAGGAACAGCCACATAGTTTACAACATCACACGTGGCAAGTTTTGAAAAGGCAGGAAGGTAAAGATACTGTTTTCAAGTTGTCTTTGTGCTGTGCTTAGATCTATTTTTATATCAGTCTTGACAGACAAAGGACCTGAGTTGTGAGCACCAGGTACATTCACTGATCTTAAAGGAGGTGCTTCTGATACTAGCCACCCTAATTCTTAAGTATTTTTGGAGATTCTTTTTAGCCAAAATCTCAGGGAAAGGCTGGTTGTTTCTATTTATTCTGCTCTATCTATTCTAAGTAGCAGGTTGCATGTTGTTTCCTAAACAATGAAGTGGTGCTTTCTAATTTCTTTTTCAGTTTAAACACATATTTTTTAATAGTTGTAAACAAGTTGTTACATAAATTTGTTTTATCTTCTCTTGCATGGTGAGCAAGGAATGGAAATGAGGCTTGATCTTAATTCATATATTAAAATTCTGTCATGTCAGGTTCTATGTTATGGTGAATTAGTAAAGGTTGAATTCAGAATTAATCAAATTTTAGACACTGAAAAAGAAACAAAACAATGTCCTATTTAGACAACTGACTTTGCTGTCAGTGAAGTAACATTTGTTTGTGCTTTTACAATTACTGTTACAAAAATACTGTGAAAAATAACAATGTTCATTTGAAACTTAGTCCAGTGAGTGCAAAAGACAATGAAGCAGTTATAGTCTATATTGAGTAACTTTTGAATTTAATTATGTGCAACACATGTGGGGCTTTGCATCTTATGGTTTTTTTTCTTTTTTCATATTTTAAGCAATCTGGACCGAAAGGAAAGGTAAGCTTACTGTTTGTGAAATGAGCATGGCAATGAGCATTAAGAAAATTGATAGCTTTGTCAGTGCTAATTAAAGAATATTCAGTCCAGTCAATCACATCTGCTCATATATGAAGGGGGGTTGATTGTTTTTGTTCTGGTTTTGTGGTTCACTTAGTCTCTTTTACATCTATCTCTAAATAATGCCATGTTAATGTGATCTTCGGATAAGTTTCCACTGGAAATGTATCTATTTATATATCCAGTGGGAGAATGGATGCATTTTAACAGTCCCTGGAATTTAAGAATTCACTGCTAGTTCTTTTCACAGAGCAGCAAGCTCAGTGTAATAGAATGTTTCAGAAGCACAGCTTAGTAGGGTGTTTCACAGTTTCTGCAATGTGATCTCAGCTTGGTTTGAATAGCATTAAAGGTTTTTATTGCATTACTGTGTACATTCTGTTCATGAAGTGTATATGTTAAAGCAATTAACTGAAAATGTATAGCGATATCAGGCACACTGTAGAGCTCATTTCTCACTTGTTTTGCATCTGCGTTACTACTGATAATATTTTGTTAGCAGTTTGAAATACCAGGCACTTTGTTTTTCTTTCTGTATCTTAGATTTCTATGTTAGTGTAAATGTTTTGTTGATAGTAATGAATTTGTTGAGTTTTTTGTAAATATATCAGTATTTTTGGCACCAGGCTGAATTGTCTAAAAGGATTGATTAAAGAGTATGGATAATGTTTAACCAATTATGATGTAAATAACACAGAAATCTAGTGTAGATCTGCTCTTTCTGAATTCAGGATTTTTGAGATTTATTTCAATTTCAGCAGTAAAAACAAGCATTTCTGTTTTACAGCTTTTGGTATTAATTTCTGGAAATAGCAAAAGAGATACTCACCAGTCCTAGCCCTCTAAGAAAGGGTTTGGTCATTCTCTTGCTGCCTGGGCTTTGTGTTCATGATTTTCTTTGTGCTGTATTTATGTTATTAGCTATGAATGTTTTTAATTTGGTACTGTGTATAGAAATTGCAGGGTTGAATTGCATGCTGGTAATCTTCATTTTCCCTTGGGGACACCTACCACTTCAATAATCCAGTACTACTGGATAAATCCTTTTTTCCTTCCCTGTTTTTTGTTGCTGTCCTAGCAGAGGAAGATGGTATAGGCAGGAACAGCTAAATTTAGTTTTAATCATTATCATCGTGATAGAATGCAGCTGCTACTCCTGGCTTTCTGGGCCAAATGGGGCTGCTGACCTGTGTACTAAAAATCCAGCTCCTTCTCTCTTTCAGCCTTTGACTTTTGTACTCTGGCTTTTCCTGTAAGGCACACCGAAGGTAAATCTCACCTCAGCAGATCTGTGCTTCCTGTCTTACCGTGCTGTACTCCGGATTTGTGTAATGATGCAGAAAGCAGCAGCCTGCTGGCAGCAGTATACCTCTAGGTCGCAGTATAGAGAGGCAGAGTGAGGAAAGGCAGAATAAGGCAGCCTCCCAAAGACCCAGGCTCTTGTGCGTGCCTACACCTCAAAAAAGTTAGGAGTCGGTGCAGCCTGGCACATACATGATATTTTTTGATGTGACTCTTACCAGCTTGTGGGTAGTTCTGAAAGCGCTGATCTAAGACAGCACTATATCCTAAATTCCCAGATCCAGATGTTTCCTTTCTGGCATAGACAGAAACTGCCCGTCTCACACACGTGCACACACACCCCCCCCTTTTTTTTTTTTTCTACAGAAGAAGTTTTAATATGATCAAAGTTACACTTTGGCTGGAGGTTGTCTCAGAGGGTCTGTCTACCTGGCCAAGGTGAAGATAGCGACGTCTAATTCCATCAGCAAAGGAATATGGCACTTGAGTGTGTGCTGAAAATACTAAATCAGTGACACCGTTCTGTCTAGGCAAAACATGTTTAGTCAAGGATGCCTTGCCATTTAGCTGTTAAGATGTGTCAGAGGTTCAGGACTCTCCCACTCCAGACTCTCAGTATTTTTGTCTGCAGTAGGAAAAGCCGGATCTTTTTTGTTCTTGCAATAATGCTTCACTCTGATGCTTTACGATTACTTCAGGTTTCTTTTATGAAGTACTGCTTTACCTCACTTGCACTTAAAGGTGTTGTAATGGATGAAATGAATGAGATGCCTAAAATTAATATTTGAGGATGGAGCCTTGTTCTTCAAGCAAAATCTAAATCTCATAAGAAATATTTTTAGGGAACAGCGGACCAAAAAAATCCAGAAAAAACCCTCTTTTTTAATATTTTCTAGAATGGTGGGAACAGCAAGTAATATTGTATTGTTTTTTGTGTTAGAGACAGTCTGTAGATAGTCTTACATCTTGGTCTGTTTAGCAGTTTGATCCCTCATTTACTGCAGTTGGAAGAGGAGACTTTGTTAGGTTTTAACTGCAAGAAGGCATTTGTTTTGAAGTGCTTAAAGTTTTTTAATCTCTGTAAGACCTTTTGTTTTCTTTTCCAAAGAGTCCTTTTAAAGATAGGTGTCCTGTTTGATTTTTTTAAAACGCCACTAATTTCCTTTTGTTTTTGCACTCACACACAATTAAGCCTCTGACTGTACCAGGTACTTTACTGGAGAATATAAGGATGCATCTGCAGCTGTTCAAATGGCAACATACACTGTGCTGAGGGGAGGGGGGTTGTTTTGACATCTGTAAAAGCTTTGTGGTGATGGGCTCTGCCTTTTGGGGAGGTTGAGGGGTGTTAGGATAGGAAAGTAGTAGGAGGTGCTTCAGTGTGCTGTTACTGACTCCAAGAAAGCATTTTTGTCAGATGAAATTTACAGTTAAGTAGTGTTTAAAATTATTTTTGCTTTTATTTCTAACTCAAGGCAACTGCAAACCTGACCTTGATTTGCTGAGCGATTAGAACTCTGCTGGGAAGTCTCAGTGACTTGGAGCTGGTTTTGTAATTTAAGTTTGGGTGTTAATGATTTCTTGTGAGCATATGAGGGATACTTGTTTTCTTCTGGCCCTTGCCTGTTCATTGAAATGGTTAGCTATTTAGTATCAAGTCTATGCTGATGATGAAGTTCAGACAAGGGTAAATAATGCTATTTACCATTACTTAGCAATATGTGGCAATTGATGAATTTATTATCTTAAAAAGATAAATATATGTTGTATGTTAAAAAATGTAATATGAACCTGTTTAGTTTTTAGAAGAAAAATCATAACTTAAAAATGTCCAGAGATCTTGAATTGTCCAACTAATTTTTAAAAGAAATTATAGTATTCTAGATCTATTGGTTTTATTGCTTTCAATTAAATGTCCAAATACCTTTTATCTTAAATATCAATTAAATATATTTTAAATAATTATTTACAGAAACTAATTTTTTCTAAAAGTGGTAATATTCAAAGTGAGCTATTGTTACAAAATAGGTAGGTAATTGTAACATTTCAGATAACATCTCACCTATCTTTACTGCAAAGCTTATATTTTTTCAAATCTATAATGATGTTACAAGGGTTTTTTTCTACCCTTTAGTATGTCATTATCATTGGTTTTGGTGATGACAGCTTCTCATTATGTAATGATTAATTTGAGCTCTGTCTTATACTTCTACCAATTCTGCCTTTAATCCCTTTTGATTTGAATTTTAAAATTAAATGTTTTAAAAAAATCACAATTTATGCAATAATATTTATTTTCAGATTCTGATTTTGGTTCTGTGTTTGTGCACGAGGGGAGAGCAGGATTGTTTCAGAAGTGTTTGACACAATCAGTAACAAATAAGGTACATAGTCTGTTACCTGTGCCGGATTTGGTAGAAGTATCCCAAAGGGCATTGTAGATTAATCTTGTTCCAAAAAAGTTAGTCACTGATAAAATATGGGAAACCTTGAGAAATTTACCAGGCAGTACAGAAAATTCAAGTTATAATTTGATACATTAGGAAATGCTCTGCGAAAAGAAATCAAAACCCATGCAAAGTGCTGAATCTGCTTCAGTCACAGCCAAATTTTTGTCAGGTGGGCCCTCAAAATTTGGGTGTTAGTTTGAGATGTTCGTGCCTACAGCTGCTTTCATTGTGCCCGTGCTGTTGACTAATGTCCGTGCAATCAGTGGGAGCAGGATGGGATGTGTGTGACCCGTTTGCAGCCCAGTGCACTGGCTCAGATTGCCAGTAGGTGCAGTTCCTGCTGAAGTCGTTGGCAAGGCCTCCAGCGTTTCAGGTGTGTGCTGTCTTCTGTTGTGACAGGAACAGTTATCTACAGCTGCAGAGCAGGGGGAGACAGCTGAGAAATAGAACTGCTGCAAACAGTAACTGAGGTGTAGCGAGCTTCAGGAATCTTAATTTAGTAGTAGCACAATTTGACATGCTTGTGTGTAAACTGAAAATGTCTTTCAGGAGACTCAAAAAAATCTTAGTACAGTGATTTTACATTGCATTGATTTTCAAAAAAAGTATATGTATATTATGCAGATTAGACTACAGGCTTTTATTATCTGCTAATTGATATGTATTACCACATTTTAAAAACAAATGTATAGGAAATATATGTTTTTATATATATATATGTCTTCTTATTTTTATGTTTTGGCCACAACAATTTTTTACATCAGAACTCTTTCCTCTCTTTTGTATCTTCTCTTTGTGCTTTTTAAGTTGTGGTAATTGGGAAATCTGCTTTAATATTAAAGTAACAGTTGTTTCTATTTTGGATTATAAAAATATCTATCTTGTACTTCATGAATGAGGAGGAGGAGGAGATGCAGGCTTCAGTCTTTGAAGACTTGGGTCTGAAAGTGAGAGACTCTTGAACTGTTGATTACCATCAAAGAAGATTTAGATCTGAAACACTTCTATGTGTTTTTACTGTAGCAGTTCCTAGCGTTCTGGTAATATTTTTAAAAGTATAATAATAAAAGTATAATAATAGCATGTAATAAAAGTTATTTATTTGTAGCTTTCAGATATATTTCAGGTTTATTTTGCTCATGTATAATTGTGGCTAAATTATAACGGTGTTTATCAAAAGAGCAACCATGTATTTAATTTATTTTCCAGAAAAGAATACCCCCCTCAGCTTCAGAAAGTAGAAACAGACCACATTAGGTTACCACGGTCTCAAGGAATTGGTAAGTTATGTTTAGAGTTGTCATTTGGCAGGGGGGTTGGACCTGATGATCTCTTGAGGTCCCTTCCAACCCCTACAATTGTACAATTCTATGATTCTATGATTTCTTTTAAGTAGCATATTTTTTTTCATTACTTGCTTTGGGCGGGTGTGTTGCCAAACTTTATTAGATCTGTTTATATCCCTATCTTAGTCTAGATTTGTACAAGCTTGTGCATGATGGGAGGATTTTGCCCTTTTTGACAGATTCCTGCAACCTGTTCAGTCATGTTAAAATAACTAAAGCCTAATTTAAAATTAATTGTAAAACCAACTGAAGCTGGGAAAACTTAGAGCTGTACAACTGTTGGAGCAGATCTCTGGAGGTCACCTAGTCAAGGCCAAGCCAAACCCCTCAGCTTATTCCAAATTATTGATGAGTAAATTCTGTAGCATCAGTAGTATGTGCAAAATGTGATGTGGTAAATAACCCCTTGTATGAAGTACATACAGGTTGTTGTGGTTTGGACCCAGCCAGCAGCTGAGCTCCGCGCAGCTGCTCTCTCACTCCCCTTGCAGCAGGATGGGGGAGAGAACTGGAAGGGTAAAAGTGAGAAAACTCGTGGGTTGAGGTAAAGGCAGTTTCACAGGTAAAGCAAAAGCCGCATGCACAGATGCAAAACAAGACAAGGAATTCATTCCTTGCTTCACATGGGTGGGCAGGTGTTCAGCCATCCCCAGGAAAGCAGGGCTCTGTCATGAGCAATGGTTGCTTAGGAAGACAAACATCATTAGTCCAAATGTTCCCCCATTTTCCCCTCCCCATATGCTGAGCATGATGTCAAGTGATACAGAGTCTGTTGGTTAGTGTGGGTCAGCTGTCTTGGCTGTGTCCACTTCCAACTCCTGGTGCACCCCCAGCCCCCTTGCTGGTGGAGTGGGGTGAGCAGCAGAACAGGCCTTAGCTCTGTGTAAGCACTGCTCAGGTGTAACAAAACCGCCTCTGTAACAAAAATGTTTCCAACACACATCCGAAACACAGCTGCATACTAGCTACTGTGAAGAAAAGTAACTCAGGTGAAAGCAGGACACAGGTGCTGAGGTAGCGAGAGAAGAGCCAGCATTACCAGTGCCCTGTAGGTCAACTGAAGTAGGCTTTTATTTTGCTGGTCAGGATTGTCAATGGAGGTGCAAGAGAGAAAATAGAAGTTGCTTTGAGATATGGCAATTGTGAAATTAGAAAATAAAAATCATTGTGTTTGGTTGAGCTTTGTCAGTATGGCTACAAGTGCAGTCTGTAAACCTTCTGTTCAGCTGCTTAGCCACCTACGCTGGCCAGCTATTACGCTGTTCCTTTTTTAGATTACTGTTGAGTATAACTTCATCAATTCTACACAAAAGTAAGGTAACTTTAAAAAAAAAACGCTTATTTCCAATTCTTTTTTTGAAAACAATTCATTGTTTAGTTTGGGGGGGTTTTATAACAGTAGAATGTTTATGAATCTGTCTGTGTATATTGAAAACTTGTTCATGTCTGTTAAAAAAAATGCAGGCTTAAAGTTCTAATATGGAGACTGCAGTTTAACTAGGGAGTGTAAATAGCACTTTAAACTGAATTAAGACACTCTTGCACAACATACTGTACTTAAAAGAAAACCTCACTCTATACATTGTTAGTTGAAGCAAATCATGGATTTCTTTTTTTGTAAACTCTTCCAGTATTCAAATGGATGCCCCAGTATAAAACAGAGCATGGCAGTGCAGTTCATTGTACTGCTGTGTCTTGTCTTGAAGGAATAAATTGTAATTGCACAGAACATTTCCAGTTATTCCAAATGCATTCACCAGCAGCCTTTTAGTGAAAATGATCATCAGCATAGTCTGGCAGATCATAGAATCATCAGGGTTGGAAGGGACCTCGAGAGATCATCGGGTCCAACCCCCCTGCCAAAGCAGCTCCCTAGCTCATAATGCACAGATAGGTGTCCAGACGTGTCTTGAATATCTCCAGAGAAGGAGACTCCACCACCTCCCTGGGCAGCCTGTCCCAGGGCTCTGTCACCCTCACTGTGAAAAAATTCTTCCGCATGTTGGTGCGGAACTTCCTGTGCTCCAACTTGCAGCCATTGCCCCTTGTCCTGTCTCCACAGACCACTGAAAAGGGGCTGGCCATTCCCCCCTGCATCCCATACTTCAGATATTTATAAACATTAATAAGGTCCCCCCTTAGTCTTTTCTCCAGGCTGAACAGTCCCAGCTCACTCAACCTTTCCTCATAGGGGAGATGCCCTCCTCTGGACTCTCCAGGAGATCCCTGTCTTTTTTATACCAAGGAGCCCAGAACTGGATACAGTACTCCAGGTGGGGCCTGACCAGGGCGGAGTAGAGGGGGAGGATCACCTCCATCAACCTGCTGACCACACTCCTCCTGATGCACCCCAGGATCCCATTGGCTCTCTTAGCCACCAGGGATCCCCTCATACTTTCAGTAGGGGACGCTCCACTGTAGTTCTTGTGAATTTAGTACAGATTTTCAAATCCAAAGATAAAAAGTTACAAGTTGTCCCAAGAGATGCTGAAATAGTGTTAATAAAACAACATTTTCAGAGTTAATTTAGGGATTTTTTTTCTTACTCGTACAATAAATGAGACACTTGTTGGGTGTTTAAAAGGTGTTTATGTTCAGTTCAAGTTAGTGTACGTGAAGAAATAAGTTGATCGTAATTTCATCAGCATATGAGTAGACATACTTTTGCAATTTTTTCTCTCCTAGACAGTATAATGGAAAACGCAGAAGAGTCAGAATCAGAATCAGAATCTGAAATTAAGAGAAAGGTGCAACAGAAACGTCATTGCAATTTGTATCAGTCTGACTTGACTGTGTCTTCTGCTGCAAAAAAATGCTTAACCCAGTTAAAGGTGAGTTAAAATTTAAAAACATGTAAACTTCTGTTTATAAAATATGCATCGACTTGTAAACTGGCATTCAGATGTAATATAATTTGATGTTCTAGAAATCCTTGGAGTTGAGAGGAACATTTAGATAACTAAATGTTAAAAAACATGTGATGATAGAGATATTTAAGTGTTGATATTAGTTATGAATTTTTTTCTGTTGTTTGAACAAACAGGTGCTGCACTGGAAAGCAGAACTTGTGTTTAAATTGATGGGGTGATAGATAAATCAAAACTTGATAATTTTGGTTTCCTGCCTGTGAAATAGGGGAACAATATTTTACTCTGACAGCATTTTGTTGTTTTAAAGTGTCATCAAGTTCTATACTCATTCTAACAGTAAAGACGGGGCAAAGGCTCAAGTACTTCTTGCTAAAGTTTCTCTCTTCCTCAGTGAAACTAGCACAGGTATCCAAATGGCATTCTCCAGTCTAGATCCAGCCAACCAGGATGTTTTATCTGGAACTTTCCTGAATATCAGACGTAAGATATTTTGGATATTTCAGTAAAGCTCTCCATATTTCTTATCATCTTCTCAAGTTACTGTGGAATATTCATATTGCCCACATATAGGTCACACTCTGTGTCTATCAAAGCAAAACTTCCCATAAGGAGATCTTGGGTTTAAAAAAAAAAAAAAAAAAAAAACCAGATCCGTGATGATTATATGTATCAGCTTGTGTTTGCTCCTGCGGATTAGAAAGTAAGTCAGACTGTGTTTCTTTGTTAGGATGACACACCTGGTACTTCTCTTAGGCATTTCTATTATATATGTTGTTAATTAATATGATGTTACTTGGAAATTTTAACAGATGAGTTTTTGATCTATGTATGGTATCGATATAGGTATAATCTATAGAAACTAAGGAGTGAAGTAACAAAGCAGTTTAAAAAAAAGACAGTACGGATCTGTGGGTTTTGTTTTAATCATTACATTGATAACTTTACGTCTGTTTAAAGTAGCAAAGCATTTATCACTTATGTCTTGTCAGAGAGGGGGCAAAAGCAGAAAACGGTCTTCTAGAGTGAAATTGTCATAGGAAAAAATATAAAAAATAAATGGAATCTTGTCACTGCCTTGATAAAACAATTTTCAGTCTGAAGATACAGCAAATGTCATTTCTTTCTTACAAATTACATGAGTTGATGTGAAAAGAAGGAGAGCAGGGTCCTCATTTGTGGCTAGAAGACTGTGTATGTGTGGAAGTGAGGTGTGCTTTCAGCATATTCCTCCCTGTTACAAAGACATGGTACTGACTTCCAGAACTGCTTCCTGTACTGTGTACACAGGAAAAGTGGGGGCTTGAGCTCCATGCAGAAGCATTGGCAGCTTGGTGTCCTTGAGTCAGACCTCGTGTAGCTGACCACATTGTTAAAACAAGCTGTTCTCTGTCTAAGAACTCTCAATTGCATTGTTCTGAGGGCATAATTTCACTTCCAAACCCATCAGACAGTATTTAATAATTACATCTGGTACTTTTTCCCATGTATGTATCTGAAATCCATGAAGTTAAGAACACCAGCAGTCATGAATGGAAACCAGTTACTTTTTCTCAGACATGAGAGCTTGAGTGCCTGTGGTAAAACTGTCAAGGAGGAAGCTTTAAAAAGGCTAAACCCCCATATTTTTCAGATCATGTACTGTGAAATTTCAAAAAGGGACTGATAAAATTAATGAGGCTATATCCTCATTAAACAGCTCGATTTAAATTCAACCACTTTACCGGTGAAGATGTTTCCTGGATATGACATCAAGTAAGGAGGACAGGTGCTTACTCCTAGTCCCTGTGCTCCCAACCGACTACCGCTGTTTGAAGTATAGCACAGGGCTAGATGAACCTGTACTCCAATCCCATAGGCTAGTTATGATCCTGTAAGACATTAATTTGGTACAGAACAGGTTTCTTTGCAACCGAATTCACTAGCATAACTTTTGGGGTTTTTTTTTGTTTGAAATGGGTTGAGTTTTATGCTTTCTTATGGTAAATGGTTTTAAAGCAGTGATTTACATGTTTGTCATGAACCATATGTATTTTCATGAGTTGCCAAAGTGTGCGGAAGATTGATTGCAGGTTTATAGAACCTCTGAACAATTCAAAAGTGGTGGCTGTGGTTTTATGCCAGAGGAATTAAAGACATAATTTGCTTGTCAGGCAAAGTGCAAATGGTTTTCATCTTACTAGACGTATGTAATTTCTAAAGGAAGGAGGATTTTCTGCTTCCTCTGTTCTTAGTGAAGAAAAAAAAATCTGATAAGTAGCAAAAGCTTTGGATTTTGAAACTTTCAGAGGGAGGACAGAGTATTTTGTATAAGGGATATAATGTTTGTATTTTTCATATTTCAAAGTTTAAAAAAAATGTTGTATTACACAAAGTTATAAGGCAGACATGTTTAAGTAGAAGTTGTCTACTTAAGAACTCTATTTTAAAATAAATGAGTCTAAACCAAAGTATACCCCTCTTAATTAAACACTGTTACCTTACTGACAAGATGCAGGCTCTCAAACCAGGAAGTTGGTTTTAAATTTTGGTGTGTGGTTGAGGTAGAAGGGTGCAGTTACTCTGTACTTAAGATCTTTCAGGTACGATTGGTATTTTCCGTTGAATATTTTAGTATCTGATTGAAAGTCTCCAATGTGTTTAGCAATAGCTCTATAAAAACTACACCCCCCTAACTGAGCACTGAGACACACCACTGTTTTTCATGTCACTTGCTATCTTATCCCACCAGTCAGGCTTTTAAAGTTCTGAGAAATTTTCTACAGTGGGGTTTTTACACCTGTTCTGCCGTGGTATGTGTAGCTTTGTTAAATTGCAGAACACTTGTAAAATAGTATGTTTTCCTTGTGTAACTTTTTTCTTTACATTTGTTTTTTACAATGTTTGAAGATCCTAGACCTGAGGAAGTTCTCTTTATTGGAAAGGTGTTCATGCCTGTGGGGTGGGGGTGCAAATTGTGATACCTGTATTTTGAAAATAGGTTCAACAATGTTTTGGTGGGAAGTAGGTATTTATCTGCAGTACAGTGGTTATGCCATTTGAGCTCAGTGCTCCAGGAGACAGTAACGTACATGAGATTGCACTGCTGGAGGTGTCCCATATTCAACTTGGTATACATTTGCATATACTTACATGTTAGTTTGAATCCCTTAGACTTCAAAGTACAAGTTCTGTACTTCTACACGAGAGAGCAACAAAATATGCCTCTGTCTTTGCAGTGAAAAGATATGTTTTTCCCTTGGAGCCCCTGCTTTCCTCTTGAAAATTTGGGGGACTTCTCAAGTCCTGGTTTCTTCTCTGAGATACTGAATTCTAGAACAAGTTCTTCTTTTTTTTTCCCTTTCTTGTCTTTGAGGAGTAATACAAATTAATTTTGTGGCCTAGGAGGTTGCTTATAGTCCTGTTTATCATTACTCTGTGCATTCTTAAGTTACTATATTTTTGTCCAATGAAGCTATTTTTACAGAAATGATGTAAGTGGACCTGCTTGCTGATGTGTGGATGTATGTGTGAAGTGTGCAACCTTTTACGTTTGGAAAGAAAAATTGCCAAGAAGGAAAATCTGAATTGCCCCACATTAATCACTTTTAAAAAATTGCCACAAATGACAATTGGAATATTTTTTCATTTTCATAAATGAAAAAAATAAAACTGTATTTTAATGTTTGCTGTTTCTGTTTCCTGTAATTGCTAATGTAGTGTTGTCCATCTTCACTCTGAATGGAAATTAAATGCAGGATTTGGAAAGGGTATCTTTGTATTTACACAGTTACTGATTTTGTGTGTGTGTCCATCCCCTCTAGCTTTTGGAACAAATTGATTATTCTGCTGACTGTCCAAATTGTGGGCGGGCGAATGAAAATCAGACCAAATGCCGACATTGTGAAAGTGCTTCTCTCAAGGATTTGCAAAGAGTCTCCAGACAAACTGTGACACTAAGTGAATCCGTGGGACTTTTATCACGTTCTTCAATGAATCAGAATTCAACAGGGCAAAAGTCTTCATGTACAGGGTTCAACACAAAGAAGTTTTACAGTTCTGCTGTTGGGAAAGGTCCAACGGATATTCTACTGAGTAATGAAGTTGTAGGACATTCTATGTTACGACAGAATGGAAAAGTTGGTCTTATAACTGGGACAAAAAATCCTAAAATTACAGGAAGCTTAAGACAGAGGAGTACAAGACCATCTGAATTAAATGATCCAAGTAAGTACCTTTTTATGATTATAGCCATAAACTGGAAACTCAGATACTGTATAGTGGAGGAACTGTCTTTGCAGGTTTATATTACAGATTTTGCACAGAATTTTTTTGTGGGTGTGTTGTTGGAGAAGAGGGACAGACCTTCTGTAATTTCCTTTTCATATACTGAATTAATCGCCGGGAAAGATTAAGGAAAACAAGGGTTTTTTTCATTTATCATTTGTTTGTTTTAAAAGACTTATACTTTATAATTTCAAAACCCACATTCTTAACAGAATTCTATTGTTTATTTTCCCCAAAAGAAAGACAGTCTCTGGTTTTTATTTTATGGTTTTTTCCCTCTTCTCTTTTTGAGCTGCACATCTGAGTACTATCCAGGTTTTCTCATTGCAATTTCATAATTTGTAAACTGTTAATTTTTGTGCTTTCTCTGCATGAAGTCAAATTAATTTATGACCAGGAAGGAACTGGAATTTGGGAAATTGTTTCTAGTTTCATGCCTAATTTACTGGACCGTGTTGTCTTACTGATTTGAATAATTTCAGCCATAATTTCTCCTGTCAGTTTTTTTAAGTTCTGTTATTCACTGTCAATTTTTGATTAAACCAAGAAAATTATGGCTTTGGTTCTGTGTCTAAAGGCAGGTTAACAGTATCCATTTCCTTTCTAGTTAGTTGTAAGAAATAAAAAATGAGGGAGAGAGCACCTGCAAGCAGATTGCAAATAAATATTAATAAAAGCGTAATATAATGATAAATGTGGATGGGTTTTTTTGGCACTGCAGGACAATTACATAAATTACTTTTAAGCTAATGATTGAAAAGAAATTTCTGTTACAGCAAAATGTAGTGGTTGAGAATTTAATATTTTCTGTTTAGTTGTTTTGTCTAGTGATGATGATGAGGAGGAGGATAGTGGCAGCACTAGGAGAATGGAAAGCATTTCACCTCGTCCTGCAGATTCAGCCCGCTCCTCCCCAGCTCCTTCTACAGGAAAGGTGGAAGCAGCATTAAAGGAAAACAGTTGTGGAATAGAACAGAGAATAGGTAGTATAACAACAGATACAGAAATTGCAGTCACACTACCAAGAAAAGCAAGAATGAAAGATCAGGTACTATTTAATGCTTTGTTTAAAGAAAACAAAAATCAAATCATAAATGGAAAATGTAAAGGCTTGTCGTGCATTGCTGGAAGTTGACTACACTTGATTGCTTTTCTTATTTAGTAGCTTATCAAGTAGTATCTCCACAATACTGGAAACATAAGAAAATGTGTTCATTATATGGTTACAAGCATTGATAATTACTTGAATTACACTTTAATGTAGAAGCTTCTGTGTTAAATATATACTCTTGAGACTGGGCAGGGTATCTCTATGAAACTCATGGGCCTACTTAGTTTTCGGAACAGTGTCACTACCAGCAGTTTTCTGGTGGGATTTGGACATACTAAATTAAACATGAAAAAAGACACTAGGAACAATAGTGGCCCCTTAATATACTTTGACAACTGTCCTAATGAATAGCACTTATTTTAAGCATTTCATGGTGGTGCTTTTGGTTTTTAGTTGAGTACCACTGTGAGAATTGGGTAAACAAAGAAAAAGCACCAGGAGCAGACTCCTTAAGTGCTGTCAAAAGGGATGGTTTTCTTGGTTTTTTAAAAGCTTCACCACCTCAATATTGATCCATTAGGAAGAGTAAATTCCCTGTGGCAACTGGTACTGAATTGATAGTGCTGATTAAATCCATTCTTGGGTCATTTGTCCAGTTTCACTATTGTGAGTTTGGTTCAGCAAGAGGTACCTGAACACATTTCTACCCACAGTCTCAAATCCTTTGTGTTTCCTGTTAAAGTAATGATGCCAAAAACTTCGTGCTATGTTGAGATTCAGAAGCCAACATTCTAGTGCTCTAATTGATGAAATATGGATGTTTATAATGTGGTGGATAATTAGTCACTGGTATCAATATAAAGCTGTGAACCTTGAGCCTACAATAAAGCTGTGGGGCTAAAAGCTTGAATAATAAATAGTTTAGAATTTCAGTTCTTCTGGCATAATGTGCTGGATTAATTCAAAGTGTATTGTGAAGGCACTGGTGTTTAAGACTTCTGAAACTCTCCCATATGTTTTCCTTCGTATATCCATATGTTCCTGTGCATTAGGATTTAAGAATCAGTTGTAACATTGGAAAATGTTACTGCATATTTTAGAGAAAAGTGGAAAAGTGCTCACATTTCAAAACAAGGAAAATAGATTCTTTTATGACATTTAATACAAAATGTATTATATCAGGGAAACTACTAAGAATTGTTGGTATCATGATGGTTTTGTTAGAGATGATAGGAACAACTTTTAAAATTTCTTCTCTTATAATACTCATTACT
The DNA here is from genome assembly GCF_964237585.1 of Gallinula chloropus. Taxonomy (NCBI): domain Eukaryota; kingdom Metazoa; phylum Chordata; class Aves; order Gruiformes; family Rallidae; genus Gallinula; species Gallinula chloropus. The sequence continues at coordinate 89,342,525 of NC_140087.1, read as the reverse complement.
TCTTTACTGTGGAGGCTGCTTAAAAATAGAATCACTTTAATGTTTACTGTCTGTCTGTGATTTGAGTTTTGAACTTTTAATAGTAGTTAGCTAGTCCAGCAGACAATAATGAAAAGCTGTCTTCAACAAGAGTCCTAGGAAAATATTTTAATTACAGGGATTTAGGATCTCTGCCTTCTCCAGTGTATTTAAATAAAGCACCCAAAAGTGTATTTTGAATTATGGCCAATATAAACTAGTAGTTAAGAATTTCAAAATAATTGTTGACATTTAGTCTTAATAGAAATATTAAGTCCCTTGAAATATTTTTCTCTGGGAGTGTGATTTTCTAACCCAAAAGAATGTTTATTAATGCCCAAATTTACTGAACAATGTAAATATTAAAGAAAAGACTAGTGTACAGAAAATCCTTTAAGGAAGTACAGCATTCTAACCAATGCAGTAAAGAAATATATTAGTCTGACAGCTATCAGCCACTTTCCCTTCATTTTAATAGTGTTGTGTAGGATTGATCTGTTGGTAAACAGGAGATTTCTTTGAGATTACAGCTCCAGTCAGCATTCAGAGACTTTCTTGAACTGGAGCCACATGCCACGTGGCCTTCCTTCAGTGCCTCTGATCCTAAAAATGTCTAAATAATTGTGATTTGCTTTAAGGAGTTTTGATTTGGCTTATGTGGGTTTTTTTCTTGAAGCTTCTACACCATTTTATCTGATGATGCACTGTCCTTCAGTAATAACCAGTGTTTTTATTCACCAAAATCTTTGACCAATAAAAACTGAAACAAAAATCCCGCCACCAATACTGTGGTGTTTTTACAGTATTGGTGTTTTAATATAAATAAAATATATTAAAAATAACTTTGCTTTGCCAGGCTGCACAGTATTGCCAAATGAGAAAAACTAACTGATCTTTGACAGTTTAGGAGCATTATTTATGATTTGGAAAGGTTAACAAATTATCTATGAGTGTCAGCTTACAGGGGTTTTTTTCTTGAATCCAGCAATATTAACATCTTCACGTGTTGCAAAAGCTGCACTAGGAAATTTCTACCTTCTGCATATGGTTGAGGCGGATGCTATAGTAAGCAATCCTGTTGAACAGAAGTAGCCAGAAATTTAGCCACTAGCTTTTAACATGCTTGTTTTAGCAGTAAATCTTAGTGAGACATTCTGAAACGTTGAAAATTACTTTTCAGTTTGGGAACATCGTGTCTAACACTCCAATAAAACGCCGTAAAGTTATTTCTCAGGAGATTGTAACTGAGGCTGTACCTCTAAATTATCAAAATTCCTGTGAAAGTGTCATTCTGAACTGTCGAAGTATACGAATAGGAACGCTACGAAGGATGGTTGTGGAACCTGTGATTGTAAGTAAACTTGTTATTTGACAAATCTCTTTTCAATTTTTGATGGACATTGCTATTTTCATACTTGAACAACATACTATTTTGCTTTTCTCTGTGGGACAGTCAATTTGTCTCTAATTTCAGAGGCTGATTCCTAAAGTATCCCAAGTACTATTACAAACGCATGTGTTCTAATTCTGGTGTTTAATGGAAACATCATGTCTACAAAACCCTTGGGAACACAGTTCACTTGGGAGGGGCAGGGGCTTATGAATTACCATAGATTGGCTAAGACAATTGAAGGCAGCAGTTACCAGAAAATGCATACTAATAGGTGCGAGGAAGAATGTCTGCAGGTGAATAATTTTGCTGCTATAGAACAATAGGGGGTTTTGTTAACCTTCTGAAGTTACATGGAGACTTTCAAGGAGACATTGAATGTTAGTTGTATGCAGTAAGCCAGGTAAAGTGCATATTTCTTGCTGGGGTAATCACATAAATAGAGAGGTGTTACTTCCTCTTCCCACCTCTCTGTAAAACCCTGTTGTTTGATTTGCTTAAATACTGATGCTGATAGATGACATTATCTTTTGAAGTTGGTTTTTTTTTCTCCCTACGACTTTTGGTATTTTGAAGAATATTTTAAACCTTTTTTGAAAACAGAGTACTTAAGAAAGATCTTAAGTTTCAACAGTCAGTATGACCAAAAGACCACTGAATACTAAAGAATATACATACTTTTTTGAGTTGTGCTAAAATTTCCACTTTGTTTATTACAAAAGTAGTTTACATTTTTATTTAAAATGTTTATTAGTCAAGTGCTTAGTCAATTGAAATATGCTTACTAACAGTTAAAAGGCATTAAATTGATTTTAGTTCAGAAAAGAAGTAAAACCTTGCTGTCTTGTCTTCCACAGTTTTGCCTGGATTATATCAAAATACGCCTTGAAAGTCAAGAAGGTGAGTATGTCTTATTATTAATATTTTATGCTAATAATGAATGCATATTTATTTTGAAAGACGTAATTTTGTCAGAGGAATTAACAGGTGAACTATAATGAAATGTTGATTCTGGTTTTGCTATATTTCTAATCAATTATACTGGATGCCTGTAGGCTGATAACAGGAAAAAGGAATCAAGAGCATAAATTTAACCTGAACTGCCTGGTGAATAAAAACCAGAACAATTTTTCATTATCTCTGCCTTCTGTTGACAGAAAGAAAAATTCACTGATAGCAAGAGTTAGCAATTTGTGGTGTGCCTGCAGCTGGGTCATTAGTTTGTCCTAGTAGAAGAGCTGTTCTTAACCCTTGCCACTCATCACCAGATTATCTTGAAAATGATTGACAAAAACAGTAGGCAAGAATAATTTCCTGTAAGGTGTTACCTCTTTAACACTATAGTAGTTGTTTTATTTCAGATGCCTAAGTAGAGACTAAAAACCACACAGATGCCATAGACCTTTCCTGTTTATATCTCCCTTGACAGTTTCTTTTTCCCTAGTTTATAAGTTATGTATTTCATGTTACTGAAAGAAATACATTTATAGTTTAGGAAATTGTGAGCTTACAACTGTTGCTCTAATTCCTAGTTTTGCTTGTAGGATTTTGGTTGGGGTCTGAAAAGAATCTTAAATTTCCATAGAGGTGCAGTCCTTTCAAATTTTGCCTCTTGATGTTTGTAAGAGAAAACTATTGTGTTTTGTCATTATTATATGTAGAAAGGTCTCTCACAATCTGTAAAGAGTAGACTTGACTGGGCAGTCGAGTATTTAAGTTTCTGGTGCATCTAAAATAGAGATGCTTAAACATTCCTATTTTCATGTATTAAAAAAAAAAAAAAACAAACAAAAAAAAAGCCCACTGATAATCATGGTAATTTGTTGAAAACGTCTATGAATTTGTAGTCAGAACAGCTGCATGGTGAAATTATTTCCATGGGACTTGATCCTTCAGTAATAAGAAAAAATGGTGACTCATTAACTGCTGTGTTTATTGGAACATTTAAAAGTTTTCTATTTAATTTTTTTAAGTTTTGCACCTGGAGGAAGATTGGTGTATTCCCACTTAGCTCCTTTCCCATTAACTTCATAATGCTGGTGTGATTTGTTCTAATACAAATAAGGATCTTGAAATAAAAATGACACTTTTTTTCTTACAGTGGTCATGGTTTTTCAGGGAGAGGCAAATGCTTTGAACAGCTGTAGAAACAACAGTACTGCCCTGTCTTGAGCTTGGTTTTGGATGTATTGTGGTAGGTTGGCCCAGGCTGGAGGCCAAATGCCCCTCAAAGCCTCTCTATCACTCCTCTCCTTAGCAGGATGGGAGAGAAAATATAATGAGAGGCTTGTGGGGCAAGATGAGGACAGGGAAAGATCACTCTCTGATTTCCATGACTCAAAAACCAGATTCAACTTGGGAAAATTACTCTACTCTGATTTTATTAATACTAAATCAAAGTAATGAGAAATGTAAGCAAATCTAAAAACACCTTCCCTGCCTCTTCCCTTCATCCTGGGCTCAGCTTCATTCCTGATTCCTCTCCGTCGTTCCCCCAAGCAGCAAAGTTGGATGGGAAACTTTTCCAAGATGAGCCCTTCCTATGGGCTGTAGTTCTTCACAGACTTGTCCAGTGTGGGTCCCTTCCACATGATATAGCCTGTCATGAACAGACTGCTCCAGAGTGGGTCCCCCACAGGATCACAAGTCCTGCCAGCAAACCTGCTCTGTCTTGGGGGGTTCTCTCCTTGGGGCCACAGGTCCTATCAGGAGGCTACTCCAGCACAGGCTTCCCACTGGGTCACAGCCTCCTTCAGGCATCCATCTCTTCCTGTGTGGGTCCTCCATGGGCTACAGGCGGATATCTGTTTGTGGTGGGTTGGCGCTGGCTAGAGGCCATGTGCCCACCAAAAGGGGGAATCTCCTCCAGCACCTGGAGCAGGTCCTCTTGTTTCTTCACTGACCTCGGTGTCTGCAAAGTTTCTCACTCTTCTCTCTGGATGCAAATGCTACTGTTTCCTCCCCCTTTAACTTTGTTACCCTGGAGGTGGTACCACCATTGCTAATGAGCTCACCATTGGAGCTGGCTGGCATTGGCTCTGTCATCGTGGGGCAGGCTTCTGGCAACTTCTCACAGAAGCTACTCCTGTAGGAGCCCCCTCCTGCCCTTACCAAAACCTTGCCATGCAAACCGATGTGTATAAATGTATATGTCAAGTTCTTAAAGATGTCTCCACATCTCTTGTCAGTTTTCTGCAACTCCCAACTGGTGTTTCAAGGAAACAGCTTTTTGTTTCTAACATGTAAAAAACTGGTCACGTTGCCTTTAAAGTCTTAGTTGTCTGTGTCAGCGTTGCTGGAATTATTGTGCACAGATTAAGGCCTTTATGATGAAATGCATTATAAGATGCCTGTCTGACTGCATAAGGATGCGTATGATTTAAATTGTTATCCGTCTTCATCTCACATGAAATTCAGTACTCTTCATCTCAGTGCAAACAGTTATAAGGATTCAGTTTTCTTCGAAGACCAGCTAGCTCCTGTATCTAAACAGTATTAGAAGGACTTGATGTCCCAGTTAAATGGGTTGTATCTGGTTTTAAATTGGGATTGTTGTTACTGTGGTTTGCCTCCAAAAGTGGGAAGTTAAGTGACATGAACTAAAACTGTTTACATGTAGGAAGGAGAAAACTGAAATATTACTGTAGAGACTGAGGTATTATAGCATTGCCCTGGAAAGCTGTTATTTTTGTTTTAAACAGAGAGAAGACTCTTCAGAGTCATCTGTAAACTTTCATTTAGTTACTAACTTCATTTTCTCCTATGTAAGTGCTTAGCGAGATAATGGAGAATCAGTGCAAGGGTGTGGTCTAGCTAGATCCCCATAGTAAATTTCTCTTCCTGATGAGAAGGCAAGCTACTCTTCTGAACACTTAATGCTGTCCTGTCAGCTTGATTGAAGCATGTTATTTGTGCAGGCTGACTCAGAGCTGAGTTGCTCTTCTCCAGCTAGTGGGACAGGGCTATTGGAGGTTTAGAAGGAAAGGAGAGCTGCTTTGCTCCACAGAGGTTGTGGTGGCCACTGCTTCCAGTCTGCAGCTAGTGGATGCTTTGCTTTGGATAATTGTTTGCCCTGTGTTTGAGCAGCAGACTTCTTTCTGGCAGGCATGGGGGTATGAATACAAGAAGGGTGGATGTAGAGGGCTACTTCTGGACACTGACTGCTAAATGCCAAGAGAAAGATAGGGGAAACAGTATACCAAAACCGGTGTGTGTGTGTGTGTGTTTGAAAATCACACACCCTACACTAATAATATTAACTCCTAAAAATTAGTGCTGGTAAGGTAGAAAGTAATGATATGTCTTCTTTTATGTCTTCTTTTTTATGTCTTCTTTTTCATTATATGGTCTTATGTATGTATTTTTATGTGCAGAGTGATGCAAATTAAACTCATTAGGTGGTAACCTTTTTACTAATTTTTACTCACAATCTAGTCATGAAATATTTACTAGAATTTAACTTAAGAATGACCACAGTCTTTTCAAGAACTTTCTGCAGTTTCTCCTCCCTTTTATGGGGAAAGGAGGAGAAGGACTTTGTGTTGATTTTTATTTATTAGAAGGACTTAGTTGCTCCATTTCTCCTTCTAGCCTACGTTTTTTTCCCCCTATGTAAAGAGATACAGTGTTTCATGTGAAGACTGCCATCGAGTATGTGGTAGATTGGTGGAAGCTGCTACTAACTAACTTTAAGTGACTTAACATTAACTGTGTTTCTGTTCTGGAAATGATTGCTGGCATTGAGCTTTTGCATCTCTCAGCAAATTCAAAGAACTTTGACTTCACACGTTTTTCCTTCCAGTTTTATAATTCAATAAAACCCATAAAACACTCAAACATTGACACTGGCAGCTTTAAACGTAGTGTTAAAAAATTAGCATGTTGCTGCCATTTCTCGTTGGTAGTAAATTGAGAGCAGTACCTTATTTTCCTGAGGCAATCAGATAGTTTATCTGCATGTGTTTATTCACCTCTTCATTTCCAAGTTGCTTTTTTCATAAGAGGAACTTGGTCAAAGATAAATCTACAAAGAAAGTTTTATGAACCTGTTGTAAAATGTGTCACAGGAATAGCTGCAAATTGAAATTGTCACTGAATATATATTTTTTTTCCTGTGGAATAAAATCCAGATTAAAGTTGTTGAGAAGAAAAGTTTGTGATTGCTTTCATGGAAGATGACAGTGGAGTGCAGTTCATCTTTGCAGATATTAACAGAAATGACATCCTAAATATGTGTTGATTTTTCAAACTTTAAAAAACTTTTAAAAAGTTAATGATCACATGCTGATTCCTTATTAAAATCAGGAAATTGTAAAGGAAACCCACATATTTTTACTATAATCTAGTGTAATGTCACTGTTTTCTTCTAGAATCAGAAAGCGACGTACGGGAAATTAACCTGAAAACTTCAGAGCTTACCAAGTGTGAATGGTGTAGTGTCCGGAAACTACCAGTGGTTTTCCTACAAACAGTACCATCTACCTGCAGCAGTCTGAGAGACCAACTGAAGATGAGTAAAGATAATGTCTGGTACGAATGTAAAGGAGACAGTAAGTAAAATAATTTTAGCTTACTATTTCACTTTAAATTGTTTTTTAATTTTTGAATCATGACTGTGCTGAAGGATAGAACTGGCATCATTGGCTGGGGCAGGTGTAGTGTCTTCCCAGACATGCTTGCCTTCCTAGGCTGCTTTAGTGCTTGTAGTGTGTAGTAGTGATGTGATGTAGACACATACTTGCTTGAAAGAGTGGATTGTCTTTATGTTTAATTTCAACATAGTTTTCTTCAAGCATCTAAGTTTTCTTCAAGCGTCCAGCATATGGAGAAAAAGACTTATTTTCTCTGAGGGTAACAGGCTGCCCAGAGAGGTTGTGGAGTCTCCTCTGGACCCGCCTGGGCACAATCAGGTGATCCTGATTTAGCAGGGGGGTTGGACTAGGTGATCTTGAGGTCCCTTCCAACCCCTGGCATTCTGTGAATCTCAGTATGCACACTGTTTTTTGTTTAGAATAGAGTTCTCTTCCCCTTAAGTAAGCTTTTTTTTAGGTTAAATAAATATAAGTCCTGTAAAAAGTAGGAGCTGTAAGGAGTATTATAATTACAAAAGTAGCTGGAGAGTGTGCAGGGAAGCTAGAGGCAATACTGGGAGCAGACACTAGATCCCAGATGAACACAGTGTTCACAAGTGAAAAAAGGCAAGGCTTCCCGAGTTGTTGGGTAAGAAATCCTTCCCCTTCCATGTGTCTCAGTCTTTTCCCTCACAGATTTTCCTTCCAAGGCTGTGGTGCTGAGCTAGTTTTACACCCAACTGCTCTATTGTACTTGATACTTAGGAGTACTTTGTGATAACACAGCTGCTATTTGCTTTGTGAGCAATGAAATTAAGCCTGCATCCATAGCTATGTCGGCAAATGTGTGTAGATGCCTAGTTCCCAAAACCCAGTTAGCCACCTAAATCCTGTGTGCAGTGAATTGGGAAGTATGCTGCCAAAGAATTACTTTTCACAATAGTTAGCATGCCAAGTTAAGAATGACCTAAAGGAGATGGTTATGTATGTGTTTGAAATACTTCTCTTACAGAGCAACAGGTTTCTGCAGCTCTGAATTAGCCAGCTACATGAGACTGGGATTTGCAGACTGAATCCCATTCCTGTGTCTGGCTGCCTAAGTAACTTCTCTTAGTGTAACTTAACTGCATTTTAATTTTCAGGTAATGTTAGTGGGTGGTATGTAGTATATATAAAACAGCTGATTGATCCAACTCACATTGTCCAACTTTTGGTAAAGGTGTAGCATGGCCTGCTGAAGCTAAGGCACAATACAAGATTTATTAGGGCTAGCAAGAGCAGTAAGCATGTGAGAACACCTGGTGGTATTGTGTTCGCACAACGCTCACTGTGGGCAGAGAGGTTGTGGTTTGTTTGTTACAGGACCTGAAAGCAAACCATTGCTCTTCTAGGTGGTGAGATCCCTTTACCTGTGTAAGAAGGTGAAGATTTTGATTGCTGTGATATTTTAATTTTCTTTCCATGTTCACATGCATGCTTTCTATAAATGAAAAATCCTTAAGAAATTGCTGTTTCCTATGGTAACAGAAAAATAAGTTTATTTTGTAAAATTGCCATTAAACTTTTTTTGTACTAAGTACCCAACAAGACATGCCCGTAGAATCATACAATGCTTTGGGTTGGAAGGGACCTCAACCCTCCTGCCATGAGCAGGGACACCCTCCACTAGATCAAGTTGCCCAAAGTCTCATCCATCCTGGCCTTGAACACTTCCAGTATCAGTAAGAGTAGTTTTGTTAGAACTTTGTCTTTCTAATATGTGTGCACAGTTTGCATCTGATTTTTTAAAGAAAAACATAATTCTTATTTTCCCTTTGTCTGAAAATGTTTGTCTGAAAACTTGACTTCCTCTCACCCTACCACCCCTATTCTACTCAGTTTTGTTTTGAACCAGTGGTTTAAGCTTTGTGTTCTACTTGCTAGTTACCCCAAGTAGTATTTTTTCAACATGTGACTGCTTCTGAGAGAATGTCTGCTGTCTGAAGTCGCTGACAGGTAGATGTCAGTGCCAGACATTCATGTAAAAGTGATTCTTATGAAATGTTCTAGCTAAAAGACTGGAGACCTCTGGGCTTATTATATACTTTAATAGGCAAAATTTTCAGAAAGCAGTAAAGTCACTAATGTTTTATACCACAGCTTTCTAGGATCAGATTAGATCATGCCTAAATTACAGGGTCTCACATAACTTTTTCTTGTTTAATTTGGTTTATGTTATCTTAGTTTTCTCTTTTTCATTCTTTTTCTTTTTTTTTTTCCCTCTCCTTCCTTCCCCTTTTGGAATCACATCTGTTTGAAAGTAGGAGAACACCAGGCTTGAAGTCTTAAAATAAAATGCCATGTCAGTGTTGAAGTGGTTAGGTAGATGAAAACAATTTTTATAATAATCATTGAGACTATAAAAGCTGATCTACATTCTTAATACAGTTTTCTTCTTCTAATAAACTTCCACAGATGAATGTATCTTTATAGATTTTTGAGAGAGCTGCTCTAGTCCTTTTAGTGTTGACTTTGGAGAAATTAGGGCATGGTATACATGTAAATACATAACTTCTGGAATTGTATTGAAACAATAGGGATAGAACTGTAATAAGAAAAAGAGAATACACTGATTACGGAGTCTTACTGTCAGTAAGTAGCAAAGTTGATATTTCAGAATATGTTTTGACTTTGCATTCAGTGTCTTTTAAAAATTATCAGGTATAATAAAAATTTCTAGATTAAGGCAGAAGTTAAATGCACTCATAACGAATGTATGAAGAAGACTTTGGTAGTTAATCCCTCAGTCTATCTGCATACGTGTCTATTATTGCTTGTACAAATTGTCAGCACTTTGTGCATGTGTTGGCCCATGACCTGTTCATAATTGTGGTGTGCTTGATTTTGTTTGTTTCTAAATTAATGATTTTCTCTCTGCTTTTTCATAGGTCAAGAAGAACAGTACATCATTTTGATTTTTGAAACTGGTCTTGATCCTCATGCAAACTCAATATTTGAAAAAATAATTACTGACATTGGTTTTAGAAATAATATTTCTGACTTCTTTGTGAAAATTTCTTTCGAGGAAGCCAATGGCAGGCTTGTTGCATTTACTAAGTGTTTGGAAGACAATTCCAAAGGAAGCCCATCTCACAGAGAAAGCAAAATAAAAAATGTAAATTGTTTGTTTGTTTATTTGTTTGTTTGTTTTGGATCAAAGTCATTATATTATTTCAGTTACAAATACACTGATGATAGTGTGCTAGTCACTAGAGCAAAAAAACCCCCAAAACCCAGCAACTTCTGCTGTCTTTCATATGAAGATTCCCAGACTGCTCCATGGTGCGTTACGAGACTATGGATAATAGTCTGTGAATTCACAGTATTTTTATGTGTTTAGTTTGATTATACACTTGTGCAAATGGTCCACAAATAATGTAATCTAAAAATTATTAAGGGACAAGAAATTTGTACTACAATTAGACAACATAATTGTTTCCAAATTCATCTACTGCTAAAACTATAACATTTCAATCAAGAAATTAAGTTGCAGTGTTAAATTTAAGTAATGCTTTCTTTAAACAAAACTACCTCTTAAAATTTTTTCAAGTTTTGTGTCTGCAAGAAATTAATACAGACCTAAGTGTAGTAAATGAACCAGGAAGGGAGAAACCACAAACTTCTAAGTCGAGAACTTCTCGAAAGCAATGGGTATTATACTGCTGGATGTCATGAAGCTTTATTACCTTTACAATTTTAATATTGACTGTTCTTTTAAGGTTGCTTCTGAGTCTAAAATGCAACAGCGGAATAAACAGTTACCATATTTTGATGATGATGATGAAGTTGGAGAACCGCATACAGTATTTATTGGTCCTATAGAAAAGTAAGATGTTTATCTTTGCACTGTAGCAATTCTCTGAGGCTTTTTGGCATTTCATATTTATTAACTTAAGTGTTTTTCTTTTCAGGTTGATAGTTTATCCACCTCCTCCAGCTAAAGGTGGTATTTCTGTGACCAATGAAGACCTCCATTGTCTAAACGAAGGAGAATTTTTAAATGATGTTATTATTGATTTTTATTTAAAGTAAGTTTTGTTTCCAATCAGTTTAGTTGTCTTTTTTTTTTACTTTGAAACTTGACAAGTTCTGACATCAAAAATTCATAGGTTAGTTGATAACACTTAGTCTCCAACTATGTATAGCTCTCATTCAAAGGCGGTTTTGTATTTTTGCAAGAAAGTTTGGTTCTTCCTATCCTACTTGACAATGACATTCTCCCTTGGAAAAAAGTCTCTTTAAATTCCTTAGCATCTGAAGAGAAATTTTAACTGCAAGTGGAAAAAAATAGCCTTTTAAAAGTTAAGTTCTTGTTTTCAGAGGATTTTTGTTTCCTGTGATTTCTTTCTTTTTTTAATTAACATAATACATAAATTAAGTATTTTGTGTTGGGGATGCTGCAGATCTTAGAAGCCCATTGAATTGTTCTGTGCTGCTGTGTTTATGCTACACATGAAGTGCCTGTGTATAGTTTTCAGTCTATTCAGATATTTTAGAGGTGAAAAGAAAATTAGTGCATCACTGGGAGGATTAGGAGATTTAGTGTCTTAGAAAATACAGGACTTTTCTAGGTAAGTTATATGTAGCAAACTCATTGAAAATTTTTTTTCTGCCATGTACGACAGCAGTAGAACAACGTGTTGATTGAGTTGAGCACTTAATAGCTTGAAATGCTGAGGCAGGTAGTGTATTAATGAGTTCCTATGTTTAGTTAGCTCTAATAGTCCTACAGCTGCAGCAGTTTGCTGGAGACGTAGTACTGGTAGCAGTCCTTTTTACTCCAGTGATGAATACTTTGAATTAACACCTCCATGTTTTTTATTTTTTTAACTAATTAGGTATTTGGTACTTGAAAAACTGAAAAAAGAAGATGCTGATAGAATACATGTGTTCAGTTCGTTCTTCTATAAACGCCTTAATCAAAGAGAAAGAAGAAATATTCATGAAACTTCAAACCTGTCGTAAGTCTTGATTTTGTAAGTCAGTTGTACTTAAGGGATAAGTGCACTGAAGACTACAGGAACAGAAGCTTTACAGAGATAAAATCCTTACAGACAAAATTATAATGCCAATAGAAATCTAAGAAGCATCCAGATGTATAAAAGACATAGAATTTGCCTTGAAAATCTTAGGAAGCTGTTAAGGTGAAAAACCTGGAAAAGTAGTCTTTCAATTAAAATAAGGCCCCCTGTAAATCATGTGTTGGTTCTGTCTTGCAGAATACAACAGAAACGACACGGGCGAGTAAAAACATGGACACGGCACGTTGACATTTTTGAGAAAGATTTCATTTTTGTTCCCCTTAACGAAGCGTAAGTAAACACCTTTTTCACATTGGCAGCTAAAGACTTCAGCTTCGTGATTCTGAAATTGACAGTTCTCTTGTAGTGTGCATTGAAGTTAAAGAATAACAGAAGAATAATCTTTTTTCTATATGATTAAAAACAAATCTTTAAACGTAGTGTTGCAGTACAGCAAATATCAGACAATATAAAGACTGGGAAAATTACTATTTCTGAGTAGTTTTTCTAGGTTTTACCTGGTTCTTTGGAGTTTTTTCTTCTAAGCTGTTGTCAGTGATAAGTTTTGGCTTTATTTTGTTTAGTCCTTTTTCTTCTAATGGGATTTTTTGGTATAGATGGGATCATCCTTTAGTTACAATAAACCTATATCAGAAGAAAATGCAATTGAAAGTCTCTATTGTCGTGTACTAGGACAATTGAGTATTTGTCTCTTTCTTTGTATCCTTTTCTCACAATGTTTTTGTTTGATCAGGAAGCAGACTTCATATTCTCATGGTTGTTAAGAACTTGTAGTGATGCTTACTTTCCTTAAGATCAGAGCAGGTTATCACAAACACATTTCCACATTTCACAGAAAGAATCTAAGTAGTCCTTAAGTCAAAATATTTGGAGAAGTTAAATTCCTGTGTTATAAAATTATACAATAAAACAAAAAAAAGTAAGGACAGAGATATAGGAGAATTATACCAGAGTTACCGTAGGCATATCTAACTGATCTTTTGAAAATTCAGAGAAGAGTTTGGGAGTTTTTTAATTAAAACATCTTCAGAGAAATTTATCCAGGTACTGTGCCATTGTGTAGTGGGAGGAGGCTTTCTGAATCCTCTCTTTTCCTGCCCCTTCCCCAGCTGAATTCTGAGGCTAGCTTAGAGGGACATAAGGAGGTAACTGACAAAAGATCTGTCTTTGTTTTAAAGTGGTAAATCCCTGAGAGAGCTATTCACAAGCACTGACAGCAGAATATGAGATGCTATGACCTGGGGGAATGTGGTTGGATTTTATTGTTGGTTTTGACCTGCCTTCTGGCAGAGAAAGCTAGATTAGGTCTTCCATATTTATTTTATTTTAAATTTATTGTAAGTAGCTGCTAATATTTTCTTGGGTGCACCTTGATATTCTCTCTTCCCTCAAGCATGTAACTTCCCCCTTCCCCTGAAACCCAGCACTGAGTTTTGAGGAAGAAAAAAGCTGACCATCTCTAAATCTGTTAGCATCTTATCCAAAAAAAGTGACACAACAATGAAATACTCCCATTATGAGGAAAAAATGCTATTGCAGGACAGGGAGGAGGCTGGGGAGATACCTGGGGAAGAATACAAAAACTAGCAAGTATGTAGGCTTGTAGGCTTCTATCTGAGTAGCAGAGCTGTCACTTGCTAAGTGTCTCCTTCCTTATATTGCCATGACACAGAAGGATAGCGGATTTTTCCAGGTTGCTATATATTTGACTGCTCTTTTCCCTTGTTTCTTGCGTTTCAAAATGGTTAGAGAGTAGTGAACTGGAGTGGTCTTAACTTATTTTTTTAGTCAGAAAATGTTTTGAGGTTTTGTTGTTGGTTACTTTAAGTATCTCTCTCTGGTATGTATCTCTTGTCTTTACATTGAATTGACATATAAATGGAGAACTGTCAGAAAATTTCTAGAACAGGTCAGTCAATAGCTACTTGCAATGCCTCAGTCTCTGAATTTGTTGCTGCTCGCTTTCTGGTTGAGTGGCAAGGCAATGAAGTCCAAAGCAGCAAGGAGAAAAGGAGGAAACTGGGGCAAAGCTTATCTCCCAGCTCATTTTGTGTTGGGGGATATAACTATTTTTGATCCTGAAAGGGTTAGAATGTCAGTTCTGTGTAGGGTGAGGAGGACAACAGACTCATGGTGATAGCACTGTGAATGCTCTTCTCTCCCCTTTTTTAATTCACTATTCGCAACATTTCTCTAAAAATCTGTAGCGTCATGTACAATTGGAACATCTCATGGGCAGAAGAATATGAGGAATTCATACTTTCAGATTTGACTTCCTGTGTTACTAGTGCTGAACTACTAGAAAACATCATACAGACATAAAACGTGAATTCTACAGTCTCTAATTCATGCAGTGATAAAGAAAATGTTGAACAAGAAATACACGTCAAAGAAGGAAAAGAATGTGTGAAATATGAACAAATTGAAATAAAGATTTAGGCAGCACCTGTTCTCAACTAACTGTATCATGTTAATGAATTTGTTAGTGACTACTTGCATGGAGTGCTCTTACCTTTAGGCTTGAGCAGAACCCAGAAAAGTAAACATCTTTTACAATCTATCTTCGATAACTGGGGGGGACAGGATTTGGATGTTTTGTGTGTGTATGTGTGTTTTTGCACACTCAGTGTTTGTTGCCTTTTTTTACCATCTTCAGGTTTAACCATGAGCATTAATGTAATTTCTAGGTTTTTATGTATCTTTTTCTTTTGCAGTGCTCATTGGTTTTTGGCTGTCATCTGTTTTCCTGGTTTAGAAAAACCCAAATATGAACCAAATCCCTACTACCATGAAAATGCTGCATCACAGCTAAAATCTTCATCTTCAGATGGAGAGAGCAACACCCCATCTCCTTTGCCAAATGAGTTAGATGGACAAAGCTCGCCTTCCAAGTCCACAGCAAAGAAGACATTGACCAAAAAGTTTAATACAGCTTTAATTGACCCAAACACTGAAACAGAGGACAGTGAATCTTCATGTTGTAGAAGAAGCCCTTGTAGGGGAAAAAGTGCTTTCAAAAAACTAAGTCAAATAGACACTGATGCGGAAGAACCTAACACTGTGGAATCAGCATGCCATAAACTTGACCATAGGACTCCAGATGAAAATGGTATACAGGGTGAATTCACAACTGCTAGCCAATCTATGGGTATGTAGTGGTAAAAATATGCATATTTTAATGAAAAAATATTGAGATGTCACATCTGTTACTGCATCTGCAATTGGGTAAACTTCATACTTTTATAGGTTAGTGTGTGGCTGAAGCCTAAGTGCCTGCAATATAAGTAATTTATAGCTAGTACCATATATAATGTTTTTGTGGCTGTTGAGTGAACTCTCATGGTATAAGACTGGAGATAAAACACTTGTTCTGCATCAGATTCATTTGACCTTTTCCACACAAAATAATTTTGTAGATATCACTTAAAACTGTAATTTTTAAGGAGCCAAGAATAGTTGATCAGGGATCTTCATAATGTGTGTGCATGGGGGAACTAAATTCAGATTGTGTGGGCAACCTTAGTTCCAGTGTCTTCTAGCATTTGAGGTTTTGCTTCGAAGCCATTAGGTTCTTTAAAGTCCCTATAGAAGGGAATGACACAGAAAAATTTAAGAAGAAAAAAACACTCATATGGCCTCTGTGTTACATGTAGAGAGGCTTTTTCCATGCAGAACTTCTGTGGAGGCCAATTTCAGTGATCTTGGAACGTTTGTATTAAAGTGAACAAAGGCGCTGACATACTTTTAAAGGCAGATGAAGAAATTAGGTAAAGATTGTTTTCTCTGCTCATTGCAAGGTTTGGATCTCCTTGAGGTATAGAGTACAAAACATCTGGCCATGTGAAAACTTTTACTTTAGTCACTGGTAGCATTCCTACTGACTTAATTTACACAGTAAGTAACTGCGTATCTTACAGTACAACAGTTATGTGGTCTAATCTGTATACCGCAGGCCATTACAGCTGTGGTGGTTTTGTGGGTATAAACACTCTTCTTCTTTCTAATCTAACTTTATTAATTGGTGATAACATTGTCACTTCTCCTATCAGGTCTTGGGGGTGGTGTTGGGGGTGTGTGTAGATCTGCTCTTGTTTGAATTGATTTTTCATTTTCTGTGTGGCTGTTACTGTTCACGATAATTGCTGCTGTATGAAATGGTCTCAGGCATCTTGGATGCTGCTACTGTTACTTGTCTGGAATTAGTTGGAGTGTCCTTTGTGGAACATATTTTTCCAAGAATCTTTTTTGATGTGGGGTTTGTTGGTTTGTTTTTTTTTTTCTTTTTTATGGCTGCATTTTATTGGTGGCTGATGGCCATTCTGTTGCTAAGACACTCACACTCTCATGCTCTCTTGTTGCACCCTTTCATAATGCAGGCATTCTTACAGGTCACAATCCTGGTTTAAAGTTGAGATGCAATTTGAGATTGACAGTAAGCATATGTTTTGGCAGATAAATTTAGATGCATGGTGTATCTAAACTCCATTTCAACCATCTGGAAGATGAGGATGATGAGGATGTAAGATTTGGGCTTTCTGCCTCACCTGCATCTGTTGCTCCAGAAGGGTGTTGGTCTTGACTCTACCAAATCCATATGTATGTGCTGGATATCCTAGGACATCTCAGAAGACAGCAGATGCCTCTGATACTGTAGTCAATGAAATCAAGATACCTCCTCTTTTCATCCTAAAGTAGATACAGAGTAGCTCTTCAGTTGAGTAGCTCTCTGTTCTGATGATGGTTTACGCATTGTGAGACCCTGCTACTATACAGGGGAGCCTAAACTTAGTTTCCTGGTGTTGGACTTGTAAATCAGTAGGACCTGATTGATACCTAAGTAACCTTGAAGAAATAATTGAAAATATGTATTTCCTTATTATTTAAGTAATCCCCTTTTTATTCTGCAATTATTATATGAATTGTGCTTCTTCTTAGTATCATTTTTTATTTTTTAGGGATCTGTCAGTAATAAGTCACGTTCATATATGGCCTACTTCTTGTGCTAAGGTCTTTCCAAAGATACTGAGTAAGACTAATTCCGAGGTTTATCCCTGTGGAACTCCACTGGTAACCTCTTTCCAGAGTGTTACTTCAGGTTCACTGCTGAAGTATCCTCAAATGCACGTCTTCTCCATTTTGGGGTTTTTTTTGTGGGTTTTGTTGTAGCTAGTTCATTGCCCTATTTACTCTTTTTAAAGAAAACTTGCTTTTCATTAATGAGTAATACATTCTCCAGTGACACTGTAACCAACACTTCTGTTTTTGTGATAGCTTAAATGTGATACATAGCCCTTTTCTAGGAAATGTTTTCTTATGATTTCAAGTGTTGCTGGCATGAGTTAGTAATTTTTCACTTATTTTCACTTAGTTTATTATTTTTCCCATCAAAATCTGTTCTGAACTCTTGCATGGTAGTATAGCAAGACTAGTGAGCCTGTATGTCTGTAGCTGCTGCTTTCACAGGTACAGCCATAATGTTGCTGTTCTCTATTTCTTCTTGTGCTGTTTTCCAAGTGACCAAATATGTATGGGGGTAGGAAGTGAATTTAGAGATAATCTTTTTTTATGTAGCAAACAGTGAACTTGCATGAGCATTTCAAAGCTGCTACTCCCAGGAGACTTGGTCATGCATTCCACCTTTCCTAGCAGCATGTTCCCAACAGCACATGTCTTCATGTACCTACACAGCAAATCTGATGAAGGAACGGATTCAAGTTAAGTAATATGTTTGTGACTGACTTCCTCAGTCTGGTCCATTGTATGTGGGTGTATTTGGTGTCATGGAAGGAGCCAGTTGGGGATGGAAGCAAGCAGTTATAATTGGGACCAAACGAGGCTGCCCCTTTTGGTAGCAGTACCAGTGTATACTGTTGTAAAGGCTTCCTGGAACTACAGGGTAATTTCATGCTGGGTTTTAGTCTGGGTCTTTAGAATTTTTTTCAGGTGTCTCACAGAATAAGGAGCAGTTTCTGCTGTGTTACTTAGAGGAAACGTTTCACTTTTGTTCATGTGCATGCATAAAATACAGAGTTATTATGAGCAATCCTGAGCAAATTTGAGGCATTTAAAATGATGACCTGGTATTTGATGTTTAAATATACTACTGTCTGTGATTGATACAGATGGATTGCACAAAATCAGGCTAAACTATAGTGAAGACTCAGCTGATGGCAGTAAACTAAATGAAGATGAGCTTATAGATTTTTCTGAAGACCAAGATAACCAGGTAAAGAATTTAGTAATTTTATTTAGGAAATGTGAACTATTGTGTTACATTTTGAATGGGCAGCTTAAAAGCTGTATACATATTGTCAATGTGTGTTGCCTAAAGCTAGTTATCTTTACAGGTGTCAGATTTAAAGCACTGGTTACCTACAGAAATTTGCAAATTATCTGACAGGACAAGATTGTACATTCCTTCATTAAACTGTGTAATAGGAAACTGCTGTACTGATCCTGCATTTAATTTTCTGAGTGTTTTGCATAGTGACAATATTACACAAAGATTTTAGTGGAAACTCTGAAAGTCGGCACATTTCTATCTTTCATTTCCCCCACCCCCATGTTTACCTCCCAGCCCAAGGACAAGTTGCTCTTCTTTCAGCTGAATTTCTTGGACATAAATGGGAACATTTATAAGTAGGTGCTACTCTGCTGCTTTGATTTGTTGGTGCTTCTCCTAATCCAATTTAAACAATGTGGATTTATAATTGAGTAGTGTTCTTGTTCAGATTGTAAAATATTTAGATTTTAGAGCTGTGGAAAGACTGATCATTAAAGCATCCTTTACTGACTCCCATCTGGGTATGAAGGCATTATTCCATAGCCCTGTTGCTTCTACAGTGTAAGTTCAATGTGAGCAAGCTAGGAGTCATACATTTACTCCTTCTAATTGGCCTTCCTGTTCGTATTCCAGGTGTATGACTCCAGGTTATCCGAAATAAAGAATTGGAGGCTATCAGATATACAGTGTAGGAATTACCTCTGTTTCACCTTTGAGTCCAGAACAAAAAATTATTTTCCAAAGTCTGCAGCCATTTGTAACCACTTCCAAATAGTATGTATATGTGTGCAAGCATGTAACAGCTCCAGTTTATGTTGAAAACTGACTATGCTTTTCATACAGACTCAACCCACTTCTCCTGTCTTGCCACTTGTCCAAACATTCTGTGATTCTTGCTTGATGGAAGTGCCTTTCTATTTTCTAGCAGTTAAGAGTTCCCTGAAGATGGAGAATGAGTAGTGGAGTGTTTCCAATCTGAAGCACATGGCCTGAAGGCAGGGAAGACAGCACATGGCCAGCTGTGTTCCTTGAGAGGAGGAAAAGATGCTGAGTTTCCTGGGTGCAGTGTAGCTTAGAAGTTACCTCAGGCTGAAATGCTTTCTGGTATCTTCTAGAATACATAAAGCAAGTGTAGAAATGGTACACCATGACAGGCAGAGTGCACCTGCACATCTGCCAAACATGGACTTGAGACTGCAACAGAAACAAGTGTATTAGGCACCAGGCAGGCATTTCTAATATGATAACGTCTTCGTGGCGTAGCACAAGGATTTCAGTCCTGGTACCCTGCACGTTAGTGATGTTAGCAACTCTTTCCCTGTAACATAGAGGCCTGTGGTACCAATAGTAAACTCAGTAAAAGGGTAGCAAACTATGGATCTCTGGGATACTGGGATAGCTTAGTGGGTTTGATCTTAAAACTTCCATACCCTTCATAGCAATCAGTATTGGAATTGAGAGGTCAGAGGATGTCCCTGGGTTTGTGGCATGACTTGCTTTGCAAGCCGTGATACCTAATATCATGGTGGTTCAGTTTTCCTTCCATGAAGAACAAGGTTGGTGCATTCTGGAGCAAAGTTCATTGTGGATTTTGTCTCATTTCACCTAGAAAACATACATGAGACTGCCAAGCAGGCTTCTAGTAATCATTAGTGAGGGAAAGTATTGATTTGGATTATAACCAAATAATGGAGATGCACATCTTTTAAGCCAGCAATGCTTTGAAAATGTCAGTTGCAGCTTTTTTCTATTTTCAACAGTTGTTAAATAAATAGCACCATTCAATTCCTGTTGTTCCAGCGTGGATTTGAGAAACCATGTGACTAAATGTGGGTAATGCAAACTTGACAAACAATTGAATGGTTTCAGATTAAAGCTACCACTTCTTTGTTTAACTTATGTTATTGATCTTGAATAAAAATGGTAAGTATAACAATAATTTCTTTTGCAACTGTTTGAAAAACAGCCTTAGTTTTTAAACACCTGTAAACATGTTCCTTCTGTAGGAAGACAGTAGTGATGATGGTGGCCTTGTAGATGATAACTGTAGTACAGAAACGGGACAGTGGCACCTGAAGCCTACTATCTGCAAACAGTAAGTATTTAAAACAGTTAAAATAGCATTTCTTAGAAGTTTATGAAACATAAAAGACAGCAATTATGGGAAATGATCATACATCAGACTTCAAACACTTTAATGAGCATGTTATTAGTGTTTGAGAGAGAATTTTATAGTAGCTTCATCATCAGTAAAAATAAAAGTTAATGAACAAATCTGCTAGTGAAATAATAGCTCTTAGGGTTTCTGTTAAGCCTGTGTGCTGCTTCAGGCAAGTGAAGATTATTTCTTCAGATAAGGCTGTTTGATATCTTGCACTCAGAGTCCTACAAAAAGCAGGTGCAGAAGGATGTTCAAGTGTATCCTTCTATATTAAAAAATAGATTAATGTCTGTAAATGAAAATAATTAAATTGATACTAAAGAAAACCTTTTTCTGTCACTCATATTAGTACAGGAATTTTTAACTGCCCCCATTTCTTACCTAAATGTGCTCTAGCTCTTTATTGTCTCTCACTGTGTTCTTAGTATCATTCTTTTTTCTCTAATAAGAGTATCCCTTAGTACTAAATGGAATTTGGGGGGGGGGGGGTGTTACTTTTTCACCTGTTCTGGATTTGAAAAATCTTAATTTTTATTTTAGTGTTTGAAACCCATATATTATTTCTTACTAATCACTGACCACAGTAATGTGTGACAGAAATGCATGTTTCCAGATCCATACATAGTATTACTAAGAATGTTGTCCTGACAATTTCCTCTATATTTTTCCACAATTTATTTATCCATGTTTGTATTTCCTTCTTTGTGAATGTAAGGGTTACTGGAAGGATAAAAGCTCTCACAAAACAGTATTATGGCACAGAATAAAATTATATATCAATACATCATTTGAAATGTGTGTGAATTAGTCTTAAGATAATTTTCACAGAGAGTTAACAAAATACCCATGTGTGGTGAATTCTAAGGATATTTATGAGCTTCTGATGATAGCTTGTCTAAACTTGTCCCATTCTGACAATGGATTACCTGTACAAAATACTTTCCACTGGATATTATTTTAATCCAAACATGAAATTTCATAAGATCTTTGATACTTTGATATCAAAAGTCATTAAGGGCACTTAAATATGTTACTATTAGAATATTATAAGTTATTTCTGCATGACAAAGAAAAGATCTTGAAAAGGTTTTTAACTTCCCCAACCCCAGTACTGGGTTACTGGACTCTGCATTTTTAAAAAGCATTGGGTTTTTTAGTAACTTTTTAAAATCAGAAGTTAACCATTTTTCAAGCTATTATATGCTTATGCCTAAAAAATTGTGTACATATAAATTAATTTATAAATGCAAACAAACCTTTACATAAATGCATACAGTACTTTGTCTGAATTCACTGGTTTGCAGTTTCTGTAACGGACACCTTGTCTGAATGCACGTGTGCTGCTGTTAGAAAAGAGAAAGCAGAGCTTTGTGAGAAGTACTCTGCACCCTATTTATCCCTCAAAATACATCTTGCTTCTCGTGCTGAGAATCTGAACTCCGGTGTGGGTTAGCTTTGATGTCTAAATCCAGCTGTTATGTACAGGCAGCTGATGGGACTGTGAAACGTTTATAGTTACTGCAAAGACAGTGTCCTGTAGAGCGGGTAGTAAGATGTGAGCATCTGTAGTATGCAAGAGACCGTTCAGGGAGAATTGGTTCTCTAGAAAATTCTTTTTTACAGATACATTATTTTTCTAAAGCCTTTCAATTAGAGTATGTGTGTCTTTTCTGTGTAAATACCAGGTAGATTTCAGATGCATTGGCTGGGATGACTTCTAGAACATGCATACTCAGTGTTACCTCTGGGGTGCTGTGGGCTGTCCCATCTGTCCTCCAGCAGCTACTCCAGAAGGATGTGTATGGGTTCTGTGCCTTACTTCCTGGGCTTGTGCCAATGTCCCAGTCACCTGGTGCACTGAGAAGAGCAGTAGACATCTGAGAGGGTTTTAAGCAACTAGTTTTTGCCTGTAACAGATGTTTGCAGGATGACAGGACTGTATTTTGGAAGTGGACTCCTAGGCATACTTAGTGTATGGTTAAATCTAAGGGTAACTTTGCCTTTAGCTATATCCCTGTTAGGGGATTGCAGCAGCACTGGCAAAACTTCACGGTATTGATTTAGCTTTGTTCAAAGTCACCCTGTAAAGTACGTCATAGCTAGTGAGCTGTGTAACGCTGTGCTTTCCAAACTACTGTAAAACATTCTGTGCTTCAGCATTTGTGTTCTCTCTTAGGCCCTGCATTTTGCTTATGGACTCCTTGAGAGGCCCTTCCCGGTCAAACGTTGTGAAAACACTAAGGGAGTAAGTTTCCTGTCTGGGTTTCGGGGCAGTTTGGGTTTGTGCGTGTCTGTGTTGTTTTGCAAAATTGTGCAAGAAACAGAGTTTGAATTTGCATGGTCTTTCACCACAGATATTTAGAAGTGGAGTGGGAAGTCAGGAAAGGCAACAAAAGGAGCTTTTCCAAAGATGTCATGAAAGGTTCCAACCCCAAAGTGCCACAACAGAACAACTTCAGTGATTGTGGAGTGTACATACTGCAGTATGTGGAGAGTTTTTTCGAGGTATGTGTATCTGTCTGTGTAACTGTTTTATCTTCTGCAGCAATCAAATATGAGCTATTAAAATAATTAGAATTATAAAAAGATTGTCTAGTGTAGCTCTTAGAGCTGTTTATTAGATGACATTATAAAACAATTTATACATTAACATACCTAACGGTGAATACATTTTTGAAAAGTAAGTTTAGTTGCACACACGTACCAGAAATGGAAAGCTGTGGGTTTTTCTGAGAAAATGCAAAGAAAGTTGTAGAGCCTTCCTTTTTATGTTCTTACCTTTCATACTGCTGCATACCTTTCAAAGTCAGCCGTTAAGAAACAGAGTTTATGAATTCAAAATGCAAAGTAAAGATGTGTTACAGAAAGCTTGTTCCTTTTCTGTATGAAATGTGGCTCCCAATATATATGACAGCACTAGTTTAGACTTTATTTTACTTGCATGAAAACACATAACTGGAATCGTTACAGCAAAAGGCCAGATCTTGATTCCACTGAGGAGACTGGTTGAACTCTTATTTTAACTGTGCTGGCGTTCAAGTTACAGCTCCTTTCACAAGTGGAAGGAAGGAGTAGCGCACTCAGGTCTCGGTTGCGAGAAGAGATGGTCAAGTGAGATGTCGCCTGCATGGGACACTGTTTACAGCCCACAATACTCTGGGAGCACTGTTGCTAAACTCCCCGGCAGTTATCCCTTTCCTGAGAAAAATGGTGGTTCCTTCTCTGGTCCTCTGCCCTCCCTTTGCTCATCCTCTGTATGAGAGCAGCAGGGCTTTAGCAGGGTGCGTTTATGCAAAATGAAGCACAAATGTATAATGGGCTTTTGCTTTACCAATGAGCCCTTGAGAGCTTAGAACCATCCTTGAGTGCTTCCTGTTTGGTACAGAGGGGAAATGAGGACCATCCAAATTTTAGTAATCTTGGCACTTTCCTTCTTGCAAATTGATTCCTGAATTATGTGAGGATGAATCCCTTGTCCTGCCGGGTCTTGCAGCATGCAGCAGCTTTGTCTGCCAGGGAAGAAGGATGGTGCGTAGATGTGTCAGATAGCAAATCACAGGGTAATCACAGATGTGACAGGAGTGGGAAAGGAAAACCTGTACTGGCTGTACAGAGCCTGACTGTGACTGTCTCACAGTTACCGAGTTGGTGTGTTTGAGAAATTGCACAAATCATAGAATCACAGGATATCCTGAGTTGGAAAGGACCCATAAGGATCATTGAGTCCAACTCCTGGCTCCACACAGGGCCAGCCAAGTCAGAGCATGTCGCTGACTGCATTGTCCAGATGCTCCTTGAACTCAGTCAAGCTCAGCGCTGTGACCCGTTCCCTGGGGGCCCTGTTCCAGTGCCCGAATACGCTCTCAGTGAAGAACCTCTTCCTAATATCCAACCCAAACCTCTCCTGTCTCAGCTTCATGCCATTCCCTCAGGTCAATTGCTGGTCACCAAAGAGAGGAGATCAGCCCCTGTCCCTTTGCTCCCCCTTGCCAGGAAGCCATAGACTGTGATGAGGTCTCCCCTCAGTTTCCTTTTCTCCAGGCTGAACAAATCAAGGGACTTCTGCCTCTCCTAAGACTTCCCCTCCAGACCCTTCCTCATCCACGCTGCCTTCCTTTCGACACTCTCCAATATTTTTGTGTCCCTCTTGTACTGTGGTTCCCAAAACTGCACCCAGTACTCGAGATGAGGCCACGCCAGCACATTGTAGAGCGCGACAGTCCCCTCCCTGGACTGACTGGCAGTGCCATGCTTGATGCCCCCCAGGATACAGTTGGTGCTCCCGGCTGCCTGGGCACACTGCCAGCTCATGGTGGACCAAGACCCCCAAAATCTCTCAGCAATGTCTCATTTTCAGCAGCCAAAAAAGCTGCATGGGGAGTGAGTAGGAAGGGGAGCTTCATTTCGTGTTTGTGGACTGTTCAGGCACACCTTTTTCTTCTTGGTGGGTTTAAAGTACCTTCCCTTAATTAAAGGGGTTAAAATCACAACGTGTTTCATTTAAAACCAAGACTGGTTGGATAGAGTAGGTAGAGAAATGCGGAGCAGCCCTGCCACAGCACGTGGCGTTTTCAGCCCTCCCTCAACACCGTCCCTGATCAGCTTCGGCCCACGAGGCACCGCTTTGACCTGCGGAATGCGGGGCCGGGGTACCCTGCGGGGCGGCCGGCACGGGTTAGCCGGGCTGCCCGGTGCGTAGCTCTGGCCGCCAGGGGCCGCCGCGGGGCCGGGGCTCGGCGGGGCCGGAGCGCGGCAGGCGGCGAGAGGCTCCGCCTGCAGCCCCGAGCTCCTGCGGTGCTGAGCGCCGCTCGGGGGGAGCCGGCGTTTGGGGGGGGCAGCGGCCTGTGTCGGTTCGCGACGAAACATCTCGCAAAGCAAATAGGAAGCTCCGGGGCAGCAGAGTAGGGGCACAACTGGCTGATGACCCGTGTCGCTGCTTTTCTCCCCCAAACTGAGCGACAAACCGCCCTAGTTAAGGATGCGTTCAGACTGGTTTGAAACATGTTTCTGTTGTCGGTAACCGCAGCCGTTAGATTTTGTCCGTGTTCTTGTCCTTCGTCGGGCCCAGTTCGTAATTTGAAATGATAGAAAATCTATTCAGTTTTGCCCATGGATTTCTGCATCAGTTAGTGTCATTCTTCTGAAATCTGTTTGCTGCTTGTGTTAAGGAGCAAAGCCAGTTCAATTTAGGGTTGGTATTTTTGGTTGTTGCTGATTGATGACCAACTGGATACTGAGTAATGTTGCTTGTGCAGTATTAGGCATTGACGTGATCCTGTGCAGAATGTGACTAGTTTTTTCCCCAAGTAGCCTTGCTATTGTTAGTTCAGTGGATAAATGAAATTTTCTCTTAAATAACCTGATAAGTACATAAACTGGAATACACAAAAGGAGGAATTTCTTTAAGAGAAGACATTATTCCACCAACTGTTGTTTAGTTAGAGTGAAATTGTTGTACTGTGTCAAAGAAGTGATGTAGATAGTGTCTGATAATAATTCTTATAATTCTTTGGATGAATGACCTCTAGCAAGAAAGTCCATTAAGTGTAAAAAGGCCAGGTGGAAGGCAGGAGCTTTTGATATAGGCCCTGTATTTTAAGGTGAAATGTAAAACTGACTTTCCTAGTTGTTTGTGGCCTTAGAGGTATTTATAAGACCAGAAGTCTTTAGCCACAGATTCCTAATCAGCTCTAGATTTTGTTGATGCTAGTCATCCTTTAAGAAAATAAAAAGTTAAGTCATTATAATGTTGTGGTAGTTTTAGGTGTTTTTTTTTTTAGTAGAACCATATTACACAATTATGCAGTCAAATGCTTTGTCTAAAAGATGAAGCCAACAGAGTAGGTTACTTGGGTACTCTTATAACTGGAACTATGACCTTGATGAGTGTTACTGTGTAGCATACTGAAGCTTGGTTAATTTTCACCTTAATTATATGTGTACAAAACACGAAAAATGTCAAAATTTTGTTTAATGCTGATGGAATGAGTGGAGAAGAGTTTACCTCTTCTCACTACAGTTCTCTCTGGTGTTTGAATCGTAACTCCTTATTCTAATATCCAAATGACCTTTCTTTTCAGAATCCCATTCCGAGTTTTGAACTACCAATGAACTTAACAGACTGGTTTCCACGCCCAAGAATGAAAACCAAAAGAGAAGAAATACGAAAAATAATCCTGAAGCTTCAGGAACAGCAGAACAAGGAAAAGAAGGGACAAAAAGACCCAGGTTCAATGGAAAGATCTTCGCAGGAAAAAACAGAACAACTTATCAACAGCAGCTCAGACTGAATGTTGTATCTGTTGCATGTTAGCTCCACAATCAGTACTGAAATATACATTTTTGTCTGCCCAGACTAAAGATTTGGCGTATTCTCTGCTCAAAGTTACTTGGGAATGTTTAATGCCTGTATAAATGTGTGTCATAAAATGATTTAATTCCCACAAAGATGTGTATTAAGTAAGCAAGTCTGTACATATGTTAATGAGGCCAATTTTTTCAGCATTTGTAATTACTTTTTTCCACTTGTTAGGGAGCTTTTGTTATGTATTTCTGTTAATAGAACTTAAATAGCAACTTCTAAACATAAAGCAAATAAAGAAAATATTTATAGGATGAAATGGTTAACTTTTTCTTTTTCAGTAAAGTTGTAATGTTGCAGGCTTAAGTAACACATAGGGAATGATTTGGTAGTAAGGTAATTAATTCATATTTTGACCCTGTTTAGTTGCCCTTTACGAGATTATTCTGCTTGCGCTACAAACAATAATATGGGTAAGTGTCTCAGTGTACCATGGCCTCAGAGAGGGTGATTCCCATCCTCCCAGTATCTAAGTGTAGGCAGTGTAATAGTTAATAGGACTGCTTCAGATTTGGGGTTTTAAAAGATATGCATTGCAATTAAAATTCCACACTTGCTTTAGTGGGACGGGCTAGGGAAAGGGGGAGAATGCTCTTTGACCAGAGATTACTATTCAAACAGTATTATAAAAGTGGTTTCAATGAAGTGATCTTGAGTGATACTATTAAATCATATTTTGTGGATCCCAATTGTTGTACAGGTGTATTTTGAGACTTTCTTCATTATAAAATTGTATTTTGGTAAGTGTACTTGGAATAGCAGATTGCCCACATGACATTTTCTATGTTACAATTCTGAATGTTACATTCATATGTGCTTTATCTAAGTAATGAACATTTAAAAAGAAAAAAGTGTATGATTACTATTTTTTGTAATATTCACGCAAAATACCAAAATACCAGTGTTCATTGCTTGCTTGTTTGTTCTTGGCTTTCAGGTAGCATCAGACTAATATTGGGATTTGTTTGGATATTTCCAGTGTATTTTGATTTTGCAACACTCTAAAATGCCATCGCTGCTTAAACTGCAAACACAGCCTTTTATCTGTGTAACAGTAAGGCTTTGATGTTCCAGGGAGGGAAGGGAGAGGTGGTTCGTGCAAGGAGAGGTACATCCAGTCTTCTGCTAATACAGGTATCTTCAGAGGGAACCAGAAACTGTCTCTTCCCAGGAAGGAATCTGTCGGGGGAAGAGAGGAGCCTTCTGTCCCTCCTTGCTAAGACAGTATTTCCTCCTCTGATTTTTCTCCTGGGAATGTCATTTGTCATTCCCTTCTCCTGAGGGGAAGCAGCAGAGAGTTGATTTGGCTGAACATTGTTCAGTCCCCAAGATAAATTTTTACATGTGAGATCAAGTCTAACCCGGTACTCGAGGCTCTCCACGAGTTTTCCTTCTCGCTGGACCTGGAAATGTGGCTGCTAATGGCGCTCCTGCCAGGGCATTCCTACAGAGATGACGGTCTCTGTGACACCCTCTGTTTAAACTGGGGCTCGCTCACCAAGGCAGAGCAATTGCACGTAGAGCAATACGACCGTGGGCTGCTAATCATTTGCACAGACAACCAACCCGTGGGATTTAGGGGAGTTGTTCATTTCCTCATCTCTTTCTGCTTGCGTAGACCCTGGGCCCCACAGAGAATGTGTAAGCACCATGTAGATACGTTATGTTAGAGACGACTCCTCACAGGTTTCTTGTTGAAAATTAGATGGAGGGGGGGTGGCAGGAGGAGCAATCTTCTGGACTACAAATGAAACACGCAATGTCCACGCCTCCAAGTTGCTTCTTCCATCAAATTTCTCTGGTGTTCTTGACGTTACTGGGGAAAATCTGTGGTAAGACAGTTTCAGATTCTTTCCCTGCAGGGTCTTGTATACCTGGCTTTAGTGCAGCTGTCGTACTGGAGTAGCAGTTTACACAAATCCAAGTAAATCGGTGATGACTTTGTAGAGAAGGAAGGAAGAAAGAAACATCTTGGAAGAATTTCCAGAAGAAGCAACTGCAAGTGAAATGTATTCCTTCCGAGTCTAGTCTTTCCCAATGGTATGTTCTAATAATATGGGATATATCCAAATTTGATCAGTATAATAGTTAGTTTTCCTTTTTCTAACGTTTGTGACGCAGGTTCATAATTTAATGCTGTAGGACTATTTGGTTCTCTTGCTAGGAATGGCCTGGTGCTTCCTCCCTTTCCTACCTCTTTCCTGTCCTCCCCTTCTTCCTCCCTCCCCTTTTTCAAAGCTGTGAAGAAGGTGTTTGTTTTATTATCATTTAATGTTAAAAGGTCTCGAGATCTTCAGTCTTATACAGCAAGCTAATATACATGTTAAATATAGGAAACTTATTTTTTTAATAAAATGTGATGTTACTAGAAAAAAACCCCACAGAATGAAGAATGAGTTATTTAAAACCTTCCTGACTCGGTTTAAAAAGCTCACCGCCTCCTGTGCTGGTCAGGCATTTGTGCTGGAGGCAACGGGCAGCTGCAGTACGGAGCTTTGCAACCGGCCGAGGAGTTTTACCGGTGGATTTTCTGAATCGGCTTTGTTTGGTGGGAGCTGCTGGGGCGGGAGCTAGGTGCCTGTGTTCACTAATTACACGGGGACACATCAGCTCTGAGGAGAGTGCAAGTTGCGCATGTTCCTCTGTAAGATTTCAGATGGCAGATGAGGGTTTGTGCGGCTGCGTTCGGCAGCCTGAGCTATCGGGTGGCTGCCTAATTAAATGTATCTGTCCGTATTGGTTTTCACTGCGGGTAGAATAACAGTTAAGAATTCTTATAAAAGTTTTAGATTACTCAGCATAAAAAATGCATGCCCTTCTGGTGCACGTTTGCAGGGTAGCTGCCAGAGCAGGAGAGATGTCTAAGTAGCCCCTTGTGACATCCATATTTTTCTTGCTTAAGAAACAGAGCACGTTCTTTAAAGACTGGAGACTTCCAACAGGACGGCTGTGCTGGGGATTTTTGTTTTATTTTGAGGCTGCACCACAGTTTGCGTCTTGGAAAAGTCTGACTTGACTTCCAAAACATGCAGGAAAGGCAGAGTGGAAAAATCAAGCGGGCCTCTGGCCACTGTGAGGAACCCGTGCTGTTGAGGTTGTCTTTATTTGTGTGCTGCACATCAAATGAGTAAAGCATAACAAGAAAGTTTTGCGTGGATGATTTCTAATTCCTGTTACCGTAGTTCCTCTGGGAACTGGAATTAACTACTAGACTTCTGGTGAACAAACTTCAGGCATTTCTTTGGTTTACCCATCCACTGTAATCTGTAACTCAGGTTTTTTAATAGAATGTATTTTCAGGCACTGGGTAAGGCTCAACGGTGCCCTTCGTCCATAGCGGAATAGGTTTGTTTTAGCTTGCAAACGAAGAAGCTGCTATAAAGCTGCTCGTTCTTTGTCATCCTGATTCTCGGGGCCGTGATGATGAGAGGTCATGGAGTCTGGGTAAAGGTTTAATTTCCCTATGGCACTTCTTGTAACAGCCTTTCTTAAATTCTATACGCTCAGTACCCCTGAAGAATCTCTCTGCAGTGACTTAGGTTCACAAAGGTACTTCACCTCCCCAAGTCCTTCGGCTCTTCCCAGCTACTTCTGGAAATCCAAGGGGAGACGACGTTACAAACGACAACAGTAACCACCATTTCCCTTCCTGTCACCTTCGTGTTTTTAGACCAAACCCTTTGTGCTTCACTCCGTCCTAGAATGCAAGGAGAGAGGCTGCTTTGTAGGCTCCAGTCTGGAAAAGTGAGGGTGTAATCTGGAGCATGACGGTTCTCTCTGTTGTGGTCTGTTGCTGTGCTCTGGCAGGGTGGATTCTGCTTGCTGTTCACAGAGCAGCATGTGGCCTGGTGCAGACCTGTGGTTACAAAAGGAACCTGGGTAATGTACACCACACCTTAGGGTTTTTTTCATTCGTTTGGCCGAATAATTTCTAACCACAACCTAGATTCAAACAGCCAGGCAGCTGCTTTGCTAGGCCTTTTCCTCTTCTTTCCTTTCTTATCTTTCAGGCTTATAGTTGATGCTCTTTGGGGAAAGTAAACAGCACTACTTTCCATGCATGATGCTTAAAAAGATGAGCTATGTTTATATATGAATATAAATGAACAGAAGGTTATATGGATTACAAAGGTATCCAAAATCTAGTCAACGAGAGACTACCTTGTCTACCTTCTTTCTCCCCTCCCCTTCCCTTCCTTTCCCTTCCCTTCTCTCCTTATTGTGTTGGGCTTTGTTATCAGGCTGTCCCTGGGGTTCTTTGGGGTATGGCTTTACCCAAAACAACCATCAGTATACAAGGGTAAGTAATTCAGGAGAGGGAGGAAAGGTGACTATTGCTGTCTTTTAGTTAAAAGATTCTTCTATATAAGGAAAAAGCAGCAACAAAACAGGATGTATGTTTATAAATAGATGATTTATTTTAATGGGATCATCAAGTCCACCTCGGTATGTGTGTCCACTTGTGCAGTATCGTAGATGATACAAATTTGGTTTTCAGGACTGGCTCCTCTCATAACTGTCAGCTGCCTGAATCCCTTTAGGGTTAAGGGGGACCGGACTGGTTTGTTACAGTTCTTCACCCCCCACAAGCTGTGGGGACTCTGCTGGAGGGAAAAGCACCCTGCTCCCACCCAAGCTGGGCTGCTGATTTTCCCCAGCACTTTAGCTCAGTGAAGTTTATTAACTGTCTGGACAAAACTATCTCTCTTTAACCATACTTCCAAGTTTAGGCACTTGCTTTACTTTGTACACACACTGGTGCCGACTAAATATATATATATATACACACACATACTAAACATACTAATGCCAACTCAGAGCAGTAGTTTGCAGACATAGACAGACCTCTACCCTGTGATGTCCTCCAAATATAGCAGTGTTTTAATCAATTAAACATGTAGTGGTGCCTGTTTACATCAGGTTTGTTCTTCCCAACTCAAATTTTGGAACTCTAAGGTTACCTTTCCCTTCCTTTTCACATGTATGTAAGGAGCAGCACAGCGGTAGCCTGGATAAGGAGGGTGGTATATCTTGGACCAAACCACGGCATTCATTGTAGGAACTCTCAGGACATAACTGGTTGGGAATTAAAATTAAAGCTGCAGGATTAATGCCCTATTTATGCAGCGGTCTGGAAGCAGAGTCATTATTTTAGCTCTAGAAATCTTCACGTTCTGTAGCTTCAGGCCTGGAAAAGAAATTCATACCATACACGGGTAAGATGCTGGATGGTGTGTGGGTTCTGTAACACAAGAAAATCAAGCTGGCCCCAAAAGAGCACTATTAAAAGCGTGACATGTTTCATCTCTCAGACCACGGAACTAAATGGGACCCAAGTTGTGCTGGAACAGAGACAATGGGAATGTGTCTCATCCTTCAGCGTTCCTTGATTTGAAAAGCTAAACTGCTTTGTAAACAAGATGGTCGTAGTATCTGTCTGTGCCACAGAAGGGCAGGAAAAGGCCGTGAGAAGTTGTGCAGCTTCCTCTCGTCCCACAGAGCCACTGAAATTTCTCAGCTTCAAACAAAACCGGCGCGGAGTCCTTCCGCTGCAAATCGACGTGTGGATTCCGGAACCCGGGAGACATTTTTACCAGATGCCTGGATTGACGTGGTGAATGTGTTTGTGTGGACAGCTTACAGTATGGGATTTAGTTGGAAAGCAACGCAGCTTTTCCTCCCCCTAAGGGAGGCCAGGCCTTTGTTTTGCAAAATCAGCATTCCCTAATCTAATTTATGAGTTCTCTTCTTGCTCCACACCTCACTGTAAAGCCGTTTTGGTGAGGTTTTCTTGCCGCCCTGAATTATTCTCAACCTCTCATACACAGTTATGAGTTTAGATGCAGCGTAGTCAGCCTGATTTCCGTACCTAACTTGCATCCCTGTGTCTCGGTTGTCTGTCCAAAGCAAGTAAGTTCGTTTTCCAAGTCAGAGGAGGTTCCCTTTGTCATAGAGACATACCCTAACTCAAATGCTTTTATTGAGATGACAATGCCCAGCGGGGTGACCTTTACCTTGCTGTCCCGTCCACAGTCAGAGTCTCTTGAC
Organism: Gallinula chloropus; assembly: GCF_964237585.1. Taxonomy (NCBI): domain Eukaryota; kingdom Metazoa; phylum Chordata; class Aves; order Gruiformes; family Rallidae; genus Gallinula; species Gallinula chloropus. The sequence goes on along the minus strand of NC_140087.1, from coordinate 89,309,613 downwards.
ATCCTTGTCTCAATTTTGCAAACTGGGTGCTGAAGCATTTTAGGTTAAAAGCATTTTTGTTTAGCTAAGCTAAGCTACTCTAAACTCCTGAAATTCCCACTCCAGTTTCTCTCACTTAAGCGAGCTTCAAAATGTGTTTGCTGTTTCCTTAGCTCCTTGAAGAGAGAATCTGATTTTGTGGTTAGGAGGAGCATTTGCCTGCACTGAAAGAAACATCATTGAACTGAGACTGTCAGAAACCAGCCCCAAAGTGAGCATCTAATTCTCTTCCCCAGCTTTCACTCCGATCCCTACCCAGGTGAGTGCTTTCCACAGCGCTCGTGTTGAGCCGCCATTCGATCTCTTTCGCCCATACTCCTGCGAGCCTGACCCTAAGCCTCTCAAGCTGGGCACCTGAAAATAAGAATACAGCTAATGACCCCTGGAAAACGGATTTAAGTAACTTGCCAAGGATGGGATAATTTTCCTGTAGTGATGGCTTGTGCATTCACGTCTGAAATGCCGTATTCAGTTGGTTTAACAATGAGAAATGTTTTTTCCATTATCATACTTTCTCATGGAACAACAGGAATGATGCAGCTCATAGCTGGCTTCGCTGCGAATTCTGAAGTTCCCCAAACACTAAATCTAGCCTCCATTGAGAGAAATGGCATGTGGGGAAAATTTTACACGTGATTGCATGGAAATTTGTACATGCAAGTGGACTAAATTAAAGTTCCTTGGGCAATTTAATAATTTTTGGATGCTTCCTAGTTTTTTAGTGCTTGTGCTTGTAACTGACACAATGTGTGTTCTGCACATTGGGGAGGGTCCTGAACTATTATTTTTCTATAATAATTTGGGTATTCTTGCTGTTCAGCAGAGAGGTTTTCAATTAATAACTTAAAGAAATAATTAAATAATTAAAAAGTGTTTATAAAATGATTAGAAAGTGTCACACTACCGGCACCAGGAATCAGTGACCTTGCCTTTGGAACAGAAGTATGGCTCAGCTGCAGCTATTCTGGGGGAACATAGGAGCTGGGTGTGTTTTGAAGTAGAACCTGTCAAATATATTAACTTTTGTGATCTATTAATTATTTCTGCTTTTTGCTCACATGACAAGCTTCAGTTTGTGTTCTGCGTAGTCAGCTGCTACACAAAATTCCCTTCGCTTCTCAGCCGCCACGGCACTAAATCACTGTGGTCATCGGCCTGTTTGTATAGGCAGAAATCCCTGAGCTCACGGAAATGGAGGAAACTATTTTGATTTCAAATTTATTTTTAACCACGAAGTTCATCCTCGCTTGTCTGAGAAGCTGACCCTACTGAGAAGCACTGCTATAGAAGCCAGTCCTCCTTCCCCTCCCCCCACTTACTAGTGTTTGCATTGAAATGTCCGCACTTGAGATGTCATTCTGCATCTGTTTCAGACCTGTGGTTTCACAAGGAATTAAGGTGGGGGGTTGGAACTCTGTGATCCTTGGGGTCCCTTCCAACCCAGACCATTCTATGATTCATTTAACTGCAGGTGAGTAGCTTCTGCTCCATGGAGGAAGAACAGCCTGACTTGCCTGCTAACCGTGAGATAGTTTTGGTTCTCGGATGAGTCTGTGGGTTTTTGATCAACTGCTGTTCATCACCAAAAAGGAAATCCATATAGGTGATCATGGGGGAAGAGGGGAGCGAAAATAAGTATTACCCATATGGTAATTCCTATTGTGTGTTACCAGCTTGTCATTGCAATACTACAGCTCCTCCCTGCCCCCCAGATGAAACACCTAAACCAGTGGGGCCCATTCTACTTCTAACACGTGTGGGAGTGGCCCCAGGGTATCTTTGCCAGAGAGAAGCTTCAGCAAAAACAAAAGCAAATCCTTTCCCCAGAGACATGGAGCATATCGCACCAAGAACAGAATCCATCTGTCCCAAATACTGGGATGGCTCTGGGAATAGCTGCTCTGAGGTAGAGTGATCTCACTTTCCTGACCTCACCATTTGGGTTTATAGAATGAATCTGCTCGTCAAAGTGACACAAAAAGCAATGGACTTCAGAAGGACCACGAGTTGACAAGTCAGGGATTCCTCTTACCTGCCTTCATGCTGTTATTTATGCAATCCTATTTCTCTGGAGCTACTCACAATTCAAAATAATCTGTATGCTTAATTGAGTTACCCTTTAAGGAGAGAAAACAGGGCCAGTCCAAGAGATTTACTCCCAGCCAAAAAACCAGAGGTTCAGATTGAAGCCTCAAAAAGTCAAAATCAAAACTATGAATCCCTTGACTTGGTTGCCAATTCAGCTGATATGGCCAGTATTTGGGTATCAGGATTAAGGGACTTGGTCTCTTGTAGCAAACAACCCCTGGATTTGATGAAAAGCAGCTTTAATACCCCATGTTTTGCCTGGCTGAAAACTGCATTTGAAGCCACAGATGTTGATGGTAATAGCATAATGTTAGAAGATATGTCTGTGGAGCTAATGAAGAAGCTTAACCCCACCTTAAAGGAATCAAAGATTATATTAAAATTTAAGGACTCATAGAAAACACATTGGTAGGGGTGGAAATGCCAAACCATCGACCTTTCTTAACAAACATGTCACCTGATAACAGAAAAGAAGAAACTACTTGCCAACTGAAATGAAACATCTAAATAGGAGCTCCTGCCTTCAAACATGTATAGTTTTGTTTTGGTTTTGTTTTTTTTTTTTTGTTTGCTTGTTTTTTTAACTTGAATAAAGCAGTTGGAATACAGAAAGCCTGCAGAAAAGACAGGATATTAAAAAAATGAGGTGTGTAGTCAAAGTAGGGGTTCATGTAAAGTCTACTGGGAAGAAAGAGGGGAAAAAAAAAAAGGATCATTTCCCAGCTGTCAAAATCAGAGAATTATGTATGTGCACACAACACTAAGTGAAAGGGAGCAGATAAAATAAGGCTCATGAACCACTTTCCAGTAAATAATCTACACGATAAGGTAATGAGCGGCTCTTATCTAGAGGAACCCTCCTTGGAAAGAAACCAAAGGTTAATTCTGAAAGGAACGTTGTCCCAGCTAACATCCCAGCACGTTTTCTTTTCTTCCCTGTCTCTGAACGTAAGCTGCTAAACCTTGAGCTGGCTAGAAATGTTCTTTCACAAACATCTGAGCAAGCTACTCCTCACTCAGAGGCTGAGAGATAAATTGTGCTGGCAGCTACAATAGCTACCTCAGGAAACTGTGCACCAAAACACTTTTAAAAGATGAGTTTTAATCAATTTCAGAAATTAATTGCAAAGCTGTAATGTCATTCTAGAGAGTATCAGGGCACTGAACTGAATTTCTCAAGAGCCTGGAAACTGCAAGAGTTAATGCTGACAAGCTGTGAGCTATTCTAACCCTGCCTCATGACACAGATACAGTGTAATTGCCTGAGATGTATGTGAATGTGATGTATGCCAGCAAGTCAGTGTAAAGTAAATGAACTTCTGGCCTCATTAAGTCATTGGCCCTGACTTGAGTCAGCGCCCGTGGACATTTTTACAGGCAGAACTTCACCCATTACACGCGATGTGTAAAGCACTTGCAGCTGTGGGTAACACACATGGAAACCCTGCCAATAACGACGTGGTTTGAAGGCAAGTTTTAAGTCTGAAGAGATGCACACAGCAAAGGCTTGTAGTCGGTGTTAAAGCCCATGTTTTTACATTTAATTCTCCATAGTAAAGTGTGGGGAGAGAAGCTCCACGCTCACAATACCGACCACTTGAGAACAGCCCTCTCAGGAGTGAAATTTCCAGCCGTGCCAAGGGCGACCGAGCGCCTTTACCTTTAGGCCAAGACGAGTGGCCTAAATCTTTACTGACTCAATGATATGCAAGAATTCACTGTCATAGAGATTTAAATAGCCAGTATGATATTCTTTGAAATGAAAACCTATATAATATCCTCCTGGGGTTTTCTGAGAAGTCACCTTTACCTGCTCATCCTTCCAAACAGCTCTCATGAAACATGGTGGCTCATACAATTAACATACATTTTTTTAAAAATATGTGGCAACTTTAATCTGTAGCAATCTGTATTCACATTAAAATACTCAATTTTAATATCAGGGTGAACAAAGACACCTTGGACAGCTGGAATATCGCCAGTTCTTTGTGGGAGGGCTACAGCAAAGGTGCACGTAGGTAGTCCTGTTACAACGCTGTGCTACTTTGTCTCCATCATCTTTCTGCCTTCTGCAGGCTCGAAGGACTCCTGGTAGACTGTCCAGAGTATTGTGTTTGCACATTTAAGACCCTGCTAACATGTATTTCTCGTTGGTGATACGTCTGGTTCATCACAACAGACCCTCGTGGTCTGACCCTGCCCACTCGCCTGATGTTCTGAGGTGCAGGAGGAAGAGGGTGATGCTAAAGGCACTCTGCTCTCCCTCCCAGCCTCCAACCACGTCTGTCCCTCACACAGCTATTACGTAAAACTCGGTTGGTGTCTCCAGCCTGGCCATACTGCTCCTGCTCTGAAGAATGAGGCTGAAATTACAGAGGCTGGTCCAACTTCCCTAGGCATGAAGCTGGAAACACTCCCTGCCTGCCTCCTCATGTACAGGCACGGGGGAAAGCAAAGCACATTTTGCCTTGTTTTCTCCTTCCATCTTTTTTTTCCTGCCTTTTGCTTAGGCTGAAGTTCTTGCACTCACATTTTACTTGTGTGTCAGTTTTCCTGTATTTTCCCAGAAGATTTACAGAACAGACGCTGCTGTGTCTCGGGTTATTTTTAGATTTCCCAGGGAGAAAAAAGGGGAGAGAGGGTAGAGACGCACCCCTTCTGATGCAGGAGATAGTGCTCAGGACTGCTTGGCTTCCCCAGCACCGACCAGCTTGTTTACACTGAAAATATTTTGTTGACCATTTCCTGACATTGTATCCTGTTTTGCTAAGAGAAGGAGTTTTATCCAACCAGCAAATTTACATTTTTATTTAGTTGTCCAGTCATTTAGTTTTTCCAGATAATTACCCTTATCTGTCTTTTACAAATAAAGGTAAGGCTGAACATACAAAGTACTGCCCTGAAAGGTAATGCCAAGGCAAACTCCCATTCTTTGGAAGTTGTAAGGTATTTTGATTTATGTGAATTGTTAAAAATCCCTAGTTATGTCAAGTGAAGGTGTGACTGTCAAATTCACCTTGCTGCTTTGCAGTTTTCAAAACCAGCACAAGCTCACAGCACGTTTAAGGAGTTGTAGGAATGTTAATCTGGACACAGGATTTAACTCCACCCATGCTCTGCCGGGGATGTAGGATTACTCAGGCGCTTTGTGTACTCCCATTTTCCTTTCCGCCTGTACATCCACACTGATCCTTGACAGAAACTTTTCCCTAGGGAACTCTCTGGGCTTTCTTTTCATCCCCTAAAAGAGGCCAAGGCATCATTATCGCTATCATATCTACAGCAGCTGATACTGCTGGAAGAAAATGTTTTGTTTAAATTATTTATCAGCCAGTGGCAGTGCTCACAGTGTCCCTGGCATTGTCCAAAACACTCAAAAATGGCAGCGAAGCACACCCTGCCTGAAGAAAGGTAGTTAGGGCTGCAAGATTAAGGGAAACATGGGAGATGTTCAAGTATGAACTGTTTCGTTTCCCCATCAGTAAAATTCTGAAGAGTTTTATAGCCATTGAGTGGAGAGCAGAGGCTTTGTGTATACAACCAGGGTCATTGTGCCACTCATGAAGTACTGCGTGAAGAGAAGCAAAGTGCTTCTGGAAAACATGACAAACCAGCAGGCGATGCGAGGAATGAATGCTCCTAAAGCCGAGGGATGGGGAGGTGACACAAAACTCTGGCACAGCTGGTCAGGGAGGGGCAGCTGTGGGTGCCATCAGTGGTGTGACGCTGAGGCTGAGCTTGATGCAATACCATCCAGTCAGGCAGCTCTCCTGGGTTGCACCAGCCATGGGGATGAGTAGCTGGGTGTAGGCAGGGGCCAGGGAAATCCAGCAGAGCCACCGTGGAGGGCTGAGGAAAGGTGGCCGGGTTGGAGGGGACAGGTCTGGGTCAGGCAGATGCTGTTCTGTCATTGAGCGGCTACCGTGTCCATTGCTGCCCATGTAACACCTGGGCAGGTGTGTCCCTGGACTTGGGGCTGTGAGGGCAGGGATGGCCCAGGGCTTGGGCCAAGGCAGCTCACGGGGAGGAACTGGAGGTTAAGCAACCTCTCACTTCCAAGGTTGCTGCAGCAGGAGAGCCACCAGCAGCCCTGCACGGGGTAATGGTTAGTTAAAACCAAGACAACACAAAACTTGGCTCTCCGGCCGGTGCGCTCATTAAAAAGAAAAACCGAACCTGTCCCAGAACCATCAGGAACCGGCCCCAAGCAAGGCGTGAAACCCAGCCAGCCACCGAACAACAGCTCCTGCCGCGGGAGGCCGCAGGCTGGGGAGTCGGGCAGCCCGAGGGGCGCCGGGCCTGTCCTGCCCGTACCGGCCGGGGCGGCCGCAGGGAATCCCAGGCGGGTGGCGCAGGCCGGGACTCCCCGTGAGGCAGCGCCGGTGCGAAAGCCGCCGAGCCCGGCCCGGGCTTCCCAGCCGCCACCACCGCCTTCTCCTCCCGCCGTCCCAGCGGCGCAGCCCCCGCCCCCGGCCAGCCCCTGTGGCGCTGACGTCCCGGGCGGCCGGCCGAGCCGGGCCGTGCCGGGCGGCGGGGGGCGGCGCAGAGCAGCGCAGCGCAGCAGCCGCGGCGGCAGGGCTGGCAGCTGGGCGACGAGTGCGGCGGCGGCAGCAGCAGCAGGTAAGGACACAGCGTCAGGCAGCAGCACCAGGCCCTCGGTCTCCCTCGCCCGTCCCCGCCGCCCCTTCGCGTCCTCCTCCCGCCCGGCGGGGGAGCGCCGGCCCTTTGGCCTGGCCGCGGCGCGTTGCCTAGTCGCCGTCCTCCGCCGGCGCCTCCCGGCCGGCCCCGGGGCAGGGCGGCGCGGCGCGGCCCGGCGGCAGGTGTGATCGGTTCCCCCGGCTGGGTGCGTTCCGGCGTTTCGTTGGGGCGGAGGGGGCTTTGCGGGGGTCGGCGTCCTCTGCAGCCGCGCATCCAGCGGCAGCTGCTTCTTCAGGGGCTGCCGGGGGGAGAGCGACCGCTGCGTGGAGGGGACGGGGCGGCTGCTGCGCCGCTCACCTTACCCGCCTCCGTGAGGAAGGAAACATACTCTGGTTGGGGTCGCGGCACAAGCTGCCTCCCGGAACCGGCCCCGGGGTCTGCGGGCTCGGGAGCGGGCCGGCGGTAGCTCTGGGGAAGCGACCTGTTGGAACGGCCTGGGAAGAGCCTCTGCGCGGGGGGCTGTGCTGCGCCCGGACCCTCCCGGTCAGGGGCAGCTGCAGCCTGGCGTGTCTTCACTTCCTGAAGTGAACCGTCCTGGGAATTCCTTTCCTGTGGGGTTTTTATTCCTGGTTTAGCATCGTCCTGTGTAAGGCGCCGTCCACACCGAGTTTGAGCTCAGTGCCTCTCCTTGTTCCAGAAGCGTTGCTGTGCCGTGCCTTGCCTTTCAGCCTTGTCCTGCCGAGCGCAGGGTGACCGGCAGCGCAGTTGCAAAGCGTCTTCTCAGGGACCGCTTCTCCCTGAAGTACTTTTGCAGCCTGCGGTTTTTGCTTTGGAGAGCAGCGTGTGTAAGCACAGTGCCCTACCAAAGCCCGAGACCCAGTTCCTGCAGCTCGCATTCACTGCTGAATGGGAAAACGTTCATCCCCTGAATGGGCCATGGCTTGAATACAGCTCGCAGTGCAGCCTGTTTACTGTTGAAGTTTGCTTGGGACTTGGCCCTCAGAGAGAAAAACCTAATGCCACTGGGGCCCTCAAGATCAAGATAGAGAAATTCATAGTTGGCAGGCTGTGTAAAAGGATGGATAGTTTATTTCATCTAAACATTTGATGATTGTCAGCCCCTTTTTTAGGAAGGTGGGGAGAAGTAGTACACTGTGACTTGCACCCTGTGTTGCTCTTGGATGGAAAAGACCTTTGAGGTGATCTAATTTCTTACAGTTCAGTTGGCCTTGCTGGGCTGCAGAGCGACCTCGGAGCAGTACAAAGGTTGTCCGTGAGGCTGTCTTCCTTCTGTTGCAGATGTGACAGATTAACAGGGCAGAGATGAACTCATGGGTTAAACGTCACCCGTGTTCTTTCTTTTCAAGACAAAGGGAAATGCTAGCGAGAAAAGCACTAGTAACAATTTATAGAAAATGATTTGGAAAGTAGAAAAACAGAAATGATTTTATGATTAAAATGATCCTTGTGCAAGTTTTAAACTATAAGCAAATGTTTTCTTGGAGTATTTGTTTGACTGTCATAAAACTGTGCTAACCCTGAAGCACACAGTTTATAAAATAACTGCCAAAGAAGGATCTGAGTGCTTTTGAGGTGGGAGAGTAAATATCCTACTTGTCAGAACACAAGTTAGAAACCTTTGCGATGGTTCTGCTGATGCAGAAATTAGGATTTCGCTTAACTGTGTTTTCAGTGGATGCATTTTTAATGTGTATAAGTTAATAAACAATTACTGTTGGTACAGTTATGCCTTTGACTGCGAAGCTATAAAGCCAGCCGTGTGAACATAAAGGCAGTAAAGTTTGCTGCGAGGCGTAATAGCTTTCTGAATTAAAACCATGTCAGTATTAGCTTGCAGAAATTGGAGGTGAGTTGAACTAATTTCCCCACCCCCGTATTTCTAGTCCAAGTGGGTGTTCATGTATAATCTGCATTAAGTACTGTGTCTTTTAGGATCTGAGATCACCCTGTGCTCTTGTTTTGGTAGTGGGTCAGTATTTTGACCCACTAACCATAATGTTCTCATGAACAAGGTGAAGCAGTTTTTCCTGGTGCCTGGTCTGCAGGCATGGAGAAGGCTTTGTGACCCAATCTAACCTTCATAGCCTCCTGGTGTTTGATAACACTGGTCTGAAGAAAGCTTGCTGGTTTCAGAAACTTTGATGGACTCATGAATGATGTGGCAAAGTTGAGTAGGGACAAACTTTTTATCATTGCTGTCAGTATAGAGTGTGGAAATGTGCGATTAAGCTGGCAGGTTCAAAATGAACAAAAGGTGTGGGCTGTGGTTTTGACCCAGCGTGTAGTTAGTTAAGCTTTGGAAATACTTTCTGAAGCGTGTGGATACTGAAAGTTTATAGGTGCCACAAAAAAGCAGCTGGACAAATTGATGGAATGAAGATCTGAGCATCGAGAGGGGATTACGATAAGCAGCAGGATGCAGTACTTCTGAAGTTTATAATTTAATTTTTCATAATAATGAAGCTTAAGTTAACAGAAGAATGAGTTCAGTTTTGGCCACAGCCTTTCAAGAAAACTAAATGCAAACATGTCAGTCTGGCAGAAATGGTCATCGAGGCATAGGAAGGGTTTGGAAAGCATCATCTGCAGAAACCACGCATGTTTGTGAAGCGTGCTCTACAAAGGCTAGGCAAGCTCAGTTCCAGCAGAAAGCGGACAGGATGAGGAGATAAGAAGATGCTGCAGTCTTGAAATCAGTAAGAAGCAGTCTGTGTCCTGTCAGTGACTGCACTGAAGAGATGAAACGAGTTTGTATCAAAGATTTTGGGCAGTTTTTAAAATCTGTTATGCTTTGGGGAAGAGTGGAAGAAGGTTGTACAATCCCCATTTTCCAAAGGTTATTGAAAGTCAAACAGGACTCATGTTAAGGTTTTGCTAAAGACTTTCCTTATGACTGTTTTATTTGCTCTCACACAGGGAGAGAACTTGATTTCTTCAGGTGCTGTCTGTATTCTGGCCTGAGCTTATGTGGGAAAAGCAATTTTAGTGTGCATAGTTTCTGTGATAAAGACCTAAAATCTTTCAATAATCATTGATCACCCAATGTTACAGCTTAACACCTTGGGTTTTAAAATAGTGTTGAGGCAAACTATTGTGTTCGACAGCAAAATGTTGTGGTTTAGGAGTGTAGCCCATAATCTTGTAGGAAGTGTAAGTTTAGGATCATACTATGATTTAAACCAGGAAAATCAGAGGGATAAAACCTGAGGTATTCATCATCTACTGTAGTATATGCCTCATGTGGCTTCGTAACCTGTGCCTGAATGTTGCAGCACCGTTTGTTCTGAAACATGATTAAAGAACTGCTAGCCTATTAAACAAAAAGAAATCAGACTTGAGCAGTGTGTGTTTCTTTGGGGTCCCTCATTTTGAATCCGTTTTTAAAGTATGCCTGAGCAGATAAAGATGGCAACATTTTAACGTAGCAACGCCATTTATTTAAGTTTTTGCTTTGCTGTTACTTGGAATGACTGTTGGGTTTGTGGTAAAAACTGGTGACTGAGATTTATGTTTCTGAAGTATTGATAGACACTATAATAATATAAAGAGCGCATGGAAAAAACACTGGGTTTGAACTGAAGTCTGTGGATTTTTTTTTCCTCCCCAAAAATACCAGTTTTGCAAAGCTAAATGTGAGGTATTGGCAGCCTCTTTTTTTTTTTTTTTTCCTAAAGCTTTGATGGCAAGAAAAAGACAGGTAAATCCATGGCCTCTTGGATCTCAGGCAGATTTCTGTAAGTAGTGACCGAATATATTTAACAGTATGCATTTCATTGGGAAGAGCATGCTAATTCTGCCTTTCAATAAGTGACTATCTTAGAATACCAATTAAAAAAACCAACTATTTAGCCAAAGTGAGTTCTTGTTTCTCTTTTGTTGACCAACATGCAAACATGGAGCAGAGGGCGATGGGGCTGGGGAGAGCTGGTTCGGTTCAGTCCTGCCGCTGTGCTGCATGCCGCAGCTCAAAGGTGAAGGCCGTTTGCCACCCGTGGAATGCTTACCATGGCCTTGTGAAGGTGTTTTGGGAGCCCCTGCAGCACCCTAACTGCTTCCTGGTGAAGTTACAGCCAGGCAGCATTTACCCCACGGACACGGTGCTGGCTGCAGCTCCTGTAGGCACGCTGCTGTCAGCAGCGTGGTGTGCACAGGCGCTTGGTTTGCACAGGCGGTATCTGTGCCGTAGGTTGTACCCAGAGTTTATGCGACTTGTGGGACACGTCTGTCAAGCCAGGGGTCTTCCCTTGTCAGCTGAATGCTTCCCTCTGCATGTGGGTGGATAAAGGGTAGTTCATGCTTGCTATGGGGAATGAGAGAAGAATGTGGAGGCACCTGGACTTAAACCTCACTTTCCATACGTGCAGCTCACAGTGCTGCTGCTGCTGTCTTCACTTGGCCATGGTGGTAAAGGCAGAACAGGGCCGGTCTCCAAACTGGGATCCAGTGCTAGCAGTGCTAGATGCAGCTGTTGTGCGGGCTGCCAAAGCTGGGTGGCCACATCTGTACATGCATCTCTCAGGGTTGTGTCTGCTCTCAGAAAAATCTTAGAGAAATTCCCAGAGTTGTCAGCTGGAAGCCTATGTGAGCTCTGGATTTGTAAATACTCAGTGAAAGGTCTTTTTTAACATAAGAGTAAACTTTTCTATGCTTTTTGAAGCAATATGCCTTGACTGAGCTTGCTGAATTTATTTTGCAAGGATAGTTAAATGGACAATTAAACTCACAGTACAGTATTATTTACATATTAGATAACTCTTTAGTTTCTTAAACAAACCTGTTTTCTCTGTAATGAACCATGTTTAGCAGACTGATTTGAAATTTGGGGGAAAAATTGAGAAGCAGGGAATATAACAAAGTCAGCAGTTCAGAAAAATCTCTCCAATATCAACAAGATCTGCAGCTATATTGGTAGCAACAGCTTTCTGAATTATCTCTTAAAGTGTTTTTATGGATCCTTCAGGCCTGAAGTCGTGTAAGTTTGTTGTGTTTTCTATTTTCACCAAGTCCAGCTTGTGATTTGTGTGGTCCAGAACACCTTCCCTCTCATCTGCCGTATTCTCTTTGTTATCGTGACACTTGGGGAGGTTTTGGTCATTTTGGGATTGTTCTTAGTGCCTTGGAGCCAGAGCAACCAGACTAAAAGGTGATAATGTAATAGCCATGTTTCAGAAGAAGCTGCCCATGGCAGGGCCGCGTGTCCTTCTCCAGGCCTCTGACATGACCCATTAGCAAGTTCCCATCCACTTTGTTCTTTCCTGATTTATTCCAGAGCAGCCCAGCTAACCCACTCTGTAGTGATGGCGGCGGTAGCAATAAAAATCCTTCACAAAATCCTGTGTAGTAAAGACTGGTTTGTTTTGCTGCATCTTCCTTTTTCTCATCTGTGTGAGAACTGTGTGTGGGCATGTGACATTCTTGCTTGTTTGAGAGGAGACACTGGAGAGTTTTGGGGGGTGGGTGGGATGCTCTGTAGCTGCGCTGCTGGTTCAGGGTTTAATGGTGTGCAGTGTGTGCCTGTGCTATAGGGCCCTGTTTATGTGCTGTAAGGTTTCCAGGGCAAGGATCAAAGCACTCGGGAATGAACAGGCTAACAAATATTTAAAATAACCTCAATTTTAATGATTCTCTACAGTAGCAATTTTTTGAGTAGTAGGGCTGATGGAATTGCTCTTTGGCCCCCTGAAATAAGGAAATCTTCCCATGGCTGCGCCCTCCCTCCCCTCCGTTCCCATCCCAGCAGTGCTGATGGTCATCAGGCTCTTCCGCGCCTCAGTGCAAACTGCTGGCTCTGCAGAAAGCAACAAAACTCATCACCCTCTCCTCTCCGTATTGCCGCCGCAGAGGGACATCGTGCATCTCAGACCTCAGGCAACAGGGCAGCAGGACCTTGTAGCGAGGGACGGGAACGAGGGGAGGCAGGCAAGCTAACCTCTCCTGGGGGGGTTAGCTGTTCCCTGGTCAGCTCTCCCTCTCAGGAAACTCTTAAACGTGGGTAGCCCTTCATTGCCTCTACCAAAAGGTACATAGGCAGATGCCTCTGGTAGCCCCGTTGCAGGGAGAAATGCGGACATGGAGTGTACGTAGGGAATTTCAGGGTCATAGCAGTAGGACCGGAAGGGATTTTAAAAGATCATGGACTTCAGAGGGCCCTGAGATAACACGGGCTTTTATTACTGTGTATAGATAAGAATACTTGGGTTTAGTACATGTGGTGGTTTTGGGGGTGGGGAGGCATTTCTTTTTTTGTTTTGTCTGCTCCTAACAAGCTGTTGTTTTTTTCAGTGTTTGCTGCATCCATGCAGCATGGCTTTTGGGTGGCTGCTCGGGTTGGAATGGAGGGTTGGTTGCTCTGTTGCAAGGAGGGTTGATGATGTGGATGCTACAGGAGTGATGATGCCAGGCTCGTTTTCTCAGTCTCATTTTTAATTTTTTTCCCCAAAATAGACTTGCCAGCTGTCTGTTCATTTGTGGGAATACATGTTTGTGTCACGTCATCACTTTATAGTCCTCATTTTCTTTTTACTGGAATAATTTCTGACAGACTTTAATGTTTTTTGTATATTTCAGTACCTGATCTTCTCCTGGCTGTGGGTAAGGGCATTACTTCAAATTTCAAAGTTCTTGGGAAACAGAAGAGAAACGGGCTTGTCTGTGGCAGTTGTCTTGAATTGGAACTGCTGGGAACAAAGAATTTAACTGCATGTACACAGAAGAAACTGGAGTTTCAGAGATGGTGTGATGGTCTTTGTCTTATTGTCATCCCATTACAGCACTCTTGCATCTTCTCAAGCCCTTGAAATTAGTCACGGTCAGCCACTCAATCTCAGATAATCTATAGACCTTGAGGTAGTGTTTGGTTCACTGCATTATACGTTATTATAATATATTACAATACTTTTTTTTTTTCTGTTTGGAGGTGCATTATGGGCTTTTGAGAAAGTAGCATCTTAGTATTTTTTAGATCATTTATGCAGGAACAAATTTTAATCTCTGTTTAGGGGAAGGATTCTTTTTCAAATATGTTTTGCATCATATTCTGATGGTAATCTGAAACTAATTTTAGGTCTTGTTTTATGTTTTGCTTTGAAGTTCTGCATCCTTTCAAAGAAAAAAATATTGCTTATTAACCTAGGGAGAGGAATCTTAGACATGAATTTTCTTAGCCTGTTACCATGCCATATAAGCCATGACTTGCTCAAAAGGTCAACACCCACAGAACATGGTTTTTGCAGTGCAGGGGACTAAGTAGCTGCTTTTCTTGAGGCTGTAACAGTCTTTCCTTTTGTAAATGAAAATGCAGTCTTTTGATGACATGGCATCTGACGCTATGGGTGTTTTTGTGATACATGCTAAATTATAATTATATATCTTCAACACCAAAGCAGGAATTATAAATATAGATAATATGTAGGCCATATACTTGTAAGGATTATTCTCTTTGAATTTAAATCCCTGCAGCCTTTCCCAATTTTTCATACATATGTGTATTATTTAAAACACGATGTCAGATTTCTTTTAAGTTGGAACCAAAAATATTTTTTTAACAAGTTCTGGAGTTCAGCTTCTTTATTTTTGTTGACACAGAGTAGTGTGTCTGTTCATGTAGTAGTCAACCCAGCAGAGCTTGACTTAAGAAATTAAGCTGGTTCATAGACTGTATTTATTTATTTATTTTTAAATTGCCCTTTGCAGCTTCTGTTGCAAACCCTTCTGTTACGGTCCTGAATCAGTTACCAAGCTCTGTAGAGGTGATATTTTTATCTCTTTTTAAAAAAATTCAGTTATCTCCTGATTAATTTTTTTGTAAACTTTTTAAAATTAAAAATAAAAAAGGGAATTCATGTGAGTAATAAGTACTGAGTGCTTGAGTGCATCAGATGGAAGTGGAGATCTGCATGGTTTCAAAGAAACTGGCTATTTGAGATGAGTTGTTTTCTGTATTAATCCTGGTTTCTTTATGAATCCTCGTGGGAGGGAGGAGGGTGCACAAAGGCCACTTTATGCTGCTGGCGTGTTTGCTGAGTGACTGCTGCTTTAGCTCTAGGGAGGAGGTGGAAGCAGGGGAGAGGGAAACTAGCAGGAGTAGGGGGAATAGTTTGAGGTGAGTGAGCTCCTTCTCCAGGAACATGTGAAGCATGATGCCAAGGTGGGAAAGGACCAATGGGACCCTGGTAGATTCAAGAGGGTACACCTGAAGATTGTAGCAGAAGGAAAATGCTGGTTTGGCTACTTGAAGGCAAAGCAGGCTATCATCAGAGATTGCCCTTCTGACCGTGCCTGGGCTGGACTTTAAAGCCACGTTTTCCTCCTCAACTGAAAGGTGCTACCTGATCCTTAGTATGTGTGCAGGCGCTGATCCTGGGTGTGCCTGCCCTGGGTGTAAGAAGGCCATTAGGCCTCACAATCTGGGCTGAGTATTTCACCCCAAGACAGCTAAAGGTTTTTGGAGTGATGTCTGAAGGTGTGCTGAAGTGTGGTTAGCTGTAATTAATGAAAGCTAATTGCCTCATGTTTCCTTAGGACTAGGCACGTTCTTTCTTACTCTCTTATTTCCATGAGCTGTCTTAGGAATGGCCAAGGAGTTTTGAGAGGATCTAGGTAAGATAGAAGAAAAGGTGAGAGAAGAATGAAGGTTTTTCAAAGATCTTCCTGTAACTAGAGCAAGGATTTCTCCCTTTTTGGGTACCAGGGCTCTCCTCCAAGGGCCCCCACCCAGCTTGGATGGGAATGTCTTGGTAAGAATCTCACGTGCTTCAGGCTATGGTGAGTCATACATGGGATGTGGACCTTGGTTCAGCGATAGCTCTTTGCACTGTTGAATGCAATGGCAGTCAAATTTTGACCCAGATGCATGTGATAGCGTTCATTTGGAGTTCACCAGAGCTTATAACATAGTGAATACTCCAGTATGTATTGCTAGCATGTCACCTGGATTGGGATCTTGGGTTGCATTGTGTGTTGCCCATTGTTCATCTGCCCGGATCACTCTGTGGTGCATTGGAGATACGGTCTGGATCCTGGGTGCGAGCCCAGGTACTTGTGGGCAGCTTCACAAGGTGGGTCCCTCTGAAACAGATTTTTCAGGATCAGCCACTGCCCGTAGAAAAGTCCTGCATAAGTGCAATTTCCAGGACACCTGCTTTTCTGTGATTTTTTTCCCCCCCATTTACTTGCTACTTCCAGGATATCCTGCCTTTTATGTTTCACAGCTTGCTGGAAGTGAGAAGGATTTGCATGGTGTCAGTCCTGCAAATGAGCGTGCAGCTTCGCATGCTCTTTGTGGACTCCTTATACACACACAGATTGCAAATGGAGCTTGTACAACAGAGCAAGTAAAACTGGCTGCATCAGTGCAGTCCTCCAAGGATGAAAGAGATGCTGGGTTTTGTTTAATTTGGAAGCCAGGCTTGGTATCTACTGAGAAGGGTAGTGGAAAGATGCAGGGCAGAACATCTGGTGGGAGCAGAATTTAAGGATTGGAAAGAGAGTTTTAATCAAAATCCATATTTTTCTCTACTCTGTCTTCCCTTGTTGAGGATGACCAATGGTAGTGATCATGCTGGTAAGCACTGGATTGAAGATTGCTATAATTACTTGGAAGCTGTCAACCTACAATTAGCCTGGCTTGTCAGCCTGAGGTTTGGAGAGTGACGTGGAGGACACGTTTGCTGTGGGTGATGCTCTCTCACAGTGGCTTTGCTCACGTGTGCCCAGCACACCCTGGAAAGCCCTGCAGTGGAATGTGCTTGCTCCCCATCCGAATCAGCAGTAAGGAAGACCTTTTGTAGTAGACTATTGTGGGTTGCTGTTCTGCTAGGGACTGACTCGATTGGCTACTCACACTGGATCACAAGCACTGATCTTGTTTGGGATCAGCAGAAGCACCTTGTTGCCATGCCAAGAGCATCCTAACAAAGAAACCCATGTGCTTTTTGTTGTGCACGCTATGTGTGGATTCACTGAATTTCCAGGCAATCTGTTTTCCTGTTTTGGGAAGAATGGAAGTGCGGGGAATACTGCTGTGTTGATCTAGAGATCTGTTTTAGAAGTTAATTTTAGCTGTACCTTGATGTGCACGGGGGAGACAGTTGAGAGTAAAAGGGCTTGAGAAGTATAGTAAGTACCAGAGGTACAGAATTAATGCTGATACTGACCAGATGGTGTTAGGCAGAAGCAGGCAGGTGTCATAGGGGAAGCATGGTCTGGAATGGTGGCTTTTCCGAATGAAAGAGAGAGATGTGATTCACTTTCCAGGCAGAGCCTCCAGCACAGCACAGGATCAGTACAGGCACTGTGGCAGGATGGGGGAGCTCCTGGTGTTCCCCAGAACCAAAAGCAGTCCAGACCGTTTCAAGGAGTTTTCATACCAGGAATGGCATCAGTTGTGACTTCTTACGATGTGGCCCTTTCTGCTGGCATGTTTTCCCTTAAATATCTGAAGTGATCCTGCCGTTTCCAAGATTTTTGACTTTCTTATAACTCACACAGTTTTAACAACAGATCTGAGTTTCTCTTTAGAAAGCAAAAGAAAGCTTTAGTTTCTTTTCAGAGAGCAAAAATAAAAGCATTTTGAGGCTGGGAAATGAGACAAACTATAGGATACCTAGAAAAAGGAAGGAAGCCAAATGTCAAAGAGGAAAATCATTTATTTCAGTCAAGCCTGTCGTTTATTTCACTGCTACAATTAGAAGGGCAGGACAAGGGAAAAATTAGTCCTTTGTCTTATATCTCCCTTCCTTTATCTTGTTCAGTGTAAAACTCATTCAAGAGACTCACAGCAGTAGAAGCTTACAAGAGGGCTGCAGTAGTTATTAGAGCACTTCCTGGGTGGCTCAGGATCCATCTCCAAAGCCACACCTGTTGTATTAGGGTTTCCTATGCTGTTATTACAGGACTCGCTCTGAATACATTTCCAGAATGATGCAAAAGCTTCCGTATCGGAGGAGGATCATCACACAACACAGGCTGCTGGATGCATGAGGAAATGAGCTAAATTACAGCATCCAGTAAAACTAGAATGAGTCTTCTAGAAGCAGCTGAAAAACCAAATACTTTCGTGATAGCCTTTGAAATATACTTGTGATACTTTGCTATGTGTTTAAACTTGAACGTCAGCAAATTTTGCTGACTCATCACTTATTAAAAAAAAATTATTACTTCTTAACAGACCAGATGCAGTCATGTTTTTCTTCTAGCAAAATTAGATCTGTATCCTTCACAGGTCATAACACTGGGACGTTAGCCAGCACGGCTCAGCCTTGTCTGTGAAGGGCGTATAGGAAACGGCTGGTGCTGGTTGTTCAGACATTTAAGAAGGCATTTGATTAATTTGCTTTCCCTGTTATTCCCAAGTTATTGGAGTTCCTCCAGAAGCATGTATTTTTTTTTTTAAGTTTGTCAGAGTAAACCATTATAGCTAGCAAGTTCTTTTCACTAGTCACCCATATAAAGCAGAAACTCTGAAAGTCATGAATTTCCTTTTAACAGAGCATTGATACAGAAACGCAGTGCCAGAATGATGGCTAATATTATTAATTTTCTTTCTGTGTAGTAAGGAAGAAATATTGTCTGGCTTTGGAGGATACCATGGCAAAAATGTACTCCAGGTTTGTTGTTCAATCTTCTCAAGTGTAGTCGAGTACTTTTAAATATCCTGTATTTATTAATAGAAATAATAAGATATTCTTCAGACCTTGTGCCCTTCAATCAATAAAAAGAAATGTGTATGTCCCTGTAATTGAAGACAGGTATGCTCTTGTGGAGGGGTGGAACTCAGGTGTTTGTAAAGAGGTGGAGTCCCCATTAACGTGGTGTGACGAGAGTACTGATTCATATAGCAAAATGGCTCGGTCGGTTGTGGTGTTTTGTTTTGGCTTTTTTTAGTTCAGTGGGTTGTGAGTTGTGTCAGTTGTGCTGCTTTGTACTATCCACTTACTCTTTTTGAACTCAATTATTCTTGAGCTCTTGCCTCAGAACTTCATGCAGGCCTCTGGAAGGTGACTGAACCCCATATACTTGCTGCTCTGTCTCACCGAGCAGTTTGGATTGATCTCCGGGTTCCTGAGAAAGGGCCTGACCTGAACTAACCATCTGAGTTCTTCATTGTAGTCACAACTCACTCTCTTCTCCACGTAATTGTTGCTTTTACACTGTGTTTTGACTTTTTTTTTTCCTAAGATGACCATAGACATTTTCTAATCATACAATGTTATGTCAACTATACTTACAAGCTTTTAGTTTTCATTTTCCATTAATACTTCAAACCCCCAAATTCTTCTGTGATGAAGATTTTTTACTCCAGAGAAGAAATACAGGAAATTTATGAGCAGTTTAGTATTAACCTCCCCTGCCCCACCAAAGGGGTGCTCAGGTCCTTCAGCAGTATGAAGAAATACCCATCATAGATTTGAAATATTTCTGTTGCAAGGAGGAATTTGAGGAGGTCATACTTAACTTTAGTGTAGATTTTCCTAATTACTGTAATTTAAACTCTTACGGAACTCAAATTTTGGATGAATTTGCAAAGAAGAGTATGGACCATGTGTATCTCCACTAAAGAATATATTTGCTGGAATATAGGAAGTGCTAAAGATGTCCAGACTGGAGTCCCATATAGAGTGCTTGAGTGAACTTAAGTTGGAGCATTGTAGACCAGAAGTCCAGAAAGCTGTGGAGGATGCTTTGTAAAGCCTTGAGCAACAGAGTCATCAGGATGTCCTCTTGTGGGTCCATTGATGACAAGTTTTAAAAGATCCCACAGCTTTCCTTCAGAATCATAGAATCTTTAAGGTTGGAAGAGACTCAGAGATTAACAGAATTGTAGGGGTTGCAAGGGACCTCCAGAGATCATCGAGTCCAACCCCTCTGCCAAAGCAGGTTCCCCAAGACCTAGCAGGTCTTAGACCACTAAGGTCTAGGTCCTAGACCTAGAAGTTCCCTAAGATCATCAAGTCCAACTGGCTGTCCAATACCAGCATGTCAATTAAAACAGGTCCTGGAGTGCCACGTCTGCACATTTTTTGAACACCTCCAGGGATGGTGACTCCACCATCTCTCTGGGCAGCCTATTCCAGTGCCTGACTGTGTTCAGTGAAGAAAGTTTTCCTAAAACTTCAACGACTTTTCCTAAAATGTCCAAAGGCTGTAGCAGCACAGTCTTTTCTGCATCTTTGACCACTTTGGCTTAGAATTTTATTTATCCTTTAAAAACTAGTAGCATGTTAGTTTTCCATTAAAAAGTCAGGGACAGTTTTGTGATTTGCTGTTTGTTTGGCAGCCAGCAGTGAGGGTTTTACTTGTAATCACAAATGTTTTCAATCATCAGCATTTTGTGTGTGACTTTTTGAACTGTCTCCTAGACCTTTTGATTGACATTGTTGACGTTTCTCAGTACTTGCAATATCTGCTAATGCTGAAAACCAACCAGGAGTTGACTCCCAAGTGTTCCTGGCAGAAGGCACTAGCACTTTTTTTAGGCTGTGTCTGTATATGTAATGAAAATAAATAGAAAAAGCAGCTGCTTTGCAGACTGGGTGTGATGTCTTGCAAATCAGGGTGAAACATAATGAACTAGGAAGAAAAAAAGAAAATTCCTAATTTAAAAATCTGTGTTATTGGTTTAAGAAAAAAAAAAGTCTATGAAAGATTTGCAAAATGATTGATAGTCTTTGTATTTAAAGTAGTCCCGGTTTATAGTCTATGTGGCCTCTGCTTCCACTGACTGTGTATTACAGCTTTTTCTGCTAGATTGAAGAATTCTGTAGTCTGCTTTCCATGTAAATATTGTATATGTTTAAGCTGTGGTTGCACAATCTTCATCCTTCTTTGCTTGGCAAAGGTTTTGTTTAAAAGTTCGTGGAATTCCTATGTGGCTGGTAATAAGCACATCCAGGACTGTTCTAAAGATGTGCAAGAAGAAAGTATTTTGCCTTGGCCATGGAAGAACAAGGGGATGTGTTGGTTATGTTGGGCTAGACTTGGAGGATGGCTTTAAAGGTGATGCTTTTGATCACAGAAGGTGTTTGAATTAGAAGAAAAATGTATAAGAAGATTTAAGTTTCTTTGAAGCATGCTTAAGAACTATTTCACGTTATCCTCTTCTCTAATTGATTAACTGGATAATAGGTTTAAATGTGCCAAATAACAAAACCAATGGATTTTATAGCAACTGATCTGAATTGATCTAATTAAGTTTGGTTTTTCTCTCGTGTCACCTGGGTGAATCCTAATGATGTATAGCAGGTTGAATTAAATTGAGTTGTGGCTGTTTCTTGGAAATTGTGTTGAAAAAAGCGTAAATTTCTTCCAGAACATTAATTAAAGTACTAAGTGGAAGTGGCTGTTCAGTGCATTTCTGCTCCACTTACTCCTTGTCCTTCTCCTTTAGGCAGTTCCATTTGATTGCCTTTCTTGATGGTCTTCATGACAAGTGTATCGACTTAGATGTGTAGACATGTAGCTGATGGATGGTTTGAACCCATGATGTCAGCTGCTACGTTTTGGTAATTAACCATAATAATGATTTAGTCTTTTGATTTCTGGACCCTCCAAAGTTTCTGCTCGGCACCTGGATTCTCTTGGAAAATTCCCACCTGTGGTGGCTTTGGAATATTATTTCTTCTTTATCTCCTCCTGGGGACCAAACCAGTGGTAACTGTCCAGGAAGAGCCTTACTTAAATCCTAAAGGTCATATGGGTGAAATCTTTGTGGTCCCACCAACTAACCTACTTCTGCAGTTGGGAAACATGATGTTGACCATCCCTCAAAGAAATGCCAGTAATCAGTTCCAGAAGCTCTACTGATGGAGTTTCTGTTACGTTGTCCCTTTTTCCCTTTGTGCTGCAAAACATGGGAACAAAAAAGACATACATATTGTTTGGTAAATATTAGATGCACTTGCTTCTTTTTCAAAATTTTAAAAATGCACCTCTTTATTCTCTGAAGATAAAAGTAGCAATTTTCTAGATTGGGCTTGGAGACCTGAATTCATCCCAAGTGCAGTAATTCAAGCCTTGCTTGTATGTATCTTGAGATTTTTTTGCAAAATGTTTCAGATCACACCAGTTAAGAAAGATGAGAAAACCTGTTGACTTTTCTGAAATACTGAACAAAATCCTCAAAGCTATGGAAAAAAAGTTAGGTTTAGAAAGGTTTGAGTTTTTAACCCGAAACATTAAGAAAATACCCTTAATTAATGTTTTTGTTTTTCTGTATCAAATATTTTTTAACTTCTTAGTAAAATATTTATGTCTAAGAAAGGATTATATGTTAAAAATAAATGAAGTAAGTCTGCCTGAACTTTGAATTACAAGTGGACTCATTCTTGTGCCTTAGAAAAGGCAGATATTTGGTCTGTATTTGTTCTTTTCAACTGCATCCTTCACACCCTTGCACGTATTCTCAGAGATGTGGAGAGGCAAGGTAACAAGTTGCTCTTGCCCCAAGGCGGAGTTTCTGCTACCATCTCCTCATGGATGTACATCCTATATTCTGCCTTCTGCTGGCAGTGAAGCTCACCCATCTTCTTTCTGAACCAGCAGGAATTACTCAGCTGGATTAAACCATGCATTCTGGCAGAGATACTTTTCTGGCTCGTAGGCATCAGGGCTGGTACTGCCGGAGAGGGAAGGAGGGGACTGGAAAACCTGACTTGTGTCCTTGGGGCAGTGACCTGTTAAATTACCTTATATGGTTTTATTAGGGGTGGTTTTTGTTTTGGGGGTTTTGTTTTGACTACGTTTTTTTCAGAAGCTCTTCCCTGAGTCACAAAATGTCCTTACATAGCAGTACATAGTGTGGAAGGGGGCTGAGTTGTCCTGGCAGAGGTGAAAACAAGGGTTGTACTTGGGTTTTTTGGCTGAGGTATCTGTGGTTTGTGGGGAAGAGTAACATAGCACATAGGAACTTGAAACTTTTGTGAGAGTCTTGTATGGATTTCTGTTTTATATACTGCCCATAAATGAAAGAAAAGTTCACTTCTGATAATGTGATGAGCAAAAATTTCAATGCATGATTATGTTTGTACAACTGCAAATGTTAGCAGTGCTTTTGGCTTAAAGCCCTAATTCAAATCTCTTTGTGTTTTATAATCTGCGGGAAGATATATCTCCTCTGGAGAGAGGAACCCATACTCCAGCTTCAGACAAAACACAATGATTAAAGTTATTTGTTGGTTGAATAAGTGCAAGCCTTTGTTCTGGGGAGCTGAACAGAGTGATGTTGAAACAGGCAGGAACAGGACTTAACTCGCATTCCTGTTGCTGCTGCTTCCAGGTTTCCAGTCTACAGCATGATCTGAGGTGGAGCTGGTGGTAAGTTACTGGCTGAGCGATATTTTACTTTGAGACCCACTGTTCAATTAGACAACGGTATTTTTGGGTGTCCTGCAGCCAGAAGGGCTGCTTGTCAGTGCATGGAGCCCTTGGGTGAGTTGATGAGAGCTGCCTGGTGGTGGATCATATCTGGGGGCTGCTGGATCGTTTTAGGACAGTCTAAAGGGAACCGAAGATAATTGTAGTTTGGTTTTGGAGAGCAAGATCACTGCAGTTATATAAAATCCAAGGGGAAAGCTTGTTTTGGCTGATGTTTGAACTCTGGTTTTCAAAAGAAGCAGATATTTTAAGTGTTGAACTTTGGAGGTATAAGGTAAAATTTTTGTCTGTCCTTGGGGAGGGAAGGAGGAAGAATTACTTAGCTTATGTTATGTAAAACAACAAAAAAAGGAGAAAAAAGTTAAGAGAAAAGTCTGTGATTTTCTTCCCATGCCAGAAGCCATCAGCAACTGGATGAAGAATGAGTAGAGGTGTGTCTCCATTAGTGTTTTTGTTCATCTTGGGAGCTTGTTCTTGGGGGGAACCTGGTTGTTTGCACTTAACCGCACTGAGGGGCCAGGCACCAAACTTGATGCCGTTTGGATGAAACTGGAGTGGATGATGCTCCTTAGAAAAACACCTGATGCTGTCCAGCTGTGAATTCATGTTCAGTCTGGGGGACTAATCTAGAGGTACTTGGTACAGACTCGAATTAGTAAAACCCAAACCTGAATTGACTCCTATTGTACTGTGTTACTTGCTAACTTAGATGTATCCATTGAGTTTAAAACATATCTTTCAGATTTATGTCAAGATAAATAACAACTTGAAAAAAATTGGTGAATAAAATACCTCCATTTCTGAATTCTCCTTTTATTGAGATAATGGATGCTATTGAAATCTTTGCAATTAGGAAAAACAGAAAACCAAAAAAGTCCAAACCAGAAATATGTGAAATGAATCGTGCAGGACTTCTGTAATTTGTTCTGCTCTACAGTGTATGTACTTTGATTTGGAGTACTGTAGAAAGGGCTAAAAAGCAACAAAACGGGAGAAAGGTGTTACTTAGCATTGAAAACAGTAGTGTTTTTCTTTAGCAGTTTCATTCTGTCTTCTGACCTTAAATCCACTACCTCCTTGAAAGTGTCTAGCCATCGGATTATCACTGGTTGGCCATGGCTTGGACATCTTGATTGACACTAGTCCGGTTGATGTAAATAAAGGCTGTGTGGGAGCAGGACCTGGTGACCTGGTGTGTCGTTTCTTAGATGAGTTTCCTAATCCTGGAGGTGTTCTCTTTGGATGGAGTATTTCACATAGTCTGAAATTAAGGCTCAAGTGCAGGAGATAAACATTCTCGGCTTTGAGCTACCAAATCCAATTGGGAAGTAGCAATGGCAGCATTACAGTGCTCGTTCTCCCAGCAATTCTGTTCCGGCCATAATTGCTCAGGAAGTTTTGAATTTAAAAACGCCCGAGCTGCATTTTGCAGCTGAGTTTACAACCTGACTAAAAGCTTTCCTTCACTCTACTTCTGGCCTCCTTGCCAAAATAAATAGGCTGTTTTTAGCATGTGACTGTGGTGGTTTGTCCTCCGCATGAGCTTCTGTACAGAATTTGTAATTATGCTTAAGGGTTGGTCCCGGTAGCCGTGATTCTGCATGTGTTATTTTCAGTTTACTTTCATATCGGATTTATTGAGACCTGTGGTGTGCCTGTGGTTACTGGGCTTTAGTACTGTTCCCAGCTGCAGGGATGGCTCTCTAGCATGTGCAGAGACACTGTATTGCTGCACCATCAGACTCACTAAAACTCCCTTAAAACTCCCCCAGATTGCTTCTGAAAGAGAGGTTTGGCCAAGCCAGGTCTCTTGCATAAGTCTTATAACACTTGGACAGAAAATTGATTACCATTTTTGTGGTAATGCTGGTTGGTAATTTGTAGTCACTGTTGATTTTAACAGAATCTTTTGAGCAGGGATGCATTTTCTTCAAGCATTCCTGTTAAACTAAGAAATGACATTTTATACATGGTGGGGGTGGTAGGTAAAGTTCAGGTGATGTGTTTGAGGTACTTAAAATGAGACAAGTTAGTAAAATACAACTGGACCTGGATCTCATTCTTCTACCTTAAATCTTCTAACCATTTTCTGAGCGAGAATTGAGTGTGATGTTCTTGAGATGGATTTCTTACAAGTCATGGTCCCTAAAAGTGCAGAGCTCTGGGAGATGTATCAGCCACTTTTTGCAGCTCCCTGAGACAGCAAGTCAGTGGTAAGAAAAATGGCTTGTCTGACAGGAGTTACGGTTGTCTTAGGCTGTGGCAAAATCTAAGCAAAGATTAGCTGTTGTCCAGAGTCCATAGTATGTGTGGCCCTGTACCAAGGTTTAGGGAAGCCCAGGACTTTCTCAGACCTGGCAGGGAGCTGGTGCCCTACCAGCAAGTGAGAGTTGAGTTGTGGTCAGGATGTGGCTGATGTGGAAGTTGTTATGGTCTGCACCTTTCCTGCTGCCAACGTCGCAACAATGCTAACAGATTTTTGTCTGATTTGTTGCTGTTCAGATGCTTAGCCTTTAGAGCCCTTTGCCTTCTGTGAAAACACAAACTCTTTTGGAATAGTACAAGAATTAAAGGTTATTTTTATAATCACAGAGTGGTCTGGGTTGGAAAGAACCTCAAAGCCCATCTAGTTCCAAACCTCTGCCATGGGCAGGGACACCCCCCACTAGACCAGGTTGTCCAAAGCCCCATCCAGCCTGGCCTTGAGCACTGCCAGGGAGGGGGCAGCCTCAGCTTCTCTGGGCAGCGTGTGGCAGGGCCTCACCACCTTCACAGTGACTATCCAATCTAAACATACTCTTTCAGTTTAAACTGTTGCCCCTCCTCCTGTCACTACAGGCCTTGATGAAAAGTCTCTCTCCATATTTTTTAACAGCTTCCTTTAAGTACTGGAAGGCCGTTACAAGGTCTCCTCAGAGCCTTCTCTTCTCCCGAGTGAACAAGCCCAACTCTCCCAGCCTGTCTTCGTAGGAGAGGTGCTCCAGCCCTCTGAGCATCTTCACTGGTTTTAGGTAGATTTCATTCTTAAAGCATACAGCCCAGATCTCTTTTTTGAGATTGAGGTAGTGTAAATGATTTCTTTGCAATTACTGTCTTTCACTGTAATTACTGTTTTCTTGCCTCATAGTAACAGAACCATTATACTCATTTTTCCAAGAAAACTGATAGATTTGCTGATAAAATATATTCTGTGCAACTTTCTCTGGGGAGCTTTGGATGCCTTATTTTCCCCGTTTTTTCTTTTCCTGTTCTTTGCTGTCTTGAAGTAAGAAGTTAAAATCTGATACGAATAGATGATAAAGGAGATTTAAACCACTAAAATATGTGGGTTTAGGAACTAATTCTCTCTATGGCTTCTCTACAGAGGGGGATGGCAGTAAACAGTTCCTGGATTGTACTTGTTAGTCTGCAGATGCTGATTGTTACTAGTTTCTAGTATTTTGTCCTTTATTAAAGTGGCCAAATCAAAGCTGGTACTATTTGGAAACCTCTGTTTTATTTACTGTTTGTTATTCTGGTAGTAAGACAAAAAATGTAATTGTCCTTTTTCCAGTCCAGCCTCTCTTTGGTGGTCTGAGGTCAAGCATCAAGAGGTTCCCTGCAGACTTTCCAGCAGCCTTTGATGCTGCCATCCGTAGTTCTTAGTTTATTTGATTTAATTTTGGATCCAGGATAAGTGTGTACTCTTATTTTTCTAAAAT
Organism: Gallinula chloropus; assembly: GCF_964237585.1. Classification (NCBI taxonomy): domain Eukaryota; kingdom Metazoa; phylum Chordata; class Aves; order Gruiformes; family Rallidae; genus Gallinula; species Gallinula chloropus. The sequence continues at coordinate 89,282,755 of NC_140087.1, read as the reverse complement.
ATCAGTTCCATTTTCACTCTGGTATGTACCGGGAAATGGTGCTTGGTAATGTTTTCTTATTGCTGGACTTTATAAAGAAATTATCATGCAAATCCATCTCTGTGTTCTGGTATTTGTTATTCTATATGTATTTATCAAACTGATAAAACTCGGTGCAGGTTGTTTTCCTGCTTATCTCTATATTATTTAGGTAGTTTTGCTTTATTGCACTGCAGCGAGAGGGTTATACAGCAGAAGTCCAAAGCTCAACAAGACAAATGGGTTCAGGGAAATGCCCAGAGTTGTGTGTTGGTCACTCCCCCAGGAGTCCCTGGCATATTTCTAAAGCCTTCCTGAGTGCAGTGAGGAGAACAAAGATACCCAGAGGCTTAAGGTTACAATTCAGCTCTTGACTTTCTCTGTTGAAAGTGAGGGTTGCTGGGACCTCGGGGACTTAGGATGACTCATCTAAAAGTACAAAATATAAGGCATTGTCACTAGTTACTGTATACTTTTTTCAAGTACTTTTCTGAAAATTTAGTAAACTTGTAAGAGTGCATTTGGATGGCTGGTGAATTATGAAAAATGCAGAAGCACTCAAAGGTTGGGGGAGGGTAGAGTTTATTGGCTTTTTTTTTTTCTTCTTAAATTGGTGTTTAGGAATATGCCTCTGATTTTCTTGAGGTAGTGAACTTTGTTGTGTTTATCTGCGCTAATACGATTTAGAATAAATTACTGGGATTTAGTCTACCTCAGTCGCTTTCTGAATCAGAAACTTTTTGGGAAAAGTTGGTGTAAAACGCAGTATATGCTCTCTTCAACTGCTACTTCAACTTATCATAATATCCATTCTGCAATTCTAATTATGGAAGCTGGTGACCAGATATTTACATTCCAAAACAATATTTATGATAAATTTCCTTTAAGTATTTGGGAAACAAAGGAAGGAATTTTTTACCTTGCCTTTTTTTTTGTTGTTTATGTAATCTGGTTTTCTGCATTTTGTGCTGGAGCTGAGGTCCTTTGGCAGATGAGGCTGATTGATAGCTTTTGCTTTATCTTGTATACAGAGCTCAAAGAGAAACCAGCGGGTGCATAATCTTAAAAGAGAGCAAACACATCCGTTCTTGTATTAGGTCACCTGGAGATGAGCAATAGCTTGGCAGTGGGATGCGTTGGGTGGGGAAACAGGACACGCTAATTTGACAGTAAGAGTACGGGATGTAGAAGATGAATGGGTGGGGAAGGCTGGAAAATGATGTAACTGGAGGAGAATTTAAACTTCAGTAGCTTAGAGAGAGTCATCGTCAGTCTTCAAGAAGTATTTGTTCCTTCTGATGTTTACACTTGGAAAATGTGGCACAGGAGGCTGTAAACAAATACACTGTTAAAAGTGCTAGCTGAGAGAGGGGGTTAAAGTTACCTGCTCTAGTTGAGGTGGTTTGTTGAATATGATCTAAGCAAGTGTGCCTGAGCTCTGCCACCAGCAGTCCTTCAGCATGGTCTCTCAGCTACAGGGGCAGCTAATTCCAGAGCTCACCTTGTCAGCTTGAACTACTCCAACTAGATCCACAAGAAAGCGTGTCTGTCTGCTCCTATACATTCTTTATCATGAGACAGCTTACGATAACTTTGATTTTGCTTTGATGGCTTTATCTGTTTGATGAGTTCTGCCTTATATTTCCTTTGTTCCTCTTTTGTTGCCTTTACCAGGGCTGACTTGTAGAGTTTTTTGAGTTCAGTTGGTTTGAACAGCACCCCACCTTTCAGTAAGCAGGGACATCTAGTTGGATTAGATGACCTTTAAAGGTCCCTTCCACCCTTACACATTCCATGACTCCATGATTCAGACTCGGTTCCTAAGCCATATCTGGTTTTCTGGTTCTCTTCTGTTTAGTAGTGCTTCTGAAGTAGTTTCCAGACCATAACTGAAGAGTTCTTTCTTTAACTTCGGTTTTTGGGGTTTTTTATTTATCTTGCTGAAATATGATGATGTGTTCTTGATTTTGTTTCTTTTCCTCTTTCTCCTTGTTGCTATTATAGGCCCAGGTACTGCTGTTGGTTGAAAATCCTTGTGCATATCCCCTCAACTTACTATGACTTTGGTCTATCAAGGTCTATCAAGGAACTACACTTGGGTTATTGTGATTAATTGGGACAGAAATCTCTGCAATTTTTAGCAGGAACTAAAATAGGAACAATCTTGAGAGAACATTAGCTTAAAAAGCCATCAGAAGAGCAGGAATCACAGAAGAAATCATCAGACCTCGTTGATCCGAATATGATTCAAGTTGAACTTCTCAATGTCATAGTCAAAAAACCGCAACCTCTGTGATTAGAGTTCTGCCGACACAGAGCTGTGCAGAGTTCATCTTAGTCTTGTATAACAGCAGGTGCAGTTGGCTAAAGAGAATTGGTGCTAAATTTTGACAGAATTTATTAACTATCTAAAATTTCATTAAGAAATTGACTAGAGTTCCATTGCTGGAAATAAGAGGTGTTTCAGCCTAGCTTTCATGGTACTGAGGGTTGGATTTTTTGGTTTGTTTTCATGTTGACCTGTTACTGCAGTGGGATGCTACTGCAAAAGCTGCATCTCAACAGATCCAGTCAGAACTTGCCACGGGGGGCACAGGTGGGCACAGTTGCATATGGGGGACGTGGTGACATCAAGTGCCACAAAGATATTAAGTGCTCATGGGGTCTGGGGAGGGGTGCATTTCCTAAAAAAACCAGTGAGCCTGGTTGGACAAAGTCCACTGGCAAGCTTTCCCTACAAGCACTTGCCCCTCCGTTTCTGTCTCTGGACTCTCTTGGACTCGCTGCTTCTGCCATAGCCACAGAGTTGGCGTGTTTGTTGTGATTGCCCAAACCCTCCTTCCTCTAGCTTTCTTGGAGCTTTGCTGAGCCTTCAGTGGCTGGTTTTCTTGGGCAGGAAGTATTTATTTTTGTTTCTCAAGTGGGACTGAGGCTCTTGGCGCTTACTAAACAGCAACTGAAAGACACTCAGCCTTTTAAGAAGTTTGTGCTGCTAAAGCAGAATTATGTTAGATAAACCTCCTACAACAGGGGCTTTTCTAATGATCTCATCCTTTTTTAATGGGCTGCATTTTTGTTCTCTAGAACGTTTCATGTACATACAAAAGTGATAATTGATTAAACACGATGCATTTGAAAACCATGAAACAAGTGTATTTCAACACTGGTTGAGCTCTTGTCTACAGCTCAGTGAATGCTGAATGCAAATATTTTGAATGCAAAATACAAATATTTTGAATGCTAAATGCAAAGTGAATACACATATAGAAGAGTGATTCTGTGAGTAGTACAGAAATCAGTTTCTAGCTTTTCAGTATTGTAAACCTGTTGATACACGCAAATATACAAGGAGATGGGTGTGCCATGAGAATAATTTCGCCAGCCGCGTGCTCTGTCTCTGGCAGACAAAGCATGTAGCTTTAAAAGAAGATTTTGTTCAGATGTGTGAAGTATTACTCTTTGTACTTGCATACAGCTACAGAATGTATTGTCTATTAACAACCCAGCAGGAACATTTTCAAGACAAATTGTTTTTGAAGGTAGCTTTGGGCTGCGCTTTATTCTAGCCTCCTCCTTTCTGAGCTGGCAGGAGGCTCTGCTTGATGTTAGTCTTCAGAAGGTACGAAAAAGCCCGAGGTTTGGTATGGCTCAACTAGAGTGTGTTACGGCAGAGAAGTTTGATAGTGGAAAAGTAAAGAATAAGCAATAAAAGTTGAATGGGTTTAGTATTCAATTAAGCAGTTAGGACTGTATTGCATTTAGCTCAAAAACCCCCTCAACCTCTGTGCTGTATCTACAGTCCCTTTGAAATATTATGTCACCTGCAGTAGAGTGCTGAATGCTGCCAAAGCTTTGATTTGTTGAAGTTTCAGGTAAACAGTAAACCAGGGCTGGAAAAAATAACTTGACTGACAGTAAGCTATCACTGTGTATCAATGTTTTCCTTTATCTGCTCTGTCCTGTGTGTTCATGGTACCTTTCCCAAAGTGTTCTCATCTACCTGGGGTAACCTGCGGAATTTTGAGCAACTCTTCAACAGACAAGTAGTGTTGTAGTTGTAGTTGTTGGGTTTTGTGTTGTTTTTCTTTTAATATTAAATAACCTATGTGGTTCTACTTTTACTGTGATAACTTATGACTATACCTATTCTGACTATCTTATTTTCCTTGGATTTAGCCATCCTAATGAGATACTGTCAGTTGTTTAATGAAGTTTAATTTTTCATTTGTTTTAATTAGTTAGTACAGTGCCTTAGTGTAGTAAACTGTTCATAGGATAGTTAATAGAATCAGATCATGCAAATGCCTACCTCTGGGCTCTGGGAACAAGTTTAAAATTGCATTACTCTATTTTGCCTTATAAAAATTTTCACCTAATGGTAGCACTTGATTTCCTTCTGAATACAATACAGAATTAAAATGTAGTTGTATTACATTATTTTAAAACCAGTAATATTTGAGTAAAAGTAAGTGGGGTTATAATGCGCCAACTTTGAACTTGAGGAATTCTTAGTTGTCTCATACACTGTGTGTTACATAGATATTTTTTTTTTGAGAAACAATATTATTAAACATTCTCCAAAAGAGGGAGTAATTAAAGAAGATCTGATGTGTGTTTTTCTTGCTATTGTAACCTGTGGAGTGTAGTAGAGTTTTGTCTTGCAAGCTGAATGCGTTGAATACTATTACTGATAATTAAGGCAAGGTCCATTACTGCTTGTCAATTATGAAAATATAAAGTCTGACATTTGAAGGAATAGCTATTAAGCTTACCAGCTTAAGATCAAGACGTTATTTATTACTGCCTGTCTCCTGTTCAGTGCAGAGACAAACTCCTGTGTGGGGTTTCTGGTCTCTCTTTTCTGCTGAGTGTAGGAAGTTGGCTTCCAGGTTATAATGCAAAACCTTTGTGAGTTCTCTCCTTATGTTGGAAAAAGTCTTAATTGTGGAGACCAAAATGACCTAGCAGCTTATAATCAACTACTTGAATCTTTGTTGAGTTACATATATATATATATATATATATATATATATATATATAACAATACAAATGGGGATGATGACTCCATTTGGTCTGTTTGGAAGCTCCTTATGTTTGTTGGTGTTGCTTTCAAATTTATTGTGTTAGTTCTTTTAGCCTGGCTCTGAATCTTAGAATCCCAGAATTACTTAGGTTGGAAAAGACCTTTAAAATCATAGAGTCTAACCACAAACCTAATACTGCCAAGTCCACCATCTTTTTGCCTTCATAGCTTTCAGGAGTGATATGCTCTTTCAAACAGTGGAGTTGGCTGTGTGTCGAGTTGATTTAGGTAGATGCACATGGGAAAAAGAAGTTTTTTCCACCAACTGTGAGTTTAACCAGACCAGGACTGTATTTTTATGGGGAAAAAATGATTTGACAATTCTCTGTCCAGATCTGTATTTTTACTAGTTTGTACTCTGTGATATGTACATTTTAGTATAGTTTCATGCTTTTAAAAAGTGCTGTTTTCTTTTTTCTAAGGGACTTTTATCAGGTGGTTGAACTTTGAACTTATTTTGCTTCTGTTCACCTTAAAGTGCCGGGCTGGAAACTGGCTGTTCAAAAGCTGGTTCAGGAATAGGCTTTGTGCATCTGTCTCAGAGGCAATGGCATATACATGTGATGGAGGGGTAGATAATAGAGCAGGTATGAATTGATAGGTTTTAGTGTCCAGTTTTAATGTGCTGCCTGGCACAGTTCCAGCTGACAGAGATGAAGTGGTGCCAAATCTCAAATGTTAACAACTGGTATTTTGACACTTCTCAGGCAGAGGACTATTTATTGAATAAAGTAATTGTCCCGTGAATAGCTACTACACTCATTTTTGGATGCTTTCACCCAGTGGCTTCTTAGGTGCTTGCAAAGCTTTGGGAACTTCTTTTAAAGAATTCTTGGTGGTAGCTAAATTCCATCCCTCAAGAGGCTGGGGTTTTTTTAGCTCACGATGCTCACCTAGCATAATTATTAATAAAGCATGATGTAGGATTAATAATATATCAAAAAGCAAAACTCCATGTCAGTAAGCGAAGCAGAAGCCTCTGGATGCTAATTGGGGAGGTTGGATTCCAAATTTTGGCAGAAATTTTGGCAGTGGTGTCAGGGTTGGTTTCTTTTGCAACATGGTTATATCCGAAGCCCTGGCTATGCTACTTGGGATGTAAAAGAGAACCTTGTTTTTAGTGGTTGTGTGACATATCACTCAAGTACTAATTTGAAATAGCCTTTTGAAATCAAATGATAGGCTTGCAAAGAAATGAAGGCCTGGTTATATCCAGAAATAAATTCAGCTGTTTAGCAACTAAGCCTGCGATGGCACTTGTTCTCAGAGGTCAGATCTGGCTTAAAAAAAATAAATCCATAAAACTGGTGTATACTAGATCTGATTTGCAGTAACCTAAAGAAAAAATGGCCAACAGCCAATTGCGAGTGAATACAGATGTTGTTTTACAGGATTTATTGTACAATGCTGGCAACATGGGATGAAGATGATGATGTTTTGTAGAGTTCATGGCAGGTAGCAAAAGGTTTGAAGTAAATAGAAGTGAATGTTTCACTCAAGGTTTTTAAACATGAATGTTCTATATGTAGTTAAGAGAAGTCAGTACCCTGAGTTTGTGAGGGAAAAGTAAACTGGATGTATTCCTGTACTAAATTTTTAAAAAACATGAGTTGTGTGAGTAGAACACACTTGAAACATCTGTTAAAAACTTCAGTAGCTTCCTACATCATGAACTGCATTCAGGGGGAAAGAAATCTGATTAATTGTGTAAACTTAAACACAAAGACAGATACCAACACTAAATTAAGAACTATATAGCTATCTTTTTCCATCTCTTCATAACATTACTTCCTTTAGAAACCACTTTGCATTCTGAATCTGCTTTAGAATTACTTTTATCTTCTGTCATTTCATGTTAATCACCAAATTGTCTCATTCCTTGACAAGTAAGATGTCAAGACCAACAGCATTCTCCAAGTGGTCACAGCAAGGCTTTTCCTTCTCTTCAAACCTTCCTAAAGAATCAGAGGCATCAAAAAGTAGGTTGTGTACAGCATGTCCTGACACAGTCTCTGTGGAACAAGAGGCTCTTTTCTGCTCATGGTTGTACAACTTGCCAGTGGGATGATGACGCTCCTTTCCTTTCCGCTGCTTATGGAAAAGGGGGTTGCAGCCTTCGTTGGTTGTGAGAAGTTTTGAGGGGCCTTTTTCCTTCAGATATGGGAAAGGAAAAAATGTGGGACATGTCTCCTAGCTTACACGCTCTTGAAGTTTGCTGCCAGTGTTTTCTTTGCTGCTTGGCAGGCTCATTGTGTGCATGCTGAGAGGGATGAGTTACACCTGGGTGATAGGAGATACTTTTTACAAATTTTGGAATTACCAAACCATGTCAGTTTAGTATGTGAGTGAGTTTAGGAGGGAGTAAGAAATGGCCAGGGGAAGTGAGCCTCTCGAGCTGTGTGGACTCCGTTCTAATTAGAGTAAGGACTATAAAGTAGATTTAAAAGAAAAAAGACTAATTCAGCATATTTAAAATGGCACCATTTGCCATTCAGAGTGTGCCAGTCCTGGCAACTTTCCTGGTTAGCTCAATGAGTATTGCATGCAATCAAATACTCCTTTTAATTGGGAGCTTATTTAGCTGCATAATTTGAGGAGCCTAAGTTTTGTATGTTTTGACCTTTGCATCTATTTCTCTTGTACATCATAGATTCCTCTGAAATGCTTTTTCTATTGTATTTTTATAGAAATTAAGGTTCTGTTCCATAAGAAGCAGAGTTGTAATGTTACAGAATCAGAATCAGTCTCTCAGAGGCTTATTGCAGTATGCTAAATCGATTGTGGCCGAATATATTCGTGGGTTCCTTAAAAGCCTCATGCTCAGCCACGTGAAAAGAGACACTGGATTTCTGCTCACAAGCCTTAACACGTGTCCATTAGAGATACTGAAGTGTTGGCACACTAAATCAGGTACAGACAAGTATCCATTAGTCATATGACCCACAGAGTGCATGTGTATATATACATGTCTATAGGTGTGTATACATGTATGTGCATATATGCACTCCTAGTATAGTCTTAGTTGTGAATCTGTCTTGTCAGTCTGGTTGTGAGATAGGGAAATTGTGGAAAGAGCTGCAGGGACCAGTCTGTAGACACCTCCGCCCCATATTGATCTGCTCTTGAGTTTTTTCCATACTGAAGTCTGAGGTTGTCCCCTGTAAGCAAAGTGGTGCAGGCTAGACAAAAACTGGAGAATGTTGTCCTGAAAGGCTGGTTCTTCCACACTGACTAGTAGGAATAAACATGGTAAACTAAATTCTGTATAGTAAATCCTGATAGCTAATTAAATTTGTATACACAATTTTTTTGTTTGGTTGTTTTTTTATTTTATCTGTCCTTTTTTTTTTTTTCTTACAGGAAATACTGGATAGATCCCACAATGGAGGACGGGAAGCCCGTTTGGGCTCCACACCCAACTGATGGATTTCAGATGGGGATGATTGTGGACATTGGCACTGACAACTTAACTATTGAACCTTTGAATCAGAAAGGCAAGGTAAGGGTCTCAAAAAAAATAAACAAAGGAATTGAGAAAAACCTTACAAAGAAAAAATTACCTGTAGGTCAGATCTTTGCCAATGTCTACAGTTGCACTCAGCCTGGAGGCATGGAAAATCAGTTTTCTGCTCTAAGATTGGCTAAGGATTTTTGTTTAGCTTGCATTGCGAATGAAACACCCCACTGAAATGAAATGCCTGCTTCTGTCGGTTATCTGCATGTGCATTGCAGATGTGCTCTTGAGGGAGGATTGAATCTCTGTAGCCATTTCATTCAGCACTGTATATTTATTTTTCTAAATTAGAGGTTGGCAAGGAGTTGAATGTTGAGATTAGTTTCTCTTTTCCCTTACATGCATAGAGAGTGCCCTGTGGGGGTATCCTAGGCTTTGGCTTAGATTAGACACCTTCCTGTTAGACTGAGTATTGAGAGATGAGTCCTTTTACCTCAAGTATCTAAAGAAGTTACATGATGTGAAGCAAAGAGCCTATGAAAATAAGCTAAAGGCAAAATAGATGTAACTTTGAAAATGAAATCCTACTTCATCTTAATTGATGTGTTCAAACTGCTTCATTTACCATGACATCCTTCAGGTTCAGTATGTCATAATTAAATGTCAGTTTTTATAGGAGGCATCTTGTAGCTAGCAATTATCCTAATTCACATGGTCAGCACCCTGGTTTTTACTAGATGGAATAAGACCAGATACTGTTTTAAAAGTTGTGCTTTTGGCCTTTGTGAATGTGTGATATATGCCCTTCTTAACAATTCTGCCCTTTTGGTGTCTTGAGGTATGGAAAAGGCAAAATGTGTTTTGTAACTTCTTTTTTCACATCACCACCAGCAGAGATCTCGTGCCTTGTCACAGGTCAAAAGGTTATTCAGCAGTCCTTCCTTTTGGGGGAATGTTTGTAGTATTTCTTTTTCCTACATCTTGGAGAGGAAGTTGATTTTACTTTCTTTAAAAACATAAAGCAAGTATAACGTGACTTCTTGTGTGTGTGAGAGAACGTCTGTAGGTTAGTAGTAGTCGTATGCATGCTTCAGTTTGGGGAAAAGCAAAATTATTCAGACAAGCTTATTAAATATTCCAAAGCAATGGCTAAGTAGCCTGTAACTGACTTAATTAATTTTAACCCCTACCACTATTTCTGTTTATATCCCCAAATGGTTCTGATGTAATAAAGAGCAAAAGTTTGGACATCGAAACAGAATCAGGAAATAAGGAGATTGCTGAGTTGCTATTTGTTTCTAGCATAGACTCTTTTTAGGGAGTGCATATAGTTTGGAAAAAACACCAAATCCCACAAAAAAATGCCCCAAAGAACCCAAACCAAAACAAAAAATGATCCAAAAATACAAGCGTTTGCTTCACGGTTCACAACAAACAATCTCTTTTATCTAGAAAGATTGTTATTCTGCTGTTGGCTGTTTTCTTGAATTAAGCAGTAGAATTAAGGGCCGAATGTTCACTTATCTAAGGGAGCACTTCCCAGTTTAAATACCGTAGAGATTATGGTCCTATATTTCTAATTATCATACTTCCTTGTATTAATAAAGGTGGAGTAAAACATTTTCTTGATGACCTTCTTAGTCTTTCTGAGGTGCCAATGATTTCTTTTTATAGTGAAATGTTTTTCATTGCTACTTGCCTTTTTAAGAAGACTCTGTTCTTGTGTATTTAGACCATTAATTTGAAGTAGTCAGCATCAATCCCCATTATTATCAGCTCTGTTTACTTAAAATGATAGTCCAAAAGTGCGCTTCAGTAAGAAGGAGTGATCCAGCAGCTTTGGAGCTGCCCATTATAATTACAGGGAGGAGAAGAGTAACCTGATCTTGTAAACATATCTGGGCAGTGTAACTTATTATTATTTTTTAATCTGGGTCATTAACATGTCATATGTATTCTCTGTAGATGCTGGTAGCTTATCAGAGATCACAGGCTGAAAAGGAAATGTGTATGCATATGTTTGATTACTGCCTTTTATGCCACTTAATGGTTAATTAAAATATTTTGTTAATAACTGCAGTAAATGCTGTAAGGCAGCAGTTTCTTGATGTCTTAAAATCATGGCTGCCATCCCCACCCATAGCTCGCTGTGGCGTTGCAGAGTGGCACCCTCGCAGCTCTGCCTGCCGAGCTGTGCGTGACGCGGCAAACGAGGTCAGAGAATGGATCCACCTTAAAAATGAAGAAGTGGAAAGTTTTCATGAAGGCAGCAAGCGGTGGCAGGAGGACACTGTGACCATAGATTGCATTGTATTACGAAACCAAGTTACCCAGTCCAGGCTGGCTGAAGGTAGCTGGCCGACATGCTGATTTGCATACAAGCCAGCAGCAGAGGTTGTGGGTACCGGAGTCTGTACACAGTTACCAGTGACATTTATGTTTCTGTACAGAGTCTGGATGTCTAAAGGGAGGTGGGGATCTGAGTCACCCAGCCTGCACTTGCAAGGAAGAGTAACCCATGCTGCAAGAGTGTGTTACTGGCACAGAGGATGCATGTGTTACATGATGGGAGCTACTTCCCAAAAACTAGATCATCAGCTTGCAAAGGCTGATAAACACCGTGACTGGAAAGACAACAGAGAAACTGGACTGTGGTTTTTCTAATGGTCCCACCTAGGACTGGAGTGCTTCTGTGAGGATGGGCTCCAAACCAGACTAGGGAGCTGGGACTGGGAGCCCTGGCCCATGTCCCAAAAGCAGTCACATGTTGATGTTCAAGTAGGGGAGCAGGTAGAAAGGCAGTCAGTTGTTAAACTCAACTACTACTACATTTACACTTCTACTTGGAGTGTACTTCTCTGAAATTGCTAGGAATCCTTACCTCAGATCCTGTGACATATACCTTATTTTGTTGTATTGATTGATGCTGTTAAGGGGAGAGGGCAGATGATGGTGAGATTACCAAACAGAGTTTACTTTTTTCCTGGGGGTGGCAAGTGGAAGTAAAGAAATTAGGAAGAGATGCCTCAGAGGGACTTGCACCCTGAGATGCTAACCCAGGACCCTTGTGGCAAGGAGGAGCGGGAGGCAGGCATTTCCCAGAGGGTCAGCAGTAGTGAGTTTCTAGCAGTCGTTTTGAAGAGGTGTGGTGCTGCAGGCACTGGCTGACACCCCTTCTGAGCTCAACTGGGAGGGACCTTATGGCTCTGCGCCAGTTCTGAAGGGTCAAGGAGGGCTTTATGGGGCACCTGCTTTGGTATGCTGTGAATAACCAGAAAGGTATTTTTGTGCGCTAAGGATAAATGAGTAAATGCACTTGGAAAGTAAGGATCAGAACGTCCAAAGTTCAGTGTTTTAAGCTAAGGGTTTATTTTTTTTAGCAGTGAGCACAGCTTGCTTGCATAAATGAGATGTGTTCTTGTCTGTCGTATGCACTGTTTGTACCACTTTAGGTTGGTTTGTGCAGTGCAGCTGAGAGGTAGGGAAGTCTCCTGTCTGTATCTGGAAGGCATAAAGGGAGGCACAGTTACACGTATTGGATGACATGGTAGAAAGAAGATCCTGCTTAAATGGAAAGATATCTTTTTTCACTCACCTAGTTTCCGGGAGAATAGTTAAGATTGCCATTGGAGTTCAGGGGCTGCTTCGTTACAGAGGAAGGGGAGAGGAGTGGGGTGGAAAACCTTACAAAACCCCCAAAACACTCTGTTTTACCTCCTGAGACCACTTTAGTATCTCATAAGATTAATAACCTCTCCAGAAGAAGTATTTCCCAAGCTATGCTTTAATATGAAAATCTTCCACCAAATGCCTGAAGTATTTTTCTCCTTTTTGAGAAAGGAAAAAAAAAAAAAACCTCTTTGTATAATTTTTATTGATAGAACTGGGATGCCTCGCACATTTTCCTGTTTACTGTATTAGATTTAAATAGTAATTGGCAGTACTCAGAGTTCGTGCATCTAGCTAGCTCTTATCTACTTAGCTGCATAAGAAGTAATCACCTTGCATAAAACAGTACCCCAGCTGGGACATATGGGAGTGAAATTCTTTGTTCATGTAATTGAAACTAGGCTTCATGTTCTGGTCTAAATAGTAACAGAAAAGCATAAGATTTCAGGTAAAGGCTTCTTGATACTGCTTATTTGTTCTGAAATATTCGAGAAATTAAAAATTCACTTTGAGTGAAAAAGCGAAAAGGTTCATAATGCAGTGCAAATTCTCTCTTTTTTTAATTGAAAATTATCTTGGATCAGAAGACTGAGTGGTTGAGGACATTGAAATAAGGTCTTCCTCTTCTGGGATACATCTGGTATGGCTGACTTTAAATCCATGAAACGTTGAACTATCAGAAGTTTGTGAAGAGTCTTAGCGTATTGTGTTCATTCTCTTCTGTGGGAAGAAAAAAAAAAAGAAATTCTGTCTTTGTTAGTGGTTAAACTTGGGTTACACATTGGTAGGTAAGAACAAGAAGTTAGGTTTCCATGAAGCCAGTCATACTTTATTAAACTTTTCAATTTTTCCATGCACAAGGAACTGATTGTGTGAGAAACTGATGTGTTCAAATATATCTTTACTCAGTGAGATACACCTTTATTGTTGACAAACTTGCAGAGAAAATGATTATGGTAAAATGTTCTAACTGCAATAGGGAGGAAGAGGTGGGGGGAGAATCTCTGCCTGCATTAGCGCTGTATAGTAGCTGGCAGCTTTCAGCGGTAAGTAGAGATGTTCAGGTCCTCCGTGGCTCCACCATGCTCTGATAAAGGATATTTTGGAGGAAGTTGGTCTGATGGAGGTTCAGACATTCCAGGATCATTGAGCAGTTCCATTTCCCTTAGGAATCCTCCTTGTGCATATTTTTCTGCATTAGATCCTGATAAGGGCATGACAAAATAGAATTTCTTATGGCTACAGAGTGAATACTTCATGATAACTTTGTAGGGAAGGGATACCATAGGCTTACTGTTTTCCGACACATAGTTCTGTGAGAACCCTTCCCACTTCAAAAGGAGTTGGAATTTGTGGCTGGTGGTGATGGTCTAAGCTACAAGAGCTCACATACTGTGTCTCTTTTACTGCAACAAAGATGAAGCGAGTTGCTGTCTTTCCCCTAAATTTCTGTGTGAGATGTTTCTCATGGGACTGTCTTGTGGACAGTTGGCTTGTTAAACAAGCAAACATGTTTGTTTATTAAGGTCATTCTTTAAATCCAGTTGGTTGCCTTTTCAAATACCAGACTAGACTTCTTGTCTCCATTTCCATGGGGAAAAGGAGACCGTGCCTGCAGCACCATGGCGGCTGTCGTGTTTAATTGGTACAACAGGGGTTTTGTTCATTCATAGGTAGCTCAAACAAGCTGTTAAATGCAAAAAACAAAAAAGTATAATTAAAGCCCTGCCTCTTACAACAGGTGTTTTTTTGTGCAGATGCTGTGGTGCGGGCGTGCTGGGATGTTTTTCCTTCCTTTTTACAACAATATAAATTATGATTTCTGGAGAATAAAGAAGAAACAAAGTTGCTTTTGTTATGATTTTTTCCAGTTGGATGTGAACACTTGATAAATGGCTGTTTTGTGTAACAGGAACACAAGGGGTGAAGGAAGGTCTTATTTTAATTCAGTATTGATTTATTGAAGATAAAATCCTCAGCAGGCAACAACCAAAGCTACGGTATTTGGTGATACAGAGGATGTTGTGTACTGATCATTTATATTTCATGTAGGAATGTTTCAAAACAGCATATGATAATGACAGCACAATCCTTTAAGATAATAATTTGTTTTTTATGCTTTGTGTGTCTTCTCAAAACTGAGGAGGTTGTGTGTCCTTTACAGCACTGTTTCCTTGCAGTACTTTTAAAAATTATTATTTTTTATATCACACATATATTTATTTAGAAAATTGCATGCAGTTTTGGAAGTAAGCATCAGATACTATTGCAATAAAAATATGTATTACAGTGCCTGCATTTTTATAATGTAGTGCAGTAATGTAAATGCACCAGCTCCTATCTGCATCGAGCAACTCAGAGAAATTTCCATTGCTGAAGTATAGCGCTGGCCACCACGTTGTTAACCACACACAATTACAGTGTGCTCACTCGTATTATCCTATCAGACACCTATGAACTGTGTTTCGAGTTTTATGAAATTCTGACAATAGTAATAACTTTTCACCTAACAGACTTTCCAGGCTGCTATCAATCAAGTGTTTCCTGCGGAAGAGGACAGCAAAAAGGATGTAGAAGATAATTGTAAGTTATGAATTTAAGAATAAACCGTGCATTTAAAAAAAAAATGTATAGAAAAGAATATTGTTTCCTTACAAGCTTCCTGTTTCTTCCTTGTAGCCTTTGTTTTACTTTGCTTGAATTTATGTATGACATCTACTAGTCCTTTAAACTTCTCAAAGTAAGCCTGTCTTTAACAATATTTATTGTATTTTTCAATTTTTTGATTGAACATTTTAGAGGAACTCATAGTTACATTATTTCCACATACAACTGTTGCCTGACTTCATATATGTATATCGGGATCAATGGCATTCAGCATTGTGGGGGTTAACTATTTCTTTTATAGTGCAGCGAAAGAATTGCTGCTTTATCAGCAGCTGTACTGCACAGCATTTTCCTGCATGTGACCTGCCTCTCAGATAGCATTCTTGTGGAAGTATGGGTAATAGAAAATAAATTTGAAGATAACCTTCCCAAAACTGGAGACAGGAACCTGGGCTGACCGGGGCCGCTGGAAAAGGAGACTGGTTATAGTGAATCGGGTACAGGAGTGAGGCTGGAGGAAGAGTTTAGAGGTGAACTGGCATAATAAACTTCAGTGTTGATCTGTAGTACTTTTACTTTTTAAAATGCTTTATTGTTGGATGTGTGAAAACACATACAGTATTCAAATCTGGGAAGAGGGAAGAGAGAACCAAGAAAGGTGAATAACTGCTAGGGTCAGCTAGCAGAAAACTCTGTTTTGCTGCTGTTGCTCTGCGTGAGCAGATCATAGAGGCTCTCCTGGCTTGAACACCCTATGAAGGCAGTTCTTTCAAATATCTCCTGTGGTGTTTGCTGTTTGGTGAAAACACTTTGTAGGTGGTGGGCAAAAGTATCTTCTGTTGTTCTTCGTTTAAAATAGAGGCTAGGACTTTGAAAGTTTTTAGGTGTTTTAAACACAATTCCTGTTTTAGAACAGGGATTTGCAGTTATATCCCGTGACAGGAAATACAGCTGTTACAGCTGCTCCATAAGGAAAGAGATGATGAGGCTTGTGATCTGATTTACAGTGTACAGAGTGGCTGCAGGTAGAGCCAAACTGGTAGCCTCATTTCAAATTGCTTATTGTTTTTGCAAACATTACATGGGTTGAAACTTTTTCAAAGCTGGCATCTGTATTCCTGCAAATGATGACTGTTAGGGAAATACATTTAATCTGTGCATCTGTCACAGTGATTTTACTGTGATGTCCTGGCACCTCAGCGTGCTGGTGTGAGGGAATTGAAGTCTAGAATGAGATTATGGAAATTGAGATTCCAGCAAAATACTTTTCAGTTAAGTTAAACCAGTCTTCCTATCAGAGAAAATGTCCCCTTTGGCTTAAAATCTAAGACTTATAAATGCTTTGTCCAGTAATTCTTTCTTTATCAAACTTTTTTTTTGAGACTTTTCTAAAGTATTCTCACTTCTTATGCACTAGTTGAGGTTTATCTGCAGGGTGTGTGAAACCCAAATTAATTTTCCTTCTCTGTCAGCATTTGCACTGAGCACATTGATCCTTAAGAAGCAACTTTGTTCTCAGTTTCTCCTTAAAATACTGTTCTGAAAAATCCCAAAAAACTAGTTAATAACACACCTACCATGCTAGCCTATGCTTTAGTGATTGACTCCCTTCTAGAGGTAGTTTGCTGAAGTTCTGCTCTTTCGCACCCTTCACCTTTCATATTCCGGGTGCATTAGCAGCAAGAGACACTGTCTAGAGAATCTAGCCCTTCCTTAAATGGGAATTTTCAATAAATAATGCATACTCAAAATACAGAGAGAAAGGGGTGGGGATTTTTTTGGTTGTTTTTTAAATTTTTTTTTTTCATTCACACACTTTCTCCTGATCCCACTCAGTTTTTTGTAGGTTGATGCCATCTGTGGAATTTTAAAGTTTATTTCTGGGGTGAAATGATAAAATAAACCAAGATGGGGGGGGGGGGGGGAGAGAGGGAAGGGAATCAGGGAATCAGATAAGAATCTTAAAAAAACCCCAAGCCAAAAGAAGCTTTCCAGATGCAGAGGCTTGCAATTACTTGATAAAATTATTTTCCATACAAACCTGGCTTTGTTGCATGCACAGGAGAGCCAGTGTGAGTAAATTTGACATCGATACTTCCTAGCTTTTAGTGCCCAACTTCGCTTCTGTGAACTTTGGGTGTGTATAAGTAAATGTATGGTCTATTGAATGCACATACATAGACTGGTTATATTTAGACATGAGCTGTGTGAATATTCAGGACGCTATCTGGTGACTTCCTTTGCCTCAGGATATGGATGCCTCTTCTGAAAGATTTATTTTAAAGAAGGTACATTTTAAAGTTGCTGACATAAGGCTTAGTTTGCTGTCTTAAGTGAAGGCAGCAATATTCCCTCGGGGAGCAAGCTCCCATTATGCACTGAATGTGCAGGTATAACTTCTTTAACAAGGGCTGGAATCCTTTTGCGAAGCGAGTATTGGGGTTGCGTGGAAATCTGGGGTCCTTTGTTGTTTAGATGATTGCCAAGTTTTTATTAGGGTGCTTAACTGATGACTATTTCCTGAGACGTTCTTCTGAAGATACAGTCAAGGGAGGGAATAATTTCTTTAAGTGTATGTAGATAATTATCATATAGCAATTTCTCAACTCAATACAGAGAAGCCAAAAGACTTAAAAAATAGCAGATTTCAGAAGTTAACACCCTGCCCCTCCAAGGCACGCACAAGAGAAGGAGATGTTAGGAGATACTTTGCAGAGGAGGGTGGTTTTTTCTAAGGAACTCACAAGTTGGAAGGTCCTTCGAGAAGCATGAATGAAATTATATTTAGCCAGGTAAGGGAAGGAAGGGCTGTTGTTACTCAGTGAAGCTGTGCAAGCCAGAGGGAGGCTGCACACCACTGCTGAACCTGCCTTTGCTTCAGGCCCCTGGGTGATGGGAGGCAGGGCTACAGCCATTGCTCGTGCCACTGTGGGGGGAAGGGAAGAAGATTGAAAATAAAATCACAGATTCTGTTCAGAAGCTCCCATTACCCTTTGCCAATATCTTTTGGTTCAGCAGGAGGAGTGTTGAAGGAGGATTTAAGAGGTGCTTACTGAGCTTCAGGCATCCTTGCAGGACGAGGTGGCAGGGCATGTTGACTTTGGGTCATAAGAACTGGTAGCCCTTCTTGCACATTTGTGTAAATAAGTTGGGGTAACTTTTTCTCTGTTGGAGTCCTCAAGAAGGGGCATCAGTCCAACTTGAGAAACAACTTTGTCAGTTATTATGGATGAGAGGTGCAGGGTAGCAGTTACTATTAGCTTACTCCATCAACAGTAGTTAGATATATAAAACTTAAGTGGTGCTAATACTGTAAGGTTTACCAGTATGATAGTCAGACAGTTGTAACTAGGCAAAATAGTGGTGTGCACTTGAATTTTAAGTGGCGAGAAAAAGAGGATTGAGCATATTTGAAAACAGAGGCTGTGTAATGAGTAGTGCTCCCAGTTGATTTAGGGATAATGTTTTTAATATTGTTACAATGGGAACTGGTAATGACCTCTGTAATTAAGGCTGCTAACTACAGCTGAAAACAAGGACCAGCTTTGCCAGAATGTGAACCTGTATGTTCAGTCTGAAGCTTTCTGTGGGTGCCTGATCAGTGCCTTGAGCAGCTGCGTCCTAACTTTTTTGCAGAGTTGGTTCAGTTATTTTATATTAATGATAAAAATGAAGCTGGGTTTTGTTGTGTTAATGTCGTTTGTGGGGTTTTTTTTCCCTAGCAGTTTCTTTGAGAAGGCCTAATAGCAGCAAAATTAGGAATTGAAACATGAAAGGTTGCATTGGATCCTGGTGTTGCAATGATGCCTGCTGCTGCCTCTAGGCAGTATTTCCTGATTAAATATAAACATCTAAAAATCACCAGGAGTCAGCAGTTATTCTAAACATCAGTTAGGTGGCATTAGCCTGGGGATGATGTGGCCGGGATTGGAGCGGGGAGGGAGGAAAGAGGAAGGAGAGGAGAAAGGGTAAGACAAGTCAGTGTTAGGGATTTTGGTTTGTTCCGGTTTCTGCAGTTTAAGGGCCACCATGGAGGGAATGAACTGTGTTTGCCCGAGGCTGGTGAAAGGGAACTTAATTCTGTAACTCCAGTTGTACAGTAAAGAGCAGGTTTACAGTTTTTAAAGTGTATATTGAGTCAGCAGTTCTTCCTCAAGATAGTGTAAATAAATGATTGATATGATTAAACTGTGACCAAAGGGAGGGAAAGTAAAATTCTCCTTAATCCTAAGGCTTTGGTTTTTGGCAATATCTGAGGGTAGTCCTGAGCTCTGAATGGTATACGCTTGTCTTTTTTTATTTGCAGGTTCCCTTATGTATTTAAATGAGGCCACTCTCCTTCACAATATCAAAGTTCGGTACAGTAAGGACAGAATTTATGTAAGTATCATATATCATGACAACCAGTCTAGTGATAGATGCCCCTTCAAAAAAATCAACAGAACAAGTATTTCCAGTTATGTTTTTTTCCTCTAACAGAAGCTAACCAGCAATAGTAATGTTGGAAGTTTAGGAGGTGGGGTTTTTTTGGTGGGGTTGTTTTTTTTTTTTTTTTTTTGGTGTGGGATGTTTCTTTGTTGTTGTTGTTGTTTTTTAACTTACATGTTGTTTGAGATCTGAATCACATTGATGTTAGCTAATTTTTACCAGGCAGAGCAATAAATTTTTCTCTACCTGACTCTTCACATGCAACCATAGCACAATGTTCTATCACAAAGGTCTGTTCCTTCAGATAACTTACTTTACCAGTAGAGTAGCTGTTAACAAAGATAGTTTTCTTTCTTCATTATTTTTGAACGAAGCAAACAGGTGCTGTCTTTGACACCTCCTAGCTCAGATGTCCATCTTAATCTTTTATATTGCTATCAGATTGCCTAATTGTACTTAATGAATTCTGACTAAATTACATTTTGTCCTTGCCATCTGCCCGGACACTGACAGTTGTGAAATAGAAGATAGATAAGAGGTTTCTTTCTTCCTTATTTTTTTCCTAATAGAAAACTGGTTAATAATAATACAAAACAGTTCTCTGTATTGTCTATACTCATATAATCAATTTTTGTGTTGACGTACTGTTCTGAAATGAATCTGAGTTAAATCCTTTTTTATATAGATTTATACACAATGTATATACATATATATAGTTGTTCTCCTTTGTTGTAGTTAATTTCATGTATCTACAAATTGTTTATGGCTCAAGGTCAAGAGCCAGCTTTAAAATATAAAAAATTGAAATGGACATTTTCACTCTTGAAAAATAAAAAATCCCAATAAAACCCAAACACAAACCCGCAAAAATCTTCAAGGAAGTAAAAATCTAAAACTCAATGGGTTATGAGTTAGGATAGTATTTAGCTTCATTTTAAACAAATACTACTAGTATGCTGTCCTGATCAGGCATATTTTTGAGGAGAGAGAGGGGAAGTTTCGATTTATATTTTCACTACCTTTCCCTTGTAACTTTAAGATACAGTTTGAATTAACAATTTTTTTGCTTGAGGTTTTATGATAGCTAACAGTATTTGTCTTGTCACTAAGGGGAAAACTAATTTTAGTACTTGCAGCTCTTGAACTCTGCGTGTATTTTCCTTCAGTGAAATAAGTGCTGAAAATAGAAACACCTAAGAATCCTCATAGATTGTGTGTGATCCAGCCTTCTACCAACATATCATGAGAGTGTCCACATTTCAGTTGTCTAGGGACATGCTCAATAACATCAAACCAAATAAGTTATTCAAGCTGAAAGTTTATTTGATTTTCTTCACACCTTATCCTGCAAATCTGCTTTTTTAATGTGTTCAGACATCTGTTATTCCTTGCATGGGATCTGGATATTATAACCAAGCTATGAAAGTTGGGTCTTTTGTTTTTGTTTTTTTTTTTTCAGAAACTAACAAACTTATTCTTCTCAAATTCCTTCTCTGTGAGAGAACATTTGCATTCCGTATTTCTCACTGTGGAAGCAGCCATAGCTAATTTCTCTCGGCTGAATGCTTTTATTGCTTGGCTTGAGCGGGTTCCCAGGCAGGATCCTGTCAGTCCTTCCTGCTGAGTTGCTCCCATTAGATATTGAAAAATTATCCTCCTCACTAGAGGAGAGAACGTTATGCTAGCCAGGAGCTTAGTTTATTCACTTTTGAGGACGAGCTTGTAGTGTCCGATCCTTGATCCAATAACTCTGACAATAGGAGGTAATTTCAAAGGAGATTGGGAGAGAGGTCAAATTCAGGACATGCTCCGCAGCTCAGTGGTTAGGAAATTCCTCTGAGAGAATTTCATAGCAGTCCTGAGAATATAATTAGAGGAACCCTGAAAATATATCCCTTCTTGTGTCTACATTAGCTGAAGTGAATTATAAATGTAATTGTTACACTTGGGCTATAGTCTTCAACTGTAATAGAAAAATGCTGTTAACCATTTGGTTGGATACTACCTAACAGTTTGCTGTTAATTGTTTTCTTCACAGACCTATGTAGCCAATATCCTTATTGCAGTGAATCCATACTTTGATATACCTAAGTTTTATTCTTCAGAGACTATTAAAAAGTACCAGGGTCGATCACTTGGAACCTTGCCACCACATGT
This sequence comes from Gallinula chloropus, assembly GCF_964237585.1. Lineage (NCBI taxonomy): Eukaryota > Metazoa > Chordata > Aves > Gruiformes > Rallidae > Gallinula > Gallinula chloropus. Next base: position 89,261,339 of record NC_140087.1, on the reverse strand, counting down.
GTTTGCTATTGGTATGTATTAAGCTTATATTTGTCTTTTGCAAAACAAACACTAAATGCTAATTTATGAATTGCCACCTGTAACAGAAATTAATTTACTTTAAAGTATTATAAAATAAAACCACTGCTTGCTAAAATTGCAAAGCTTCTCATCCTTGATACACATTTTGAAGAACTTGCAATTTAGCAGCCCTGTTATGATTATTCTGCTCCTCCTGTGTTTGAAATCTAAGCAGTTTAAATACATTTTACAACCATTAAAAAAAGGCAATTCAGATTTGGAAAGTGAAGAATAACATAATTGTGATTGCCACTGGCATTCCCTGTAGTGATTTCCTTTGCTTTTTATTACACTACCAGAGTGCATGCGCTGTTTCTTTTTATATGCTTGTGTTATATGCAGAAACAGCATTTAAATGATATTAATGGGATGAACCTGATTTCATTCACTTTTTAAAAGCAAAAAAAATCTGGAAACTACAAATCAACATTTGACTTGTTAAAAGCCTTCTCACTGTCTTGCCTTTTTTTTCATAATCAAACGTTTAAGTACCTGGGGTTTTAGTCCGTGCTGCATAACAAGAAAACTGCCCACGTTTTTCCAAGTTTCCTTTTCTCAGACATTATGAAGTACAAATTAAAGTTTCTCTTTAAAACAACACATTTAAAGGACTTTTTACTATTTTGTACATACATTTAATTAAAGACATTTAGTTTTAGGTGTGGGGGTTTTTTTTTGTTTAGTTTGTCCTGGTTATAGTTGAGTAGGTCTTTGTTTTCAAAGACTGTAAGCTCTTACATGTCAGTATTGGAGGGAGAGCAGCTATATAAATTACAACAAAACAGATTTTAATAAGTTGTAATGGACTCAATTGTAAAGATTGACTTTTCCTGGAAAATGTGACATTTTAATTTTTGTATTGTAGCTTAACTTTATGCTTGCAGTTGTCCTGAGTATTAATTTTTGACATGTTTAACGTATTCTTTTTAAGCTGATAAAGCATTCCGTGACATGAAAGTGCTCAAGATGAGTCAGTCTATCATAGTCTCTGGAGAATCGGGAGCTGGCAAGACAGAGAACACGAAATTTGTTTTGAGGTTAGTGCTTTTGGACCACAGTTATTCTGTGAATCTCTAGTGCCTGGTGCATTTTATTGACTTAAAGAGAGCGCAAATTGTAAGGTGACGACCAGGTCTAAGACACACTTCAGTAGTGTTACATACATACTTCCACATGCACTTTAATACAAGAAATTAACTGGGTTAAAATTAAATGGTGATATGGTAATATACAGAAATGGCTCCATACTCACAGAAACCTTGACACAGTTGTAGTGACATCATGTAGTTATTATGGTTCACGATGCAGTCATTTTGGTATTGCACATCTGGTGTTGTGGTAGATAAAAAAAAGTAACTAGGCATTTTAACTATATCTTGCAAGACACTGTTGTTTTTTGCCATAAATGTGCATTTCTCTGTTTTTCCTTATTTTTTTTTAGTTTGGTTGAGTATCTAGGGTTTTTAACTCTTGAATTTGAGATGAGCACAGGGATTCTGTAGTACAATCTAACATAGTTTACTGAATAAGATTGAATAATGGGGCTTAGTTATTTATTGATGTTCATGTATAATCAGCGCTAAATCAAGCGTAATAAATTACATGGAGCCATATTGCTGATACATATGAGCCTTGCTTCCTCTTACACGATTTTTAAAATGTTTTTGACCTTATTTGCATTATTCCTTAATGGCTTTATATCACTCTGGAACACTGTAACTCCATTAAATTCACCTATATCATAGGTTGCCTAAATATTCAGGGAAGCACAGTGCAGGCAGTGTGAATAAGCTGCCTCTCCCATCCCCCTTGTCCTTGTTTCTCTGTATAAATCTTTAATTCCCTTTTCCCTGACATCATGTGTTCTCTAATATTTATGTACAGTAGCGGTAATATCTTCTACATCCCATGGCTGGCTGTCCATCCTTTATACCGTTCCTCTTTGCCTCTGTGCAATGTTTAATAGACAGCTGTAAGAATTACTGCAAGGTGCCAACAATGATTTTTACAGGGGACATGTCAACTTTGTTCCTTATGCTGAGTAAAAAAAAGGTGGCAGCACTGAGAGAATGTCTCCTAAGAAATACTCTCAAAGGTTCTTATTCTTCCAGTTCTCGGCAAAGGAAGTTCTGATTACACATTGTGAAAATGTTGTTGTTGTTGCTTCTCCCTACAACCTGCCCCCATAGAGTCCATGTCCAAAATACTACGGGATTTAAGAGCAGGACGGCATCTCCTTTTTGTGATGAGAAAGCAAAAGGAACTGGTACAGCTCTCTTAGCTGTTACTACAGTTGGTTTTGTTGTGTTTTTTAATTTTTTTTTGGAAGGCCCCATTTTCAAGAACTTTTTTTAACTCTTCCCAGACTTACGTTAGAATTTCCAGAAAGCATGCCCTGTGTGCAGAAAAAAAAATGCATTTGATTTATTTCCAAATTCTTTTTTCAGTTGCTAAATTCAGTCTTACCTTAGTTATGCATCTGCAGTTTCCTATCTCACTGTCTCCATGTAGGATTTGTATTCAGAGAATCACAGAATGGTTGGGGTTGGAAGGGACCTCAAAGTCCACCTAGTTCCAACCCTTCACTAGCCCAGGTTGCCCAAAGCCCCACACAACCAGGCCTTGAGCACGGCCAGGGATCCAGGGGCAGCCACAGCTTCTCTGGGCAACCTGTGCCAGTGCGTCACCACCCTTAAGAATTTCTTCCTTATATCCTGTCTAAATCTACCCTCTTTTAATTTAAAGCCATTGCCCCTCGTGCAACTGCTAAATGCCCTTGCCAACAGTTCCTCTCCAGATTTCTTGTAGGTCCCTTCATGTACTAAAAGGCTGCCATACATGCTAGTACAACAGTACTAACACTAACAGTTATGGGCTCAGAAGCTGTGTGCAAAGAAACAGTGTTTAATTCAGGGCATACCCATGAAACCTTATGCATTTACTAGGATTATTAATAAGTACAATTAGTACAGTAGTAGTTTTATTATACTTGTATAAAAGTGTAATTTCCATATGTACGTCTAAAAGAAATTTCTGACGTGTCTTGAAGTATTACAGAAAAAAAAATCTGACATCTGCAAGAATATTTTTGTTTTAACAAAAAAGAAAAGCCAAACTGCATTTATTTTAAAAGATACAGGCATTTGGAACTTAAATTCAATATGCTTTGTTTAGTAAATTATTAGTAAATGTGGTGCACAGCCATGCACTCTGTTGAAATGAGGTAACCTGACGCATGAAAGATTCTGATATTTTTATTTTGCTTTACAGGTATTTGACAGAATCCTATGGTACTGGCCAAGATATTGATGATAGAATTGTAGAAGGTATTGAATTTTTTTTCATTGAACTAAAGGTACTAATGGTGGGAAATTTTTTTTCAAATTTGAGACGTCAATCAACAACAACTGAATACAAGCTAGAATGGAGATACCATTGGACTTCCTAGGGCATAATTTACTGGTTATAATTAACTTGATCCTAAATTCTGAAAACATATAAAGTGAATGACAAATTAAAATTACTTATTTAGTGTAGTGTTGTACAGTTGTTGGTATAGAAAATGTTACAGCGTGTGTTTGAGTTTAAATTCACACACTTGCATACCCTAGATTGGATTTTAAGCTGCATGACATCTGCAAGGACAAGATTATGTTCTCATTACCATCTGTTAGTACCAGCAAAGAGTAATTCCTCCTCCTCACCATAGAAGGTCTCAAAGTCAGATAAAGGAGGGAAATTATTTTACATTATGGTTCTGGGTCATTTTTCTGTTAATGTCTTTCTTGCCAGAAAGCACATAATTTGGATTAACACTTTCATTGTGTCTGTCTTTGTAATACACTTCCAAATAAGGTCAGAAGAGGCTGTGTTGATCATCCAGTTGAGCCTCTTTCATGTTGCATGCACTTTCTAATTGAATGGAAGACAACTTTTCGAGAAAATGCAAATATCTCAAAACCAAACAACACTCAGTCAATCTAATAATATCTCATATGTCAGTTTTAATCTTCTTTAATCTTTTTCTATAGCATGTACTAGATTTATTTCACAATTTCATTATGCTTCTTAAACCAAAAATTTTTGCTTTAAATTTTTCTCTTTTGAAATCTGAGCCACTGGAGTATTCAAGAGAAATACTGCAGGCTTTAATCTCTTGTTGCTGAAGGACTGCTTAAACCAGTTCCTTGGTAAAATCCACTGTGTGCTAAAGGAACTCAAAGTGGCTAAGAGATGGATAATGCCTAATGAAGTATGCCATAAAATTAATTGGTACTTGTAGGTTTGGTCTTTTTAAAATCTAAAGTGGCATCTGATGCATTAATTTTAAAGTTTTTTAGGAACAATTTTAGTGGCCATGCTTACAGCGTATGTATTACTAGAGGAACCTTTAACCTATTTGAAAGACCACGTGCAGTTTGTTTTAATTCATAACCTGTTATTTAAAACTGTTACTATTATGTAAAATACAGGAATAATTATCAAATATCTCTTATGAATTCAGTTTTGAAATTCAGATTTGAATTTTCATGAATATTGTGTATTAAAAAATTAATCTGGCTAACCAAAATAGTTAATGCTTGTGTTGTCCTACCAAATCATCCATTCTTTATCCAACATTTTATAGTTATTCCTTCGTTCTTTAATTTTTATAGAAGCAGATTTGTAGATGGTTCTAAGTGAGTTTCTGCTCACTTGGTTTCCAGTGTATGTTTTTTTTTGCTAGAAGTCTTTAAAAATTTGAAGATTCTTTCAGTGGTTTATTGTTAATGAAGTTCAGTAAATCATAGAATCATAGAATGTATTAGGTTGGAAGGGACCTTTAAAAGTCATCTAGTCCAGCCCCCCTGCAGCAAACAGGGACATCCTTTCTAGGTCAGGTTGCTCAGAGCCTCATCAAGCCTGACCTTGGATATCTCCAGGGATGGGACCTCCACTACCTCTCTGGGCAACCCGTTCCAGTGATCTACCACCCTCATACTGAAGTTTTTTTTCCTAATATCCAACCAAAATCTGTCCTTTTCTAGTTTAAAACCATTACCTCTCGTCCTATTGCTCCATGCCCTTGTGAACAGTTCTTCCCCAGCTTTCTTATAGGCACCTTTCAGGTGATCATTTTTGTGGCCCTTCTCTGGACGTGCTCTGACAGGTCCATGTCCTTCTTGTGTTGAGGGCTCCGCATTGGTTTTCTTTCATCTTCAGATCTAGCGAAAGAAAGTCTTTCAGAGGCCTTGTGTTTCATAACTACTATGCATTTTCAAACGGCTTAAGCTGTGTGTGCTGTTTATATAGATATGTGCGCAGTAGATTTCTGCCACTCTTTCTGTATGAACTTTGAGATGCTTGAAAACAGCAGCCAGGAAAAAAAAAAATCACTCAATCACCTAATTGACCTAATCTGAAAGGGCATTTTTAAGTTGTTTTTAAAATCAACACGCTCTAAGACTTTATTTATTTATTTTATTCCCTAATCAATCTAGCATGTTGCATGCATGACATTTAAGTGGCATTTTTGTCTGTGGGTTAAGTAGGTAGTTTAGATTTTATGAGTAACAACTCATTAGGAAGTGTCAAATTGTGTACTGTCTCCTAGAGTTTATATATTAGTTGTTAAGTTACTTGCTGTAGTAGAGCATACTAAATACTGAAATTCCTACAATATCAATTCATATACTTTACAGTAAATACTTTGCAGTGGTATGTGATATTTAAGTATTTAATTTTAAGTTCCACTACAGTCTATACAATACAATTTGCAAATAGCTAATCTTTTTCCTTTAATTTTGAAATCTTATTCTCATTAAGTTCACTGAATAATCAGTATGTATTTGTTCTGTCTTTCTTTTTTGTTAGTTTGTTCGTATTTTAACACTCCAGAAATTTTAACTTTAATTTTTTAAACAGCAAACCCCCTGTTAGAAGCCTTTGGAAATGCAAAGACTGTTCGCAACAACAACAGCAGTCGTTTTGGGAAATTTGTTGAAATTCACTTCAATGAAAAGGTACTGGAATCTTGTTACATATAAATGCTGACTTTTTTTTGGCCATAAAATGGAAATGCTAAACTGTCATAATGTTGAATAGACTTGTTAATGTTGCAGCAAATAGCTGCTGTCCTACTTTACATATTTGATTTGTATTCTACCCCCTTGAAAGACAAACCAAGGACATGCAGTACTGTATCACTACTGAAAAGCAGTGGGTCAAGTCACTAGGAAAATTGCTTCCATCCACAATAGAATAAAAATTGTTTCCTACATGGCAAAATGGCATATCTAAAGTGTAACCTACTTGCTGTTAAGTATTTATTCCTTCCTTGAATGCAGAAATAATTGTGAGTTGCATATTACTTGCAGACAGATGGAAATGTATTTTAATGCTTTAATAATTTAAATGAATTGTTGATGATTTGTATGAAATTTTGGGACATCACATTAAGATTATGTATGTGACAGAAGTCATGGAATTCATTTTTTGTCAGAAGTGTTATTCACTGTGTAACGTATGTAAGATTTTCTTTAGGTGTATTTTTATACATTTTTGTACAGTTACAAAAGTGTAGTTTTATACATTTTTATACATTTTATACACATTCCACAATTAAGGATGACTGTATGGCAGTCCATTATGTGCCAGGTGAAGACTTCTCTTGAAAATGCCTGTAGAGATTCTGTACATGCCTCCTCATCTTTATGATTGAGGACATAAAGAAACAAATTCATGCAGTTCCTCCCTGCATAGTTTAAGCTCCTCAACTGGTCTTGAGCATGTGGTCTTTTCCAAAGTTTTCATTGCTTGGTTTTGTAACTAAACTTCTTATCTCTGATTAATAGTTTAGATAGTGAATAACTAAATTCCTGTAAGGGTAGAGGGACTTTATCTGTTGGTCCAGTTCATGTTAACAGACTTACAGAAAGGACCCAGATTTCTACTTTGAATGATGCATTCCTGATCTGTCAACGCTTGCATGGCATTTCAGATTAATTGCTTCCGATGAGGCAAATAGGACTCAGAATATATCTTTGGAAACTGCTTAGAAGCTTTTTTCAGGCTTTTACCCCTTATTTACAGGACTTCATAGTTCCCAACACTTCACTTTGTGGTGTACTTATTAGTCTTTCCTACTTGTAGTGGCCATAAACTCAGGAATTTCTTTGCTATTAAGATTTGGCTAGGCCAGGTTATAGTCTGGGTGAAATGCAACTAGAGAAGGCTGCACTGGCAGCATAAGGGTGGCTGTGGTAGTGCTTCTTCTAGGAACTACTGGAATTCTACAAGGATTTCTGTTTGTTGGGGTGAAGCAGACCCTTATATTAAGAGAAGTGTATGTATAAGCAATAGATGAGTGTGTGTGTGGGGAAAAGTTAGGGCAAAGGCAATGGTTTCTTTTCTAAGCTTAATATGTATTAGGTATAGATATATTTTAATCTTCTTTGTAGCAGTGTCTGTTGAGCAAGCCATGATGAGACATAAGTAAATTGAAAACAACTGAATCTCAAGTAATCCAAAAAAATCCCCAGATAATCAGAAAAATATTTCTTCCTCCCAGAACTCGGTGGTTGGTGGATTTGTATCACATTACCTTCTGGAGAAATCCAGGATCTGTGTGCAAGGCAAGGAAGAGAGGAATTACCATATCTTTTACAGGCTGTGTGCTGGTGCTCCAGAAGACATTAGGGAAAAACTATATCTAAGCTCTCCTGACAACTTTAGGGTGAGTATCAGAGTCAGTGTTTTTAAAGTTTCGTATTGACATATGTGGATTTTTCATATAGATTTTATTAAAAACGCTATTTATTAGCTTTGACAGACTCTTGTTATAAAGATCAGAAGAATTTTTGTTACAACTATTTGTTCCTGAAATAAAGCTGTCTGCCAGTTTCTTTACTGAAGGATTTCCTGTACTTTTTCCCTGTACCTTAAAATTGAAGAATTTTTACTTTTTCAAAAAATGTACTGTCATATACCCAGCTGCTAGTAATGTTGTTACGGGCTCTTCTAGAGGTGCAAAGTGTAAATTTCTTGATCGTGATCCAGCTGTTCTGTGGGTAACCCATCTTTTAAACCCTGAAAACTGCATTTATTTCTTCCTATTCAGGCCATGCATTTAGGAAGATGTAATTGTCCCATCATTCTGTCTCTCAAATTATTTTTTCCTCACAGTTCCCAGCAGGGAACAGGCCACGGTGGCAAGGTGGTTGTTTCTCTGTTCCAATCCATGTGCTTTCACGTCACTTTTCTTTTCTACTTGTCTTCTAGATGTCATCAGTACTGCTCCAGTTTTGAGCCTCTCCCATTCCTTCTCTGTTCTTGGTCAGATAAGACTCACTAGTCTCTTTCAGATGAAAGCTTAGCCTTGTATCTCCAGTTGACCCAAAGCCCATGCTCAGCACTTCCTGACAAGATTTCATCTATTCATTAAGCATGATCCTCCTCCTTAGGCTTTCTTTCGCCTAATTTATTCTTTCCTGAGAACTTCTGCTGTTTCTGAGTTTTGGCTGTCTGGTCCAGTTAGTTAAGTAATGGAGAAACCAATAAAATGCACATCAAATCAGTGCTGAATGTAATATTCCTAACTATATCTAAGTGAAAGTGAAGTTAAAATAAGCAGTGGGGCAATAAGCCTTGCATCATTGTGCATACTTCTTTACAAATGTTAGGTTACTGTTCAACAGGAGGGAAATACCAGACTAGAATTTTAGGAGTTACTGGAAATGGAAGGGAGAATGAAATAGTGAGTTATGCTGCAGTGAGTGTACACAGTTTTGTCATCCCGACTCAGAAAGGAACAGTAAAATCCTTGGGTGAAGCAGAGGCCATGGTTGAAGACAAGCTTTTGGATAGTATAGGCATTTTAATTCAATCCAGTATGCCTGTTTGTATGCCTTCTGATTTGTTTACTGCCTTTTCTTCTTCTCCCCATGCTTTATTTTTAGTGGTTTTTCCCTTTGCTGAGATCATGTGGTTTCTTCTGATTAACCCTGATTCTGTGTTGTGTGTCTAGTGGCAACGCCACAAGCAGGCTGGCTTTCTGTCCTGCCATTAAGTCCTTGCATTCTTCTCCTCCCATTTTTCCACTGAGTAGTTCTACAACTTCAGTTTAACTTCTTCCTCCAGGTTTCCTTTTTTCTCCTTTCCTTAGTTCAGATTGCACTGAGCTGTTTTCAGAAATGATTGACAAATAATATGACATTTCCCTCTGCTTTCTTTCCTTGTCAATCAAAAAAATCAGTCAACATTTTTTTTTCTCTATTTTGTTTTCTGCTTGTCTCAGTGACTACAAACCCATTTCTCTTATTTTTAAATTCTATTTTAATTTCTCAATGTGTTGCATCTTTATTACTGCAGGGTGTTGAGGGGTTTTTTTTGAGAAGCGAATATTACTGAACCGAGTGTTATCCAACCAGTGCAGCTTTACTGATATTGCTCTGTCTCATTGTTTTCCTGATTGTCCCTTCTCTTTGTCTTCAAAGAAAGCTTCTGCCATCTCTTTCAGGGTCCTTCTAAGCTTATTCATATCTTACACTGTCATCACCAATTTTCTAGTGAGGTGAAGACTTTTGCCTTCAATCACTCATGCCTGCTGTTTAATTATAGATAAACATATCGATAGGTTTTTGTTTTGTTTCTCTTCATTTTGACAATCACACTTGAACTGTAAATACCTACAAATATCACCATGTGCTTTGCTAACTTGCAGTGAAGAGAAAAATACAGGCAAATGAAATCCTACTGGTAAATACTGGTCAGTTGTTTGCTTGTGTTCTGTGATTTGTCTCTCTCTCTCTCTCTCTCCACTGTCTTTTGGCTAGTGCCTGGCTTGGAATCCCATGGAAACAGAATTTTGTGTATTTCTGAAATGTACAGATAAAATCCCTGTGGAGAGCTTGGAAGGGTTTTGTAGCACAGCCCCTGGAGAGCATGTGCAATTAGAAGGATAAAAATTAATTTACTGTCATTTTTTTAGACGTCTTAGATCTTAAATGGGGTGAGGAGCACTGCTGACAAAGCGCTACATTACTGTGTTAATTGTTGTCTTTGTTGGTTTATTTTCCTTGGTGGATTTCTAAATAAAACTTGGCCAGTGCTTATCTGTTGCTTTCCCCAAAGACCTTTTGTACTCAGCTTCATCAGAATTCAGCAGAGGGCTAGAAGCCCTAAAGATACAAAGCTCCTCCTGCTTTTCTGCCAAGCAGTGGCTGCATAGGTGAGACCTAAATTAGTGTGCTCATTGGGAAGGCAGCTCTTCAGTGACCCAACAGGTTGCCACTGCTGCTTGGCCTGGCCAGGTCAGTCCCTGCATACTGATGATCCAGGAAGCAGACACAGAGCTTCAGTTCCTCATTGTACATGCCTTATATTTGTACTGTGGTATCTAGGTGATCTTGCTCCCTAAGAGCCGTGACAGTATTTTAGGACAAGCTCCCTTACTTCTTCAAAGGTGTTCCTAGGCAGGCGCCTTTATAGACCTCGTATTATTTCTTTAAGTATTTGGTTGTACCTTCTTATAGTTCATTTATTTTACTCCGTTTTGTGATGGAAACTTGATTTGATGTGTATTAAGAAATGCCTGCACCTGTTGTCTAGAAGGAAAGCCTTTGTTTTGCGGCACCTAACAAATACAATGCTTAAAAATAAATCCCAGTGCCATTAATTTTCATATAATATGGAGCAAGTTTTCAAAACCTTATTGTACATTTATTCTAAGCAATATTCTCTTGCATGGTTTGAAGCTAAAATATTGAACTAATTTTCAAATATGTATTTTTATTGTGCAGCCACTTTTCCATTATAACCTTTTTTTTGGTAGTTAATAGATTTTTAATTTTGGAACTAAATAGGCTGCATGTTCACTCCTGGGGATTTTTCTTTTAAATCAAAACTCTCCTCCGGAGAGCATATAACATTACAGATGTCAAAGTCAGAATTATAACCTGCTTAAAATCAGGCTGGTGCAGCCTGATTTTTTACTGAACAGCCTGTGTGCCTTTACAGAAGGCACTCACTTGCCTGTTTCTAATAATTTATAAAGAGTTTACAGTCACACCAGCCTTATCATACTGGGACATACTCTTTTTTTATTTTGATAAGCTTGCAGCGCAGGGAGTTTCATTTGCATTGAAAATATTTATTGCCGTACCAAATCAGTTAGTATTTGAAGCTCAAGTTCCTTGCTGCATGTGAAAGATCCGCTCTGCATCTTAAATTTAAAAATTGTAACATTTTTCCCCCTTCAGAAGTTGAAGCAGATTATCTTTAATTAAAACAAAACTACTTTGGGATCATTTTCATCTTAGTATGTGTGTAAATTAATACACTTTAATTTTATTAGTCACATTACATTTTCATAAAGTATGACTTGTTAGGAGATTTTTAGAGGAAAAAAGAAAGTAAATGGTCATTTTCTTCCTAAATTTGTATTACTTTTGTCGGGATTATTTTTTTCTGTTTTTTTCATTCTCACTTGCTGCTTCAGGATTTATGAGAAAATAGCTCTGAATAATCACGCTTGTGTTAGTTCTTCCCTGTGAGGGTTGTGAGGCACTGGAACCAGTTGCCTAGAGAAACTCTGGCAGCCCCCTTCCTGGCAGTGTTAAAGGCCAGGTTGGATGGGGCTTTGGGCAGCCTGGGCTAGTGGAGGGTGTCCCTGCCCATGGCAGGCAGGGGGGTTAGGACTAGATGAGCGTCGAGGTTCCTTTCCAGACCACTCTGTGATTCTAAGGTTTGGTGAATGGTCAGTGTTTTGATGTTAATTCTAGGAAAAACATTCAGGAAAAAGAATCATATTCTTAAAACTGTCATTTAGAAAAAATCATCTGTAAAGACACAGTTTTGTATTGACTCTGTTGTGCCACTTTCCCTTTGCCTTGTAGCTTATCAAGTCAGAGCCCAAATTAGGGCAGGTTCAAGGGTGTTTTGCTTAATGACAAGTTTCCTTAACTGCATTCAGCTGAAAATAGGATTATCACAAATCTAAATCATTTTTCACAAAAGTGGAACAGTATTAAAAGCTGAAGGATAGCTAGACTTTTTCCCTCTCCCAGTAGGCTTGCTGTGTTTTGACTTAGGTGATCCCCTCCAATCTCCTCCCTCTGTGTTTGGCCATCTTGGCATAGGTCAACCAGGACAACTGTGCTGGCTGCACCTGCCTGAACTGCTGCCTAGATTTCAGCAGCACTGATGGAGGTTATCTCTCTTAGTTCATCCTTCCCCTACACTTTTCCTGGGGAATTGTGAATTTAGGTGGCAATGAGTACACCCACACAAAAGTATGCAGGTGCCCTTGCAGAAGGTTTTCAGGTAAGGCTGCACTGAACCTGGTAGGTCCAGGTGGCTTGGACTGCATCCCATGGCTTTGAAAGTAAAACTGCACAGTAAGTCTGCACCTGCAGAATAGTTGATGGAAATGAGAAGCTGAATTTGTTTCAGATCTTAATTTCTGGAAGATAAATTAGATTGCTTGGTGTTTGGGTCAGTGATGTTGTACTTCAGAGTTTAAAAAAAAACAACCAATGTACAATGGCATTTAGATGTTAAATAGGATAACCTCAAGCTGTGTATTTATTTGCTTTAAAAGTATTATTTCTCCTAGGTTTAAAATGTAAATTTATGTGAGATTTTAGCTTTCAAATAAAAGCCATTATCTTGTGATTAAACGTTTCTTACATAGGTCATTACTGAATACTGTGTTGGTTCACATTCGCAGTCTGTCAGATAAGTTTCCACACTCTCTTCTTGAAAAGTACCACCTCTTTCACTTCCCATCCCCAGTTTCTGGGATCACATCGCTAGTACTGTAATACAGGGATTTATTACTGTGTTTAAATCATGCTGTGCTTTGCATTCTTACCAACTGATAAAGAAGACTTTTCAGTATTTTCTTAAGCACAAAGAACTTTGAACAGTGTTTCTTGTCACTTTGTTTTAATATTAAATTTATCACTTAGTTTTCTTCTGTTGTTAGAAATGCTTTGAAGATTATTTTATTTTTTTTAGAATGTTGTATATAAATTTTAATCAAAGTCTAGAATTATCTGTGTTCACCTAGCTGAAGAAATCCTCTTTGTTCATGGGCTAGAGCAAAGAATCAGTTCACTTCCTTTAGACAAAGGGCTCTGTCCAAGCTTTTGGACAGAGTTCTTACTTTCAGCTGAACAAATCAGAAAGAAAAAGCTGGCAATCCCATTTTGCTGTAAGTGTCAGTCATTATCTGAATGCTTCTTCGTCTGTTCCCTTTGCTATACAATTTGAAATTGATAGCAGAATTCAGATTCTGAAGTAGGCTTCTGCTTGTACCATAAACTTTTAAGACTCTAAGCTTTTTATTATGCTATGTCTCCTACTACCTATAGAAATATTTCACTGGTAAGGAAAAAGGGACCACAAAGCTACACTGGACTTAGTACTACACGTACTTTGATCCTATCCCCCTTCACCCCTGCATATCCTATACAAAGCCTAAATATTCCTGAAAGCATGAAGATTTTACTTATGTTCTGTAAAGCATTCTGGAGTAAAGTTTGGTATTGCGTACAGGCTAAAAAAATATTTTCTTGGTTCCTACTTTTGATTTTCTTTTCTGCAGTACCAGACTCCATTATGAGGTTTAATAGAGGCAAATGTTAAGAAAAGACTGTGGGAATTAACAAAATTAATATCCCACTGTGAAAAAAAGTATTTTACTTGTCAAAATTGAGAAGTTTTCAATGTTACACTTCTGTAATTTTGTAGATAAATTCATTTTCAAGGAGGAAGACTGAATACCTAGCATATTATTGGTGTAGTGTGAATAAATATAGCTGTGTAGTGCAAGCCTTTAATAAAAGCATGTTTTTCTTACTTCTGTTTACTGTTATGTATGTTCTGTATGTTATTTCCATGTTTTTTTCATTGTTACAGTATTTAAATCGAGGCTGTACCAGATACTTTGCTAACAAAGAAACAGACAAGCAGATCCCGCAGAATCGCAAGAGTCCTGAGGTATGTTTGTATCTTCAGTTAGTTTATATTATTCGCTAATACAGGTAGAGTTGAAAATGATGATTACAGTTTTACAGTGTGGAACGAAATGTTCATTTTACACATCTTTGGAGGTTTGGAGTTCAGTCCTAGAAATACATTTTAACGTGCATCTTAAAATCCAAAATGTCACAGTATACAATACTGTTTCCTTTTCATTCTTACAATAATATAACAATTAATGATACAACTTGTCTTCTGTGGAAAACAAAAATCAGTCCAACACTTTCTGTCATTTTTTTTTTAAATCTTACTGCTGCTAGGAATAGGTCAGAAGCAGTAGTTTTTCTCCAGAGCAATTTTTACTGTCTCTTATTTCAGAGGTGATATTTGAAACTGTTTTGTAAAAGGCATCAGCGCATCTTTGCTCCCAGGATGAGTATATCCCCCTCCCCAGCACGCTGCCATTCTGTATTGTTGTCCCCTTGCTATGAACTGTTACTTATGGCAGAGCATGGCATTTCCTGGAAGACACTGTGAAACTTCAGAACATTTCTATCCTCTCTCTGTTTACTTTTATTTTTTTTGTTCTTAAACTGGAATGACAATAATTTGTGGCATAATGCTGAGCACATAGCACCAGTTTCTTTTGCTTGAATGTAGTAAATTTTCTATAATCAGGGATGGTGAAAAGTGAGATACAGAAATACTGATTTGATATTACTGTGAGGCAGAAAGCTGATAGGTATTTAATTCTTCTCAAGCATGTAGGCTAAGAGATGGCTGGGAGATTTTGCCTCAGTTTACCTATTTTATCTTAAATTAAGATTTCTAGTCAAGTTGCTAATTTATGTAGGTGTAAAGTATCAATGTTTATTTATTCTTGTTGTTGGGTGATGAACCTATGCAATCTTCTGTTATTGATGTGGTTTACAGGCGGGTTTTCTGTCACATAAAATGTGTCCTCTTGATTTGAAGTTTGTTTTTTTTCTAAACTAGAACATACTAGAACATTCTGAAATTACGTATTCGAAATTAAATAGTGGACCACGTGATACTGTAATAGCCGTATGTTACAGCCATGTTAATTTGAAGGCACAATGAATGATCACAGTTCAGTGATATTAAAACTTTTCCTAGCCAATCAAGCAGGAAATACATGGCATTGTTCAGGTTTTCAAATCAGAAATTTAATATTTGCTCTGTCATTTTATGAAAAATATTGTTTATTTTAATAAAAGCAACTGGAACAGTCAATTAATACTTAAATTATTTTTGTGTTTTCCTTATCAGGAAGATGAGGTGATCATTTTACATAATTAAGATGGAGTTTAATTTTATTGATGTGTCTAAATGTTGTGTGAAGTGAATTTTTCATATGCATGTGGTGTTTTGTTTTGATAAAAATCACATTAGCTTATTTTACATTAACAAGGCTTCTATTTAAATTTAATTATTCTTTTTAGTCGAAAACATTTTAAAGTAATTGTAAAACCTTAGATCAGTCTGTGCATGTTCAGTTAGTCTCTTGATTGCATGCAGATGTGTTACTATCTACTGCTTAAAATAGTTAATAATTAAACCAGCTTTTGATGTATTTAAATTAGGAAAATCAGCAAAACATTAAATTGGCATTTTACAGTGGAGCTGGTATTCTTTTAACTCATAGAATGCTGCAAACAGCTGCACTGTTTCTTAATCACCAGCAAACATTAACAAGTACATTTCTCTAAGTATGTCTGTTTGGGATAGGGATAACTCTTCTTCCAATTCTGAGTTGTCCTGTATTGCTTTCCCATCGCCTGTCAAACTTCCAGTCATCCCGTTACGAGAACCTCATCTTTCTTTCAACTGTTAGGGGTTGGAAGCTTCCCTTGGTAGTTTCCCTTAGCCAAACTCCTCCTCACTATCCTGTATTCCCCTATCCTTAGCTGTCACACTCTTCAGCTCCTGCTTTCTGAAGATAGTTTGAAGTTTGTGTTGAAGTTAAAGTTTGAAGACCATGCTTGGAAGTATCAAAAATTTAAAACTAATTTGGGTTCTTGCAAAGTCTTGTTCATATGGAGAGCTCTAATCTCTTTCTACTTAGTTTGGGCCTTGCATGCTTTTTTATGCTTTTGTTATGGTTTATTCTTGATTGGAAATAACTGTTTACATTTATTTTTAAATTGCTTACTGAATTTTTGGTTTCTCTTGTTGCTTTATAGTATCTCAAAGCAGGTTCATTGAAGGATCCACTTTTAGATGATCATGGAGATTTTAACAGAATGTGCACAGCAATGAAAAAGATTGGACTGGATGATGAAGAAAAACTTGATCTTTTTCGTGTGGTGGCTGGTGTCCTTCACCTTGGAAATATTGATTTTGAGGAAGCTGGAAGCACTTCAGGTTAGATGAAACATAAATTGTTTTTCTATAAAAATACTGAAAATGTCTCTTGATTATAGATCATTCTTTTTCCATGTGAGTTACTGCTTCAGAAAGGTGCATTGTGTTCAAGGGTAATTCAATCTTAATTCACCCCATTGTGAAGTCAAGTTTACTTTGTTGTGTTAAGGTGATGCTTCTTTACATGCACTGAAAGCAAATAGGCACTCAGTAAAATCATTCAAGAAATTGTTCAGTGCAGATTGATATAGAGACATTTTTTTGTCTCAAAACTGTATTTATAATAATTTTAAAAAGTCCAACTTCTTGCTAATGCAATGAAAAAATACTGAAATTAGCAACTCCACCTGTAGGGAAAGGCATTATGTCCTTCAGCTTCCAAAAAATACCTGTATTGTGAGACTTGAGGGGAAAAAAAAAGGTACAGCAAAATGTTAGGTAAATGTAAACTTCCACATTTTAAGATGTCACTCACAAGATGGGTTGGTATGAATGTCACTGGGACATAGTAGCAGAATACACAGAAAAGCTGAGGAACATGCCCAGTTTCATGTCATGGTCTTGCCATCTTCATGAAGGTGTCTGAATCAAGCATGCTTAATGTGAATGGACCTGGGAAGATGTTAGGGTGGAGAAGAGTAGTTGGCAGTAAAGTGGCGGAGAGTTTCCCTGTTTGGGCCTTCAGTGAGATGGGACTTCGGGCTTGACAATGTGGAGCAGAGTGAAAAAGGCCTGAGTTTGAGTGGAGAGAAAGTTTCAGGAAGCAAAGGAATAAGAAGGTGTACTGCAAAAGGCGAAGAAGGTCAGAGAAGGGAAGGAGCACACCAGTAAAACTTATTTTCTATGAATATTTAAATTCAAACCTACATTTTCTGGAATAAAATGCACCTTGTATGTGTACATACACACACCTTGTTGTATGTGTACACACGGGGCATTGCTTTTGACTGCTCCAGGCTCTGTGTACCTGACACGATGTACTGTGCACCAGAGACCCTCTGAAGTTTTCTTGCTGCTTCAAAAACCTGGGAAACACCAAACAAAAGCTGTTTACTACAGGTCAGATGGTGTTTCAGAGCTTCCAAAGTCAAGTCACAAAAACCTTAATCTTTTAAGGAGGTTTTTGTGTATGTGTCTTTATTTAGTTAAGGAATGTCCAGTTATTTATCCCTTTTGGGCTCTTCACTTAACTGTAGAAGTAAATTTTACAGAAAAGAAGAAATAAATGTAATCCTGGCATATGTAATTTAGTGTCTGACCAAGCGCTTCAGTTAGAGATTTATGAGGCTTGTAGTGTCTGGACAGCTCAGGTGCCAGGGCCATGGCACAGAGCAGAAGGAAGCACACTTCTTGTCTGTTTAACTGAGGAAACGTACGTAACCTGAAAATGCAAGCGCTTGGAGTCCGCCCTGCCAGGCACTCCTGTTGTGTAGCGAGGAGGCCTAGGGAGGTCTGACAGCAACACCTACATCCAAAAGTTACAATCGCTGCAGTTGGTTTCTAGGTGTTAGCACTTAATGGGATGGTTCTTGCCCTCACAAGCAGGCTAGCTTTGAACAGCCCATGTTTAGAGCAGTGCTCTAGGAACGTGGGGTTTCATGCATCGTTTTTGGGTGGGGTTTTTTTAGGGATTTTTTTTATTTTGTTTTGTTGGGTTTTTTTTTGTTTTGGGGTGGGTTTTTTTTTGTTTTGTTTTTTAAACTGACCCTTGACGTTTAATGCATGAGGTAGTTTCCCGAGGCAAGCTTGCATTCCCCCTGAGCTGGTGCTGCTTCTAGCCAGCACAGCAACATAATCACCTGTTCAGTGTGTTTCTCCCTGGAACTCTGTTAGAAAAAAAAAAAGCCAAACTCGCAGTGTGTTAAGAGTCAGTATTTCAAACAGCTCGCCTGCGGTTGGGGCGGGGGCGGGGGTGGGAGAACGCGAGCGAGTGAGGGCGGTGGGTAAGGCCTGTGTGTGTTGCTCGCAGGGGGCTGCACGCTGAGGCCGCGGAGCGAGCCGGCGCTGGAGTGCTGCTCGGCGCTGCTGGGGCTGGACACGGAGGACCTGCGCGGCAGCCTCACCACGCGCGTCATGCTCACCACGGCAGGGGGCGCCAAAGGAACGGTCATCAAGTGAGTCCCGCAAGGGAGGCGGCAGCGGCGGGGAGCGGGGCGGGGCGGGGGGTGTGTGGGGGGAGCGTAGCGGGGAATACCGCGGGTAACGCCGATGGAACGGGTTGCTCCCGTGTGCTGGCAGAGGGAGCCACGGCCAGTGTGAGTTGGGGATGGGAGCCACTGACCCCTCCCGGCCCTGCCCTGCGAGCTGCGGTCTGAGGTAGCTCGTGTCTCACGCCCGCTGCCTGCCCATGGCCTTCGGGATCAGCCTTTGGACACTGACTGACTTTGTCCGTTTTCTTACCCACGGGGAAAAGGGAAAAACAACCTCAAACTACCCCCTCACCGTTTGCAAGCATAAACCGAGTCACAGTTGTTTCAAGTGCTTACGTGGCGGCGTATAAAATGGGAGCACAAACCCACGATCCTACAGAAAATCCGACGATGCAGGAGGTCTGACGAGCAGACTTACATTGTCAGGCCCTTCAGAACAGTAATTGTTATGTTTTTCCATCATGCAAGTGACAGTTTTTGGATGAGGGTTTTTTTTAACTGAGGTTTGATTGATTGATTTTGTTTTTAAAGCAGTTGACCCCAGTGTGCATTTTTAGACGCTCTGCACTGAGGCACGCTTGTTTCACTGTTGTTAGGCCATTGGAGTTCGTTTATTTTTATTTGGAAGGGTGGAAGTTACACAACATGTGACTAAACCGGCCTTTTTTTCCGGAAAAGAGCAGTTTTCAATAAGTCACTATCACACTTTATAAAACCTCTCACCTGTCAGTATGCTGTGTGGCCCTTGAAAGTACAACAGCCAGCCTGTCAAATCCATAACTTACACAGAAAATTAGATATGCCCACAGATTTAACAGATGCAGTGTTTCAAAGGATGCTAATGCTGTGCCTGTATTATTTCAGAATATACTTTTATGCATCATTTTTTTTCAAAGGGGCTGTGCAGTGCTTCCCTGACTGCTGCCCTGTGATTAATAGGTTTGGGATGCTCTAACTAGAGGGAGGTATACCCGTTCTCAGTGTCTGGGTGATCAGTGTCCCTGTATTTGCCACATCTCGTTCTTTGGAAATCAAGCTTCAGCTTCAAGACCACCCCTGCAAAACTGTAATCCAGAAAATGTACTATTTATTAAGAAGAACAACCCAAAAAAACCCCAGTGGAACGGGATAAACTTAAGAGAAAGTTGTGGGTTTTTCTGTTACAAATAAGAACCCATCGTTATTGAAGTAAATAATGAATTAGAGTCATTATCTCTTTTTTTTTTTTCATTAGCTTACATTCTAACAAGAAGCTATTCTAAAGTTAACTTCCTAGGCACAGAAATAGGATAGTAATTTCTTTGTATATGCACATGGAGAATAAATAATTGCAAAGATTGAGCTTAAGCACAGTACTGATGATAACATTTCAATACTATGGAAGTCATGAACTCTTGTGAGACTGAGTTTCATGGAAATGATCGATTTTGCTACAGTTGTCTTTTTGTTTATGAGAAAACCCTCTAGTTTTCCCCACAAGTTTTCTTTTGTTGCGATTGGCCCTTCTAGCATGCAAGCTGTCAGGGGAGCTAGCTCAGCTGCGTGCAAGGCACTGAATTCTGTGTTGTAACATTTGGATTTCAAAGTTGTGTGCTTTGCTACCTTGTCTTTTTTCAGGTTTTGATGTGATGCTTTCTTCAACTCCAGAACCTGGGCTAAACAGTTTTGAGCACGTTAAAAGTTGTCTTCAATGTTTAGCTGAATGCATCAGTCTTTTAATTAGGAAGCTAATTAACATTCATTTCGCTCATTGGAATAATGCACGGGTGCTTCATATTGATTTGCGGAGGCAATCAGATTGGTTTAGTTTTGTTGAATCAGAAATGCACCTTAATATATGAAATTCATAATTACTTAGCTATTAATGTGGTTTATATAATATCTTTGATACTTTATGTCTCTTGAAATCTATTATTATTATTTATGGTTTATACTATGAAGTATTTGTTAACGTTTCATAAACTTACGGACTGAAAAAAGTCACAGCTGGTTGATTTGACCTTGGTAAGTCACTGTGGCCAGTAAAAGTGGCAGGTGGTGGTTAATGCATGCTTAGGTTGTACCAGACTTATAGGTGAAAAGTTGATCTTTGAGCACTTGAGAGCATTGCCTTTTTTAGTCCCCAAGGGATGTAATGGATTTGAGTAATGAAGGTTTCCAGTGGTCAAGAGCTCTTTCTGTGCAGGAGAAGTAATCTTGATCTCTAATCCAACCAATAATGATAAATTAGAGTAGCTGTGGTAGAAATACTGTGCAGTGTCTGCTTCCTGATCTCCAGGGTGAAACGGATCTTCCTGGCCAAAATTTGAGCATAATAAACAGTGACAGCCTGTGCTATTCAAGCATCATGATTTTTAGGGGAATGGAGAAGCATTTCTGAATTAAGGAGCCTTAACTTTAGAATGGGTATAGGCTGTTGTTCCAGGAATGTATTATTAGCTGATCTTTGAGGTATATTTCTAGATTGAGCAAAAAAGTGGACTTCTTGGTGGTCTGTTTATTTCCGTACTTTGAAAGAATGAATGTTGAGGAGTTTGAACCTTCATAGTAATTACCGTGGAAAAAAGTAATACTGCAGTGACAAAAGCCAAGTAATGATTGGGGAAGGATTATTTTGCCTTTAAGTAAAAGGTCAAGATCTAGGTCTCAATAGTGCATTTCTGGAAAGTGGTTATGAATTCATCCTCTACACATGCACATGCACACCCATGTATTAGAAATTAAAGACTCTTAATCACTATCAGCTTGCTGCCTTATCAGTTGAAATGGAAAGTTACAGATATTTTTGTCTTTGTAACAACAGCCTTTACATGTAGGGAGATGTGGGTAGGACAGTGTCCAGTATTTCCCAGGATTTACTATTTGCCCTATTCTAGATCATTCCTAAAGTGACAGCAAAACCTTTGATATATTCATTTAGGAGAACCTTTATCAGTGTTACGGATAACATTAGAGTAGGCAATCCAGTCTTCTACAGTACAGATGGGACTCATATTAACACATGGTGGTATGAGAATTCTGATATGAGCAGGGGTGACACAGGATAACTGCTGATCTTTCTCTGTTCACTCACTGCTTACCTGGTTATTCTCCTTCTTGGCATTTGTATTTTTTATGTTCTCCAAAGTATGCCACCATACACTTTCCTTTACTGAAATCAGTCTTGTGGATTTTCAGGTCATATCTTCAATTTGTGAAAGTAATTTCACAGTTATTTCACATTGTGAAAATTGCTGACCTTGTCACCAGGATTTCCTGCTTGCCCAGTTCAGTATTGTCAGAGTCTTTTTTGAACAGTGCCCTAGCTTTCTTCACGCCTATTTAGCAAAAGTTTTAACTAGAAGTGGAATGGTTTTGAACATACTGCATCCAAGTCGGAGTCAGGTAGCACCCCACTGGAAATGCTCTCAGTGAGCTATGGACTTGGCCCCAGAGAACAGTTTAGTTTGGGCTGTCGCGTGTGTCGCGGGTAGGTAAAGCGTGCCTGCATAGTTTCCTTTGGAGAATCTTTGGTGGGAAATACCAAGGACTGAAGCAAAAGTGAATCGTAATACACTGCTTCCCTTGTACCACATCTCAAGTGACCCTGTCAAGGAAGGTTTCTTAAGAACAAATACAATTTTTGTTACAGTTTCAAATTCACTTTGGATTATGTCTGTAAAGATTTTCTGTTCAGTATACTTATCCTGATAAGCCTGGGGCGTTGTTAGCAGTATACTGTTTCAGAAGTCTGCAAACACAAAGAGCTATGTTTTTGTGCCAACAGATCTTATTTTTCCCCCAGTGTTTTATGTTGCAGATGGTAAAAAATTATTTCAGACTCCTTACACCATCTCAAAGGATTAATTCAGTAAGCCTCTTGCCCTAGCCTTTTCTAAACTTGTGCAGCTAAAAGCAAACGTAGGCTAATAAATAGACTAATATCTTGTTCTTATGTAGCTTACTGCATGTACAGACAGAGTGAATTTTACTATTTGGGATATTTATTAGATAACCACCAGGTTTTGCCGTGGTAGCATAGCTTAGAAACTATTTGATTGCTATCAATATCAGAGTTTTGACAAGTGCATTGTTTTATTTTGTTCCAGCAACCCAAAGAGCCACTCATTTCTCTCTTTCTTAGGAACCTTTTGTGTGCGAGTAGATCATGTGAGTCCTAATAGGTCACTGTGAATAAATAGCTCTGCTGAAATCACTGTGCTCAGAGTATAACAAAGGCTTTGTTCTGCTGGGCACAATGGAGCCAACAAGGAACAGTAGGAGGGTGATGCTGAATGCTATCTCTGGGAATTTTATTAAATACTAGTGTGGAGTGGACTTCTAGGGAGACTTGACAGCTGCACTACATTTTTTCTGCTCTTGTTAGTCTCCCAAAAAGAGAATAATGATCACCTTGTTGGCCTGTATTTTTGCCATCCATGTAGTGTGTTTACACAGAGAAATCTTGTTAGTATTCAAAATCTGGTACATGTCGTAGACTGTAAAATCACTGTGCTACTCTCTTACTCAGTTTCTGCCTTTCCAAGAATACTTCCAAACAGAACGCTGTCATCACAGTGTAAACACTTTTACAGAGTGAAAATTTTAACTGACGTGATTCCAGGTGCTCCAGCTTCTTCTGGAGCAGTACATTTTCTACCAAAATGCATCTTTTGTCAGCAGTCTTGAAGACTATGTTGGAAAAATATTGGGAGTCTATCTAGTCCCTTCAATTTTTAAATTTTTAAAATTATTTTTCCCTATTTTTTTAAACATTAATTTTTCTTCAAATTACAAATGAGCTGCTTATATTCTTTAATTAAGTAGGCATTTCACTAGGTAGTGTTATTTTATCCAGACTATTTTATTTGCAAAGCAGTAACTGTATTGGATGACAGTGACTGATGCATGTTGCTTCACCTGTTCTCTCTCCCTTAATTGTTGTCAACCATGAGCAAATTATACATATTTTAAGTGTAGCTTGTTTGTTCTGGGAAATGTTTGTGTTCTGCATGGAATTATGCGCAGGATAAATCCAGCCTGTGAGAGTGCTTTCCCCCAGGTCTCAGACTCTGTAGATTTTTTTAATTATTTATTGTGGCCTTACCAAATGGCTTAGAAATTGGAAAAATTTCTCCCCTCTCCTTACAAGCCAAGTGGTGGAGGAGAGGGAGCGAGGGTGACACAGAGGAAGGAAAATGCAATTTTTCTGTTCATAGAAGAAGTATGAGGGGAAAAGAGATTCCTTTCTCAGTGTGCAGACCAGAGGGAAGGAGGAGCCAAAGTGAGGGAAAGACAGTTCATGAGAAGGAACATTTCTGTAATAGGGCTCTTCTGTACCTGCGGGCTCAGAGCAATTTCAGCATTATTTTGTTGTTTTGTGCTTTTCAGCTGTGCAAAATGTGTGGCAGGGTTACATTTTCTTTCCATAGGTTTCTGATGCATACTATGAAATTTGAAATAACAGTAGGGTTTTGTGCAGTCTGTGGAATTCCTCTTATAAACAAATAAGAAATCCTGCCATTTTTAAGAACATGGCCATTTTATAAATACCTGCTCTAAAAGTATGGCTGACTGTCATGTTTAAAAAATACATGGAAAGCGTAAATGATTTTAGTGTGTTGTATTATGTAATAGGCTTGCAGCTGACATGTGGGAATTAGTATTCTGATCTCTTAAACGTATCAGAATGGAATGTAAAGGTACCTTCCTTCTATTTATAAGATAAGATTTCTGTCAGCACTCGTTACCTTAAGATAAGTCAGGAGATACTTAGTGGAAGACAAGATTGTGTATTAAAGCTAATTACTATCTAATGTAATGTAGCTGTAGGTGTCCTTAGTGAACAGAGTCTCTGGTTCCCTGACTTACCAGTCACAATAGAAAGTGATCTCCATCAGTCTCATGTTTCTGCATCAGCAGTATCATCCTTGAAAAGAATGCAGAAGCAATAATTAGGAGTTAGTTTAGTGCTTGTGAACCCCAGTGAAGGAAATGATGCAGTATGGGTAAGCTGTGTAGCACTGGGTTTTCCTTTAGTGACCTGCCAGTTCTTGTACTCCTGTGTATGGAAAACTACCTGGAGAGGGCGATAGAGCTGTTCTGCAGCAGTGACTCAAACAGTTAGATGAGAGGTATTTCCTAAATGTTGGCTTATATGAGAAGTTCCCCAACTGGTTATCCACCACCTTAGCTGTACGATCTGTCCTTAGTTAATTACTGATTGTTATTGTAGTGCTGGTGGTCCAGGGGTATGAGAGGCAAGATATATGGTGAGAAGTAATATAGGCTGCTATATGGGCACAAGTGATATTTTATTAAGCCAATTGATTGAGATATTTAAAAGTGTAAGAGCTTTTGGCATAGAGCCATCAACCTGTATTCTTCATCACAGATGAGTGGTGTGATAAAAATCTTGACGTTATTTCTGCTTATTACTCCATGAAAATTCTATCAGTTTGGTTAGCAAAGGCTCTCTGCCAAAAAATACCTTCTTTTTATTTACCTTAATATTGGATATATCTGTATGTCATGATACAGTGTTGTGCAAAGCTTTTGTGTACACATATTGTTCTAAATTGCAGGCCTTCCTTTCATGCATGAAATTTGGCACTGTCTGGTCAAAGGGTTTCCCACTGAAATTTCTTTGAATTTAATATTTTTCCATGTATGTTGACACTTTTTTATTGACATGCAGAAATCCTTTGGAGAGTTTTGATCTTTGACAGTCTGATTCTGTTCAGATTAGTGTGACTTTTGCTTTTGAATTATTTAGCAGTATGATTAAGATCTAAGTGCAGTTTCCAAGCATACAAAAAAGCCATAAGTTCTTTTTTTAAATTTTTATTTCTTTCATGTAGTTTCTTAAACACTTCCTTGAAACTTTATCCCCGTATAAATGATCTTATTCTTGAGACTCCTACAGGTGCTTTCCCAGCTGTGTACAGAGTAACTGTTTTTTAGTTTTGCTGCTCTTATCTGAAACCTATTAAAAAAAGTATCATAGGATGTATTTATATAGGAAGTGAGGTGGTTAAAAGTGTTTTGAAGTATATTCATTCTGAGCATGTCATTGCCATACTGACTTTAGGAAATACCTAGGTATATGTATAGCTAAATGTAGTTATATTTTTCTGATATTACCTGATATTCATGGAGTTTTGTCATGTGTTTCATAGGTTTTGTAGTTGTGACTTGGGCCTTTTTTTTTAACTGCTAAACAGAGATATAAAGTTGTAATAAATAGTCACAATGCAGAATAAGGTTTTAAGGGAGGGAGAACAAACTTTCGTCTCTTAAAAGGCCTCTTCTTACAGTGTTTAAAAAGAATCCGTATTTTGGGGTTGAATCTGACTTTCACCATGGGAACACACTGCTTTTCTATCCATTTTTTCAATTTTTTATTACTCATTAACCAGCCTCGTGGTTTTAGTTCTGTGAAAGCATAAGGACAAAAATGTCAGAGCAAAACTGAACTATAGGTCTTACTGTAATTAGGCAGCTCATAAATAAGAGTGGAAATTTTTTTGCATATATTTTAAATATCTTTCTTTGGCAATTATCAATTTAGTTTCTGATTATCTAATAAGCTTGCAAACATCTGCATCTTAATTTTGCTGAGGATAGTGAAACATTATTCTTACTTTTTACTGGTAGGATAGTTAGTCTAACTTGGCAAGATTGTTTCCTACATGGGCCTGGAGCTCAGGGGGGTTTGTGTCCTGATTTACAATAATGGGAAAGCCTCTTTTGAAGCTTATGGTATAATGTCAGTATTTCAGAGTAAGGAATTCTGAAAAGTAAGACCTGTATTTTTGGTTTTTTAGGGTACCCTTGAAAGTGGAACAAGCAAACAATGCTCGTGATGCCTTGGCTAAAACAGTGTATAGTCATCTGTTTGACCATGTAGTGAACAGGGTCAATCAGTGTTTTCCATTTGAGACTTCCTCTTTCTTCATTGGAGTTCTAGACATAGCTGGCTTTGGTAAGTATACTTAAAAAAAATTAATTTCCCAATTGTCTGTTATTACCACCAAGGATTCAATTATAAGTTCTGTGTTGGGAAGCGGAAGGGATTTCTTTTTGGTAGTGGTGGGTGGAATGGGTTATGAGGGCTTAAGAAGGCAGCAAGAGAGCAGATAAAGCCTTGTTTTATTGACATACAAGAATATCAAGGACGTGTAGAGCTTCTCCTGATGTCTTAACAACACTAACAAGCATTAGTGTGAAGCTAGACACTTTGTAATAGTTTTAGATACCTGTAGTTTCTATATGAGACACAGCTTTTGAAGGGTGAAAAATGTAGAATGGAATCTTGGTGTGGCCACCCAGTAAAACTAGGAAGGCTGTTGCATGTGCATGCAGTTTTCCATTCAGTCCTGAGAAGTTCACTGCATACTGACAGGCCATGGATGCATGAGGATGGATTGGTACAGTTTCACTGTGTGGTAGCATCTTACTTTGGTTTGCTGCCAGATAAAACTATTTTTTGTCTTAGAAATATGATCTACCACAGTATTTTTATATCTGTGTTATATGCAATTTGAGTATCTGTTAGAGCTTTTATTTTACTGAAAGGAACAGATATGGATCTGAACATATCTTTATATATTAGCACTATATAACTTAGTTATATTTGATTTAAATTCTTGGAACACTGGTTTATTATAGAAGTTTAACTTCTGTTTTTCAGAATACTTTGAACATAACAGTTTTGAGCAATTCTGTATCAACTACTGTAACGAAAAACTGCAACAGTTTTTTAATGAAAGGATTCTGAAAGAGGTATGTTATATTTCAGGATTTTTTTTTTTTTTTTACTTAAAAAGATACTTAAACACTGTTTTCCATAAGATTCAAATTCTACTTAGGTTAAAAGAAATCAGTTGACAAATTGTTTTCCTACTGTGTGACATCTGGTTGTGCTGGAAAAGAATAAGGCTTTTGAAAAAACAGTCTTTTTTTCTTGTTCTTTTTTGCCACTCATTAAAATGAGGCATCCAGATACCGCTCAATATGGGACTATCTAATTGTGTGAACCTATCATTAAGAAATGAAGTTGGCATATTACTAATGCTAAGCTGTGGAAGGAAATTCTAAAATGTCTGTTGATTCATACTGTATTTAAATATGTTTAAATGTATCAATGTTTATTTAACAAAACCCCTACATTGTAGTTGCATAAGAAGATATACAATGAGTGGTGTTTTCTCTTTTCAAGTACTTTTTTTTTTTTTTTCCTTTAAGGAACAAGAACTCTACCAAAAAGAAGGCCTGGGGGTTAATGAAGTGCACTATGTGGATAATCAGGACTGTATAGGTATGTACTTCTTGGAATGTCAAGCTATTCGTTAGAGTGATGGAGAAGAGCGTCAAACAGAAGATGTGAAACATGCACATAGCACTTGCAATTTGATGCTTTTAATGACTATTGCAACTTTGTTCTGGTTGGTAATAGGGCTGTGTTTTCCAATGTGTAATAACTGCAGCTGGGGCTTGTGAAATTCTTGCATATTTTCCTAGAAAACAGATTAGAATACCTAAATAGGATAAGTGAAGAAGAGTGTGAGGTTGAATTCAATGACTTAAAAAAATCCCATCCCATTCCCCCAACTTAAGCCAATGAGCAAAGAAACAAAATAAACTGTAGGCACCAGGCTGTAGATGTTAATGCTGCATTTAGACTTCCACAAAATGATATACCACAGGTTTTAGATCATAATGATGTTACTGTTTTTTTGTGAGTTTTTTTGTTTTGCTTTGTGGGGGTTTTGGAGGGTTGTTTCTGTTCCATGTGCCCTCCCAAGTACTTGTGTAACCCCAGCCTCCTCACTGGTGGGGTGAGGTGAGGAGCAGAAAAGGCCTTGGCTCTGTGAAAACACTTCTCAGCAATAACGAAAACATCCCTGTGTTATCAGCACTGTTTACAGCACAAACCCAAAACACAGCACCACACTAGTTGCTGTGAAGAAAATTAACTATCCCAGTCAAAACCAGCACAGTGTTTCTATAAAAAGGATTGCTTCCTCCCCTATAAATGTGTTTTTTGAAACAGGTCTCAGGATCAAAAGGGATTCCCTGGTGCCTCTTGGAAGAAAAGGTCTTTTGTCTGATTCACAGTGGGAAAATGGGTCAGGTGGTGGAGATTGTCAAGTTGCTACCTCTTGCTGCCTGGAAGGAAGGAACCCTCCTAGGTTTGGGCAGTTCACCCAAGAAAAGAAGTAGCAGTCCCGCAGTCATGATGTTTTTTCATACTCCAACCACTATGTATGATGCTGCACCACAGATTTAAAACGTTTCTTCACTCTATGAGTTATTCTTAGATAAGTTAATAAAATTATAGCTCAGTTAAACCCCAGCATGTATGCCTTTTTCTGTTCTTGCATAGTCAGGGGAAAAGGATTTTTTAGTGCCTTTTAAAGAGGGTGAGAAAAATAATGTTGGTTCCTGTTAAAATAAATATATATATATATATAAAATATATATATAAAATATATATTTTTATAAAGTGCAGGATCAGGCTAGTGACATTAATGAACTTGTAGAAATATTAACTGTCCCAGCAGGGGATATTAGGTTGACATGGACAATTTTTTAACATTGTGGAAGAATATTAGAAACAGTCATCAGTATGTTAGAATGTTTTGATGGAATGGTAGTCATCTCTGTAGCTAAATTAGCTTATTCAGATTTTATGAGCATAAATTCTTTGGATTGGGGCTGACTTTGTGCTTTACCCATAGGCTTATACTGTTTACAGTCTGTAAGAGTTCATAGGCATTGCTGCAGGACAAACATTAGTTACTACTTCCTCGCCAGAGGAAACAAAGTAGGTAGTAAAAATTCTTTGAACAGGAACAGTTTTGTAGATAATGCAAGAAAGTTTTAAAAGCTGCAAAAGTCTTGTGTTTAGTAGTTTCTAGAGTGTGAATTTCTGTGTCAAAGGCTTTTGTGTATGTATATGAAAGGGCAAGGCAATGCACTGTATGCTCAAGTCTGATTTGCCTTTCTTAAATGCATTTCATTTTTCTCTCTGGATCCTGTTGTGAATGGAAGTATGCCCCTTTTCTTGCTTTTAGTTTTGATGTGAAACATGGATGAAAAGCTTAAAAAAGCCCAACCCAACAATATAAGCAATTATCCCATAAAGACCTATGAAACTTTTAGGCATCTTTTGGGAGTGAGATGACTAAATTCAACTGAGAGACAGAGTAAAAATCGAGCAATCCATGCCTGACCTTTTACTCTGTTCCTCCTGTAAGAGTTAGAACTTGCTATGTATAGGATATCAATTAAATCAACAATTCAGATCTGTAAAATTAATTTGCAGTAGCTTTTTGTATTTTGTGCTAATAGCTTTCTCAAATACAACTGTAGAGAATGAGATCAGTAACATTTTAAACTTGTAATGCTCAATTCTGATATGAGACTATATATTCAACTTTTGTAAAAATATTTTATTTTATTAACAGATTTGATTGAAGCAAAATTAGTAGGTGTACTGGATATTTTGGATGAAGAAAATCGTCTTCCCCAACCAAGCGACCAACATTTTACTTCAGTTGTGCACCAAAAACACAAGGACCATTTCAGGCTCTCTGTAGGTTTATTTTTGCTGTCTGTCTTGTTTTAATAAAGAGTTCTTGGAACAGTTGATAGTAACACTTCAATTTAATGAAAACCTTTCCTAAGAAATCTCATACCACACCAGTCTGCACAATCCATAATCTTTTGTTAAGAATGAGTTTGGTTATTAGGTTTCTTGAAAAGTTCAATGAAGGCTTAAGTCTTCTGGCAATTCTAATATCCTGCTGAAGCTAATGCCATATTCTTCACTTACATTTGAAGTTTGTTAACGTGTAATGCATGAAAAGGAAATAAAAACACATATTAATTCAGATTATTTTGTATCAGATGAGCTATTTTGTTGTTCCTTTCAAAAAATTGCTTGCTTTGGAGAATATCTGACTTACATAGCATGTTCAGCTAGCACTTCAGAGATGAAAATAGGGAACACACAAGGAAAACCTTTTTGTTGTTGTTAATTCTTTAACATGCAGCAGTCTGTGAAAGATTAATGCAATTTATGGCAATGAGTTAAATACTGGAACAGGTTGCCCAAGGGAGGTGGTAGATGTCCCCTCCCTGGAAGTGTTAAATGCCAGATTGGATGGGACTTTGGGCAGCCTGGCCCGTGGCAGGGGGGTTGGACTAGATGACTTTTAAATGTCCCTTCCAACCCAAATCGTTCTACCATTCTACAACTTCTGTTGGGTGAGGGGGAGGAAGGATTAGTTCCCCGCCAAAAAATGCAAGCAAAGGGAGCCACATAATATTGTCATCTATTTCCTGTTCCTTGAGGTTCCACTTAATCTGACTTAACTGGATTGCTTTACGGTGAAACATTTCTGTTGATACGTGTACAATGAACTGGGTGGTTGCCTCCTAAAATGTAGCATCTATAAATGTATTTTAAGCTTCTGTCTAATCCTCTTCATACGACAAGGCTATTCTTCAGCTGTGGAATGAATGGTATAGAAATTGTGAGCAAAGGCAAAAAAGAAAATGAACTAGCTGGTGTTATCAATCCTGGTAACTCTTATTTTCAATGTGAGGTTATCTGAGGGTGTGAATGAGGATGGAAATAGGTTCTTAGAATATCTTGGTTTGAATGGGAATGGTAGTGCTCATCACAACTGTACTGAAGGAAATGTGATTTTTAACACCTAGTGCTACTTGTAGAATCATGGTGATGTTTTAAGAATAAACTTTTCCTCACTTTCCAATGAAATTCTTCTTTGTAATTCAACTTTTTAATTCCAGATTCCTAGGAAGTCTAAGTTGGCGGTTCACAGAAATATCAGAGATGATGAAGGCTTTATCATCCGACATTTTGCAGGCGCAGTGTGCTACGAGACGGTAATTTCACTTACACAAAAGCATTTTTGTTACGCTTTGTAGTACTTTTATATTTATCAGTGCATGTAGGTTAAACGACAAAATTTCCTTTCATCTGAAGAAAAATTCATAAGTTGATATATCTTAGCTTTGAAACTAATTTTGTGAGCATGTGAAAAGTTTGTCAGTTTCTTTTAACTTCTCAGATTACGGACTGTTTTGATGACATATTTTGGTTTAGAGTTTGATATAAATCTATAGGTAAAGGTGTCAATATTAAAAATATTGATTCATGATCTACTCTTAAGTCTTACATCAACAAAGGTTTGAGAAGATACACTACGTGATATAAAAGTATTATTATACATAAGCATGCTTCTGAAAATTTACTCTTATCCTTGTATGCAATCACTGCTTATGTTTTCTTAAGAATCACATTTTTTACTTTTTGTTTTCCATTTCTACTGGCAATAGACTTGTTCATGTAGGAATGGGAAATACCTGAAATGGCTATGCTCAAAATACATTCCAGATAGTTATATTTTTTGACTATCCGTCATACAAAAACATTTAAACATCTGCAGCCAATATCTAAAACTTTGTTGGTTTTTTTTTTTTTTTAAATGGGGTTTAGGATGAACAAAAGAACTATAATGCTTTGTTGTTCTGGTCTGTAACTTCAATGTATAAGAGGGAAGCTACCTCCAAAGGTGTTTTTTTGCCATTAAAAATGTATACTTCAAGAGCTTGTTCTTATATACTTCAAAATACTCCAAGAATGATAATGATTGTTGTGGTCTTTTTGAAGGTAATTTTACAAATATGAAAATTGAACTCTGTATGTTACTTGCCTGATTTTTGAGGTCACTCAGTGAGTAAAAATAATAAAATTGGACTACATTTGTTCCAACTGCTCCATGATTAGCTGTGTTCCTTAACATGATATCTTAAGAGAGTCTTCAGGAACAGAGGAGCTAGGTATGAGTACATAAGCTCTGCTGTCGGAGCTAATCAGATAAGAGGTGGCATTGGGCCAGAACCTATGCTAATATGCTTGACTTAATTTACCATCAGAGGGTCTTACTTAGCTTGGGCCTTAAAACATTTGGTGTGTAGCTGCCTTGTACCTCACCTGTTATTTGTTTCTCTTTCTCATTGCACTTGCGGCAGTTCTCACAATCATTTATGATGAGGACACTCTTTGGGCTGCATTCATATTCTGTTCTTGTGTTTTCATACTCCAAGGGAGTTTTGAAGAACTGCATTTGCCCTTTGATTCTCATTACCATTCAAGCCTTTTATGGGATATCTGGCAAATCAATATTTTCTTTCAATTAGTTTTGGCCTCTTCTTTTCATAAATATCAAAGTTACTGTTACACCAAAAGCTGTAGAGAATGTTATGAGAATAAAATTGGATATTAGCGTCTTAATCTCTGAATCTCAGTGTATGTATTGTTCTTAACTTCTAAAAGTTTAAATAAACCAGAGAGGTAAGGTTTGTAGGAATCAGCTATTCTTAAATAGTCATGGTACTACTAACATAACTATTTGTGCCAAACTCTGTAGATGCACCAATTAAAGTGTGCATGTTAATTCCCATTTCACAAGAAATCTTATGTGACATTACAAGCCGTGAAGAATTAAGCTTCTCAAAACTCCCAGCTGATGATGTGCCAAGTGCTAGAAAGGGAAACAAATCACAGCTGATATCTTAAAAGGCACTAAACTTTACCTTGGGTTTCATGTTTCCAACTCCCCATATTCTTCCTGTTTTTTGATTAAGTATATAGCTTTGTTTTTTTAAATTTTGTTTAAGACTCTAGAAACTGAGTCAGTGAAGCAAATGTGCTATTATTTCTTGGGTTGTCTTTTCAGATGCAATTTGTGGAGAAAAACAATGATGCTTTGCACATGTCCCTTGAATCTCTTATATGTGAATCCAAGGACAAGTTTGTTCGACAGCTATTTGAATCTAACACGAACAATAACAAGGATTCCAAACAGAAAGCTGGGAAACTGAGTTTCATCAGTGTGGGAAACAAATTCAAGGTAATATAATACAGCAAAGAATCTAGTCTCGTAATACATGCCACTTTTACCTGAAATACTAGAATCTGTGTTTGGGACAACTAGTGGTAACTTGAGGTTCATACAATGAAAATTTTGTTAAATAGACATTTTTTTTCTATTGAATTATGAGAAACCAGTATATTCAAGCTATGCGCTCTAGGTTTCTGTGACAAATATGTTTGATAGTAGTTCTTATGGGGATTATACAGTAATTTTTAAGTCAGAATTTCACAAAGTCACATGGAAGTCTTTATTCAAAGAGTTAAAGTCTTGGGATCTAAATTTGGATTCTGTAGACTTTGAGGGGTTCTAAATGTGACAAAAGGTTTTCTTCTATCCTACTTTAATTGTACATTCTAGAAGATAGATCAATTGGCTAGAGTTTGCCATTTTCAAAATTCAATACCTAACCTAACCGCTGTTTCTCCTCTTCTAAAATATAAAGATAGTCACAGCTTTCACAGAAAGATGTTCATTGTGCTGAATGTTTCCTTTCTCAAAACTTGAATCTGATGCTTCTCCTCATTTTCTCCTTTCTTCTGCTTGCTGTAAAGCTGACCTTCAAACCTTGTCTTCTCCAAATGTTTTCTGCATCCTTTTCTCATTCAGCAGTTTTATTTTAGCTGGACTATTCCAGCTCAGGATGGCTAGACAGAAAACTATAGGGGGATTAAGAGATGAAAAGCAGGCACAACCGTGGGCTGCAGGTAAAATTTTTAATCTCATGGATTTA
Source organism: Gallinula chloropus (assembly GCF_964237585.1). Lineage (NCBI taxonomy): Eukaryota > Metazoa > Chordata > Aves > Gruiformes > Rallidae > Gallinula > Gallinula chloropus. The sequence goes on along the minus strand of NC_140087.1, from coordinate 89,227,101 downwards.
CTGTTGGTAGAGCTGCTGCAATTTCAGCAAGAGCTCTTCTCAATGCATCTGGGCCAGATCCAATGAAGGATTTGTATGCCTCCAAGTCAAGCAACTTCTGGTATGCTCCCTTACTTAGGGCACCTAAAAGCCCATATCACATTCCTAGGTAGACTCTACTCATTCCTTGGGGATAGTGGGTGTCTTAGACAATCCAGAAACCTTCTTGTGGAGTGGGATGGTGCCAATAGCAGAAGAGTATTTCTGCCTTTCTGCTCCAAGTAAAAGTTAAGTGCTGAATGAGGACTGCAAGAGAAATTCCCTCTTGCATAATCGTATCCTGTGGTTAGTGTTTAGAACTGTTTGCTAAAATTGCAGGGAATGTAGGACGGGAATGATATGCTAGCAGCACTTGCTTTCTGTATAGCAATAATATTCTGCTGCAGGTCTATAGTGTATTCACTGTTTCAGGTCTGCTATATTTCCTTTAGTGCCATGTTGCTGATCAGTCTGGCATAGGGGGTTTTCCTTATACCCATCTGGAGATCAATTGTATAGCCAGAAATTAAATTTTGATGGGGCCAGGAAGAGTAGGAGACAGAGCCTGACTTGTAAGGGAGTGGCTTTGGTTTTTAACTGGGAATTGGGCAGCCTTCTCTCTTGAGTTTTGCTCTGACAATAATTTCCTCCTCCTTATTATTTAGTAGTTGTAGAATAAAACTGTAGCAACTGGTTTAATACAAAATGCATGAGAAGGCAGACTGAAAAAATGGGATTACATACAGATAAGTCATCTCCTGAGCAAGCTCTGCAACTATTACTCTGTTGTAGGTAATGCTGGGATCCATATTTTTTTTAAAAACTGCATTTTCAAAATGAAACCAACTGTGGGGTCTTTGAAATAATTTGCAGTTTTGTCCATCTGGGTTCTCAAATCCTCTTGGATTTAGCACCCCACATCCAGTTGATGTGGACATGTGAACAATACCATTGTCCAAGGAGGGATGAAGTAGAAAGAGAAGTATTTTTGAAGTTAAACAGCAGTTGTGCAAGGAACATTTTGGATTGCCTTTTGGACTTTGGTGTTCATCTCTGCACCTAGAACATGACCTTAATCCTCTTTGGATCTGGCCCATCGATCTGTAATTCTTTCAGTGTTTTCAGATTTCATGGCATTTTGAATGTATGTGTTACTTCCAGTAATTCATCTAGTGTTACCTTCCCAGAAACAACATCTGCTGATGATGAACACTAATAGCCTTGAAAATTTCACTTCAGATGACATCAAAATAAATTCTATTACCTTAGTAGAAATTTCATCTCCTTAAGAATAAGAATTCTTAATGTGTCAGTATGTAAGTCAGTCTCGAATTCTTCTAATTATGTGAATTATTAGATGATGTTGCAGGTACTTCTCACATCCCTTCCTTATAACTGATTAAAATTCATTTACATAAACAAGTTGAGGAAATAATGATAAATTAGTTCATCAGATCTACTCAAGAATCTTCAGCATAATTTTAGCTTAATATGGTAATGACGGATTAAACAATCATAATTCAATGTGCTATATTCATGTGATTGTGTCATTAATTAAATTTACCTGAGAATGACTCTGGCTTATTTCTTGTCAAATCACAGAGTATAAGGAAGGGGTATTTTTCCTCTAGCAGAAACATATTTTGCTGATGAAAATTAGGATGTCCCCTCTGAAATTAAGCATTTCTAACTTAAATATAAAGCTTACATTCAAGTATGTATAAAGAGTCTGTGTAAGTGAGAACTGAGCAGGTGGTTATTAGTGTTTGTCATGGCCCTTGTGACATTCCTTCTCTCTTTTCTAACCACATCCATGATAAATTTTTAAAAAACCAACAAACCCACCCTAAAGAAACCCCAATCAGTTTTATCCACTGGAAGTAGAACTGGCAGTTGTAGGTGATTGCTGTGTTTTAGCCCCAGCCCAACAACCCAACCACAGCACTACCCTAGCTATTAGAAAGAAAGCTAACTCTATCCCTGCTGAACCCAGGACAGTTATGCATATTGCCCATACAAATCTGGTTTCTTGGATTCAAGGTAACTGAAAGATTTGGTTTGGAAAAAAAAACAAACACGAACATCTAATGTCAGATCCTTTCAATTTTAGTTCCTCTACAGAAAATGAGGGATATGTTAGGACATACAGAATTTTGTATCTTTTACTTTCAATCTATGTACTTAATGCGTGCTAGTAAACTAGAAAGGCTGGCACAGCAGTAATCTATGTGGTAAACCAGACACATTTGTAAAGTAAAAGTATTGCTGTTTTCCTGATGTGATTATGGATTATTTTTAAGTCCCTACCAATTACATTCAGTAGCAACTGCATCTCATTTTCCTTGACAGCCTTAAGCCTCTGGTGATCCTGTAGTCTTGATCCCAAAAAATCATGACTGTGGTATTTTTTCATCACATACCTATTATAGATACATTTTCAGTCTATTTTTGAAAATTATTGCAGACCAGTCTCATTTTCTTTCTAATTTTATTACATAGCCATTATTTCCTGTAATTTCCCCAATTTTATTTATAACTATGCTGTAGTAAGTAACTAGTTCATACAGTATTGTTGCATAATTAAACACAGTTTCCTCAGGACCGTTTGTGCAGCGTTGCATGATTTTTGTCTGTTAAAATTTGTGAACATTTGATTTATCAGTTCTGCCTGATTTACTAACAATGAACATGCATGCAGTAATGCTATGTCACTATTCTGTGTGTATATTTTTGTAGTTGTCATGGTAAGACTCTTGAAATACCTGTTTTCCTTTACAGACTCAGTTAAATTTGCTTCTGGAGAAGCTTCACAGTACTGTAAGTATACAGATGCGGTGTTGTAATTTTCTGACGTAAGTCATAACCAATTAACTTAATTGCTTTGGAGTTTGCAGTTACGTGGCACTTCTGAACCACCTTGCTCTGCAGGTGATTATTGAGTTAAAAAGCCCTACTTACCTTTAAAAATATTGGGGAATGGAAGTTGCACAGTTTGAGTAATCTGTCCAGGCTGCAAACTCTTGTTTTGTCACTTCCTCTTATTCAGTGGCTGTTATTATTGATGACTAATTTTCAGAAGATGTAGAGCTGTTATTTAGAAGTAAGGCAGATGATGATGTAATACTCAGTTCTGTTCTTATAGAAGTCCAGATAGTTGACATCTGTAGCTCTTCCTTTGTCCACTGTTGTAGTCCATTATAGAAGGCCACTTCATTGGTCAGGCAGGACATGCTCTTAGTGAAGCCAGGCTGGCTGTCTTGAATCATCTCCCTGTCCTGCATGTGCCTCGGCACAGCTGAGGATCTCTTCCATGATCTTCCCAGGCACAGAGGTGATGCTGTCAGGTTTGCAGGGTCATCCTTTCTATCATTTTGTAAACAAGACCAATCCAGAGAAAAAGTATGAGGCCAGGCTTGCTGTACTCTGAGTTTAGCTAACCCGTGATGGAGGATGTGTTGTAAAAATAGAACTACCTTGGTGTCATGGTTTATCCTGGCTAGTCACTAAAACAACCACACAGCTGGTCACCCACTGCTTGCCCCCTCTCCCCTTCAGTGGGATAGGAGAGAGAATCAAAAAGGAAAGAAAAAAAATCCCACAAAAAACTTTTGGGTTGAGATAAAGAGTTTAATAGGATGGGAAAGGAAGAGAATACTAACAATAATAATAATGAAAATGATAAAAGAATACATAAAACAAGTGATGCACAGCACAATTTCTCACCAGCTGAAGTTGACGCTCAGCCAGTTCTTCAGCTAGTTTTCTCGGTCCCAATTTTCTGTTGGCATATTAGGTAGGTTATCATTAGCAGCCACCCGTTACAGGAAAATGTGAATAATTGGATGATGTTGCAAAAACGTCATCCTTAATGAATGTGAAATGATCAGAGAAAGTGGTGCTCAAAATTGTAGAGAAAGCACACATTGTGATAAGGAGGAGCAGACAGGAACAACATGGGGGAAAGGATACTGATGCCATGAGCCAAAAGAAACTATTAAAAAGTAAAGTTAGAAGAAAGAAAGGTCAAGTTCATCTGGCATGAATCCAGTGTCAGGAGGCTGGTAGCATGTTCACTGATGTGAATTCTGGAGGATTGAGGCATTTAGATGATGTGACTGTAGAAGATAATGAGGGTAGTAGAAGCTAGACTGTTAAGTCATAATTACATTTTACTAATGTTAAGAAAAACAGTGAGTGAAAAATCAAAAGTTGAGGATCCAGCTAATAGCTTGAGCATTGAGATCATTTACATCAAGACCAAAAACTGATATATGAGTATGCCATATATATGAGTATTTCATTATTAGAATATTATTATTTTGTATCTTTTCCCCCCACCCATAATTCTTCAATGACTGTTATTTCAGGAGCTTTAAGATGTGTAGATTCTGCTAACTACTTGTTTTGGTCATAGGGCTCTAGCTTTATTCGCTGTATCAAACCTAATTTAAAGATGACAAATCACCATTTTGAAGGAGGACAAATCCTCTCTCAGCTTCAGTGCTCAGGTAATGTACGCCTCGGGTATTTTTCCCTCTATTTATTACTTTGGGCATTAAAGATTGACCTAAATTTGAAATATGTCAGATGAAAGCAGTATTTCCTTGCTTGAACTGTTGCTTTCTAGAAGGTAGTTTATTTATGCCTTATGAACAGTTATTTAGAGTCTTAGCAACTTAGCTCTTATTTTAGTCAGTAGAACCCTAGAAGTAAATCATCTGAACAGCTGTAGGCTCTCCTCTTTACAAGAGCTGGTGTAATTTCCATGGACTTTTTTTTTCCATTGATGACAATGCGAGTTCAGGCACCAGGTGCGTGTGTAAGACCCCATGTAGCCATATATTGGTACATGAACGTAGATTTCCTGCTCTGGAGATGAATCCCATCTCTTTGTGTTGCCCACAGTGTCAATAGGGCAACAGTTCAGAACAACAGAATTTCTTTAAATTGTCACTTGAATCATAAATGGTAGAATGGTTTGGGTTGGAAGGGACCTCAAAGCTCAGCTAGTTCCAACCCACCCTGCCATGGGCAGGGACTCCCTCCCTTAGACTAGATTCCCCAAAGCCCCATCCAACCTGGCCTTGAACACTGCCAGTGAGGGGGCAGCCACAGCTTCTCTGGGCAACCTGTGCCAGTGCCTTACCACCCTCACAGGGAAGAATTTCTTCCTTATATTTGAATCTAAATGTACCCCCTTTCAGTTTACAGCCATTAGTTATCACTCCATGCCTTTGTAAACACTTCCTCTCCAGATCTCTCGTAGGTCCTTCAGGTACTGGAAGGCTACTATAAGTTTTCCCTGGAGCCTTCTCTTTTCAGGCTGAACAAGGCCAACTCTATCAGCCTGCCTCCTCTGAACTCACTCCACCAGTTCCATGTCCTTTGTATGTTGGGTTTCCCAGAGATGGATGCAGTATTCCAGGTGGGGTCTCAAAAAAAATGGAGTAGAGGGGTAGTGTTGGAAACACCTGTGTGCATTTAGAGGCAGTCAGTGTTAGCTGAGGTATCTAATAATTAAAACACACCTGCTTTCTTTGATTGTATGGATACCGTGATAGAGCTGAATCATCTTCTTTTACTTTTTCAAAATGTCTTTATACCCCCGTTAATTCGATTTGGAGCCAAACTTCCAACAAAGAACTTCAGCATATTTGTTGCTATTGCTTTGCTGACTACAGATGGCAATGCTCATTTTCTTCATTTTGAAATGCTAGGCACTTTCCAGTGTTACAGCTTTATTTTAAAGAATATTATCGGTTTTGCCCATGCCCCACTGAACAGCAGAAGGAACTGTAGAGTGCTAGTATTGTTCTTCATAGGGTGTTTGTTCATCAAAGTGCTTTTTTTTAAAAACCTTTTCCTGTATTTGTGCACTATCAGTAGCTTGTGCTTAATGTTTCTCCTTTTGAAGTCAAGATGCTTGCAGGTTCTGCAGCTGATATTTTGCCAAGTCCTTGTCACTAAAGCTTAACAACTTCCAGCAATTAGAATTCCATTAACATCTTTATTAGTAGGTTTCTCTAGGTTAAATACACTTGGCATGTCAGAGAGGAAAAAAAGAACAAATTAACTCCCCCCACAACAACTGCAGTGTTTTACAGTAGCCTGACAAGCTCAGTTTTCCACATGAACTTACTTCAGCAACAATAAATTAAGCTTAAGCTAGTAAAACAAAGTTACAACAATACGAAAAGAGCAAGATGTAATGCCCTGAAATCTTTTCTGAAAAAGGAAGAGTAAACAAATCAAATTTACATTGAAAAAATATGCAAAGGATTAAGTTTAAATACAGCAACCAAGTTGAGGTTGAGGGCTAACTTAAGCCTATCTACAGATTTTGCATGTAATTTCTTACGCAAAGCAGCGGGCAAAACCTGACATGGTCTGCGCTTTAGTGATGTCCTACTTGCAACCAAAGTTTAGTAACAGTATTTGGGACATTAAATACTGGTACCTGATATGTAATACTGCAAGTCAACTAAATGTTCTAGCACTGTGTACGTATTTGGCATGGTAAGTATTTGCAGAACATCTCACAGATATAAATGTTACGGAAGTAAAAGTCTTCTGGGCTTTGTTTGTTTGTTGTTTGGGTGTTTTGTTTGGGATTTTTTCCTTTAAAAATGTTTTACCAGGCCAGAAATCAAGTCTGATAAAAAGAAAAAAATATTTAGAAGAAATAATAGAAAAGTAATCATCTGCACAATTGGCTGTTATGTACCTCTCAGATAGGGAGAAAACTGTTTGGGTTCTTCTCATCTGTTCAGTATTACCTTTTCGTGAATGATCACATGATCCAGAAATACCAGAGGCTGGATCAAGTCCCAGCCGAACTTTGTGCTTTAGTCTGAACAATGTCTTTGAGGCTTATGTCCTAAACTACTGGTTGTCATAAAAAACATTGTTCCATTTGCATTTTCTTTTACTGATGCCAACTTCTATGTGTATGTTTCTATGAATCTAGGAATGGTGTCTGTTCTGGATTTAATGCAAGGTGGTTTCCCTTCACGAGCTTCATTTCATGAGCTATATAATATGTACAAGAAATACTTGCCTGAAAAATTGGCTCGATTGGATCCTCGCCTTTTTTGCAAGGTGAGAAAGAAATTAATCTTACATCCAGGACAGAAAATGTATTTGGGGTATGTTTGTGTCTGTTTTGAACGTTTTATGGGCTTTTTTGAAGGAGGCAGAATATAATTTTACATGTTTTCTGTGTTTCAGGCACTATTTAAAGCCCTCGGACTGAATGAAAATGATTACAAATTTGGGTTAACCAAGGTGTTTTTTAGACCTGGCAAGGTAATGTTTCTCTTGGAGTTAATGAATGTGAATCTTAGAATAATTTTCATTGGAAGGGAATGTGACATAGTTCTAAACATTGCTAGAAGCATGGTCAGCTTAAATAAGGTTTCCCAGGGTTTATTGTAAATACTGTTAATCTTCTATGAAAAAAATATTTATAAGTACTGGCATGATTGGTTTCATAGTCTTGTTGCTTATGCTGCTGTATTGCAGTGTTTTATTCCCAAGTGTTCTACCAGTCACTTAAGACTTTTGCTGACTATTAAAAAGAGCAAGCAAAGGAAAAATATTTTCTAGTAAAATCTAATTAGAGCTGAAATCTCTGTGATTCTGAGTTTTACTGTGGCTGTGCAGAGAAAGGAGATGAGTAGTAAGCTGTTGTGATCAGAAATGAAAATTAGTGTAGTTCAGAAGAATGTTCATACTGTCATAATTACCGAAAAGCAGAACTACAGTACTTTCAGGAAAAGTTTCCTTTCCTTGGACTCTTATACCAAGGTTTAAAATTGAGTAGTGGTTTCAGAGCTTCAGAATGAGAGGTGTCCTGAAGTTGTGGAAGTCCAGAATTAAGTGTTCAGGATGTAGAGATAAATCAATTCTTAAAAACTTTGTCAATAAATACTGTTAGCAATCAATAAATGGATTATTCAAAATGTGAAGTGTTGCACACAAATTAAGCAAATAAACAAAAAGCCTCAGTAGTAGTTTCTGTTATCATTAATAAATGAAGTGATGCGGGCATACCTGCTCACTTGAATTAGTTTAAAGCCAATATGATGATGACCTACGGTTTACATTAAAAATACCTTTTTTTATCTCAGCATGCTATTGAATAATGTTTAGCACACTCTTTTCTCCTAATTTGTAAAACTCTTTTTTTTTATTTATTTAGTTTGCAGAATTTGATCAGATAATGAAGTCTGATCCAGATCACTTAGCAGAGCTAGTTAAACGAGTGAATCGCTGGCTTATCTGCAGTCGTTGGAAAAAAGTTCAGTGGTGTTCCCTCTCCGTGATTAAATGTATGTATTTCCTGTTTTAGTAAATCTAAATGTTTGCTGGAAATGTAGCAAAGCAAAGCAGCTATCACCTTGAAACATGGCTAAGGACAGGTATAGCAGATGGTTACATAATAAAGTTATGTTTTCAAGGTTGGAGAGTTTTTTTATGCTTTATGTTAGATACTTACACGGGGACTTACAACTACTGTTTTAAAAACAATAGCTCATCTCTCAGCTGGCAACATGGAGTCATTTAGTTCTGGGAAGTGGACAGAAGTTATCATCTTCAGACAGAATCTGTGTGTTTGAAAGCAGTGGCATGAATTACGGGGCAAATTATTCCAGCAGTTACCTTGGTCAGCAAATAAGTGCCTATCACTATTGATATGCAGCTTGCAAATGCTTGCTGTGTCTGGTTCACTGTGCGGAGTAGGAATGAGGTGGTGTGGAATAGAGATTGGTTCTATATTTCTGAGGTGAGGAAAGGTCTGATACAGGTTGTCAGGGATCTGTAATAACATGGAGGGTAGAAAGTATAAATTAATATGGGAAAGAAAAGCGTGAAGACCTCATGCTTTATGGCTGTGCGTTTGGACCAGCACAGTTGTGACATGCACAACTGTCACTGACTGAATGCTATTTGTTGCTGTTTTTCCTGGGGAAAACAGAATTTGTGAATTCTTATCACTAAAAAGTGGCTTTGACTAGAAATTTATGCTCTTGAGACTACTTTTCAGAAAGATAGGGCAGGAAGTCTGTCTCTGTATCCAAAAGTTAGAAACCCAGGGAAATAATCTGGGTTGATGTGTCATAGGTTTTTTTCATTTTTATGGGAAATTAAAGGTAATTTTGTCCCCAAAATAAAGCTGAAATAGAAACACAGGAAGTAGAGTGTATCTTTGTCATCACCTTAGTCCAGCAGTTCAATATCACCGTGTTCACAAACTTTGTGCTCAGCTGATGACTAAGGGCAGGATGGATCATTAAGTGTCTTTGCTTCCTCCTGTAAATGTAGAAAACCTGTGTTTATTGTTGCAAGTATGCGCTGCTCAGAGCTCGTGCTTGTTCCTGTGGTTTGACATTATTCTCTGTTTAACTTGCCTCTTCCCAATCATGTGAGTCCTTAGATGAAGACTGTGTTAGAGGGACAACAGCTGGTGGGTTTGTGTTGTGGTCTTTCATTTCAGTATTGCAGAGAAACGCTCAGCAGAGTTGCAGCCACATTATTCTGTCTAGCAGATGTTGGCTATTTGATTACCCTTCAGTGGAGGACTGAGACCTCCAGCTGAGCATTCTCTGCTCGCTAAGTCCAGTGACTTTTCACTGAGGTTACTGATGTCTGTGAGCTGGGGGGAGTGGTGTGCATGCACTTATTACTTCCTGTTTGTTTTGGATGGGAGCCCCTATGCCTGGCTGAGTACTGTGAATTCTGTTGTCTGCTCTGTCTTAATTGTTGTGGTACGGGTACAGACCGAGCTATGAAGTGTGTAGTCTGCATACAGGTTTGAGCCATCAAGTGTGTGAGCAGTGTAGGAGTTGGGATGAATTGTATAAACCGTTGAGACACAGTATCTTCTGTGTGTTTACAGTGAAAAATAAGATAAAATATCGAGCCAGTGCCTGCATTAAAATACAGAAGACGATTCGTATGTGGCTTTGCAAGAGAAAGCACAAACCACGGTAAGGGGATATGCCTTGGTTGAAGAAAATGGATTTTAATAATATTCTCTTGTGAATGTGAAGAAGAGATTTACTTAACTAAATATATCTGAAGTCGTAGAATAATGTGAAGTACAATTGAAAGAGACTTTGAGAGATGTGGTATTCGAAGGTGTTCCTACTTTCTCAAGGATGAATAGACTTAATGTGAACCTTTCATAAGGGATGTTTATTTAGTTCTTTGTTCACGAAATCTTTCAGGCTAGTTACTAGAAATCCTTGGTTAAGTCTTTCTAAATGAAATTTAAGCTCATTAATTTTTGTCCTTTACCCATTCACAACTTCCTTTATAGGCCTCTTTTCATTTTTATCTTAAAAGTAATTGTGTGTTCTATCTTGTCCCCTCTTCAATTTAGGTAGTTCCATTAGCTTTCCCCACTGCGTGGAGTGCTGGTGGAAAAAACACTTTGGCCAGTCAGCTCTGCTGACACCTTTAGATCGAACTCTGTTTTTTAATAGTGGGGTTCTTATAAAATGTTTTCTTTTACATCCTTTGATAGTTACGTTTCATTTTGTATCTTGGGATTTCTGACCATCTCCATATATTTTTAGCTGTTCTGCACTCACCTTTAAGATTCGATTTAGTTTCCTCTTTTTGTACGTTGTTTTCCTGAATCCCAGTTCAATGATTTCTTTATGGGAAGACTGTATCTGCAGAGTGTAGCTTGTATGTATGACCTTCAGTATTGGTTCTTTTAAAAGTTTTGTGTTTTCCTGACTTTTTTTCCCCCTTTTATAGTCTAATGAGTGGGTTTCATGCTGCGTGGTTTAATTTTATCTGACTCATTCCCATTATTGCTCTTTAAGTGGCCCAACTCAATCTTTATCCACACCAGTCTAAATCCACTAGTAGATACTAATGATTTGTTACTGACCCCCCCCAACAAACTACCCTATATTAATCTCAAAATAAAACTGCCTTTTTCCCATTTTGAGTCACCATCTGCTAATCAATTTTAATTATGTCTTGCAAAAGGCTCCATTGCTTATTTACTTGATGTGATAATATACGAATTTCAAAAAAGAGAGGATGAGTTTTATCAGAAGGCATAACTTGTCTCCTCCCTCCCTCCCTCTCTCTCTCTCTCTCTCTCTTTCTTTAATTTGAGTGATTAGCAGTGGTTTCAAAAATTACCTTGTAAAAACATCTCAAGATACATGTAAACTGTCTTACCTTCACAGCATTGATGGCCTGATCAAAGTGCGTACGCTGAAGAAGAGGCTTGATAAATTCAATGAAGTAGTAAATGCACTGAAGGAGGGGAAGGCTGAGACAAGCAAGCAAGTCAAGGAGCTGGAGTGTTCTATCGATGCTTCAATGACCAAAATTAAGGTGTGATAATAACCAGAGAAATAGTTTCTTATTACTGGAATCTTGTAAAAGAGGCCAATGTATTTTTCTTAACAGAGAGGACATTTTTAATATAGAGGTCTTGATTTACCCAATGCCTCTGAAAATTCTGCTTAAAGTTAATTTGTGAAGGTAACTGAAGCGAATCTTGAAATGGGGTGCGTGTGTCTGGACTTTGGTGTTACTATCCTGTGTTTCAGAATTGGCACTGGAGAGTATAAAGCAGAAGTGCATGTTGATATTGTGAGGCAAGTGATGTTAATGATTTGCCTGATGCGGTTATTATAGGAATAATGCATATTAGCAATGTTTAAAATCAATCAAGGCTGAAACATGCAAGCGTTTATCATAGAGTGAAGAGATTATATTCCAGTCATGACGTTTTTCAGACTTAGTGAAGTCAGCTTGCTGATAATGCTTTAGGGTGTAAAGTTGTCAGTTTCTTACCATGAAAGCACACAGAAAGTGAAAGCACTCTGGGATTTATCAGTGATAGAAAAAAAATCTGATGGGTTGAATTGTTATAGGTTTCTTGGTGTCATGTATTAAGATTTTTCTATTTAAAATCACGCTTGTAAAGGTGATAGAGTTAACCTGTCAACTTACAGTTCTCTTGTCTAATAACAATAAAATAGTTTATCATCACCATGCAGCCTCAGAAAAGGTCAGCAACACCACATACCACACTTCTCTTAGTATATGTCAATGTGAGTTATAAAATTAAATTGAATTGTAGCTGTCAGTGAGGTTTGAAAACATCTGTAGCAAAGGCTATTGTTTTAACTATTTTCAACCTGTTATTTGCTACTAATACCTTTTTAAAAAAAAGGTTAGTCACAGCACACATAGTAAGAGAGAAACTATTCTGTACTATGAGATAAAAGGCAGAGATGTAAATAACCACTACAGAAGCTAAGAACATGACATAAAATGCACACAGGAGGCACTTAGTTTTCACCTTAGCACAGGAGAATTAATTTCTGTGGCTTAGAACTGCAAGGTTTAAAAGACGAAGGCATGTTTTAAAGCAGAGTTGTGTTTAATTTCAACAATAAAAAGATATTTTTATGGTTTCATATGAGAGTAGTGAATCCCCAGGATTTTAGAAAGGAAGGGAGGAGGATGTGCTCAAGCTCTCCCACCCCGAAGTGTAATGTAATTTAATTACACTGCTCAGTGTTGTAATTTCACTTAATATTTTTTCAATATAAATTTTTAAAAAGTGAAGTAGAAATGTAAGAGAATATAATTTCCTCTTATTTTGCAGACCACTATAATGACTAGGGAACAGATACAGAAAGAATATGATGCTCTAGTTAGAAGCTCAGAGCAGCTTCTGAGTGCAATGCAAAAGAAGAAACAGCAAGAGGAGGAAGCAGAGAGGCTGCGGCGCATCCAGGAGGAAATGGAAAAAGAAAGAAAGAGACGTGAGGAGGAAGAACGACGACGAAAGAAGGAAGAAGAGGAGAGACGTCTGTGAGTCCTGAATAAGTTGCTGGTTATAAAATGAGAAGGAAATAAGAAGGCACTTTAATGAGTTAATTTGTTATACTCCTGTGTTTAAAGAGAGCAGCTTGGGTTGTACACCTCCAGTGTTCTGCAGTGTTAAAATGTTTCCTTTCCCGGTGATGTATAAAGTTAGGACAGTCAAAACAGAATATGGGGGAAGATATGATGCAGATGGAAGTACAGATGGACTTGGGAAGTTTTTAGACTTCAGATGTAGTGTCCTGTCCTTAGGACTGTACTCACTTCTGGATTACCGTTTGATTTTTATGGAAGATGCTCTTGTGTCTCTTGTTCACTTGCATTACAATAACACATTTTCATTTCCTCCCCTTCTTTTGCAATAGGAAGTCTGAGATTGAGGCAAAGAGAAAACAGGAAGAGGAAGAAAGAAAAAAGAGGGAAGAGGAAGAAAAGCGTATTCAGGTTAATGTTTTATCTGTGTGGGGTTTTTTTGGAATGGCTTTTATTGTGTTTTTTTGTATTTTGAGTTTGGTTTTCTTTTTGAAAGTATTTTTTATAACTTTGGTTCTTCACTGAGTCTTAACAGCTTTATTTTATAAATGTGTGTCTCAAGTCATTCAGCAACTTTGGTATAGTACTAAATGTAAGGTGAGAATCATGGATAGGGCATCCCAACACAAATCACCTCTTTCTAGTCCCCATGGAAACTCTGGTCTTGAGTAAAGGTGCATTTGTTTTCAAAGGGGTTTTAAAGTTATTTCAAACTTAAAAATACACAGCACTGGACAATCCTAGTTTAGCCTTTGAAGTTTTTGCAGATGTTCCATGTCAGGCAAGTTTGGCATTATTTTATTGAAAGTTACATCTGGACTCAGGCTGTGTCATGTACCAGCTCAACTGTAAACACTTTCAGAATGCTGGTAATAATGAGAGGATAAAGGACTGTCACCAGTAGCCCCTATGGCTGCATTCATGTAAAATAAGTACATGCAGTTCAAACCTTGCAACTGCACCTCTTCCTCTTGATTCCTGACACTGATCCCATCGTGAACTTTAATGCTGAGCTGTATTTGGTCCCTATATGCTTTGTTTCCTCTTAGAGATTGACTGGGAGAGCAGTCACAGGAAAAGCAGCTCTGTAGAGGCAGTTGTAGCAGACAGGGGGCTCTGGTCAGTGATGTTTGTGAACTCTTGGAAGCCCTGTCCATGATAAATCAGAAGCAGAATTTTTATCCTGTATCTTGTTATATGTGGAGTCAACCTGGCTCTGATTATCCTCGTTGTGTCTGCATACTCTTTTCTGTCACCTCACTCTTGTTCTTGATAAGCATGTCACTGGAACTAACAGGGGAATTATAGCTGAACTTTTGTGAAAAAATGAATCTTTTCTATGCGATTGAGTCTGTCACCTGTATTGGAATAATAAGCACTACCAGCTTATTCTTCCTATGTTTACCTTCTGTAAGCTGCTGTTTGGTTAGTCTTTAAATGATTGCTTGGAGACCATTGCAGATGTGCCCAATGTTTTGTGAGAAATTCATAGGATCAGTTTCTATTCAGGGACAGTTTAAATGGATTAAACCTTGTCCACTGAGGAAACAAGATGGCCTCTCACCAGAAAGTTTAAGAACTTGGTCTGCCAGCGCTATGAGCATCTCTAAAGATTGTCTATTTTTCTTTGTTTCTGAGTATAGATATCTGCAATGCAGAATGTAATTTCACGCTTTTACTTAGAAACACTGTTTGGTTACAAAGCAGTTACATAATCCAGTAGGGTGTGTCTTCCTTCTACAGACAGTTAATTACTCATTATCTCTCCTTCTGGTGGTTGTTAATTAACCAATTAATCTAAAGTGGGATTCATAGGGTAAAGTATTACTGTACTACTTTACTGGTGCAAATTCAAGATGATAAGTGGGAAGTAACTTTTGGGCACCAAGAAAGGCACTCTAAGACTTTGCATGCATGGCTTTCAGAAGTATGAATTAGATGGTCACATTTAATGTGTGTGCAAGACCCTTTGTTAAATAATGATGGTAAGCTGGAATTATGTTTTTTCTTGGCAGAAGCAGTTTATCTGGACTGCTTCTGCATTGATGAAAGTCAGGATTTTACCATTTGCTTCAATTCAAAGCCAGATCAGGTCCACAGAGTATTCCAGCAGTTGTCATGATGCATTTTCATAATGAACTATGGACCTATATGCAAATCAGTGCCTATTACAAAGTCCTGTAATGCCAAGTGCAGAAAAATCAAGGGAGTATTTTGTTAGTGCTGTGGAGGAGTGACCATATTGCAGCCTCATCTGAGTTTTAATGATTCTAAAAACCTTTGACATCTAATTGTCATAATAGCTAACAAAAAACTTCATGTGTTTTTTAAAGGAATAATTGATTGGCACTTCAATTCAAAAAGGTAATATAAGTGATGGACAATAATGATTTGATAAACTATATGAAAACAAAGGTGCCATCTGTAGCTATTTTTTCCTGGGTCAAACTAACACTGTTACTACTTCAGTTCTGTACATTTTGGATTCTTTGAAAGCTATAAATATACTTTTTGGAGTATTTTTTCTAAACATTTGCTTATGTAGCATGTTGGTTTTGGCTGGGTAAGGTTAAAGCTGTGTTTTTGTAAAACAGGCTGAAATTGAGGCTCAGCTAGCTAGAGAACGAGAAGAGGAAACCCAGCATCAGGCAGTGCTTGAACAGGAACGTCGTGATCGTGAACTTGCCATGAGAATTGCCCAGAGCGAGGCAGAACTTATCAGTGATGAGGCTCAGCTTGATGTAGGATTGCGCAGGTATGGGGTTAAGTTAAATTGCTCTCTCTTGCTCTCTCTCTCTTTTTTTTTTGGTTTTTAATTCTTTCTATTGCAATTCCTTTGAGAAGATCACACTTTTGTTGGTTGTATATATTTTGGTATTAATTAAATGGACCTTTTAAGTCGCTGTATTGGAATATTTTTCAAAATCACTTGTGAAGTGTGTTAGATTGCTTTTGCATGATGATGTTCCCTGTTTTTCATCTGGCTACATCAGTAATTTAGTAGGTGCTTATGAATAAGACTGCAGTTCTGTTTCTCTTTTTGAGTTCTGGCAAGGTTGGCAACCAATTTCAGTTAAGATTTTTATGACACATTGAAAGGGGTGAATGGAATTTCTTCAGTGGTAAGTAGTAATAAAAGATACCCTTTCTGGTACTTGATGGTTTCAGTGGTGTAGTGTGACTTTGTGTGTATTTGGGGCTTTTTTAACAAGAAACACTCTGAATGCAGAAATAGCAGTTATTTCCATATCCTGACGGGTAAGTTTTTTAAAGTGGAATTAATATATTTCATAGAATTGTAGAATGTGTTAGGTTGGGAATAACCTTTAAAGGTCTAGTTCAATCCCCCTGCAGTAAGCAGGGACATCTTTACTAGATCAGGTTGCTCAGAGCCCCACCAAGCCTGATCTTGAGTATCTCCAGGGATGGGGCCTCTGCCACCTCTCTGAGCAACCTGTTCCAGTGATCTGTTACCCTCGTATAGAAGGATTTTTTACCAATATCCAACTTAGATGTCCCCTTCTCTATATTCTGACATAGATGGGTTTGAAAATTAAATCTTGTTTTAAATGTTTTGTTTTTATTTGAACTTTTTCATGTTTCACAAGAAGTGCTTTTGGTGTACACACTACCTGCAGAGCAAGAGCTCTTCAGGTATAAAGAGTGATGCCTTAGAACTCTTCATGTGTAAAGAGTGATGCCTTAGAAGCAACTTGATGTTCCAGTAAAAATAGTACTTTCTGGTCAAATTGCATAAAGGGAGCTATGAACAGGATCATACCAGTGGTGCTATTCATTAGTGCTAGTTCTGTTGTTGGATGTGTAAAAGAATCCCAAATGTTTCCATGTAATTTCAAGTTCCCAGATGTGTTCTCCTTGCTACTCAAATTTTATCAACGTGTATAGGTTTTTTTAAAAATAAACGTAGGTCTATGTGAGATAGCAAGGTAATTCTTTTAATAATGTGCAATACTGATTTTTAGATACTTCCAATAGAATTACACTGATTTTTGCCTTCAGTTGTATAATAGCTTCCATATTGTCCCAGGTAAGACTTCAATGTGCTCAGTTGAGTGTCCAAGAGCTTCATAGACAGCATTCTGGAGATTTTTTGTTCTGTTGCTGTTTGGATTTTGGGACAGGACTCTGAAAGCAAACCCAAAGTTGGTCTAGTGTTGGGAAGCAGCAAACTTCTCTACATTGTGAAAGAAGGAAGGCATTAGGCAATCGGAGAAGAAAGTAACTTTACTGTCAGTGGAGCTCTGATCTCTGGAGTGTTTCCAAGTGCTCATGGTTTGATTCTGCTATTTGTCTTCCTTACGTGGTTCAGGAATGGATGGTTAAATAACCATCCTGATATGGTTATGACTGCCAGTTTATCTCAGCTGCATAGCAGAGAACAAAAGCAGCAGAGAACAAAAATGTTCTCTGAATGATTGGAAAGTGCAGAATGGTCTGAACAAGTTAACATAGTGATGTAAATCCTTCCTTGGATGTACTTGGATTAGTTTAAGATAATGCATTAAGTCTTGAAAGAAGTAGTAGATTTTTCTGCTTATATGAGATTTCTTTTTAGCATATCAGCAAATATTTTTCTTTCTGTTTCTGCAGTCTACTTCAAAGAGCTTTAAGCATGTCCAGACATTGAAGCAAATTCCTTTAATGTCACCTTTGATTTGACTTTGTTTCTAAACAAAAAAAAAACCAACCCCTAAAACCTTCCCCAGACCCCAGTATCTTCTGCTGTAATACAGGGTTGGATTTCTGTGTACCTGCAGGATTCAGCTTAAAGGTAGAAACTGTGGGAGTTCTTCTCTGAAATGAAAACTATTTATTGGTTTAAACAAAACATGTAATAATTTAAACATAAATTATCAGGATGTGCTTTAACTGATATGAACTAAAATTTTACTAGACTCTAAGGAAGTTATATTCTGATATCTTCTGAATTGAGACTTACCACTCCATACTGAATTCATGCTTTCTACTTGTTCCACAGTGTTTGCATATAATTTTGTAAAAGATCATTTCAGTTGTACAGGTTGGAATGCAGAAAAAAATACTCTCCATTGTGCTGTACTACCTGTAGAATGAAAATAGTAAGAACAAGGTGATTTTTATGTGCTGCTTTGAAGGTAGTCTTGTATTTTTCTCATTTTTAAGGAACATGTGATGCTTATGTGTTGTCATGTTTCAGAATGACTAGCCTCTACTTCGTTTCTTTTCTCCTCAATACCATGCTGAATTCACCATTAGTTTTCATGCAAATTTAAAGGTTCATAAGTATTTGTTATTTCTTTGAGAAACTCGTGTCAAAGAAGACAAGTTGTTTGTTCTGGCAGTTGATCCAGTGTTTTTTATTTGTGCTTTTCTGTGCTGGGTATGCTGGACCTCTCTTAGCTTCATTCAATTTTATTACTCATCCACAATTTGGAAATGTTTAATAAGGGATTTACTGCACCTAGGGGTAAATTGACAGAAGTTGGTAGTAAACATTTACTTAAATAACAGATAGCTCTTTTCAGCTGTGCAGTATTTCTAATTTATGTGGCTAATTGAAGCATATAGTATGCCATATAGCACCAAAACATGCTAGCCTCAGTGAAAGTGTTGTATTATCTGCTCTGTGCATTGCACTGGAAAAATCCATATAAATTTTAATTTACAGTATGTTCAGTGCTACATGTGTGTGAATGTGGGTCTTCAGTATTGCAGCTAGACCCAGTGTCCTTTCACAGCTTCCCCATAGGATCTATCTATCCTGTTCCCAGAGTAACTACATGAGGATTGCTGTTATTTCTTGTGATATGCTTAGCCTGGCATAAAACATAGCAGTAGCATGTCTCCAAATCATTCATTTTGAAAGGTGAAGGACAGGGAAAAGGTGGGGGAAGTTTTCATTTCTACATTTTTTTCCAGATTATCTTAATTTAACTTCTGGAAAATAATTTCGCACTCATGAATGAATAAAAAAAAAGTGAAGAAAAAAGGTCTGTGTAATCCTTTTTCTCAGTTAAAAAAAGAATTGACAAAAAAAAAATCGTAAGATGGTAAATAGGATGTGAGAGAGCAGGAAATACTGTGACCCATCTTTCCCCCCTTCAGTTATTACAAAAGTAACTGGGAAGTAGCCTATCTAACATAAATATCTTCTATTTGCAGAGCCAATGGAACAAAGCTGCAAATGACTGCGTATGGCATTTTTTTCCATTTGAATGCTCTAATAGAAAAAAAGCAACACTAATTAATTCAAAGGAAATTGATATTGTCCTCTTATTTACTAATACCCCATAATAATCTTTATTAGCGTGCATCTGTGAAGTTTGTAATACCTTAGATTAACTACTTTGCTTACATCTATTAAGTTAATAATCTAAAAATAACTAATAACATCTATTTATCTGATTATATAACCAGTGGAAACATTTTCACGTACCATCAAATTTTCACTTCTCTGTGTGATTTATTGCTTTTCACATAATCAGAACTGTGTATAATGCAATTAAAAAAAAATAAGTAGCCATTTACCTTGTGCACTTCCACTAGCTTCAGGTTGGTTGGCAAGAGATTTATTGGAGTTATGAAGGCTGGTTTTATATTAATATATGTTCGGTTTATGCTTATTTATCGATTTTCTTATAGGGACCAAATGGCCACAGAAATGTCAGAAATATTGTCTAGGTAGGTGGGCAGACAACACCAACTGAAACAATCATTTTATAAAAAGAAATCACGTATGAAATGGGTTGCATTATTATGGAATGAAAAGTAATGTAATCTGTGGGCTTTTTAGGGGTATTTTGTTTGTTTTTAAATGCTAAGCAGAGAAGTAAATTATTTCTTTCAGATAAGTTTCCTTTATTAACACCTTTTTTTCCCAGCAATTATCGTTCTGCTATTTTAATTGATTATATTACAAAAAGAGTAAGAATAGTTCACATACCCTGGTATTTTGTATAATTTTGGTAATGTTCCTCCAGCTTTCTTCTCTTTTCACTTTTCTTATAATGATAATAGATAACTAGACTCCACATCTTTTGAAGGAGGATTTCTACAGATTCAACACAGAGTTAATGAAGCTATTTAATGTTAATGTACCTGTTAGTGCTTTTAATGAGAAAATATTCTGTTATAATTCCCTTCAAATAAAAGCAGTTTTGAAAATTACCATGTTAAAAGCATATTAAAACCCCTCTTAAGACATTTTAACAAAATCCCCTTCTGAGATTTCTTGAATGCTAATGCAAGATTTTCTGCACAGTGCAGGAGTAAAAGGAGAACGTGGGTTTACATCTGAATGCAGTTCTGCCATAGTTTGTGTTAGTGTACTAATTCTCTGTTGAAAGAAATTGTTGTAATATCCTTCACATGAGTGAGTAATTAGAAAGTGTTTTGTGCAACTTGAGGACAAAAATAACCTTTTGACATTGATTTTCTGAAGCTTCCATAAGAAGCAAAATTGGGGTTTGAGTTATAAAAAGTCAATCTGTTGTTAAACAAGCTACTGTGCTGTACGTATATAGTCTGAGGATGATAGGTCTCACTTGATAGATGGGGTTTCTAGCTGTAGCATTGATAATTGAAAACACAGCTGTTAACTAAATTTCTTTCTTGCAGTGGCATTTTAGGAATGGGAATAACCAATGTTTTGTGTAGTTAAGTTAATGTGTGAATTTAAGTGTTAGATTGTATTGCATATATTGACAGTTCTAATGACAATGATCAATTCTTAATGTGCAAAAAAAATTACAAACTTTGGGACAAAGTCCAAGGCTCTGTGTTTTGGTTGAATTCAAAGTGCAATACTCCTTATTCCATGCTTGTTTATTTTTTTTTTTTTCATATACTGGAACCTTTTGACTTGGGACTGATTTTTATAAAGTCTGAAAATACAGTTTGTGATGCATAACTGTCAGACAGAGCGGTGACAACTGATTGTCAAGTATGATGCTCTGCTTACTGCCAGACTGTTGTGCTTAAAGTCATGTAGAAAACAAAAGAGTGATCTGCAGAGTAGTACTGTAATGGAAAGGCTAAGCCATTCAATTGGATTAGCATTCTTAAAGATTACTAGTTTAACCAGAGATTTTACAGCCTACTTCTGCTGCTCTAAATTATGTAGCAAACTCTTAGAGTGGTGGGTAGGGTTGCTAATTAAGGAACATCCTTGGGATTTGTCAAATTAGATTCAAGAAGGTTTGACACTAGGCAGCGGAAATTACCTTTAGCAGCAGCCCTTTAATGTCCTACAGGTATGCCAATGGTAACAAAATATTAAAATACATATTTTGAAGGAGACTCTGCGTTTTATGATTTGGTTTGCTAAGGGTAAGGAAGTGTTCCTGTCCCTCAGCTGTGTACTGATTAAAAGTCAAAGAGGTAATTTTTTTGTCAGACCTCTTGCATACCATAGCTGGAAGCTGTGTTGACTCAGACCGGTGGTATGAGTAGGCATAATTAAGCCGATGCTGCAATAAACATTAAGATTCTGTAGTTTTAATTATATTTGAAGAGATGGTTCAGTTGCTGTGAAGAAGAACATTTGGTTAAACAGATTGTTTTATTCTGTGGAACGTAAAAATAAATTGCATTTGTTATCTCTGTTTTCAGAACTGCTGTATCTACACAGAGAAATTTTTCACAGAAAATGTATTTATAACCTATTAAGTAAAAAAAGGAAAATAAACAGCATAAG
The DNA here is from genome assembly GCF_964237585.1 of Gallinula chloropus. Taxonomy (NCBI): domain Eukaryota; kingdom Metazoa; phylum Chordata; class Aves; order Gruiformes; family Rallidae; genus Gallinula; species Gallinula chloropus. The sequence goes on along the minus strand of NC_140087.1, from coordinate 89,205,488 downwards.
ACTTCACAGTCCCACATGAGACCTCTATGGATAAAATAAACTTAAATAAAATTCACTGCACTATAAATACTGCCATAATGTAACAGTCCCACAAAGGTATTTCTGTGCAAACAGTCTTGTGAATTTTTAAAGTGACATAAAGTATCAACCATTAGAGGTCTACTTTCTTCCAAACAAGTCCTTTCAGATCATGAAAGGTAATTTACTTTTTGCTTCATGTTCTTAGTCATGGGCATTAGCAAAGGTTGGTAAAATGTCTGTGTTCCTGAATTCCTCTGTGTTTAAGGAGCATTCTGATTGTCACTGAATTTGGAGTGTTTTGAGCTTTGTTTCTATCTAAATAATCCATGGGAAGTTCGTCATCCCCTAGAGAGAGTTCTTCCACTTCCTATCTGTACCATTTTTAAGAAAGAAAAAAAAAAATATTCAGTTTTATCTTTATAGGTATACATGTAATGTTTGCTACATGGATAACCTTAGACATACTATTAAAGGTGATGGAGGTTTTAGTAATAATTTCTCACTTGGATTTGCTGCTGACTTTATTGCATATTACCCACATAATGAATATCTTTTGCCTTTGAAAAATGCTGTTTCTAGATGAGTCTTTTTGTACTGGTTAGCCTTCCTTCTGAGAGTGGTCTTTTTTTTCCTTGGTGTCCTAATGTTCATTTGCTTGTTTTTCTCCCTTCTGCAGCATAAATATAGCTGCTGTTCTCAGTTACTGTACAATTAATGCAGAATTTGATTTCTTCTCTCAAATTAGGCTTTTTTCAAAGACATGGAATATTTTATCTTTTTATTTTGTCCTAATCCAGTTTTAAATAGCAGAGGAAACACCTCTCACTTCCCTTTGTCTTCAGAAATATGTTTCCTTGTCTGTTTCTCTAATGGACCTAAAAATGTGCGTGGCCACTCATTGTGGCTATACTCAGCATCTTGACTAGTACTAAGAACAGAATCCATGAGCATGGGTTGAGGTACACATGAATAGAATATGCATTTTTTCACACATAAGCTCTATTTACGACAATTCTTTTTAATTTCTAGGCAACCGATTGGATTATTAGATGATTTTAAATGTAAAAGATTCTTTTGATTATTTTTATTGATCATTTGAACTTCTTGAAAATAATACAGCACTTTGCCTTTGAATGCAGTCCTGCTGCTGCTCATTTTCGTTGTAATTAGAATGCTGCAGTGTTGATCATCGGATCTGTTCCACCTGTTGTAACAATTCCTGTTTCATACTCAAAAAACCCACACACATATTTTTAAAATCATTATAGGGGTCCTGCAGTGCAAGCCACAAAAGCTGCTGCTGGTACTAAGAAGCATGACCTCAGCAAGTGGAAATACGCAGAGCTTCGTGATACAATCAATACATCCTGTGGTAAGTAGTTGTTTGGTTTTGCTTTGGGGTTTTTTTTCCTAATTTGAAAAAGAATTTATAGTTGTATGAAAAGTGTTACCTCTTCAGGTTTGAATAAATGTCAAATTAATTCTAAACAGTTCCATTACCCAAAGATAACAGCAAACAAAATCCTTTCCGTATTGAGGAAACAGAATTTTCCTTGTTACGTCCTTTACTGATTGTATATCTATAATGTTAAACTGCTTGGGCCATAAAATACATACTGCAATTTCTTAATTAAATTTTGTGTGTTACCTGAAAGAGGATAATATTTGTTATGTTTTACCTGGAATTTTCATGTTCTAAAAAAATTTTTGGTATCAATTTTTGCTGTCACCAAACCATAAAAAAACAAATACGTCATGCAAAATGCAGTGTAAAGTATTATCTCAGATGTTCAGATTAGATATTAGCAGGGGGATTGGACTAGATGATCTCCAGAGGTCCCTTCCTACCCCCACTGTTTTGTGATTATTTTTTTAATATTTAAAATGTATAACTTCATTTGGGAAGCTCACAGTTGTGACATTAATTACTTTCCCCCCAGTGTTATGAAGATAGAAACAGACAGGAATTATTCCTCAATTAAATAGCACAGTTCCTTCCTGCTTCTGATAGAAAGCTGCTAGTTAATTTCTGATCTAAGATAACTCAGAATTTCTCCATGCGTGTAGAAATCGGAAACAAACCCATTCTCTCCATTTGAATTGAGACCCCAAAGTTAGTTCCAAATTCTGTGTCTCTGTTGTTTTTACTTCCACAAGACTGGAGCAATGTTTCCAGGTGAATAGGTGGTGCAGTAATACATGGTGCTAATGTATGTTCATCCCTTGTGAAGACAGTTTGGATACTCTTTGGTGAATAATGAAAAAGCGTTGCAATCTTTCAGTTTCTTACTATCATGAAATTAATCAAAATTAAAATATATTTATAATAAAGTGGAAAAAACCCCACTCTAGATTGGAGCAGTCAGATTGCTGATTTTTTTTTTCAGTTATATAAATAAAGTTCAGCAGTGAAATTTTATCTGTTTCTGTACTGCTTGCCTTGTGATAATGTCAACAGACAAATTTAGCAAAGTGAAAATTTTATTTGTAACATTTCACTGCTCCACATCTCACAGTAGAACAGCTACTTTGGGGACTGCCACTCCTCTAAAGGAGAAGAGGATATATAGCACTCCAAGCAACTTTCTGGGCCATAAAATACTGTTGCTGCAGAGAATGTGGGTTTATTATGTTATAATATAACACATTAACATATTATTGTTAACATATTGTTACAACAATACCTAAGGTAATTTACCTATCAATATAGAAAAGCATTTCATAAATTATTTTTCTTATCTTTCTCACTCATCCCTTCTTTGGTCATTTTTGAGACAGATATTGAACTGTTGGCAGCTTGCAGAGAAGAGTTTCACAGAAGGCTAAAGGTGTATCATGCTTGGAAATCCAAGAATAAGAAACGGAATGCGGAAGCAGAGCAGCGTGCTCCCAAATCAGTCACAGATTATGGTGAGGAGAGACAATTTTGTGTGGTAATTTTATAATAATTTTGGTGATGATATTCTAAAGAATAATTTATGTTGGAGGATATTTAGGGGTTTTTCTTAGAGTATTTTATACTGATTTAAGAGAAATATTTTGAAAAAATTGTAACGCAAATATTTTCAGGAAGACACTGAAACACTTTCACATACTAACTCACATCTGTCAAAAATAGTTCCTGATTTGGCATTGCAGTGCTGGCATTTTTCCTAAATGTTTATTGCTGTGCCACTTAAAACTAAGGAAGGTAATTTTCCATTTATGATACTGTGCTTTGCATTTTGAGACTTTTGAGACTTTTTAAAGTTGATCATACTAGTTCTGACCTCTGCAATTCCAAATGCTGCTTTCTTGGGAGTAGGTAGTGGTAGTTCAAAACAGAGGATTATACTGCAGGATAGAATAGAGATTCTGAAAATAGTTCTCATCCATCAAGAATGGGAGGAATCATGCTTGGTTGCACAATTCACTATCACATTTGGGGTCAAAACAAAACAAAAACTATTGGTGATAAAGTTTGGGTTTTTTCTCATACTTCTGTTCTTTTGTAAGTTACAGATAGATAAACATAAGTGTGGATACTTTTTAAATGTGCTAATAATTTCCTCCTTTAGTAACTGTAAGCCTTACAGGCTACATTACCTTTTTAAAAAATTCTGTGAGTGTTCACATTGAAAATTTTGGTCATGATTTTACAAATTTTTCATAGTCTCTGCTTTTTATTAGACTGTGGTTCTGCTGACTTCACAGATGTTTGTTTATTGTCAAAGGAATGTACTAATGAGAACTAGCAACTGCCTTTTTAATTCAACAAGAAGGTGCGGGTGTTACCTACCGCGCTTAATGCTGCCAGACCTGATAATTAGGTGCTCATTTTCTGGAGTGGTATTTGCAAAGTGGATACTCTTCCCCCACTACTCCACATCCATCGGTGGTCATCGGTTATAGAAGGAAACTTCAGAAATTAACAGAACCACAGCAGAAGGATATAATAATTTAGTCAGACCTGCTGTCTTCTGGTTATTTGATTCTTGTCTTCCTGGCCATACAGTTAATGGGAGAGGCAGGGGAAAGGGAAGATGGGAAGAAGATGCTCTCCCCAAGGTCCCATTAGCATGATATTAGAGCATTGTCCTGGGGACGTGGGGGGTATGGATTGTAAGGGATACAGGTGCTCTACTTTCTCTCAGTGCTAGTCCTTACACAAAGGTGTCTCCTTCCCCTTGATTCATATACTGAGTTAGGCATTGCTTGAGCATTACCTGAGAATTCGAGCTTTTCAGGGAACAGATATGTGGCAAGTGAAACCTGGACCCATGGCAAAGATGTTATCAAAGAATGGCTCCTTATGGCCATGCCTAGTAATGTGGTCCTACGTGCTAAAGAAAGCTTAGGGCTGAAGCAGCAGGGAAAGACATTTGAAGCACTTCTGCAAAGTGGCAAGTTGCTTTGAATTTGAGCACGCAAATTCTGTCTGGAGCTAAATGGGTAAAATAAATATTCATGTGTAGTATTGCTGATGGGAAGTATCAAAGAGCAGAACATCTTTGGATTTGTGCAAATAAAGCTTGGAATATTCATGATCTCTTCACATTTAGTTAGACATTTACAGCGTTCATTTCAGTGTTTTCCAGTGCATTTTTTACTTTTCTTGAAATATGGCTTCACATTTCTCAAGGAAAGTTAGAACATTGCAGTTCAGAAGAAAGTCGATGACCTTTAGAGACTCGTTAATGTCAGAAGTAATTCTTCCTATTGCAAATAATTATACTACATGAGCCTTTCACATCTATGTATTATAATGATCTGAGAAGGTAGCAAGAAGGAACTCTGATTTCTTAGATGTTTAAGCTGAAAATCTTTCAAGTGTCAGTGAATATGTGCTTCAAATGATGTAGTTTCTTCCTTCTGCCTTTTCATTTATGTCATCTAATTTTACATGTATCGTTTAATTAAATCCAGTATATTTAATTCAGTATAACAGCTAAAGGCTCGTTTGTGTGTTATTATTGGAATATACAGATCTGGTATTAGAGACCTGGAATTTTTTTCCTAGCAGAAATGTCAAACTTTAATTAAATAGCAGATTTGTTACAGCAATCTCTGCTCAGTTGTATACAACCGAGGTTTTGTAACAGGCATCACAAATCATTGAAGTAATCAATTTCAGAATTAAACTCTGATGAAAACAGAAGCAGTTGGAAATCTATGAAACATAAGAAAAGGTGACGTTTTATATGTCTCAGTGAACAGAAAACTAATAGAAATACTTAGCTCAACATATGTATTTATTTTGTAAATGGAAATTCCATTTGTTTGTCAGCACTGGTAATGCAACTATAACTTATATAGGATCTTATACAGCACTTCCATGTTTTGTTCAACATGTAATATTTGTTCACAGATTTTGCACCATTTTTGAGCAACTCACGTAAGTGGGAGATGGTTATTTAAGCTAACTGCAAAGAATAGGATCAGTTGAGAGCTCTATACTAACATGAAACAATCCAGTGTTTTGCTACATGTGTACATAGAATTTTATTGTTAAAAAACATTCTGTTTTATAATTTGGGAATGTTACTCAACCGATGTCAATTATATATCACTCTGATAATTTATGAATGTACTTTACTGCTTATCTTTGAGTTCTTACCCATTTCTGCAGTCATGGGAAGGGAGAATGAAATAACCTTTTTATGTAGGTTATTTAAGGGTGTAATCTATTTCTTACTCCCCTCCCAAGAAATACTGTGCTTGTTCAAACATTTTTTACTGTTTGCACACAGCTTTTTGTTGTAGCAAAACTCTGGTCAACCTAACAGCTCTTCTCCTAGCACTCAAGCTAACATTCAGGTGATGGTTTCCTTTCGTAAAGAACTACGACTCTGTAGCACTGAAAAGTAGAGGCTGTGTTGGCTGCATAGCATTCCTGTCCTCTAGATTTCCTCTTGGATGTAGGTATGTATAGGGGTAGAAATTACCATTAGCAGTTACCACTGCAGTGCAAAAAGTATTTGACAATACTAAAGCACTGACCTGCTGTGATAACTATTCAGACAGTTGGCAGAAATTAGAATTAAACTATGTCTCCTTGTAAAATACGTGCTTTATTGGTGTTGATGTATAAAACCAACATTCACTTAAGAAAATATGTTTTGTTTCTCTTTATTTATGTAGACATGGGAAAAAAGGGGGTATGTGATTGTATCATACAGGTGTTATTTTTAAGATTCTACTCTTCAAATTTAGATAAATTATTTTTGCTTGAGTCAAAGTGGAAGAAATTTCAAGGTGCAGTTGCTATTCTAGTAGTCTTCACAGCTCATAACTGTAAAAATATGTTATTAGAAGCGATTTTAATTTTTTGTTTTATTAAATTTTAGCTTTGCTGCTTAGTAGACAAAGGACAGGAAAGCAATTACTTTTAATTATTCCCTTTATGCTGAAACATGGAACAGTTAATACCGATTTTCTTTTGTAGAGGTGGCATAGATTCACATTCAAAATCTCGGTATTTGTAACAGTGGGGTATTGTAAACCACTGAAACAAGATCAGTAATAAACTTTTGCAAGAGGTAGATATTAAAGGAGCAGATTGTGCATGTAAGAGCACTTACTGTATAAAACTGATTATGATATTGAATAGACGGTGGTTTGGTTGATGAGTTGACATAGTGAGTGTTTGCTTTTAGTCAAAAGAAAGTTTCTCTCTGAAGTCTGAAATGTGTGGCACTGTGAGGGAGTCCAAAAATGGAGATGGGAAATGTTTCCCAACATATGTACATGAAGTTTTAAATTATTTCATATAACTCTGTCTCCTCTAGAAGTTTAGTCTGCTGATCTTAATGGTCTGAAAAAAACAAATTCTTTAAAAAAGAAAGCAGCCAGAAAGTAGTTCTAAAGTTGGACTTTTGTGCTCAGAAATCTAAGCAGAAATTTATGGGTTTTGGAAGCTTTTTAATAAGCAGTATTTCTTGTCAACGTTTCTATTAACAAAGTTGTCATTTCTAACAGTATTACACACACTTCTGTGTTGACCATTAAAAGTATTGAAGTGGTGCTTTGTGGTTTCTGTAACTGAAAATGCTTCTTTGCACTGTGACCTTGTTTTACAAAAAGATGGACTGAGCAAAAGCAGTTACTGATTAACATTTCTGGTTGGTAAGAAATTTTATATTGGAAGTTTTACCTTTAATGCTGATTTAAAGGAGACTGTTATTTTACTCACTTTGTTTATTTCTGAAGGTACTGGAAGTCATTGAGCAACCTAGTGTTACATATAGATACAATAGTTACCATGAGCATTTCCCCACCAGTGTTGTAGCTGTTGTGATTAAAAATATGTGCATTATATGGGATGGGAGTACCTTTTTAGGTTTCATGAGACTTCAGATGACCTCATATTCAGAGAAAATCAATCAGGTTTATGGGGGTTTGTTTGGTTTTTTTTCTTTTTCTATGCTGATTAATGAAGCAAATCATAATATGGCTTTCTTTTTTTTTTTTTTTTTGTTTGGTTGGGTTTTTTGTTTGATAGCTCAACAGAATCCAACAACCCAGCTGCCAGCCAGACAACAAGAGATTGAAATAAACAGACAACAGCGTTACTTCCGCATTCCCTTCATCCGTCCCGCAGACCAATACAAAGATCCCCAGAACAAGAAGAAGGGCTGGTGGTACGCACATTTTGATGGGCCATGGATTGCTCGACAAATGGAACTGCATCCTGACAAGGCTCCCATTCTCCTTGTAGCAGGTTGGTATTGAAAGCAAAATGGAAATGTTGAAGGGGTTTGGGTTTGATAACAGGGAAGTTTGCCAGATTGTATCCTCTTCTTTTTTTCATCAGCAATTCTTGTCTAGGTAGAATTTGACAATTTGGGACTGCTGGCATTGGTGTCCAAATGTGATGGAATATCATTTGGAGGTGTAATTGGTCACGTTTTTTCTTTGTCTGTGTACTTCAATCCAGGAAATCATAGAGTGGGAATCCAAATGTAAAAGATTTTATTACAAATCTGGTCCTCAGATTATTCACTGAACGGTAGACAGTGTAAAGATAAATCATCATGTTTTATCTGGGAAAGTTCTACTTGTCATTGCACGGCTTTTTAGTTAGCTTTGAAAATTCAGAGCAGTTTGTGTCAACACAGTTTGTGCACACTGTACACTGTGTTGCCATAGTATGATGCTTTTACCACATTTATGCTGCCTAGCATGGGAGAATCGCTTTTTAATCTTAAACACTTAAAAGAAAAAATAAATATGGCAATGGATAGGTAGAGATTTATCTGGTAATGAAATGTATCCTCCTTTTCAGAAGGATAACGAATGGGGGAGAAAACACTGGAGGAGTGCTGCTTGCAGTTGTGTGTTTTCAGTTTTTATTTTTAACTGGGTGACTGAGGAAAAGGCCATAACCACTTTTTTTTAGCTTCAGAGTGATGCTTTGCTAACAACAAAAGTTCCTTGGTTTTCTGCTAATTATTTTCAGTAAAATTCCTTATAACCATCAAATGTTGCCTGTTCAGTGTCAGAGCTGAAAGTAGCATTGCTGTCACGAATACCACATTTTATGGATCTCCTATTAAAGTTAAGATTAAAATACAGTGAGTGAGCTATAATTTCATTGGATTCCCTGTGTCAGTCCCATTCAGTAAACATTCAGTGTGAGAGTCTGAACAGATGAAGAATATGGGCTATTTGATCAAAGCTCTTGCTTCTTAATCACTTTGCTACATTTAAACAAATCTAATAATAATTGCAGTTCACTGTAAAAACAGTGTAAAACAGAAAGTATGTGTAGAACAAAAGTAGTTGTCATCTGGTAGTGGATTTCAGGAGAATATCTCAAGATGCTGATCTTTTTGGCTTCTTCCCTTTGTTCCTTTTTGCTTGGTTTTTTAAGCACAATTTTGTCAGTTGCAGTGTATTTGTCAGTTGCAGTGAATTGTGATGCTGCTTTTCTGCTTCCTGTGTACAGAAAAAGAGTGTCTCTCAAGACAGATCTCCCCATTAGCTCCGAAGTCCATTAACAAACCAGACAGGGCTCGAGAGCAGCAATCTAATCAACAAAGATCTAATTTTTGTTAATGGGACGTTTTAGTGATGTGAAAGCTTTACAAGGATTTTTCTTGTCCCCTTTACCATTTCAGGTAAGGACGATATGGATATGTGTGAGCTCAATCTTGAAGAGACTGGCTTAACTCGGAAGCGGGGTGCTGAGATTTTGCCGAGGCAGTTTGAAGAGATCTGGGAGCGCTGTGGTGGTATCCAGTACCTTCAGAACGCCATTGAGAGCCGACAGGCCCGTCCGACGTACGCTACAGCTATGCTGCAGAACCTGTTGAAATAAGCGGTGTCGTTCCGCACAGCCGCGTTCGGGATGAGAGCCCGTTGCCCGTGACACAAAGGGAAGAGTTCCTCTGTGCAACAGAGGATGTAAACATTCTATAATCATGTTAGAGATGTTTAATATAAAGTGAACAGATTTTATTAATCATGTGGTTTGTTAATTTGTACTTTACGATGTTTAATTTGTGTAGTGAACTTCACTAGGTATTGAGGACCTTGGAGAAATTTCAGTCAGTGTAGTTTGTTGCATTTTGTTTATATGTTGCATTTTCTTTAACAGTTTCTGTTATAACTCTTAATGCTTCTAAGCAATCTGTCTGTACTTGGGTACACATTACAAAGAATTGCATTGCAACCACCTTTTTATAAAACCCCCTCTTTAAAACGGTGAATAGTTGGCTTCAGGTGGTGGCCTAGTAAAGAGGATATACTCTTTCTAATAACTGGAATTGTGAGGCCTTAGCTTTGACTTCTGTTCCGGAGAAGTTGGAGTATACTTTTATATAATCTGAGACATTTTATGTCCTGATTTGAAAACTGGTTAGTGTCTGTATTTACTGTCTTTTTCAGAAACTGGTGGGAAATCCTCCCAAACTCGAGACCCATAATTCCCTATTTAATGTGTTCTCTGTCTTGGTTTAAGAGGAATGGTTTTCTGTACATTCTGAGAAGAGCATTCATATATGCCAGTAGTGTGTAGTAGTGGAGGTATTCAGAGAGTGTACTGCCCACTGGGGCTTATACCACTTCTCTCTTAGTTTCTTTTTCTTTTTTTTTTTTTTTTTAAGTACAGATTTCCTTCAGACTTTTTTTTCTGACCAAATTTCCACTAGGAATTCTTGGACAGTTTGTTTATCCAGGGTAGTGTAATTTCACTATATTACGCAAAAGTGTCCAGGACCTCTATCTGGAGGAGTTTAAGATTAAGGATAGCATAAGGGAAATACATTCAGCTTTTTGGTGGCAGCATAACTTAACTGGGTATTGAGGCCCAAGCCTCAGGCATCCTGTTTGATTTAATTGTAACAAGATGCACAAGGTCTGTACCTTTTGTTAGATTGTATAAAAATTTGGACCAATTACATAATGCATCATCTTAATGCTATCTGCTAATGAAATATCTACAGTTTTTAGTGTGCTGGAGTATCGTAGTGAGTCGGACACTGAGCTTTTTCTTAATCACCTCTGTCAAGTTTCATAGCTTGTAACGGTTCCCTTATTAGGCAGTTTGCTTGGGGAGGTTTTGTGGGTGGGAATTACTAATTTAATACAGTTTTAAGATGCATCTTGTTCTCTTACGTGAACATTGTTTCACCATGCTGGCCATTATTTCAACAAATTAAACTTGATTATTTATTATCATTCTGATAGGAATTTGAATTATAAGTAGCTTGATGTCCAATTACTTATTCAAGCTGATTCAAAAATAAAGTCTTGCTCTATGAAATGATAAAGTTTGCTTACACTACAAAATAATTTCCTTGGTGTTTGCTCAGTTGGAAACCTCTTGGAAGACATAGTTTTTAAATGCATAACTGTACCAAGTTAATAAATTTCAAAAGGTACAGCTCTGTAGCACAGAGAAAGCTCATGGTGCACACATCTTTGCTGACCTTAGCTTCTGCTTGCACACCACAGTCTGTTATAAATGTCTGTAATAACTGCAGTATCTCCTTACTGTGTGGAGATACTTCAGTAATACATTAACTCTGTATGAATCCGCTGCATCAGGGAATCATAGAGTCCCAGGATATACTGAGCTGGAAGGAACCCATAAGGATCACCACGTCCATCTTTTAGTGTCCACTTTGCACTGTGTGATTGCAAACAAGAAAATGTTTCCATTTCACCCAAACAAATTCTTCCCTGAAGCAACAATTTTTGGCTGTCAGATGGAAGTGCGTCAGGCTGCTGGCTAGTACGTTGTGTACTAACCTGTATAATGCTGCATGAGTTTAAAGGTGCTGCTTAGGAAGTTTAGATTACTGGTTTAATGTTTAAGTGAATTGGAGCCAAAGTTTCAGAACTTCCAGTCCCCAGAAACTTAGCACTGCAAGAAGCTATGATCATACATGATACAAAGAAGGAAAATAGCTGAACCAGGATGGCTGAGTTGCCCTACCCTGTATTTATTACTTTCCAGATTCAACTACTTAACTCAGTCTCCATTTGTGCAAGATTCATGCATGCATACACACACACACACACACACACACACACACAAGGTCTTTTGAGACTGAACATGGTAAGGAAAGAACCTCAATACTGAAGTGTGTGTGTGTATGTGTATACACCTATATATGCTTAAGTATTTTAGTATATATATGTCTAATCATATTTGCAGGGAACTGTTCCATTTGAATATGCCAGAATTTCTTTGACTAGCATCAGAAAGGAAAGTTATTTTTCAGAATGGGGTGCATGGGAGTTGTTTGCTGAATGAATAACAAAGATGAGCTCTCAGGAAAATAAAATTGGCATTGAAGTAGTGGAAGAGGAACTGGTGGCTGGATGTTCTGAAATTAGATGTTCCCATGTCTCTTCATTGCCCCAGCGGTATGCCTGTGGCTTGCAGAAGATGCATTCCAAAAATCAGGGTATTTTTACACAGTAGCATGCTTCTTTTCTGTTCTTGCACCAAAAGCAGTGTCTGCTTTCCATTCTACTGGTCTTTTTGTGCAAGAAAACTAACTTTCAATTTCAGGTTTTGGGGGTTTTTATGTCATGTAACATTCAGCTGCTTATCAATTGTTTCTGTTCTCCCATCTACTGTGTCAGGTAATAATTATACTGTTGCTTGATTCGGAGAGGAAATATAAAAAAAAGGGGTGAGGGGGGCTGACCTGTAGGATTGTGGCATTACCTAATGCCCTTCCCAACTACGGTTACAGAGAAAAATGCAGTTTGTTTTTTAAAGCAAAATGATGAAGTAAACATGGTTCTATGTGCTTGTTCTTTAAAAAAAATAAATAAATCTTCCCACCTCTCAGTGAAGTTGTTGATTATAGTTAAGGTCTTCTGCATGGAACGCTCCAGTAAACAAGAGGAAGAGAATCACCATGCCAGGCTGCGTTCCTGACTGGGTGACCCAGTAATAGGAATTGTCTAGAGAATGCTACTTCCAGGATCGCAAGGTCATTAAATGCTTGTCTTTCATCCACTGATGAGATTGTTTCCTCTTTGCCTAGTTGAATCCTTCAGGTTTTTCTCCAACATCTTTATTTAAAGTATTTAAATGACCTCCTAATGCTGTACTGAAAATTTAAAAAAAGAATAAATACATTCCATGTTGAAATCTCAGTTGTCTCTCTCGTGGCAGTTTCTCATTAAAGGTGTGAAGTGCAATGAGTAAGGGTAAATCGAGTTATGAGAAGGATGGAAGGGTTTCTATGCTAGCACTGCCGGGTGCTTTTCTACCAGGTCTTTATCTAGCTTAAAGCTCCTCTAGTAAAGATCTAGGCTTCACTTGCTAAGGTAAGCGTTCCTCTAAGATAATGTCCTGCTACTACAAAGTTCTGAGTTTGCTATCTTTATTTCTCTTACTTCATTTTTCAGTAATCTTTGAAACAAGTAACTTTTTACTTCTTTTACTGTATTTTAGCCCTTATTGCTATTGCTTCCACCATGCGTATCATTTGCTATGCTTGCATCAGTGACCAGTGAAACCACTTAAGAGGCTTTGAGTTTGTATGCTGCAAGAAGAGCTTTGTGTTTGGGGTGGGACATGGTGTTGCTTTTGGTTTTTAGTTTTATTTTTGGTTTTGTTTTAAAGTGTTACCAAACTTTCCTGTCTTAAGAGCCAAATGAGAGCGTTTCTGGGGTCATGTTTTAATTTAAGAAGATTGAAGTTAATTCAGACTTTGATATAGAAAAAGAATTTTGTTTATCTTTCCTTATGGCTTTCGTTTCCAACCGAGCTTTATATCCATTTTAAGCTAATGTGTTGTGTCTTATTGTGAGATTAAATACGGATTCTATTCCCCATGAAATTTTCAAGTAAATAGTTTTATTATATTTTATTGAAATACAAAAGGCTTACATCCAGCAAGTATATTTGGTAATTAATAGTTGAGAGTGATAAATACAGTCATGAATAGTCATTATTAAAATACACATATTAAAATTACTTACTCTTTAATCTGACTAGCAGTAACTGGTATGAATTGAAATACACTAAACACATACAAAAATACTTTTGTAATGGAAAAAGATTGAACGCTTTTAGCGTTCTTCATGCATTCTTAACTTACGTGAGCAGTAGTGAAAAGCTAACATCCCTACTTGCAGGGACAGCTTCCAGTGCCCTGCAAGAAGGAGTCTTGAAGTAGAGCTTTTTTCCAAAGTGTTACTGTGTAAAACCACATCTTAGGTTTCTTTTTTTTAGTTTTTTTTATTTTTAGTTTCCCTAGTACCATAAGTAAAAATGCTATTTCAGCTGTAGAAACTCAGACCACCTTGTGTTCTCGGTGCGTTGCCTTCATGTGTACACGGTCACCGGGTTTTGGTGCTTTTGCAGGCAAACCTGTTTGTGCAGTTAATGGTTTGGAATTCGTAAACAGTTCTTCTGAGCATAGGTACATAATAAGGTAAACTGAAGTTCCTCCTGTGCTGTGGTACACACCTGATGGTGGGCAGCAAAAGGAATTGCCACTAAAATCAGCTACTGTCCTGAATCATAGAATCATAGAATCATAGACGTGGAAGTTTCACATCTGGATGCTGAGCTGCTGGCACGGTCTTGTGCTCAGTAGCAGCTCAGTTTGAGTGCCAGGTACAACTCCTGGTATGCACCGAGCAGTGGAACAGTGCCTGGGCATTACACAGCACTGGTGCAGCATGTAAGTACATGCATGTACTCAAGGAAAACATGTTCAAGGTAACGTAATGCTCACACATGAAGCAGGATCACAATGGACCCATAGCGCATAAATCACTTAAGCCTATAAAATACCTAATGGCCGCCCATTGTCCACTTGTATTTCTTCTGCAAGAACTAATGGTAGAATCTCAGAATTATTTCTGTCTGTACAGGCTTCAAACTGTGCGTGCAGCCCTGCCACCTACGTGCTACCAAGAGGGTGCTTGTGAATAAATCTCGTGTTCTGAAAACCCAAAACGGCTGGGATTGTGGCTCAGCAAAATGTTTGAGGTCTTAGGTTAAGACAGTCTACCTGTCTCCAGAGATGCAGTGTGTATGTACATATGTACATGTAATGTCTTCATGAACAGAAAAATAGGAACCTGATGTTCATAGAAACCATTAGGGGAAAAAAAAAAACCCAACCCCAGCTTCAATGTGATTTGCAATGTGAGTGCTGTAGGGAGACAATGAAGAAACTCCCAAACACTTTCAACACGGCCTTTGGTCAATGACAGCTCTGGTGTTTGCCACTCACACCAGCGCTTGGAAGGAGGGTTCATAAAAGGGGATGGAAACGCGAGAGCTTCATCAGCCTTTCTACCAGGGTGGCTGTGACGTACAAGATCAAATAGTCACTTTCCCAGCAAAACCTGTTGCTGTAAATAACAATACAGTTAGAGGAGTGAGTACTAGATGCTTTATGCATTCATCTTAAGGTTGGTGACTTTCTACTAGGCAAATTTTAGACATGTTCAAATAATTAGTCATGTCTTTCTTCAATAAAAGCATTTGTTTAACGTGCTGATTTCAGAGCTAAAATATTACAGCTTTAGGGATACTTGGATTTTTTTCATATGCATAGTCAACCTGAAGTCCAGTCTTGAATGGTGCAGACATTCTTTTTTGAATACCTGTAAGAGAAAGTCTCATAAAACATTTGAAAAGCATTTCTGTAATTGAAAATGTATTATTTATCTCCTGCTAATAGCCAGGATCTCACTACATTCAGTTGAGATGATCTCTGGCTAACTCTACGGAGAATTGAGTTAATTATTTTTTTCATGCTAAGTCATTGAGCTCAGAGTAAGATTATTCTTTTTCCTCCCTGGTATAAGAATACTGTGCTTCTGTATGAAATAACAAACAGGTGCTACCAATACCACTGTCATCATCATCTGAAGAGCATATTTTTGACTCTGCTGCAGAGGAACTTGCACCTGTTGGTTGGGAAGGTTCACAGTTAGAGCAGACCTGGGATAAAACTGTCTTTGCGACATTCAGTTTCTATACATTGTTTTTAGTGTAAAAGTGGCAACTGTGCTGCTCAAACTTCTCAAGTCATAAAACCAGGAGCGTGTTACGCTTGAGCTGAGAGCACAGCCCTGCCCTGCGGGTCGTCTTTCCCTGCAAATCTGGTAATGAACTGATCTCGTCTCAGAGGGAAGCTCCAGCAGGCTAATTTGTTTTGCTGTAATCATAGAATCCATAGAATCATAGGGGTTGGAAGGGACCTCGAGAGATCATCGGGTCCAACCCCCCTGCCAAAGCAGCTCCCTAGGACATATCACTCAGATAGGCGTCCAGACGGGTCTTGAATATCTCCAGTGAAGGAGACTCCAAGTGCCGTGTGCTTGGTGCTCCCACTGATGTCATGAGGACGAAACAAATTGCAGTAATTGTTCACAGATTCACAGAACTGTAGGGGTAGGAAGTGACTTCCAGAGATTGAGTCCAACCCCCCCTGCCAAAGCAGGTTCCCTAGGACAGGTCGCACAGATAGGCGTCCAGACGGGTCAGGATTATCTCCAGAGAAGGAGACTCCACCACCTCCCTGGGCAGCCTGTCCCAGGGCTCTGTCACCCTCACTGTGAAAAAGTTCTTCCACATGTTGGTGTGGAACTTCCTGTGCTCCAACTTGCAGCCATTGCCCCTTGTCCTGTCTCCACAGATCACTGAAAAGGGGCTGGCCATTCCCCCTGTGTCCCACACTTAAGATATTTATAAACATTATTCAGATTCCCTCTCCATCTTCTTTTCTCTGAACAGCCCCAGTTCACTCAGCCTTTCCTTGCAGGGGAGATGCTCCAGGCCCTTAATCATCTTCATAGCCCTCCGCTGGATTCTTTACTGGAAATCCCTGTCTTATTTACACCAGGGAACCCAGAACTGGACACAATACTCCAAGTGGTTCCTGACCAGGGCAGAGTAGAGGGGGAGGATGACCTCCTTTGACCTGCTGGCTCCACTCCTTTTAATGCACCCCAATTTTTTTTCTCACCTCAAATATAATTTCAGTCTTTATTGGTGGCTGAGAGTCAGTTTCTCAGAAGATCATGCTACGTCTCAGTTACAGCTTTTGCTGAGCAGAGAGTAACGTATTTTACTTACTTCTTAAGGGAAAACTATAATGACTTTTAGCTTTCGTCTGAATTATATCACATGAAGTGGTCTTTATCCTTGCTGATTAGATTCAGCATTACAACAAACATTGTTCTACTATCCTATTATTTGGTGCTTTTTTCCCCAAACCTTCTGGGCTATTTTGAGTCAGATGTGTCTGAATCCTGTCTGGTTTTATCTGAGTTTCTTAAAACTGATTTTCTGCAGTATCTGTCGCAGTCTGGTTCTGTAAGCTTTTTGTTTTAGCTTCTGGTGGCATTTTAGCCTTGTTTTCCTATATGCCTTTATAAATACGGAGCTGTACTTACTGCAGATAACATGTCCTACAACGCTCTCACTGTCATCACTGCACATTGCAAAACAGAAATTAAAGACTGGAATTTTCAGCTTGGCCTAAGAATCCTAGTTCTCCTCCTCCTGAAAATTCAGCTCACGTGCCATATTCTGTTTTAAAAACCTTAGGAGTTTTCCAGATTGTGACAGGGAAGCGATGCTCTTGGTGTCAGCTAGCAAAAGCTGTGCTATACACATGCTCCGTCATCATTTTTCAAATCATTACAAACATATTCAACGTAAGGGCTCTGATATAAACACTCATTTTGAACTTAAGTAATACCAAAAAAACAGCCAAAGCCACCTAATTTCTATTTAAAAGAGGAAAAAAATGTAATCCATTTTGTGGTTTCTTCACTTCTCACTAGATTAATTTCCTTAAGTAAGTCTGGAGAAGAGCTCTGTCAATATACTTTTCACAATTCAAACAGAGCCCAGGTGAAAGAGGCCTGGTTTTCTCCCACGGATGTGCCATTTTATTCCTTCCATAAAATATTTAATGCTTCTGTAATTTTAAATAGTTCAGCTGCTACGAAAGCTTATTGGTCTACAATGACCCACAGGCACATTTTGTTGAAGATGGGTGTAAAATACTACATGCAGACACCCGTACTCTTGTTTTTATTAGCAGCAAAGCCCACCCTTGTCAGCTCATCCTGTCACTGCTACCTGGAGTACTTGAAGTTTGGGTAGGAATCCTCTTGTTTGATGAAGATCAGTGAAAATCACAAAATTTTCACGGAATTTTAGGGACTGGAAGGGACCTCCAGAGATCGAGTCCAACCCCCAAAATAAGTCTTTGTAGTATGTTTACTTGTTATGTAGGTAACAACATGCTGGCTCAAGCCAAAGGTGTGTTTAGTCTGGTATCATGTTTTCCACAGTATGTATCCAGTATGCCAAGGCAATCCTGTCCTGATACTCCTACTCCTCTTGGTAGTAACAGCTGCTAAGAGCTATTGTGGAATGTTTTTTGTTATTAACTGGGCTGTGATTTAAAAAAAAAAAAAAGAATTAAAAAAGTGGCAAAGTGTAAGCTTTTTGGCTATCTTTCAAGAGAGCATAGTCAGATGCACTGGAATTAAGGGGCAGTATGGCAACTTTAGAGTATTTTTTTTCCTCTCTTTTTTTTCTGTCTCTCTTTTTTTTCACCCAAAGACACAAGAGGTTTCAAGTCAAAAAACTTGAAAGAATCTTTGAGATATAAGTGGTATTCTGCTCCAATCAGAATTCCTACTTCTTTATAGTGCTGAAACAAGCACAAGCAATTTTTAAACTATCTGTGTTGCTTTTTTTTTCTATTTTGGGTATTCCTTCTTCATGTGTGTTTCGGGGACTGCTGTGTTAGCAAGTGGGCATAACAGAACAGAACTCTGTGGTGTAAAACCATTTCAGAAGGGATTGCGGTTGTCATATCCGCCACCCAAAGAAAAAGGAGCTTTCCTTTGTATGGAATTAGTACAAAGAGGCTTCCTGGGAACACTGGCAAACAGGAAACTCAATAGAAATTTAAAGACGTTGAAAATACTTACAAACCTTGGTTTTGGTCTGGCTGATGCTGGAAATGAAGATTTTTGGAGACTAACTTGTCAGTCTTGGCTTTGTAAACTGGTCTGGGGACCTACAATGGTTTAAAAAAGAAACCAAAACATTAGATTAACTATTTCACTAAATCACAAAAAGCACTCAGATAGGATGGCCCACGGAAGCCTTGCGAGAGGGCAGAAAGAAAAGTACTTCTACTCTCCTGTTACAAAACCTAGGCAGCAGGAAATGTGGAAAGCAAATAAAACGATTAGTGTTTTTAGTTCTGAAGTTGCCGAGTGAGAGATTAGAATCAGATTTGATTTAGTTGTGGGGTTAATTCCTGAAGATGGACCTGTTACTTGAGGTGGGGCTGTTTGTTGAAGGGTAAGGAAAGGATTTCCATGCATTTTACCTCCACGCTGAATTGTGTTTTCAGGTTCATGTAATGCGTCGTGACCAATGATCTCGGAGGAACCGACACAAGCACTTACACTACAGGCCGTGGGAGAAAAGCTAGTTATGGATTCGTCATGTTCAAAAGCAGGATTAATCCTTACAGCGTTTGCTGAATTGCAGTTGTTGAGAGTAGGACTTCTACAATGCAGAACATTTTTGTTTAGGTAAGATTTTTAAATCGTAAAAGGACAAAAAAATGGGAGTATTTTGAAATGTGAGGGAAAAGATCATGAGCAGCTTACTGCAAATTAGAGTTTCTTTGGCTTTTCCTTCTTAACTTAATAATTAAAATGATGAAAAGAAAAACGAGGCTTAGTGAGCCAAGAACAAGAGGTTTGAAAATGAAGGGTTGTATGGGTTCTGGAGCAAATTTTTCACAGCGGTGTCCTTGGTAAAGCTCGTGTCTACGTACAGGGCATCTAAATAGGGAGAGGAAGAGAAAAACACACAGAACTTGTAGGCAGAAAATGCAGAGTACCTCAAATGAAAGCAAAGGAAAATTGGCAATTAAATATCACCACAGTATTCCCAATACAATTGTTAAGTGTTGGTATGAAATACTGTGATTGATAATGGAGGTTATAATAAAATATTCTCACATGTGTGAGAGAGTGTTAAAAAGATATGAAGTGTTCTTTGCAAAACTATAAATTTTAAGGAATTCAGGTATTTGGATCATCTCTGCCAAATTTTTAGCTCCACAGCTGAAGCTGAAATAACTTTTGAGCTACTACAAGTAGCTCCCTTTAACTCAGGGGGGCAGACTGACATATTTTATATGACAATACACAATGGTTCCTGTGAGAATGATAGAATGGTTTGGGTGGGAAGGAACCTCTAGTTCCGACCCCCTGCCATGGGCAGGGACACCCTCCACTAGACCAGGTTGCCCAGAGCCCCATCCAACCTGACCTGAACGCTGCCAGAGAGGGAGCAGCCTCAGCTTCTCTGGGTAGCCTGTGCCAGTGGCTCAACACCCTTACAGGGAAGAATTTCTTCCTTATGTCTAATCTAAATCTCCCTTCAGTTTACGGCCATTACCCTTTGTAAACAGGAATAACTACTGTGGCTCTGAGTAAATTCACAAGCAAAACATGTACTTGACTAAAGTAAACGGATATGCACGCTGTTGTTCTGAGACTGGTGGTAAGTTTGTAACTTGCTAAATTCACAGAAAGCTTCATGTATTATTTTTAATACATTTACCATTGGTAAAATGGTGGTTCAGTTATTACCATACCCCAAGTCAGGGCTTTTCTGAAATAGAAAGGTGTTCTTTTCCTTAGTGTGCTGGTCTTGGAGGAGTAGGCCCTACCCTCTCCTACTTCAGTAGAATTTTGTTGAGGAGACCTCTGTAACTCACAGGCCAATTTAGCAGAAAACACTGCAGCTGCACTACTGTGACTCAAGAATTTAGGAATTTAGCAGGAACTGTGTCGATTTAATATAATCTCCTATTATTACTTCTGTGACACCCACTGTAGAAAATGAATTCTGGCAGTTGTGTTGTTACAGTGAAAATTGTACCATTAGCCTAGTAAAGTTAAGAAACAATAAACAAGCGCAAGAATTGTAACTTGTCTCTTGCTTATACACATGGCTGGACAACAACTGTGTGCCAGTCTGGTGCCCAGCGTTTCACATGATGCTCTGGATAATCTAGTCTTACAATGAGATGGCACTTTTAAAAGGGAATTAATGTGATCACAAGTACTGCAGACGTTTTCAGTATTGGCTTAGCAGCATTTCATGTAAAAATCCCTGTGGAATGTGTTTGCAGTTTTGTGGAGCTGCTGATCTTCAAGTCTTTCCCAGAAAGCTCTGAAGACAACCTCAGCCTTCATGTGTTTTATTGGGTGGTGTGGAATCAGCATAGAATCATGAAATGGTTAGAGCTGGAAGGGACCTTAAAGATCATCAATTTCCAAGCCCCCTGCCATGGGCAAGGACACCTCTCACCAGAGTAGAACACTAGAATAGTGTGTCATAGGTGCACTGATAATATAGATTTCCTTTTTAATACATCTTAGAAAAATGTCATTTCTTAAAACACTGCTGTGTAATCAATAGCAAAACTGTGAACATGTTATTCCACTTTCCCAGTAGGTGTTTGGAAATCTGAAAAGAATGCATGGTGGCGCTCGCCAGCTCTGCCAGCGATGCTGAATTTCTAATACATTTCTAAAGCATCTCTCAAAAATAACTAGATCATGATGTTCTGTGTGTACTCAGAGGCAGAAATGGATTTGTCTGTGGTGAGACTCTGTGTACTGAAGAAGGGTATTGCAATGTAGCTTGAAGCGTCTGAATGTTTACACTGTTGAAAAGTATATGCTCTTGCTTGAAAAGTATGTACCCTGCTTGTTCCTGGGATAGATATATCGGGGGTCTGTTATCAGAATTCATGTTAAGCACCATTTATTTACCTGCAGACAGCTCCTCTTCCTGGAACTAACTCACACTTCCCACCATTGATGCAAAGATGGGGTTCCAGCTCGCACAGGCTCCGGCAAGGTAACCCATCTTGGCTCGCGTACCCAGGTTTACAGAGGCAGTCAGCTTCTTTCGTCCCCTCGTTTCTTATGCATTCAGAAAACTCATCACATGCCATGAATTTGCATGGGTCTGCCTGATCAGCTGGAAAGGATTGGTAAATCATTAATGAATGCACTACCACAGTGTAACTCATCAGGCTTCGTGGCAGCCAGATGAAAAAAACCCAAGACATTTACTGGACTGACACTTGCCTGTGTTAATAGGAGGATATAGTCTAGCATCCTTCTTTGTGAGGAAGGCACAGCAAGTGTGCAAGATTGTATTTGCTTGCACGTTTGTTTACCCCGTCATTGTTAAGCTGCAACTTCATATTCATCTCACTGACAAGGATTTTCACATGTGGATGTTTTTATTGGTAAGTGCTAGTGTTACACTCATGGATACTAAACTTCAGACTTACATATGTGTAAGAGATAGATAGTTTTGACTATAATCATCTCAAGGACATAATTTAGGACAAGATGGGAGGGAGTTAAATTATCATAGAATCATAGAATGGCTTTGATTGGACAAGACCTTCAAGATTACTGAATATTGCACGGCGCCATGAGGACTGCAGCCTAGGAATGCTGGCACTGTCTAGAGGAAATAATTGTTTGCAGAGCCTTTTCAGAAGTGATGTGTTAACACTGGGAAAACTCAGGGTTTTTTTTTCTTAAAAATATTTGTAAGGGATGGTCCTGTGAGATGAAGGGGAAATGAGGCTGCTGATGTTCACAGGAAAGCTTAAATCAGAGACAGCTTAGTGACCTGACTTCACCTGTCACAAAGCCTCCATCTACTTTCCCATTCTTTGCTTACTAGAAATGAAAAAAAAGAAAAGACCCAAAAGGAGCAGTTTTGACCCATTGCCCAGCCCAGCTGCATGCTGATGGTGAAGTCTCATGAAGGCAGTTTCCTGCATACTGTGGGGTAAAGCTGTGGGGTAAAGCTGTTGGACAAGAAAGAAGCAGATCAGAAGATACAACTTCTGTTCTTGCTGGCAGACAGTTTCAGTAAGACTTGTGAATCCAGAAAGGCAAAAAAAAAAAAAAAAAAAAAAAGAAAATCCCCCAAAACGTACAAAGGCAAGAGAGGGAAGTGAGAACAGGTGTACAGATTGGAGCTGGGCTAAGCAGGACAGTGGGTCCTGAGTGACTGGACCGTCTGGTCCAAAGAAATCAAAATCACCCAATTCATTAGTGTGGTAGAAAGCTGGCCTTTTTTAGTAATGTGGGCTTAAAATTTCTTATGAAGAAAAATCTGTAGTTTAAAAAAAATAAAAATTGTACTGGATATTGCATCTAGTAACTATAGGTACTACCTGGGATGGGAATTTTCTTCCAGAGGCACTTTGTGGACCTAGATGTTTCATGATACTGATTTCAATTAAAAATGAGCATTACAATTTTATACTAGTACTGATAACCATAGAATCACAGACTGATTTGGGTTTGGAAAGGATCTGAAAGATCAGCTAGCTCCACCCCACTGCCATGGACAGGGATACCCTCCCCTAGACCAGGTTGCCCAAAGCCCCATCCAACCTGGCCTTGAACACTGCCAGGGAGGGGGCAGCCACAGCTTCTCTGTGCAGCCTATGCCAGTGCCTCAGCAACCTCACAGGCAAGAGTTTCTTCCTAATAGCTAATCTTAATCTCCCCTCCTTCGTCTTAAAGCCATTACCTCTTGTCCTATCACTACAAGACCTTGTAAACAATTTCCCTTTATACTAGTGGAAAGAAGAGTTGGTGCTGCTAGTAAGGAAGCACAGGCTCTGCCCAATCCTTACGTACTACAAGAAAGACATCAAGGCCCTGGAGAAGGGCAACAAAGCTGGTGAAGGGTGTGGAACACAAGTTTTATGAGGAGCAGCTGAGAGAACTGGGACTATTTAGTCTGGAGAAGAGGAGGCTCAGGGGAAACCTTACTGCTCTCTACAATTATCTGAAAGGACGTTGTGTTGAGCTGGGGGGTCAGCCTCTTCTTGCAGATGACTAGTGATAGTACAAGAGGGAATGGCTGCAAGTTGTGCCAGGGGAGGTTCAGGTTGGAAATTAAGAGAGATTTCTTCTCAGAAAGAACGGTCAGGCATTGGAATGGATTGCCCAGGGAGGTGGTGGAGTCACCACCCCTCGGGGTGTTTAAGGAAAGGTTGGATGAGGTAATTAGGGACATGGTTTACTGAGCAATATAGGTGGAAGGGGGACAGTTGGACTAGATGATCTTGGAGGGCTTTTCCAACCTTAACGATTCTCTGATTACCTGGGGTTGCGTGCTGCAGAAGCTGAAAGGTCTCAGCACATTTCTCTTTGACAAGTTTGGCATGAGTATTTCATTGGGTTAGAGGGTCATATTTTGTGATTAATGTGCCTCCCATACTTTGTCATATTTTCTGTGTTTTCACTTCGTTTAGATTAAAAAAAAAAAGGAAAAAAGAAAAAAGAAAAAAAGAAGCATTCAGTGTTATTCTTTACGGTGTGATTTATGACCAATGCACTCAGCTCTTTGTAGCTTTTGAGCCTTGATACTATTCCGGACTGTCAGTTCTCATGAGGGTTTCAATGTGGCATGACGTTACTACCACTAGATGGCTCTTACTTTCACAATAAGTAGGAATTTGCTTAAAATACCTTAATGTACTGGGCAGGTCGGGTGTGGGGTTTTGCGTGGGTTTGTGGGGTTTTTTGGGGTTGGGGTTTTTTTGTTGTTTGTTTTTTTGTTGTCTGGTTTTGTTTCGGTTCCCCCCCCCCGAAGTGAAAAGACAGAGTGGCTTTGAAACACCTGCATGGGAATATACTGGTTTTCTAAGCATGATTTCCTCTATTTTGACATTTTACTACTGTTCCTAATCCTTGAAAGAGCAGTTCTCTTAGCAGACTCATTGGGATATAGTTTTCTTGAATGAATGTTGAAATACCACGTCAGTGAAGCAGCTGATAAGGACGAAGAGGAAAGATTAGAAAAGTTTTGGTTTATTTTAGCATTTTGGTTAGCAAGTTTGGTTGTTTTAGCATTTTAGCAACTTTCCCACTTTTATTATTTTTTATTATAATGAAGTTGAAATTTTACTATTGAAGCACAGAGAACGTGTGGTAGCCCAAAATTCACTGTTCCTAGTGAACTCCTTTATTACTTTATTCACCTAAACATCAGTTTATCACAGCAGTGACAAATACAGTGATTTTTGCTAACTTTCTTGCCCATAGACTACCCAGTCTCTTAGTGGCCACAAATAAAATGAAAACAGCTTAGAAATGGCCTCTATGAATTGTGAATGGGTTCTTTTTGGGGTTTTTTGTTACGGAGCTGTCAGGCATCTGTATGTAAAAATACACCTTAACCAAAACTGCTAAAGCACCTGCGTGTTAAGCTATCAGTATCATTCTTCTCCATGCCAATGAAATTAAATTCAGCCAGAAAATAATTACCAGAGCCTGAAAATAGATTGAAGCTTCAATTTTATAAGGCAATATAATTTTCAAAAACTTTCAGCTTCCAACATTACACAGCATCCAGATGTGTTGTTACTAACTTCCTACTGTTTTTCACAAGCTACTGACTTATTTGAAAGGTGTTAAATCAGGAGAGACTTTGCAATTAGAAACCTATGAAATGCTCTGGTCAGTGAGTATCTGCAGAATCCAATTATTCTTTGAAATTATCTCCTGTCTTGAACTCTGTTGCCCTTTAAAAATGGATTTAATGATGCTCTGAACTGTGGTTGGGTTAATACCTCGCAAAAATCACCAGAAATTATATATTGAACATAGTTGCAAGATTTGGATAAGTAACTCCTGCAAACTGCATATGAGTACACTGTACCTGTCTTCACTCAGTCTTTATTCTAGAGAGCTTTTACTTCCATACACTTGGCTCTGAAAAGCAGCTGGTGCACGTACACAAACCATCTCCTCCACCCAGAACTTCATTATCATATGAAGATCTTGCTGCAGATAGTTTTACAAAGTTTTGGATTTTCTTATCACTGCTGCTCACCGGGAGGCTATTGCTAATATCATTGTTCCCAAAGCTGTAATGCTTCTGAAGCTGTACCAATCTAAGAAAGATTATCTGCTTGGTTTTGGTTTTGTACATAGGTTATTAATTCGGTCTTACCTGGCTCAATATCCAGGGAATAACTGTCAATCTCCAGGTTGAGGCGTTGAGCTGCAGCATCGCAAAAATCTTCCAAAACGCAGTGTACCGCCTCCGTGATATTGTATGGCACTGTCCTGGCAAATTTCATCTTGCTGTTCACAATCACACTTCCATTCCTGAAGTTAAGTATTTCCAGGTGCTTAAATCCTGTCAGGTTGGACTGAAGGTATGGAAGCAGCTGCAAAGCAGAAAATTTGCCTTTATTTTGACTTGCTGTCAATGTCTGTCTGCTATCAATTTTTCTTACAGTCACTTTTCATTATCAAGTATGCACATCCCACACTTATTTCTCTGAATTTAATGTAATCACTAAGCTCCTCCACCAAAATCACCTTTCTATTTAGCTCTATCTTCTTCTGGACCTTTGCATCTTTCTCAATAATACATTGAGAAGGACGAGCAGCAATTTCCCCTGTAATGAAATGTGCAGCAGCTGGGGAGTTTATTCATCTAGAGGAGGAAACACCCCCTACCTCCCCACCCCCCTAAAAGCCAACTTTAATTATTTTCAAATGTTCAATTCAGGCAGTGTAGGGCACAGCGTACTAGGCATGTTACTGAGCTGACCTGCTGCCCCATTGTACCCATAGTGAAAATCTGTATCTAACCATTCCCCCTGCTAAGCTATGATATATTTCAAAAGGCCTGTTTTTAAATCCAGCATGTAGACACAAGCCTTGGATGTAATCAGCACTGCCATACAGTGGACAGGAATCTAAGAAAAAGCCAAATAAATTACATGCCAGGCCTATGTCTGGAGTCTCTTGAGCAACTAAAAACTGTCATCGCTGACGAATTCTGTCTTCATACCCTGAGAGCATCCCAGGCTTATCGGTCCTTTAAAAATGCAGCTTATGAGACCAAACTGTAGCATGGTCTGACACTGTTAAAATAACATGCTCTTCAGCCTGTATCTTTAAACTGTGCCCAACTCTCACATATGTTGCTCGAGTTGATTTTCACCCACCAATTGCATGAACTGTTGTTCTAGTGCTTTGTATTCCAGTGAGCTCCTATTGAAGAGGTCATCAGAAAAGTGCATGTTGGTGACCCTCAGGCTGAAGAAAACCACTAGCTCTTTGCCTTTGGCTGCGGTTGTCATGGAGCTGGTAGTTACATACTTCAGCGTAGGAGCTGGGGTGGCTTCTGCAGGCTCAGTTGTCAGCACCGAGATGTAGCCGCTCCCATGCTCCACTTCATCCAGTGCTGCGGCTGTGCTCATCAGACCTATGTGATCTAACTCAGCAGCAATATCCTGCACTGTGCCGTCAGGCGGAACACTCTCAGATGTGGGCACCAAGGAATCTGGTATTTCAAGGGACTGTTTGATGATCTGAGAGGGGCTGTAGGATGGGCTGGTTGCTGCAGGTGGTGGTGCCGTTTGGTCTGATGGTGGCACACCTGTAATGACATCTTCAGGCTGCATGGTAGGGAGATCACTCCAACCAGTAAAGAAAGGCAATGTTTTGTAAGTGCTGGTTGTAACTGACATGTCATCTCCTGATGATTCTGCTTCATCCATGATCTTAATGGCTGCAGAAAAGCAAGGGGAAAACGAATAGCTTTTTTGAAAAGCAAGCATAACAAACATCAAGCATGGAAACACTATCTGTATTTTATTTCCACTGAAGTATTTTTTTTTAAAAAAAGTTTTAACACTATCTAAGCATGAAAATGCTATATCCATCACCAAGGAGGGACTACTGGAATCAAACATCTCATCCATGTGTTTGAGTGATGAGATTTCCATGGGTGCTGTGTTTAAATAATAACTACATTTGGCAAAGATTTGCTGTGCTATTCAAAAGTGCATTCTTGTTTTGAAGGTACATAATCACACTGCCCATTTATACTGACTGAAAGAGCAGGTCCTAGCTTTGGGCTGTCTGCTCAGATCAGTGGCATGTTCCCCTCTGCAAGAGGTTTAAGCTACTATTTGCCAGTAGTCAGAAAAGGTGAAATTGCTTTTTCAGCTGCAAACCGTGTCAATTTACCTAAAAGACAACAGCAGCAGTGAAGACAAATTAAAACCTTAAGAAATCATTTGCTGCACCTGAAGGAGCCATTTGATCCAGATGCTGAACTTTTATGAGGTCCCCACCGGGGCTTGGCGTAGATCTAGGATGTGTGATAGCTGTAGCTGAAATCCAAATCTAAAGCATGATTAATGAGACTTTGAATTTGGCTTGCATCTACCTGGTCACAATGATTTAATGGAAAATGATGGGCTCCAAGCAGCAAACATCTACCCAAGCCAACAGCTGTGTCCTTTTCCAGTGATATATTTATGCAAGCTCTTCACATAGGACTTTTAGAAGCCCCTTGCAGGCAAAATCACTTATCAGCTGATAGGGAGGAACTGTTTCTCCAGTTGATGAAACTTTCCATTCCCTATGCACTGATTTCCTCTCAGTGGCCAATGAAAGTACTAAGGAAGAGCAAATTTTTGCATTAGGAATGACATCAACTGAAGGAGGTGGCAACTATCCTATCTGTGGCATAGGAGTTGCCCGTGGACATTATGTCCCTTTCCATTTCCTTCCTTTTGAAAAAACAAGGTCCAATCTTCTTGCAGTTTTTAGGAACAAGTGTAGATTTTCAACAAAGAAAAGCTTAGTACAAGACAACTGTCTCTTTTTTGACAATTTAACAGCACGTGCTAGCTATACTTTCCTGCAGATACAATGCCTAATGTTCTGATATGGATTATTTTCTATTAAAGATCCTTCCCAACCCCTGTTATGTGATCCTATGAGTAGTAATAAAAAAAATAAAACACATAACAGACTGACCAGTTGTTAAACTATTGAAGTAGGTTGTGAGAGAGATTTACTTTTTGGTTCCTCTTCTAACTCAAGTGTCTTGAGAGCATACTTTCCATGGTGTCAGTCTAACTCCTAGATGACATTCGACAGTGAGATGTATCCTCTGACTTTTAGTAATCTTTGCTCCCCTCTTAGTCAATAAAGAGACAATTATCTTGCATGAAGAAAACCATCCAAATGTTCTGGATTTTTTGAAATACAGAAAGTCTGAATCTTTCTGTTGACTTCAGAACACACACAAGGAATTTTTGTGAGATGCCTGATTTTCCCCTTACGTATTTTCTGTTACCTAAACCAACCTCTTTAGCTCCTTGTAACATTACTGAGGCTCACTGATTTCTCTGAGGTGTTCACATGGTAGAGTGATAAGGACTATTAGAGTTCTTAAAAACGTTGACACTGTCCATCATGTCCTGTTCGACACTACCAGCGGTGTGGTTCTGGCTGCGGTGAAGGTTCTGCTCTGGAATACCAGCATCATGGTGTTAATGGACTGATCCTACTCCCATTCTCACTCCTGGGGTTTTCCAATTGTTGTGTTTCACATGCCTCGGCTGTGGGAAGAACTAAGGGGTTGGGGGGGTTTGTTTTTTGGATTTTTTTTTGATGTGTGCGTACTGTGGAGAAGCAAACTTTTAGAAACAGCTTTAAAAAATAACCTGGATACTATGAAGGAAAACACCTCAGGAAAAAGCAGCCTGGAAGGATTATTAATAATATATTTGCTTCTCTTTATGCAGTCCCTACATCTGTAACTAGTGCAAATGTTATCCCATTACAAATAAAGCAGCCTGAAAGCACAATGTATTTTAAGACTAGTTTTAGCAGACACTGGGTAACAGATGCTAATACTGTATTTCGGCAAGGTGCTGACTATCATCAGGCAAATTCTTGCTAGAGCAGAGTTTATCACAGCAGCAGCGCATGTTCTCAGAGCTGCATATGAAAAAGCATGAGACATGATGTGGACTACTCTAACAGGAGTAATCAGGGAAAGGACACCTTCCTCATCTGCTGCTTTCTGAATGCACAAAATATTGCAATTCGTAAGGCAACTGCTGGCAAGATGCTCTTTTCTTTTACCTTCCCCCCCCCCCCAACCCTGTTATTAGCTACTGTTACATACTCTTACAGGATTCCCCTGCTACCTTCCAAACAGTACCAAAACTGGCCTGAACAGCTGATGTTGATGGATAAACATTTTGTTAAACTTTGGCACATGGAACAAATTAGTAGGAGCTGGGTGCTGCTAAGGTTTCCCAGAACAGCAAAGGGGTGGCATTTCACAGAGGGTGCCCATTTTGCTCTTAGCACTAGCTGGCTGATGGTAAGTTATTGAAGAACACTGATCTCTCTCAGGATTTAGTATCCCTTTCCCATATTGGACAAGGCAATTTTTTATAGTTAATTTTGTTGCCTCATCTGCATACATGAAAGAATTTCCCTTCAAGCACCTCAATTTAACTGTCAGAATATTTGGAAAACAGGATGATTTAGATGACAAAAATTCCCACTTGATAAGAGAGACTGCATTTCACCAATTTGGGGTTTCATATTTAGGGTTGAATTCTAATTCCATATTTATCAGCAGCGAACTCACTGAAATCAATGGAACAGTGGTAGCATAAAACCTGAGCAAGTGAGATCAGAATATTTGGATTTGCCCTGAGGATCAGGAGTGCCCAGTCCTATGACCCATAGGGAAAAGCATTACGCCAGATTATAGAATAGTTCCTTACCTTTCACATCATGAGCTCCTCCCACCTCACTACCTCATCCCCAGTAACTCAAGACTACATGGTAACAAGCAGTCTCAGAGGACTGGGGATTCTGGAAAATACTGCAAAGTACATGGCTAAAATGAAACATCTGTGTTGGATGGGATGCAGGAGAAGACTGGGTGCTGCATCCTCCTTTTCTACAAGGCTGGACTGTGATGGTCTGGAAGCACACCAGGACCACAAAGCGAGAGCAGCAAATCCCTGTTTAAACTAGCCCAGTTAGGCAGTCTCCTTTAATTTGAGGAGGCTTGATAGGTAGTTTGCACTGCTGACAGTACAAGGGCTACAGTCCTAGTCCCCCCCAGTCTGAATAAGAACATGAAAGTGCTGCATGGAACCTGGGGCTGTGCATGCTGTACGTAACACCAAACGCTGCACCACAGCTTGATGCCTTAATCATTCACTGAGAACTTGAGATGCTTTTCGCTCATCACGTCCTTGTGTTTCTTGTGTAATCAAGGATACACAGAGATTAGAAAACCAAAGCCTAGTGATGTTCTCTGCTTACAAAGCTCTTGCTGCTGCTTGTTACACTGATAAGGAGTGAGAGTCACTTAGTTAAGGGAAGTCAGAACAGATTTCCTAGCATTAGTGCTTGAGGCATTAATGCAGGATGATCTACTGATGGGATGAACCTGCAGCTCCACAGAGCAACCTTCTCTCAGCATGACAACATACACTTGAGCATATGATCGTGATGACATTTGTTAGATTACATTTTGGAATGAGGTAACTACAGGACAAAGTAGTACTGAAACAGCATTGAAATCACAATGAGTTTGAAGCAGAATAATCATATATATATATATATATACACACATAACATACTTGGCAGATATAACCATGTAGACGTGTTTGTGTGTGTGTGTGTGTGTGTGTGTGTGTGTGTGTGTGTATTCTATACATAGACTATAAAGGTCTTGTGGCATCCTCTTATTACAAGGAAAGTAACTTAGAAGCTCTTGAGGACATACTAAGATGATCTCTGTGCACATATCACCTCTTTTCATAAACATCCAGTTCTTATCAGTCACTGTCTCTCCAGATGAGACAGATGGAGGTTCAATGTGAAATAAACAGACTCACCTAAAAGGCTGCTGAGTCCTTCCTGAAGCACAACCCCAGTCCTGAACCCAGGAGTTACTGAACCCCTTCTGTCGGACACACATGTCATATTACTGATGTGAGACTTGCCTACACAAGTCACATGTTTGACTCAGTGATAAAGTCATTTGTAACTGGGTTTGCCAAGCTTTTCACTGTCTGTGTGAGATGTTAACAAAAAAAAAAATCAATTCTAAGGAGTTAAAATCTATGCATGAAACAAAAGAGACCTAGACCTTTTGAATAAAAAAACCCAACCCAACCAAACAAGAACCCCCTTTGCATTTAAAATACTGGTTTTATATAGAACTATTAGATATAAATAAAGATTTTTTATGATGAAAGTGGATAATCTCTGGAACAGAATTCCCAGAGAGGTCATAGATGCCTCATCCATAGAGAGTCAAGGTCAGGGTGGATGGGGTTCTGAGTAACCTGATCTAGTTGAAGATGTCCCTGCTCGTTGCAGGGAGTTGGACTGGATGACCTTTAAAGGTCCCTTCCAATACCAAATATTCTATCATCTATGCATATATATATAATTTCAAAATGGAGCACAAAATACACTTAAACAGGTTCATCATAAAGTAAATATTTGTAAAACTTCACCCAGACAGCCTTGTGGATGAGATTTTTACATCAGAAAACTAGAAAAGCACATGCAATTATTTTATGAAACCTCTAACAGTACAAACACAGGAGATGCAGGCATTCTTAGTCTCAGCATGTTTCATTTCAGCGCAGTTTCATCTACAACAGTATCATTCAGGTGTAGGGAGCATGATAAAATGCTGAACTCCAGTATACCCCCAGAGTAACCATACTGAAGATTAAACAATGGCATGAAATTAAAAACTGATGTCAGCAATAAAAAACCCAACTCTAACTCTCAGCCACCACTTACCCACCCACAAAGATGTTTGCTGAACTCTCCAGATGTTGGGTTTTTTTATTACATGGACAAGGCAGGACAACATTGTGCTGAGGAGAGTTATATATCTAAAATTAAACTGCTCTTGGCAAACACCATTGGCAAACAGTAAACACTAAATTAAGAGGCAATTTCCTGTGTGCATTGCTATATTAAATCTGTGTAAAAAGATTGCTGTATGCCATGCATGCATTTATTCCCAACTGAAAGAATAATATGTATAGTTTTGACTTATCAGGAAAAAAATCAACTGCCATTTTAACAACTTTATTTAAGGTATCTAATTATTTTGGGGTTATTTTTTTGTTTGATTGGTTGGCTTTTTTAAAGTGAGGAAAACCCTCCAAACTCACCACGAATAAGGAATTATTGTTTGGGAAAGGTCAAATTGTAGTGAGACATTTTTCTAGTTGGTTTGCATTAATAAGTAGGCCCAGAAGGTTATACATTAAGAGGTCCTGGCATTTAATTTAATTTTATTCATGACCTCAACAAGCATTGACATTTCCTATTGGCAATAGACAGATATTTGAACTCCACTGTCAGATACTGTTCTGTATATGAAAGTTACAGTATTACAACGTATATGTAATATTCATGTATTTGTACACATGCTGGCTGAAGAAAATAGCTAATGGAGGAAGTGTTAAGAGATTGGTTCACAATGCAGGGTAAGAATCTCCTTATGGGTAGCTCTGCTGATATAAATGCCAGACGGACTCGTACAGCAAGTAGCTGGATTCAAATTTACATATTTTGTTGGTGCCTGAAATGCCACACAGTCCCTGGATGCAGGACTGTTGCATACAGACAGACAGACAAAGTGCTGAATTTGTGTTTGAGGTCTTTCATTTTCCACTAGGCCACAAGTAAGATGAGGATTAAGAGAATTAAGTGAAGAGGATCATTAACCTAACATGTCACAACACATGCCTCGCAGCACATAATCGCTGATTAAGTTTGTCTTCAGTAAGGCCACGCCAGAATGATCTCTGTCTGTCATTCTGTCTGTCTATATGAACTCTCCAGAAGCCAGGTTCAGTGGTCAGAGCTCCATCTCCACTGACTCCAGTGAATTTCAGTTCACTGAGAGCGAAACCCATCTCTAGTCCTAATCATTACCGTCTAGACTTTTTTCCTTTGCATCCTCACTGAGAAACTTTTTGAGTAGTCCAATTTTTCGCAAAGCAGTCTGCTAGCTGTAGCTCTAACTCCACTACTATGTAGTTCTCTCTGTTTGCAACGACTTCACTTTATTCTGAAAATGTTCATACCTTGCAGCTGTGCTTCATCATACTCTTACCACCAAGGGTGATCTGATATGATGTCACAAAAGGAGTATTTTCTATCTTAATAAAATACTGCTTCATAATGAAAATCTTCTCTCATTATTCTCAGAAAAAACCAGATCTACCAAACACTCCAAAAACCATGAAGGTAACATAAAGTTTTCAAAATTACGACCTGAAAAGCTAAAACCCTGCAGAATTCAGGGTGTTGAGCAACTGTACCTTACTAATCTCATCTATATTCATTATGAAAGAATCTTCAAAGGGTGGTCCTTCAGCTGGGCTCCACACATTGCCATCAAGGCCCATCTCCTGTTTGATACCAAGTGGATAATCTGGTTTTACTGACTTTCATGATTAGCTGAGTAGTTTGACCTGGGCAACAGATTGGGGGGTTGATTTGAGCTGCTTGCTCCCAAACAGAGATGGCCCTCATCTTACTTTGGGATCTTTACCATGATTCCTTTTTTTTTTCAGAGGTCAGTAGTATTACATACTTCTGCAATGACTGAAGAAATGAAAAGTGAATAATTCTTCATTTGTTCCTCAAAGATACATAAAGATTTGGAGTAAATCACTAAGAACAAAGCCAAGCCCTGACTACTTTCACTTCCCTGCAACTTTTTGCTCACTGTGGTTAATTCTGCCTCAGAAAAGCAAAATGATGCAGCTCACAACAGTCTGATGGCCCCTAAAGCTCTCACTGATGTGAATTAGCCAATCTTACTCAACTCACACAAGGTTTCCGGTAGAGAGAAAGAATTCCCATTATGGAATGTCTGAGGGTTAATATTTTCATTTTATTTCCCTTAGCCTCAGGGAAGTCAGTCAGTAGCAAGAGGGAGTCATATCTGCCTTCAGCAATTTCACATTTGGGTGCTGTACCTGTAAGACCCCTCAGAAATAATGGTTTCTTGTGCGATCACAAATTCTTTTTTTTTCTTTGATTACCATTTTCACATGCATTGGCCAATGCACAGCTGAAAAACAGTAATCTAGCCTGACATTTTCAGTTTTACTAAGGATTTTCTTTATATCAGTTAGCTATCTGCTAGTAGTTTTCTCATTAAAGCTTTTTGCATGGTTTTTGAATAAGCCTGTCTCTTTAAAGCTTTGACATACTGCAATAAATACATTCAATATATGGATTTTTTTAAAAAAACCCTTTTCAGCTTTAAACTGGTCATTTAAGCACACAAGGTGGAAATACAAGGTGTACACAATTATTTGGGCAAGCTTGCTTTATAGACCTGTGTCAAATTAATACACTTGATTAAATTTTAACAGCTGTCTTTGTCATATTTCAGCAGTTCTAAAGCATTAAGCATTTCAGAAACAGGTAAATACTTTGAACAGTACAGGAATAGCTGGTGTTTAAAGCGTCCCGAAAGCTCTGAGTAGCAGTGTTTGACATTCTGCTCTGAAACTACAATGGAAGCATGGGTGGAAAAGAGACTGGAGAGCAGTCAGTGATAAGCTGATGGTGAGAACCATCATCCTACTCCATTCATCTCCACCGATCTCAAGAGCTGCTGACTCTTCTGCTTCTCTAAGTTAGGTGTTGGAAAAGATGCAGAAACACCCATTTGCCTCAACACTCTCCTGGCAACGACTAAAGAAAAGTCAGTAGTCCCATGTTAATTGATTTAGGCAGTTAATAATATTCACACTTGTAATTAAGGGATGATAAAGTTGGATGTTAAGGCAGTATTCCCATGTTTTGTAAGAATACTGTGCAGACAGGTGTACAGTGAGGTAGCCTGTATGGACAGTAGGTCACTGGTAGGCTATTTCCACAAGATGACAAGTCATTTTTATCATTTACAGAACCTTTACCTCATCTGCTACAGAGACTGCCAGACAAAATGGCATTCTAGTGCTCCAGTGCTCTAAAAGTCAATTTTCTGATTGAAGTCCTCACTAAAGAAACGATTCAATTGAGATTAGAATACTCCTGTGAAGTAAGGGAAATAGTAAGTACATTTACAATGAAAACACATTAAAAATGCCAGAGGCCCCTGTGACTATTGCCAGCTATTTTGTATTGTAGTTCTGCACTATTTGCTACTGTAGTAAAATAATATTAAAATATATCTTAAACAAGCAAAACACGGTGCTCAGCCAAGAAGTCTGAGCTTGATTAGTATTCACATCAGTGAATTAAATAGAGAAGCAAAACTGAGAAGCACTGAATTTGCAAATATGAATATACTTCTAGAAAGGAATGGAATCAAAACTTAATAAGAAACATCTCACTTAAAACCATAGCTTTGGGAGGATTCTTATGACCTTATGCCTGTTGTTGACTGGGCTACAATTGAATTCGCAAAATTAATTTCCTGAGTGTAAAATTATGAAGTCTGCATGAAAATAACCTAAAGCTTTACAAACACCAGCAATTATAAAGAAGCAACTATCTAATTGCTGTAAATATTCCTGCAAGACATTGTAATGATTTTGGAGATCCACAAATGAAGGGTTTTGAACCTGGAATAGGATTTTAGGTTTATTTTACTTTTCAGTGATTAGAAATAAAATCTCACAGGTTAAAACACCTGTCCTTGAGAGTACCCTTTAAATCCCTGCCCACCTTCTCTATTTTTTCTTAACTGTGTGATTGGAAAAAAATAGAAGGAAATTTTGGCAAGTGATGGGACAGTCAGTCAGTTTTGTGGTATTGAAGTTTATTAGTTTGCAAAATGGTAGACACAATATAGAAGGCACATGATACAAATTCAGGTAATGTGTTGACCCGAGGACCTAAAAACAGAAAAGGGAAACATGAAATTAGAAATTTAAAACACATGACTATTAAAATCTTGTCATACAATGAACACTTTAAAGCTTGCCAAGAAAAATGAAAACACTGAATATGCTTTTTTTTTTTTTACCCATACTATATAATCACTTGGAGAGGAAAGCCAGGAATTAATTAAATGCAAGTCTCAGAATGAAGGGTATTTCATTCTTTTAATCCTTGGATGCAGATAATCTGATTTTTATCACAGTTTTTAAATGGAACAAGTGATTGTGTGAGTGCAATAGAAGTACGTATTTAACTGGGCAGATCCTGATGGTTTTAAAATATGTTGCATTGTAAGAATCCATTTGAATTTGAGTGATAATGATAGTAACTTTGGACTAGATGCCTTAGTGCTGACATGGCTTGTTAAACCTATCATAACAGCCAGAGCAGTGTTGTGGGGGAGCAGTCAGTTTAAATGTTAAAACCAGCAATAACTATGCAGTACGGTAAGGTGGGTCTGTACGGCCTTTAGCTCTGTGTTTGCTTTGAAATTCCCTGAGAGACCTTCATATACCAATGGGATGCACAAGTTTTAAGACACATGCTAGTTTTTTGGAAAAATTGCATTTAAATAAGTATTTGAGATTTTTGTCACATCAAATGTTTGGATTAAGGTACGTGGATTGCATTTAACTTTTCTGAACTATTATTGGGTAGCGGAGATAATGCGAAGACGAAAGATTATTTGTTACTGCAACAAAAAGAGTCATCAATCATAGAACTCTGAGATAAAATGGGAAACCAAAAGAAGGAAAAAAATAGTTATCTCTCTGTAAAGAACCCTGGAAGAAGTACTAGCTATAACTAGTGCTAACCATACACTTTTTAAAGAGAACTTGTCAATAAAAGAGAAGAACGGATTGTAACAGATGTGCCTAGACAAACATAAACTGGTACTGTCTCGTTAGCCTTTCCCAAGAGAGAAGGAAGAATTCTTCCTTTGTAACTGCAGCCAATACTGTGTGTATTTTCTTCTGCCCTGCTGTGTATCACCAGCAAAGCTGTCTGTCCTGATAACTTCAGGCCTCACTCTCCTCAGGCCACACCAGTTTTTTCTATGTCGGAGCTCTGCGGTATCATGTAGGCGTATGTTGAAGTTCTTCAAGAACTGCTCAGCATAACTTTGATTTATAATTGTTTCACTTCAGAGCAGCAGCAGCTACTGCCCAGTTCTGAAATGAGGACCAAAGTATTTAATAGTGATGAGAGTAGAAATTACTGATCTGAGACAAGCTTAGCCAGGTCTTCAGCCACCACTCTAGACTAGGTATGCATTCAAGGGAAAGGACCGAAACGTGTTACTGATGCAGTATTTTTCCAAATTCACCCCTCCTAATCATGCGAAAAATAAATCAAAACAATGGCAAGATTTACTGAGAGGTATTGCTTAGGAATTGAAATCCTCAGGTACGAAGATGTCATTCATTAAAAAAACTCCTGGTTTCATTAGACAATACTGGCAGGTTTGGCTATGCCAGCAATACCCTCCTCTCACTCTGCTTGAAAGCCCATTTCTCCAAATTGCATGACAATAAGATGGATATTAAAGGAATATTTGGCTTTACTTGTAATTTCAACTGTAAACTCCGTTACCTATTATTGGCACCACTATTCCACAAGTATTGTGTCCTCTGATATTTAAACTGAAAGAAAATCCGCCAACAGGGGATGAAAAAGAAATGTGAACATGTAAATGCAATAAAATGGACCAGAAAGTAGTTGGTTTGCATCCTGGCTTGGTTTAATCCTGTTCTTGATGATGGCACATAATGATTTCAGCATTCTACAGAATGAAGGTGAAATTTCTGCCTCCTTCTAACCTATGCCTGGCTGTCCTTGCTTGAAATTATGTTTAGGCATCTTCTATAAAGTTGAATTAAGAAAGCAATATTAAGAATGTATTGGAAAAAAAATGCTGTTATCTTCAACCAGAAGACAGAACTTGGTGGGTTTTGTTTTGTTTTGTTTTGTTTTTAAAACTGCATTGTATGGACATGAGACATCTATCCTGCCAGGTGTTCTGCACATTCTAGAATTTCACAAGCACAAACCCCATTACAATGACCATAAAATCTATTGCAAATTTGCCTCCATTATTTTTTTTTTTGTCTTTTTGTCTGTTAGCTTTAAATACTACGGTACCTTTCAAATCAAAGAACATGCAGTTTAAATTGTGCCATCATCAGTGAGGCATCACGGGTATGGCTGAGAGAATCAAAGCTAGAAGGCCAAGCCCTCTCTGTAGCTAGTACAGAGGTATAAAACTCTATCCAGCGATGTGACGCAGAATTACATGAGTTACAACTTTCCTATAACTGTGTAGTACAGGCTGCAGGAGTTATCACACTAACAAGGAATTCACTATCAAAAATGCTGGCCTGAGATCAAATGGACCTTCTTACACTGGAGGGATACAGTAACAATTTTAGGAAATCAAAGCAAATCATAGCAGGTAATTTCTCAAAGCCAACGTTTCTAGCTTGAACAAGGATTTTTAATGAGTGAAGGAAATGCATTATTTAGGGCATGTTAGTGTCAGCAGTGCCCATTAACCTGGTATTTGTTCCAGCTGGACTATATGACACACAAACTTCATTAGCTTCATTCATTTATAACCTGGCAATGGGTAATTTTACACCTGCAGCCTAAAAATCTGTATTTCATGTTTAAAAAATATTTTTCTTGTTTGCCTACTGCATTGGCCACAAGTTTTAAAATATTTTAATTTGGGACATTAATATGTTATTTTTCATCTGTAAATCAACACACAGGCAGAAAGGTGATCATGGAGGGGTTTTAACACAAGACTGGGATGTACAAAAACCCGTGTTAGAAATGTCACATCTCACTCACAGTGGAGGCTTCCTTGCAAGCAATGAACAGCTTAAGTTTTGACTTAAGGGTTGATTTTAAGTCAGCACTGTTATGGTGAATTTGGAAGGCGGGAGATCATTAGTTGAAATAGGAGTGAAATAGTGCTGAACATGGAAGGGACAATCATCAGGGGAATGCTAATTATCGAAGAAGTGATAGCATTTGGAAAAACAGAGCTACTGAAGGATGGTTAACTTTGAGAGCCTAAAAGGCACCATGTGAGGCACATGCGAATTAGCTGCAGGAGCAATGGAATTCATGAGTAATAGTGACGACTGCGCGAGAGAGGAACCCCAGGTGTGCCCACAGAGTACAAGGGTTGGATGCACTTGTGCACCTGTGTGGACAATAGGATAGCAATGTATGCCCGTGTCTGCAAGCACAGAGGCTTAAGAGGAAAAAGTAAGAGTGAAAAAGTGTCAGGACACTGCTACCCAGATAGGTGGAGGATGAGATGTTACTTTTTTTCATTATACACGTTAGTTGAAAAGATTTGCCTCTGGATAATTTCAGTGAGTCATTGGAATTGTTAACTGCATATAAAGTAAAGTTTCACTTGTTTTGGTTAATGTGCATTTATCTTGTGCATTTGATTTGGAGAGGGATGTCATTAATAAGATATCATATTTGAAGGAAACAAAGCTTAACCTTAAAGAAAAACTGAAATGATTGGATAGCCTAATAATTCAAACAAGTGATGTGTTAAATTGGAAAAATAGCACTCTGTCCCTCTTGTACATTTTGCTTGGATTAGTCATTTAAATTTAGCATTTTTAAGCATGTTTTGAAGATGTGTTGCAGCTTTTGTTCTATTCAGGTGGTTCCTGCTGTTCCCAGCACGCCGATAGATGAGCAGCAGACTGCCATTAAATTTTGACCATATGCTAATCACATCCTCTAATATATTCAGGACTCTTCAGAATACCTATAGGACTCTGAGTATGTTACTTTAACAATAAATGTACTATGAACTTTTTCTTAAATCTGATGTCTCCTAACATGGGCCTGCTGAAACTTTTGCATTTGGCTTTGTCTTCAATTCACAGATAACCTTCAGACTAATCAATTGTATATAAAGCTTGAGAAAACAACATAGCTAGACCTACCTTTCCACTTCTGCACGCATCAGACTGAAGCAGCACCTTCGTGCAAAGTGTAATTTGCACGTCTGAAGTGGTAATTGACAAATGAAGGAGCACAGAGATGATCTGATGGAGGGAGAATGTTGACACAACCCGTCAGTTTGTGGTCAATGAAAAAATAAGAAAAACAGAAAAACATGCAAGAAAATGGAGGAGTTCTTACCCTGTGTTAGCATTGGTGTGAAAATAACGTGAGCTTTCCTAGCACAAACAATGGGTGAATTCCAATCCTGGGAACATCCAGAGCAGTTCTTGCAAGAAGTACTGGGGTTTTCTTTTCCATGACAATGCTGGTCATGCCAAATAGAACACTATGCTAAGCACTCGTGGTGCGTAGGCAGCTGGAGATGAAACAGTGGCAGAAAGAATCCCCCAACATCAATAAACCCCTTTTTCTAGAGATTGTTTAGCAGTCATAGTGAGTGAGGAGTGCACAACCAAATTAACTGCTGGGCAGGAGGAAGATATCAAAGAGGACTGCTCACAACAAAGCTATGTGAACATCACAGCAATTATGGAAATTAATGAGGTTCTTATCACTTACACATACAGAGATGTGTATACCCCATCAGTATTTTTTTTCACAGAAACAACTCTGCAGAATCATCTTCTCTCAGTCTTTATCTTGCAGATAATCCAGGCTGGTGAGACTGAGATGCAGTACAACAAAATAGCTGAAGTATTTCACTGCTAGCTTTATTTTGTCCTATACTTCTGGAATAACTTCTCTAGAAATATTGTTTCCACCATGATGGTCAGGATTTTGGGATAACTCTTTACCTGGACTGTATAATTTGCTGCTAGCTGAAATTAAACCAATACTAATTTAAATTCTTACTGTTTAATAATTAAAAAGGATATCATTCATGTTGTTATGGACTTTGTGACTTCTTTTATCTGTTTATACATTTGTTTGCCCAAGCCCGACTAAACCCATCCTGCACTGCTTAAAAGGACACCTCTTGTTAGCTTGACTCTTCATCCCTCACCTCTTTTGTACCCCCCTTTCCCTAGATGTTGTAGGCAGAACTTTTGCATGTATTTGTGCAAAATTCTATCAGTTCCTATGTAATACACAATGTCTAGGAAAAGAAAGGAATACAGGGAATGCTGTACACAGGGCTTCCAGAATTGAAAAAGCTATAGAAAGAGGAAAAGTTTTAAAGAGTATCCATTAATTGCTTTTTTAAGAATTCAGTAAATAGGTTTTTAACATCTCTCTTAAGCCTGCAGTATGTTTTGTGTACTGTAAGAACTAAGGCAAATATAATAGCTACAGCTTGTACCATTGCTAACATGGTATCCCTTCTTTTTAGACAGAGAACAATCATTTTTCTCCTACTCAGTTGCAGAACAATGATGGACTTCTTACAGGCAGTGAACTTTCTGTTTGTATTATCTTTCCTAAAATTTCCTTTGGTCCTGATATTTGCCTGATGACACTGAAACTCATTAAACTATGCAAAGTATTGTCTCTGAGGATCATTTAGAAGCACGTATCTAATCCACAATTAATCTGAGTCTGTGCTCTGGAGTCAAACGAAATGTGGTCCCATACTGTCAGTGGGGAAAAAATGAAGGGGTCTTGAATCTTGGGACCAGAGAGAGGTCCATCTCTGGTATACCTCCTCCCATTCAGTGAAAAACAGTCAGTAACTATAATAAGTTGCAATTAGGCAGCAACTGTTATAAATAGCAAGAGGCAAATTATTTACAATTTTTCATCTGAAGAAAGGGAATGGGACTACTGTCTTCAGCATATGTTGCTTTGCATTTTTGGTGCATCAGATACTCTCTGCTTCTTCTTTTAGTCATTTGGGGCTGTTAGGCTATAAGGTTTTTCAGCTATTTAGCAAATTGCAAAATAGATATGTGGGTTTATGTTGCTTTTATGATATCAAATCCCTCACTCAATGAGTGAATAGAAAGAAAAATGCATATGCCCTTTTTTCTCCCTGTGAATGTAACACTTTTCCACAGCTATAATGATTGTTATTTGAAGGTAGGCTGTACTGTTACCTGAAGGTAGGCTGTGCTTTTATTGCTACCAGACTTCTGGGCACGCATTTGAAAAGAGTTGGGTTTAACACTTCGCATCATAAAATTTATTTTCAGGAAGGTTTCAGAATTGATTCTTATAAGAAGTGTTTTTCTAATCATCAAGCCACTCTGCTAATCATAACGTATTTGCCTTTCACTTCAGAACTTCTACAGAAAGGCAAGACTATAGAACAGTTCTTACCCTGTACATAATCTATGAGGTGTAACAAGACACCCATGGCGTATGCTGTGTCTTTCCCTGGCTGGAGCTGGTCAGTGTATGATACCAAGCGGCAGTTTTTACAAACTTTATTCTCTAAAATGCAGATATTGTTATTTACTGCATCCAGAAAAACAATGCTATAGACAGTACAGGCATCATCCCACCCTCCATCTTGTGGACCCATCATGAATAATGTTATCACCATGCAGTGGGGTATTTCTGCTCAGCAACGCAAACATCTCCTGTTTGCCTTACAGGATGTGGCCTGGCAGCAGGGAGGAAGGTGCCTTCTTGCTGTTTCTGGGCATGCTGGGTCAGGCAGAACATCTTGAAAGGGGGAGGAAGGTTCATTATGCTCCCTCTAAGATGCTTTGGGAGTGCAGAGTGGGACATGAAAGGCCAAGGTCTGAGCAAGGAGGGAGCTGGCAGAACAGGGAAAGAGTATGGAGCCTTCTGTGGGAGCAGGGGATTTCCTTGAAGCAGAGAGCAAACTTAAAAGCTTTGAGGAAAGACATTCTTGGGCATCCAGAGACACTGAGTGTGGTTGTGCAAGCTAATGTGGGAATTTTTCCACTGAATTTATCTTTTGTTGGTTCTTTGCAGATTTTTTTTTTTTTTTTAGTATTGCTTAGAGGCCACGTGGGGACTTCAGAGAATTGTGCTGATTCCTGTGAAGTTCTTACCTGCCCTCTGCTTTTCTGTTGAAAGGACTGGTCAAAAATCCGAGACAAAGCACATCTGAATATTCATCAAAGAACTAATTCATCCCATGTGTTTGTAGTGGCCTCTTGCATCTCACACAGCTAGCACAGGCTTCTTAGCAGTGTAAGTAAAATGGAAGTTCACTGACTTAATGAGGTTGGTGAGGCCAGCGTGGGCAGCATGTGAGGGAACAGACAAAAGCTGGGATAGATGGAGGGCAACAGCAGGAACCATCGTTGCTTTGCCAGTGGCTCCACACAACCCAGTAATTCCCCACACAACTGCTCTCCACAGTAAGTAACATGGGTTTCCAAGATGTTGATGGTGGTGATGGAGGCAGCAGCCTTTTTGACATTTTGCTGTTCCAGGGAAAATCCTAATATGCCTGTATCCTAAAGATGGCCTGAATATCCAGACCCTTTTCATCTTCAATGTCAACACTTTTCTGCTAACTATGGGAAACACATCTATTGTGTACTTTTCATTTTAAAGGTTAAATTATACAGACTTCTCTCTAACTAGACATAAGTATGTGTGTACTTTTTGGATTCCTAATGTGCTTTTCCTCATATGTCTGTGTGCTTTTAAAAAAAACCCCACCAACCTACTGTGTGGGACTAAAATTGAATAAATGAACATCAAAACCAGAAAATGTAAAGTTTTTCACATTTATCAGACCTGTAGATATGCAATCTTTTCTGACCCATGGTACTCTTTGCTTGGAATAAATTAATTTACTTTTCATGTCTTAAATACCAGAATCTTTTGTGTTCGCCTGGGATTTCCTTTTTTTTCTTTCTTTCTTTTTTCTTTTATTCTTTTTTTCCTGATGTGTCTTTTTGGTCTGCCTTTTTGAATTTTTACCATAATACACCACAGAAAGTGTTCCTTATCCTTATGCATTTGTGGTTGCTTTGAGGGTTTTGTGGTTTTGGTTGGGCTTTTCTTTTTTTGGGTGGGGGGTTTCTTTGACAACCTTGAAGTCAGGTACATTATTATTTTTTCCTGAAACAGGCATCAAGACATGTAAACTTTTCACCTTTGAAGGACCAGAAAACCTTCTGTCGTAACTGAAAAGAACACTTGCTGCACTTACATGTGACTGTATGTGTAATAACAACAGGATCTCTCCTACTCTGTCATATGAAAAAAATCTTTTGTGTCTTACCTTGCACAGACAGACTATCTTGATCAGCTTCCTTGGAAGGTGGTTCTGTTATATCAGCCAGTTCTTTCTTCTCCTCAGCTTCACTACTCCATTCTCTGGCTTGCAGGACATTAGGTGGGGTAAAGCTACCTGTGGTATAAGCTGCCAGTGTGGTAGCCTGCTCCATTGGAGACCCATAGCCGTCAGTGATTAAGTCATTGCTAGCAGAATCATCTGCTGGAGGAGGCAAAAAGGAATCCTCTGGTTTTGGA
Source organism: Gallinula chloropus (assembly GCF_964237585.1). Lineage (NCBI taxonomy): Eukaryota > Metazoa > Chordata > Aves > Gruiformes > Rallidae > Gallinula > Gallinula chloropus. The sequence goes on along the minus strand of NC_140087.1, from coordinate 89,160,761 downwards.
GGACTGCTAGTGCTACCCAGAGCATAGAAAGGCACTGTGAAACTTTGGTGGTCAATGGCAATATCTTCTGTGTCTGGAGGAGATTTGTCCTGAAATGGTTCTCTGGAGGGTTTGGTAGGGAACACAGGTTCAGATGAAACAAAGTTATTAAAGTCTTCAGGGGCGCTGATCTCTCCACTTAGCACCGGGATTCCAGTTGTAAATTCATTGACAAAGATGTCTCCTGTTTGGTCCACTGTTGATGGGCTGGGGTAACCTAGTGGGAGTTCCACACTCATGGAGTCTTCCTGAAAAAGTTTTTGAAAGAAGCTTTCATTATTATGTTTACCTTTCATTGCTAAAAAGGCCAATAATCTTTAGCCACAGGAGCTTGCAAACAGCTAACTCATCACGAAGTCATGGTTTGTGTGGCATGTGCGTGGCTTTTAATTATAAAAACGGTCCAAGAAAGATACTTTTGCTATCCCTGTCTATCGTTCTCCCTCTCTCATTGAGAGGTGCTACTGAACATGTGAGACATTGTTTGTGTTGTAATTAAAACTGGAAAAGGTAATAAAAAAGCAATATTCACCTGTAAATGCTCTAAACAGTATCTCTGTTGCAGTATAATACCACAACATTAATTCTTACAGCATTTATAAACATCAGATATGTTTTTTAGCATAAGAGCCTTTAGCTGCATATTTATATACAACTTAAGGCTGTTTAATTTCATTTGTCATGGATAAATAAATAAAACCAACAACCAGTATTAACTTACCAAATCAGGGCCTGCCAGAGGAATAGTGACCATGGCTTGGATATCATTATCAAAATCACTAGGTGGTATAATAGATTCTGGAGGGAAAAAAAGAAAAAAAAAGAAGGTATATATATAACAATATTTCAGCAGTGGTACACGGAAAGTTGATCAAAACATGTCAATTCAGTAAAAAAACAGTATTAAAACTATTTTCCATCAAAAACCCTAATTTAAAAAATACACGTTAAGAAGAAAGAGGCATACATTGCCATTTAAACCAGCAATTATGAGGAAAGTAGGAATTTTATATACAGTATTCTTTGTATTCTTTATTTAGCATAAAGGGGATAGGTCTGCAGAGAGCTGAACCACGGATGAATGCTTAAAATCAGCTGAAGTAAGAACTGCTCAGTTAAATCTGGATGGGCTATGATGAGTAGTTATATTGTGTTATTCATGAAGCCTAAATCCATTTCAGTTTTACCCAGAATCCAGCTGTTTTCAAAAACTGGTTATTAGAAATAACTGCTGGGTAAAAGATGATTAAAGTAGTTATTATTAGAGTCTTCTATATCCATGATTTTTTTTTTCTTGGGATATTTAATCTACATTAAAATAGGACATATTATTCTTACAGAAAATATTAGTTCATTTAGATACATTATTGCTTTCCCCTAAAAAAATGCTGCAGTTTGTAAACAAAACACTACAGCTAAAATTTGGTATGTGTTTTAATGTTGTTTTGGTAAATATACATATGAAAAAAATATTTTAAATTATTTTCTCCATTTTTAACTCACCTCCCAAAAACTAGGGTTATGCTGGCTTTGAAAATAATATGGAAGGACTTTAGAGGGATATTTGTTAGCTAGGATGCAGCACTTCAGCCGGGGGGTCTGTGCAATCAGCTTGTCATCTACACTCCCTATGTCTTTCAGAGAGCAAAATGCACCTTTGCCATGTGATTCACACCACTGATTCTGGCTTGGGATCAAATGCTCTTTAAAGTGTCTCTCTGACTTCACTAGGAGGTTAGATGGCTTGTTTGTGGTTGAAATGTGCTTCTGTTAGAGGAAGCCCTCACTTTTTGTCTTATTAAAGAAACAGGACTGTCAATGCTGAAAAATTAAAATGATACATAGCATTTCTTTATTTTTTCCCTCTTACTTGTCTTAGTGTCATGTATGTCTCCACTTATTTGTCTTAACTGTCTTATCCAGTTTATATAAACAACCAAGAAAGAAATAGATACTCCAACATGATGAGAAGTTCAGCTGTATAATTATAAAGGTACATTTGGCTATAAAATTTAACTTAGATCTGCGCTTCATCTGGATACAACACAATTCCTGGGAGAATGCAATACTTTGAATGAAAATGATCCGACAGAGAAGCAAAGGGGACTTGACTGAAATTGCATCAGTCTGACAAGGCAGGGTCCAGACTTTCACCTGGCACCAGCCTGCCTACTGACCATCAGTAAACTGAAGTGTCCCGAGGTCCAACGGCAGGGACTGGTCTTCATGGAGTGCGATGGCTACCAGCTGCTGAAGGTCTGTTACTGTGAGTTTAGCTGCTGATATTTCCCTCTCTTCACTTGGAGAAAGTGGAATTTTTTCATTTTCAACTTTATTAGAGCCAATAGTTGAGATGTCATCTGCTGTGCTTTTTAGTTCTGAGCCATCTCTCTCAAAGTTCACCACGTATCGTGCTATAGTGCTGCTTGATCTGCAAGAAGATGCAAAAATGCCAGTGTAGTGAAATCAGTTTCTGGCTGAGGACTGGTTTCACAACAAAGAAACAAACAAAAATATACGCAAACATAAGATATTGTCTTGTCTAAAAACAATGCAGAGATGGTTCTTTCTAACGAGACTGCCATCTTCAATTTACTTTTGTTATACCTAAACCTTTTTTATTCCTTCTGTGCCTAACTTCTAATAAAAATTCCAATATTGAGAAGATTATAAAAATGGTCTAACATAATCCAGCTTAATCTGACTAGAACTGGTAGTGAAGTCATTAATTATTGGTTCAAATGGTAATAAATGCATGCTGGTGTTACTAGAAGCCATAATCACCTATTAATTATACAGGAAACTATGAAAAAGGACTTGACAGTTCATAAAACTGCAGATAAGCAAAGATCTTATCACACCTGGGGCAATTTTTTACTAATTTTTGAAGAACAGCAAGAAAGTTAGCTAAAGGGACAAGCAAATCACTTTTCACAATGGGAGTTAGCTTTTCCAAATCCAAGTGAACGTGTATGGCTTCTCCCAAGATGCACTTGTTTAACAGACATCTCAAATTTTCACATTTTTTAATACATCACTCTTCATAAATGCTAAATTAATCTAATTAAAATGAAGAAACGATGGGCACATCATGCAACATTTGTACTCCATTATATTGCTTTGTATATTATCAAATAACCAGAAAGAGAGGAATTTCACTTTATCTAGTATGTGCTATGTATTTACATTTATATGACATTGTAAGTATTCAGGAAATGCACTATACAATTCTTCTTTCTAACTATGAGTAAAAGAGAACTGCTAGACAAATTATTCCCCAGCAGCACTTTTAAGCAACCAAAGACTGCAGTTGTTTGTACTACCAGTTAAAAGCTCCTTGCATGTCAACAAACTAGTAACTGGTCTCTGTCATTCTATCTGGCCTGATAATAGTGGTCACAAATCAAATTCTACATACTTGTATATGGGGATACAGCTAGGATTTGCAGGTGAAAAATGAAAATTTAAATATGGTTTCCCAATTTTTTCACTTTTGGTTTATGATTGATAAAGACCTTTGCTCATCTGAACATGAATTAGGTCAAAGAACTGCTTCTCCTTCAGAGTCCTGTCAAAACTGACTACATGAACCTGCCAGACTCAGGTAAAATCTGTCCCTGCTGCTTTTTATCACAGATTTTATACTTAGGCAGAACACAATTCACTTTGTCACATCAAGATAAAGAACATTTATTGATATATCTATCTACTTCTAATAGTCTATAAAATGATTAATCTTAATTATGAATTAGAGAAAAATTACCCATCTTTCTCCTTCTTCTGTCTTCATTTCATCACAAATGAAAGGGTTTGAAAAAGGGTTGCAAAAAAGAAAAACAAATAATCATGTGTACCAGTAAATCAATCAGTCATACATCAAAAACATGTTTGATAATTTATCTTATCTTCTACCTGTCATCTATAATTTCTATCTCTGTGAAAATCACAGCTTAGTCTTCACTTTTTCTGTTCCCAACAATGGGAATCTCCATATTTTGAGTGGGGAAACAAGAATTTTACTTTACATTTATAATTTGAAACATCTGCTTTCCTATTTCCCACTATTAATGTTGCAATTTGAGCACTGTCATTGCTAATCTAGATCTTTAGGGTGGCAATGAACACCTGTATCAGTAGTAACAACTGTTAGCACACATCACCTACTCAGGGCTCATGTCACAGGTCAAGTCACAGGGGTAACTTGACATATTGATTACCTCTGGAAGGCATGCCTACATTGACTTTCTCTACTAAAATGCCCTGTTATTTTCCCTGATGAATTCTTAGCATATTTAATGTTGTCCTTCCTTAATGCCTTGTGGGAGATGTTGTTAATATAAGTAACAATATGGCTAAAGGAAAGAAACACCTGTCTTGGTTGGCCTGTAATTCTCAGGAGGGAATTAAATTACTAGGTGATGGGAAGCAATCTTCATCGTCCACATTGATGAATGTACTCCTGGAGTCACAACTGAAAGAGGTTTGTTATTGCAAGTTGCAACTGTGAGATGCTACTTCAGATTTTCTCTGCTTGTTTTTTGCGGTAGACAAGTTTTTGTTCTCTTAATTTCATCATAAAAATGTAAGCAGGTAATTTTCACTGCCTTTGCTCTTGTCTCTCGTTTTCTCCAGCAATTTCTCCAGAGAGGAAATAAACTGGGAAGAAGTATGCTGTTTTCTAAAAATGCATTGTGAGATTAATGCTCCCTTTGATTCTTTATTTAACATGCTCTTATCTGTAGGAGTGCAACTCTATCAAATACTCGGGTTTTGAACCCTGCTCACCTGTAGATTCTCTATTGAAAAAATAGACAGTAGCTTGTATTAACAATAAATGTACGAGGAACCTAAAACTAAAAAAAATGGCAAGACACAACACACATTTATTAAAAGAATCAAACTTTTTAAATTGTTTGAAACACCTAGGAAACGTCTATTGGAAAAGTTTTATGTGTGTGAACATGTGTCCTCCTGCAACCCTCTCTTGCTAAGACACCTGTACTGTGATCCATGAAGGGCACAGGATTCACACACACAAAAAAGTGGCCACTTAAATAATCTTACTTCTAATTTTCTTTACCTTGTCATTTTAGAAATTCCTCAATACAGTGTTGCTAGCAAACAATTTCAAAGACTTTACTGACTACTTCACCCCTTAGGGAGTCAAAGCTACTTTTACTGAGTATTTCAAAACCTCATAGTCCCACTTGGGACATGTTGGCACTGCTCTCTAGATTGTTTCTGTGCTGTTCTCGGAAAAACATTTTCTGTTTATAGCAGTACATACTATTATAGAGATCTCTTCTTGTTAGAGGGAAAGAAGGAAAAGCAGAATCCTAGTAGCCAAAAGAAAAATGAGTCCCATTTTCTTACTTACTTAAATCCTAATACGTGGATCTCTTTGAATCCTGGAAGTTTCTCAAATATTTTTTGCATCTGTAGAAAACCCAAATCATTAATTCAGCATTATTTCTACCACTCTAAAGCAAAAAGAGCACTCTAAACCACAGGTTGACTACCTAGACAATATTTTTTCTATTTCAGAAAGAGCTCAACTTAAACACAGTATTTGCTGCTTATGTTACCTGTTCATAGGCAAAATGAAGTACAAAATACAACTTTTAAACTAATGTATTTATGTAAATCAGTGGTAATATAGTTTGTAATAGAGCAAGTCAAACAGGGATCAAATGCTTTTCTCATTTTCAGCAGTTTTGGTTCATGTATAACTTTAACTGTAAATTGTTAATTGTTCAGAAATATTAGCCAAATACAGATGGATTTAGATTATTTGACAAATCATTTATAAATTATAAAGTTTTAACTGCCTTGTACATATAGAATTACTTCATATAGTTTTAATTCTAATGTAAACTACTGTACAATTTCATGATTTTGAATAGAAGAGACAATACAAATAAACAATGAGCAGAAAAGATAAATTCAGCATAAATTTTTCATACTTCAGCATGAGTGTTTTTATCAGCACCTCAAGAATAAACAATGTTTTGAGATCCAGCTGATCCTTTGATTTTATTTCCAGTTGCAGCAACATTTAAACAGCTAAGTCAAATGAAATATTTTATGTAGATCTACTCTGTCAGAGGAAAGGGATTTCTTTTTTTAAACACACAGTTCCTTTCTGATTCACTTCCTGGCCATGTTAAATACCAAGCAACACATCATCCAAGCCTCTTATCTGCGAGCAAAGCCTGTGGAGTTGAGAGAATTCAGGACTTTAATAGAAATGAAAAAGTCTTTTGGGACATAGGGCCCTTTTAATTCATCATATCACTTAAAATCTTTATGGACTAATGTGGAGATCTTTTTTCTTCCTTAACTATATGATTCTGTACAAACCCAGCAAACATTTAAAATTCGTTCATGTGTGAGAGTTTTTCAGAACGGGCAGTTGGACCCGGAGCTCTCTTTGCATTTCAAATGCAGGTTAAGTGAAGAAGTAGCAGATCAGTGTAGTATTTCAACACAAAGCATCAGCCACACAGTACCTGTAGGTCACTGTATCTGTAGATTGTGGGAAGATTTTAAATATTATTCATGTGACCAAAGCTGACAGAATGGAGATTAAGGGTCTAAATCACTAGTATGGAAGTAATTTTCCTAAATTTAGGCAAGCACTATAATTTTAGATACCTTAATGCTGTCTGCTGCTCAGTTGCTGATTCAAAAGATTACACCTCTCCCATACTTGAGAGGCCCTTGCAGATGTGCTCGATAACCTGGTGCACTAGAAATGGAACTGTATGTCCCAGTTTAGGCTACTGAATCTGTTTTTAGCCATGTTCTGCCAGATGACTTTTGGCACAGGCTCTGTTCAGTCTCTTCCCTTCATATCATGATGCAGTTGATACTTTGTTTTAACTGTATGCACATGTGCAGCTTCCTTTTTCCTACTTGTGCCAAATGAATTTCTGTTCACTGAGTTGTGTAAGCATCAGAATCTGCATTCCATTTTCCTTGTGCTTTTAAATGCCTGTTGTGGTGTACAGATGTACCTCTGAACATTTGCACTGCAATGTCTGTGCTAACTCTTCCCTCTCGCTGTGTCCTGGAATGAATTAGAAACTAAGCCTGGAACCTCACATCCCCAGCCTTTGCCTCTCTGAAATTTGTACAAGAGCACATCTATCTGGACATGGTTTTAATTCTGAATAAAATCTCCTCACTCTCACCCTTTGAGTGCACTTGTAAAGCTGTCTTGTTTCAAGACTGCCCTCTGCCTCATCCTTGACCTATCTTTGGAGGAAAGCACATCAGGTGTATTTCATGGTACTAGACTACAAGTCGTTTTCTATTAAAAAATGCACATCAAGAACAACTTTGGACTCTTTAAGGTGGTCAGATGAAATTTCATGACAATGGAAAAAAATTACTAGTCACGAAGCTGCATTTCTCACCCTTTTATTAATGAAATTAATTAAATAACTTAATCATCTTGCTGAATTACATGATTAAATGTGTACTAAACAAAGTCTGCACACAGTTCTGTTTAAAGATAATACTGCATATCTCCAGAGAAGCCACTTTTTATCAGCTCTGCCATCACATCCTTCACCATTTTTCTGTGCATACCTGAAACTGAACCATGGTAGTGAACTATCTGGCACTAAGGAATGCTCATGAAACTGATGAGAAGATTTAGTTAATTTTTACAAAGAAAATCTTTTGGGAACCCCAAGTCATTAACTGCGATCTATTAAATTGATAGCTGAACATTCAGCTAATATTATTAATTACATGAGAATACCACAGATGTCCCAGTTCTTACAGAAACTGGTAATGCACAACAAAATGACTAGAAGTCCTTTGAAGAATAGTTCAGACAACAGTAGCTAATTACTTCTAACATTTATATTACATTTCTCATTAGGTTTATTGCAGAAATTAGATTATGACAAAGTACTGTCCATGAATTCCTGATAAAGCCCGAATGATATGCCTAAAGTTATTCAGTTTATCAGTTATCTGAGGCTCTACTGCTGACAAAGATACTGGATCCCCCTAAACCAGGGGAAAAGCTGACATAAAAGAAAATTGAAAGTCTTGAGACAATAGGAATTACCTGTTTCAAATGAGGGCAGTAGATTCTAATTCTGTTTCACGGTGAAGGTAGTTTCATAATATGAATATCAGCCAAGACACAAAGTCAACATTTCAGCATTCACTCAGCCTCCTTACCTGTAGCTGGAATTTGGCAGCTAGCTGTCGGTACTGTGGGGAGTTGGGATCGTTCAGTTCAGGTGTAAACTCCTGGTCAGTGAGAGTCACACTGAATTCTACCATTTGCTCCACAGGCTGTTCTGGGACTGTGTTTGTTCCCAGCTCCTGGAAAAGAAGAGAGGAAAATAACAGGGGAAAAATACAACTAACTTGGGTTTTTTCCCCACCACATTTCAGTGTTTATTTGGTAGAAGAGTTCCCTTTTAAGCCTGTCCTGAAAAGGACCATCTGAACCATATCCTACAAAAGGTGAAGGTTCCTAGCCACATCTGTTTGCTTAATTCTTCTGTATTTTCAAACAAACTTCTACTACTGTAACTTGAGAGTTCCCTTTGATATGCATAAATGAATGTGATGAGGACAATCAAGCCATTTCTTGCACAGAATATTCCTGAGTCATCATATTTCCATCATCATTAAAGTCATACAGCTTTACTTGCCACTTTGGAAGTGCGTGACACCAAAGGGAGTGACAAGCAAATACTAAAAGCTGGTTCCTGCACTACCCTCAGAAAACTGAGCAAAATGCCAGAGTCTCTGTTACTGTTCCATGTTTAGACATTTCTATTTGTTTTCCCCTGATAATGGAGTTAGCCCTACCTGTGTTACACCTTTCCTGTGCAACTGACCTTACTGTTAGTAAATGCACTCTTATTTTGTTTGCTGTTAACCAATGCTATTTGCAGAGAGAGCACTTTCTGCACCTATTGATGCTGTGTAACATCTCTGCTAAGTCATTTTCTAGGGTGCCTTGGGTTCAGAGGAATGCATGGTTTGTATTGTATATAAAAATGTGGCTCATCAGTTAGAGAAAACATTTTGTAATGTTCTACCACGTAAGCAGAAGATTAAGGAATATGGACTTTCTGTACAGCTGCCCTATGACCTTTGAGGACCCAGTCTTTAGAGAACTGATCACAAAGGACTGGGTTGAGAAAGAATGTGGAGACCTATAATATGAACTGGTTAATGCCAATCTCCTGGTACATCTCAAACATCACAAGTAAGAGATTTTAAACCCATTTTTGTTCTTGCTCTTTCACTCCAAAACTATGATACAGGTAGGTAATAAATAGCTGAGAATATTAAGATTATTTTGCTTTCTTACATCCTAAGGATGTGGTAATTGTGGACAGTAAATAGTATTTATGAGGGATCATTCAAGTGCAATTCCTGTGTTGGAACTGAGAAGCTTGCAGAGGCGGAAGGTGGCATATTGCCAGGGTTGTGATGGGTGAGGTTTGAGCCAGCATTTTGGCCCTCAAATTCTCGGTGGTGGCAGCACTCAGACTTTGAGTTCATCCAAGAGGGGAGGAGGTTGCCTGAGCCTCTTCCTGCAGCCAGTACATGCAAACAACGAACAAGCCCCGAGTGGCTTGTTGAGGAGCTGCTATTTTGCTTTTAGGAAGCGAAAAAGCCTCAGAGGAAAGTCGAGGGGAAAGCTCAGAAGGAATGCATTTTTACATTATTAAGAACAAAGTTACAAAATGGTGCAAAATCAGCAACGGGCCCCTCATTAAAAGAATGAAGACTTCGCCTAAAAGCTGGTTGCCATACTTTTTACACTTTCTACCATGTATTCAAGAAACATTTTGTATTATGCCAGTGCAGAACAGATGCTAATAAAACCCCTCACTCCTACTAGCAGTAACAGAGGGGAGCACTCATGGTTTATAAGCAGTAATTGTTTATAAGGCTTCCCCCTCCTCTTTTATTCTAGCTGAGCTCAAAAAGAAGAGGTGAAAAAAGAAGGGTAAAATAGTAGGATAGGAAGGTAGACTGCCCTCACCTTCACTGGAGTCTTCGTGTCGTTGACAATTTCATTGAGCAGCGTGCCGTTAGGTACTGTTGCATATGGAGAGAGGGATGTGCCAGGGGAGCCTGGGGGATGTTTAAGGTAAAATCAGAGAAGAACAGGTTTGCACATCAAAAGTCTTCCCCTATGTGTGTTGTTCATGTATCAGCTCACTGGAGAAACTTTCCTTATGGAGGGTGTGTTTGGGTACAAGCCTGCACCAGTGAAAGGTGGTCATGACTTTATAGCAGAGGTAAAGCTGCTATGTTTTAGACAACAGACAATATTTTTTTACAGGTCAAAATATCAGTAGCATTGCATGTGTGTGACTGAAGGCAAAAATGGCACTACTGTGCATCCATTACATTGTGTAAGTTAAATAGTATTTGATAATTTTCTGTCATACTGGATTATATACTGCCAAATGTCTAAGTTGGATTTTGCCAGTGGAGATTGCTGTATCTATGACAGCCACCTTTCTTTAGCACTCAATTTAAAGCAACAAGAGATTTGACAGACTTTTCCAGCTAGAGCAAAAATTATCACGTTGGAAGTCACTATCAGCGACATTCCATTGTATTTAGCCCATAAAAATATGTGTGCAGGATGTTACCTTCTTGAATGAAAATGCTCATGTTTCCAAATTTTTATCACTGCATAAATTTCTAACGTTATTTTAAAGATTGTAGTACACAACATTGTTGGTAAGTCTAATTAGAATAATCTGCTGAAATTAATGTCTTGGCATCACTATGACTTTCTGGCTAAATCAAATCTTTATTTTCATCTGTTTGCTAATTTTGGCTAACACAATCCAGCTGCTAACACTCTAAATGTTATTTCACAGATGATATAAAATTACCTCTACTCTCTGTTCCCCTGAAACTAGGAAAACATGCACATTTAAAGACTGAAACAAACCAGGAATGCTACATTTGAGCAGCAGACATGCTGTAAAGAAATGAAAAAAATGCTTCTTATAGATGATTTTGCTGAAGTGTTTTCATTGTACTTCACTGAAATTGTCATGCTTCTACTGCATTCATTAAATTGCAACCCTCTAAGATCTACGAATCACTGGTTTTAGCAATTCTATTTAATGGGCAGAGACACAGCAAGCAGATTTGGTTTTACCTGTAGAAATGGAAGGAATGTCTTCTAGTTTTTTGCCACCTGTTTTCTCTGTGGATATCTCATCTTTCCTATCAATCAAATAGAAAGAAGTGATTTAAGGATCAGTGTGATGTTCTGGTAATGTCATAAGGTGTAAAATGTAGAAATGATCCCCTATATTAAGTGTACTTTAAGTGAGAGAGATTTCTAATGGAATATTGGATAAGGCGGTTAAACAGGCAATGGAACAGTAGATCATATTTTATATTCAACAGTTTATATATTTCCTTTCCTCTCCTTCAATATGATATTTGCTCTTACAATGGACAAAAATACTCATTTGATATATTCCTACACCTGTCAGGAGTCTACTCATGAGGTTTGATGACTGATTTTCTCTGAGAAGTCAGAGGGATAGGTTCACAGAGATTAAATCCATACACAGGTTCTGCTTTTTCTCTTTGAAGTCTGAGTGGTTGACCATTGACTTCGTGTATGTTATCTAAACCAACTCTTGTCTCCTTTGCTATATCTCATCCTATCAAGATAGTTCAGTAAGGATTTTGTACACTCCTAATATTAGAGTCAATGGACTTTTCATGATTCCAAAGGTGTTTTATGTTTCCTTCAGTTGTCAGCCTGCATTAAAATATCATAAGGATGCTTCCAACTAATAGTTTCAAATTCGATTCCTGGATCAGGATCTTTATGAATTGCGGGAACGTTTATGCAGTATGTGTATTTAAGAACACTTGATAACAGTCATGTGAAAGATTCCTGCAGCTAAGGCTATAGAATAGTTTATACTCTAAACCCAAATTTGTATTCATTTGTAGCTTTTGGAAACAATTAGATTCTTAGCTAAGAATCTTCTAAGCAATGCTTTGAGGTTTTGTTCTTTCACAAAATTAGGGAGTGAAGAATTTCAGATGCTTCGAGTTCTAAGTAGAGTGTGGAAAATAACAGCACAAAATTAAAAAAAAAAATCAACCCAACAGCGAATAATTCAAATAAATGAGGATAGAACTCCTCAAAAATTATATAGAAATAGCTATTATAAAGTCAGTGCACGCAGATGGAGTGTTTGTGAAAACTGAAAGAACTAAGGGCACCTCAAATGTGTAGTGTCATGTTAACTGAGACATCTGTGCTGCATTTTCATACAGGACCAATCTAGATATTTAATAACACAAATAAAAAAATATGAACAACTCCTGGTTTACCACATCCTCTGGATATTTTGTGTGGTGAGTACTAACATAGTATTTGTAATGTTTTCACAATGTTTTTAACTGGACATTAATCTCTCTACATGGCATCTACAGATGAAGTCCAAAAATTTGTAATCACAGTTGCCCATATTTCCAGCTAAAACCAAATAATTTCATAGAATCTACTTCACCTAGTCTAGGGAAAACCATACTGTTCACAAAGATCATAAGAACACTAGGATCACTTATTGCCTTGCTGCTGCTGTTTGCACCAGACTGAGTGAAAAGGCCTCCCTCTGGACTTCCAGGGGAGTTTAATTAGGCCCTATGTTATTAAAAATACATTTCTGAGAAAGAAGAGCACTCAAATCTCCCGTGTCATAATGAATAAAGATATGTAAGACCTCTGTGATCATGAGATAATACACCTTATGAATGGAAATTACTATTTGCTACATCTGAAAATTTGAAGGAAAAATAACATTAATCAGGGAAAATGTGGACAATTATTTGTCTGGCTGTATTTCTGTACAGAGAGGCAAAGTTCAGTATTATAACTTTAAACCTGCCATTCTCAGACTTGGACCATACTTATTTTCCAAGTTTATGAAATAGTGGATCACATTAGTTTACTCTATCATGATGTGTAAAGTACTGGGGAAAGCTAAAGTGAAGACATCAGGTTTTCATATTACTGCTTAATGTAGCCTCCCAGATAAACCTTTTGTTCAGCTCTCTGGCTTTCCTTCTGAGAATCACAGCAATTGTGGGTCATCTTTTGTCACGTCAGTCTGACACAAAGCTGTGGCTCTGTCAGGGTTTGATGCTCATGTTACTGCAAGACGACATTCTGTGGTGTTCCAAAGCAAACAGGCAGCTCAGGCATTTGATCACCTTAATTATTTGCGATTGGTTTACTGTGTACTATGATAAATACAGTGTACACATCTCTCACAGCACACACCAAACACACCACAGTGCTACCTGTATAGATGTTTACATCCATGCATATCTACACATATCTTTTTTCAAAATAGGCAGCAACATCAAGCAGTAAGGTTCTACTTGTCCTACTTACCTTTCCTGGAAGGTTCTATGTTTTACTCGCTGCAAAAAGATTAAGAAAAACAGCATTTTACTAGTGGGTGTATCCAACCATTGAGCAGAAGCCCGTTAGCTCTTTCATTTACTGTATTTTTATTTTTTCCTTTTAACACATGCCCCCTCCTTGTCCTGAGTGATACTTTGCCCTTATATAAGCAGATGGGGAGGCACTTGGAAGTGTCCCCTGCTTTCTAAACAAATGTCAGTAATACTTACCCGCTGGATTATTTCCAGGTGCTCTTGGGAATTGCTGAAGTTTTTGCCAATGTCGAATATGCAGAAGGTTTCCCTCTGGCAGGCAGTAACCCAGTTCTGATATTCAGAAGTATCAGGAATCCGATCCAGAAAGATACGAAAGGCTTCCCACACAGCTTCCTGGCAGACTGAGTAAGAAGAAAGGGGCTGGGGATGGAGGCTTTGTACCAGAAAATAAACTTGAAAGTCTTTAAAATGATTTGGGATTTACACATTTTTACCGTACTTAGTAAACAAATCCAGCTTCTAGGTATTTTTTGGGTTTTAGGTCTTTTAGGTATCTGTTTCTGAGTTAAGGATTGCTACTTTCCCTCATTTTAAAAAAGGTTAATTTGGCCTGACATCATCATCGTGAACAAGGAGCAAACACAACGCACACTTCCTTCACCTCAAAGGTACATACATACAGAGATGGATGTTCTAATGAGAGTGAACAGGGAGGGAAAGAAAAAAATAACCTAGCAGTCATCATACTTGAATTATCACAATTTGAACTGTATACAAAGCTTTTGTGCACTAGTATGGTTAACTATGCTTAGAACAAGCTAAACTGAACATATTTAAGGTTTTTATATTCCCCACATATATTAAAAAATATTTAAATGGAAAAATATATGTTTGATAAAATGATTTGATTATATTCCAAATTTTCAATACGATTAGGCTTTTCAAGATCTTAAGGACATTGCACAGCAGGTACATGGTTTATGTTTCTTTAAAAATCTCTGGTAAAAATGACTGACTTTGTATAGCTACAACTCCTTTGGAAAGAACTTGATTTTCTTCCTCTCTAGGCAACTGTACACACTCATTTGTTCCATGTTAAGTATATCCTCCATGGTGATGAATCACCCAGTTAAATGCTAGGCTACATCAGACAGGATGTACCTGTGCTGTGGCTGCAGAGAGAATATAGCATTCAACATAATTTGGGGAAATGAATGTGATGAGAATAAGATGGTGGGGGTAGATTTCAAAAAAGTGATATTCAGGAATGGCTCTAAGGGGGCTTAATTTACTGGATGCAAACTGCATGAGATTATGTAAAGCACACATTATAATAACAGAAACTAATATTTTTACATATTCTGTTGGCTCCCTCCTTATGAAAGCAAGCTGTGATGTTCAGCTACAGTGTGTTATGAAATATATTAGAAATATATTTGGTTTGGCATCCTTTTTTTTTGATATTTCAAAGAAAATTTGTGAAAGATGTGCTCCTGCTGCTAAAACCTAGCGCTCCAGCACTGTGCATGAGGGTCGTGACACGTGTGAGCACACCGGGGAGGGGAGAAAGCAGCAGAAGCTCAGTTATAAAATGACTGCTCAGAAATAATTTATAGGGTTTACTTTCCCTTGATGATTCTGGTAGCACTGGTCTTAGATATGTCTGCAGAAGTGAGTTTTGAGAGTTGCAGAGGGCCAGGTGGGGCTACACATCTGAGTGCACTTTTATTAACATCTCCTCTTTAATGTAAGTTAACGTAATTCCTAAAAGGTTCTGGAGGATAAACCAGTCCATCCTCCAGACAGCCACTGCTTTTCTGACTAATTCTAAATACTTATATTTCTTTGGATTGTTATTTATATCTTGGATCCTCCCCACACCCAAAGTATTTGGGTTTCATTTAACTTAATTTGCACAGCCTCAAACAAAACATGGGATGAATACAGGCTGCACTTGAGTCATGTTTAAAATCACTGAGTGGTCCAAAGCGACCTTTGCTGGCCAGCACAGAGCTGGCAAGGAAGGGCTGCTCTGTGTGGACTTTCCTGATTAACCACAGAAATACCCACTTGGGCAGGTTTTCCTCTGTAGGGGCTCTGAACTCAGGGGTGGAGGGTAACCACTATGGCTCAGTGTCCTAAACTGAAGTGGCTGTGTTTACCTCTGCTGTTGCCATACCTTCCCATTCATGGGTGAGCTGCCTATATCACCACTTGTTGATTCCTCTGGTACTATTAGTCAGCAAAGCCAGCTGCATTTATGGCTTTGTGAAAATATAATAGTCACGCACTCAAGATGGAGCAACACACTTCTTCAAAATGTTGTTTAAAGTCAGATGCTTTTCAAGAAGTGGATTTTCAAACATATTAGAAAAAACCCCACATTTTAAAACTTGCTAGCACTCTAAAAGCTGTTGCCTTTAGCACTTTGCAAAGTTCACTACTGAGAGATGGGGCATTTCTTTTCAGTACTTGATATCTGCTTTGACTTAGAGTGAGATAATTATCTGCATTATCTAAAATATCAGTGTCTCAAATTACTGCCACCACTTTCCCTAGTTTCTCTAACCTTGCTGTAGGGATGTTCTCCCCTAGCTGTTTTAGGGCACCTCAGTCGTACCGCAGGAATGACCTGCTCTCCCAGCAGAACAGCTGCATGTGGAGCAGATGTGATCTGACTATTAAAAAGGAACAGGCTGTCATTTGAGGTGATTTATTCATTATGAGATACTTTCTATCATCTTTTTCTCACAACTTGTGTGAGAAAAAGATACAACTCCCTTGTATCTGTTTTTCTGAACAATAACTGTCGAATAAAGATATGCTATCTGATGAAAAGTAACCCAGTTACCAAATTTAGATAAATATGACACATGGCCCACTGAGAAGTGGTCTGGCTGATTCCATGACTGCTCCCAGTTTGCCTCACATGGGGGTCTGTCTTCATGGCAACTTAACCTATGGTGTGTCACTTCAGGGTTGGTATAGGGTCACAGTAGGCCCAGATTATCCAATAGCAACTGTCTGAGCTCCTATACCTCAGCTGCTTTGTTTTGGGTGCTCATTCCTGAAAGTATAAAGAATATATAGAGAGAATATATTTTTTTTTTTCTTATGAAGCAGTAAAAGTCTCTAATGGACAGATACAACACAGTGCTGTTAAAGTCATGGGAAATGGGGGGTGGTGGAAGTGGTCTCCTACACTTTAGGTAAACAAAAAACCAGACCTAAACATATGTTTACAAAACAAAATGAAGTTAAGATTTCCCCACAGATAGGCACAAGACTCCAGCATGGCTACCAGATGATCTTTTTGTAGTAGTTTGTACTGTGGTTACACCTTCTAGGACAGTGCTTTTATATTTTATTTTTTATATTTTATTTTTTATTTTTTAATTTTTTTTATTTATCACTTTTGTCAGATAAATTACCACGCTCAGCTGGGAGGGCAGAAATCTTGGGTTCTGATCTTTCCTTGAAGGAAAGATTTTTTAAAACTTTTATCCAAGGACATTGTAATGGAAAATGTGCAACTATTCAGGGGAGCAGAAACACCTTTTCCTGAATGAATGCACAAATTTTCAGCTGCAATCATCTATTCTTTTGATTGCTTTTTGGGAAGTATGCCAGCTTCAGTTGAAGAACTGGATGACACCTTCTCAGAGAACTTTGTCAGTCTAGGACGCTGCTGGGAAAGAGGATCTGTAACTTTAAACCTGCTTGCACTACAAGACTTAGAGAGCCCAATATTCCACCCCAAACTGATGTTCTGCTCTCCAAAAAGGTGGTAGTATTGTCATCCTCAGTTTTTAAATGCAAATGTCATAGTTGAAGTTCTTTGAGTTCAGATCAATGATACCAACCTGTCCCAGGATACCTTGTTTTCAGGGATGTGACCAATGAGTTTTAGGGACTTTCAGGATTAATTTTGCATTTAAAAAAGCCTTTTTTATCAGCCTCATTAAGAGGTGTTTCAGAATTTTGTCTAATGTCCATTGGGTTGTAATTCAGTCCTAGAATGGATAATATGGTATTTAAAGGACTGGCTACAGACACTGTTGGTGTCTGCTGAAGTAAAAAGTGGCTGCTGAAGTAAAATTTTTGCAGCTCTAAATCCCAGTTTCATTTTACAGAGAACTAACTAGTTCCCTGAAAGAGAGCTGAGGGGCAGCAAAGTTACATACATGTATGTGAATGATTGGAGATCAATCCAGGGGGCAGATGAATAAGCAAAATTGATTTACAGAGTAGATATTGCCTTAGATACAGACATCCCAGAAGTGCTGACTAGGTTTTTAGAATTAGCTTTGGACTATCTAGCTGCAACATAAAAATGTGCAATTTTTTTAAAATGCAAATTGGAACAGCCACAGAGTGGAAATCTGGAAGAAGGAGAGGGGGGAGGAAGGAAATATAAAAACCAGAGTGCTATTGGCTCCATACACTCTAGAGACCTAAAACTGGAGTGGTAACTCCAAAGACTCTCTAAGGTCAAGGTTGGGGAAGAAAGGGCTGAGGAAGAAATGAATTAATTAGGAACGGGCAGAAAAGCCATTCTAGACATTTTTAAAATAAGACAAAGGTCTTCGCATGAACTACTGGGAATTATCTTAGTGTTTGTAACATCGGCACTGCCACAGACTCAATATAGCTACAGATACATGAATGTGTTCGTTGAATGACTGATGAAGTTTCATTACTTATCTTGAGCTGGTGGAGTTAATTCTGATTAGCAATGATGGATCCTACTGCACTTTTGAGAGAGGTGGTACATCTTTACACAGAAGTGCAAGCATAATTTGGTCTTCACATTCTGCCATGCTAGAATATTATGCAATTACACTGAGTTAATTAGTCTTTTGATTGCATTGTTTTGTTCTGTTCTGGCAACTGTCTTGAACTATGTTACTGTACATGTAACATATCATCTATGTGAAAATAAAGCATAAGAGAAATATCACATACAGAGTGATTCTAGAGTTAAGAACAAAGGTTCTGGAAACGTACCATTTCCTCAATGAAATTAAATACTTTTAGGGAGAAAGTACATGTTGCAATCATCATCTTACCTCTTAATCTATAGTAAGCTTGATGACTGGCTAAAATCTGCTTTACCGATTCTTGTGGACACACTTTGACACCAGTTGAGAAAAACGATGACCTCTTTGTTCGGTGTTTTGCCATGTCAAATATCCTCCTTATGGTTGATACTCTGGACCTCTTTGTTGTTCTTTCTGTTTTCTCTGACCCTGAGGCATCTGCGAGATGTTTGGCTTCACCACGGTTTATTTTATTAGGAATTTCTGGAAAAGATAAAAAGTAAGCGTGTACATAAACATACATTGCACAGACAGTAGGTATCATATGCAAGGTCAGGTCTGGAAAATGGGCACGGACCTGAGAGTTCTTCTTCTAACAATGTAATGTTACCCTGAGGGAATTAATGTGCTGAGGAGAAGCATCCTGTGATCACACGGAACAGCTCGGACTCAAGAGACCTGGCAGCTAATTTCCTTATAGCTCAACATGTGACCTTGAGGTCACACAGGGACAAACTTTCAGAAGCCCTAAATCTTGTTTTCAAAAGTGACTTTGGGTTAGATCCACCAAGGACACTTAAGCACTTCAACCTTATGCTATGGCATCCCATTTCTGAGCATATCACCCCGTGGGGAAATTTACAGTACAGTAATGAGTAATGGTCTGGAGCCTGGGGAAAGTGAAGCATATCTGCAATAGCTTACAGTGTAAAAAGGTGTCTTTGTTAGGAGATAAGTAACGTGAGAGATAGTTGTACCTTAAATCTAAACCCTTTCAAGTTATTCTTATCTTTCCTTTGGGCTTCTTTTGCATCAGGTTCATAGTCTTGAATCCACCCCAAAAACTGCTCCCTGAAACACCTTCAAAAGCTGAATAGGACTTTGATTGTCCTTGGGCAAAGGAAGAGCCATTTCCAGCTTCCCTCTCTTACTTCACAATGCACTCCTCTATTCTTCCCTCACATAAATGGGAGTATTAATCACAACAGACTGCAATTATGTTACTTTGCCACTGGACAAGGTGTTGTGAACACTCTGGTGTTACATCTCAATTGATCTTTAACTGTTCCAGCCAAAGTGGAACAGCTACAGTAGAAATGTGTGAAGTCAGTGAGTGTGAATGGAAGATCCATGCTTGAGTTTTACTTATGGAGTTACTCAGTTATGAAAAATGGAAATATTTCTTTGGTGTCAAAATAGCCTCAAGCATAGGAACCACCACCTTGAAAGGCACACAAAAATTCAGGACTCATTTGGTTGTAGTTCCTAAGAATTTGCAATGCAGTATTACATCACATAGCAGCTAAATTTAAGGTAAAATGTTAATGACAGAAATATCATAAAAGGTACACATTTAAATGAGCTAAACCCCAGCATTTTACAGATACATGTGGCAGGAGCAATGAGTACCTTTTAGATTAACTTCCAAAATTTTGTGTACATATTAATGAAGATGATAACATTCATTTGAAAATACATTCTTTTGGCTTAGTTTTCATACATTTGATGCAGTCATTGTAGATGAAAAAATAAATTAAAATAAAGATAATAAAAGGTGTTTTGAAATAACTGTTGTGAAATAAAAGTGTAAAATTTATAGAAAACTGGAAAACTAAAATGGAAAATGTAAAAAAGACATGGTGTATCTGTATCTGAATGCCGATGAATCAACTGAAAAAATTGCTTTGAAGAATGGTTTAAATACTTGTAAAGGAAGAGTAAGAAGTAATAATAGGCTTTAAAAGGAACAAATTCAGTGAGAGTATTACTATAAAAGAAACTAAGAGTAAATAGTTATCAATTTACTGGAGAAAGAAGAAATGTCATACTTCATATAAAAAAAAACTAGTTGTCATGTCCTTAGGCAAATATCTTGAAGATTTGGAACTGTGTTAATCAAATATTTAAATAAAAAATGGGCAGATAACTGATAAGAGAAAAATAATTGACAAGAACACTGTTAGAAAATGAGCAGTATTTGAAATAAAGAATAGGAAAAGTTTTACCATAAGTATCACTGTACATATATATATATGTTTGTGTGTGTGTTTGTATATGCATATGCTTCAGTTCTTATCTAACTTCAGAATGAATATCCAATGCTTACTGTGTAGAATTCATAACGATGACACGCATATTAGGGGATAGGTGGTACTCAGATACAGAAGTGGCCTAACACCGGATCATAGAATCATAGAATCTTTAACATTGGAAAAGACCTCTAACATCAGCTGAGACACTGAATTATTTCAATGATAGATGGGGGTAACAGCGATAGATCCAATGCTACTGAAATCTCAAAGCAGCCCCCTGAAATACTCTGGAAGAAAAGAACTCAAAACTATATGGAAAGCAGACAGTTGTAAGTCTGTTACCCTTTGCAAGCTATATTAACCATCAGAGCCCAGCTGCCCGGCAGACTGACCAATTGGGGCAGAGGATTTTGTCACTAAGCTCTTTGGTAGCTTTTGTATGGAGCAGAGGTCTTTGTTGAAGGATTTGCTTCTTCCCCAGGATTTACCCCTAAGTCATTAATTTGAATTAAGAACTATGCTATTCATAAAAATTACAAAGGAGATTCTTCTTAAATGATTGTTGTAATGATTTTAAATTCTCTGTGTTAGGGTCAGTTGGGCTTTTCAGTCTGAGAAAGTGACTATACATTATCTGCTTCTGGTTATCCCTGTTCTACTGGCCTGTTCAGCATAAGTTCTCTTTTCCTTCTTTCCCTTCAGTTTCCATTTTTCTTTTGTGGAGGAATATGTTGCCTATATATGCTTATGCTAATATGTTTAATTCCATTTATGTCTTGTGGTTAGTAAATTTCCCTTACTAGAGTAACTTATTATCATCAGTTCTTGAAATTACTTTTTTACTAAATTTTAGCAGAATTTGAATTGAAGAGAGTTACCTTTCTCCAGATGATTATCCAATACTAATTTCCTAATATTTACTGAACTTGGCTGGAAGAAACATTATTTGTTTATAATCCTTTAGACCTGGTCTTTCCCTTCTGTCTGTGGAAATTCTGAACAGAGAAATTTTAACCTAAGACTCCCAAATGGTTTTGATATGAGCTTTACTATTCTATTGCTTCATCTACAGCAGTTTAGATGCTTGGCTTTCATTTTCCTGGGTTGAAAAAAAATCTAGAGACCTGTGCTATTAGGAATTTGAACCTATATATATTAGCTAATACCTTTTATTTTTAACATGCTACACACTAACCAAGTGAATTGGAGTGGTCCAAATTTTACAGGGTACATAATTTGATCATATAAAAAGTTCCAAAAATAGTAGGCTGATTTACTATTCTTAAAAGAAGTATTTTTTTGTTGTTTTCATTCTCTTCTTAAACAGACAAATGCAGTTAATATATTTAGTGTTTACCCTGCCCAATTTGACATCTTTTGCTTAACTCTGTTGTTTCACAAAGGTGATCATCTCAGTTTTATCTTTAAAAAGTATGTCTAAGATTTTTAGTTGTCTTTGGTGTTTCTAGGACAGAAGGGCAGATAACTGTCAAAGTCTGTTATCTTTTTACTGTCCTTTAGCTTAATCTCCTGGGTGCCTTAAACAAAGCCATAACTCTCCTTCCATATTCTCACATGAAAGAGTCTTCAACATTGTCCCCATTTTCCAGGTGGAAACTTATTTGAGGACAAAAGTTGAGGTAGTTTTACCAAGATGATCTACAGAGTCACTGTCAGCCATTATTAAAATTTGGAGTTCCTGTTCTCAAGTCATGAATTTATACAAATATCATATTTTCAAATTAAAATAAAGATTTTTTTTTTCAAAGCGTGATATAGAAATCTTATTCATATGGGAGCTAATCAAAAGTGCTTTGACAACCATACGAGTCTCTCAAATGCATGGTACTATTCTTAAGGTTGTTTTCAGGCAGAAAACCAGTATCATTTTCTCAAATTAATAATCTGAAATCCTTGGAATTAGGCCAGACCTCTACCCTATGTCTCTTTAGACCTGCTTTATCAAATTTATAGCCTCTCTAAAAAAGCCGAAACAAACAAGGCACAAGAAATAGCTTTCAAAGGTGAGTGTTCCTATGTGTTTTTGGTAATCTGCATAATGAGAAAGGAAAAGCACATTGCTATTTAACTGGCTTCTAGGAAAAAAAAAAAAGAAAAAGAGTTTAAAGCCATACAGATATTTGATAAGTGAGATTTCCTTTTATTTTTTTCATAAACAACAGCAAGACATGATTCAATGTAAGGATAATGAAAAGGGGGAAATGATTCAATGAAATATAATAATGCTGAATAGATTGATGTAGATATATCTTGAGACAATTAATCTAACTTTAATTTGTGTATTTTAAGAATATATTTGTTTTGGATTTTAGTAGAATATGGCTGTAACTGTGTGAGCTGTTTTGTGAAAGCTGCTACAAAACATTGCCATAACAGTGCAACAGCCTTGAAGCTAGTGAAGATAGGGGAGTCATAAATAATGAGACCAATAACCAATTAAGAGACAGAGTATATCTTGTTTTCAGTTAAAAGGGGTTCCTAACTAGTTTGTGCAGGAATGTGTTTTTGAGCTCAGGAATGTGTTTTGGTAACTATGGAGAAAACCATAAAAAGCATGTGCTGAGAGAGAGGAAGATGTCCAGCCTTCATCCCTGAAGACCACTGGAAGACCTCCTGAGTTTCACTGAGCATGTTCTATCTGTGAGGAGTTAATGTAAATGACTTCCTGGAAATAATGTACATAACCCTGCCTTTTCTTAGAAATGATAATGAATATGTGTAGTTAATCTGTATAAATATGAGAAATTTGGCTTTAATGGGTGCACACATTCGGAGGAGCGATCCCCTGTGTGCCCAGAGCTGCAATAAAGGATACTTGCTTAACAGTCACCAAGGCTGGTGAGTTTTGATACTGGCTTTCCAAGGCACCAACTCTTGTGTTCCTACCTGTTTTGTGTAACTGTAGTGGATGTTTTTCTATACAGCTTTATAAATTTCTAGCTGTTAATACTATCATTTTTGGGAAGCCTCTAGTTTTGCTGTAGGTTTGGGTTTTTTTCAGCAATGTAGATAACCTCTGTGTAGGAACATTTACCTGGAACATTCATTTGGAAGTAAAGTTTTAGAAAATTAAGATTCAATTGCATGCACAGAAAAGAATTTAAAGTATGCCAACTAAAGGTTTTAGCAGCAAAATTCAAGGTGACACCAGGACAAAACTGTTAAAGACTGAATAATTCATCATTAAATCATCACAAGGTTTGACATACATGAAAGAACAAATTAGTCTGAAAAAATAAGTGGATGTTTTTAGGATAGGAAGTAATGGCCAATTGATAAATGAGACATATTTCCTTCACAATAAAGTAATTATTAATCACTAATTAAAAGACAAGGCTTATTTAAGGGGAACTGCTGAAATAGGAAAAGAGGAAAGCTTAATACTAATATTTAATCTGCTCAGGCCATGTCTCTGTGAGCTCAGTGCCCTTAAACACAAGATTATATGTCTTCTTTGTACTTTGGGTCCAATATCTTCTTTAACTACTTTTAATGCATGCAGTGAAAGGACTTTGAGAAGGATTGCTGAGGGGACTTGACAATGATGAGCTTGGTAATTCCTGTTTGGTATGTTGGCTTGTGTGAATGCCATTCTTAAATGTCACTGAATAGTAACATTACCTGTGGAACGAGGCCTGGGTATCTAATTGTAGCAAAAAGTTATGGGGGCCAGGCCCAAGGCTTCCAGCTTGGAAGACCCTGCGTTCAGCTGACTGATGTCCACTAGCAAACTTCCTGCATGGGTACCACCTCAAAGCTGGTAAATCACTCAGGATGTGATGTAGTGGTTGGACTTGACAGTACTAAGTTAGTGGTTGGACTTGTTCATCTTAAAGGTCTTTTCCAACCAAAATGATCTTATGATTCTATGTGTCTACATGCCCAGCACTACAGATCCTTTCATATGTCTACAAGTATTTTGTGATATCCTTATGTGTCAGGGAGGTGCTAGGCCATGGCTGTGCAGTGGGGGACTTAATACTGAAGACAAAACACATCTGATCCCTGTATCTCTTGCTTGGAATCAGCATGACAAAATGTCATCTGTACATGTTCACAAGCTGTGCTCAACATCTCTATGACACAGGAGAATAGCTCCAGGCACTGTCTTAAAAGGTAAGTTCTGTATTTTTCAACCTGTTAAAGTCTTGTTTTGAGTTAGATCTGTATCAAGGGATTTTCTTTCTTGAGAATTCAGTAAAGAGGTGGGTTTTCATAAATCTTTCTTCTTGGCAGGAATGTGAGATGATGGTCCTTGAAACATTTATGGAAGATTTATGTTACATTCAAAGCTAGGAGATGGCGTCAGATAACGCTACTTTTGCAGAACCCTTTTAATTAACATTTTTTTACGTTTTGATACCAAAGATCACTGTTGTCATCAAACAATGTGCTTTGGAATTTCAGTATGTGTGAAGAATTTAATTTCTGCAAGTAGTTAACACGAAAAACTAAACTAGATATCATAATCCCTCAGCTGTTCCCCTCATTCCAGATGCTAACACAAATCTGTATAGTTTTCTATGCCTTGTAGAGAAACACAATTGTTAAATGAACAAACTTCAGAAAGAAAGCTAGGAAGATAATTTGAAACAATTTTAATGAAATTTATGCTGAGACCTTGTAACAGAGAAACATTTTCTCTCTCTCTCTCTAAACAGACAATGTAGTAACATCTTTGAATTATGCTAACTATACAATTCATGGCAAAATAACTATGGTGAATTATCTACCTATTATAGATGAGTAGAAAACATAACATGCCGCCGGTAAGATTTTCCTGATTTTGTGAGTAGAGTTGTCATATTGACTAAAAACATATCTATGTTCACAATAAATGCTGTCTGTGATTTTGACACATTTCCTTCCTATCTGAGAAACCACTATAAGAAACTCATGTTTTCCTTGACAACATATATATACATACACCCCCCACCCCATCTCTTTTGAACAGGTAAGTGCAAATTGTGGTGAAGAATCCTCCTTGATATTCACCAACTTTGCTAACCACTGCTGGTGGAATTCATAGAATATATCAAAGGTTATATATGGTTTCATTGCCAATATTTGAATCCTGTAACAGTCAGCTTATTTCCCAGGACCCAAACTAGAAACAATATTGAGGTATGTTTGGTTTTAATTTTGACATATAAACATATATCTATTTGTATTTCCTTTGCATTTTAGAATGCAAAGTTGGTCTATTATCTGACATGGTTTGCATTAAAGGATGCAAGTAAATAGTTTAAATATTGGATAGTTCTTGGAGGGATGCATCCTATCTGCAGTGATGAAACATTCATTTGAGTACCTCTGCTACTTATTTTCTAACTAGACTAAGATGTACAGACATTCTCTGAGAAATTTCCAGTATAATTTCCTGGAATATTTTGCCATGTATGTCGACTTTTCAACAATTTTGGTGTTGCATCAGAATTACAGTGCAGAATGGGCTTATTGAGGTAACTGTTTTCAAATATGGTAACAATTAGGCTGGTTGGCATATGAGCAAGCTTCCAGGAATCTGAAGCCACAGTGCCAGCTCTTTGCTTGAAGCTGTGCAAGTGGAACTGGTTGACTCTCTTCACAGTTTAGGGGCACTCATCCTGCAATACAATCTACGGTCTCTGGTTAATTGATTCCATCTCATTTTGACAGAGTGGCTTGGACTTAGCCTTACTTAACTTAGTTATGTGTCAAGCTGCATATATCAAGTTAGGTTGAGAAGACATCTGGAGGTCACCTAGTCCAATTCCTTGGTCTAGGCATGCCCAATTTTGGAGCAAGATGAAATCAATCTAGTTTTCAAGGAGATGAGGAAAGGGAAAAGAATTTTATTAGAATTATCTTCACTTTGTGCAATAACCATTACTGCTTCCTACCTGAAACTGTTGAAAGATATACCTGGAACATACCTACTAAAACTGGTATTTCAGGTAACAGGGCTACCAAGATAGTTCATACACAATTGGATAAAGCCCTGGAGAGGTACTGAAAGGTTCAGAGCAGCCAATAAAAAGGTAATTTTGTCTGTGAAGTAGGAAATTTAAAAGTCAACAGAACCTCACAGCTGAAAAGATAAACACAGCGGCCTAAGTAAAGTTAGCTATGTAGCTATGACTCTGGGGCTTACTGATTTGCGGCCATCTATGTGACTAGAGAGTTGCTTTAGGCATAAGTCTGCTAAACTGCTGTTGTCCTGCAATGCTTCTTACAGGTCAGGGCTCCAGTTTCTACATTACATCTCAGGACCTCATGATTTTGTGAAATGAGAACAGTGGTGTTACTCTGTTGCACAGGTGTATTGTAAGGTTAAAACTAGTGGTACACTTGCATACAGTAAGGCATACTACAATTATGCAAGGGTATGTAAGCATGCCTACACTGTCACTGTGGCAGGCATCAGGGTACTCCCAGATGATTGTTAATCTTACATTTTTCAGCTATGCCACTATTCTGAAGTGTCTGCCCAGTAAATAGCAGCTGATAGTGACTGAAGGCCAGTTTGTATGTCTCTACAAGCAGAAAGATAGATAGGTAGATACATCTTCTTAGGAAGTGTGCTCTTCAATATCACACATTCCTAAGGGCAAAAAAGCATTTGAAACACAGCTGGACATGCAAAGTGAACTGAATGTGCAAGATAAAGCACCTTATTCCTGATAGAAGTGGAAGAACCGTGTGATAGAGAATGAGCAGAAGACTCATTTTCATCCTAAAGGGACTTGGAATCGGATAGAAGTACAAAAGTGGTGGGAAAAACATATATTTGTGGGAAAAACATATATTTAAAGTATATTTTAAAGCATCAAAATGCATTAGAACGCATATGGAGCTTTCCTTCAGGGAAGACAATAATACATTTCCTACACCTATTGAATGTTGGCCATCTTGCACTGCTGAAGCCACTGAGACACCAAAAGTAGCTCAGAAATTAAGACTGAGTAAAGTTACTTTATTGTAGTCTGTAAATTGTTACTCTATAAAGGGAGAAATTCTGATAGTAGTAGTAGTCAGCTAGTCCACGGGTGTTTGGAGAAAAAAACCCAAAACAACTCACACATGTAACTCTGCATTCACATATAGTTCAATAATCACTAGACTGAAGGTGTGACTATATCTAGAATTAATCTGTAAGATGCAGCAACAATATTTTAAAATTTTTATTAAAGATTATCTCTTAAAACCTACATATAATCCAGTGTTAAAATTATTTGGGTGAAAAATTGTTTTTCTTCTCATTTGTTTAAAAGCATAACCAGGAAACCTAACTTTAACTTTGTAATCCTTATTTTAAGGGGGAAAATAGAAAATAAACGTAGGGCAAAAAGCAGGGTTTTTTTTCCTTTCTTTGAAGCTTTATGTTTTTTGACTTCCCTTTCCCTTTGGCACAAATTTGCTTAACCCTTTTTTCAAGGGCAATTATAGTAATGAAGATCTGCAACACTTACTGCTGAATTGGAACAGCCAAGCGGGAAGGGGTAAGTCAGAATGAATTAAAATTATTTCATAGAGCACACACAAAGCCTTTGTGTCCTAAAGAATGACTGAGTAAATAGAGGATATTTGCTTGCTGAATAAAAAAAATGACATTAAACAGCCTTGAACACTCTCTGGCTCCCTTACATTCTTAGTATGAAGTGTTAGGATGCACCCAGCAATGAGTATTGGGAGTTCAAAGCTCCTCTGTTTTTTGCTAGTTGCTCTGAGTTGTCAGTGTTTTAACATTGAGTAGTTAAAAATTGCTCTACTAACACTTTTTTGTGTGTACGTGTTTTTTCCATCACAACGATTTTTATCCCCCTCACTTTCCCTTCACGTCATTAGTGACAGTTTGTGTCAGGGCAGAGGCAAAGACAGGAGTTCATGTCCTGAGGTCATTTCCTGGATTTCGGCACTAGTCATGGCCAAAGATAAACACTTTATCTCTAAAGTCTTATGTTGTTCCCTATAGTCTCCTGTTTGTTTACTGTGGAATTGGAGGTGCTCCTGGACAGCCTCCCAAAAGGAATTTTTGATCCTAAAATAAGGAGGAGAAAGAAGGACCAAGAGACATTTTTTTTTAACCCTAAAATATAGAGATGACTAAACCAGGAATTTGAATTTAAGATAGTTTTATTCATGAGAAAAAACCAACAAACTTCATTAACACTATAAATATTTAGAGGTTATTATTTCTAAGGTTTGTGGTTTGTTTTGTTGTTTTTTTTTTAAGATGAGAGTATTTTATATCTTTGCCTCTTATTTCCTAGTCTGTCACAGTTGTCACGTACTGCAAACTTGTACCTCCAATCATCTATTTTGGAATCACTCATGGGTGATTAATATAACTATTCAGATTACTGGGACAGCCTGTACACTTATTTTAAAATATTTTCTCTAAGTATCTGACCCTAATACTAAGTCATAAAATGACCATTCTGGAAGCATCCCAACTCTAGTAAAGAAGTTTCTTAACACAAACATTAAGTCTTTTGAGATTTGTGTATATATATTTAAGATAACGTAACTTTAAAATATTATATATAGCATGACTACCTGGCCATCAAAAATAGTTATTATGCATTTGCACATATCACATGTACTTTATAAAACCAGTGGGAAGGAATCTTTCCAATTATGTCACATGCATGTATAGAAAAAATATTTTTTCCTCTGAAAGTCATCAAAATGAGAAAATTCCAAGACTGGCACATAAGCAAGACGCTATGTGAAGTTCATTATTCACCATTGCTTCCTGAATGCTGGTTAACATTCCGTGCACCAAGTCTTCTGCTACATCTCTTAAGGAGATAACATGCACTTCCGTATTCCTCTCTATCAAGATATCCTCACAGAATTTTGCCAGAGTCTTTAATGGGAAATATATTTTAACACACAATCACAATTTGCAGTGGTTGAAACTATGTGACCCCACCTTTTAGACTATCACTTTCCCAGTTCATAATTGTAAACACGGACTTTAATGATACCATCAAGCATGCAAGAATTACCTGGAATGCATTCTGTCTCTTTCCATCATACAATATGCAATTTAAATGCAAAAGCAGTGCATTTTGATACACCTTTTCCTCTTGTCTAGATGAATTACCACTTGTTCTCTCATTTTTGCCACATTTCCAAAATATCATTAATGATTAAATGACTTTATTTGCATGGAATTAAAAAGTAAACCCAAAGAGCAACAGAATATAAATCTAGTGTTAACTAATACATTTTTCCTAAGGATTTTTCAGTACAGTAATTGTCCACCTGTAAAGATTTTCATCATTTCAGTGAGATATAAGAACTGTGTTCTTTATTGTCTAAAGCAAATCTGCACAAAGGAAAGCAAGCCCCTCTGCCCTTCCAAAAAGAAAAATAAAAGGTGATGTGTCAATAAAACTTTTCAAGTAGTATTGACAAAAGACTATTTCAATTGTCTCTTTAACAAATATTTAAATACGATTGAGAAGACTTCTCTTTTACCGTTTTATTCTCTGTGTTTAATTAACATGCCTGAGATTCACATAAAATAAGAGGTCATTGACTTGGACAAGCATAGAGCAGTTTTAGTGTTGACTTTTAATTCAATTATATAAATATCAAATCATAGATTAAAAAGTTAGTAAGAAACCTTGCCCGAAATTAAACATGTTCTCCAAAGTTCTAAATCTCTTGAAGATGGAACTGCACAGAGAAAAATCAGATTCTGACCTTTTGGGTTTTATTTTTGAAGAACCTTTAAAATGACTGTGAACTTTTTAATATTTTTAAAAGAAGCAATAGTTGGCTATTGCTCTCTTGTAAATATTTTTTCAATTATTGTTACAGTAATTCTTGCTGGTCTTGCTATTTTGTCTGTATGTGCTAGTATGGTCTATTCTTCCAGAATTTGTATATCTAAAAGTTTTTTAAGCTTCTTCGGACAATGGCTAGTAAATACAAAGATATATTTTACTACTTTCTCTTCATTTCAATGATGGCAGACCCTCTTTCACAATGCCAGTATTTAGATGTTCTTTCAGCTAGTTTTCCCCTTCCATTTAATTTTTTTTTTTAGTTATTATATTCTTTCATAACAGAAGATATGCAGGTAAATCTAAACTAAATGGCACCTCTTACAGAGATTGTAAAACCTGGGAAACACACTTAAGAAATCTTGCCAACATTTCATTTTCTAACTTCATAGCAGTGTCAGTAACTATACTGTCTCTAGCTGAATTGTACGATGACAATTTCCAAATAAAGAATTCTGTGATGTGAAAATATCTTGATCTTTCCATATTATTTTTTCAATGTAGGCAATGTAAATCATTTTATATATGAACTTACCTCTGCTTCCCTGAACTTGGAGAGCAAGGCAAATGATCAAAAATATTAATCCAGTTTTCAAATGCATGTTGTCTATTGATCATTCACAGTTTTCAAGAACAATCATTCAGAAAATAAGAATATTTAAGTCAAGTAGAAGAATATCTTTTTTCTTAAAAACCAAAATCCCCAATGTCTTCCCTGGGAATTTTTATTATTTTTCAGGTGTCCCCAGCCTTGGGTTGCATTGAATTGCAAGTAGGCAAAGAGCGCAACAGGTCCCAAGAGCTGGACAAACCCCTTGAACGCACACACTTCTAGCCTGGGGGACTGGAGTGGTAAGACAAGAGTGACGAAGTTTTAAAAAAAAGCAGTGTCTGTTTCTGGAATAATCTGTTTATCTGCTGCTCAGACATAATCCCTCTTACGGTCCAGCTGGAAGAGCTTTCTTCATCTTATTAACCTTCTGGAGCAGCATCTGTCAACCCCAGAAGACTTCAGTAGCACCATGATAAACAACGGAAGTCTCTTCTAGTGCCCATCGCCTTCGAACGCTGATCCTTTGGGTGTTGCAGAGGTATGGCATGCGAGGAGAGGAGAAATCATGGGGAGAGCTTATTGTGGTATTTCCAAACCAGTGATCACAAACCCCAGGGAACTTCCTTTGAAGATGAAAACAGCTTTTTCTGAAAGAACATATTATACTCAGTTTTTCCACTGTGTATGTCTTGGAAGCCCCTCTCCTTTCTCATACCAGAAGGTTGTTGTTGCAGTAGTCCTATCAGTGCAGTGATGATGATGTCCTGTGACAGCAGTGGAATGGCGTGACTCAGCAGTAAATTGCAGCAGTGTTCAGGGTTGGCACAATCTGATGGCAAACTAGGGGTGGGGGAGGGAAGGTCCTTCATGGAGGGAGAAGAAGAAACAGTGGAGGGAAATGCTGTTTCAAGCACATAGTTATAACCAGGCCAAGAACTGGCAGTGAGTGAATACACTTTTCATACAGCTCTGTTCCAGTTTCCCAAATAACTATTCCAGTTACATACTTGTCATGTAAGTGTGCCGTACTTACTTTTTATTTTCCAGAATGTTTTCTTTTTTGCTGTTGCTTCACACCTAAAAAAATCTTCCAGGAAGGCATTTCTGATGGTCTAGCCCCTCAGAGATTTTTGTGTGACTGTGCTTAAACATAGGCAGTATCAAGACTTGCAGCAAGAATCTGTTTTCTAGCACTGTAAGTACAAGTTACTTTAAGAATAACCTTCATTTGAACCTAATCAGTATTCTATTTTTACTTAGGATTTAAAGAACTGTAACCTCCCTCCCTTTCCAAGATTGCCTAATTTTAACTACTCAGAGCAGCTAGTATAGAGAGTGGGCTGGGACCAAACAGGATCTGATTTTTTAATTTTTTTAATTTATTTTCACAATCTTTCTCTGATTTTCAATGTTCATTTGAATGCTTTCTGTATTTTGTTTCATGCACGTTGTTTTATTGTTCTAACAAAGCAAATTCAGACCTTGCCAGCAGCACAATGCAAAGGAACAGTGGAGACGATCAGGATTTCCACTGGAGAAAATTGAGTATTACAGAAGGACATTATTTAGTGGTAAAAATATTTGGGTTTATGTATTTTATATATCATAAACATATGGTGTATAGTGTAGTCATATAAATTCTGCCGCTGTGAACCATGTAATCTCTATAAGCATGTTGTAGTTTAAAGATAGTTGCCCCCAAGATATGATCTTATTTTCAGTTGCTTCAGCTCTCAATCTGCAAAAATTGAAGGTGTAGGGAATTTTTCTGAGGGTGGTGGCATCCACTGGTTCTGGTGACATCTGAAAGTGTGGGATTGGTGAAAGTCACAGATAATTTCCTCACAGTAAGTAGCAAACTCCCTGTGGAATTTGGTAGGAATGTGATCCTTTAATTCCATTAGAAATCTAATTTAAGCATCAGACTGCATTTTGAAAATATGCAATAAAGAGATTTACTTAATTACTATGCAGAGACTTATTAGTGAAGCCTGATAGAGAAATCAGAAATCCTTCACCACAGCTTTAATTTAAAAATGTATTTCTGAGCCCTTCGCGTATTGAAGACAAACTTTTAATAAAACATACTCTTATCTTTCAGAGATAAAGGAACAGGAACAATCCTAGAACACACCACCGTGTTGTTTAGTGTCATAATATGACTCAAGGAAAATATTGTGCTTCATTGGTAACTGTGACTAAAAATTTTGTAAGGGAGGAAGGAGTCTGGGTACTTCGAGGTGATGCTTAAATCATTAATATTTTAAACTTTTTTTCCTGTTAAGCCAGTGCTTTCTATGTACTTCCATTTAAATAAGAAATTTTGTAACTAACCTTGATAACTGTCACAGTGGAAGCAAACAAGAATGATAAACACTCATTAAAGCTAAAGTAATATTATCTAGGGACCACTCCATCTCTTACTACTGTAGTGTTTAATTATAGGTCACTCTTAATTAATCTAGAAGTGCTTCTTCTGGTTGGTTTGCTGTCAACAATAATTATATATTGTTAAAGAGGCGATTAAAAAAATCCTACTGAAATTCAATAGTGCTTTGCAAATATACTACCAAGACATGGGAAGGGCAAAACTGTATGCTAAAATATCCATTCACCCGGGATAAGTGCTTCTAAATTAGTTAAATCCGACCTGTTAATGGCCACCTCACTGAATCACTGCATATATCTAAAATAATACACTGATGTGCTGTTGAAATACAACTAAACTGCAGAAAAATGACAGCTTAGGCTATGAAGGACTTCTTTTAGAAGACTTTTGATCTAAATTATTGGTAAGTCTAGAGCTCAAAGCATCATCACATCAGTACAGAATTGCTGAGAATTGTTCAGATTTATACTAATAGTGAAAAGCTGCAGACCTGTGTCCTGCTGCTGAGTGTGGATAACAAAGCTGCAGATAAAATACATCCATGGGAAAAAAACCCCACTATCAACAAACAGATAATTATGAATAACCAGTCGGCAAGGCGAGTTTGAAATAATTTTTTTCTGATAATGGTATTTCAAACTTTAGCCATGATCAAAAGGAGAAATAGAATATTAGTGCTTTATTAGAAAGGAAGACAATTTAAAAAGTGGTATATCATGCATATTTAATGATGCTCTGGTACTGTAATAACAATAACAGTAAAAGTAAAAATGTTGCCAGGATGGTGGCAAAGATTATCAGAGGAATGGAATGATTTCTATTCAAGGAGATATTACACAGGCTAGGAGTGTGAAAGACAGATGACAGGTTGAGGAGATGATTAAATTACTTAGTCTTTCTCATAATATGAGAACAGGAAAATACCAAATTTAATTTTTTAAGGCTTCCATTGTGTACTGTCTTCCTGAGCTTTTTATAATTTTGGTTTCTGCAGCTTGCTGTGACATGAAATTTTCCAATTTAACTGTGTGTTTTATGAAAGTTTATTTCCTTCATATAAGAATAAGAAGGAACTTGATAAATTCATGAACACTAGGTCCACCTGGTAGTGGGGATTTGCATGATGTTCCAGTTGCAGCATCTTGCACAAAGTCCATTAATCACTGATGGTCAAACACTGTGATGGTATGCTAGGAACTGGATCACTTTGACTTGCCTGTTCCTTTTATTGTTTTTCTATCCATTTATTGGTCAGAAATGTAGTGAAGGTATTAGTTACCCGAGTCTTTGATCTGATTCAACATGAGTACTGTTAGGCATTGAGCTGTAGTCTCTAACTCAGACTAATCTGCCATTAAAGTCAAGCTTACCCAGTAGTTTTAACAAATCACGCTCATACCAAATGGTGCAGCAAACTCATCCCTTTTCTGTGCTACCTCTCTATTACAAAACAATGAGCCTGATTGCTGTTCTGCAGTTGCAGCAAACATGGAATTCTAGTCTGAACAGAAAATTGAAGCAGGTGATGCATAAATGCAGTTGTGCATCTCTCTCCATGCACACAAACCTAGTCCTCTTCTGCAATCAAAAGAGATCTCCAAGGTTCGGTAGGGTCTTAAAAAAGCTTCTCTGTTTTGCTGTTACTAACAGAGTTATGAAGTCCTGGCAAACCTTATTATTTAGAATGGGAAAAAGTATTGTGTGTATACATTTACATTATGAGTAACAGATGTATCTCTGATGACTTAGAATTAGCTGATGGATTTACTACTCACAAAACTGTTCTCAGCAATGTAGCAAATTAAGTTGAACATTGTAGTTATCAGCTATAAAAAAAAATCAAGCTATCATGTATGTCACCATACATCAAAGAAGCCTGTGGAGACGTGGTCTTTTACCATAGAATCATAGAATCATAGAATGGTCTGGGTTGGAAGGCACCCCAAGGATCGTAGAGCTCCAACCCCACTGCCACAGGCAGGGCCACCAACCTCCAGGCCTGGATCTACACAAGGCTGCCCAGGGCCCCAACCAACCTGGCCTTGAACACCTCCAGGGACAGAGTATCCACTACTTCTCCAGGCAGCCTGTTCCAGCACCTCACCACTCTTTCTGTAAAAAACGTCCCTCTAATATCTAATCTAAACCTTCCCTCCTTTAGCTTTAGTCCATTCCCCCTTGTCCTGCCATTATCTGCTCTCAACCATATGAGTTGTCTAATCAGAAGCAGGAGACATAGGAGAAGCTGGTGGCTCAGTTTCTTTGTGTAGTAATGGGAGATCTTAGGGAGATCTTAAAGCACCTCCTCCCACCCCTCCCTCCTTAGTAGACTTCATTAATGATTTCACTCCCTTCTTCCCCCCTCACTGTGGCATGGGGAGGGGCAGGTAATGGGGGTTTCATCACTTCTTCAGAAGTTATTTTCCTTATTAGCCAGAGGAGAGCATTCTCACACTCTTCTCCTGCTCCACCATCAGGTCCCACACACTGGAGACAGTCCTCCAGGAACTTCTCCAACGTGAATCCTTTTCCACAGGACTTCAGCTCTTCACCACCTTGCCCCAGCGTGGGTCACTGCTATGGGATGCAGTCATAAAATCATAGAATGTCTCTCAGTCTCTCAAGCCCAGGCTGCTCCAGCCTGGAGGACTGGAGGAGGACCATGGGTCAAAAGCCTCACCCCCAGGAAACCTGCTTCGGTGTGGATCTCTCTCTCTTTCATCTCTGTGTCTCCATCTCTCTCCACAGGCTGCAAGTGCTGGCAGAGGCTTGCTCCAATGTTGGTCAGAGCATCTCCTGTATGTCTCTACCTGCTCCAGCGTGGGGCCTCTCCACGGGCTGCAGGTGGGGTCTTGGCCTTTTCCATGGGCTGCGGGGGGTCACCTGCTCCACCATGGGTTTTTCCAAAGGCTGCAGGAGCATCTTTCTCTCCGATACCTGGGGTGCCTCCTCCCTGCCTTCCCTGACCTTGGTATCTGTGCAGTTTCTTACATCTTCTCAGTCCCTTCTCTGCTGGCAAAAAGCTGCTGCTAGAGTTTTGTCTCCTAAGTGTGATTCCCAGAGGCCCTGTGACCATTGCTGATGGGCTTCAGCTTGGCCTTTGTCAGCAACGAAGCTGGTGTTGAGCCGACTGGTGTTTACTCTGTTTGGCCTGCAGAGAGTTTCTAGCTGCTTCTTGCAGAAGCCACCCCTGCAGCTCCCCCTCCCGCCCCTTCTCCACCAGAACCAGCCATGCAAAACTACACCACCTAGCTTAATGCTGTTCAGGTTTTCTTTCCACTGTGTTTCTTACAATTATTTCTTGTCATGCACATTGAATGTATTTGTTAATCAGTAATTTACTTTCTAGACTTACCATGTGAGAGTGAAATATCAAATGACCATATTTCTTGTGTATGATCTGCTAGGCAAGAGTTTCTGGCTCAGAAGGTCTTGCGAAAAAACTAGTATGTGCACCAGTGTCAGGTGGTGCTGAAGTTCCTGAAAGGAGAGAAATGAAAAATCTACCCAGAAGACAAAGATATGTGCAAATGTATGGAAATTTATTATCTTGATTGTAGAAACTATTTTTTTTAAATACTTAACAGTTTTTCCACTCTCTTTCTTTGGGATGGGTGGGTGCTGCTTTTGTTTTCAGCAAGACACAGGTGACAGGTAACAGGACTGATATGGACCTGTCCATGAACCCTGGAACTTCCTGATCTGTGTATGTGATGATAACTTTCTTTAACAAAGTTAATGGCTGTTCCAGTAAAAGTAAATACCCAAATGTAATGCAAATATTTTCTTAACAAAATGTAGGAAAACTGGAAGAAGTAGTGTGGAGGTTGCTTTTAACTAGGCCTGGCAAGGCTTGGAGAATTATTTAAGCAATTTAAACACTGTTATCCATATTGTTGGTGTTTTTCTTCAGTTACTTTCAGTGTCTTCAGTTACTTTCAGACACCTAATGTGTCTGAATTCAGAGAAATGCTACGAAAAACCTCTTCTGTCAGAGAGAAGCAGGTTGCATGTCAACTTTTCAAGTATTGGCATCTCATCTAACAAGCTTGTTTTATGCTTCTGATAAATTTCTCTCTCCTTGCTACCCAGCTGACAGTATCATACCTGCCATTGTTTACATAATGGATTCTGTGGATTCTGTTTTTCCAAGTACTGTCATTGCTGGATCCCTCCATGGAATCTCCCACAGTTAACTTTGATGTTGTGGTTACTACCAATAAACTCCTTTATTGTTTATTCAGTATAACATTGCCAGTGTGACATTGCCATTATTCAGATCATGTTTTGTTCTGGTATTACTAGTCACCTTATCTCAGACTGTTTGTTGCAGTTTTGTGAGGCTGTGCTGCTGAGATGGTTTTTGTAAGCAGCAGTTAGAGTTTTCTGCCAGACTAAACTATGAACAACGAGCAATTCAAGGCCAAAGTCGCAGCCCGAGAGACAGTCATAGCGCCTCTGAGAATCACATATAGAAGAAAACAACCCGGAAGCAGCTGCATTTTGCCACTGGAGAAGGGAGAGAGAAGATGTAACGAGCTGTGCAGACACCAAGGCCAGAACAGGGCGGAGGAAGAGGTGACCCAAGTGCCGGAGAGATAGATGCCCCTGCAGCCCGTGGAGAAACCCATGGAAAAGGCTGAGACCCCACCTGCAGCCTATGGAGGGGCTCCACGCTGGATGGAGCAGGTGGAGACATAGAGAAGATGTGGTGACCCCGCGTTGGAACAAGCCCCTGCCAGCACTTGCAGCCATGAGGAGAATCAGACACACAGAGATGAGGGAGAGATATTTGTGTCAAAACAGGTTTGCTGGGAGGAGGCTTGGAATCCCGTGGAGGACTGGGACTGAGAGACACTGTGATAAAGAGATAAAGCCCTGTGTGAAAGGATTCATGTTGGAGAAGTTCGTGGAGGACTGTCTCCTGTGGGTGAGGCCCCACGGTGCAGCAGGGGGAGGTTGTGGAATGAATGCCCGCTCCAGCTCCCCCACCCCGGCTGAAAAGGAAATCAACTTGCAAGGGACTGACCGAAGCCCCCATCTCCCAATCCCTGCTCCCCTGTGCTGCAATCGGAGGGAAGAAGGGAGCAAAATCGTGGCTAAAGGGAAGTCTATTTAGAATGGAGGGGTGGGACACAGACTGAAATACAAGAAATTCCATTTGAACAGACTTTTTTTTATGTAAGCGTGATTGAACACTGGGACAGGGATCTCCAGAGAGGTTATAAAGACTTAATTCCTGGAAACACTCAAAACCCAACTGGACATGATCCTAAGTAACCTGCTTGAGCTGACCCTGATCTCACTGTGGAGTAGGACTAGGTGATCTCCAGAGGCTCATTCCTGCCTGAACCAGTATATGGTTCTAAGATACTATCATAGCAAACGAACAGAAACAGCTCACTGTAAAGAGGCTAGTAATGATTTTTCAACTTCTTTTAAGCACCACTTCAGCCTACTATAGGACCTCTCTAAGCCACATTCAGCTCCAAACAGTATTTCCAGTGGTATTATTTGATGTGGCAAATATATTCATACACAAAGATTTTAGAATATAACACACATAGAACAGGAAGAATTAAATTCCATGTACAGTTATGAGCTTATCAAGTCTAGAGAACTGAAATTACATTTCAAAGAAAGAAAAAATTACAGTGAGTAAGAAAAAGAATTGTAGTATTTTCTCATTTCTGGAACAGAAATTCCTAGGAATTCCTAAACTAGGCTGTAACAATTCAAGCCACACTGTACAAATGCCCAATTAAAGATGACCCATTCCCAGATAAGAATACACAGGCTTGATCAAAGTAGTAGGGCAGGCGTTCAAAAATGTTTCACAGTGCAAACAAGCTCAACTGTGTGTTGGGTGTTACTTCCAGTTTATAACCTGCAGCCTTCCATTAGGGTACAGTTACCAAATGCAAAATGTTGATAGTGCATATGGATGGCAGGAAGGGAGAGGCTGAATCAGCAAATGTATTGTACACAATTTGTACTTTTCCTTCTCCTTCAGTTCAGACCAAACCTTAAATAGTCGACCTTTTAACTTTTGTTCCATTTTTAAAAATCACATTCTTCACCAACACCTTGCTCAAGCACTGTTTTTTGACCCTTTGCCTTGGTGACATTGTCTGGTATATTTTCCCCAGGTTTCCATGCTCCCCATTTCTGCTTTTTCTCTTTTCTGACCTTACCATTTTATCCCACTTCCTAATTTCATGCTACTTCTTTCCACAGTTTTCCTATCTCATCCGTGTTCTTGGCCACTGTGGTGTGTTATTTTGAAAGCCAAGAGGGGAGGGAGTTGTGGTGGTTATTAGCTACCCCTGCTTGGTAACTCCAAGCTAAGAAGCAGCTACTTATCTTATGCAATACCACCCTCCTCTGGCAGTTTACCCTTCCTTCCCTCTACATTTCACTGATTGCTACAGCAATATGTAGGTAGCTCCTGCACTCAAAATTGAATTGTCATTTAGAAAAGGTGAATAACATATCTTTTTATTAGGAAAAGATAAATGGCAGTGTACCCCTATACTGGATTGTGTTAAAATGAGAGTTTATTTAGATGCTTTTCGGACATCTTTTATTCCAACTTCTCTTTCTTTGTTGCTACCTTACGTTTGCCACAGTGGCCCCAGTTTCCCCATACCACAATGTGGAGCTGAATGGTTTTGGAGGAGCCAGCTCAAGGCTAATTTTGGCACAGAGGAAGTTAAAACCCCAAAACCTTCTGTATGGCAACCATGCGAGACATGGGCTGGATGAATATCCTTATTACTCATTTCAGGCTGCCTCTTTGCCATGAACTCGTTAAAGGCAAGACAAGTTCGTGCCTCTGTCCCTGTACATGTGTGGAAAATGCTGTGGAATGTCGCTTCTGGGAACTGTGGAATGGGTCTGGTATTTTTCTATGCTGAGTTGGGGGACTCAGGTTGCCTCATCAGGAATTGTTTGCTGGGGACTTTGGTAGTCTAGGGGAAAGCTGGAGCCTAAGCTAAGTCTTACAGGTAAAACAAAGATAAAGGACAATTGTCAGTCAATATATAGAACGGATAGGGCATAAGATAAGGGGGAACACTGTTCAACTGCCTAGCAGTAAGATAAAGGCAAGCCAGAAGGTCCCCATTTGTCTTCAGTGGGCCCAAACAATACAAAGATATGCAACAGTTAAGGGCTATGTAAGATGAACAACAGTAACTGAGAAATATACTGCATTTTGCTCAGTAAGCTCATGAATATTATTTTCTTCCCCAAGAGAAGCAGAAACCTTCCAGACATGCAATTTGTATTATATTATATGCTGTTAGGAATAAGGCACCTCAGCTGAGCCTGTAAACCTTGGAAGTATCTAATTCACAGGTAAACAAGGGAGGGATTTTCTTACAGGAATAGGGTATAAAATGGTGAAAACTGTGACCACAGGTGTGCCTACTTTGCTAGGATACCTGCTTTTGCAAGAACATATAATAAATTGCTTCTTCACGAGTACGTTGAGTTCTTTCTTAGGACCATTGGCATTTCTAACACGTAACACCACAGACATCAGCCTGCTTTTCACAGTATTTATGAATACCTCTCTCCTGCGCCACGCAGCCACCTTCTGCAACCTCCTGAGCTTCCTTTCTTACAGACTACTTCAGCTCAGACTCACTGCAGACACTCTGTGCCTCTCCTCCCTCCCTCTGGCCATTGCCTTGCCTCTTTTCTGCCTATCTTTAACACCCTCCTCCTTTGTCTGTATAATCCCTTACTAATTAAACTCTGCCCAAAGGACAAGTAAACAAAAGTAGCCCAACTGACATGGAATTTGCGGGCTGTTACTCCTCTTGCTCTGTTTGTATATTTAATCCTACTCTCTAGCTTTTATCTGCTTGGCTATTTAGATAAGCTGCTGTGGGGTAGGGATGCTGTGTGTGCACTGCACAAGCCCCATTTTCATAACCACCGTGGAAACAAATGTAATAAACGCTACTGTCACGCTGTCTTTGAAGGTCATCAGTGCCTGCTGTTGCTGTGCCTTGAGGGTGCTACTGTCAGCTATTTTACTGCAGCCTGGTCAAGATCTGCTTGGGATCCTGCTTCTGCAGACAGGTCCTGCTTGTGAAACTGATCACCTTCACTGACACTATCTTGTCAGGCTGTCAGCTTTTTTTTTGGGATCAGATGCTTTTCTGGGTGCCAGCTTCCATGAAAATGTTTCAGGAGGATTTTATAGACTAGCACTTTAAAGCAAATGGGATCATTGCCCAGTCTTCACACATGAGGACATGTGGATGTGGAGCATTGGATGACACCTCTAATTTACTTCCTCAAACAGCTTGAACATCTTGGGGTGGAAGGAAGAGAACAGTGTCTTTCGAGGGATGCCACTGCCCTGTGTTTCCCATTTACCACAGATACCTCTGTCTTCATTTGCAGTAGAACTTCTGTAACTTCTGTAGCAATGCCTGAAGTCCATCTGTGTGTACATGCAGCTAGTGGTTGAGCCACAGCAGCACACCATTGGCATTGCTCTTCAAAGCACGGCAAGGAAAAAATAAACAGCTGAGCAGTGCAAAGCTCTATATTACTTTTTTACCATGGACTGAGTTATCTAGTTTACCACAAGCATGGCCACCCTTCTCTGCAGTGCAGAACACGTGGAATCCTAGGTTAGGGTGGTAGCACTTCTTATGGGGAGTCCATGCAGGGTTTTAGCAGCTGCCTTGTCTTGCTCTGTGGACTCCACATGAGTAAGTGTGCTCATTGTATGTGAAGAAACTCCTTCTTTTCTGGGACCTAAGTTTTCACTGAAAATAATGTGTGGGCTGTCCATGGGGGTCATTTGTTCAAATACCTCTCAAGTGTTCATCAGCCAAAGAGTAGGAATTTTGTCTACAGGGTGATTGCTTTACCCTGGGGAAGTGGTATTGTCTATGCTAGACTACAAAAACAAGATGAAAGCAGTATTCTGTCCTACTTTAATGTTGAAGATAATGTCAAACCCTATTTATACCTATTTTTCTTCTAATATATTTTTTCCCTGGATCTCATTTTCAGCGAAGGCAAACATGTCTACATATCTTAGTAATTAAATTGTTTTTCTGTTCTTAGCAGAAAAGAATTAACTACTATGGTAAATCAACACCTTTTTGAGAGCAGTGCAAGGGAATGTAACACCAAACTGAAATTCTTGAACTGGTATTTTTGCATCTTACAAGTAGTAATGTCTGGACAGCTAATTTTAAATCAGAGAACAAGACTCATTAAGAAGCAACATTTTTGGGGGCCATGGGCTTTCATGAATGAGCCTCTGGGATGTCTGTGGTTGATCTGAGTTTCAGGTCAGATATCTAGGGCAGGGTGCAATACCCATAGTTGATAGTCAGGCTTTCTAGATATCAAGTGTGGCAGTTTCCCACACTCATGTAGTTTCAGGATTAGTCCTGTCTGGATTTGGGGTCAGACATCTGTCAAATCTACTCCTGTAACACAGAAGTGTGACGCAGTTACTAGCACAATGTCAATTTAAGTGTGAGATACTCCCTTACACTCCCTTTCACAGAAAGCCTAATGCTGTGTCAGGATATGGAGACATCAGTCACCATTTCTGAGAAACCTTACATGTGTTTTTAAACTCTGTTTAAAATGCTATAAAATGGAACTTAACTAAGTCAGTAAAATCTCCAAACAAGTTAGGCAATATGACACATGAAGGTCAGAAAAGAGAAGTTAATTTGCATAGATTAAATGACTGAGTTCTTGGTGTTATGGAAGTGATTAGCAAAAATCCTGCTGTGATTAGCAAAAATCCCTCATGGTGACCAGGGTTTCATCCAGAAGCATAATGTGAAAGCAAGTGCAAAACCCCAAACAAACCTACATAATAAAAAGTGAATGGAATGCAGATCTTGCAATGAAATAAAATGGTTCATAAAGGAGAAGTAGAGAGGGGAGACACAGCAGTTCTGATAATAGCAAACAATAAAGACAATATAAGAAATGAAACTGGTGAAAAGCAATGGAATATGGTTCTATGTATATCCATTAACTGCTCTTGAAACAGGTAATTTTTGCCTAAAATCTCCTAGAATTTTGTTAAACCAGGCAAGTGAGGGGAGACGTACTTGAGATGCAATCTTACAAATATTTTACAAATTCGTGAATAAGACCACTGTCAATGTTCCTACATCAGCTATGAAAGGAAACAAGTGTATTACATGTTCTTAATGTAATTTTTTTAATCATAGAATCAGAGGGGTTGGAAGGGACCTCGACAGATCATCGTGTCCAACCCCCCTGCCAAAGCAGCTCCCTAGCTCATATTGCACAGATAGGCGTCCAGACGGGTCTTGAATATCTCCAGAGATGGAGACTCCACCACCTCCCTGGACAGCCTGTCCCAGGGCTCTGTCACCCTCACTGTGAAAAAGTTCTTCCACATGTTGGTGCGGAACTAGAATTTAATTGATCTCTTTCTGTTCTGCTAAAATATGACAGTCTGATCAAATTTTCATCATCTGTAACAGTCTCTTATCGGTATTCCTTTTTCTAATGCCGTAACAAAAGGTCTTATCACATATGTGACAAAAAGATGCCTGATAACAGAAGTAACATAGATCAACACAGTAAATAATTTCAAAGAGATAAGAATTCTCCCAGGAAGACTTTTGACATTGATTTCCTGTTGCACCTTGGAAACACTGCTTACCCAGCAAATTTCACATCAAAATAAATAAATGAAGAAAACTGGTGAATAAAGCCATCTCACTACTGCATTTCTAGAAGTATTGAAGAAGCTGTATTGAAGCCATGTCTACTGCATGTCTCACGGGAACAGACTGGATAAAAATGAAATTCACTGTGAGTAAGAATGCCGATTCTTATCTGATTCCTCTAGATCTAGAGGTATAAGTGATTTACCTGGTAAAACAAGCTATTGGCTACCACCACTGTGATGGCTGAGAAGCATAAAACAAAGATACATAGCTCTCATTTCAATATTGCAGAGCCTACCAAAACATACAGAAAGGTTTTGGTAATACATCATCATTAGTTCAAAATTAGGTTTTCATTCACAAGGGAGGAGAAGTGTTTTCAAATTAATTTTGCTTTACTGCAGAAAAGCAGTTAATGTCACATAAATTTAAAGTGCTACATCTTATGATACATGCTTAATTTTATTGCACTGGTTAAACTATATTACTCTCCACAAAGAACTGCATGCTGTAGAACCGTTGTCAGTTTAAGTGTTTTGTAAGACTAACTGAAAAGTCCCATATGGGACTTAATCATTTTCGTCTATAGAATTCAGATATGAACACAGACAGTTCCACTGAAAACTTACAGATACTGAAGGCAAGGCTTTTGCTGAACGGGAAGACAGCTTCTCCTTCCAGAAAATTGCACACAGCCGGCAACATCAGATAAGTATCTTATACTTGCATTA
Source organism: Gallinula chloropus (assembly GCF_964237585.1). NCBI lineage: Eukaryota > Metazoa > Chordata > Aves > Gruiformes > Rallidae > Gallinula > Gallinula chloropus. Next base: position 89,116,034 of record NC_140087.1, on the reverse strand, counting down.
CCGATTCTTCTTCTCCTAACCCTCTTAGTAGACTGGATTTGTGCTTTTTTAGTGAAAGTGCGTTGCCTTTCAGCTCTTAAATTAGCTTTATTCTTATTCCCATTAACACACAACAGATGGAGAGCTATAATCTGAAGGGTCTTGTAACCAAGTGTCCTCGGTCTTAATAAAGGACATGACTTCAGCATCTTTTTGGCTTGAGTTCTGCAAAATGGCATATGATTGACCTAAAGTACATGATTAGTTTAATCAAAACTACTGATTCCACTCGTGTGCACACTGTAGCACATGTGCATCTGTTTGCATGACTGAAACCCTGGATACAAACTTTCTCAAGTTATGTTCATAGTTTTCTACTTCAATATCACAGATCTATTAGCCTTCTTATACTGTTGGCTATAATTTATGGAGACAGAAAACTTAGAATGTGGCAAAGACATGGCGCAAATAGTATAGCAAGCTAGGCTAGCTATTTGTTTTGGATTCTGTATTTATATTGTGACTGGATTCTAAAAGTAGATTGTGGTTTCTTAATTTTTATTTTTATTACACAAGAATATAAATGCATCTGGCCTTTAAAATGGTTGGTACAAATTTAGGTTGGGAACATGACATGGCACGCACTTACACACTTTGTCAGAACTTCTTTTAAAATATATAGCTCATTTATGCCATTTTATACAGAATATAAAAATGATGAAAAGAGCGGCATGTAAGAGGTTCAATAAAAATCTTTTTTGTTGAGGGGGGGATACTACACAGTCCTACACATGTTCATAACACATAAAGAGGTGTAAGGGAAATAATAGGAATACACATCTTCGTTAAATTGCAGAGATTAAATTTCCATTAAAATGCCATCATTTCTTTCGGTGCTGTAGGAAAGTAATTAGAATCGTTGCTACAGTAGTTGCTTTTGTTACATTTACAGAGACTTCATTGCAGAGAGAAACATTTAATAACAGGGATTTCTGATGCTTTTGAATATATTTTCCACTTCATAATATAGAAGGGCTTTGTGAAATTCACATGACAGCCAGCTACTGAAGCATTAGGGAATATGAAAATATTGTGCAGTGCTCATTCAGTTTGCCAAGTGACAGGGCAGAAAAGCAACTTTTCTCCCCTGTTTTTGCAAGGCTTATTTCATGTCCACAAATGCAGAATAGCTACTTTGATACTGACAGTCAATGATGAAAGATCCACTGTTTGTTGAGTGGACTGTAAAAATGCATTCCTCCTGCAGATACGGCAGATATTAATTCTTTTGATATAATACTAACTGACCTGTTTTGCTTTAATTGTGCAGCCAGTGTTCCTGTTGAAGTTGTTTATGCTCTCAAGGGAATCAGTGTCTGGCATTTTATACCCACGTTTCTAATTTATGATTTTCTTTTTTACTTTTTTAATGCTTCTTAACTAATTTGTAGTGAATATGAGGGAAAATGCTTATAAAAGTGCTGAGTCCAGAATTCCAGTCTAATGAGAAACCGTAAACTTGTGAGCAAATCAGCAGGTTTTCATCCCTACAGAATCCACTCCATTATTCGGGAGAGCGTGTATTGCAAAAGGAGGGTGTGTACAGAACAAAAGCCAGAGAGCTGTACAAGTGGAGGGGGAAATGAAGATACAAAGATGCTCATGGAACATGAACAAGTTCATCTGATCTTAGTTCTCATTGGTAATTAATCTAAACTGGACACTTAAAGGACAGCTCACAGCATCTTGTCCTACAGAATAAAAAACTGTGCTATTTAATTAGGATGATGTTTTTGGATATGTTATCACCTGGATTCTGCAAAATGGTAAACAAGAGGCCTTCTTAAAGCGAAAGCCTATTAACAGGATATCAGCAAGTATAAATACAACAAGCCGACTTCTCAGAACTGCTCTAGTTCAGCTCTCTGTTGTTCTACACCTCAGGCACAGAAGCCTTCACAGTACACAGGGACATCTAATGACTGAAGCAGAGACTGCATCTGTTTGGTGTGTTTGTTTTATGCAACTGTTTGCATATTCCTCAAGCACATATTCTGAGCACATAAGAGATAAGAATTGTACACAGGAGAGGCTGGGGGTGGGGGCAGGCAAAGCAGGTGTTCAAAAATTACCTCACATGTATGCAAATATTGCCTTATGTAATCCAAATAAAACAGTACTATTTGAATGGGAACCCTAAACGATTAAGTTCAGTGAACAAGCAAATAAGTAACTGAGTGAGGTTACCCTGACCAATGCAAAGGTAATTGAAACAACCTAAAAAAAAGGTAATTGAAACAACCTAAAAGCAATGCTTCCCCCTATTTTTGCCACTGAACAGTCTGTAGCTTTAAAATGACATAAGGTATCAATAAGTGAAAAATCAGAGTATTGCTGACATGGGAAAATTATCTCACAAATCTATGTAAGATATAGAGTTTTGAAGAAGTGTAATTAGAATAATATACTGGGAATTCAGAAAGTTGGACTGAAGTCTATTCCTCCACAAATATCCTGTGTGACCTTTGGCAAAGCCCCTTTGGGTCAGATCCCCAAGGCTGAAGTCAGGGGGAGTTTGGGGCCCAATAGCCTTTGATGATGTGAGGTGTGTTGATCTAACTCATTTTGGTAAAACTTTCCTATGTCAAAGTAGTGCTGGGATGGTGAATGTGTTAAAAAAAGTGTGCTTTTATGATAGTAAGAGAAATGCCACGGGCATTTTAGAACTGGAACTAACTCACTTCTGCATATTTGCTGACCTCAGCTATACCTTCAAAACGTACATACGTGTGCCTGACTGAGTCATAGAACAGCATCATAGAATGGTTTGTGTTGGAAGAACCCTTTAATGGTCATCTAGTCTAGGCCCTGGAATGAGCAGGGGCAAAATAATATAGATTGCCTTTCCTGCATAGGACACATTTTTTTCTTGAGGTTTTTCAGATCCCAGACAAGACAGCTTCAACTCAAGGTTGATGATGTTAATAAAAACACTAGGAAAGAAACTTTTAGTTGGTCAAGTCTATTTTCATCAGGAGAATTGTAATAAAATTATCAGGATTTCATCCTGAATTCATCAGGAATTGTGATTAAAAAAAATCATTAAACTCTTCTGTTATTAAGACAAAAAAATAGACTGCCTGTCATTGCCTGGTTAACTTTAATATTTTTCTAGGATTTATATAACTCCCATTGGCTACCGGGGTAAAAAAAGAAAATGAAAAGAATCCCTGACAGATTTTCTCTATGTTGGAAATGTCAGTAGACTCTGGGGATGTCTTCACATGCTTTATAGGCCTCCCTGTTGCTTTTAAATCATTGATGAAATGTTTCTCCATACGATTTCTCTTTCCTTATAAAAATCTATTTGAAAATTTCTCTCCTGAGGAATGAAAGCAAAATCCTGTCTTTGAACATTGTCTCTGTTTGTCTCTTTCTCTTACAAAATGGATTTTCAGGAATCATCTTTATCATCTTTTCTGCAGTTACTGAAACATGAGTGATAGCTTATTTGTAGAAAAGATAAGGGCTGTTTTAAGTTTGTTTACACAAGACTAGAATAGCCATCTTACTTTTGGACTCAACGAGATGATTGCTTGAATATGGTTGCACTTTTTTCAAATTCACCCCCCTCAAATTATTAGAAGCTTTGCAAGCAGAGAACTGTAGACACAAACAGCAGAAATGATATGGAAAAGTATTTATGCTCTGACTCAAAACTAGCTGTTTGCCTACATGGCTGGTTATTAAAAGACAAGAATTAATGTAAAGAAAGAAAAGGAAACTTTCAAATATGTTAATAGTAATTATTTTCTGCTGGGAAGGGCTGAATGGCATTGATGACAATGATGGTTTACTACTTTCCTGATTGAAAGTTTAGACGGTTTAGTTCTACACAGTGGTACACATGTTCAGCTTCTTCGACCTCAAAGGATACACATTATCTTACATTAGAAGAGAATTTGCCCCACTGTAGTTATATAAAAATACTTGCTGATCTGTTTGCTGCTGGGAAGCATTATTACTGAGCGCTGGCACAGGCTGCCCAGAGAAGCTGTGTAGTCTCCTCTCGCGGAGATATTCCAGACCCACCTAGATTTGATCCTATACAATGTGCTCTACGTGATCCTGCTTTAGCATGGGGGGGTTGGAATAGATGATCTCCAGAGGTCCTTTCCAACCCTGACCATTTTTCGGTTCTGAGATTCTGTGATTCCTCAGAGCTATTATGTTTCTATATGAATCTACGAATAACCTTTAGAGGAACTCCTGAGGTAATTGAAATGTTGAGCAGTAAGATAAACATAGTTTGTGGCTGATGTATGCAGTGTAGTTAGTGTTAAAAGTCACAATTGGAACTTCTCATATTTCTCACTGGACTCTGAATAGAGCCACCCAGATGCAGAGACCCAAACATCACTGATGACACCTCAGTGAAAGCTAGGTTAACGAATATCCCAAATAGAAATGATCCTGACCTTATGTAAATTTTTCATTTACCTTAATGGGATACACTTACCTAGAATATTATGTTTGGTTCTATCATCTCTCCTCTACAATATTTATTGCAAAAACCTTTAAAAAGACATGGAACTATTCCTTTCCTGTTTCCTTTCCAGCAAAATAATCTGATGTAACAATGATTTTTTGAGACTTAATTTATGGATGCCTGATAACTACCCTGAGACCCCTAACTGGAAGGTGATACAATACGTGCAGAGCATTATTATTATCATCACATCACATTAGCATTTAAGATGGCAAAGATTTTTAATGCTGAAAGAGACACTGTGAATATTGATTGATTAAAAATATTAATCCACAGTCCAAAATTCCTGCGAAACAATTTTTCTGCTCATCCTGAACCTATTGCACTTCCCAAATGGAATAAATCATTAATAAAATCCTAGTACTTCTGATGAGGCACTAACTGAAAATAAAATTCAAGGTAAGTACCTTTATCTGTGCATATAAATTCATTTTCCTTTACCATTTCTATGAGCTGGTATAGCATTGAACACAATGACTATGAAAAATATGGATTAATTATGAAATTATGTCTCCTGGACAATCTTGTTGATAATTACTCTCAGAGTTTCAGCACTCATTTTCTTTTCAAGGTTTTGATTTGTTTTAGATACTTCTATGTCTAAGACACAGAATCACAGAATCACAGAACTGTAGGGGTTGGAAAGGACCTGCAGAGTTCATCGAGTCCAACCCCCCTGCCAAAGCAGGTTCTTTAGGTCAGATCACACAGATAGGCATCCAGATCGGTCTTGAATATCTCCACAGAAGGAGACTCCACAACCCCTCTGGGCAGCCTGTCCCAGTGCTCTGTCACCCTTACTGTGAAAAAGGACATCATCCATGGATATCTAGTCAGCAGAGAAATTAAAAAGTTTAATTTGTTTTATATTTTTGTAAATCCTTTAGGAATAGCTTGTGATCTTAAAGTATATTAATCGGTATAAATATACTTATTAAAATATATATTTATATTTATAGCCATAAAATATAGATTTATATTTATAGCCACAGCTATAAATATAAATTATTTGGCACAATGCTTAAATAATATTTTTTATCAATGCAATTAAAGGTTTAGTCAATGAACGCCATCAGTAATGGTTTTAGAAATCTTTACATACATGAAGTGATTGCTTTTGTGTGGAAATATGCCACCTTTAATATTGATTCCTCTAATGTGGTATTTCAAAAGCTTTAGTGCTGGAACTCTGATGCATGTTTGAACAGAATCATAGAATGGTTCTGTCATAAAAGGTCTCTGAAGATTATCTGATACAGCCCTGAAGAGGTTACACTGCTCCTGGATCAAGTTTTGGAAATTGCTAATAATGGAGATTCCGCAATCTATCTGAGCAACCTCTTCTAGGACTTAACTACCTTCATGATGATTTTTCTTTTCCTAATATCCCCTTGGAGTTTCCCTCACTGCAGCTTTTACCTGTCGTCTCTCATCCTTCATAACTAACTTCTGAAAAGAGTCTGGGTCTGTCCTTTCTACATTCCTCCAACAGGCAGTTGTAGACAGCAGTAAGGTTGCCCTTTAGCCTGCTTTGTTGAATTCATAGGTACAAGTGACTGTGAGAAGCTTTGTTGAAGTAAAATACGTTCAGTAGATTTTGTTGATGCTGTTGTTGCTGTTTTAATATGAATTTCATTGAATCTGATTGTCCTGGAGATCTTTATAGTTTTTGCTAAGATCTGATTTATTGCATTACCTCAGGGGAACACTGACATAGTGCCATCTCCCTTCTACTGTTCATCTTGTAGGTTGATATAGTGGGTTAATTACTTCTTTTGAAAATATCTGGGAATTAATGCTTCAGCTCTGTCTGATTTTGTGAGGTCTGGTGTTGATTTAATTAAATTTGCTTGCATTTCTAGCATATCATAGGCCACATACAGAGCGGGGCTAAGGTTCTACTGCACTCTGATTTCACTTGAGTTTCTCAGAGATGTAACACACTGGAGATTTATTTCACCTAAGTCATGTCTATCTCCTTAAAAAATTGCTGGGTTTACAGTCTACTGCAGCATGGAAGTAATTACAAGAAACACTAAGGCTTTGAAGAAGTGCTTAGATGTTGGTCTCAGCTGGGTTGCCTGTTACCTGAGAAAGAAGGATTTAGTCTGAACTGCTAGGATGTTTAAGCAATGACTTGGAAGTAGCTTGTCTGAGCATGTTGTGGTAAACCTCTCATCTATTAGATCTATAAAAAGTCTATGCATTTTTCATGTAATTAGAGTTTCTCAATAGCATATATGCAGATTATATGCATACACTACCTACTATTTTCATGCTATCGAAGGAAAATTCATTATGCAAATATTTCTAGTGTAGTACAAGTAGATTGGATTTTAATAATTTCTTGAGACTGTTTCCAGCCCCTGGCAAAATTCAGGTTGTTTATTTTCTTGCTTTATTTACCTTGTTTTAGTTTACTTATCTTGGTTTTTTCCTTTCTTCTTAGTCATTAAAGGTAGGCAGGGACACCTCCGCATCTGGAGTTGAGTGAAGTATTTATCTGCATTTTTTTAATTCAGAATTGTATTTTAAAAAATTCTTTTGATAATTTTTCAGCAAATGTTCCATAAATAAAATGTCTTTGTACATTTGTGTATGGAAAGTGGAGTTTTGGTTAATGCAATTACTTTGTTCAACCAAAAAAGTAAATTCTAACTCTATGCTGTCTAATAAAAAAATCATGATTGAAATGACCTTTTTATTTGGAGGATAACATAATATTGTGAGCTTTATGTGAGATCTCTATGTCATGGAAGAAGAAATTTGGCAAGTCAGATTTATATTCTGTCTTTCATGCTAAGGACCACACTTTTAAATCCTCACATGCATAACTGAGCATTCAAACATCATTGTTTTTTAGCATTGCTTATGTTTGGATGTTGTGAAAGATTGAGGTGATGAGACATTTCTCTGGGCTGTGGCAAGGACTATGGCTATGAAATTCTAGATTTTTCCTGAATTTGAGTTCATGAAACAGATTAAAGGGACATGGAGGCTGTGATGTCTAAATGTGACAAATTTTTAGCTGTATGAAATTATGTCAGGAGAAATAATTTAACTTCATTACTACTTATTTTTTACTATGTTTGAACTTGATTGCAGGCTTGCAGTTTTACATGGCATAGATATTATTTTCAAACACAGAGGGACACACCTTAGAACTTAAATGAAAGATTGTAGAACTGAAACCTGTTGTCCAGTGTTTTTCCAGAGATACGGGGTGTATTTTTTGAATGCTGGCTCACACTTCTTAAAAAATATTTTAAATAACTTGATACGCGTCAGCTGAATTTTAAAAAATGTGGGGAATAAACTTTTCTCAGAAGATTAGAATAGAATCATAGAATTGTCTTGGCTGGAAGGGACCCTTTAGATCATCAAGTCCAACCATCATTGTAGCCTGCCATCCACTACTAAACCATGGCACCCCATCTAACCATCTTTTAAATACCTCCAGGGATGGACACTCCACCACTTCCCTGGGCAGCCTGTTCTAATGCCTAGCAGACCTCTGTTTGAAGAAGTATTTCTAATATCCAATCTAAACCTCCCTTGGCATATCTTGACACTATTTCCTCTTGTCCTATCACTTGTCATTAGGGAGAAAATGTCAGCCCCTGCCTCTCCACAACCTCCTTTCAGGTAGTTGTAGAGAGCAATTAGATCTTCCCTCAAGCTTCTCTTCTCCAGACTAAAGAACCCCAGTTGTTTAGGTGGAGGTTAGATGAATCTAAAACTCTTGCCTGCTGGGGCTTTATGAATGACAATATCAGGCTAGTGCTGATGCATAATTATTCTAGCAAGCCCTTCAGATTTATCGAAGTTTTTCAATTTACTCATCAGAAGCTGTTGTTTTATATTTCACAACATTTTTGTTGCTCTGTAATCCTAAAAGATAAGAGAAATAGTGCAAACATTGGAAAGAAGTATTCAGCATGACCCAGAATTTAGAAATATCATCTGTCTTTTCCTTCCTTCTTTTTCATTGGCTTTAATTTACTGATTATTTACGTTACTGCTTTAATAAGTTTTTTCTCCCATTACTGTTAATTATTAAGTCCTGAGAATGTACTTAATCTTGTGTAGGAATGCGATTATGTCTCGCAGGCAGTACAAAAGGCACAATATACTTACTGCCTGTGGGTCAAATCATCAACCCTTATCACTGGATTTCTAATTTGGATATCCATGCACCAAAATGATTTTTAGTTTGAGCCTGACTTTTTAGACACTTCATGTGGCATGAACTCATTCATCCCAAGCCACTGCATTACAATGCTAGGATATTAAATTCTGAAGAAGGCCTGTGGAACTGATGTAGTACTTCTACTTCTTTAAGGACTTAATTTAAGCAATTTTTTTTGTATCAATGCAGATCACACATACATAATGTGTGCCTCCTTGCATCAGACCTTGTATTCTTAGCTACGTTGGTTAAATAAATTCTTAAACTTCAATAACTTGGTAGCTATTGGTGCTTATGTAAATGAGAGCCAAATCGCGGTCATTATTTCCCTTAAAGACTGCTGAAGGGATGTATAAATCTTTTTCATTATTAATATGTATTAAAAGCTTCAGCAGGTGAACTGTGGAATTAGATCATATTCTCAAATGACAGGAGGGGAGAAGTTCTTCATTATGTCTATGGAGCTTGAACAGCATTTAAATAACTGCTGAATTTATGCTTTTCAAAGTAAAACATTTTTCATCTTTCTGAATTTGGAACACAAATTTAATGATCTCCCACAAACAAAGTGCAAACCGGATTGAGGAATGCACAGTGCACATTGTTGCAGTATTTTCAGGAAGGAGATATAGTAATATCTCTAACACATGATTAATTCAATAATTTATTATGTCAAATTTAAGTATGCAAAGATCCCTTCTACCTTGGTTTATATGGAAACTTGAAGTCAAATCTAAGTTAACTTTTTAAAATGCAAATGATGATCTGTTCACATTTATATGCCTCTAGAACTTCAGAGTTCTTGAGAGTTCAGAGAACTTGCCTGATCTACTGTATCCTTTAGCATGAAAATGAACTAGTCGAGAATGACAAGAGGCAAATGTTTTTCATGTTAACCGAGTTCCTCCAGAAAGATTTTCAAGGTATGATTTCTAATATACTTCTCAACTGCTGTGAGTAAACAGTCAAAGTGTTCTTAAAATCTGTTAAATCATATCTGCCGCACTGTGATTAAGTGCAAATTTAGGCTTTATGTGGAGCTGTCAGGAGAGTTACACTTCCTTGCCCTTCAAATCTGAGCATACCTCTATTAATGCTGAAGGAGCTGCTCAGGAATTACTGAGTTTTGTATTGTTACTGATGAGTGTGTTTGACACCAAAGCACAAACCTCTTGGTGTTACAAAACTTCCCTTACACTTCCTATTGGAAGGCAAAGGTGAACCAGGGTGTCAGACTAAACTAGGGGAAAAACTGACTGCATCAGCTGAAGAGCTCCATCAGACAAACTGAAGGATCCTTCAAGGTTTGCAAAATGTCAACTGTGTTGGTTTCTGCCACAGATTAAAGTACCAGGGAGAGACTGGAGTTTCTTGAAAAGTTTGAGAAGTTTGCTGCCTCTCCTTAGCTAAACCAAAATGGCAGCAAGCTACAACAGCTTTTGTAGGCTTGTCAGCCTACAAATGATGATGTGATTCATGCTACAAAGTCAATTAATTTTTTCCTTATAGAAGAAGTACAATTTAGCTATTTTATAAGCATATTCCTGTGATTAATATGGGAAAGCCTTTATATTGCAGGTCAAATATGCGACCAGCATTCAGAAATCTCCTCTGCTAGTGTGCTGCATTCCTAATACTGGAATAGCAGTTTGAGCACTCCTGCTGAATTGATAAAGATCTGGAAGGCTGATATAAGCTGCAGCTGAAGGACTGTTTTGCACATGGACTACAAAATATACTTTATCTGTAAGGTAGAACAATGAGGTTGAAAATAAACTCTCTGTGTTTTTACTAATAATATGTAGGAAAAATCTGTACAAGGAATCTGAATTGTATTCCCACCCCACTTATAATATGTGATAATTTATTAGTGTCATTTAATCTCAAGGGTCATTGCTCTGTGACAGTATGCAGACCCACACTATCTTGCCAGTGCAGCCACAGATGTAAACCACATCTATGGATGTAACCACAAAATACAGAGGTAGCCGCAATGTAAGATGAGAGTGCACTGTGGGAAAATTCACCCTGGTTCTGAGGGTGCTTATCTGCCTTCATTAAGCTGCATCATCATTATCATTCTCTTAATCTCCGAGAAGGGTTTGGCTGGCTGTTCTCCTATACCCTCCTATTACATAGCTGAAGACATCCATAAAATCTGCCCTGTTCCTTCTTTTCCTAAGGCTGAAGAAGCCCATATCTTCCATCCCTTTTTTTATACACCCTGTGCTCTGGCTCCTGAGCATCCTGGTGTCTCTCACTGGACTCGCTCCAGTGTGTTAATGTTTTTCTTGTACCCTGGGAGCCCAGAACAGGGCACCTGGGCGCTGCATGTGGTACTCAACACAAACAGAACTTTTGGTGCAGTTTGTGCATCTGCCTTGAGGTGAACAGATCCTGCACTTCACACTGGTCATCCCAGGAAGCTGAGATACTTCATCAGCATTCAGCATAGGTCAGAGACTACATCACTACTTAGATGTTTTGGACAACATTCCTAGCTGTAATAAATAAATTTCCCTTGATAACACAAAAAGAAGCCTAGTAAAATGCCTTTTCTGAAGACAGTGATGGAGGCAAGGTGTTCCCTGCTTTGCTGTGGCTTGCATCTAACCACTGTCTAGCAGAGACAAAAATTCAGCAAAAAAAGGTACAAAACCAGTTTAATTTTATTTTCTGAATTCATGGTTTTATTTAGTAAATACTGTTTAGTAAATTTTTTAAATAAACAGTAATTTTATGGCTTCCTCTTTGTAGAATAAGCTTTAGTTTCTATTTCATATTTGCTTAGCACTACTGACTGCCATCTTCCAGTAAGGACTAGCTCCCACTTCCCTCAGTAATGTTGAATTTGTCATTGTACGCTTTTTCATTGAGCCTTTCTGTGGCCATCTTTGCCAAGCCATCAGAGAAGCTATTTGCTGAGGAATTATTTCTGGAATATAGCTACTTCTGGAAGTGCCTTACAAATTTGTCAGTTCCAGGACAATATCTGAGACTTCCTATTTTTCATTAAGATTCATGCTTTATTACTTGGTAATAATTAAACTGTGTTAGAGTGATTTTTAAAGGTTAATAAATATCTGAACTGTAAAATATATTTGACTTTTTGATAAACAAGGCAGTAATATGACTGAAGCTACACTTCAGGCATTTGTATAATCATGGAAGCTTATTGAAAAAGAGAAACAAATGTATTGATCTCAGTCACTTAATTACACCCTGGAAATTGATAGAATCCTACTGTTATCCTCTCAAGATGGTAAAAGCATAGTTTTATTCTCTACAACAGTTATTTGTATCCAAAGATATTAAAAACATTTCAAGAGGGAAGGAGGTTCTCAGTGGTTTCTTAAACTGTCATATTTTTAAGTCCTTACATTCAGAATGTCTTACAAATTGTGAGCTCTAGATAAAAAGGATCAACCTGGAGGGTTTTCTGCCTTTCATTTGTAAACTGCTCTGTGTCAGGGTTCACAGTAGAAGCAGTGAAGTTGTTTGCTACGCATTCTGAACTTAAATGGACCTGCCTGAAAATAATAGGAATTCAACATGGTGTTTAATACAACACTATTTGAGAGCACTCTCTTAGATATCTTTAAGCCTGTGCAGAAAACAGTGAGGCACATGCCACTCTCATCTCATAGAAGATCAGACAGCTTCTGGTTTTTTTTAGATCAGTGGCTTCCTATTAAAGCTCTGTTAAATCTGTTCATCAGTGAAGCTATTATTTAGTATATGTGTTACAGACTTTAAGAGCTAATTTACACATTTGTATGGAAGGTCAAGTGTATAACATACTATTTAGGATTAATTTTGGGGGTGTCTGTGAATTTAATGCATTAGAAGAAGTACTTTCACTGCAAGAAAAAAAGAACTGACAGGAGAAGTACTGCACTTTTTTTTCATGTTCCAATTGTGTTTATTGAAGAAATGTGTATTTGAATGAAAAATCTTTCCTCCTGGATACAACTTAACTCAACTTCTCCTTTTGCTGTTGCTTGAAAGCCAAATTCTTCTGTCTATGATATTACAGTCTAATACCATCACAGAATGCAATTTCTCAGATAAATTGGATTGACAAGGGAAATTGCAGGATTAATTAGAAAAAAGATGCTTATTGAAAAATAAGAAACACAAAAACCTTATTCTAAAATTAATCATTAAAGCAAGAACCCTGAAAGTAAGAAGTGTGGTTCTGTAACTTGGAAGTAGGAAGATAACCGAAATTCAGCAAATATTATTTCATTATACAGTTCTTCATTTCTCTGCTTTACAATCTGTTATTTAAGCACATTTATGTGTGAAGCTCAGTTGTGGTGAAGGCTAGAAGTGATGAAAATTGCTGCTTATTTGGGTGGTTGAAACCCCAATTTTGACATCTTGGGCTGCTTGTAACAGGGTATACTCCATCTGCATGTGCTGAATGAAGCTGTGCTCACCCCAGACACAGAAGAAAAGGAACATTGAAGGACAGTGAAACGATCAGAGGTATGGGATTGTTGCTATATGCTTTAACATTGTAATCTCACAGCTTGTAAAAATAATGCCTGGGAATATTTCCTCTTTATTTCATGTAAGCAGGAAGGATATCCAGGGAAACTGTCAGGCATCATGTTAATAAAGAGAAGAGATACTGATCAAACATAATTAAATTTTGATGTGTACTGCTTTGGAATGCTGTACAAGCCAAAAGACCACACAAGGTTTTAGTAACAGCTGGATGAATTTGTGAAGCAGGTGTTAAACATGATATTCTGTCTACAACTTCTGACTGAAGAAGTTCCTCAATATGCTCTTTTCAGGAAGCTGGGGAATCCACTAGGAAAAGGGTCAAACTTCAGTCACCTTGCTCCTTGAATTCTTAGTCCCTAAGTGTGGTCACTAACCTATGGGCAGAGAAATATGTTGGGCTAAGCAGCCTTTTATTTAATTCTGTATTCAAAGATGTGTGTTCAATCTAACCAGCAAGCCATGTGACATTTTTGGCTGGTGGTATCTTTTTAGCATACATCTATCCATACAGCTACTTCTTTTAGGCTTCACTGCTCTAAACACTAAAAAAGCCTGAAGCAAAATATTGGAAGAAAGACATAATATCTACAAATAGTTATAATGTAGAATATTAACGTTGTTTTCTTCTACTCTGCAGAAGTGTATCTACAATTGCATTTAGCTGAGAAATTTCATGTGGAAACAGAAAATACCCACAGAATATTTTTAACATATTCCTGGTTTCTTCTTTTCTAGTCTGCCCACCAGCAGTTGTTAAGTATTGTCCTTTAATTATAGTTTAGTCTAGTTTTCCTTTGCCTTGGAGGAAATGCTGAATACCTGCAATAGCAAAGACAAAAAGAAATTGGAAGAAATATATGAAACTGGATAGTTATACAAGAGGGGTCAGTGAAAAGCATTCCAGGGATGTTTTTTCTTGTAAAGAGAAAGCCAAAGGAAGGTAACAGTACCAGAAAGTACAATTGCCAGAAAGCTGTTGTTTAGTTTCCAATCTTAATTAGTCTTTTCTGTATGCTTCTGGAAGATGTTTCTGACTACATGACTTTTCTTTCTTAGCATCTGCTCTCCTGTTCCGTGCTAGGTTCGAAGGCATCAAGCAGTGACAAAAGGCATAGACTGTGTGTATTATTTGCATGTACATAATAATGAATGTACATCATGCACATGTATATGTATTAGTTAGGCTTCTTCCTTTCTCAGGGAAGCTTTTGTTTTCTTCTGAAATATATAAGTAGTACAACACGCGAAACTCTTCCTGATTGAAGTAATGCTCTTTCCTGTAACATCTTGTGATGGGCATTTCCTGAGTCATCTGCTAGTAGGTTGCAGAAAGAGTTAGGTAAGAATTCCCAAAAGAATTCCATATCTCTCACTAGGTTCCTCACCTCGATATTAAGGGCATTAAATCTTTTCTTTTACTAGGATGGAAACTGAGCTGCAGCACAAATCTACTTACTTTATATTGCCATAAGAGATGCAGGTTTGAGGGTCAAGTGTATTTAAAAATGTCAACATTTCTCCTGACAGAAAGGTCAGCAGAAACAGTGTCATTACAGATGACCTAGATACTTTCATAAATTCCCATATGAATGGTACAGGATTATAAAATAGTAAAGATGAGACTAGGTGAATTAAAGATGCATATGTAGCTCCAGCTGTCATAAAACATTTACATATTTCTTTAAAGGTTTTTACTTTTGCCTCATTTTCCTAGTATCTGGTTGTCCCTCAGCTAACAATCACCTCTGGAATTGAAATAAATGCTGACATTTTGTTGATAAAGTACTGAGAAAAAAAAAGAGCTATGCATGAAATCCCTTCTGCCTGAAGAAGCTACTCTTAAATATTTCAGTGCCTAAGGGCTAGGTTTTGAGCCCAGTAGCATCAACAGGTTTCCTGTTTAAGCAGTAAAAAACATAGGATCTCTTTTAGGGTTATCTCAAAAAGCCACACATTGAGTTAGATGAATGCAAATACTACTCAAATAAATGGCTTTGAGTTCCTTCTCTGTGAACCTTATGGCTCATCTCTAAAAATTAAGAAGTGAGTGCACTTCTCAGAAGTGAGTCAACACTGGTTGACTGCCAATGTGGGTACCTTTGGAAGCACACACATTTACACACTCAATTTCGGGCATTAAAGAATCCTGTGAAAGTAGTTCTGCTGTCCTACTGCTCATGTTGGTAGCCAATAGGTTAATTTTGAAATTAGCATATCAGAGAATTCACCATGGGATGATGGGTTAAAAATGATAAAGGAGACATCCCTATGATTTCTGGGCTTTTTACATAGCTTATCTAGCTCTTGCCTTTCTCTTGCCCCAGATCCTATATGCTCTCTCCTCTGAAAGAGGCAACAAGACTGTTTTCCAGTGGAACCACTTCGGATCCCAATATCTTTTATCCTGGGACCCCTTGTATGCCCTGTCTCTTTGATGGTGATGTCACAGTGGAGGAAGGAGGGCTCTTGCCCATCATTGCAGACCAGCAAATACCAAATGAGTGCTCCTAGTGACAGCAGAACGAGTAATTCTTGAAGTGTAAACAGAATTGGGGCCACAGAATTTCAGTCCAAGATTTCAGAGCTGTAAGTTATCATGGATTTGAAATTTGTCTAGAAGTAATGTTCATTCATGAAGACAATCTAGGGAAAGCAAATATCTGCACAATAGTTAGATATCATTGACAGAGCTTTTCAGAGCAACTTTAAAGACAGTCAGACATAAAGGAATGTGCTATATCTTTTATAACTTTAAAGTAACAGAAAAATAGAAAGTAAAACTATCACCAGTTTCTATAAATTTTTCACATTTATGAAAGCTCCTTTGAAATATTAAAACGAGCCAAACTATATTCTGTGACTTTAAGAGCATACAGGGTACTATTTATATTACTGTGAAGGTGATTTGGGATAAGCGGAGGTTTTTTCCTCACAATTTTACTTTACCTGTGTAAAAATGACATGGAAAAAATCTGAGAGATTTTTGCACAAAGTGTTCTTTTTTTTTCTTCTGGGAATCATTGTCTATTTCTGCCAATGTCTGATTAAACAGAAGGAAATAAAGTCCAATGAACAAGAGCATTATGTTTTTAATGTAGCAGTCTGAAGTTTAAACATATACTCTAGATATTTGTCTAGGTGTTTTTATCATGCCACATTTGTAGGGTTTTAGAAACTGCAATATGAACAGCTAAGGAGAAGCACGAAGGAACGACAAAGAGTAAAAGGCAGACACAGAGAGAGAACGATTGAAGAATCAGAGGTCACATAGTAGGAGTTGTAAATAAGATTTACTTCTTGAATTGGTTGAGATGTAGGGGAACAAGGAGCCAGCACCTCTTATTACCTAGCAATCTCACTATTCAGAGAGAACAACTCTGAGAAGCACAAGTTGCTATAGTGCTTCCACCCACTTTTTATATCACTCATTAATCACTACTCTATCAGAAAGGATAACCTCCTGGCCCTGAGGCACTAAATCTTCTCCTTCAGCAAGATCCTGATAAGAAAATATGCCATTAGCAAGTTCACAAGGCTAAGATTTTTCTGTCCCCTTTATCAGGTATCTTCTTGAAATAATAGGGAAGAGATACTGGCTGTTTTAAGTCAAGTTCATTCTGTGCTTATAATTTTTTTTGCCCATGGTGCCACTGACAATACTCAGGAGTTACTCTTAAAAGTCCAGCCCCTACATGTCCTACAGAGTGTCAATGAGTTGTAAACTGGACATATGGGCTGTAGTTCCAGAATGAATTTATTGAGAATTTGTCTACAGATGAGGTGTAAAATATATGTACATGCTTCTGATTTAGAGATAAGCAATAATCTGGCATCTGATTCATTATGATTTTCTGAATGATGCCATTGTGTTTTGTACAATATTAACACAGTAAGTTCTTCATTGTTGTACAGAGAATTTCAATGTCTGATTCCACTAATACTCATCCTCTTAAACCTGGTCACCCACACCCACGGCACAATCATGAGAAACTCCAACCTTGCCTTAGATCTAAATAGGACAAATATGGTTTTGCAAAAAAACCCAACCAAACAACCCCAAAACCCCAAACAACTGTACTCTGTCTTCCTGACTCAGTCTTACAAGCTGATAAGGCAGAATCAGTATGTACATAAACACATACGTGTCTTGGGAAGCCAGTAATTATGTCGAAGTATTCTGAAAACAAGTAGGGGAGTCTTTGACACTGATCCTGGCAAAGCCGTGCCATCTATCTGTGCTGTGGAGCACAGTAAAAAGAGGAGAGAAACTGAAGGTTCCTTGCACTGTTTTGTTGTCAATGCCCACTGCTGTTTTTCTGGCTAAAGTCTGGGAATGAAACTTCTGATATGCAGGTTGTTCATGCTGGGATTATACAGCTTTCATTTCATTTATCTATGGATACATAGAGGGCAATTTCCATAGGTAAGGTTGAATGGAATCTGGCAGTCTAAGCAGAAATTAAATTACTTTATTGTTTATTCACCTCAAAATTACACCACCTGCCTTTTCTGGGTGCAGAAACAATTTCCTAGGATTAGGCACAAAACACAATTATGATTTAAAATTGATGTTTCATAAATGTACCCCTTTGTGTCAGTTTAGTTTTCGTTCTGACTAAATTCAGTAATAACCATACGACAGGGTATTCTTCAACTAAAGCTCAATTTGCTGTATATCTGCTGCACTGAATTATTTTCTCTACTGTAAGGCCTTTATTCACAACCATTTCACATAACTGAAATAAAATCCTTACACAGAAACTGACAAATACTGTTTTCCTACAGAAAATGCCACAAAGAATTGCCTGCCTTCCTATGTGGGTATTTATCCATGTTTGTCCCTACAGGCTTTTTGCAGGCTTCTGGGAAGCTGCATGGAGCTCCATCTCTAGCTTCGCAATCACTTCACTCCTTTTCTCACTGTGCAAATATCTTTCCTTCTCTTATCTCCTCCTCTGTTTTTTCTCTCTTCTTCTCTTTATTCTTTCATTTCATTGATCCATACTCTGGTAAAATCCCACACAAACAGAACCCCTGACACCTATCCTCATCCCAGAAAAATCACCAAAGTCATAGCATGATAGTTTCCCTTGTAAGTTATACCAATTTATTATGCTTTTTGCAAGTATCATTACTAATATCCATCTGTTCTGTTCTGTGAAATGGCCATTGGAAAGGGGTCCTATATTAATATGACATGATATATATAAAAAAGGAACAAAATCTCCTACTTGTTCAGATTTGTTCCTGGTTTAATGATTAACTATGTAAGGTAAATAACTAATTCATAAATTAACCATGTATGCAACTTTTTAAATGTATGTAAGTAATTATTTAATTTGTTCATGTATTCTTTTATCATTTCCAGTGAAACTATTATAATTAATGCTATTTTAAGAGCAAATGAGTGTAAAATTGCAGATGTCATTGAAGGAACAGGCTTCATTTAGGCAGGAGGTGGTAATTGAAATAATTGAACCTCACATTGTAGTTAAATTTGCCTCCTGCTTCTTTCTTTTAAAAGTCACAAAAGAATATGGAATTAAGTCCTTTAAATTTTGAGATGATATTAATTTCATGTCAGTGTACTTGAGACAAAGATAAAAGAAGGAAGAGTGCTTGAAATGAGACTTCCATGTTCTTCTGCACAGAACATCTGCTAGAACAAATCTTTCTGACAGGACTTTCTCTTTGGATATATAAAAAGGCAAGGCTTCATAGTGCCAGAAACTGTTAGACCTCAGGATAGGGTTTTCCAGACATTTCAGAATGCTTCTGCCTCCGTGTCGTCCTTTCCTTGGAATGGAAGGGACACAACTGCCCTGTGAGCCAAACATCTCTCCTGTGAATGGCCCCTCACAAAGCTGAGCAGACAGGCCTGAGTGTGGGGAGTTTGGAGACCTCTGCCCAAGCTGTGGATCTCTCCTGCCCCTGCCCGGTCCCTGATGTGCCTGCCTGGCTCTCCAGGACAGCACCTGGGCAGACTATATGGATATTTCCATGTGTCTCTGTCAGCAAAACCAGCTAAGGAAGCTTTGGTCTCGCCTTTTGTCCTTGTTAAATTCCATTCTTGTGCCATAACTTTCAGCCTCCGTTGCTTTGCCAGTGCAGCTGTGCTGCAAGGGTCTGAGCTAAAGAAGTCTTCCAGAAAAGAGGATTTGTCTTCCTCTTCATAACACAGAGTGCAGTCCTTAACCACTCACTGATATGACTTGAAGCAATCCAGCAGCATGCTCTGTTGACTGTAAATGGTTGATTCAGTGGTTCAGGGCTTTTAGCATGTGGGTGACCTCTCTTGCAGATGAAGCAGAAGTCATAAGCAATATAAGGACACTAATAATTGTGCAATCATTGTAGGCCTCTATCTGAAAGCACATGGCTGAACATAAACAAACATGGCTATGGTGAAGGAGCGGAGGTTGGCTGTGGGTCAGCCCAACAGGCTTAGGAGAGGATGAGTTTTGGAATGAGTCAGGAGTTATGGATGTTACTGCAAAGTGGAATGAAAAGTGGAGCCGTGGAATCTCCCCTTGGGACAGGGCTGACATCCTGCTGACTAGTTTAACAAGAATTTTTAACTCTTTTGTCCTTATTGCAGATGTTCCTAGTAGAAGACTCCACTGGAACAGTGCTGTTTTCCATAACTGTTTTTTTTCCACCATACTGGGTGATGTCTCCCATACTTTTTGACTACCTCAGGGTAACCTAATAGAATTTCACTTAGACAGTATTCGTCTAATACAGACTTATACTGCATCATGTTGTGTAACAGTTTTCTTGACTAACTAGTTCATACAGCACAGAGCTCATGTAGAAGATTTAAGATGCTGACAAGTTCCCCTCTCCTGGGAAGGATGAGTTGCTTTAAAGTTATTAAGGTTTCAATGTGAAACAAGAAATGGTGCCTTGCAAGGAAAATAATCCCATTGATTTTTTGTATCTTTTTGATGGAAAGGTTGTTACAAAGACAAAAGAAAACACTTTTGAATAGAATGGGGAAATTGGGAAAAGAACAAGTATTTCTGCTTGTTGTTACAATTTTGGCTTTTAACCAATTGTCAGGTACCTCTTCTTATTCCTTCTAGTTTTTCACTAACCATAATCTCAAAAGATATTTGAAGACAGATATTCCTGGTCTGTAAAGCCAATATATTATTGACTGAAGACAGAAATGTGACAAATAAAAGAAAGGGTTAAAAAAGTGATTAAAAACCATAGGAGATGTCAAGAGCAGGACTCTGCATTTGCATGCCATTTAGAATTTAGAGGAGTCAGGCTCAGATCAGAATGAGGAGAATGGAGCTAAGGCTTGTGACTATCAATGCCTCTGAAAAGCCAAGTCTATACAAGAATGAACTGGACTGAAGACTGTCAGAATTTGGGTATGGGTATTGTAATTGTGATGACACAGCTCACAGTGAATTCCAGTTATCTCCTGTGTTTCCACATCACACAGGATTTCCTTATATCCAGTTTCAAGAGAGATAAGAACCCCCAAACCATTATCAATGTACAGGAAAGGTATCTTTCTGTAAGTGTTCTCAATGCTGAATATATTTTGCTTGTAGAATCCTTCAGTCTGGAATCATGCTGACCTAGAACCATATTAGGTGCTTTTGAGACCTCTATCAGAAAGCTTTTAAACCTTACAGTTTGTACACTCTCTGTTTCACTTGAGTTTTGACTGACTTTTATAAACATGTTATTGGTGACAGATTTTCTTTTCTAGTTTGGTAACTCAGAAAATTGATCTTCACATACCAACATTTTGCCTATACTCTCATTTCCGAAACCTACATCTTAATCTTCTGGTTTAAAGTGTAGTTTGGAAGCTCAGAATTAAAAATAAGTTGAAAAGTTTGGGAATACCTAGGAAAGGACCAAAGGAATGATTTGGCATAAGGAAAACTGATTTATAATGATAAGATTTAAGGAAATTAATCTACTTCTATCTTAAGAAAAGGTTAAGAGCTTATTTGACTACATTCTACACAGGGAAAAAAGGAAAAGATACTGGAAAATAGGGAACTTTTTAACCTGACAAAGAACATAAGATTTTTCCTTTTTTTATTATTAGAATACACAATAAGAATAAGATGCAATTTTCTTTTTATCATGAATAATGACTAACTGTTGGAGTAAGGTTTTATTGCATTTGAGTCTTCTGGTACAACAGAAGGATGAAAAATCTTTCAAAACTTTGTGGCAGAGACAGAGATGTGTCAAAGAATATATACCTGGTCTGGGATCTGCATCAAACACTGATTTACTTTCACTGGTCTGACTTTGTCTGAATTGGGAAAGTAAAAAACCTTGTCATGGAGAAAGACCTTGAATCTTCCTTTTTTATTTTTTTTTTATATTTGCTGAATATATTATAATTTAAATTTACAGGGTTTGCTATAGGATTTTAAAAATTATTATTATTTCATTCTACGGAAAAGAAGAAGGGTGAAGTATCTCAAAGCATGTAACGTGCTTTTCTTTGTCAAGGTCTGTAAGGGTGTATTTCCATGAGGCTCTGCATAGAAATAATGATCTGCTTGAAATTTCGTGTATGCTGGAAAATTCAATACAGTAATTCTACTCATTAAATCAAACAAACAACTCCCCAAACCATTCCACGCACGCACAAGTCCCTTCACCCACTCTGGACAAATAAGAACAGAACCTCCCTTGCTCATCAGAAGAATTAATTTGTATGCCTCATTTGAATAAGAGTTGCTTGGGCTGCAGGCATTTTAACTAGAACAATACATATGTTTACACCACAGCTCCTCCTTAAATTTTTAGAATTCAGTTATAATAGGGACTTCTGGGAATCTAGAAATTGGTATCTTCTGCCTGCCCTCCAAGACTTTGTAAATTTCTTATGTCACACATCTACCCAGATTCTCGTTTTCTAGCCCTGAATGACCCAAACAAAAAGTAAAGTAGCTCTTTCTGCAGCATATCTGGAGAACTCAGTGAAGATAGTAATTAATTTACAGGCTACATAGTGTATCCAACTAAGGCAATAATTCCTGGCAATTCTTTAAGATGTTGATGAGAATCATCTCTAATTTACCTGCTCAGACCTCAAGCTGTCTGCTTTTCTTACTTTTCTTTGTAGGCAAATCTAAAATTTTATGTAAGCATTGGTAAGTCAGTTTTAAACCTCAGTAACATTGTTACAGGGTCCTGATTTAGACCTTGCCTTCATAATACTGACTTCAGTAGGGTCAGTTTTGGTTTGTATTATAGCTTCAGAAACCTCATTGTCAAAGTATGCCTACATTAGGGTCTTGGTTGGGGCCAGGTGTGCTCCTTTGAAGTGGGTCTCTCTGTTGGAGAGACTGGACAGGAATCAGCTCCTTTCTGATGAAATGAAGTCAGAAGGTGCACTCCAGGAACTCACCTACTCTACTCCAATAGCTAACTTGCTGTCCACGGGACCAGATTAGTGCCAGTCCATAGTAAAACATTTGAAATATGCATTTGTCTATCATTGCTAAGGATTGGTCCTCAGCACTGATTTTTTCACCTACAAATCTGCTTCTACTTTCAGCTCTACCACTTGCTAATGGAAATATAGGCTCAACAGTCCTTAATTTCTGTAGTATCTGTACATTACTTGTAGCAACTGTAATGTCCAGAGGCAGAATACTCAGTTTGATAAATTTAGCTGCAGTTAGCACATGCAGTTACTGACTTTTTATATGGTGCTGATGCAAAAAAGGGATTGTTTTAGGCTATGATGTGAATGGCCATATTTGTAGTTTTAAGGGTGTGAAGTTGTAGGACTTGTAAAATGGGTTATATTAATCAGAGAAAACAGGTTTGAAAGAAACTTAAGAAAGCATGAATCTATTTTTCTGTTCCTCTTCAAGAACAATTGCATGCAAACCATTGCTGGCCAATATTTCTTCAGCCTTGAAAGACACAGGGTTTCTATCTTTATTATCTAATTTAAAAATATAATATAAAAAATGACACAACTTTTTCCTAATAAATGCTTCAATTCCCACAGAATTGAAGTGTAGTGTTCTAAGATTATAGCTTTAAAATTTTCTAGCTTTCTCAGGTTTCTCTTTTTTTGGTCCTTTTTTTTTTCTCCCATTCTGCATGAAAACTGAAATTGGCAAATAATTGGTAGAGAATTTTTGAATTTCCTTAGTTAAAATTGCCAAAAAATTAAATTTCCCTTTGTCTTCAACTGGTTTTCTTCAGACAGATCCCAAAAGATTGCTCAAGGTATATTGTATCATCCCTATAGAATAACTGAACATGGTCCATGTAACTCAGAAATGACCATGCTGAATAACTGTTGCTGCTACAAGATACTTGAGTATGCTTGAATTCAGAGCCATGGAGTCTCAGAAGCTATTCTCTTTAATTGATATCTGGTAATCCTGGTCTCCTTAAATAGAGAAAATAATCTGTTCTTGCTGTGGGGAGTAGAGTAAAAGCAGAAGAGGGAAATCAAATAATTTCAAAACATAGTGAAGCAGAGACTAGGGGAGCATCAGAAAAGAAAACTAGAGAAGGAAATGGAGAAAGCAGATGGTAATGAATTCAGACAAGAAAACAAAATGTATTTTTCTGTGATAGTTGGGTGAGAAATGATGGAGGTCCTGCCATTAGGATTGGAGAAGGGGGAAAAAATTGGAAACTGGCAGTCAGCTGTTCAAATGCGCAATGATGAGAACAGAAAGAGTGGATGAGTCAAAGAATGAGCACAGCTGGCAAAGTATATCAGGAACCAGTTTATAGAACAGGGTAACTAGTTAGGGATCTCTCCAGTGAGGCAGGATCCCTGGCTTGGGAATGGTATGAGAAAAAACATGACTTTGCCATCTACTTCAGACTCAGCCATACAAGGTTAATGCCACTAGCCTCTTTCACAGATGTGTTCATGACTTCATGGCTGAGTGCCCATGAAGTCTTCAATTCTATTGAGGACCTCTGTAGGAAGAATTGTGAGTAAATTAATCATCCTGCAGTATGAAGAGTGAGGAGGAAATGGGCAAGACCATTAGCTGAGCATAGTCCATTGTGCACACCAAGTCAGACAGGTCCTGCAGTTGAAGAAATGTATAGACTGGCACACTACCCATCAGGCACAAATCCATTCCCTGGGCTTCATTTGTGGGCTGCACACAGACTGCCTTAGATCCATGGCCATTTCCCCAAGGGGAAACATGATTCAGTCACACAACAAGAGGAAGGTCCCATGTTGTGGTGGCAGGTATAGAGTGGGAGAGAATGGGATGTGAGCCCATTGTCTGACTGTTGGTCTGTGAGATTTGGTAGGTCTGCATTCAGATACAATTACGCAACAAAATGTTTTAGATGTCCAACATCTGATGTAGATGTACATCAGAACTGGAGATTCCTGTAACAGATGAGAGGTGAATGATGATGTCTGTATAGACAGTTCTGTCATTTCCTGAATCTGAATTCCAGCATTTGAAAGGCACTTTAATAGTGGTCTTCTAATAAAGATTCTTTTGAGTATTGTTATTTTGTAATTTTGCAGTCTAGTTGTAGTCTGAGACAACATATTTGTTTAGTTTGCTTCAAGAAGATGGGAACCTACTTGATTGGTTAATATCATGTCTCTTTGTCAGTGAGGAATATAATTTGCCACAACTCTTCGTTCTTCCCTCTTCACACATTCTGATGCATTGCCATCTCTCCAGATACATGTGACATGAAAAGAAGCCCTGCAAGAACTTGTCCTGGTCCCCACCTCCATGCCTTCTCTCTTCCAGAGCAGGCTCTGAATACAGATAGCCAAAATAGTGTGTTCATATTTGCAAAAGTAGATCAGAGTCTTACATGCAACACAGATAGGAATATCTCAAACTCCTTTGTTGTTCTTTATGTAACTTGCTCTCTTTCCTAAAGGTGGCATCCCTTGGGTGTGGAAAGGAAAGAAATAAGGGGATTGGGTTGCATGTGACCTTGAAAAAGAGAATATCCTCTTGAACTCAGAATTGCCTTTTTAGGCTTTGTAGACAAGGAGATCTTAAAGAGCTGAAAATATAATTAAAAATATGATGTAGTGATAAGTTGAGCCTCTGAACCATTCCAGAAGGTTGTCCTCTCCAAAGAGATAAAGTTTGAGAACTTCAACTTCAGAGAAACAATTCTGAATGAAAAAAAATCATACTGAGCAACAGAATAAATTCTATTAGGTATAATAGAAAAAACAGATTGTGTTATTAGGTGGCTTTGTGACTTAACTAGGGTTTGAATTAAGATCACTATAATCACTTTGAGTGCAATTTAAGTAGGATGTTCTCTCCTGTCTACAAAAAGAAGAGCTTGAGCAAGTAGTCCCTATTTGTTCACATCATGAAACAGCTAACACAGTAGTTAGTGTTATCTACAAACTGCATGGTGCATTGGAGAAGTGAGATGCAGTGTTATGGCAAATGCTCAAGTTTGGGAGGGAAGTGCCTTAGTAGTGGTCCATGACAGAGCTTGCTTAGGGGTCTAATTAAGCCAGTGTTTTCAGGGACACCTGCTTTTCAAGGAAATTCTAATCACATTTTGTTTCAGTTAAATAGAGTTTATCTTTCATACTCTTGACGTCTTCGGATCACTATGCTGAAGAGTCTTGTATCCTGTACTACGCTACACATTCAAGTGCTTGTGAGGCTAAGTGCACATCTGCTGAATTGCCTTGAAATAAACTTTGAGTAACATCTTTAATCTGTTGCCTTTGAACGCTGTGCTTTTTTAATAAAAGCTTTGCTAAAGAGGTGTCTGCGTGTAATGTTCCAGTCAAGCTGTCAGGTAATGCTTTTTTGCAGACTTCATCATTTTAGCTAACTTCCTTACTTGGTACCTGAGCATTGCCTGTAAAAAAAGAGTCAGCATCAAAAGACTTGTGTGGCCATTTGAATTTCATAGCCATGCGAAACAGGATTAGTGTTTTACAGTATTTCAGTTTTCTTTCCCTTAGTACACCTCCTAGAAGCTTAGAATTAAATTCCCAGTGAGCCACTGAAGTGCTTAAATTACTTCAAAACATGAACAGCTTGTATAAAAAGGCTACTTCACTATATATAATTAACAGTGTGCAAATGGGCCATTTTTAGCCTTTGTAAAAGTTTGTGCAGCTCAGTAGCCAGGAGCCAGTGCAGAGTTGAGGGACCTGGTTCTAAAATCGTATACATAGACCACCTTTTGAAAATTCGTGTCTTACCTTCAAGCAGTGGTTGGTAGCCTTACCAGAGAAGGCAACAGTTTGGACTTCAGTTTGGGACATAGTGTAGGAGCTGTTCTTATCACAGGAGTCCTGACTTTGTACCTTAAAGCTCCCACTCTCAGGCTGTCTCATAAAATGGTTTCAAGCCCAAGAGCTGATCCTGTCAGTGTTTCCTTTTGAATTTATTATCTGATCTGCACAGCTGGGCTCCCATGACTGATGCCTGAAAACACTTCTGCAGAGTTCTGTGTGGATAAGTGTACAAGGACTTTCTGTAGAATAAAGGTGGAGGGTTTATTTCAACTTAATTCATATACTATATTCCTTGAAGTGTTTGAGGCAGAAATGGTGAACTATGGTTCTGATCCCTGTGCTTTCTTAGAATATGTAGTGTAACTTTGCCACGTAAACATAAAATATATAACTTTGATTCTAATTTTCTTCTTTGCCTCAGTTTTCCATTATATGCTCTATTTTTGTGAACAAAAAGTATCTTAGATAGTGTAGAGTTAGATACAAACGTATGGAACATGGTATCTCATCAGGTACAACAACTGATGGCAGCTGGCAGCTGCCACAGTCTGCTCTGGCTGTTGCTTTGGAAGTGCTGTGGGCTTGCCAGCTGGCTGTCTTACGAGGGTCCTGATGAGTTGCATTTCTTTTTGGGCACTCTTGAATGATTCTCTAAAATAATTTTGTCACGTTTTCCTTTTTTAACACTTGCTTCAGCTCTTTGTGAAGCATTCTTTATTAGAATGTGTGTGTATATATGTCATGGGTTCCACCTAACATTGCCCCAGTGCAAAAATATTTACTTATAAGTTACACCCACGCAAAAAACAAGCAGGTGATATGGAATCTCCACTGAAAGTCACGAGGACCTGGGTCACTCAGATCTTTGGAGCATGCCCTTGACATGCAGTGGAGCACAGTGGAGGTCACCCTGAGCTAGTATTCACCTGAGTCCTTTCCACCACACCAGAGTTGTAGGCGATGCAGGCATCTTGCAGCAGTGGAGTACTTATGCAAAACATGATTTATATGTTTGTGAAGCATGGTTTATACATTTAACCAAGTGTCACTGGGATACTGCTGTAGTCCTCTAGGACCAGCAGCCAAAATTGTTTCACTGTGTCTGTACAATTTTGCCATTCAGGGATGCTTGGGGCTATTATAGGGATTGCACTGCCTTGTGTTTTTTGGCATTCACAGGTCGTCTTTGACAGTTGCAAATATTTTGTCATCTGGAGTTTCTCATGTGACTGAACTAGGGTTCAGTTAGTTAAGGTATTGTCTACTAAATCATGCTGGTCAATATGTTGGCTTCTTCAAGACATCAAGAGAAAACCAGAAGTGATTACCTTTCTGTAGTCTCTGTGGGTTATATGATTGATCTGGAGCTGCAGTGAAATCTTTTGTTACTATGGTGTATTGACCAGGCTGTGGGAATGTTTCTTGTTTGGTTTTGTTTGGTTTAATATAAGTCTGCCAGGAAAAAACAGCAAAAAGAGGAAAAATTATAGCTGGATATAAGACAGACACCTGGAAACAATTATTTTTTTTTCAAGTGCTAACTTTAAAAGGAGTAATATTTTCAAATATTTGAGCCAGTACTGAGCTGACTTGATATTTGAAGACAGTGAAATAGATGGGTCTTAAAATCCAGCTTATCTTTGCAAGTGGTTTGTGGTTTTGTTTTTTTTTCCAAAATATCTGGATGGCCGTTGTATCCAGAACAGAGGAACTGTAAGGTGATTTTAAAAATTATTAAGGTATTAAAATTGCTTCAATGCAAAACTGTGATTTTTAAATGGGATTTTTCTGATTGTTTAGAAGAAAAAAATATTTCAGAAAAATGAGAGGCAGGCAGTTATTTCTAGTATTTTTTAACCAGATATTCTGTAGCCTTTTTTTGTCCAATGTTTCCATAGGCAAATTGGGAGCATGCTCTGATGGTCTTTCATGCTATCCCACTTGCAAAAAATGCATCTTAATTGAGGCACTGACTGAAAACTGTTTTTTTCAAGTAAGCTATCTATCAGCTTTAAAACAGTTCTTACTCCCTTTCTAATCCAATATATACCACATTCTATAAAAGGTGTTGGTGTCAAGAGGACGGATTGAGAACAATTTATTAAGTATACTGAAACCTGTTGGTAAAGATATTCTCCTGGGATATAAATTAAATCCGATTAAAGAGAACAGGTATGTGTTTGAATGTGAGTCTTGCTGAAAGGCCCTGCCTTTGGGCTGCTTGGAAAAAAAGATGATGCCATATCTTCTCCATCAATTCTGTGAACATTTTCTCAGTCTATTGCATTAATTATTAATATTTAGATGCTAAAAAAATGGGAGAAGAGAGACTCTTAATCTTTAAATAATTAAAACAAATACTGTTTTTTCTCTTTGTTAATTTCTGATCCAAATGCATATTTTTTCCACCTGATATTTCATTGTCAGGAAAATGAAGAATCATTTACTTGAAGGGTCAGAATCACAGATTTACAAGCTTGCATGGAAAATTAGTTTCTCTTTAGGAAGAGCAGATAGTACAGCAGATAGCTTGGAATATTCTTGATTTCAGAATTAGCAGGAAGAGAAATAAGGAGATGCAGTTTGAAAAGAACTGTGCTGCTTCATTCATTCTAATTTGCACTGTGCTCAGGATAGACTGGGCAAAACAAGCATTTCCCAGTCTATCCATCTATGGCAATAATTGGTAATTTAATAAAGTACATTTGCAGTTCAGAAAAGTTCCTTTATAAGTGTATGAGCCAAAACACATATCACCACCTTAGTTACAAATAATGAAAGATTATTCAATTTTTAACTATTCTGAAGAATTCATAGCACTGAATTACATTAAATAAAAATGCTTTAACCTGTTTAATACTGGATCTTTGATTAATTATATATAAAAGTAATTTCATCTAGACTGTGCTAAGTAGCAGAACTCTGTTTTGCTTTTTGTTTGTTTACTTTTTTTTCTCTTTTCACAGACCAGGTTACGTAAAGTAGTTCTAGAACAAGTTTTAAAACCAGATTTTGACTTTGTGCCATCATCCACTGATGAACATAATTGATGTGGACTAAAATAACAGGATTTTGACTTTCAATATAGTGGGGTAAGATAAAGAGACATGTGACTCGTTGGATGTCAGAAATTATCCCACTGGATATAAACTTACAGTTCACATGGATTGGCTCTCAAAATTTGGTCCTAAATCTTTTACCAGAAATTAATTGAAATCATGGAGACCTAATGAGATACAATGCTATTCATAAATTCAGTATTTGTTTGAAATGCACATTAATACATGAATAATTTTATCTTTGTTTATTTCAATTGAACTCTTTCAGAGTTCAGTTGAGCTGCTTTTTTGCCTACTCTCCCTAGACAGCCATGAATAAATGAGTTCCTCTTTTATTATGTGTGCTGTACTTTTGTAGCACTAGCAAGTTAGTGAAACCAGATTTGCACAGCTGCTTCCTGCAGAATGAAGAATAGTGCTGTTTTCCCTTGAAAGCTTCTTTTTTCATTTAAGTTCTTCTGAAAGAACCTTCCTTGAATTAAATCAGGTCCATCTTGCTGAATTCTCCTCATGGCAAATCAATAGGGAGTCTAAAGAGCCCCCTATTTTTGTGAAACAAGACTGATGGTAAATCACTTCTTTTTTTTAACCATGCTAGATTGATGCAGCTATCCTATGCAGCCTATAGTTTTAAAAGTGTGCTTACCAACATCTAGTCTGGTGAAACTGAATGTTGAAATAAAGCATGGGTGTGTTGATATTTGTTTTAGCATTTGCATCTAAGTTCTCAAGTGTGAGTGAGAGAATGCCCAAGAGATGGAAGAGAATGAAGGAGATGATATGAAGAGCCAACACCAATTGTTATCTGTTGAAGCTGTGGCGCTGTGTAACTTGCAAAAGAGTTCTAAAAGGTTGTGACCACCAAGAGAGAATGGCACTGGCAATATATTTAATGATTAACAAATTGAATGCAAGGGGTAAAAGGAAGATATATAATAAAAAAGGCCCGCTAGATGTAAACTTTTCACATCAGCTTCTCACATGTGTTTATATGTACAAATCACTTTTTGAAAAGCTGAGCAGTATCATATGGGTACCAAAGTACATCCTCTTACATAGTGAATAGCTTAACATGCTCCACCATACCTTCTTAATTACTTTTCTTAGTGCCTTTTTAAACACACTGTCTCTTGTACTTCAACATGTAGGGCCAATTGCAATTTTTTATCACAACTGTGGTTTATTCATATTTTCACATTCTAGGTCAGATTCCACTTTGGCCTGGTCATTGAGTGTAACAGCTACCTCTTGCTGACGGTGCAGCTGTGAGTCTTTGTGATAGCTCACTCATTAAAAATGAGGATGCATGTGTGCATAAGAACATTACCAGATAATGTTTTATATCATCAGTGGCTAATAGACTTTTGATATTAACCACCTGTCTCTTTGTTACTGCCTCATAGTGCTCTCCCAATGTAGTGAACTTTGCAAATTTCTTTTTTCCTCTGGGATTAATGCTTTCTTAAAGTGCTCCTTACATTAGCAAAATTCTTTTCATATTATTCATATAAAACTTCCATTGCTTACATCATCTATGCAGCAGCCAAAATTAAGCACAGTGCCTTGCAGAGTGAATAGAGATATCTAGAAAGACTGTGTAATTTTGGTATCCTGCAGCAAGTAATAGTAACAAATAATATGAGATGCAAGGTAAAAATAAAAGTAAGTCACAGGAATAATATCATATGGTAACTTATTGAGATTTTTCAATCCTGAAACACTCATGTCTGTGCCATGAGTGAAAGGACACTTTTTTCACTGGGGACAGAATCAATGGTAACTGTAAACTATGACGTTATTTTCTATCCACAGTTGTATGTTTTCAGATATCAAAATATTGCAAACTGCAGGGCTTTATTCAGTTAACTGTTTTTAATTCTTACTTATTGCCAGCTGGAACTTGATATGTCCTAGGACTTTATTGGACAAGGCAAAAATGCAGCTTTTGTCCCCAAAAGTATATGGTTTAACGGTATGGGGAAAATGGGGAGTATAGTACATTAAGACAAAACTGCTCATCTAGAAAGGAAATTTTTTACAGATTCATTGAAAGTTCTCAAGCTTTTTGCAAGCATCCCAGACACACTGGAGAAATTTGAAAGAAAGCAGCTGGATGTCTGCTGAGCCATTGAGAGCTGCAAGCCTATATGGGCAAGATTTCACAAGAACGAGCACAAAGTCTTGAAAATCCAACTATGTATAGTATTGGAAGATGTTATTCTAGGACAGGCAGAGCAGAGACATTGTTTATAGAATTATAAGCAAGAGTTTAATTACAGTCTGTTGGAACTCATGTATACCTGTGAGTGGCTTACAGTGCATCACATGCTCCAGGTCTTGCTGTTGTCTGGGATTGTCTTTGGTGATTCTTGATGCTCAGTTTATGTGCTTCTTAAAATGTCTTTAGAAATTATTCTTTGAGTACTGAATATGACAAAGAGTTTCTGAATAGAACATGGGGGATTTTGAAGTACAATCGCATACTGCTCGAGATCACATCCACTTGAGAAACATACAGGACGATAAAGATATTTTTCCTGGGGACTCTCTTGCTTTTTGAAAAATACTGCTTTAACCATGCAACCTGGGCTTTATTAATTTTAAGAGCAAAAGGGACCATTTGTGTTCCTTACATGTGTTTGTAGATGCTGATCCAGTCATATCTTAGCCTTCTATCTTGTAAACTAATTAGAATTTATTGATGCTTTCACAGATAGATTTTCCATATCACAAGTTATTTTGAAGACCTTCTTTGAATGCCTTCCATCTTTTTACCAAGTAATTTTTCAAGTGAGCACTGCACAGCATGACATAATATTCCAGTAAAGGTCTCACTAATACTCTTTAGAGAGATAAATACCAGCTCTTCAGTAATCTTAGTATTTGCTGGTTTAAGCATCCAGGAATCAGAGTAATTTCCTTATTTCTAGCATTGTTCATGCTTCATTAGCTCATTTACTATGACCCTAGAATATTTCTAGTGTAAATGTGTTTCAGGATGCCATCCCTCATTTTACTCTTAGAACTTGTTTTTCTTGTCTCTGCCAATCACATGTGCATAAAAAAATACATCTGGAATAATCTGATTACAGTGCATAGCAACTCTTTACATTGTTATTTGGCACTTTGCAGATTTTTTTTTGTGTTATTTTCACTCTGCATATGTATGCAATACAGCACTTGTTCATCTATTACACATCTTCACTGTTGTTTTCAGCAGTAAGGGAGAATTTATACCCATTAGTAAGATATTAATGACATGCAGATGGATTAAAGTTGTGTGTCTGAGGCAGCTGGTGCTGGTTTTTTGCTCTGTAGCAGATCTCCTTCTGACAGATGACTAACTAACTGAAGCATGCATGAACCTGTTCCTGAGCTAAAGCATTTGCAATCAAGCATACTGAGGTGATTGAACATTATTATCAGTTTACATGACCACGCTGCACTGGGTTTGAGGCTATTCCACCTTCCTGTCTAGTAACAGCAATCAAGGAGCATTTATGGGTGGGTAGCTTGTTGCAGGAGCATCTTTAGCTGCTAAGTTGGATCCACCAACATTCACAAGTCAAAACTTCAAAATATGTAGTTGCCATATTTTTTTAATAATAAAGCATGGTGCATCCTTTGTTATACATTCTCTTTCTATACAGAAAGTTTGCAGGATGGTAATAGGACTTCATATGCTTTTGCTCTGGACTGTGCCAGTGAGCTGTTTCTGGAAGGACAGAGCTGATGTACAGAGATAAAATATAGAGCTGTGGGCATGGGACTGTGTTTTGGCTCTGTGGATGCAAATAGTGCATTACTGTCAATGTCCCTGGCTTTGAATGTTCACTCTCTGCATGCAAAAAGACTTTTTTTCTGTTTCATTTGAGGCAAAAAGTGTGCATTCCTGAAAAATAACAGATTATCCGTCAGGTGCAAAGACACAGATTTACTGGTTGAAAGTGTTAAGTCATTCAAGTGCTAATGGAGCGGGCCTTGAGATTTTGTTCATTAAAGACTAGGGCTGCTTAATTGCTAGGATGTGCATAAGAAAATCATGACTACAGAAGGATGGCCAGAAAAGCTAGGGCTTTGCATGTGTCTGCATACAAATGCTTCTGGCAGTCCACGTGACCTGTAGGATGTACTTTTTTGATCTTCTGTGCAGCAGCATTTGGAATATTAAATAGTGAACTTTAAAATGAGAAAATTAAGGTTTTCAACTCACAAATAATATTTTGGAAATGTGCAGCTAGATAAATGGCAATTTTGAACACTGGTGACCAACTGTGTTGATAACTGGTTGCAAATATATAAAAATTCATTATGTTTAGAATAAATGTATCATATAAAACTAGATGTCTTCAATGAATTCAAAACAGATTAAATTATTAATATAGAAACATTATGATTTCATGACATGATAAAATATCTCTGTATAAAACAGCAATGACTAAATAATACCTAACACTATCAGTTATTTGACTTTATTTAAATAGAAAACCGTTTTCAAGGTTCTTTTTAATGCAACTCCTGTTTTATGTAATGCTGATCTAGTAGTTTGTTTGCCGTTGTTTTTATAAGATCTAAGTTTACACTGAAAATATTTTTCTTTCCTCTGATAAATAAATTATTACCATCTTGTCTGGGGATTCTGGTGAACTTTTTTTTTCTTTATTTAATAAGGTATTTTTTCAATCCCATTTGGCCTTCAGTAATAAAATTTTAACAATTAGACAATTCATTTATGAAAATAGAATTGCAATAAAAGGGACTGAGTAGAAGATGGTAAAAAGAAGCCAGAGAAATGTCTTAAGGTGTTTTTTTTTTTCCTTGAGACATTCTAGAAGTCTATAGACTTCAATGTGTAATCTCTCTTGCAGATATATGACATCAACTGTCATGAAAAATCTATCTTCACCAAACAGTTATCTGCTATACAATGTTGCTCTACCCTTTGATATGTTTCTTGTTCCCAAATATTAAAAAGGATCTGGAAGAACACTGACATATGCACAGTCTTCCCAAAAGAAAAAAAGTTTCATTGGGAATGATTTTTTAAAACTCATTCAATCTGTAAATAACCAATCTTGGGCTAAACTGAAAATAATAATCTTCCTGTACTGGTGCACTTGAGTTTTCAAGAATAAATTTATCTTGTGCTTTCTCATTTGAAACTTTATTCTCCTATCTAAAATCCCGTTTGTCAGATATTTTCATGCTGATGATTGCATACTCATACAATCAGTCCCTCAGTGGTGGAAACAGCAGAGCCAAAAGTTTGTCCTCTGGAGAATGTATTTGTCTTGTGTAGCCTTTGTTTAGAAGCACTGTAGTTTGGACATCTTAAAAAAAGATCATCAGAACAAATACAAATTTTCCTACTGAGGGGCTATAAAGCTTTAACGAACCACCTTCCTTGCATGTGAAAGATGACTATGCTGTGCAACAGTAGAGAAGTTGAAAATGAAGGTGTCATCTGCTATGCAATGTGAAACTGGTGTGTACTGGGCTTATGAATACTTCATATGGGATCGGCTGTGAAGCAAAGTTATTGAGCATGATTATTACATATTCTTTTGTGAAATGTGGTAGTCCTAATAAGAGCATACTGGAGAGAGAGAAAGAGTAACAGTAAGTCAGAGGGCAAATAATGGACAGTGGCTTACTTCTGAACTGTAATCTGAAGTGAGTTTGGAGGTTAGGAAACCTAACACAGTGAAACTGGGGGTCAATCAATAACACGTAATCTCTGTAAGAGGAGCATATTTCAAGCGAACTGTGGTACTGTGCTAGTGTCTGTATTTCTTTCTGTTAATAAATGTTAAACATGAATCTACGAAGAGATATGGACAATAAATATCAATTGATATTCTGTGTTAGCAGGAACTCTGCATATGGTAAAGAGCAGAGTAAGAGAATGAAAATAATCTGAATGGACTGAAGTTTGAATTTTTCCATGCTACTCAGAAGACATTGCCTTTTTTATAGAGTTCCTGAGGTCCCATAACAGAGGCCAGAGAAAGAAAATTGAACTTCTAGAGAGAAGCTGGAATTCAGGCTCATATCTTGCCAATAGAGTGCTTACTTTCCATGGGTTTAAATGGTAGCTACTCCGAATATGTAGCCTCTACATTTTCTGCTCTTACAGATTGTAGCAGGCCATTCTTTTCACCAGCTGACTCATGTCCACTCTCATCATTACCTCATTTCTTACAGTCCTAGCAGATTTTTAGCAGGGTCATGAGCATGATTGCTTTTGCTTCTCTCTTCCCAAGCTGCTTATTTTTCCAAGGCTCCTTGTGTTTTTCATCCTTACTGATCTCCTCCTGGAACAGGAGAGTGTTAATCATGCACAAGTGATGAATTACAATTTTGTGTCTGTTAGCCCTTCAGAGTGAAAAATCTGGACTTCATATCTCCTGATGGTAAAATTTCCTGTACCATGTAACTCAGCTTCTGGTTCTGTATGAGTCTGAAAGACAGAACAGTAAGCAGGGTTGTTTGCAATAGGAAAACATCTTGTCTAGTTTTGGGGTTTTTTTTAAAGAAATGTCTTTAATACACCTTCTGTAATTTTCTTTTCCTCAAACCTCTTTCCAGTTAGAAAAGCCTAATTATTTTCATAAACCATTTTCTCTATAAAATGTTCCAACATTTTAGAATAGCTATTTTTCTTCTCCTGAAACACACAAAATACGGTATAAAACTATTTTTAATGCTTTCTTGTACTGACTGTATAATTCCCAAGTAGGTAATGCTCCTGTCAAAAAAATATGGTGATGAGATATTCCATCAAACAAAACTTTTTTTTTACCTTAAGAATACATTTATCTGTGCATTTTAACATATATATATATTTAAGTCCATTACTTATACACGCACACACACATATGCACATATATATGTAACAGGCTGAAATTAAGGCTGTAAATGCATTTCCATATGCTTGACTTTAAAATAATGCTAATCAAACTCTTTTATGAAATATAAAAATATGCATTTTCTCAAGAACTTTATGATTTATCATATAAAATCTGAGTGTTTCACAAGGATTTCATATTGACACCACTCCAGAAAATGAACAGAAGTTAAAAACCAGCAAAATTCAGGTGCAGTTGGAGGTGCCTGTTTTGGGAGATGGGAAAACAGGAGTAAGTTTTTCTGCTATAGTTGAAAACCTTGAAATTCTCCTAAGTATCTTTCCCCTCACGATGAGGCGATGTGAGTAAACTTTCACCAGATGGAGGAGTCACAATATTTTGAAGGTGTTGGTCTGGTGAAAAGAATATAATAGCTCTGGGCATTTCACTACCAGTTTAGATGTCCTATATTAATTTCCCTCTACAAACTTACTATTCAAAAAAGTAAGAATTCAGTTTAAATGTGAAATCATCTTTTTTTTTTCTTTCAACTGAAAAAAGAGTCTTTTGTTTGAGCTGTCACTGCAGCATAATTTATCTTGCATTTATTACGATGCACATTCAATTACTTTTCATCTTTTATTTCCTAGGGTTAATTAGCACTTTAAAACCTTTTGTATACTTACTCCCCCACTGCTACATAATTACAGCTTATAATACATTATTTCTGAGTTTTGATTGGTTACTGTGGCTTTTAGTTTAGGCTTTGGGTTTTTTTTAGTTTAACAGATAAACCTGGAAATAGGAAGCACATGTTCTGCATTGTTTAGGAAAAAATAGTTTCACCTGGCTTAGCCATCTGAAAGGTAAGTGTCTTCTTTACCCTTCTTGACAAGGCACCTCCTATGGTCAACAGGGAATGATAGGTCATGGATAGGATAGTTTGCCTCCATCATTCTTGCAGCTGAGTCAGAGGGTCACAGGAGTCTCTCGCCAATGACTAGTAGAGGCATTCTAGAGAAATAGCTCTGAGATATTTTCAAAGCCTACGCTTGGCCTATACCGACACAATGATTTCTGCATTTCACTGCTCTCTTTGAACCTCTCTCAAAGAACAATGTCATTATTGAAAATGTGAAAATGTGTATTTCTGGGACAACATTCTATGGTGGTTGAAAATGTATATACATTTAAAAAATACCCATTTTTAAGCGTTTTTACCTTTGCAATTTCATATCAGACCTGACACTGTAAAAAAGGTTCAGAAAACACAATTTTAAGACCTTATAGAACATGAAATCATAACCCTTTTCTACCTTCCTTGGCACACAATGGTAATTTTGTCCTTTCTGAACCCAGAAACTTCCTTGAAGTTTTTACAGATTTTTCTTGCATTTTGATCTTATGTGTTTGGGTTGTCCAGAAAAAAAATGACCAGTTTTTTTCTGTAGTCAAAAAAACTGTTTAAATCTTCGTATAATGCTGAAATGAAAATTTTGTTCAGACTCTTTCTAAAGGAGATACATCCTTCAGTTGAGTTTGCATTTTGGCAAAATGTTATCTGAATAATCAAACAGGTTTTTCTAGATGTTCTTAAAAACTTCTTTTGTTTTTCCTAAAGGAGTTCCTCTTTCATTCCATTGCATTCTTTCTTTCTGTTAATGTACAACATAGTATGTGCTAGTTCCCTAGTAGCATGCCAAGATAGTAAAATCATCCCCTATTTGGAAAACTGTGAATAAGGAATCTCATTATTATCAGGAGTAGGAAGGTACTATTAAAAAGAAACCCAAGTGATTGATTCAGCTGCAAGAAGGATTTTTAATTTAAAATCCTTTTAATCATTAGATCATTAATGACTAGCAGAAGATTCCCCAGCTGAGGTATACACCTTTTTAACCTGCTTTTGGAAGCTATGAAAACAAAAATGTAATTTAAATATTTCTCTGAGAACACTGAGCAAGGCCTCACTATAAATTAATTGAAAGTTTGTCTTTGAATCAGAATAAGTTAGAGAAGCAATAATGAGTACTTTTGAAAGTAGTGGATGGTGTAAAAATTTCATTGTTAGTGCCTTTGTTTAAATCTTCATACGGCTCCTTATTCTCATAATTTGATTCATACCAAAGAAAGCACAATGCTAGCCCAGAAGAATGCCTCAGTTATGGAGAGGTAAATAGTAGCCAAAGTGGGGGACTTGTTAGTGCTCATTATTGTCTCACAAAAGGAAGTTTTCCTTTCTGGTCAATGAGAGTGAAAATCTGTCAGCTGCCTTTTTATAGAGTCAAATATATAAAGGCTAACAAGATAGGCAAAACAGTCACCGTTTCCCAATGCCTGCCTTTCAAGTTTCTTCATTTAAAGCAGAGAATACTTGCACTACATTTCCAAATAAGTCTCCATTTGCTCTTGAGTGTGTATTTTAGCACCTCACCCCATCTCATCCACAGTCCTGAGAGTACTCTGCTGACAGTTACATCAGACACTGATATCTTGATACAGGCAGTCTCTGAAGGTCCCAAAACTCTTCTGCCCTCTGTGTGAAGTGGTCCTGCCTTACAGCTTTGAACAGAAATTCTGGCTGCTCTGCCTCTTATCTGTCCTAGTCTAGCAGCAAGCAAGTCAAAGTAATTCAGCAGCTCTCCAGCTTGGAATAATAGTAGATGTATGCTTTACCTGTGATTCATTGTAGGTATCCATGTTTGCACAGCACAAACCAAACTAAATAAATGTGTTTGTCTTACCACTAAACTAGAATCAGTTTTAATAGTAAAAATGTCTTCTCCAAAATCATGGTATGACAAAAAAATGTTGAGCAAAGTTCACCAAGTTGCTATTTTAGGAAACAGCTCCAAAGAATCATTCTTACCTCCTTTTTATTTTTACATCAACAAGCCTATATATTTGTTAAATTATAACACATGGCTGTTAATGTATCTGTGATAAGGCATGGCATCATATTCTGTTGATTTAAGCATAGAGACATTTGTATTTATGAAGAAAACGTTAGAATGTTATCTTTATTCTTACAACTGAGTTATTTTAAAGTCAAAACAACTTGTCTCATAAATATCATTTCAGAGTATCAAATCAACTTACTTTATTCTACTTAATCAAAACACCTTTCAGTCCTAACAAAATGACACATAACAGACTCCTTACCCCTGTATCTATTGAGCAAAGATTAGCTGTCTTCAATGTCAAAATCAAATCATTCTCATATGATTCTACCCAGTAGTCACTAGAAGAATCTTTAACTTCTTCAGATTAGATCCTGTCGACTAGAGCTCTGTCTTCTCTGTTTTATTGAAAATACTGAACCCTTCAGTTGTCTGTATATATTGAACATGCACTTCAAGTAAAATATTTGCTTTAATATATTCCCAAACTTGTATTTAAGTGGGTCTCTTAGATCCAGAGTGGAACTGATGTGTTTTGCAGAGCTGCTGCTCAGAAGCAGATACAGATTCATGTTCACGCCTAAGGAAAAAAGACCTGATTTAGATAACATCTCAAGATACAGTCATGCAGATTGCAGTGCTCACTATAGTTCTGCAGGCAGAAGCTCCTCTATGTCAGTATTATATATCGTGTCAGTTTGTGTAAAGTAGACTTGGCTTCTGGTCTGAGACAACCAAGGCTTTTAGTGACCTTTTGCTCTCTCTTTGCAATTTTGCAAAGACTGATCTCAATGTGTCTGGAAACAGGGTTATTAATATTAAAACAAGTTTTAAATGAATTTGTAAATTAGGCAAGTTAACAGCAGTTTGTCTTCAATATGATCTGGGTTTTTTCACATTAAGGCTATAGGTCTTATCTAGAACTGTTATTACCTTTGTGTGAGCCATGGTCCCGATTGAAGTTATCCCTAGCTGACATTCATTGAAATTAATGAGTGCAGGCAGGATACCTTTTTCTTAAAAAAATGTATCAGCATGCAAAGAGAATCAACTATGTCATCTTTTCTTTTGGTTGAGTTGAGAATAAATTCTTTCTTTTGAGATTCTTTCAAAAATGTGAGGCAGCAAGATATATTTGCATATAGAAGGGATAATGCTAAAGGAAAAGGAGAAAAAAATGGGTGTGGATGTCTCTTCTCCCATTGCAACCAGAAATCAAACTACTAACTTTATAACAGGAAGGATGTGATCCTCTGCTTTACAGGGCTTCAAAAATTAGACTTGAAGCAGTAAAAGTCCACACTGATTTTATTCCACCAGTAGGAATAGCAAAAAATTGTTCATGTTCTCAAAAATGCTAAACTGTGAATAACAAGGTCTTGTCAGAATTGACTCTTGGACTGATATGCTAGGTTATTCCCAAAGATACCACGTCTTTCTCCCATACACATTTATATTCCTCCTTAAATGAGAGCAGAATAATTTCACCCTCTTACAATTTTACCCTCTTATTTTATTACTTTTATATACCAATTATATGGTTCTTGTATGAAAAATTTTCTGATGTGACTTTTACCAGTGGTACACAAGAGCTTTTACACTTACTGAAGATTATTCTCTTTGCATAATGAAAAGCAATAGCAGACTTCTTAAAACAATGATCTCTTGTACTAAGGAAAATGTAATGAATATAGCTCTGACTTTATCAAAATTAAATAGCTATTTTAAGTTATTAAGTTATTTCAAACTAACTTGTGTCTCTAAAACTTCAGCACCTGGCCAAAATGTATACATGGATTTTGCTAAGAAAAATTACCATTTTCACTACCTATTCTCAGGCCTACAATTTCAAAAGTTTTTTTTTTTTAAATCCACTTTAAAATTATTTTATGTTCCATTTTCAGTGCTACTGTATAAAAAACAGTTTTCAATGGATCCAAAACTACACGCGCATCTTTTATACCAATTGCACGTTGAACAATGCTTACTGTATGTTGTCATGGTCTCCTTTCTGTCATGAGCAAACAGAAAGTGAGTATCTTCTGAGGAGCTCTGAGGGTGTTCCCAGTCTTCCAGAGCAAAAAAAGTTTTAGTCATCATGAAAAAATGTGAAATGTTTTAAGAAAGGAATTATTAGAGCAGTGCTCCCCTGCCACAGGAAATACTTAGTGACAACCCACCCCCACACACATGCCAGTGTTTCTGGTAAGAGTCTCTGCACTGTGTGTCCATTCATGTGAACATTAGGATGTTCACATCTGATATGGCACAGTGGGACTGAGACCTTCTTGCCAAAGCAGATAGTGAGAAGTTGAGTCCAACGTGGGACTCTCACTCCAGTGGGTATGACAACCATAGCTCATTCTCACACAAAAGCAGCACTGATTCATTATAAGAGGTTTTTCTGTTTCTTGCTGGAAAAACTAGAAAGCCATAAGTAAGAAATAAGGATCCTACTTTCCATTTTGGTCATTACTTCAACACAGTGGCTTTTATCACCTTTCTGCTAAGTTTGCTACAAGACCACTGGAAGTTGTTGTTTGGGATTGCAGAGGAATGACTCCTCTGCTGCTGCTTCAGGAAGTGTATAATTGCAAGTCCCTAGGTAAAGAGACTCGCAACACTGAAGTCACCAGATGACATAATGAAAAGCCTGTTACTTTTTAATTTTAAAACTTTCTGTACTGTATATAGGAGTCTTTTTGACTTTTATTTAGATAAATAATAGTCTTTATAATTTTTTCCATAGAGACAAAAAGGACAGAAAGAGCATTTTGTTTCACATTATTCAATGGAAATTGTTATTAATTTTTTCCAAGCTTTTGTTCAGGTTTTACTAGCCCAGCCCATCTGAGCACCTGCTGGATTGCAGTCTTAAAAGAACTGCTAAAACTCTTGAGAAATATAGTGTTCCAAAACAAATTCTAGAATGCTATTATATCAAAAGAAAACAAATAATTAAATGAGTCATTATTTCCCGGCTAGCACTCATTGTGGAGTAATTGCATAATAAACCCATCTGAGTGCAAAGAGAGAAAATAAAATTGAGAGAGAAATCAAGTCAGTATGCTTGAAATTACTGGAATTCATTTGGATTGAAACAAAAGCAAGAAAGAATGATGGTGGTGATCAATACCAGCCTAGATAGTTTCTTTTATTACACCTGCCCTTGTTGCTGTATTGCCTTTCCACTTGAGCTAGAGCCTGGTAGCTTCCTATTTATGACCTGGTTGCTGGTAGCCTGTGATTTGAGCCTGCACAAATCTAGTTGCTAGACTCCTCCATGAGTCCATTTTCTTCTACTGTGGCTGCTGAAATCTCTGCCTTTGGCCTCAAGTTGGGAAAACAGTAAGAGAGCGAGACTGTGAGATGGGAAGTCATAGCACCTCAACTCTGATTCTTGCCCAGTAACACACTTGGTCTTAAGGGGAACTTTTTATTTTGCCCATCTGTACTAAATCTGAGATGCTGAAGGGTAGCGGTGACGGCTTCTGCTGACTTTGGTTAGACTAGAGGTACTTGATATCTTTCAAACCAAGTTCATGGATGCTGGAATTTGGGGCCTCTGAGCACAAGAGAAGAAAGATATCTGGCGCTGTAAAGACTGTGCAGTCCTAGCTGTAGAACAGGATAAAGCTGTAGTTTCAGTTTCTCTCCATCAATCTCATGGGTGTTAACAAACACAACAGAAGTCCCTGCTTTGGCAGGGGGGTTGGACCCAATGATCTCTCAAGGTAACAGGTTTTAGTGAGCTTACATTTTGGCCTGCAATAGCCTTATTCCAGTCATTTCTGTTTTCCTTCATGCTATAGCTTTTTTTCCCCAGTCAAAAGCTTCCTTTTATCACTTCCACTGAGAAGCGAGGCCAGCCCTTGCAGTTGGAGAATGGGCAGTTCTGGCAGTACTCAATAGGAGAGAGGAGAAAGTGCAGAGTCACCAGGGAAAATAGCAATGGGACCTGAAAACAACTTGTGACATGTGTCTCTGCCATAGGACCAAGAGTTTTCTTGCTTTACATCAGGCTGATACAGAGGAATTTTTAATTCATTAGTAATGGAGGGAAATACATCAAGAACAGAGCTGAAATTAAAAGTTTGTTTCTAGTGCATATAATAGTGACATGAAGAATTCTAGGTATCATCAACAATGATTCTTTATGTATCTAAAGTATATTGCACAACCCAGGTATTTCTTGCTGAAATTAGAAACTTGCATTATTGCAACCATGGGACAGCCATAATTTTTAGCCAAATAACTGTTTCTGTATTAGCAGAAATCAAGGCATATATGTTTGATGTTTGCCTAAAGTAAAGAAAAAGATGCTCACCTAGATTTTCAGAGAGGTTTTTTTTTTGAAACAGAATGATGCAGTGACACATCAAAACACATAGAGCTATCTTCTGTATTAAGTTATATTGGGTATTTCTCAGCTTTGTAGCTGTCACAACCATTTCCAGTCCCCCAAGCTAGAAACATATTATTTGTGCTTCAGCTTAGCTTTCCAAGAGTGGATAAGACACACTGCACAACTCCATGTGATTTGTGGAACAGGGGCACTGCAGGGACACCGTGTATGGTGCCATAATACTTATCAATAAAATGCAACATTTATGCACTTTGACAGGGGCAACAGGAAAGACCCAGGAATTAACACTCTGTGGCAGGAGGAAAGGAGTAGACACAGTGTGAAATTAATTAACTGCATCATTATTTTCATCAGCTCTTAAACAGGAAACATTTATAACATAAGAAAAGTGAGGCCTGTGTAAGAAAGATGATGGAAAGAATACATACTGATGCCTTAACTTTCGACTGCTGCAGTTTCACACAATAACTATCTGTGCAATAAGACGTGCTGTAATATTCTTTATATTTCAACTGAAAAAAGGAAGAATCATATTATTGTATGATGCACGGAATATAATTTCATACATTAAAAAAAAAAATCAGGAATCTGAAGTTTGCCATGTTACTTGCCAGTGACTATCATTGAGGGAGTGAAAACATTTTTGTGTCAAAAGTGAACCAAT
The DNA here is from genome assembly GCF_964237585.1 of Gallinula chloropus. Lineage (NCBI taxonomy): Eukaryota > Metazoa > Chordata > Aves > Gruiformes > Rallidae > Gallinula > Gallinula chloropus. Next base: position 89,071,734 of record NC_140087.1, on the reverse strand, counting down.
TTCAGCACATTTCTGTGCTGGGTAATGTCACATTTGCCTGAATAGGTTATTATTAGGCTCCCTCTGGTTTGATGAATGTATTTGAGCAGTGAGATTGTGTCTAAAGGCAGCCACTCACTTCTTTGTTTTTAGTCCCAAATTACACATGGCATTTATTGTTAAACTCAAGGTGCCTCCATGCAAAACCGATTCAGTCTTTGTGACTGTGCACTTTCTACTGACTAATCAATAGATAAGCAATTTACATGGCCTGTGGCTTCTTGTTCAGTCAGTAGCTTTTAGCAGAAATCACTGCCTTGGAAGAAACAAAGACTTATAAAAAGATTGAAACAGTCATACATAATTAAGATTTTCTGCCTGTATATTTACTTTGATACCAGCACACAGAGGAAAAATTAAAGTATGCAGGAATTTTGCATACTCTTTCATTTAAAAATACACGGTTTTCAGTTTATGTATTTTCATCAACTGGGGACAAACAGTTCCTATGTTACCTTGTTAGAAAGACCTAGGAAAAAGAAGGGAAGCCGTGGAATATTTGTATAAAACATAGTAGTACAAGTGCATTTTTGTATTTCTCTAGGCAACTTTGAATTCACTCCTTGCTGAGAATTATTGGGTTTTGTACTGAGTTATTGGATAGGATTCACTGGCTGCAGACACAGTTGATGGTCACCTCCTCTCTCTTGTTTCTTACCTATAGCTGAGAAAGTTGAGAGAGTTAGAATTGTTCAGCCTGGAGAAGAGAAGACTTTGGGGGTACCTTATAACGGCCTTCCAATACCTGAAAGGTGCCTATAAGCAAGCTGAGGAAGAACTGTTCATGAAGGCCTGTAGTGATAGGATGAGGGCTAATGGTTTTAAACTACAAAAACTTAGATTTCAGTTGGATACAAGGAAAAAAATTCTTCAATATGAGGGTGGTAGATCACTGGAACAGGTTGCCCAGAGAGGTAGTGGAGGCCCCATCTGTGGAGATATTCAAGGTCAGGCTTGATGGGGTTCTGAGCAACCTGATCTAGTGAAGATGTCCCTGCTTACTGCAGGGGGTTTAGACTAGATGACCTCTAAAGGTCCCTTCTAACCTAATATATTCTATCATTCTATAGGAAACTGAGTGTATCAAAATCATAGAGATGTATCTTTGATAGGGTGGAGGAAAAGAGAAGAAAGATGATTCACATTCTCATGTCCACTGTCTGGTATTTCCAATTGTTGACAGAAGATCAAAGAAAATTACCTTTCATGCTCAAAGGATTTAGGGAGGTTTGAAGAACACTGCACTGCTAGTAAATTGTGCTGTGTATATTAATAATCTTTTCTTTTCAAATAACAATATCACTTTTACAAAGCTGAAGTTAGGTGAGATGTCTACCCACGCTGTATTGGATTTCTCTCAGAATCTCAATCTCTTTCACTGATTAGCCCCATGACGTGGAGCTTTCTGGGGTAGCAGTACTCAACCATTTCCTTACCGTGAGGGTGGAAATGGTTTCCATGAATCAACAAACAGGTATTTGCCATACTCTGAAATTATTGCACCCTTCTGAAAGACTGGAAGTTCTTGACTAAATATGCTTAAGATTAGTAGAGAACTGAAGATCTCACACAGTGGCTGAATAAAAGCAATTGGGGAAAAGGCAACACATCTTAAAATGGAAGACCTGTTTCACTTTTTGAAGAAATTTCTTAAATGTCTTGTTTCAGGAGGGAGTTCAGGTCTGGGAACCCTCAACTACTCACTACCTACCAAGACCCAGGATTAGCAGGACACACTTTCTTATGTTTAAGTTTAGGTGGCTTCTGTGGGTCCCATCCTGTGACAAATTTTTCTGTTCTTTACCACCTAAAGCCCGTCTGCAAAACCATCTGCAAAGGCAAAATGTTGCAAACTGGACATGAAGCAATGAACATTGCACAATGTGCAGAAGTTCTTTTTATGCCTTGTGTCCTTCCTTCCCCATTGCTCTGCAGTGTTGTCCAGTCTCATTCTTTCAGTGCTCCAATTCAGGACCTTTTTTTAATTAAAATCTTCAAAGATTTTCCTGCTTTGCAGTCTGTATCCTTGACATGTTAGATATAATATAACGAGCTCTTGGAGACCAAAGGCTCTCATGCTCAATAAATCCTTTTAGACTTGTTACCATCTGTCAATCATGAGTCTGATAAATTGTCCTACTTAAGGCAATTTAGAACTTTTCAATAGGTCACTTGAGCTTACAGCATCTTTCAAAAAATTGCTTGAAAGGAAAAAAAAGTTGATGAAAAGCAGAAGACAAATAGCTCTCGTTCCAGTGGGTGTTTTTGAAGTAGATTATGTCTGTCCCAGTTGCTGTTATGAAGCCACTGGGCATATGCTTCTTTGCATTTACATTGGCTATTTAATGATTAACCTAGACCTTGCAGAGCTAGACACTATGTTTGCCAGTGGGGAAGAAGCTGCTGAAATCTCCAATCTAGCAAAGAAAGTAAATACTGGTTTAAAATGGGGCAGCAAACCTGAATGCATCTTTGAATGAATTTTGTGTTATTTAACTGAAGCATCAAGTCTCCACCCTTTAGAGTTAAGGAGAAGCTAAGTCATGTTAAGCAAGAAACGAAGGCTGCTTGATACATTCAATGAAGTATTTTATCCTTATTGCAGCCAGATACTGTAGGTGAATGGTAATAAGTGAAAACTGATGACATGGAGACCAAGACATATTTTCTCTCTAGCCACCAAACATTTTGAGAAACATGTAACCAGTTATTTATTCTGTCTTTCAGTTGTATAAGATTTTTGATATACATTGGCCAAGAATAAAACCTGGTATTTCTACATTACAAAACCAGTAACAACTACTTCATATTTGACTTGCTTACAGTACTACAGACATGATACCAGTAAAATATATTCTAAAACCTGGAATCATTGAGAGCAGATAGTGAATAAACTCTGTCTGAAGAACTAGGAGTTTCTGACAGTGGAAGCAATCACCATAATTTTATGAATAAAATGTGCATAAATACATTTCAAAAGTTATTTTTTATTAAATTACCCGGTAAGTGCTATTTTTTCCCCTCCTAAAACCAGTCTTGCTGTGTCTTTGGTTACAAGTGGCATAAACTCAAAATCAAATAACTAGAAAAAAGTATTAAGGAAATATAAGTCCTCTTGGACTTTCCCATCATTCAAATAAATCCTGACTAAGGACATGAGAAAATTCTTCCATTGAATATCTACAAGAAAGTAAAGAACTTCCTCTCATCTGGGAGGTGGTTGAGAATGTGTACAGCAGCACGTTAGCACACCTCTGGTTTTCCACATGATGGCTGGCAAGTTAGCAAGGATACTCACCGAGCTCAAGAAAGCCTAGAAACTGATAAAAATCTTCTTGCTTTGAAGCAGAAAGTGCATACATATATCCATCTCTTCTGTAAATATTTTGGTCATTAATTTTAAGGAAATCTAATCTGCAATTTATTTTTGTTTCTGGAATATTGCACATAGTTGCAATGATTCAGTGTGAGTCTTTTTTGCTTTGCAGAAAAACTTTTGGATACTATGGTGATTTGTTTTACATTAGAAATGTAATTTTCGCAGAAATATGTTGACATGTTTACTGTTGTAAGCAGTTGTAACAATGTGTGGCCTATTTTTGATTTGGGAAATGATTTGAGCAATGAAAAAATAACTGGAAAAAGGTGTGTAGAGCAACAAGAGCTGCAAGTTATCTTAATTTTTTTTAAAGGAAGAAAATAAGCCTCATGCAGCTTTACATCACTAATTTTGTTCTGAGTTTTGGAGTTTGGTTGTTTGGGTTTTTTTCAATGCTTAAACAAATGTTCATTTGCGAGTTTCATAGCACTGTTTTTCCACTAAGCATTGAAAATGGATGTCGGAGTTGAGTGCTTCCTTAAAAGTTGGGGTTATGTGTAATATATGTTTGAGAGAGTGGTGGTTTAGATCCAATCTTCATTAAATGTTGCATCACCTTGTTTCACAGAGGAGTTGTGCTGTCTTTTCTATGCACCTTGCTTCTTTCAGTTTGGATGGCTAATCCTTTGTTGTCCAAGTGCTGCTGGTTCCTGTATCCTTTCCTCCTTCACAACACTCAGCTTAACTATGAGAGTGGAGGCATAGAAATGTTTCAGTGGTTTTGGACTGTACCTAATCTTCCAGCCATGGAGATGGGAGTGTGCTATTTCCATCCCAGGCAGGGACTAAATCCCACACCAGGTCCAAGTGTGGCACGTACACCTGAGCTGGAGGGCTTTGGAGTGACAAAAGCAGGTATTGCCACCTTTTCAGCAGGATGGTGTCTATGGTCTGTTGTGCTGTTGTTGCTGGTTCTTTGAATTATGATTTTCTAGGAAATAGAACCATTAAGTACGTAGCAAACCATTACTGTTGACTTATGAAAGTGAGGCAACATGGAGAGCATTCAGTCCTGTGCGTTAGAGGGCACACATCTTTCACCCTCATTAAGACTCTTACAGTATTTGCTAAGAGTGAATAAAAGTGTCAAAGCTCGGTCCTTCTCCAGTTGCATGCTGGCATTAACTGTTGTCAAGACAAACTCAAAGGTTAGATAGCATTACTGCCTGCTGTGCTGTATTGATCTTGTATTTATGTTGTTAAAGTAATTAAAATTATGTCCGTGACAAAAGTTTGTGAAGTCCCTCAGGTACAGAAATGAACTGTTTTTATACAAATGAACAATTCTGTAAGAGAGTGAGAAAGAGTATCAGAGGCAGAGAGGAAATTATATTAATTTTCACAGACTGACTTATCTGAAATAATTGCTAGCAATTATACACAGCAATTCTGTTTTCCAAATAACAGCAAAGGTACCGAGGTAAGCTCATGCATCTGTTTTTTCTATGGCTGTTTGATTTACTGTAACTAAAAGACATTTCACATGCTGGACCATGGTAGCTTGCAGTGTCAAGAAACTGACCATCTAATTGCAGGAGTTGTAGGAACTGAACAACTGCACTGCTGGGATCTGAAGATGATTTAGCAGATATTTTCTTAAAAGATTACCCAGTATTTTAGCTACTAATCTTATCCTTGAAAATTAACATACAATTATTTTTTTTTTATGACCAAGTCATATTTTCAGATACTTCTGTGCTCAAAAAATAAAATTAACTGGAGGTAAAAGCTGAGTTTTTTTCAATTGGAGATGCAAATACTTTCTACTGTAGTTTTTGACCTTGAAGCAGAGAATTAAATCTAGCCTTTCTAGAATAGCAGCAAGATCTTTTCAAAGAGAGAGAATTCTGGTCTTCTCCCTGTATAGTAAAAATTAATTAAAAAAAATCCAAAGAACATGCACACACACACACACAGAGGATGGGCAGAGTGAGTGCAAACATTCTGATTAACCAATAGGATACTAAAAGACAAACCAAATAGTAGGTAATCCCAGATACAGCAAGAGCCTTCCTTTTCAATGTCTTTAGTCTTTGCACACAGTAAACAGGTGCATTATACAATGAAATTAAATGAATGAGCAAACTAGAAGCACAATTTATATCTTTCTTATTACTCTTTCTAAAATGTTCTTTATCACAGAAATAAAAATAAATTGGTATATTAAATATTAGTATATGAAATAATAAATATCTGGTAACTGTGAAAGAAAAAGGCTATGTCAGGACAGGAGGAAGACAGATAGTAGACTGTCATTAAGAACTGAGAAGATGTCTGAGAAGCAAGGACACAAACAAATATTTACAAGCAGAAAAATCCATCAGATAAAGGTGGAAAAGTTTTCAAATGATCATGGCTATCAAAAAGGTTTGATATTTGAAACAAAATTAACCTGATAAATGAAATCTGATTTTTTTTTTTTTTCTGACATAAAATTCTTAGTTGTGGAAGCACATTTACTGGTCATAAACATTACCAGGGTAATGTTTTAAGGCTGATGTTTTAAGAGTATCCTTTATACTCTTGAAACCCAAAATTTTGCTGTAACTACCTTTCTCAGTTTCTGGATCCATGACAGTTGTGATTACTTTCTTACTGTAGCTTAACATAAGAAATAAAACTTAAAGAAAATAGATGACTCTTATTTTCAAGACTCTTTACTATTTCATATTCAATTCCCCTCTACAATCTGAGCAATTCTATCACATGCCTTAATATCTTTCTTCCCCTGGGTGTCACAGTTTGTTTTCCTTGAGAAGCCTGCTAATCTTATTAATCACTTCCCTGTTTATAGAAAGGTACAGCTAAACCACAAAATATAGCCTCTCCTGAAAAGCCAGAAGTTTACCAATTGAGCCAGAATCTCTGGTGCAGTCATCAGTGCAGGGAAGGTGGCTGTGCCTCAGCTCTGGTTTTGAGGGCACCTTGAGTAAGCTGGAACAGGTTTCCCTTGCAAGAGATATCAGTGCTCCTCTCACTTTGAGGGGCATTCATCGGCAGGGCTGAAAAGTGTAAGTTCTTAGATCCTATCATGGTAGACCAAGATGCAAGCTGAATTTTCTCTAACCCAATTTAGCTCATCTCTGCTTCTCTCTGTGCCTGGGATATGCATACAAAACTCTGTCCGTTTAGGATCAAATTAATGGCTTTATTGTTAGTCCCTTGTTTGACACCATCACATTCACTGGAATATAACTAAATTGTAGAGAAGAAAATTAGGCTTATAGATAAGCAGTTAGAAACAATTATTAACACAAAAGTAAACAGCTTTGCTTTAGTACTTGCATTACCTTAGCAGAAAACATATGGAAGAAAAGACTGCAAGGAAATAGCTTACCGGTATGTGATACAAAGGAACTATCTTCTACATCCTATGGAAAAAAAGGAAATAAAGTCAAGATGTCAACAGACGTTCAAGGAGTTTTGTGGTTCTGAAGGAAATAAGATTTTTATTTGCTGCTCATAAATATTACAAACTTAATCATTACACACAGTGGCAATTCATATTTTTTAGCATTAAATGGATCCTACTGGCCATCACTAAAGCTTTGAACATGGCTGGAATATTAGTCCCAGTTAGTCAAACCTTTTCTGGGAAGGACTGATTAGACAAAGAGGCAAGAAAAAGGTAGAGGCACTTAATGTCAAAAACAGCATTGTGTGTTCCAGAATTGCAGACAACTCTAAAGAAAATAATCTCAGAAGTGCATAGATCGATGTGTTAATAGATAAAGCACAGACTAGAAAACAGAAAGATCAATCTTTTGAACAGCCATCTACAAGAAGCAGGAAAAAATGCTTTTTATTAGATAGGACATTAATCTGGCCAAGACATTCAGAAGGGTTTATATGACCAGGATTAGGAATCCTGTAGAAAGTAAAGGAAAAATTAAATGGCAAATTCTTCGGGCAAGATCTTTGTACCCAATTCCTATTTAAAAATATTTTTTTCACAGAAGGAATAATAAGTGATTACTTAAGTGCAAATGATCAAGGCTTGATTACATTTTTGAAAGAAGATGAAATTAAAAACAAGCAATATGCATGCTCAAAGATTTAAAGGTTGAACTTCACAGAGCAGAAAAAAAATATGCCAGATCATTTATGAAGAGTTTACACAGAAAAATGTGAAAGAAATTACTTGCTGTACCTTTATTTTTTTCATTTTCTGCCAAAGTGATTTCAGCTCCATGTACCATTTGTGCTCCTGGCAAGTTAATCTACATTTATTTTCATAAACAAAAGACATGACATCTGTTATATAATTTCTGAAAAATCTGCAATAGGCTGGGTTGAACATTGATTATGGCAAATTTATGAGGGTATCATGATCATTCAGATATGTAATTACTTTTCAATAAGCCTCTGCCTTTTGCAAGTTCGACGTTTACTTTTTTATTGCCATTAAAGCAAAGAAAAATTTCAGCTAAGAAGAACTAGTATGGTGAATAAGAGCTTTTATCCAGTATCAATACTTGACTTACAATAATATCTTTTATATGTACCATGTTAATATTTGCTCCCTAATACCAGTCTCCCTAATACCTACCTACCTCAATCTATGGACAGTTACTCCACATAGTAGTAAGAGCCCATTTAATTTTATCATAAGTACTAACTGTATTTGTCTGGTAAGTTTTATTCCTCATCACTTTGTACAGTTTAAGAAGAATGGTTCATATAGTTTTTGCTTGCTTGCTGATAATTTGTATCAATATCTTCTCCACTATTTCATTAAGAAGATATGCTTATTATATGATGGTTTCTATTCCTTCCCTCTTGAAAGCTGGTGCTTTTACCTTCCTAAAGTATCCCCCTGGGTTCCAGCTGTTCATAAGTTGTATAAAAAAGTAATAATAAGCACAGAAAAAAAAGTAACATTGCAGTTCATGCAAGGAGACTGCCAAATACCTAAAGCAACAGGTGAATAAAGAGATTGGAACACCATGACAAGTCCAAAAAATGTAGGAATAAGATCATGAGGAGCACCTTGTTCAAATTCTGCCCATTGATTTCAGTGGCAGTAAGATTTGTTTTCACTCTATGAATAGCTTGCCGAAGAACAGTAATAGAAAAACAGACCATATCCTTTTAAGCTGATATTTGTGGTAGTACCAAAGATAAAATTTCTCACCAACACCTATGTGCACGGTTGGACAAAAGTTCAAGACAGATAAAACTGTTATTAACTAGACTGTTGCTGTGTTGTGGTTTGCTGGGTTTTTTTTCTTCAAGTAGGCAGTACAAAATTAATGACAGAGATGGTATCCTTGTGTTTCATAGTGCAATGTATGTTGGCATAGGAAAATTAACTCACGTTCTTCTTTGTGTACTTTGAATAAGATGCAAGAGTGAAAGTTGTTTGCTTACCCGTGTAAGAGTTTTCATGTGTATAAACATGTGTATAAACAATGTCCTTAACTCATTCATTAATAAATGACAAAAGTACCTCTTAGACCTTTTTAATGGAGTACAGGGCTCCAGACACATTGAAAACCAGGATCTATGGTGAATGGGTTGGTAAGGATAATACTGAAGAATCAAGTGGTCTGATATAGGGCAAACCTTGCAAGAGGCAGGCTGGAGCTAAAACCTTGCCTGTGGAGAACAAGTCTGTTTTCAGTTATGTTGCAGTTGAGCTTAGATAAGGTAATAAAGCAGCTTACCCAGCAGGGGACTCTGTTATCGCTTTCATACAAAAACTTTTTTTTACTTTCTCTGCAATGGTTGTTCTTACTCCACTGCCTTTGCCCTCCTGATTTCAGTGGTCAAAGCTTCTTGCTGCAATTGCCTGAAAAATCAATCAGCAATTGCTGAAATTGCCTTCCACATAGCTCGAAAAATGCTGTAAATCTCGATGACTTAAGAGAATTTTTGTCCCTGTGCCCCTGCCAGTTCCCTCAAGGAAGCAGGACTTACTGATACTGCCAGATCCAGGGAAAATGTACACTATGAAATGGAGAGTGACACAAAGACCACAACCTAGCAGAGACTTTCGCTTTGCAAATATTGTGTGGACTCACATCTGTGCATGGAGAAGTCATTTTAGGGAATGTAACCTATGTGCACTGTTATAGTTTTATTATGCTTAGTGGGAAGGGGCCGTAGCAGACAGTGGAGAATTTGCTTGCTGGTTTATTCCTCTGGAAATTATTCTTGAGAACTCCTTTGGGAGTAATATTTTTGGGAAGTCTTCCTGACACGAAGGCAGTGCCTCCAAAAGCAGTGATGGACTATGTACCATGTCCTGAAGCATCAATACCTATGCTTGATAACCCAAGCCACCCTTATTTAAAGTACATGTCTCTCTGGGGAGTACCTGATGGAGAAAGGCTGGCTTATGGATTTGAAAAGAGATCACAATATAAACAACATAGAGCATTCAGCAAATCAAAACATAATTGGGGACCTTTGCTTCTGTTTATACTAAGATGACATGGTAGATTTTTAAGTGCTATTCCATCAGTTTCCATACAAATGAGTTGTTAGTATGCTCCTTGGCATAGCTTTTGCCTACTAATATCTCCACAGAGAACACCTGGGCATTTCTTGGGGAATACTGAAGTGCTTCTGATTGTTTACATTGATGAAACCACCATGTGTTGGATTGAGTGAAGGTTTAATTGCAGAGGACCAGCTATGCTGTACCAACTGACTTCAACACCAAAGCGTGGTCACCAGCCCAGTATGTATGTCGATTTTGTGCAACTCTTAAAGTATTACCTATAGCTGAGTAAAGTTACCATAATCTTTGAAGTAAGGAAGTTTGGTAAATTATTTTGCTTTGTGAGAAAAACAAATAAATAATCTCTTTTCCTATTTTTGTTTCTTAACATAGGATAGAGGTTCCCAAGTGTTGATCAAATACATTTTCAGATATATTTGGCCACCCTAATTTATTCAGTAACATGGTGATTGAATGTCTATTTTAAAGCTTCCAGGACTCTCAAATAAACCCTAAACTCAGATTGCATTGAAGCTAGTGGGGTTTTTCCTATTCCCTGTGTTGCACAGTAAGTTTTAATAAGGATAATATATATGTAAATCTGGACATGATCCACCAATGTACATCTGCAGCCCAGAAGGCCAACCGCATCCTGGGCTGCATCAAAAGAAGTGTGGTCAGCAGATCAAGAGAGGTGATTCTGCCCCTCTACTCTGCTCTGGTGAGACATCACCTGGAGTACTGGGTCCAGCTTGGGAGCCCTCAACACAAGAAGGACGTGGACCTGTTGGAGCATATTCAGAGGAGGGCCACAAAAATAATCAAAGGGCTGGAGCACATCTCCTATGAAAACAGACGGAGACAGTTGGGTTTGTTTAACCTGAAGAGAAGACTCTGGGGGGACACACCTTACAGCGGCCTTCCAATACCTGAAACATGCCTAATAAGCAAGCTGGGGAAGAATTGTTCACGAGGGCATGTAGCAATAAGATGAGAGGTAATGGCTTTAAACTCAAAAAGAGGAGATTTAGGGTGGATATTAGGAAAAAATTCTTCAATAGGAGGATGGTAGATCACTGGAATATGTTGCCCAGAGAGGTAGTGGAGACCCCATCCCTGGCGATATTCAAGGTCAGGCTTGATGGGGCTCTGAATGACCTCATTTAGTGAAGATGTCCCTGCTTACTGCAGGGGAGGATGGAATAGACGGCCTTTAAATGTCCCTTCCAACCTAACATATTCTGTGATTCTATATGTATGACTAGATCCTGAAAAAAGAATTGGAAAACTGTATTTGAGTCTTGTTGTATCCATCCTCCACCCTTGCAGAAAGCAGAGTTTGACAGCAGCTGTATACTGTTCTGGGGAACTTCCAAGTTTCTTTACAGCAGAAGTTGCCAATTGCAAGAAATTATATTTAATTTTATGAGCAGGAGCCACTGGAGACTGAACTAAATTGGATTTGCACTCAAATCCCACAGCCCATGCCTTTTTAGGAGAAACTGCTGCTTAGATGATGGCAGGATTTAAATATGGTTATTTATGATATGTTACAAATCTACTTCTGTAAACAAGAGTACTTTCATGTAAAAGAGCCAAAACAGGATTTCAAGAAGAAAAACTACAGGCATTGACCGTTGCCTCTGAAATATCCATATTTTCTAAATAACTGTATTATTAATTTCATAAAGCTTCACAAAATTCTGTTAGTATTGCAGACTCTGATGTTCAGATTGTATGAATTGACTAAGCTGGTGATCAATAGCAAGCCACGTCCTTCCAACTAAATTAAAAATTTAGGGTAGTTATCCTGCAGAAAACCGAACTCACAGGAAGCAGTAAAAGTTGTTATCTTAAGATAGGTCTTCAGAAACCTTACCTTGTAAAACTCAGAGTTGTTGGCAAGTTCGTGCTGGATTTACCTACACAAACCCTGACTTTGCAAAGGCTTTGGCTGAAGCCATATGGTGGCAAAAGGCATATTCTTAAAGAAAACGCCCGGTCCTGCCAATAATCATGGTCCTTTTGCAGAGTAAGGGGGTAGCAGAAATTCTGTAAGAAAGCTTTCAGTATTTAGACAAAAACATATTTCCTTCTGGATGAGTTCTTATCTGAACTATCCTCCTGGAATTTTTCTATTAAAGTGTTGTCTCAGGGAGACATCTGGCCTGGAAAATTTCTGCCTATTTAGCTTGGCAAGGTTAAAAAAATAGTAAAAAAGGTGTTACAGTGGGAAATTTTTGACAACATTGCTAATGGATGGAGCCAACCAATATGCATAAGGGTCAATAATAATTCTATAACATATGCATGCGTGAACGAAGCTCAGTGGCAGACTCCCAAATGGATTAATCAGATGATTTTTAGGCACTTTTGGGCAAACCTAATGGGACACCTTGCTCTTTGAATTAGTCGGAGTGAGAGCGTTTACCACTATGTGTGATGGTGAAGGGTCCTTCTGCAGGCTGCTGAGTGCACTCTGCATACAAGTTTCTCTAAATGTCTCCTCATTCACTGCTGTTAAGAAGACAGGCTTCAGACTATAAAAGAGGATTTTTCTGCTTATGTTACTTCCATTGGAGACATAAAATATACTGAGTAAAGCTGTGGCAACTTATAGAAATCTGCTCTGTAAGCAGTTCTTGTTTTCCTTTGGTAGCACACTCTGTGTAACTGGCTCTTATTTCTCCAGTTCTCTGGTTTTTCTTCTACCTTGGAAGTGAAGTTGAGGAAGTCTCAGTTGTAACCAGATCTGTAGCTGTCCTCTGTTTTATCAGTTGATTTAGTCTAAACTTTGCTTCAAGTTGTGACGAAGGACAAGGAATAACTTAGCTTCATGAACAGCTTCTTGGTCTGAAAGAAAAAGAGGAGAGGTGAGCGGAGAAGAAAGAAGCTGCAACAAAATTGTTACTTGCCCTGTAGCTGTTTTAAATAAATGCTTTTGGAACAGTATTTGTGACCCCATTATTTGTGAAAATTGTTAATTTTTATTTTCCTGGATTAAAAACTGTTCAGAAATTCTGAGTACAAAATAGCTTCTTCTAAATGTGTGAGGGGGAAATTGATCTGATGCAACCAAGAGGAAGGCACTGTAATCTTCATTAGAAAATGACTGATTTAGTTAATATAACTTAAATTAATTAGATTTAGTTAATATAACTTAAATTAATTAGGTCCAGTTTAAAGTCTATTTTTTTCTACTCAACATAAAACTTATATAGTCACCTCAACAACAAAGTCCATTTCAAATTAACAAGTCATTTTTGAGTCATTAAGATAGCTTTGCTTCCTGTAAAACAGGCCTGTAGCTCCTGCTGATTCTCTGACGAGGGATGTATTTGTAAGATACATTGCTCTGACATTCTCTCCTGAAAGAAACTTCCCAAACTTTTTGGCAAATTTTACTTTCTAGTGAAGGGTCACCTACATGGTGATGTTCACAGAAAGTAAGTCATGACAGTTTTGTGAAATATTGTGTGCATACCTACATTTCAGCAACATTTTATTCTTATGTCAATGCTTATGTTACTTTCCTGCTACTTTTGTCCCCTGTGTCATATAATTAATGTCAGTGAGATTTTAGGTATGCTGGAATAGAGACTGAAATTTTGTTTGAGATTCTGAGTACATATCTAAAAACCATTAAAAAAAAATACCCCAAACACAACAAAATGGTGAGAAACCCAAACTGAAAAGTGGAGACAGGATTTCTTTTTAAGGAATACTATTAGAAAGCAGGAGGCTTGAGTCCAAATCCCAGCATTATCTCAGATTTACTGGGTGACCTTGGACAGGTCACCAGGGCCCTGAACTAATGCAAAGGGCTGTAGACCTTCCTTCTGGCAGTAATGCCATCCTGAACATGGGATTACCCATACATGTGCTTAAGGGTTTTGCTGAACAATTGCCTTAATGTCTCTGTTCATCAGTTCTTTGCCCACACCAGCATGTATAGCACAGCCTCCTTCCAGCACCACCCTTTTGTTCAGGTTTCAAGTTTTTTATGGCCCAGATTGTTCTGTGATATGTCTTTGTGAGTGTAATGCTGTAACTCAGCATGCTGGAACCCTTCAGGCCTAGTTAAACAGGTTACCATGTGGTAGCGTAAGTGGTGAATGTAGAGCCTGTGACTTCCATTAGAGTAACTGTGTGTTGCATGGCCTAATTCTCTAAATAATGAAATATAATATAGGAGTAATTATTTCATTAAAGTTTTTAATATTCATTAAACTAAAGTTACAATATATAAACATGAATGTTAATAGCCTGTGATGTCTATCAGCCCAGAATTTAGAAGAACTATTCTTTTCCTTTTAAACTTCATTACTGAGTAGTAGGTTGCTGATGTTTTATTTGCAAGCATCAAAGTCAGGGATACTTATGAAAAAATGTAAAGTACAGCCACCAAGACAATTTTTTGATGAAGACTTTCTGGTAAAAATTTCTATTAACCAAATCTATAAACTATTTAGGGGAAGAGTTGTGTTTAGATTAGTTGCTCAGTGACATTCTCTTACTTTTGTTTGCTTGCAAATTGTTGATAATTAAAAAATGTAAAAAAAAATGTTTTCCTTTTATATTCAATTTTAAGTTATACAAAGGAAAGTAATCAAAGTCAACAGAACAAAATGAAGCCTCTATTTCTCAGGTTTGGTTCATCAATGTTTCCAGAAATTAATTTTAGATGCTAATTTAAGGTGCAGAGTTTCTTTAGGAGGTCTTTTTCGTTTGAAGTTTTTTTCCAATAACCTACCTAAGGGTATTAGGAAAGCTAAGCTCTTCCAGTAGAACTTCTGAACTAGTGACTGGAGATACACCTGTAAGTAAGAAGTACAAGTCCAATGGCTGTAGTAACCTAATCGTAAGGTAGAGTCACTCTTAGAAAGATACTGCTAAAAAGGTGAAGAAGCAAGTATGATTAAGTCTCAAGAATTATATCTGAGTAAAGCACCCATGATAGAGAACATGAAGAAAGTAGATATATCTCGTCTCTCTCTGCCTGCATGTGATCCTTATGTGGGCCTGTGTGTGTATGTGTGAATTTCTATCCTAAAGAGTGAAGAAATAGATGTATTTGGAGTTTGTCCCCACTGGGAAAATATAATGGAGGAAGTCACTAGACCAACATCAGAAAAACAAATTTTCTTGATCAGAGTTTTGAATTTGTTCACCATGACATGTATGCAATACTTCTTAAAACAGATAATTATCAAACCTGTCATGTCTCAGATATTTTACAGAAATTAACTAAAGGTTTAAAAACCTCTCATTTTTAATACTAATGAACTAGTGAACAGGGGTCAAGTTGGAACATTTGTTTACTGATTAAACTGCACCTGACTTAGCTTTTACCTAAATTGATGTAAAGAATGTCCTTATTTTCCTTATTTCTACATTTCTTATGACATTTCCTCCTGCGTGTTGTAGCAACACTGTCTTTAACAGAATCTCTTTGAACACTGATGTAGTATGCATATACTTGATGAATTTACTGGCAAAATCAGCTGTTGATTTTCTGGTTGGGAAAAATGGAGTGCTAAGTGAGATTTTTGTTTCTTCCAATTGCCTTGAGTCAATTATAGTCTCGTGATATGAACTATTATAGCATCCACTTTGCAGCTGCACTGATTATCTCCTCTTTGCGTTCAGTGAAGGTTGCAACATACAGCAGTGAGGCTGCACCACCCATTTATAGCTTGTCCAGGTAGGATAGTAGGGTGGTGCTTTAGTTAAGATGTCTTCTGCTGGGGTGCTCAAGGAAGAGAACTTCATGTTTGTCACTAAAAATTCCTGTATTTTAGTCACAGGTCTGATTCACAGTCTATTGAAAGTAAGGTCTATTCTTTGTCTTCGAGCAGACACAAACTAAAACCACACTAAAAAAATTCTCTGCAAAAAGCATTTCAGCGCCTGAACCTGGGAACCTTCAAGCCCACACATGAAGCTCTGTTACTTAAGCTAAGCAAGCAACTACACCAGATGGTAGTTAGAATAAGCTGCTCTTGTGCGTGGACTATGCAGAACAGGAATGAGAAAGAGGGTTAACTCCCCCCTATCTTAAAAGCACCTTATGAAGGCGGGAGATTAACATGCGAAATTTTTGAACGACTCGCTGGATATGCCTACATTGTTCTGAAAAGTTGGTCCCAAGAGAAATGCTGAAGTGCCTACTGACAGCTTACATGGCTGCCTCATGCATCCACTCTCACCCTGAGGCATGTAACACTGCGGGTGAGCCCACTGGCAGCCTCAGGCCATGGCAGGAGGAATGCTACCCTGGGTACTATGGCATGGTTGATCAACATGTCCTTTGAGCATAGCTGGGGGCAGACCACAGTAGGTGATATTCCCTCCCATTCCCTGAAAAATGTTCAGGATGAAGCTACAGAAAGCAAAGTGAGGTCCAGCAATACTTTCAGCTCATGGAAGTGCCTCTGTTGTGAGAAAGGAATAATGCTTTCGAGACACAGGACACCTGAGAAAATGATTCTTCATTTCTTTAGATCACTTTGGCCTTGAAGTGAAATCACTCCTTATTCAACTGACAGGATAACTCTAAGTAGATCACTGCAGTTTTCAGTGCTCTTGATGTCAGCTGACACCATGAGATTTTCCAAACCGGTGGAAGCTGTTTTAATGGAGGAAGAGAGCAAGTGAACCGAAATGACAACTCTATTACAAATAAATCTGAGTGGAAGTAGTGCCATTCTTTGTTAGCTCATACATTTAATTTTTGGAGGTAGTGCTCTTTTCTCTGGGTGTCGAGCGGTGTATTCTTTGTATTGATTGATAGATCAATACATTGTATATCAATAGATTGTACAGAATGCCATAACTTTTTAAGCTCATGTGAATAGTGTTTGATCTCCTAAGTATGTGGCTAGAATGGTTCTTCTAAGAATCTCTGAGATTTCTAAAACATGTTGGGGCTAGCATGAAAAAGTAAAAGAATATGGTTTCATGCAAAACAGAATCCATTAGACATCTTGTTTGTATATGTGCTTATGTCATCCAGAGATTCAGGACCACGTCCAATTTAGAAGCTCTTCCATTCTTAACTGTCCCGATAATAGTAGGAAGCAATACTTTTGAAAAAAACCCAAATGCTAAATCACTGTTAATTGAAACTTAATCTTTTGTCAAGCTAATGTTTTGTTCTGTGTTGTATTTTTTTTTTCTGCAGATTAACCACTTTCTGTGCTGTTTTCAAGTAATACCAGATTTCTTACCTCATTCTCCTCTAAAATATATTCATATTACCACTTGAACTCTTGCTTACAGCACTGTCTGTGAAACTGTGTAAGCCAGCGTCTGCATGCATAAGGTCACCACAGCAACCTGTGTGGCTCTGCAATGGTTTGAGGTCTTGCTCTTACAGAGTGCATATTGTTCTGTAAATAAATTTCACATGAAGGTTTCCAATCAAGCTCACCAGCAGTACAGCAGTGAGTCAGTGCGTTTAGGGTAAGAAGTTTCTGTTAAGATTTATATAGAGTAGGATGGCTTTGAATCTCAAAGACAACTGGATCCTGAAATGATAAATAATCTATTTCTACATAGTTAATGGAAGATAACTGAAATGGAAGTGCATTGAGTGTCTTGAAACTATACCCAGCTACGCAGTTAGATCAACTTACCCAGGGTTCAGTTTGAAGGTTAGGCTTGCTATGAGATGGGAGTTGGACTGGGTGATCTCCCTCCAGAAGTCCCTCCCAGCCTACACAACTCTAGGATATAAATAACAAGCACAAGTTAGATAGTTCAACCACAGAAAACTTATTAAAAATGTGTTGTTCCTGCAGTAGTCAGCTCTGCACTTCTGTGGGAGCTAGGATTCCCTGGGTAACGGGAAGATGTAAGTAGTGGGCTGCACCACAGAGCTGCCTTGTGGGCTGTGTTACTGCACAGCCCTGCAAATTGCCTCTGAAAAGTCACTCAGGCATCTTGATATCACGCTTCAGGCAAGCACAAGGTGCCACCATGAGCCTGGCACCTTGTTCAAGCCAATGGACCCCACTGGAGGCTGGAGTGCTGTGGGTATGTGGCACAGACTGAACCCCTGGCTCTGGCTAGAGCAGCCTGGATGTATTTGGTCCTCTTGATCCAGCTGAGTGCCAACCTTGCAGGACGGGAGCTGGCTTTCTTCAGAGATGCTTATGGGCCTCTCTACAGTTTTCTGTAGCAGATGTGTGGACAGCATTGAAGACAAATCCCATCCCATGTTATTGCAGGGAGCCAGCATTGGTCTTTGACATTTATTGGCACGGGCTCTATTCTGGGCAAACATGGCAACACCGCTAATTGACACCTGGCAGTGAAAGAAAGATACCTTGTGTTCAGCATTGAGCTGGAGCATGTAGAGACCCAGGCCATGTGTCATGCTGTTCATGGCATAATCAATCTCTGCGGCAGATGAACTGCCCATAATAATTAGGTGGCCATTATAAAAGACTCAATTTTTTATTTGGTGTTTGTGGCAAAGGGAACCCAGGCTCAAAGCCAGGCTGCCTGTTCATCTACATTGACTAATCCTCTAGTTCAGGTCTAGTTCCAGGTGACATAATTTTCAAGTAGAAAACCTCATGTGCAGAGCACGCATTGGGCCTATACTGCATTAACCTATAGACATGGTGAATATCACAGCTAGTTTGAGCCGAGTAGGCTGTCACTGTTGAGTATAAGAGTTGAGACAATGTGGAGTTTAACATTTAATACTTGCCTGTAAAAGTAATTTAAAGCCTGGACAAGTCATCATGACAACCAGCAAAGAATTAAGAGTTTGTTGAATTATTCCATTTGGTACTGATAACAATGCACTTTTTTGAAGCTCTTACTCTTCCTCATTCACTTTAATTAATTGGTTTTGAAAGCTGTCAAACTGACTTGGAAAGGCAGAAACTTCCAAATATATGAGTGAAATGAGGTAAATGTTACAATTGAATTAATCCTGAAACCAGGACATAGAATTAAAATCTTGCAATACAAATAAACCAGAAGAAATCAGTTATATTTCTTAATTATGGGGAATGCATCCCTAGTTAGCAAAACAGCTTCTGTCCTTAATCTCTTCTGATCAATGAAAAAACATTTTCAGGGTAAGAATGCAATTCAAATTTCAACTTCAAATGGAACTTGACAGAACTCACAAATTGATCAGTCTTCTATAATTAAGTTGTTCATAATTTTCAATCATTTGACCATACAAAAGCTAAGAATTCAAATAAATCTATGCCACATAATCACATGATTATATTAGCATATTTGCAATAAGAAAGTAAAAATAAGTTTTTAAATAATTAAGTGAAAGCTTTTTTACTTGATATTTCAAGGTATGCTTGGAATTGCAATAATTCTAGTCAATCTCCTCTGGTTCCTTGCACAGATGGATAATAATCAGTTTTTCGTTTGTAGCTTCTATAGATCTTTCATGTTGGAACAAAGATAGAATTTTAAAACATGGAACTGTTACTGTAAAAATCCTCAAAGCTCACAGAGGACCTCAGAAAAAAGGTAGTCTCAGGCATTAAAACTAACTTTGCTCTTAAAAGGTCATTGTGGCTTCAAAGTGTCATCAGTCTTTTAAATTTGCATTTATTGGATTCCACTTTTGTTTGAATGCTAATGTCTGAGGAGTCTAGCAAACAAATCTGGTTTGCTTTTATTAAATTTATTGCCACATGTTCAAGAATCAGAATTAGAGAGTCTCTTGAAAAAGTGTTACAATTGTATTAATCCTGAATAAGGCAAATGGGATCAAATCTATTGAAAAATAACGAGGTTATAAAATAAAATACCTTTTAAAGGATAAATGCAGCAGTAGTAATTTGATGTGACTCTGCTTCTATGATCTAAGGAAAATATAATTTAATAAAATAAAATTAAGGATAGTATTCAAATTTGAATCAGAAACAAGTAGTGAAAAATGACATCTTAACACTTTATGAGAAGTAGTCAGAGATTTTGTTCTGAATATGAATCTCTGGAGATGTTAGCCCTCATTTTCTTCCACCAAAGTTGATGGACACATACTTTGTGTCTGTTCAGAGCAGGTCCTGTGCATGTGACAGCTTTAAATGTGTATTTGGAAGAAAATTATTCAGAGTAGTGCAATGAAGATATGCACATATGTAAAAAAAAAAAATAAAAGTGAGGAATTTGCTACATATTTTATTTACACTGTGATCTGAAAGGGGGAAAGAAAAATGCTGACAAATTCAAGATTTGCATTTACAGTTACCAGTTATTCTAACTTCACTTGCCCATCATGGGTGCAGTTTCAGTGAAGTACGGTAGCTACAGCTCTTCAGCATTTTCTGTAATATTCTTCTTTAATTCCATGGGGGGCAGGGGGAAATAAAGAAAGGGGAGAGATGCTTTTCTCTTACTTTTGTTTTCTATTATTTCCTAGGCGATAAATATGTCAAAACTTTTTTAAGTAAAGAAGGTAAGAGCTGACATCTAGAATTTCACTCTCAGGTTTTATCCAGGATTTAGGAAAGAGTCAAAAACGGCAAGTGACAGCAAAAATATTTAGTGATCTCTTTCTTCCCTTTGCCAAAGTATTGCTCTTTTCTACTATTGATTTTCTGTCCCAGTCACTGCTGCTGACCTGACCTGTATGAACAAGAATTTCTTGTTTAATTAAATATATCAAAAATCTTCAATATTAACACCGATGGAACATACTCCCCCTCTCCCACTGCCCACACAATAGTAAGAAGTGTTCTTTTTAATATTAATATTTGAGCTTTAGATGGAAAAGACAAAAGTTTTCTTTTTCCTCTGCTTAGGAAAGCATAAATAGTTAAATACTATGAATTAATTCTTAAATGAAAACAGCACTGAGTCATGAGTCTCAGGCATGGCACCTCTTAAGCTGCTCAGTTCCCAAACTTAGGAACTCTTGGGAGAGGGCAACGCAGCATATGTCTTCTGCTAATCAGACTTTTGAAAGTACATCACCACATAAAGAAATCTTTCAAGCTTCTTAGACCCAGAGCAATTACTGAGCTCATCATTCTTTATCAAATCCATTTGTCTTGAGATACTGAAATGAAAGTATGACAAGTATCATTAAAACACTAGCCTAAGACAGTATGGTTATATTATAATACCCTCTAATATATCTTCAGAAATACTGATGACTATCGTTGTGATGAACCTTTTGTCTTAGTCATTTAGTTATGTATTTAACTTTAAAAGTTTTGAATTAGACCTTAGCATTTGGATTTCCTTTTCATTCTCTCTCTCTCTTTTTATTTAATCACTTTTCCTGATTTAATTGCTTGTTTATCACTTTCCTTCACTGAACAGTTCTTCCATTTTCCCATTGCTTCATCACTTTTTCTGTTGTGGTGCATTCAGGCATGCTGATATCCTAGAGGCGTTATCTGGGTTTTGTTTAGAATTGAGCATATTTTACCACTCCACATAAAAAAAACCACTGACGGGAAACTTGTAGCATCTTAGATCCTCACATCCTCTCATCATTTGAATTTATATCTATCTGTAGATATTAAAGTAGTGAATTTACATATTGTGTTGTCAATAAACACAATACCCAGCATAGGTTAGGTGCAATGCAAAGATATTAGGCAAATACTAAAAGAAATAACTTCTGATTAAAATTGTCTCTATATATGCCTTGTTGGTCTTCTGGTGTATCCTATGGAGGTGGCTACTGCTACAGCTTCATTTCCACGTATATACTTATGCTGTTGTTACACAAAAGTGTGTTTTGGGAATAGGGACAAGGAACCTCTAGGGTAATGCTGGAGTAGTGGATTTAAAAAAAAAGTTGAACAATTTCTGAAGTGGGGAACAATCTTCTTATGTTAAAATCTAAATTCATTAGGCATAACCCAAGACAGAATGAGTATATATATATATATATCACAAAGGTATTTGAAATATAAAATTCTATACAAGCTTTCCAAGAGGTTGTTTCCACTGACATTAAGAGAATTCAAGCTGAAGATACATTAGGTGAAAAGCAGTTTAGTATTAGCATTACTTGCAGCTGTAGCTACAGCATTACTGACGCATGACACATACTGAAAACTAAATAATCTCAAACCAAAAATGCTTTTTCAAATTACAGTGTGTTCCAGACTGATGGAGTAGGCAAAGTATCTCACCTGTAAGCTTTACCACTTAAAGGCAGAATTGCATGGCTTGTGTTTGCAGACGTTCAGCCTTCTGTTGGTCCCATACACTTGCTGAACAGTTTACATACCTCAGCCTTAGTGATGACAGGTTACTAAACTGAATACTCAATCCAACAATGCAGTTTTAAAAAGAGAAATATGCAGTATTTCTCAATAGAATTTTAATGAAATGTGGCATTTTAAAAAGAGGCTTTATTTCAAATAACTCAGAAGTAAACCATGAACTTTGAATTAAGAGATATAATGTACAGGTTTTAATGTATAGGCTTATAAAGTCAAGGGATAGAATGTATAGTTTTAAAACCAGAAGGACCTATGAGACTGTGAAAAGCATTTCAGACGAAGCAAAAGTAAATAGAATTTAATCTTTGTCTGTTTTAACATGATGACTTTAAAAAGGAAGAAGCAAAATATTCTTGTGCCAGTGCATAATGACCCTCAGTTTAAAAACTGTGTATTTTATATCTTATTTCAGTGTGTCTAGCTTTATTTTATGTAATTAATTCTAGTCATATTTCTTCTCTTGCTCCTATCTGCCTAAATGGATGCAATTGCTCCCCTAAAACATTTGTATTGACCGAAACTACTTTATCATCTAATGAATCTGCAAAGCACTAACCCACCTGCTTAACATGAAGGATCTTTAAATCAATGGGACTTTAATTAAATAGATGTTTAAGGGCTTCATTGAACAGGGACCTTGAGTTGTCACATCTCGAATAGATGATGCATTTTTTATTACCTGTCTACACTGTAGCTTGGCCTTATTGCAAAAGGGATCAGCTGAGAGTCATAGGTTTTCTTTTTCAGCACTACAAGTAAGTAACTAAGTAAATGAATTCTGTTTCTCTATCCCATTTTGGAATTTGCCTTTACTGGTTGACTTTTTCTAAGTTTCCCTTTTAAAACTACATGCAGCACTGTGTTTGTCCAACTGATCTATCTGTTTCTGCAGCTCAGAGTCATGAAGGCTAAGCTGAGCATTGAGCATTATCAGTGAGAGATCAATTTCTGGTATCATGGTAACATTTTTTTTGTTTGTTTTACTTTATCTGTCTTTTTGACTACATTGTAATAGAAAACCCTACTAGTGTAGAAGAAATGCTAGGATTAAAACAAAGGTTTTGCTTTGAAATGGATTTTAGAGAGCGGTGAATCAATCCAAAAAGTCCTGACCGTGAACAAGAAATGTGAGTGCCTAAAAATAGACAACTGGTGCCATTTTAGAGCATGTAGGGTGTCTGAAACACCTATATGAAACTAACATATTCTATTAACCCTGCGGGAGATCCCTGCCTTTATTGTGTAGTAGGTGGCATCCAGATTTTAACTCTTCTGATATAGGATTGTTTTGCCTAACATGCTTTCAAATAAATCTTATATTAGTAACTATTTGTTCTTCAAAACCCCAAGTTTTCTTTGAGAAAATATTCACAGTAGGATAATAGCCTTCTTCTGAAACTCTCAAATTTGACACCTTTACCACATTTGTTCATATGTAAACTCAATTACAGAAAAGGTCTTGGTAGGACCTCGATGCTGTCTGTAAAATAACAACTGCCTTCAAAGCACTATTGATGTATTAGAAAGATCAAAGCTGTCACAAGGACCTGTTTAAACAATAGAAGCGATTTTGGAAAAGCTTTTTATAGACTGAAAGTTCTGTGACGACTACTGCTACGCAACTAGCTCTTTATTTTGAGTTTAGCCAAATGTCATACTCAGAGTGACCTTTAGCATCCCTGTTTGTCGAGATGTGGCTATATCCAGTAGCTGTCCAGCTTTATGTTTACCCTTTTTCTCCCTCTTTGTGTTCTAATTTCTAGAAGAAATATTGGCCTTGTTTGTATGTTCCTACCATTTTAAAAATTGTTTCACTTCTTCCATGTTGTCACGGTTTTACCCCCGGCTGGGAGCCAAGATCCATGCAGCTGCCTGCTCTTTAAAGGAAAAGAGGAGAGGGAGAAGGGGGGGCGGGGGGAGGTGAAGGAAGGGAAGGGAAAAGGAAGGGGAAAACAATCACCCAAAACCAAGAAACCAAAAACCCGTGGGTTGGGATAAGGATGGTTTACTAGAAAAGCAGAAAGATACAATGTAACAATGCTAACAGGACTTTAGAGCAAAAATCTATGAAGCTGTTGATACACAATGCAGTTTCTCACCGAACCCACAACTCAGGCTGTGCCACCCAGAGCCGTCCCAGAACCCAACCGTCCCCCAAAAACCGCGCATCCCGGAGACGCCCCCCCTGCTCCTCCTCCCATCAGCCCCCCTTTTATATTGAGCAGAAGGTAATTGGCATGGAATACTTTCTTTGGCCAGTTTGTGTCACCTGTCCTGGCTTTGTCCCCTCCTTTCTCATTAATAAAGAAATATGAAGAACTGGAAAAGTCCTTGACTGCTTGACCACAACTAAAAACATCAGGGTGTTATCATCACTGCTCCCATTTTAACACCCAAACACAGCATTCCATCCGCTGCTACAAAAGATGTTAACTCCATCCTGACCAAAAGCAGGACACATGTACAAGCCCAAGCACTAAGCTCCTAACTATGAGATCCCTTATTGTAGCTTGGGGTGAATGTGCAGCTGTGAATTTGTGCACTTTATGCCACACACTTTTCACACACTGCTCCTATCGGGTGTTCAGAAATAGCTCAGTTTCAGTCACAGATTTTAATCTCTCTGAGGGCTTTGACCAGGTCTGAGTAAGGAGTACTATAAAACACAAAAATATATTTGGGAGAAAAGCCTGGTTTTATATTTTTCGAGCAAGACCACAGTTACTAACCAGATTCCTCTACCATATGCTGGGATTCATTAATAAAACTACAACCAGAAATGAACACTAAGTGTTCAATATTTACCATTCCTTCAGATCAGCAGGTAAGGGAGAGGGAGACTTGTGCCTGATTATCAGAGATCTGTATTTCTGACAGAGAAAAACATTTGATCAAAACCGACAGAAGCCAGGGATACAATTTCCTCTCTGCACATCATCTGTCAGTTAGGCTTGCCCAAGGAACCACAAGACGATCTCCTTAAGCAAAAGAAATGCGTGTGCCAGTTCAGTGAATGGCTGGATGAGTGGCTAATCACCAAGGGAATGACTGGCCACAATACAGGAATCATACAACTAGTGCCAGTGAAGAATTTCATCACACAATCCACCATTGTTTACGGATTAGCTCAGTGAGACAGAGGGAATATGCATCCACAAAGTAATGGGGTGAGCGATTCAGTGAGCACATTGTGAATATTCATAACTTGGGCATGATGAACAGCATAGAAGCTGCCAAATCATTTCAACAGGCCAGAGGACTTTTCAAAAATAGTGAAGATTTACTGTATTTATCTCTGTCCTTATTGGGTGACTAGCTGGAGGCAAAAGGCACATTGTTCCGCTCTATGCAGTCCAATGGAGACATCACCTTACAAGGAGCCTGTTCCATGTGAAGCTGACATTTTCTTTAACTCTTGCCATTGGACAGCTTCAGGTACATTTCCTACGTGAATTGTGGGGGATTTTTGTGACCCACATGAAATCTTCAGTAACCATTGCTTCTATATAGAATCATAGAATCACTAGGATGAAAAGACCTTTGAGAAAATCGAGTCCAACCATACCTGTCCTTTGCTAAACCATATCCCTGAGCACCTCATCTACCCATCTTTTAAAAACATTTAGGGATAGTGACTCTACCACCTCCCTGGGCAGCCTGTTCCAGTGCCTGACAGCCTTTTCCTTATGTCTAATCTGAAACTGCCCTGGTGCAGCTTGAGGCCACTCCCCCTCGTTCTATACCCCATCACTTGGGCAAAGAGACCAACAACCACCTCTCTACAACCTCCTTTCAGGTAATTGTGGGCCGTGATAAAGTCCGCCCTCAGCCCCCTCTTCTCCAGGCTTAACAACCCCAGTTCCCTCACCTGCTTCTCATAAGGTTTGCTCTCTAGCCCCTTCACCAGCCTGGTTGCCCTTCTCTGGACACACTCCAGGACCTCAATGTCTTTCTTGTAGTGAGAGGCCCAGAACTGTATACAGCACTCAAGGTGTGGCCTCACCAATGCCAAGTACAGGGGCACAATCACTACTCTGGACCTGCTGGCCAAGCTGTTTCTGATACAAGCCAGGATGCCATTAGCCTTCTTGGACACCTGGGCACACTGCTGGCTCATATTCAGCCTTCAGTCAACCAACATGCCCAGGTCCTTCTATGCGAGGCAGCTTTCTAGCCTATATGCCCCAAACCTGTAGCACTGAACGGGGTTGTTATGTCCCAAGTGCAGGACTCTGCACTTCGCCTTGTTCAACTTCATCCCATTGCTCTCAGCCCATCAATCCAGCCTGTCCAGATCCCTTTAAAGAGCTTCCCTACCCTCAAGAAGATTCACACTTCCTCCTAGCCTAGTGTTGTCCACTAAGAGAACATTCGATCCCTTCATCCAGATCACTGAAGAAAAAATTCCAAATGTGACCTAAGTGTAACTGATAAAATATAGTCTCCTTAAGCCTGTAATTACATGAAACAATGATTCGGGGGTAAAAATTCACTGTTCCTATTTTATCTTATTAGATCATCACAAAAGAAACTGAGTACAAACCAGAGTTTCTTGCAGATAGGTGGTGGAGTCCATCCCAAAAATCTCCAATGCCTTTCTTTGTCCTTCCTCTCTCAGTAGTGACATGCAGTAGTGGCATAATGCAACAGGGGTTACTGCAGACCTGGTATAGACTGTTTAACATTCCATAACATGTCTCCATATATGCATACATTTTTAATAGCACTTCCATGCCCTACCTAATTCTTGACCATTTGAGTTAGCATGGTAACTGTCAGCTGGCGTCTTACTGGTTATCCGAAGCTTACAGAGGTGGGCATGTATCAGCCTAGGCTAGCACAGAAAAGCACACAGAGGGGATAATTTCACAGTCCTTTACAGGGGAATGAACATCACTTCTGTTTTTGTCGGTCTTCTTAGTATTTGGTTATGAATAGTCTATGCTGATATTCTTTTGTACAATACAGTTCTCTTAGATCTCTGTTATATTATGAGCCCAGACACACAGAAACAGACAAACTTGTTCATAATTTTTCTTTGGAGGATTCTGTGTGTTAAAAGCATTAGATCTGCCCTGCTGCAAACACTATATTAATGCCAAATCAGTTTTATAGAGTAGAGAATCAAGGTATGTTAGGTAGAAGGGCAGAAGTAGAAGGAAAAAATCAAGTTGGATAGAATTAAATAAAAGATATTGAGGAAGGTGGGGAAAGGAGCTAAGAATGAAACACAGTGATTCTAAAACTTTCCCACATTTTCCTTGCCAACTAGTACTAGAAATTACCAAACCACAAACCAATGAGTGATGAGGATCAGCAGGACAGGTCACACTGGTGCTTTTCTGAACTGGTCACATCTACTATTAACATCTGTCTCTGTAAGGACTGGTCTAGTTTTCACATGCGCTTTAGGAAGGCAGTGCTTTTCCTAACAGCTCTTCCTGACTTAATATATTAGCTATTAAGCTGCTGCTGGTGTGTTGCCTGATTTACGGATGCTTTTGGTCTGGCTTGCTTATTTAAAACACATTTTGCTCCTTTGAGCTATTCTGCAGCTTTTCAGTCATGCCAGCACTTCTGGACTTCTGGAGTATCAGTTCAATTATTTTTTCTGGTAGTTCATTTAGCCACTCCTTTCAAGTTACTAATCAGTTTTCATTGCACACCTAGCAGCTTCAGAAACTTAGACTTTTGCTATATTGAAAATTAATTCTCCTTGGTCCTACTGCCATGCTAGCTTCAGTCATGAATCAATATGCTGCCGGAGCTGGAAACTGTCACCTTTGCTGTGATTGCATAGCCACATCTCTATGTACCACTTTTTATATGTGCCTATGGCTTCAATTAATTCCAGAAATTTTACACTTTGACTGGAGCAACCTCAGCCTTATCAGGTCTCCAGCCACCCAGGTTGGTCCCAGCCTGTCTATGCTACCAGTGCCCCCAGCTCACCAACACCTAGTACCCATGGTTTGTTCAGCTGCTGTACTGAACTTGCTGCCCCTTGCTACAAGATGCAGGGGGAGTGTGAGCAGAAGCAGGAAGGCAGTTCTTAGGGCATCTTTCTTTTTTTGCGTTAGCTCGTGCAGCATGGAAAAGGGAGGAACCAGTTCCTCAGTGCTATCCTGGTACCTGCAGGTAGAGGGATTGTTTCAGGCCTGAAATTAACTTTAATGGTTGCATTTCTGCATCAGCCATGGCAGATGGGTCATGTCTGAGGGGCAGCCATACTTACTCCTTGTAGCCCCATGAAGTTCTGGCAAAAATGCACCAGCAGCATGTCCTCCAGGCTCACGGCAGCTGGCAGACTGTGACATTCCGTGCCAAAGGCTGTGCCATACCCAGTGCCCCTCCTCCCCCCATCCACACCAGAGCATGATTCTCTGAGGCCTTTTGAACCTCAGAAGATGTCTGATTATGGGGAAGAGTCCCTAGTGGGTTTACTTCTATGTTCCCAAGGTGAGGGGTTGGATTTCTCTGCTTCCTTTCCTTGGAAAGTGTGGTGCCATCAAATCCCCACGCAAAATAAGCAAGGTCACCATGACACTCAGACTTTCTTTTCTAAGTAAAAATTCTCTCAGCCCAAGTGAAACTCACCAAGAGTTCTTCTACTACTACATTTCTGCTCACTGTTAGGTAGGATTTGAAGATGGTATTTTCCCTCCAGTGTGTTGTGAAAGAAGAAGCCAGAACAACAAATAAATACACACATGAATCTTTCCTGCCGACCAGAAGGGCCTAATATGTTAGGCCAGATGCAGCCACACTGTCCCTTTGTGCCTGGATGGTAAATCTCATTAGTTCCTTCAGAAACCATGACCATCTCTGTGCAAACTGAGCAGTACCTAAGCCAGGATTTCCCAGGCACTGGAATAGAATCGCACGTGTTGCCAAAGGGCCTAGACAGCTCTTTATCATGCTTCTGGCTCCACCACTTAGGGACTCCACAGTAATTTCTGGCATACCCTGGACATTATAACAGATCAAGGACCCTTGTCATTTGATAATTTGGATACATTCATGCTTCTGGAAAGTGACAACATTTAATTGTATGGACATGGTCTACTCTGGGCCACAAGGCTTTAGGAACATGAGTGTTTCCTAGCTTTACTGATGAAGGATGTTTTGGTGGGAAACATCCAGTTTACAAACTGTAGCTTATATGTCTGAGAAGGATCATTTTAGGACAAACATGAAGCAGGAACAAATGGGGAATTGTCCACAGATTTCTGAGGAACCTGTAGGTTTGTGCCAGAGGCAATCTTGAATAGGAACCAGCAGGTAGACATTGTGGACTTTGATCTAGGCTAAAATGACAATAAACACATGGCCTAGGATATTTAATATTTTTTGTTACATGAGGGTCTATTGTCTCTGGACTCCAAAACTCATCTCTTCATACATTATAGTTTAAGCTCCTGGGACACCTTGGGCTGAAATCAATTGCTTGAATATAACCATCCAGACCTTTGTTGCTACAACTCCAGACACACAAATGTCCCAAAGGCCGTGGGTTGTATTTGCTCTGTGTCTCTTGGCAGCCTAGTAGTATCCTAAATAAAATGTCACTAGATAGCATTTTACAGAATTGAACCATGTCCTTGCCATGCTGCTCACATGGGAACATCTGTGTTCTCAAAAACTCTCTGGACAAATTCAGTCTTTTTACACTTTTAAGGACACAGAATTTGACTCAGTTTTTAAAATATAAGAGGAAAAACTTTTTCTTCTAATTATGCTTTGGGCATTTGCAAATAAGTGTTGCATATAATATTAATCTCTTGTGCCAGAAAGAATCAGAGTGTGTTGGTGTGTTCGGCCTTTTATATTTCCCTTTGATTGGTTAAATATGCCACTTTAGCCCACACAACTCAGTAGGGATCTTTCTAGCCTCAAAAAACCTGTAAAACTGTGCTGAATGCTAATTTCCCATGTGCAGATAAGAATGTACACCCTAATTTTGAATTTACATTTGTGAAAGAAGAAAGCTCTATTCAGAAGATGAGGGACATCAATGTGAAAATGAGGCCAGGTTTTAACAACTGGAACTAGAGCTTTTGATAAACTCTATAATTAGAAGAAAGTGTGAGTCTCATTTTTCAGCATAAATGCCAGGGAGAGCCCTTTGTCCTCTGGCATTGAACCTCCTCCCCTAATCCACAAAAGCATATACATATTTTGAAAGGGTTGCCATAGATTATTATTAAGAACCTTAGGATATGAACTGGGGACAAGAAAGCTCCAGCAACGTCCCTATGCCTTGCATTAGCCAATGAAAAAAGCAGGTAGTGTACCATTATCAAGTAAATATATACTCTCACCATCACTGACTGGAAACCTGTGAAAGCAAGTAATTACTACTCTGTTTGCAGTTTGTGTTTAAAATGTGCAATTATCTCTCCAACCCTCTACAGAAATGTGTTGCACTGCATTTTAAAGGTGTTTAATGAACATTTACTGACATATATAAAATCCCAAAACTACCAGAACAATTCAGCAAAAGAATTTGGTTTTGTTTGCATGTTGAAAAACTTCAGTTTAAAAACAAACAAAAAACCAAAAAAGACTTTTTGAACAAAACAATAATTGTAAATTGTCTAGCACAGTCTACATTGTCACAATCTTCATCATATTACTGGATAAAATTGAATTTAGATTCATATCTAAATCCCTTTAATCATTGCAATTCAACTAATTCACCAGAAGTTAAGGTGTAACTTTTCTTATATTTTTCTAAAATCATGACTTGACTTTGAAAGTGGGTTGTAGCATCATTAACTGTGCTAAATACTCTTACTTTGTGTGTAGTTCTGAAGAAGTTCCTAAGCTTGCTTTTGAAGAACATTATTTGAAAAAAACAAGAGAAGCAAAATTCTTTTGTCTAAAATCATAGAAT
Source organism: Gallinula chloropus (assembly GCF_964237585.1). Classification (NCBI taxonomy): domain Eukaryota; kingdom Metazoa; phylum Chordata; class Aves; order Gruiformes; family Rallidae; genus Gallinula; species Gallinula chloropus. The sequence goes on along the minus strand of NC_140087.1, from coordinate 89,040,745 downwards.
CATAGAATGGTTTGGATAGGAAAGAACCTCAAAGACCACCTAATTCCAGCCCCCTGCCATGGGCAGGGACACCCTGCACTAGACTAGGTTGCTCAAAGCCCCATCCAACCTGGCCTTGAATGCTGCTAGGGAGGGGGCAGCCACAACTTCTCTGGGCAACCTGTTCAAGTGCCTCATCACCCTCACAGTAAAGAATTTCTTTGTAATATCTAATCTAAGTCTACCCTCTTTCAGTTTAAAGCTGTTACCCCTTGTCCTATCACTACACTCCCTTGTAAACAGTCCCCAGGCTTTGTCAGATGGTACTTTACCAAGAAGGTCCCTGAAGAGGCCAAAGTCTGCTCTCATGTCCGGAATGGTGAGCTTGTTGCATGTCCTCCTCACTGACCTAAGGATCTTGAACTCAACCATTTTACAGTCATCGCAGTCAAGGCTTCCCTTGAGCTTCACATTCCCCACCAGCACCTTCTTGTTAGTGAAAACAAGGTCCAGCTTGTCACACCTCCTTGTTGGCTCCTCTCTCAGTCAGAGAAGGAAGTTATCATCCATGCCTTCCACAAACTTCCTGGTTGCTTGTGTTCTGCTGTATTTTCCCTCCAACAGGTATGAGGGTGGTTGAAGTCCTCCATCAGGACCAGGCCTTGTGAATGCGAGGTTGCTCCTATCTATCTACAGAAGGCTTCATCTGCTCAGTTTTCCTGGTTGGACACCCTGTAGCAGACCCCTCAGAGGGAATTCCCTGCCCTCCCTTTAATCTTGACCCATGAGCATCAGTTGGCTCCTCACCCATCCACAAGTGGAGCTTCATACACTCCATCTGGTCATTCGTATAGAGGACAACACCCTCTCCTCATCTCCCCTGCCTGTCCATCCATTCCTACAGCCCAGTCATAGGACCCATCCTACAATGTTGCCATTGCAGGCATGTGCACATCTCTGACTCCTCTTTTTTATTCCTCTGTGCTATGTGCATTTGATTAGAGGCATTTCACTTGGACCCCCAATGAAGATGAATTACTTTCTTCAATGGCTGGAATTCTGTTCAGGTACTTTACAGGTATTTCCCTGTTGGCTGCTATTACCTCAGGAGCCCCTGGCTCACCTTCACTAGACTTCAGGTGTGATGTGGAGTGACCAGAATATCCTCTGAACAACAGGCTGAAGGCCCTTGCTAGCACTTAATCCCTCTAACCTTGGCGTGTTACCCCACAGCTTGCCACAGGCAAGCCACTCCCAATTTGAGCTTAGTTTAAAGCTCTAACAATAAGCCCCACAAGCTCCTGAGCAAAGAATATATCCTCTTCCCCCTTTGAAAAAGGTGAATTCCATCTGATGCCAGCAACCCTGGTGCTGTGTAATCCATCCCATTATCAAAAAATCCCTAATTGAGACAGTGACACCAGCCACAGAGTCGTGTATTAATACACTGGGTCCAACTTTTTCTTCCAATGTTGCTGCCTGCCACTGGAAGGAAAGGAAAAATGACCCGTGTACCAAATTGCCTCACCCACTGTCCCAAGACCCTGAAGTGTCTTTTGAACACTCAGGCTACGCATTGCATCTTCATCACTACCTATATGGAAGAGTGGTAACGGGTTATAGTACGAGGGACAGTAATTTTTTTCTAAATTTGCTTAGTGATTTATGACTTTGTATTCCTAACCATGAGTACACTTCAAATGACTGAGTTGCAGAACTGGTAAAAGTCAAGTCTATTTCAAATGCCTCCAGGTAGATGCAGAAAATTGCAATGTCCTCCAAATCACTAAGCACTTTAAACCAATTAAATATACCTAGGCATTTTGACAATGCTAATAAAGAGCTGGTAGGAAAATATGAAGTAGACGGGCAGGTTATGCCAGTGGAGAGTGAATGATATTCTAAAATAAGACTTTATACATTACAAGAGTAAAGGGTGATTAAATATTTAATTCAGTGTGCTATGTAACACAATTTTGTTACTTGAGGAAAAAAATAACCATCCTTAAAACATGACAGTTTTACAAAGAACAGGGGCCAATGGTAAACACACACAACTTACACTGAGTAATATTTTAAATATGTCCTCTACTGTTTAGAAATAATCCACAGCTTTTTCTTCTAAAACGGAATCAATTGCAATACAAATAGCATGCCATCAATTTTTCCCTCCTCCAAATTTCAAATTATTATCAACTATGTCTTTAATTAGATTGTTGTTATGTGGGACTAATTGCAAAATATACACTTCAATTTTATTATAGGCAGTTAAGCAATGGTGAACTGTGTGCACATTATTTGAATGTTTAGATAAAGAAAATACAGGAAAAAAATATTGTGGGAGAGGCTTGTTATACTTTGAGCATATAATCCAGAACTGGAGTTCATTAGATTGTTTGCTCTGCTTATTTTCATGTAAAAATATAAGCAGTGTCAATGAATGCAGATGTATTTAAAAAAAAAATTAAAAACCTTGCTGACCTATTAGAAATTGTAGATGTCAGAATTGTGTAGTCCTGCAGTGCTGCAAGAGAAAGGCCCAGGGCATATTTACAGATCCCTGGAACAGTGGTCAGGTTAGAAGGAGAACTAACTGGAATACTTTGTCTTGAACAAAACATTTATTTTACAGAAAAAGGCACATTCCTTTAATGGCATCTCCCACTTGAAAACATTTTCTTAATTGTCCTGATTTTTCTACTTGCATTTGTTAAGAAATTAAATATTTTACACCAAAGGCCACTTCTCAGAAAACAGTAAAGAACAGGTAGATTTTTCAATGGCTATAGCCGTTAACTGTTTCCATCCAGAAACGAGACGTAGTCCAAACCTCTTGTGAGCCCACTTGAGCTGCAGTGTTACAGTGGTGAATTTGCTGGGCCATTGTGTGAGAGAGTCAGCCCCTTTGCACCCATTGCCTACCAGAGGGAAGGAGCACCATGTGTAATGGACATCGATTCGCTGTATGTGGCAGGACTTTTAATTCTATTTTTGCCATGGTGATTCATGAAGGAGAGATGAGGTTGGAAGATTCACATGCCAAGAATTCCTGCAAAGAATGACTTTTCGGTTTATGTCCTCATCATTTTCTCTAGGGAACAATGTTCACCGTGCCACAGTGAATGAAGGAAGCTGCAGTACAATGCAGGGATGACTCTGCCCCTGCTTCCCTACTGTCTCTCCCACCACTGAACGCATCCATCGTTAGGGACATATTGTGAGCTCACAGCCTCCCTGGAGGTGTTCATATTTAAGAAAAGGTGTGCACAGGCTGTAAACATGAACCAGGAGAAAAATCGGGACTGGATTTTCCCTTCCTAACCAATCCCTTTTCCTTTCTCTCTTTTCCTGCATGCATTCTCAATGGTACTACACTGTGCAGGTCTGCTAAAATCCTAATCAAAACTCATTGCGCATGAAATTCACTTAGAGCGTATCAGGTGCCCAACTGGGCATGCAACTAAATTCTCTGCCTGCATATCTCACAGAAGAAAAGCCTGGGGTCTGAGACAGATTTTGTTTAGTTTTGATGACTTCCATAAAAAAAGTTTGCGTCTCTTACAGTGGTGAATGACAGCAAACTGGCTTCCATCTCCATCTATCGGTTGTGCTCTGGATCCTGCCCAGCTGCCACAGCTGCCATTCTGTGGTCCATAACTTCCAGGTGCTAGCTAAAGGATGGCTTTTAAGATTTGTTTCTAATAGGAACTGAGGTCTTTGCTTTCCCTTCCAGAAAAAAAAAAAAAAAAAAAGTGAAGCTGACTTTTCCTGTTTTATTTGACTATAACCCACAGAGCTTTCTGGAGAGTTACCCGAATGTCGCATTTTATCAGCTGGACAAAACTTTCTTTTGCATTTAGGTTGTTTGTCCATTGATGGGTTTGTTTTCTGTAATTTCTAGTCACCGGTGCAGCAGGGCTGGATTGTACCATTGATGCACAGAACTTAATCCTTAAGGATTATCCTTAAAATCAATATAAGAGTCAAGGGAATTAGAGGTAGGCACTGGAGGTTGAAATAATTACCTCTAACCAGTATGCTTAAAATTTTTCAAGCCTTATCTAGGGGAAAGATATGGAAACTCTGATGTCTCCATGTCTTCTTTAATGTTCCAAACTGGTTCAGAGTTCTTGGTGTGCTCTCCATGAGATCCCCTGTGCATCATGGTCACAGGTGTTACATCTCTTTTTATCAGTACCCTTCCCAAACTATAGGGCATTGCAGCCTTTGGGGCTAGAAACACTGTTACCGTGAAAAACACATCATAATTACGGAGACGGGAAATGCACTTTTAATTTTTCTACTTATTTTTTCTTAATAACATAGTACTAATTTGCTGAAATATCATATCCAGATGCATGTAAATTCCTCCCTGTTCCTCTAATTTCTGAACAGTGATTCAGACCTTCTAGTGTTGCTGTCTTCTCAGAGGTCTTTGTGTGTCCTAAATTTCTTTTTGTCTCTAGGGTAATATTCTGCAGGCTAGCAATAGCAGAAGGACCTGCCAATTGGAAAGAATGACAGAGAGAGAAAAGGCACATTAAGCTAAAAAAGCCAACTAGATGAGGGAACAAAGGGATAGCGAGTGTGATGCATTTCACAAGGCTATGTGAATGCATTCAAAGAAAAGACTGAACTCACAAGGAAGGATACAGCTTCACTGTGAACACACCAGGAAGGAAGGATAATGCTGAGGTTTCAGAAGTGTTCTAGAGTGGTATATGCTGGAGAGATGCTCTCACCGCAAGTTCTACCTGATCCCTCTGAAGCTTCTGCGGTGACTGGCACAAGCTTGTCTGTGTCTGCTCTGCTCTGCCTGGCAGCATGTAGGCTGTGCTGTTGTTCCAAACAGCAGCGTACGAACAACAAGATGGTGAAAATGCATATCCAGCACTGCAGAAATATTGTCCTGGGGGACTGTCGCTGAGCTTTTCTCAAACTAGGGACTCGATCTGAATTTAAAGAAAGCTTGTTGAAGTAAGACTGCTCAAATCTAAATAAAGGCAGATGATAAAGCTGTGTCAAGATTTGAACACAGAAAATATATTGTAAGATATGTGTTTGATTAGCTTCTCTCCAACTAACACCATGTTCCTAGCATTCATTTAAGATTATTGCTCTCTGAATGTCTCCTTATGTTCCTTTTCCATAACATTTGCTATCTATCTAAAAGCTCAGTGTCTAATTTTCAACAACTGATTGGTCTCTTAAGGACCTTTTTTAATTGGTAAAGATCTTGTCCTCTAAAGATGCCTTAATCCCAGCTGTTTCACAGAGGAGCCTTGAATGGCTAGGCTACCACAAATGTCAGATTTTCAGACAGCAAAACTGGAAGACAATGTTACTCTCATTTTTCTCAGATTCCTCTTATTGTATTATACAGCATTGTCTTTAATCTGTTGGGTTTTTTTCTTTGTTATTGAGTTCTCTGTTGGACGGATAGTCTATCTGCAAATATGGGATTTGGAGTGATAGTACTGAATGTCTAACCAAAATAATGAATTTATACTGAAGGAAAGAGAACTTTCCATGAAAAAGAAAGGTTCACACGCACATCCCTGCATTGCAGTTACTTTCTGTGTTTTCTTGGTCCACCTGCCTGTTCCCAGAATGTCGGAAGCACAGAATGGCTGGGGTAGCAAGGCATCTCTGGAGATCACCTAGGCTGCCCCCGAGCTCAAAGCAGGGATAAAAAGACCAGGTTGTTCAATCTCTTGTCCAATTGGATTTTTAATATCTTTGGTCTTTATGAAGAAAAGAAATACTTTTCGATGATATGTGCATTATTGGAATGCCATCTGAGTTGACAATAACCAAGTTGTTCCCACCAACCCTTTTGACACAAACGAAATTATCTGTTGTCTTCCACACTAACTATATATTGTGCAGGACCTTCATTTAACATTGTATTCAATGAAAGAGCCACACTTAAAAAGTTATTAATTAATATATCAGGCATTGAGCAGATCTTTGCCTATCAGCTGCAGCTTCCTGCTGTGCTGGGTTTTTGATTTTGGAACAAATTTAGAGCTCATGTCACGAAAGATATTAGAGCATCTAAGCCAAAACTAAATTTTCGTTAACAGCATTTATGATAACTTTCCAAAGCTGTATGAAAAATTAAGAAATATATCTTATTTATCCATGCACTGGGAAAGTAATTATGTTAATTACATATTGTATATAATATCAGTTATAACTTAGGAGAGAATTATTTGTCTGTGTACACATTCTTGCACAATGAAATTTGATTTATATAATATCCACACCACAAAAAATATCTTGTACCAAATTATTTTTTTAAATTATGTATTCTGCTTCAAAGTAAGCTTGCTAATAAAGCAAGGCTACTAATATTACAGCACTATAATAAAAATCTAACAAATATAAGGATATGTCTTCCTTATTCATGGAGACTTGTTAGAAACCTCTTTACTGATATCAGGCCCAGGATGTGCCAGATAATTCACAGAGGCTACCATAGGGAGTTATTTCTTCTGTTTAAACAAATAGTTGTATTCAAATGCACATTGTCTTAATTTTGTTATGAAATATTGACATTAATTTAAAAGGACTCTGTAAACCTTGCTGAAATCAGCTGTTGTGCTATACTTTAGTAGAATGCATAATTAAATCTCACATAGTGTGAAGGGGAATGGAGTGGCATGGCAGAAGGGTCAGGCTTTTGAATGCAGCCATAGAGCTGAAGAAGCAATCATATATTAGTCTTAGGGAGAAATTGATTTGCATGTCTGCCTTCTGGAAGCCCCTCTTTCAGCAGTCCAGATGATTTGAATGTAATGGCTCATAATATCATAACATACTTCCAACAATCCCTGCCAAATTGTAAAACATTGTAAACATACCTAGATATATGGAAGAAGCAGTACCCTCTCAGCATGACCCCTGAAACAGATCTGTGAATTTATACTGGTGCATTCGGTAGTTCTATATGACTTGAAATGCAGATTGCATTTACACACTAGGATTGCTATTTGTTCCTTTCAAAATCCCTTCAGTTACTTCAAGAGTTATTTTGGCAACCTACAGAAACAGTTGTCTAGTTGATGGGGCTTCCTGTGTTGTCGAAAGAGAGAGAAACACACAGAGTAAGCAACTACCCTGTTTAATTATGACTGTAAGAATAAGGTGAATTCACTTGAAGAGATGTCTTGCATCTTAAAGAAGCCTTACATCAGACATCTAACTTTTAGATGTCAAAAGTGAGCTGATATGAATCACAAACTCTAAAATACAAAACAGATTAACAGATGAAATATTATGCTTCTTTCCTATTGATCATGATCACACAATTTGATCAATACAGAAAAGATGCACATTTATTTTCAGGCTGTGTCTTTGAGCAGAGCCAGTAATCCATAAATTACACATAATAATCACAACTGAATTTAAACATGACAGCTAAGGTTGCATTCCTTCCAAACTTGCTGTGCAGAGGAACACTCTAATGTGTATGGGCATCACAACACAGTACCAGCAAGGACTTCAAGAGAGCCTCAGTGGGTTCTTCTGCTCCTTGGCAAGGGTGACTGAGTCTTGATCACTCTTGTCAGATGCTCATATAAGCAGTTTTGAAGGATTTCCAGTGCCAGAGCCTCAACCGGTTTCCCAGGCTGATCTTTTCCATTGTTACACTACACATAATATCAGAAAAGCTTTGCTAGTATATAATCTAAATCTTCATGCTAATTCAAACCAATTACTTTTTGCACTATTCACCACTGGCACAGTGAAATATATTATTTCTCCTTTCAGCAGCCTTTTATGTATTTGAATAATGTTGCATACCTCTTCAATATGCTTTAATTTAACTGACCCTTCAACCTTTCTTTATAGATCATGATTTCCTGACTTCTTCATTACTCTCCTAAGGATTCAGCTCAGCTGGTCTACCTCTTTCTTGAAGGACAATCTCTGAAACTGTAGAGAGCTGGGTTCTTATTAGTGATGATCAGAGAGAAGCGATTACTTCAGGTTTTTGGCATGATGTGTTTATATTTTCTGATATAATGTCAGCTCGTGTCCTAAACCTGTAGTTTTAAATTGGAAATTTGACGACTGTAATGCTGATGGCATGGAAGCCTTGCAAAAAGTGGTCTCATTTTTCAGAGACCCTTTATTTTTGCAGCATCCGGAGGTATCTAGCAGCTAATGCAGATATTAGTAACTGGGTATATTTAAAAAAATGCAGTCATGGAATTGGCATTTCAGAAACATGTTTAGGGTTTAGACACAGTTGAATATCTGGTTTTTGGTTATTATTACTTGACAATGAAGCCCAATATATGTCTTTTTTTCCTTATAGAGCAGACGAGTCTTAGGCGTTAGTAATTCAACTGTTCTGTTTAGTATCTTGAACTGTAACCTGGGCTCATTTTCGAAGTGGAAGTGCGCTGCTACCATGACTACTGCTGACGTTAGCTGCCAGGCACGCTTAGCTTTAGTATCTCTGTTACAGTGATAGAAAACAAGATTAGAGTCCAAATGTGATGAAGTGTTTACATAAATTATATAAGTGGTTAATATGAAATGTTTCAAGACAGAAGCCCTTCATGTGGACCTTGCAGCTTCCTCTGTTTTGTTGACCATACTTTTGACCTTTGTCAGGTAAAGGAAGAATAGTTGCAGAGCCCCATCTTTACCAGCTTCTGACAGACCTTCAGATGCTACCCAAACCAACTCCATCTCCACCCAAACCAACTCCATTTCCACCCACAAACACCCAGCTTGGAGCTTCTGTAGCTGTGGTTGTGCCTAAGAACTCCATGACCACTTGAGTTTAAAGCAGGTGCTATCGTGCTTGCTGCTTCTTGAGTTCATGAGAGTAGGCATAATGGCATACAGTGTTCTATTGACTAATGGAGCTGGCCAAGACCTCCTCCTTCCTTCGTTTGTGCTCCCCAACAGAAAACAAATTTGACAAGTCTGTACTTTGAGAGTTTTTTTAAAGCATAGTTACATGCTTTGGTTACTAACAACCCCCTATTATAAATAAATAAATACGTAGAGAGACAGACAGATGATAGATAGATGGATAGATAGATAGATCAAATCCCATCTTATTTGCCTCTCTATATTGACATGTCATTTAGTTATAAGTGTTACCCTCTTTGACAAGACTAAGCCTGTATCTCTATATTTAATTATGTAGATACATACAGATTAATGTATGTTATTATAGTTTATATTTAATTTATAAATGGTGAGGAAAATGTTTAAATCCTTACAACAGCCTGTTTATGTAAGCAATGGACTGGATGTTCAAAAGCCTGTAGACAACAGAATTTTAGAACTACTAACTGCATAAGATAGAGAATAAAATAAGTGGATAAGTTCACTGCTGTTTGCCAAAATTAATATATTTTTCTGATTTCTCTGTCTGGTGAATAGCTTCCAAGCTGTCTTCAATCTAATGCAGAAATAACAGTCTCCCCATGAATCTGATCAGTAATGGATCTTCATGACCTATCACTGTACGCAGAGTTGTTAGGGCTCTTCTAAACTAAGACTCCACCTAGATTAATCCACTAACATTCAGACTACGTTATGAACAGAATACCAAAAGTTAAAGTTTGCTTTACACGGTGTCAGGAGGATACTGTGATTTTATTTAATTGAAATAAATTCTTGTTGCAGTAATTATAATTCAGTGTCTTCTTTTCCCCTGAACATCTTACCCTGAGGAAGATGAGGATTTCTAAAACTAGATGTTATTTTGCTTTGTAGTGAAATTAAAGTTGCCTTGAATTTAACTTGTGATTGGAGCTCACTACTACACATGCATATTCTAAGGCAACTTTTGTACAATTTTTCTCTGATGATCTGCATTTAGCAGAATTCCAGCTGGCAGCTAGAGGGTTTTGAACCCTTATCAAGATTCAACCTCAGTGGAACCTCAGTGGTCTAACATTAGAGTAGTGGAAGGGCAAAGTATCCTTTTCCAACTCATTAACAGAATTCAAAAGGTTTCAACTGAGAGTTCATGTCAGTATTAGAAAGTCTAAAATTGCTATAATGTTTCTTTTCTACAGGCTCTGTCAACTGATGACAATTTTATTTTTTTAAGCTTGAAAAGCAGAAATATGTAAGTAACCCATGAGGGCAAGCATAGCCATTAAAGGCATACCTTTTACACTGAATGTAAGGAGAAGAGTTCTGCTGTGCAAGTGCAGTAAGTCGGCATGCCAGGGACTTTAAACTCTTTGCATGGGCAATGTAGAGTCAGGATCCGTGGTGTGTGCTAGTGCTCATGTCCAATAGATAGAAGGAAGTTTTCATCACATCTGTTCTTTTTGATCTTGCAACTGATGGGAATCAGCAGTTATTTTTAATAATTAATAAAAATATTTCTTGAACATATAAAAGAAGATTCTAAAATGCAAGATAGAAAAATCCTTCCTTTTGTTTGCTTGCAAAGACAACAACAATAACGAAAAAAACCATACCCTAAACTACTGCCAGGTTAGAAACAGCAACCATAAGAAAAATGAGCAAGGAAAGGAAAGTTTTCTACCCTAATGAAAGGTAAAGGTTTTCTTTTATATATATACAAATTCAGAAACCATCCTAATTGCTGTTCTTTCTATTGTTTATCTCATGTAAAGACCCTGGAGCAGTAGGTGCATAGTCTGAAGTAGAAATCTCAACTCAGAGAATCTCCTATGAGGTTTTGAAGGGCTCATAAAATGTTCTGGTACTAAAGGGTGGAGGTGGAGATGTCACTGGGAATGACTGACCAGTGGGGAGACTGCTACTTGTTTGTGATGGTCCAGGACTGCACAGGGCAGTCCCCTTGGGGCAGTGCAGATCTGGTCATGTTTGCTGTATTCTGCATGACTGACCTCATTTTCCTCTTCTCTGTGGACAGAGAAGTCACTGTTTGCCTTCTGGTGACATTGGGTGACTTCTTGCCCTTCAAGTTTATGCACTGAAGCGAGAGGAAGAGTGTCAAGTTTCTTACTCTGTGGTCTTGTGTCATAACTTGGTTTCAAGATGAGTGCCATCAATGTGACTTACTGTTCCTTCGGATTGTTTCAAAAAGTAAGGCCCTGATGGTTTGGTCGGGGTTTTTTTTGGTGGGCTTTTATTTAAAGCTTCTAAGGGATCTTAAATTAATTTTCGGTCAGGATTATCTGGGACATTTACAGTCCAAAGTAACTGAATTGTACTTGCTTAAGCAAATCAAATATTTGATATTTCAGAACATAAACATCGAAAATAATGCACTTCTGTTCAAGGTATCCTGGTTTTATCTTTCTCTTGAAGGAAGATACTGAAGGAAAAAGAATAGGTCTCATTTCCTATATGAGCTGTAGTACTGGTATCTTTTCTTTCTAAAGTGTTCCTTTAGCTTTCAGGGATACAGTAGCCATGGTGTGTAATCTTCTCTTTTATCCTTCAACAGCCTCAGGCTAATATATGGGTCCCAGACTGGTGTCTTCCTTTTGCCATCACAGTTACTGGTGGCAGACAGAGTCAGGTTTTAACAGCACTACTGTACTAACATTTACCAGAGATTAACATAAACACAGTATTTTAACAATTTTACCACTTGATAGGGCTGGAAGCAAAAGAGGGCAGTTTCTGCAGACCACTTCTATCACTCACTTCCCCAGAAATCCAGACACTGGGAGATGAAGTTTGAATCTAAGATGTCTTGAGTCCCTGGAGACTCAAGTCACAGTTTAACAACCCTTCCTCTTTTTTTCCTGCCTGACATGAGAACAATACTCGTAGATTTCTGTTGTAGGGATGAACTCTGACATAAGGCTCAAAACAGCGCAATGGAGGTATAATTGTAGAACTGAAAATAGGGCAGATGAAAGAAAGGGTAGTTGCATGCCCTCCAGCTGATGAATTTGTTCATTTCATCTCATGTTCACACCAACCCCTCCCTGCAGAAGTTTAAATTTGCACGTTCCAGGGTGACTCATCCACCACCTTACCTTGCACTGGGTGTGCAACACCTTTCATTAACTTTCTTCCACCTTGTAGAGGCCAAATGTTCTCCAGGACAATAAAGAAAGACTAAATACAACTTGGTTAGGATATATTTCTAAGCAAAGAGAGACCTTGATTCCATCTTCTGCTCTGGATTTGAGCCAAGATTTGTCACCTCCCAGGAAAGTGCTTTAATACTGAGTCATTTTCCTTCTCACTGGCTTAATGAATATTTAAGTAGTCCGTGCAAGATGGAACAGAATCAGTGGGAGAGACTGTGAACAAACCTCTATAGAATACCTTACAATGTTGTAGCTAGGTCGTTTTCGAAGGAGATATGGCTTCATCAGAAAAAACTGCATCAGCTCCTATAATTTTGGTGAATATGTTTTCATTTCCTTAGCTTTCCTCCAGCCCCACTCCAAGTGCTATCAAATAAAACATTTGGAACATAGGGAAACAAGTAACTTTGCATATTTTAAGGTTAATTATTTGGACATTTAAAAATATCTAATGTGAAACTTAACCCAAATTTACTCCTGGTTTAGTTATTCTGAAAATGTTGGGTTTGTTGGGTTTTTGGATAGTTTTTTTTTATATATAGATATGCTTTGGAAAACAAAAAAGTGCTCTGTAAAAGGAATAGTAAATCAGGTCTCACATAAAAATGTAATATGCATTCTCTTGCCACTGGTATGGAAGAGAAATTTTATCTTTAGCCACATGAAGGACAAGAACAAAGCTGTGGAATGGCTGATGTGGTTTCCTCAAGGGACATGTCAGCTCATGAGGCATTAGATTATACACAGAAAGATGATTTTTGTAACACTTGGACATGGAAGTTGAGCTCATTTTTCCTAAAGGGTCTGCAAGGATGAGACAACACAAGCTTCCTGGGTAGCTTAATCTGGCACAAGGCTTTACAAGAAGACATCCTCTCCTAGTTTTGGCATAAGGTTCCCACCCTGTCTCTGACTACAAAAGTAGTTTGAAAGTGATTGACTCTCTGGTCTGAGAGTTTTATTTTCTTTGTCTCTAGAGTAGTTCTATGTTGGTTTGACAGTCTCCTGCACTCCACAGCTGCATAATTCTTAGAGGCTTTTGGCAGCTTTGCTATCTAAGACTGGCTTCAGTTAGCAATAAAGCTAGAAGAGGATGGGTAAAAGAAAGGAATGGATGCCAAGAATGCACAGTGAGGCAGGGGTACAGTTACCTGTTTCCACCATGCATGCCTCTGTGAAGGCTTTCAAAGAAGGCAGCACATCTCCTTATTTGTGTTATAATTATGTGGCTTGTTGTATTTGGATAAACCCTAAATCAGGCTAAAATTAGATATTATTATCCTTTCCTAGCTACAAGTCAGGATATTTGTTTAAGTGCTGCTGTTCTGCCTGAGTATGTCGTATTAAAAAAATGTGGAAATACATTCTCCGAGCTCCTGGGATAAGCTGACAGATAGTGAGTTTGCTTTTCACATCCCTATTCACCATAGCGGAGTCATTCAGACTTTCTCTTCATCACAGGTAGGGCCTGCAGGGACACCTATAAGAGAGTCGAATTTACTTTATAACCTTGCATAATTAATGTGATTCACTACAATGCTTCTATTAGGATGCATAGCTTTTGCAGCTGATGTATCTCTAGAAACTTAAATGTAATGTTTCAGTGTCTATGTCCACACATTTTTAGAGCTTAATGATGAGCGATGTTAGATATATAATATTTCTATTTTTTAAATTATTCAGTGTATTATTTTTCATATTCCTCCAGTACTTTTTGTACTCAAACTTTAACATTATAGCTAAACAATAGCAACTGTTGCTATGGTATTGTTCTTGCTTATAGAAGGACATTGTCAACCAGAATCTATATTTAACCTTCTCAGCTACTAAGGAGAAAGCACCTCCTCCCTTTTTGGAAGTGTGTAAATGTATTATATCTCTTGATGGTTATTGTTAATTTGATTTTTAGGGCTAGAGTGGTTCCAGAACCGATGAATATATTTGCATAAAAATTCAGTCTTGTGACTGTCATGGATGGGCTGTGTTCATTAGTAAAATAATGAGTTCTGGAGAAATCACTCAGTGTTAAACAATCTCTCCCTATACACTTTTTGCCATGTTTATTTGTTATTTGTATTCTGGTGGCTGGCACAACAAGCTGGATGCTGGCTAAACATTCAGGATGAGTCTGTAAAGGAACAGAGCTCACAATCAGGCTCCTACCTTCGCAGCATAGAGAATTTTCAGTATTTGGACAGACATCTCAGGAGTTGATGGTTTGATTTAAAATATCAGTCTGAAAAATGTTCTTTGAAACAAAAGGTGATAAACACATTCCACAAATATTAAAAAAAAAACCATTTTTACTAGCTTTTCTCATGTTCTAATTGAAGACTTCATTTTGCAGAGCAGTGCAACAATGCAATCTTTGACTCAGAGAAGTTTGGGTTTTTCCTATGGTAAGCATCCTTTTTCAATGTATTCCAATAATGAAATAGTTCATCGTTCAAAACTTCAAAATAACTTCCATATATTTGGAAGTTGTACACTAGGTTACATTTGCAATGAAGAAATAAACCAAAACCAAAACACCCCAACACTGAACAGAAGGGGTTTACTAGTTACTAAAGCTCGGGAACAGATTGAACTGTTAGGTATATGAGAGTAAATCTGGAGTTATGTTCTCAAGAGCAATCAGATTACTCCAGATTTATGCTTGGCTACCTGAGATCAGCATCTGGCCAAGGATTTTTTTCTGTAAGTACATTTTTGTAATTAGAATTGTCAGTAAAAATAAATAAATAAATTTAAATCAGGCTGTTCAGGTTTTGATTAATACTTTTACTGATGGTAAATCTTTTAGTCAGTCATTTATTTTGAATTAAAGGGGACAGAGCCCTGTGTCAGACTCCAGTTGGCATTTGATTTCTTTTCAGACTATATCATAAATACTGAAAAAATAATTTAAAAGAATGCCTACTGTTGAACTAGAACTTTTCACCCTCCTTTCCCCAGTAAGGTATTTTCCATTACCTGTACACAAAAGGTGGAGCAGCATTTGTGTGAAGCTTATTATACAAGAGATGTTCTTTTTCTACAGTAATCCATTTTGTATGATCAGTTTATACAAGGCTAACCTAGAAATACGTCTGCAGCATGATGTCTGAAGTGATGCCTTTAATCCATAAAAAAATTCTTAATACATAAAAACAATCTCTTTAATACATAAAAAAATTACAGCAAATTCCTAGCTATGTTTAGAGAGCCTGTCCACCTGCTCCTTTATATTGCACCATTATAATGAAAATCCCCACTGCTGGATTTTTATACCCACTGCCTCAGATTTGCATTTGCACTTTAAGTTGGACAGAACTTCTGTTTCCTCAAGCTGACAAATGTTTCTACGGTCTCTTTATTCTCTCTCTCTTTGACATTAGAATTTGTGTTCAATTCATGTCTGTTTGTTGTAGTTTTGCGTGGCCGGGTTCTGGTGGAGGAGGGGGGCTGCTGCAGGGTTGGCTTCAGGAATTAACCACAGTCTTGCTGAGATTTTGTTCCTAATACAAACATTTTGTTTCCTAAAAGTCTGAGCTCTGTCAAAGACATTGTATTGCTTCTTTTAGGATATACTTAATTTATTTTTTCACTACTGTAACTTCATTTTCCTAACAGCATGCCTTTGTTACTGCTTTTGCAGTCTGAATAGCAAACGAAGCCTTTCCAGTCAGTCATGATACTTTTCTTTCTTTTTCTTAATACACAAAGTACAGGAGAAAAATCCTTCTCTTATCTAGATGTCTACATCTAGGAAGATAAATAAAGAAAAAAGGTAAACATTTCCACACTGTAGAAATTACATTATAGAAAATGATAATTTATAAAAATATGAATGAAAAAGTATTTCTTTGTAAAAATTCCTGGTATACACTGCACACTTTTTGCATCTCCAAAAAGGAACAGTTCATGGTCCTTGAAGATCTGATTAAGGTAGAATCATAGAATGTGTTAAGTTGAAAGGGACCTTTAAAGGCCATCTAGTCCAACCCCCTGCAGTAAGCAGGGATGTAATCAGGTGGTGAATCATAAAGTGAATCTTTAATAGCTATTTGTAAATGACCAGTTTAGGATCCTTGGGTATCAGAGAAATGATGGTACCTACTTGAGGACAGCTGAAGAAGTTGTGGAAAGATGTAAATGGGAAAGTACCTAATTTCAAATGTGTATCAGTATAAAACTGAAATAAAGACTAAAATGTTGGTTCATAAATAAAAGAGGAGGTAAATGGAAAAATGTTAAGAAAGGCTTCTGATGTTTGGCTTCATAAAGGGACATGGAATCCCTTTAAGAACTGAATCCCTGGGTTCCCAGTAGAGTAGAAATCTTGGAAGCCAAGCTAGAAGGTAACCAGCTGCAGAAGAAGAATCTGGTGTGTTTGTTGTAGGTGCTACATCACATGATTTTAGAGATCAGTGGAACAGCTGGACTGGATCCAGTATTTCAGAAAGGAATTAGAAAGGAGTGCAGAAACTAGAAATTTCTTGAAGAAAGAAATTTTAAAGAAGTTTTTCTTAAAGAAAATTCTTAATTTTATGAAAGAAAGAAAAAAAGGAAATGTAGAACAGTGAAAGGCTGAGAAGAAAGGTGTTGGAGTGGAGCAATGGAGAAGCAATAGAAGAAAAGGTGTGGAAGCAATGACTGGGGCAAAAGAGAGGGTTAAATGTCTAATGTAGAGCTGAAAGCTATTCATAACTGCACAGCCCTGCCAGAGCATGTCTGAAATATATGGTGTTCCAAACGACGCAAGTTTAAGGAGTAGGTCCTTAGCTTTGCCAGTTTACACTAAGAGGATCAGCTCTCAAGTTTATTGTTATCATCATGACAGAGGTTTTTGAGTCAGTGTTTCTGTTAAAGATACAATCACAGAGGAATTAATTAGCTTTGACAGAAGTCAGTTTGACAGTGGTACACAAGAGAATATGATAGTCAAAAGGGAAACAATAACAACAGACACAGCAAGACTATTCCTTTTGCAAAGCATTAGCAAAGCTTGTTCACTGGCACATACAGTGATTCAGGAAGTCTTCAACCTTTTGGATGTTGAAGCTAAGCACATAGTATGTCGTTGCCATGCTTAGCGTAACCTGCATTTTTTAATAGTCTGTTCACAACAAGATGGATTAATGATTGGCAGAGTAACAAGAAACACAGAAAAATAATTCTGAGAATTAAGGGATCAAAGTGATTTGGCTCTGGTGAGGCAAACAATTTAAAATTTGAAGGGAAAAAGGAGGATTAGAAATAAGGACAAGCTAAACATTAGCATTGAGCAAAACTGGCAAAATATGTTCATTTTTACCTTATTGTTTTCTCTCTTCAACTTGCAACAAAATTGAAGGAGACTTCAAAGTTTATTTAATTTACTTTGGTTTTCTAAGCCAAATCAAGGTTGCTATACAAGTGAAAGCTTTTTCATGTGAGGTTGATTTATATACAGATTATTGATTCTGTACATGTGATGACTGAATTGCAGCATATGTGCAGTGCAACTGAATGTTTCTTATATAGGTAATAGTTGCGCTTTAAAAAGTCAGTCTCAAATAGTTTCAAGAAGGGATAACAGTTGATCATAGCACAAAACAGATTCCAATCTGATTTATTTTTTGGCAAGGGGGCTGTAAATGACACTGCAGTTAAAAAGACATGTGACTACCTTATACTGTGTATTCAGATGTTTTGAAATTCAGTTAGGGAGGAGACATTTTCAAGTATGACCTGATGTAGAGCCTGTTGTAAATTCACGTTCCTTTCAACAGCAATGCATCTTGCCCAGTTTATACCCTCAAACACTGTTAGTTTGACTCTTACAAAAATTGTACAGTTATGCTTTTGTTTCTGGGCTACAGAAAGATTTCCAGGCAAAATGAATAGCTTCTAATTTTGAACTCAGTCCTTGCAATGGACTTAACTCTGTTAAGCGATGATCTCAGCTACGGTGTGTTAGGGAGGGCTGCACCCAGCATGTTGTCCTCAAGGTCTAATCCTTGCAGCAAGCTTCTTTGCTTTGTTTTGAGCCAATGATGAGCTGCCTCTGAGTCTGAGCACTCACGGGTCACCAGTGCAACCTCTGTGAGCTTGGTCCCTGCCACTCTGTGGGCTGTGCCAACACAGGTAACTGAAGTGCCCCGGAAGAACAAGACAGCAACCAAGTAGATAACTACTCACACAAGTATCAAGGAATGACACTCAGGGAAAGAACATTCAGAACACAGACCAAAATGACTCCAAGCAAAGCCTGGAGTCATCTCCTGTATCGAAAGATCAAAGCATTCTCAACGAGAAGTCCCCTCTAAGCCTTGTGGGGGGTGCGGCAAGGGCTGAGTATGCCTGTGTGTGGTGCTGAGAGGGTGACTTGGTTCTCACCAGGATGTCAGAGCAAAGAATGTATGTAAAGCAAATAGTAACTTTAGTCTCAGCTGTAGATTTAACAGTAATTACGACAGCTGCTTTTGTTTCTGATAGGTATTTCTATGTCTGGGAACATTAATTCTTCTTATACATCCTCCTTTAGCTGCTATTAGTAGCAAACTACCTTTATTCACCTCAGGAAAGAATGAAGTGTACTGACTTGCTGCCGTATGCTGTGGTGGATTTTTGAAGTATTCCTGCATAGCATAATGCAGCAATATTCGAATGTGAATCTGACTTTTTCCAAGTTTGGGAGTATTTGGATCTCAGCTCTGTATAAGTGCTTTGCGAAACACTGGGTGATAGAAAGTTACTAAAATCAGACTGTTGAGGTTTTTTTTTCTAAAACTATCACAGATCAAATTACGAGTTATGAGTGGGAAGGAGGGAAAGGAGAAAAGAAAAACAGTTATAATATTAGACTTCTGAAGAAAATTGAGCTTTTCTGACAGAGGAAGCAGAGGAAGTTTAGAGATAAGTTAATGTAAAAAGAAAGAAAAGATGATTATTGGATGTTAGTTTCTTTCTCAGTATGTGCTTTAGCTGATCAAAAAAAAAATGATTTGCAGATAGAAGCTGTTAAAAATATCAGTAATACTGATCATAAAATATGAATTTCTCAGATAGAAAGAGTGGCTTTGGTCCAAAAAACCAAATTGAAAATTAAATTATAGAAAGCAGTAATATAGCAAGATAATTGCCAATATGTTCAGATGAGATAGCAGATAACAGAAAATTATTCGGTAAGAAAATGACAATAGTATATAGAAAAACACTTTAAAAAAATCCCTCTATTTTTATTTTCTATGGGGAATAAAACCATCTTTTAAGAAAATCGTCAGATTTTCCAGCATAGGAATTAAATAATGGCTAGGTAGCAAAGAGCTTGCATAAAGACTTATTTAAAATCCTACCGCATAGAGAAAAACCCTAAATACATTAATGTCATCCACAAAGCTAAAAACTATTATTTGTCTCTAATTTCTGTCAAGATGCCTTAAATTACTGGTATTTAGTGTTTTCATCATATTTTTTCCTTACAATACCCTAGGGCAGATGCACAGAAGAAGACAGGAATTATTCTGAACAGAGCTCAGGATAGGGTTGAGCCCAGACCTGGTGAAGGCTGTAGCCGCAGCTTGTATCTTTAGTCCCTGCAGTAGGATTTAATCTTCTTTCCTTTTGCCTTGTAGCACTTGCACAGCCAAGGTGGTACTGGGGCTACAACTAGACACAGGAGGTTAGGGTTGAAAAAGGAGGGGCAAAGAAACACCCTGTCACTCCCGGCCACTTTAAATCTGTTGGTGACACCACATCCAGGTGAGATACGACACCAGAAATTAAGCATCTACATGGGTGTTACGTGCCTAAGCTCCTTTTCTAGTCAGTGGAGATCCAGCCAAGATTCAGCAGAATATCTGCCTGAGCTTCATTGACTGCACTGAGGTTTCAACTGTAGCATATGTTAGCCAGAACACAGGGTCTGGTGGGCAGACATGGCACTGGTCTTGTGAAGAACTGCACCTTCTGTAGTAGAAATTGAAGGCCAGGCAGGACATCAGACATGGTTTTAGGTTTTAGATGCCTGCTCAGAGCCAACTGAATTAAGTACTACACAAGGTAGATGCAAATGCCTACTGCACCTACAGTAGACCTACATGTAGATGCTTGAATGTAGAGATCTTAATCTTGAAGAGTCTTGCTCTAGATCCTTAGCTTAGCACAGCCACCCAGATGCTCAGTAGCATAAATTGGGTGAGATTTTATTCAGGCCATAGAGACAAGCAGTATAATTTTGCTGTGAAGTTCTTATACTCCAAAACCATTACCTCAGTCCAAATGCACCACTTCTTGTCTGTCACAGTAGACACTTCTCTACTTAGTATGTGCCTATTTCTTTTATTCTGTACAAGCTGGCTATTCAAAAATGAAACTATGATTTGCACAGGCTTTCAAGGATAATGTGGAGTTGTTCCAGTCTAGACACTGGGATGATTTGCCTTCCCTTTCTGACTCTAGCAGCTGTTGTCTTCCATAGGTCTGGCTTTGCTGTTGTTACCAGTCAAACCATACTTTCTTTCTTTTTTTTTTATTTTGGAGTGTCTCCTTACTTTTAGGCTACCATTTATGATCCTTGCAGCTGACAATAGGTTCTCCAGACGCGAAAAATCCATACCCAGTAAGGTGCTGGGTGCAATGGATATAAAGAGAGCATGCAAGATGTACAAGGTCGATGCAGTATTTTTTGTTTTGTCCCAAATACATTGTTCTTTTGAGCAGAAAACTGGTAATTATTGAAATACCTTATGACTGTGAATACAATAATATTCAGTGTGAACATGTTGCACTTACGCATCAAGGCTCAATGCATCTTCATACTGAGTTAGGAGGAGACTGTTACCAAGTATGTATTGAGCTTGACTAACTTTATGCATTGTATAAAGGCTGATTTCTTTGAAAAATAAAACAAAAATTTAAAAGTGTTTGCTGGCTAAAGAACTTGAGGTGAACCTTTTAATTTTTTTGTATAGATTGCTTGGATCCTTAGTAAAGCACTCTGGCATAGCTGAATGGACAACCGCAGGTACTTACAACTGTGGGGCTTCTTGTGTTTAAAATATGTAAAAAAACCCAACTCTGAGCCCTGGCATTAGTTCTGCTGACTACTAACAAGAAGTAAAAGGGATTTTACACTATCAGATAAAGTAAAATATGAAAACATTACAATACTAACTGAAACTATTTACAAAATCATCAGAAAAATTTAGTGGTGCAGGTATCAGCTGCCTGAAAAGCTCTTCTTGGTTTTGATCCTCTCTAGTCTTTCATCTGCACAGATAACAACAGTACAGGGACTGTTTGTCTGTAAATGATGCTTTCTTAGCACCATGTGTGTCTGTGCTTAAACTGGGTCCAGCACAGAGATGTGCCCAGAGTATTGAGTCTGTTGGGGATTTTGGGGGTTCGGTATCAGTCTGAGCAGGTACTTCATTAGTTTTCAGTAGCGCTTGCTTGGTATTGTCTGTCACATTATACTGTCAATGTTACTGTCTGCAACTTGTTTCCTTTCTCCTCACTGCAGCACTGTCTGTGTACTCAGGTTCCAGGGCATGGAGCCTGTCCTTCAAGATCTTATTTGCTTTTAAACTGTATTTTCTCCCACACTTGTCACACTTGACAGAAGACTGTACAGTATTTCACCCTTTCTTATTAGTGAACCTGGTTATATATTAGTGATACTAGGAACAATTAACAAGGAAATAACTTCTCATAACAAAGGAACTGTTTGGTGGTTTTCTGTCTTTTCTAATTTTCAGGAAATATAAAGGACTGGAGATAGAGTGTGGGACAGCATGATGCTAATAAGGTCCCTTTAGCTTGTCGGGGTTGGATTTTTATTTTTGCCTTTTTTCTTTGTGTTGGCCCACCAGAGACATTGATATTTCAGAGGCATCTGAAAAGAAACCAGAGCATTCCAAGCCAGTGTGTAGGATTTCCTGGGTCCGTGCAGAGATTTTGAAAGAAGCTAATGCAGAAGGTCAGGAAAAAGATTTGTCTTATGATAAAGGTGAATCAGAAGTTGGCTATCTCAGCAAACCTTTAGAGAAAAATTCTTCCATATGACCAATTTGGGACCTCTGCTTTACAGAGGAGTACCTAGGATCTGGGAAGATGCTGCTAAATGATGATAAATGTGCAGCTTCAGAGCTTAGCTGTAGACCTGCACCCTTACTGTCCCCTGCCCACCTCCCCTAAAGCACAAGACGTGCTGGAACAGAAGACAAGAGCATTGTCACCTTATTCCCTTTGGTGGAATGGACAGTTGTCTGACATAGGAACCATGAAATATGGGCTGAAGCCCCATGAAACTCCCTGTCACAGATCCCACACCCCAACCCATCTTCTCCCTCTCAGAAACATTTCCTATCCCTGTGGATTCCTCACAGAGAAAAGGCATTTACAAAAACAGCTGATTTCAGGTGACTACAGTTCTGTTTAGAGAAGAAGCTGTTTTGATTTTAATGACACTTGTTAATTTGGCACTGAAGTATAAGACATAAAAAGAAGGGCTTTGAGAACTATGGCAATTTTTTAGCAGAAAAAAACAACTTTGGCTTTTGTTTGTAAGGAGTTCTTAGGCTGTGGCCATTTGGCTTTTGTATTTAGACAATTTTTCCTTTATAGTCCATATACTGTGTTCTAGTAGTGAAATTAATATGGCGAATCTCATGAAGAGATTGAGTAATTGAGAATGCAGCAATGCAAAATATACTCCTACTGTAATATAACTGATTTTAGATCCTGGCTGTTATCCAGAAATTCACCACAGCTTGGCAACAGTGGAAAATTTGCATTCTCTGTGACTGAAAGTGAGAAAAATTATTAAGGTTAATTCAAGATCATTTTGATAACTCAGAAGACAAAATTTTTCTTGTGGCTAGAAACACTGATTTTTTGGTTGGTTTTTTTTTTGTGGAAACCAATACTACTAGGATCTGTCAATATTTTTTTTCTATAACAAATTGGTTAATGATCTGTGAATGCATTACGATTTGTTGTTAATTTTTATAAAGAAGTGATCCTCATGTAGCGTGTATAGTGCTGCCTTAAAAACTGCTAGTACAGTATCTATACAGGAAAATTCAGGTTCCATTATGCAGTCAATAATTCATAAATCTCTCTGAATTTAATAGGCAGGTCTTCAGAAGGAAGGATGTTGCTTTAAAATAACTTTCATAAAATGCCACATGATTAATAATATCTTACTGATTACTTATGAGCTACAGTGTGAAAGGAGATCATTTTAACATTATACCTCTAATACGCAGTAAAAATAGAGTAAGTATTGTCCATTAGGTCTGAATCTATATTAAAGGAATCAATTCCTCTCTTACAATAAAGAAATCCATTAATTTGTTCATTTGAATGAATGAAGTTATATTTATGTGTAATTTAAGTAAGTGAGAGGGAAATTAGTACTTGGTATTAAAGAGGATCCTTAATGTTACAAATGCTTAGAATAGATGGCAGAAAATCCATAGTGATAGCTGAAAATAAGGTGAAGTAGCACTGAGAAGTTGGTTATTGGCACAGAAAACCATGAAAATGCCAAGCAAGTGGTTTATCTTCCATCATTCACACATCAGAAGGTGACAGTCATAGATGTATAACTTTAACAAAATGCTTTTTTCCCGCCAAAAATCCCTTCCAGTCTAACAATGACTTAAATGACAGGAAAAAGCTATTGAGCATTTTTTCCTCAAAAAAGGTATATGTAACTTGACAATTTTAAAGACATTTATGTGGCCAAGACACTACTATAATGCAGAGGAAAATTTCTCCAGACCTGTAGTCAGGTAGATCAAATAACAAATTGAAGTGTTTGTAGTAAGCACTGTTAGAGAATTAAGATACTGTGAGAAGTCTAAGTGTTGAGGTGGTACATCTGGTGGGCTGTGTCTATTTCTGGGCTCCATAGTACAAGGAGGATATGCAAACATGAAATATGGGTAAGATAAACGGACTGAAAGGTGGACTGAAAGTTGGTTGACCTGTTGGATTCAGAGGGTTCTCATCAGCAGGATGAAGTCCAGATGGAAGCCAGTCACTAGTAGTGACCATGGGGTTTGAAACTTGCACCAATACTGTATATCTTCATTAATTATCCAGATGATGGAACCTTCAGCAAGTTTGCATCTGTTACATAACTCACAGGAGTAACAGAGGCCAAAGACAACAGTCCAGGGAAACTGAAGGAGCCTCTTGAAGTTCAAGAAAGGGAAGTGCAAGGTCCCGTACACAGACAGGAACACCACTACATGCTGGGCACCAGCCAGCTGGAAAGCAGCTTGATAGAAAAGGACCTGAGAAGTCCTGGTGAACAACAAGTTGACCATGAGTGAGCAATGTGCTTCAAAGAAGGCAGGGGGCGCGGAGGAGGGAAGGGAGTTCTTACCATTGTGAGTATGTATACTTGTCCGGAGATAGCAGAGAAGGCAGAACCAAACACTTCTCTGTGGGACCCAGTGACTGCACAGGAGGCAATGGGCCAACTTTCCAGATCACTCATGTGTGAGATCTGTTTGCCATGTTTTTGTGAAGGCTGGCAGCCCTGACACCATTTGTGACTGAGTCAGAGCAAACTGTTTTAATTCTGTGAGAAAAAGAATGGCATAAAAAGAATGCCACAGGTGTCAGAAGTTGGTATTTCTTTAGGACAATGGGTTAAAAAAATCAGTCTGCCACTGCAGTGAGTTCTGCATAT
This sequence comes from Gallinula chloropus, assembly GCF_964237585.1. NCBI lineage: Eukaryota > Metazoa > Chordata > Aves > Gruiformes > Rallidae > Gallinula > Gallinula chloropus. Next base: position 89,016,073 of record NC_140087.1, on the reverse strand, counting down.
TACGGAATGCAAAGCAATATTGTTTATATTGGGGATATTGAAAACATTACATATATTATGTCTGGAGCTAGCTTAGTGCTGTGTAATTTTCATGGGAATCATTATATCTTTGTGATCATTATTTTTTCTTTTAAAAAAAAACTGTATTGGAAAGATGTCAAATAACACAGAATGAGAGGTAAACTAGCTGGACATCCCTCAACCATGCTTCTTGAAAAGTCTTGTTGAATTTTATCAATAATTTAGACTTACTACTGTTATTGTTTACTTATATGCTTCTGAAAAATTCCATTGTGAAACAGCCAAGTGGAAAGTAAGGAACAGAATCAACATCATTTTAATAATAGTAATTTCCTAGAATTGACATACTTAGGATAATACGGTATGATTTTTATTGTTGTTATTTTTTGATGTGGGTATTTTAAGCTGTGTTCTCTGCTTCTAAACACACAGTAGCGTAAAGAAAATAGGTTATTATGAAAAAAAATCAGCAGGCATTAATCTAATGTACCTAAAAAAATACTGTTATCAGTGTGTAAAGGTCAATACAGAAAAGTACCTAAGTTTAGACACTGTTTGACTTGATCAAATTCTGGGAAAACAGCAATGCTTTTGTTTCCTTTGATAGAAGCAATCATCCATTATATATTTGAATTTTATATGAATTCATCAAGATTTAATGAATACAGCAAGCTAAATAATCCAGATGTGAAACTTTGCATTTAGATCAATTTTAATTTGGCCATCTATACACATTAGAAGTTCTATTGACCTTAGGAAAAGTCACAAATAAAACACAAAATATGGATCTGTGATGTATAGTACAGTTCAGCCTATCCAGCTTAGTGTCAAACAATCCAGCTGTGTTGATTTCTAAGACTATAGGTAGGAGTCAGTATACTTAGAAAAAAAAATTCTACAGGAGTATCCAGAACAAAAGTATTTAAAAGGTTCCAGATATTCATACAATAAAGATCAGTCAATTTCCTCTGTATAGCACTTCCAAGTAAATATATCTTCATATTTGAAATGGTTCCTTTATTTAAGAATTCTCCTAAGGCATTTAATAGTCGTAATGAGTTAGATTTTGCTGTTCTGGAGTTATCAGTCTGTGTTGTAGTGACTAGTGGTCTGCACTGATCATGTGGAGCTGGATCCTTGAAAACCACTCATGTTTTCATAACTCTTCAGTGAAGTAGACACTGCTGGTTTTAAGGCTGGGCTGGGGAGTCATCTAGGTGTCAGAAAGGGTACATCTGCATCATACATGTGTAATACACCCTGGGAATAAAAAGGATAAATTATGTATATTTGGACTGTATTTTAAATGTAACTTACTTTGAAGAAATTGCTCCATTATTAGTTTATTTTCCTTTTTAGTTAAATTAGCAAAATATGACAATTAATAAGGGTAGCTGTTAGGCTTGGGCTTTCTTTTAGCAGTGAGTTTGTTCTGCATGTTCAGAAAATCAGAGTATAACATAAGCCTGCTCATAAATTATTCTTTATAAATATTTAGCATTCTCAAGTTTATTTGATGCATAGGCAGGGCAAACAGTGATACAGACAGGTTGAAATTCTTGCTGCCTGACTAGGCTCTTCGCAAGTTCAAAACTTGTTTTTCCTGAGGAGTTTCATGCTCGTGCTCTTTCACTGGCAAAGGAACTGTAAATAGGTAATAGATTTAAAGAGTTTGCTCCCACATATAGATCTCTTGCTCAGTTTTATCTGTATGATTGCATTCATTATTGTTCTAAGCATAAACTTCTGTCTAACTTGATCAGCTTGAGAGATTACTTTTTAACCTCTTTGCAGAATTCAGTTCACTCAGATGAGTTTCTTGCCGACTCAGTTTAATTCAAAACTTAATAGATTTATAATTATCTGTTCTTTTTAACTGCCTCGTAGAGTTGACTGTAAATTGCTCTTTTGACTAAGAACCATCAGTGTTACCTTGGAAAGCAGCTGCCTCGTTGATGCTGAGGGTGTCCCCGGTCTGTGTGCTGTTGGGGATGCAGCTCGATGCGTTGCGCTGACTGCTGCAGGGGACCGAGGAGCAGAGAGCTTGTATCCTCAGGACAGCAGGTGGCACTTCTTGCTGCGGTACCATTCCTTGAAACAACCTGTTCCTTCTTGCAAGCTCTCATTTTGCTTTTTCATTTTTATAGTCTCGCCATGGAGATTTGAAGGCTAAGTCTGCACGTCTTAGGTGTAGTCCAAGGCTTTGTAATACATTAGAGAGAAAGCCAAGGGAAAGCTGCAATTCAGCCTTCTTTGCCCTCGGAGAGCAGGAGTAATAGAGTTACTACTTTTTTGTTCTATGAAATCTGATAGGAAAAATGAGTCTGTTTTGTCCCTCTGAACTATGTACTTGTCCTTCAAAGGAAAGGACTGCAGATGCTTTCAAAGCGTATCCTTTTGACTATAAAAAAATCCATGTAACTGGTTAAAAAAAGTGTCAGATTGCTTTTAAAGATTTTATTTTTTCTTTAAGCAAAAGTAGTACATTGAGAAGTATGTTTCTTTATGCCCCTTTTGACTTAGTCCTTCAGCTTTTCACCACAGCCAAAAGAGTGAGAAAGATACTTTAAAAGTCTAATAAAAGTGAGACATGAGTTTCTGTTGAAATTGCTTATTTAATCAGCTAAACACAAAGTCGGTTAAAAGTATGGAATTAAACCCAGAGGAGCTGATAACTCTTTTTACCCTTGTTTATGTTTCTGGATTACTTCTCATTTGCTGAGGAATGCAAAGGCAATATAAATTCCCATTTACTATTTAGGTTTTCTTTAAAACAAGGCAAAAAAATTTCCTTCACTTGAGCCAGCAGGAAATGGCAGACTGGCAATGGAGATTCTTTCTTTTCTATATTTAGCAGAAACATTAATTCTGGCAGACTAGCACTTTTTGTAGCACCTTTAAATATCAAAAGCTAAAGATTTCAAGCAGATCTGATGACCACACCAGTGACTTTCCAGATACTTTATTTCACCTGTAGGACAGACCAGGAGACCTGGATTATCAAAACTGAACAGCTGACTCTGTGTTTCTCTTATTCAGTATGCAAAGCATAACATAAAACTGCCCAGGTGGCCAGCCAGTTAACAATATATGTAGTTGTTCTTTAGCTTGCTAGGCTAGTAGAAGTCATAGTGAACAGAAGGAGTGAACATTAAGAAAAACTTTTTCACTGACGGTGATGGGACACTGGAACAGACTGAGCAGAGAGGTTGTGGAGTCTTCTGTGGAGACATTCAAAACCTGCCTGGACATGTTCTTGTGTGACCTTGCTCTGGCAGGGGGGTTGGACTAGATGATCTTTTGAGGTTCCTTTCAACCCCTAACATTCTGTGATTCTGTGATTCTGTGAGGTCACAAGCTGAGTTTACAGGAGAACAATGCTTATTCTGATGTGAAAAACCACCTTTTTTGTTTTTTTTTCTAAGAGGTACAGTATGTAGCATTGAGGGATGACTTCATATTGGGATTACATATTTGCATCATGAAACAGAAGGACGATGTGATAGTGTAGCAGTCAGGAGATGAAAGGGTTTATGCCCTACCTGAATAGGCACAAGGTTCTAGATTTCAATGTTCATTGTATGAATCTGCTCCCTCAAGAACACTAGGTAGATCATTGACCCCTTGTAGAAGAAGTGGGAGAAGGGGGGGCACTGTTGGTTACCTCCTTAGCCTCGTAGTGCCAGTAAGCAAACAGGCCTGTCCAATGCAGATTTACTGCCGTGTCAGGAGAATGGCCTAACTCGTTGTACAGGCTATGTTTGCTATTTCCAGTCTATGAGAAGAAAATACTTGCAAGGACTAAGAGAAGTAAAATTCACTTTATAAAGTTTGGGGAGGTTGGGGTGGTGGCGGGAAAGGGGGGTTTTGGGTTTTTTTGTTTGGTTGGATTATTGGTGGGCTGGGGGTATTTTTTCAGTAAAAGGAAGGAATGAAATGATGTGACCATAAACAAGCAGATGGCTTCTGGCGTGCCTAAGAAGTACACCAGGAATCAACCTGTCAAAAGGCATATCATTTTGGTAAATCATATATCAGAGAGATGATGGTTCCTTTGAAATCCTTTATTTTGTACAGCATGGAAATACTTTGTTATTTAATATGTATATCATGGCAGCATCCAGAGGCCTTGCCTATGGTGTTAAGTGTGATGTTAACATACAAATTTAAAGTTTAGGTCTTCCTATGTCCTACTTTTCAAGAGCTTTTTTCAAAGAAAAAGGGGTTCTGGAAGAACCCATCATCAGTTAAGTACTAATAGGAAACAATTTTTATGCCTTGGATCAGAGAGGTTGAGTTTATGTTTCCTTTAAAAAACTCCTTTAAAAGATAGATTTACTGCTACACCTCTGATATTGGTGTTACTCATATGAATTTCCAATACTTTTTTAGCCTTGCTAAATTTATGTTTTCAGTAATATCAACTGGCAATGAATTTCACACTCTAATTGTACATTGTATGGAAAATTATTTTTGCATTGATTTTATATTTCCTACCCATCTTTTCATGTCTATGACTAGCTGTTGTTGTTGTACTCTAACATGGCAAATAGAAATTTCTGATAATCTGTGTAGAAATCATAGTTTTGCATATTTTATTATGCTTACTTCTGCTTTTATTAGTGAAAAGAGTTAAAATTTTCATTTAAATATTCAATCATGTGCCCCTTTGAATTGTGTGTTCCTGTAAAACTCTCTTCTGCTTCATTAACTCTGTACTAGGTGATGGCAATCCAACTGAGGATGAGCCACTGCTTGCTATTATTATATTATAAAAAGTTTGGAATTATTTTTTATCCCATTAGTCAGAAATATTGTTAATATTTCCATTGCTTCTGATTACTGCTGCATACTGGGTGGAAATACTAATTAACTATTGTGCAATGACATTCATGTCTACTTTCTAACCTGCAATCATTACTTTAAAACCCTAAATGTAGTTAAAATATTTAATTGTTTCACCTCTAACATGCTTTTATGGGTATGGACATTCATTCATCATGATTCACTTCACTTGTTCATGTTTTTTGAAGGCTTTTTATGCTGCTTACTGATTCTAACTGGACAGTTCTATCTCATTACAAATTCAGCTGCCTCAATATTCCCCCTTGACACACTTCTGGAACACTTGCATGTATATTAAATACCAAACCTGGTAGAGAAGGTAAAGACACATCATCATAAAGTTTTAATGATGGAGTGAATGTAATGCTGTTGAATCCTCTGCTTTCATTAGCAATTCCTACCTAGTCATTGACCAATTAATTTTTTTGTCATTTACCTCAAGATTGCTTAGCCTTTCCAGTAGCCTTCTGTAGATTATCTGTCAAGGTCTTCCGGAACAGAAAATACTTTCAAAAACTAGAGTGATGTTATCGAGCTGGCAACACATTGGTGATTTTGTCCTGGGACTCCCTCTCCACTTTTGCTAATAATCCAGAACTACTAATCAGTACAATCAATATGTCAGGAAAGGAAAAACCCTATCTGATTAAGATATTTATATCCCTGGAATTTTTTAAGGTCAGGTTGGATGAGGTTTTGGACAACCTAGTCTAGTGGAATGTGTCCTTGTCCATGGCAGGCAGGGGTGGAACTACATGATCTTTGAGGTGTCTTCCAACCCAAAGCATTTTGTTCCTCCATGATATCAGTAAAATGTGATGTAAGTGGATACTATAACAACCAAATTGTTTTGATGGGTTTATAAATGCTCATTTAAAACATAAACATACGTATAGACCTTGCATATCACTGCATATCTGAATCTTCTTACAAGCAGAATTTTGGATCTGAAAATATATCTGTACTATAAGTATCTTCAAGAAATACATGAGTAAGAATTGACCCTGCGTTTATTCTACATCAAGAAAAAAAAACAGGTTTGTCCAATTTGTTTAGTCTGATTTCAAATGCTTCTGGTGCTGTTCTGAGAATACGGTAGTTAACTTCTCATGCTTCCTTTTTAAATTACAGTTGAGATCCTGTTACTAATGAAGCCAGCAAAAGTCAAGTTCTGTTCATTTCATTTGGTCCACTGTTTTACTCTCTAAGCTTAAAAACGGTAGGGGGTTTGTATTATCAGTAAATTTGTCTTTTGTTTCAAAGGAAAGAATGTCAGTAGAATAGATAAAGGGAGTATTATTCAACACTGAAGAAGGGGGAACAGTTAATGAAAAAATAAGTACAGAAGATACTCAAGAAGAAAAGAAAAAGATTGAATGAATAAATTTCTGTGTACTCATATATTTTTTTTCTGTATCATCTGAAATATAACAAACACAATTTACAGAGAAAGCTGAGAAGATGTGAACAATGAGATTCAGGGTACAAACACTTCCAAAATGCTTAATTTGGAGAAATCTCTAAGTAACAGAGACAGAAAAAGGTAACTCTTGTCCTTTCCCTCATTAGGATCTGCAGACTGTGTAAGACTCCCAGAATAGGAAAAAGAGAGAACGTGCCATCCTTAGCAGCACTGCTTTTTCCTCATTGTGGGGAATATCCTTATATTACACCTTCTACCCCTCTCATCTTGTCTGAAAAGATTGCATTAATGTGATCTAAATCTTATATAAAATACTAACAAATATTTTATATTGCCCAAAAGCCTGAGATGTTTGCAAGTAAATGGCTGTTTTTCTTTTTGGGAGAGGAGGGAGGTATGGGAGCGTGTGGGGGGTGGTCATGGGGGTGTTGATGGCAATTTCTGTACATCATGCATTGATATTCTCTTTGTACTGAGTGACATAAAAGTTATGGAAGGAAATGAGAGGAAATTAATAATTTCACATGCTGGCATGAGTCTTAACAGAGTAATATAAATAATGCAATTTATTTTTTAAATTTCAAAAAATAAATCTGGTAAAACAAAGAATAGGAAAAAGAGGGAACAAAATGAGGAAGTGGTAGAAGAGTAACATTGCAAACTAAAATAGACATGCACTATGTCACTGAGCAACTGTTAAGCTTTCTACACTGATAAATGTGATTTCTCTGCAGTGTGACATCAGCCCCTGTATCCTTGTGAAAAGTCTAGGTGAATTGCCCAAACTGCTTCACTAGCTTCACTTTTCCCCTGTGTCTTCACAAGAGCCTTGTTATGAACATTGTGGGGATTTAATTTTTCTTTTTCACTGACATTCATTTTGATTGAATGTGAATACACGTTTTTCCTCTTCTGGCTTTTTTATGAATTCAGTTCCCAGTCCCCATCCTTACCCCATGTCTGTGTTTTAGAATAGTTTTCTGATTAGTTATCATAACTTTAAAATGAGACTAATTGACTTTTCCTACATACTTGTTGCTTGGGTACAACTGCGAAATGATTCAGCTGAAGCCTAGCAAACTGTTTTTGGGTTTTATTTTCTTGTTTTTAATAGAATCATAGAATGTGTTAGGTTGGAAGGGACCTTTAGAAGTCATCTATTCCATCCTCCTCTGCAGTAAGCAGGGACATCTTCACTAAATGAGGTCATTCAGAGCCCCATCAAGCCTGACCTTGAATATGTCCAGGTATGGGGTCTCCACTACCTCTCTGGGCAACCTGTTCCAGTGATCTACCAGCCTCCTATTAAAGAATTTTTTCCAAATAACCAATATACATCTCCCTTTTCTAGTTTAAAATTGTTACCCCTCATCCTATTGCTACATGTCCTTGTGAACAGTTCTTCCCCAGGTTGCTTATAGGCACCTTTCAGGTACTGGAAGGCCGCTATAAGGTCCCCTTGGAGCTTTCTCTTCTCCAGACTGAACAAACCAAACTCTCCCAGCCTAATTTTATGCTACACTCTGTTATGTTACAGGTTTGATACTGACAGAATTTCAAATAAAACTGCTAAGCACTTTCATGGCCCCGTGGCTTTTCTCTTGCTACACCTCCTTCAGGTCATGTATTCTTTAAAAAGAAAAGGTGTCTGCTGTGAATTGTTCCTACGCCTCATAAACTGCCTACAAATGCAATAGAACTATGACTTGGCGGGGAGGAAAGAGCAAAAGAATCAATTGCATGGGATTGTACATGCAACATACATTGATTGTAATGTACTATGTAAATGGTAGTGTTGGGAGAAACCCCTTTGAATTTCTTGTGAAAATACATATTCCAGAAAGGCAGGAAACCTAGTTTTACATACAGAAATCATGCCAGGTCTTCAAGAGAAGAAGGAATCCAGCTCACCTTTGCTGGAAAGGAAGCAGCTCTTTAGAAAAGGAGACTATCTAAAGTAGACACTCCAGTGGATGTGCCTGCCGGAGTCTCTCAGATACTCTGAGAAAGCTGGATCATAACAGAAAGGATCTGGTATGGTATAACTCCTCAAAATGTTGTAGGGGTCAAATATAAAAAATTCCTACTTTTACCACAAGAAAAAACACTGACGTGGTCATATTAAAGCACATTCTGCTATGAAGAGTGAACTTCAGCTACAGATAGAAGGGAAATGGGCTTGGGCACTTCTGCAGCATGGCAAAAGAATGGTGGAAAGGCAGGCAGGGTACTAAGGGAAAACCACATCAAGCTGCACATTTCCACCGCACCAGGGAGAAATTACTCTAAGTAAAACAGCAGTGTATGGAAGAAATCATCAGCAAAGGATGGTGGAGCCAGGGAAAAATAACCCAAGAAATCTTAAAGTAAAATACATTATTTGACCTTATCTGATGATATTGGTTCTGGAATGAAGAGTGACCTAGGATGAAGCACCCTTTATGGCCAAAATCAGATTCTAGTTTAATGCTGAGAGCAGCGTGCATTTCATCATGAGAAGAGGACGGACAGGAGTTAAGAGAGTTTTTGCCATTTGAAAGTTTTCAAGGACAAAGCTGATATGGCCCACAGAAAGCAATGATAACAAGTGATTTGAAACATAAAGCATTCTTGACTTCCTCCCTAGCAGCAGAAGCTGTGACAGAAGGTAGGCAAAAGACTAGATTGTTATATTCATCCCCTTTGCTATTTTCTTTTCCATTACTTACTTACAGCTTTGAAGAGATTGTATCTAGTAGTTTCTAAGATCAAAATGATTGCCTAATAAATGTATAGCCAAAAATGACACCATTTCATTAGCCATTGAGTGGCTGCTTCTTGATGTGGTGAGGACTGATGATCCATTGTCTGATGTACAGCAACAAAGGTTATAAAAGGTGACCTTCCTTTCATATGGAAGAGTAGAGGGGTGGGCGATGGCTGGATTTATAAAGGTAATTAACATGTAGTAAAATAACTTGTCGATGTCCCTTCAAATGACACAAGGAGTTTTTCTCACATTCCCCTATACTTGACATATATTGTACTATTCAAATATCTTAATTTTCTGACTGTAGAAATGAAGGGACTTCGCTACGTCTTGTAACAATGACAAAGAAGTTACGACAATCAGCACTTTAAACCATAGTCAGGAACCAAATGCCATGGTGCAGATGCTGTGAGCATAATTTCTATGTATCTTGACATGGTGTTACTTGTCTGATATCCAGACTGATTTTCCTGACTATGTAATATGTTGTGCCAGCGTGAGCTGAAATCACTTCACGTTGCTATTTTTGCCCATTTCTTACTATGAAGAAGCTCAGTATTGCCACAAATGAAATTTATGCTTTCTAAAATTTTCTAAAATGAAGCCACAACCTAAGTGCAATTAAGTAGATACTGCCAGTGTATCCTGGAGTGAAAGCTGACTGACAAGCTGCTCAGTCTCCAGTTTTGATGGGCTATCCACTTCACTCACCTCCACCTGCTACCTCTTTTCTTTCTTTCAACAAGGCCTGCTGAGTCACATAAAAGATCCAGGCTAAAAACATTTCAAGACACATTGTTCAGTCATCATTTTGTGGCTCTTACACATAAGGTTTATGCCAATTTTGATCTATATTCAAAGTCATAAGTAATTACACCTATTACAATTGCTCAGCAAGACACCAGTTGATGCTGGCAAGGACTGTGGGCGTGTTGCAGTTCTATGCGAGGTTTTCTAACTAATATCTGAGCTTTTATAGTTGCTTCCTATTGAATATTACATTCCTTCAGAACTAAAATTAAACTGAATTTTACTTTTAAAATTTTTTTTATATGTTTAAAGACAAGTGCTAAACTTCTCACATTGCAGCATGTAAGATTCTAAATGAAAAATTTGCTGCTTCGTTTAGAAAACTACTGGTGCATGAAGCTGACACCCTAAACAGCAGATGCTGTATTACGAGAAGAAACATACTTTTCTTCATACAAAAAGGATCTGACAGCACTCTGGCCAGCCTAGGAAAAGAATTAAAGAAATAAATGAGAACTGCTATGCATCTGAATAGTGCTTCTGTCTTTGCATAAGGCCTGTCCTACCAATCAGCAAAACTAATGCCTCTATAAACATTTTAGGCTTTTCCTCCACCTATCTCATCTGAAGGCCCCATCAGTCAGGCAACTGTTCTGTGTAGCTGTTCTATATGAATATTGTACCAGGGATTCAGGCATGAAAGGGGAGACAGATTTAGTGTAAAAGTTACTTAAGTGAACAATAGGTGACATGTCAAGGAAACAAGGAGGACTCAAATGCAAAAAAAAGGACATAAAAAGTGGAAAAAAGGATAGTCAACAGAGGAAGCATGTGAAAGAATAGTTCAAACATTATGGGACAAAGGCGTGAGGCTAAAGGCACCCTAGAGTTAAATCTACACATAGACTTACGGGTATCCATGAGATAGGATTTGACACGTTTCTTTAAGTTTTGGAGAAAATGTGGGCCACCTTTTGCATGGGGAGGCAGCATAATGATGGATGATATAGAAAAGGTCAAGGTATTCAGACCCTCTTCTGCCTTGGTCTCTACTGCCACAGTCTTGGCTTCTGTGCCTGTGGTTTGCAAAGCTGACTCCAGCCAAATATGGAGTCAAGCCAAATACACCCCAATGAATGCTATTTTGCCAGTGTCACTGAACAGGTGAGATCAGTGCTGGGGAGTACTCTTTGGCACACAGCCTCAATATAGATCTCTGAACTCAGAATCACTGGAAGCCATCTGTTGTGGTTTAACCCCAGCACCACGCAGCTGCTCTCTCACCACTCCCACCCAAGGGGATGTAGGGAAGAAAATGGCAAAAAACCCCCAAACCTGTGGGTTGAGATAAATACAGCTTAACAGGTTAATAAGGGAAGAGAATAACAAAAATAATCACAGGACCACCAACAACAATACAAGTGATGCACAAAAGCAATTGCTCACCACATGTGAAAAGACAATAAAACGATTCTATGACCCGTCTGTTTCTGACCGTGCAGCCTCCCGGCAGGATGATGCTTTATGGTAGGGAATATCCCTTTGCACAGTCTGGGTCAGCTGTTCTGGCTGTGCTCTATTAGCTTCTGCAACTATCTAGCAACAACTGAAAACATGAGTGTGTTATCAACATCATTCTCACACTAAATTCAAAGCACAGCACTATACTGACTACTGAAGAGAAAAATTAACTCTATCTTAGCTGAAACCAGGACACCAAAGTTTCATGGATAGGTATTTACTTGTGTGAAATTGAGCTTTGTGGTAACAACAAAGAAAGGGCTATCTTGCAAAAAGCATTCAGTAATGAATTTTGTAGTATGTCCAAGAAAATTCAATTCCTAATCTCCTTGCTGAGGCCTGCAAGCTGCTGAGGTGAAGATACTAAAGAAAATAAATTGCTGTAACACAGAACTGTGGCCATGATTCAATCCTAGAAACTGTCATTTTTAGAAATTTCCATTACTAAAGAGGGAGAAGCCTGTTACTCTCTCTTTCTGAGTTTTACAAACAGACCAGCTTTATCTGTCTGTTGAAAATGGATTTCTAATTTGCAGTCGATCACGATTCAGATTACTCAGCTCATAAATGTGGCAAATGAACACCTACAGCGGTTAACTGAAAGTAAAATACGAGGAAGTATGTGTGTTGAGGTCTGAAGAACAGTAGACGGAGTCAAGTAATTCAAAGACTTGCACCCTTGTCTTTCAGTCTATACATACAAACCCTGCTCACATTTCCCAAATACAACAGAGGCAATGCTTTGTAAAGTGCTTTGAGATATATTGATGAAAAGTGGTAGCATGAGATGTGTTATTAACTTTCTTGATGACCAGAAAAGCTTTTGATATCAACCTGGATGACTTTCAGACAAGACTTTTTATGATTTAACGTGTTTATAATGAAGATGACAATGATTCCAATGAAGATGGGCTTCCCTTCTCTAGGCTAAATCAATGTTATTGCAATTTGCTCAGAAACTGAAATGATCTATTTGAATAAGAGACTGTCGCTTGCTGAGATATGTGTTTTCTCCTGCCCTTCCTTCTTGTCTTTTTATTTAAAATTACTTCACTTAAAAGAGAAACCAAAAGTTAAATTCTGGTGTTTTTTGTGGTGTAATTGTGCTGTTAGCAAGGAGTGTCCCTCTTTCCAGCTTACTGCTATTAGACCCAGGAAACAAGGCGTCATATATCCTCATGCTAAAAAGAGTTCATTTCTAGTGCTGCAGGGCCATATGAAACCGTGCCAATATCTATGTCCCCACGGTGCTGCTGTCGCAGTCAAAAGCAGCTGCTATAGAAATTATGTGTTGGAAGTTGTTTCTCATGTCTGCTGGCTTATTTACCTGACAGCTAAAATTCTGTCCTCACTATGCATTTTTTTAAAGTTTATTTGAAAAGCCAGTTTGCAATTGGTCTAATTTCTTGCCACTTCATAAATTTTTTACAGTCCTACACAGAAATTTTTTATCTCAACTTGGTAAAAAAATTTAAGGAATTGAGGTACTTTAGTATATTGGAAACAGCAAGAGTGACAATAGATCTTATTGAATTAAGAGATTATTGAACAGGGCAGAGCTTATTGCTTGGTATTCTTCAAGGACTCATCTTGCTACAGATCTTATAAAAAATTTTCTTTAACATCTTGGTGTGAAAAATTGGAATATATTTATGACCAAGAATGACAAACTTGGAGCACTGTTTGAGTAGTGGGGAACTGAATCATAATAGATATATTAGTTGTAGAAATGGAAGAGAAAAAAGTTGTATGGTGATCATGATATGGCTTAATAAGAATTTATTTTAAAATTAGGTAGCTCATCAGTTTGAACTGATGAAAAATCTAGTAATGCTATCTGATCCAGGATGTCTGCAAGTGGCTAAGATGCCAAAATTGTAGAAAAGCCAGAGTGGTTCTAAGATATAGTTTCTGGGCAATAATAGTGTTACTTTAGCCAGCCTTATAAGATCTCATGTAGAACATTATAAACAAGACAAACTCTGGATAAAGAAAATGGCTACTAAGATAGCAAGGATCACAGATTTTATCCAGTATGAGGAGATTAAAAGAGCTTCTCTTGTTTCACTTCACAAAAAGCTGTCCAAAAGTGGATATGACTGCTCTTTGTGAATACAGTGTAGCATAAAACCCAAGAAAATAATTATTTAAACTGAAAGGCTGTGCTACCCCAAATCACCAGATATAAACAAACTATTCATAATTTTAAACTAAAGTTTATATCAATAGTTCAGATTATGTGAACAATGTGGCTTGAGAACCACTTTTCAATATGTAAAAAGGTAGAAGCAAAATATACAGTTTCATAATAGTGCTGTTTGAGACTGTGGAAATGATTATATGATGCATTTTATATATTTTAATATATATAAATACTAATAAAATATGCATATGATATATACGTATGATTATACAATATGTACTATATATATAATGCATGCTGTAATACGGTGTAAGACTTGAAGTCTCTACCATGTATATATATTCCTAACCTTTAATATTGTAGTTAGTACAATTTAAGCACACAATAAGATCTTTTTGTGCCTTTAATTAATACATTTAGTGTCACAGTAAGTAAATGTCAGAAACTGGTGTAATATTTTATTAGCATACTCAACATGTTTACTTTGAATGTAAAATTTGATAGGGTTCCCACATGAGGGAAAGGAAAATAAAGCCACAGCATATACAAAAAATCATCAAGGAATTTTTTACTGTGGAACAGAATTGGAAAATTGACTGCACTTTAAGTGTTACGGTTCTTCTCTATTCACTGTAGCACTAGAGTGTATTGAAAGATCTACGAAGTCATTGAAAGAAGTAATTTTATGTGTCAAGGCAGGTGAATCCTAAAGGATGTGGTTGATACAGCAACTCCTACATCACTGTGTGCGGCCCTTTAGTTTTTTTCAAGAATCTAATAACTGTTCTGAGTAGGTTTCTGGTTGTTTGGTTGTTTGGTTTTAAACCCTATGGCCAGTGAACTATGCCGCTTGTACAAACCAGCTTTAAGACTGCTGAGCCTGTGGATCGTCGTGACTGTTTTCATGTGAGGCACTGAAATGTGTGATTGTTAGTGCGTAATGACTATGTTTTCACAAAATGAGCTGCAACAAGACCTGTCCTTCAGTGCTGAACCTAGCCTGTACAAAGTAGCTGCTGTCTAAGTTAGCAACCATAATAGCGTCTCAGAACAAGACTTTATGTGAAGAGGGCTCCCCAGCCTTAGTTGCAGGTTGCTTAGTTGCTAGCCTTTCAACTATGCCTAAGAATTTTTTATGATAGAAAAGAATTTGGTTTGGCCACAAAATGGCTAGGAACTGTTCTATCAGTCTGAATGGTGGAAGGAATCACACTGCAATGCCCAGGACTCAAGTCTCAGCTTTGGTTGAAGTATTGGTACAGCAGGACCCTCATAGTCCTGTTTGAATCAGACTTTTCATGTCCCACATAAGTTATCAACTGGTGGTTGATTTAAGAGATTCTCACATTCCTGATTGCACTACTGCTAAATTTAAAACATCTCCTTAAGAAGTCTTTAAGAACTGCTTACCTTAGTTCTAATGCAGCCTCAAGTCTCATTCTCAACTAAGACCATTCTATTTCATATTAATGACTTTAAATTTTTTATAGCAACTGGTTCTCTGAAGCCTCACGTCTTCAGTCTCTAATTGTTACACGGTGTTTACTGGAGTAATTGATTGGAAAATGTGGCTTGATTGCTGCTGCTGACTTACGGTGTTCTGCAGTGCTGCAGTGCTTGAAACGTAGCCGATGACTTTGTCATCTGATTGGGATAGTGGTACATTTTTCGGAGGCTGAATTTAACTCTCATGTATACCAGTACAAATAAACAGCCACACTGATTTCACTGGGTATTTCTCACACCACTAATGCTGAAACAAAGAATCCTTACAGCATATGAACTGCATGAGATGGCTGTGATTTCAACTGCAAGGTTTTAGAAAAACAACAACAATAATAATTTATTTAAAACCCACATGCAGTTTCAATATGTCCCCATTGCAGGTTTTATGGATACAATGGAGAGATGCACTACTGAAGTTTAGAGGTATGACTATACTTGTCACAACCACAGGAGAGTCACAAAATACACTACTGCCAACACAACAGTCACAGAATGCAGTATTACGACCTGCAACAGTCATGTTACTCGCCATTACTGCCTGCAGGCAGTTCACAAGATTCAACATTATGACCACAGGAGATTCATGGAACATGCCAGCACAACTCACAAGCACACTAAATACTACGTGTGTGTTAGTCAATCACCCTTGGGGTGATTTGACCCTGGCTGGAGGCCAGATGCCCACCGAAGTCACTCTATCACTCCTCTTTTCAGCTGGACATGCGAGAAAATATACAGTGAGAGGCTTAGGAGGCAAGATAAGGACAGAGATCATTCCACAATCAGAGTCACAGGCAAAACAGACTCAAGACAGAATAAAGGAAAGAAAACTCTCTAATTTATTACACCACACTACACACTCAGTGAAACCAGAGTCGGATAATGAGAAGTGTTACCGGATCTTAAAGCACCTTCCCCTCCCCCTCAGTTCTTAGCAGACTTCACTTTAGTCATGATTTCACTCCCTTCTTCCCCTCCAGATTGTGGCACAGGGATGGGCAGGGAATGGGGGAATGGGAGTTTTGGTCAGTTCCTCACAAGTTGTTTTCCTTCTTAGCTGGGAGTGGTGGGGGGTACTCCTCTCACTCTTCCCCTGCTGCACCACGGGGTCCCACCCACTGGAGACAGCCCTACATGAACTTCAGCATGAGTCCTTTCCCACAGGGCTTCAGCTCTTCACCAGCTGCCCCAGCATGGGTCACTTCTATGGGGTGCAGTCATAAATCAAGTGCTAGCAGAGGCTTGCTCCAGTGTGGGTCTCTGCATGTCTCTACCTGCTTTTATGGCTTTGATCTTTTGTCTGACAATACCACCTTCCATGTTTGTCATGAGCAGTGTTCTCCCTCTGCACTATCTGATGCTCATCTTTGTATTGTCTCATTAAAGCCATATGGGGACCCCCTGGCTTGCCTTTATCTTACTCCTAGGCAGCTGAATAGTGGCTTGTTTGGAACTCAGGGTATATTGTTCGTTGAAGGAATTCCAAGGCTCAACCCAAGGTTGCAGTTATTTGAATTGTGCAGCACTTCCCATTTAGTCTCAGTTTAAAGGACAACTTAAGTCTGAGCTATCTACACAGCTCCCCATGAGCTGTTTCTGTGGAGATGGGGCCTCAAGGCAATCCAAGGCTCAGTTCCTTTTACAACCCCCCATGAGTCTCCTGGTGCACTAGGCATTACTGAAACCTGTTTGTGGAACTCTGAGCGAGACATCCTTACAATGGCACTGTTGTTAACAGAGCATAACATGAAGTTACATAAATTAACCAAGTGGTAAATACTGTGAAGTGACACCACCAGCACAATTCCTCTTGTTTTGTGTCAGAAATCCCCTAGCAAGGCTGAACTTGAGTTACACTACTGTCACTGAACTCTTTGTGCATATAACTAAATCTTTTCCCCTTCACTTTTTATCCTCCATTTAATGTACAAATGGATTGCTTCCCCTTCCTCCCGACAGGTATGTAATCCTGACCATCTTCTTCCATTCACTGTGACTGTGATCTCTTTGACAGAATAAGCTCTAGCAAGGGATTGTTAAGAGTCTTGGTTTCTGAGCAACTAACTGATAGCAACATTATTTACTGTCAGCAGCCATTACTGTAATTATGTGTTTGTGCTCATATGTTGTTGTTATGCAAGGAAGCAGGGTGCTTTTAAGGCAAAAGAAAAAGAGATCTTATAAAAGTTTAATTATAAATATTTTTCTCCTGTGCCATTTCTGGGCTACAGAGAATATGAACAGTGCTGAATGTAATTCTGCCAACATATGACTGCATGCAGCCCAGGTATGGAGCAGTATGAGTTCACCACTTCCAGGAGTACAAGTCTGTTGCAGTGAGGAAGTCTTCTCCCTTGATTTTCTTTCTTCACAATAGGGACACTGTCCCAGTTTTCTGTCTATTCACACCTGGAGATGCCAAGGGGAAAAGGAAGGGACTAAACACCAGAAAGTTTCTAACCCGGAAGTGATCTTGGCCTCCTTGAGGCTTACATTGCAATTGTCGAGTTTCCCAAGTACTTGCAGTTTATATATGACAATACATGGTTATTTTTTCTGGGGAGACCATTTTCACACATACCTTCCAACAGCACTTCCTCCTCCAGTCACTAATTTGCTAAATCCTTCACAATAACCTGTAGTCCCAGAGTATCTGAAATTTCTGCAATCGACTTTTTAAAAGTAGGAGGAGTAGGGCTGGTGTTGGTCTTTGCTTATCTAATAGTAGAAAGTGCCTGGTCTTAGTTCTGCCCCTCTCCAGCTTGAGGGAGCACAAAATCATCTCCTTGTTAAAATGACTGTCAATTAAGAATGAGCATCACTGTATGACTTATTAGAGAGGTAGGGATGAAATGATGGCTTTACTTCCACCCCTCCCTTATAAAATAGTTTTGTGACATCAGCACTTTTGGACCTTCATTTCTACTTCCACTTTATTTTATCCCCTCTTTGTTAAATATAAAATGCATCTGAATAAAGCCATGAAGCTAAGAATCCAGTTCTTGTGCTTCAGACTGCCTTTCTTGCTCAGTGAGAGATGGCTACACTGGCCATCAGCACCCAGAGCTCCTTTTGTCACAATTAAACAGCCTCGTTAGGAAAATGGATCAAAGTAACAGTAAAAACAGTGAAAACATAGAAAACTTTAATTAATATATATGTAATAACGTAAAAATTAAAAGGGGGAATGAAAATATTACCTTGAATGCTTTTATAATGAGACTTTTATAATGAGACCTAATACTGTAAACCTAAATGTTTCTGCTTCATGCAGAATTTATTTGAGCTAACTTTTGTGTCTAATATTTAGGCTCCTTAGGTTAATTAAAGGCTAATATAATTTTATTTTCTTTGACTTTTTATAGTGTTCAAATTAAAAGCAGGGCAAGTTGAATATTCTTAACCTAGATAATGATTTTGGTATTGATGTAATGTACTTCTATGAGGCTTCTGAGAGAGATTACAATTCAATACCTATTTAGTCATTATTCCACAGCAAAAGGAAAATAATAATTATTATTACACTTAAATGCAATCAGATATGTGTCATAGAGATTTTATCTCTCTAAATAAACCATCCTGAACTATTAGTAATTTTTTATTTTTTAGAGATTATCTCCTGTGGTTCAATCATATTTCTATTATTAAATTATAAAATAAATGGGATAAGAATACACCTGAAAATAGTTTGAAAACCTCCTGTTTATAATTTGAGATTTTTTGCAAGAAATGGAAATGCTTGCCTCATGAAATCTCCAATTCGTGAATATTTATAGCAACCTTCACCTTCTGAAAATCATGTGCTGGATAGGCATTTGATTAATAATGCAATAATACAAATCACAATGCAAATTAAATTCAGGAAATAACATAGCAGATGGTAAACTGTTTCTTTCCTTTGCATACTGGCATTTTGTAGTTTCAGGACATCTTAGTTCACATCCCTTTTATCAATATATTCAACTACGTTTGCAATGACTTTTGATATTGTCAATACTGTTGCCCACTTTTAACAAACAACAAATAAATGAATTGTCTGTATGGGCTTGCCTATATATCATGTATACATGAATATTCAGAGGATTAAAAATATTTTTTCTAAGGAGTTACTAATGCAGCATGAGCAGAAGTTGTTGGAGTGATTAGAGATGTTATGTACATCATTGTGAACTGACTCAGAATGTATCCAGAACTGTCAACCTCTCACTTTTATGTAATTCACCAATTAAATAACATAAAAATTAGTTTAATTCTTTCCTCCTCTTCCCAACCATATAAACCTCTGTTGTGTTCCTGTTCTGTGACCATGTACAGAGATAGATAGAATGACTCTTACTCAAAATTTCAAATACAGTCGTTAGTGTGTATGGTCACCACACTTCAAAGCTTAACAGGTCTTCAGAATATTGCCTATAGTAGGGATTGGCAATATTTTCTTCAACTGGATTACTGCAGTCATTGAGTGTAGATAGCTGTTGTCAGAAATGGAAGTAAAATTAGTAGCCTTAATTTAGGGTGCAGAGGAAAGCATGGTTTTCTTTGCCTCAAGTTGCTTTAAGCATTGCCTGTGGCATGGCCACTTTTCTCAATAAACATAGCACTGGTAACGGATGTAGAGAAGTATTTCACTTCATTTACAAATCACAGATATCCTTGGATAATCTAAGAAAGTCTTTTTGCATTAGGCATTTCTTATGTCTTCAAAAGAGACATAGCTTTTCAACAGACTAGTCTTTCACATGCCAGCATTTTTAACAGGCTCCTATTGTAAACAGTTAAAAAGTACTTTTTTTATTGTGTCAAATGCTGATTGTTAGGAATTTGACATGATCTGCGGAGGACCAGTGACTAGGTAACACAAGACTCTAGATAGTAAGATACATTGATTACTAGAAATTCTGCTTAACTGAAAGATATTATAATTTATAAAAGCTCTGTGTAACAGTAAACTACACTAACTGCTAGAAACCATAGATAATAACAAGCTATGTTGATAATGAAAATGTTTATGTTATGATAAGGCTCTAGTTTTAACTACAACCCTATGGCCAGCCCTAAAAGAATGAGCCTGTCCCTGCAGCATTGGGTGACAGTGCTCACAGACTAGGGGAAGATCTACTGCTATACATTTCTACTGGCTTAAGCCAGTGGAAACACCACAATAGCTATTACTGGTTATTCCTTCACCACCAATGTGCCTGTGAGCTCTCCAATTCCAGCCTAAAATCTTTTCAGCAGTTACGTTACCACACAGACATTTTTTCCTTTCCAAAAATTAGCAGATTCATTTTGAATGTAAATATGAATCCAGATAATGGGAATAATCTACTTCCCAGCCCAGAGTGCTCTGCACTTGGTTGTCTCCTTTGGTACACAGGAACTGCCACAGAGGATCAGGGTATAGCTAAACATGAGCTGCATCTGAAAGAGAAATAAACTTTTCAGTGGGTATTGAATTTTGTATATTGCAAGATAATTAGTTAGAAATGTCAGTGAGAGGAATCATGCACTGTACAAACTTCGTTGCATACCTGCTGAAACTCTGGATATTGTTATCTGGCTTTAAAGATTTGATCTTTTTAAGATTTTTACCTCAAATTTATTCATGGCAATGAAATCCACTGATTAGCATTGCATTACAGGATATTTTCACTGGTTATTGTTTGCTACTACATGCTTTGCATTGCTCTGTGCTATCATGTGGCAAAGTTTCTCCTATTCCTCCTGTATTTCCTCTCTTGGTTTATCTCCTTCCAGTTCAGCTTTATATCTATATGCTTTACCAACAGCTTTGAACTGGTTCCCCCCTTACACCAAGTCTGCCCACACATGTGAGATAGGATGAAAACCTTATCCTCTGGCACAATGAATTTTCCCACACAGATCTGGACATTTCTCAGGTGATAATTGCTGTATCAAAACCAATGTCAATGCTGTGCAAAACATCTCTCATTCTGCTCTAGCAAAAAAAAAAGAAAAAATTTTAAAAAATCAAATCAAATTTACAAATCCTTTAAATGAACTGATTGATTTTGAGCTGGAGTAGAAGAAGAGAAAAAGGTCTTGGTCTGTCTTGGGAAGGGACAGACACTGTCTTATTTTACTCTGAGCCTCATTTAGCCTCCAACTTGATCACCCACGGTAGCCTTACCATTAGCTGAAGTATGACAGGGATTTGAAGACACTAGTAGGGGTTACTTTAACCAGACTTAAGGGGTTTAGAGTCATTTAGGCTGTAAGATTTTCTGATCCACCCCCCGCCCAAAGCAGGTCTATTTAGAGCAGCTGGTCAGAGCTGTGTCCAGTCAAGCTGTGAGCACCTCTGTGGTCTTTCTGTGCAGTACTTGGCTGTGAACCAGTATTTGGCCACCCACAAAATGACTTTTTCTCTCTGCATACTGTATTGGAATTTCTGTGCTTGTGCCTGTTGTGTTTTGTACTTCCAATGTGCACCTCTGAGAAGAGTTAGTTTTTGGCCTCTCCATTTATGTACTTGCAGACAGCAGTAAGATCATTCCGAGTCTTCTCTTCTCCCAGCTGAAGAAACCCAGCTCTCTAAGCTCTCTCATACATCCTGTGTTCCAGTCACCTCAGTAACTATCATAGGACTGGTGTTTCAGTTTCTCTTTTCTACAAGAGTCCAGAGCCTCACCAGCTCAGAGGAAAGAATCATTTCATTCATCCTGCTGGCTGTGATCTTACTAATTCAGCCCAAGAAGCTGTTTGCCTTTGCTGCTTGGGAATATTGCTGGCTCATGTTGATCTTGTCCACCATAACACCAGGGTCTTTTCCTGCCCTACTGCTTTTTAGTCAGTTTGCCTTCAGACTGTACTGCTGCATGGAGTTATGACATTCAAGGTGTAGGACTTTGTGTTTGAGTTTCTTGAGCTTCATGAATTCCCATCAGCCCACAGACCACTAAGTCCCTCCCTGAACAGCAGCCCTGGCCTCCATCTTATTGACAGCTACACCAAACTTGACATTGAATACAAACTTCCTGCAAGCACAGGTATCTTAACTTCACGTGTGTTAACAGGGACGAAAGAAGGACAGAGTCAGGATCAGGCCTAGGCTAAGCTTACAGTGTAGACTTAACAACTTCCAAATATGGATTTTTCATGATACTGTGGAAAATTTCCTCAGCCTTCATCTGTGCTCTTTTCTTGCTTACTCAACTAAAGGCTGAAGTTTACTTTCGTGCCATGACCAAATTGCCACCAAATCTTTCTGTTCAGCTTGGCTTTCACACAACCATTTAATTGAAATGGTCTATTTCTAAAGTTTATACTGACCTTCTAGATAAGGTTGCTGTTTCTTCTTTGTTGTAGTTATCCTCAGTCTTTCAGTGACATTTGATACAAATCTCTTTGAGTTTAGGACTCAGTACTCTTTCCAATGCTTTCTTTGGAAGGGTGGTTATGAAAAGATAGAAGAGATGTTATTAGTAATTTTAATTGAAGAAAAGTGAGCAGAAAAACTCAAAACATCCAGCATTTTGGAGTGTCCCTGGTCATGCCAGAACAGGTAGCTGATGCTAATATTTGCATGATGGAAACTAATTCTGGAAACTCAAACCATTCAGAAATCTTGGTGGGTATTCTGTCTTGTGTCACAGTACGGCAGGCAACAAATTTTATCCAACCTAGAGATTCAGCATTTTTTCTTGTCTCTTCTGAGCCTTCTGATTGAAGGTCTTATGAATGAAAATGTCATTTGGGTTTTAATGCAGTTATAGTCTTCCTTTTAAATTGCTTATGAAGGATACTCATTACTATTGAATCATTAACGCAGACTTGTTATTAATAATTGTGTCAGGTCACTGGTTTTGCATCAGAAGCTCTTCTGCAACGTCAATGCTACTTCTTTCATAACAATATTCAGAACAAACTGAGTTTTGTATTCATGATGAAGGCTAAGCCCATGCAGAGATGGATGACAGCTTCCTGTATTTCTTCATTGTACTACCAAAAAAACTGCAGCATCCTTTGTATATTCAGAATTTTCAAAAGTATTTCTATATAGCTTTACATATCTACCCTGTGCAGTTCAGCTGAAAAAGAAGAAAGAAGCTTTATTAATACTTTATTATCTGGCTTCAGTAGAAAACTGAGGCAAAACCCTCTGATTCCTGAGTTAAGATACTGTATATCAGAAGCTTACAAAAAAGACCCCAAAACCCTTTAACCTGTAGTACAAGAGCTCTTCTCTGAGTTTGGTAAGGCAAAAAGATCGTCACAGAATCACAGAATCAGAATCACAAGGTTGGAAAAGACCTTTAAGATCATCAAGTCCAACTGTTCCCGTCCTATGCTAAACCATATCCCTAAATACCTCATCTACCCTTTTTTTAAACACATCCAGGGAAGGTGACTCAGCCACCTCCCTGGGTGGCCTGTTCCAGGCCCTGACAACTCATTCAGCAAATTTTTTTTTTCTAATGTCCAATCTGAATCTGCTTCTTGCCATTTCCCCTTGTCCTATCTCCTGTTACTCAGCTGAAGAGACCGTCACCCACCTCTCTACAACCTCCCTTCAGGTAGTGGTAGGTGGTAATAAGGTCTCCCCTCAGCTTCCTCTTCTCCAGGCTAAACATCCCCTGCTCCCTCAGCCGCTCCCCATATGATTTGCCCTCCAGCCCCTTCACCAGCCTGGTTGCCCTTCTCTGGACTCACTCGAGGACCTCAATGTCCTTCTTAGGGTGAGGAGCCCAGAACTGCCCACAGTACTTGATGTGCGGCCTCACCAATGCCGAGTACAGGGGCACAATCACTTCCCTAGACCTACTGGCCACACTATATTTGATACAAGCCAGGATGCCGTTGGCTTTCCTGGCCACCTGGGCACACTGCTGACATATTCAGCCTACAGTTAACCAACACCCCCAGGTTCTTCTTTGCCTGACAGTTCTCCAGCCAGTCTACCCCAAGCCTGTATCGCTGCATGGGGTTGTTATGTCCCATCTGCAGGACTCTACACTTGGCCATGTTAAACTTCATCCCATTGGTCTCAGCCCATCGGTCCAGTCTGTTCAGATCCCTCTGAAGAGCCTCCCTACCCTCAGGCAGATCAACACTTCCTCTCAGTTTAGTGTCATCTGCAAACTTACTAAGGGAGCATTCAATCCCTTCATCGAGGTCATTGATAAAGATGTTGAACAAGACTGGACCCAGGACTGAGCCCTGGGGGGTGCCACTCATGACCAGCCCCCAGATGGATTTTGTTCCATTTACCACCACCCTTTGGGCCTGGCCATCCAGCCAATTTTTAACCCAGCTGATGGTCCATCTGTCCAGGCCAGTGGCAGCCAGTTTCTCAATCAGAATGCTGTGAGAAACTGTGTCAAAGGCTTTACTGAAGTCCAGGTAGACCACATCCACAGCCTTCCCCTCGTCCATTAACTGAGTATCATGTGCCATATAAGAGAAATTCAAAAAAGCTGTCAGCTACTCCTTTGTTCATATAATCCCCTAGTGTTTCTAGATGGATAATCTGTCATTATTCCCTGCTGCTGGTAGAGAATTTCTTGCCTTAGTAGCCTGTGATGGCATTCATCTCACCCACAATGGCGGACATGTTCATCTGAGCTAGCTGTTAAAAGGTATGATTATAGTCAGCATAGATAAATGTACCTTAAAATTCATCTAATATGATGTATTTTAGGTGAGATAAAATCAATCATTATTCAGAAGAACTTTTTTTAAAAGAAAACATCAGGCAACTATTGAGGATGTAGTTGTGGCAGATATTTTGTCAGATGAGTCCCATCTCTCACTATTACGTAATTCTTAATTGTTTTTTCATAAGTGTAGAACTCTAAGTAGACTTGTGTGGAGTTTGGCTACAAAAACTTTAATTTCATGGAATTTCAGCTATCTGTACATGTGAAAGCTGTCTTTATATTTAAATGTGAAATGTCTTACATAACTGGTTCCTGAAAATTTCTTTCCTTGCAATAATCAGTTGCATAAATCCAAAACACTCAGAACACGTTATTACTTAAAAATATGTGACTGACACTCAGTTTGCTACTTCTCATTCATCAAAGTTCTCATTTTGAGGGAAGTCTCTTATTTTGTCTTTCAGCTTTTGTTCTCTTTTTAAATAGAGTTGTTAGAATTCCCTGAATCTACAAGTTTGTCATAAATGGCAAGAAACCATAATGTTTCATTAAGGAAACCTTTCAGGCATGGCACAAAGAAGAACTTTGCTGAAATTCTAAACAAATAACAAATATAAGCAGCAATACTGTGGTGGATATTTACTACATCTGGTGAAAATCCACTAATAAATGCTGCAGAAGGTGTTTATTTTAAAGATCCACACAAGAGCAGAAAAGGATTGGTTTTTTAGCATAAGAGATTTTGGTGAAAAATCAAAATATTGATTCCACTTTAGGATATAGTAAGATTATATCTAGTATGGATCAATGAATTAGTAGCTGTGGTTTTAATTCGATGGGCACAATATATTGCTGTGTTCTTGTTAAGCTCTTCTGCATTTCTCTTTCCTTACAAAACATTTATGGGCATTTTGGACTTCGCATGTAATTTTATTCTTGTTTTTACAATAATTTTCAGTTTTAAAAGACTCACATAACTGCGGTAATTAAGAAAATGCATTGCCTATAATTAAGTGATATTAAGCATTCATTACCTGTTGAAAGTCCTTTTTATTTACTGCCCATTAATATTAACACATAGAAAAATTATATGTTGTGCTCTGAATCTTTTGAAATTTGTCTCTGGTTTTGTTACTGAAGGAGAGAGCAATTTAGAACAATTTGTGCCTGGGAGATTAGAAGTGAAAGAAGTCAGATGCTAATGAGTCTCCCTTTTCAAACTCAGGCTATCTGGGAAACAGTCCAAACTAAGTGGAAATCTGAAGAGCAGCAGAAAAGGTGAAGTGGAAGAATCTGTATGTCAGGGAGCTACTTACCCTATGCATCCTGGCTTTTACACACATTAAAGATCTTGTTTCTGTTACTCAACTTGTTTGGAACTGTTCTAGAAGGAAAACAAAAGAAAAATGTTCATGTCATCATTAGAAGGTAGGGTTATCCAATTCTGCATCCATGAATAATTAAATGGAGGTCATAGTGGGATTAGCTGGGGCAGGCAACAATGAAGTGGCTCAAGCAAGTCAGGGTTTGTGGAACTTGGTGTATCAGTTTGGCCATTACCAGAGAAGCCTGCTTCTCTAACCAAACCAGTTAAAAATTTGTCTATCTTTCATGATTCAAAGACTATTTCTGGAGTTTATGACTGGTTGTAAATTAGATAGAACACCTAAAAGGTTTCAAAGAAACTGTGCTTCCAAGCAGCCTGAAGAATTGCCACCAAGGACTGGATTCATGCTTTGTATTAGGCATGAGACTCTTAAATTTGTAATGCAGCCAGTGGAGATTGATGTACTTTCCGGTCCTGACTTAGATATTTGTAGCCCACTCCCAAGACCCAGCTATTTTCTATTCCAGTCTTTTCTATTCTTTTAGTGTAAAGGGAGACGAAAGTGACTTGGTTTGTACTTGAAGCTGGGATGAATCCAGGCCCAGAATATTTATTTGACTTAGTATATAAATGTGCATTTTATGTTTCATTGAATTTTGAGGGAAACTGCTATAAAAGGAATTTTTCTTAATAATATGAGGTGTAGTGTAATGAATGAAGCATAATCCTGAAGAATTGCCTAGAATATGGCCATTTGTCTTCTGGCAGCAGCCTCTGGGCCTTGGTGATGGCTGTGAGTTGTCCTTATTACTGTTTGGTAGGGAAATGCCAGTAGGCAAGGCTGCTTGTGGCAGTAAGACAGCCAGCCACAATTTAAAAAAGCCTTTAGAAACATCTGACGCGTATTCATGTCCATGTGTCTTTAACTCTATAAATAATCATGACACCAGTAGTATTTCTGCATTTATTCTTATAAGGATTGTTGTCAGGGACTGCAGATGCAGAATTCTTGTTTTTATTCTTTATAAAATTAATGAGCATTTTTATATATTTTATCTTCTCAGGGTGATTATAGCACGCTGCTGCATGTAAGCTTACCACAGCATGCTTAAGATAGACACATGGAAAAAACAGTATGGATAAATACAAAGATATGTATTTCTTTGGCAGTAGTTTCCAAATGGTTGGTTGGTGATTTTTTGCATAATCTTCCCTGTATTACTGTATGGTATGTTGGGGTATTTTTTATTTTGATTTTTCTGGAGTCCTGTCTTGCTTTAATTATTGTGTTCTGGAAGCTCCATAACTCTTCTGGCATGAATTACAGCGGCATAAGGTTTTCACAGATGTATCACAATGTCAGAATAAATCTTTCTATATGAATAATTATACCACTCTTGTACTGTGTTTCACCTGCATCATTTTCCCTGTTAATCTCTGCACCCTTTGCTGTTCTGGCATCATTTTGACAGATTGTTCTTTCTATCTTAAAATGCTTATATGCAGTCAGGTGCAGCTGCTCAAAACCAACCGATGGCGGGTTCAAATGTCAGGAGCCACATGCATCTTACAGCTCTCTTTGCTTGCTGCGTTCTGGTCCCTCTTGTCCTATGAGGAGAGGGGCATGTTTTGCCCTGCTGAACAGGGTTGGCTGTTCTATGTGGCATATTTCAGATTGAAAAGAGGAGAGCTTGAAACAGATTTCCAAATGTCATAACGTCCAAACAAAAAATCATTTAGAGTTGATAAAAATATTTTATTTTGACAAAAATATTCTGATTTTTGACAATTTAAAATGTTATGTTACAGTATACCATACAAAATAAAACACATTTTTAAAATCATTTCATAAAGAAAATGACAAAATATTTTGACTGTCTAAACATTTCCCCCTTTCCTCTCCAGAATTAAATTTCAGCAGAATCTACAGGGTTTTATTATTTGATACAATTACATTTCCCAGTAGAAAAATATTCCAACTAATCTTTTTTCCAGCTAACTGTAGCCCAAAGTGAAGAGAAATCAGTGAACAGCCAAGTTTTATAAGTAGAAGGCATGAAAAATTAACTCATTATCTAACTTGCAAATAACCAAGAGGAGCTGCCAAAGACATCTGAAATTGTTTCATAGTCAGGGCTGTATCAGAAATCCAGGAAGAAGAAGTCGCTTTGCTACTCAGGCAGAAATCTAACTTGAAATTGCTACAGAAGACATCTCTTCATGTCCCTATTAAATGCTTTGGTGCTTAAATGCTAATATACTGACTAAGCACTATAATGATGAGCACAATAGGCTGAGTAGAGTTTCATGTCTGATGTTTCTAGTAGACAACCAGTCTGATTTCCTGACAATGGAATACCTGCCTAGAAAAAGGAGTTCACAGCTATGAACATGGAGAGAAACTAACCTGTCTGCTATATCTATCAAATGATCCTCACCTCCTCTGCTATGCTCTAGCCTGCACTGCCAGCCACGTGGATTGTGCCTCTAAAAACTAAACAGACATGTGAAACCACTGGTTTCATATGGCTGTAAATGTACATTATGCAGATTCTTCCCTGGACATATCTAAGCCGGGATTGGCATAGTGCACGTCATGGGACACTTTAAAATGTTATAGAACAGTCTTGGACCAGATAAGGTGAAAATTGCACAAGATGTTTGCCTTCATGCCCTGCAGTGAGTGGTTTCTGGTCAGCAGGGAGTGAATTGACCCAGCAGGTGCCAATAGATTCAGATATAAAAGTAGAGGGATGAGTCCAGAGGACTTCTGGCATACTGTATGGCAGCTGCCCTGGCATCTGGCATCTGCATTGCCATGTGAAGCTTTCAGCTCCAGGTTTCCCATCTCACTTAGCTGTGCTGATGAACAGGCAGTGACTATATAGAGCTGGGAGACGAGACAGTCATGAATGAGACCAGATTCCATTGCAGAGATGTTGCGGCGGAAATGGTGTGTACAAAGACAGGGGCGCCTTCTGGGAGTGCAGACACAGCTATGGTTTGCCTGTTTCCAGAGCTGAGTGTGCTTCTCTTAAATGCATCACTGGTGAGTCAGGCAGGAAGATTGAGGGACACAATGGAGGACTCTCAGAAAGGAGGTTCATAATCACTAATTCTCCAGTGTTGCACCATGAATAGCAGTCACATCCATGCCACTTTTACTGAAGTCCCACCTTCTGATGCAGTGGCTTTGAAATGGCTGCACAGCTGTTTCAGCTGTTTATTTGTTCATGTCCTCTTCTGGGAGCTTTGAACCTCCAGAAGGGCAGGTACTGTCCCAGGGCACAGGACCTAGAAAACCATGCCTAAGCACGGCCTTTTTAATTGCCAGAAAGGGTGTAACTTCACCTGGGGTTCTTTACTGTGGTGGTGTGTTGTACTCTCAAGGCCTAAGAGTAGCCCAGAGGCTACACTTTCAACTTGTCTGCAGTGGCTTGAATTTACTACCTAAAAGGAACGAACTATACAGGTTACTCACTTTCAGACTGTAGAAAACCATGGTAAAACAATTAATCTTTTACAGAAAGTCATATTTTCATCTGCTCTTACCTGAGGAACTTTTGAGAGCTAAGTGTCCTTCATGCAGCTTGGAGTCTTCTGCCCTCAAGGTACACCTATACTAGCTTGTCATTTTGTCCTAGTCTGTCCTCATTTTCAAGAGGGTGAGATTCAAATGCCCATCCAACAAACATCTACTTCACTGCACGCTAAGCACTTTCCAGGCTTCATTTGACTGCACCAAATAGCTCTCCATGCAGAGTAATAGGTGCTTAGACAGCTAGTGCACATATAGAAATCTAATTTCAGATGCCCTAATTCTAAACTGGATTTCACTCAGAGTTTTTCAATAGCACATCTTCACATCTTTCAGCTTCCTGACTTGCCCCGTTAGTGCTCTGATTCTTCATGTTTGTTCCAACAGATCAGTCATTCCCAGATTGATGGCTAGTGGTCCAAACAGGGACGAAATGGCAACAGTTCTTGGCAGTTTTTGATTTTGATCTATCTGTAGCTATTGTGAACCTTGTTAATGCTATAAATATCCTTATCTCATCTAACAAAGAAAAGCTTTTGCACTAGCAAAACTGATAATTGCATGGACAGAAGAGCAGTTGCTATTTATGCAAAATGGAATTTATCTCATGTGGCTTTCCATTTGTATAATAATTCTAGGTCTCCCTGGGTCTGAAAGGAGATAATGGATAGAACCAAAAGACCAATATCCAATTGAGGAATTTCAATGAATTCGGGATGAAAAAAAGGGAGAGATGAAGACAGAGTTAAATTGTCTGTAAACTTCTCCATTAAACAATGGGTGTGAGAAACTTATCTGTTTACATATGCATGTAGTATTTTGAAGAATTATGTTTGGAATGATGATAAGGGGCAGAGGTTGGTAACTTGAGGGACCCTTATTTGGCAGCAATTAACATGGCAAAAAAACTCTTAAAATAAATTTATGAATCTTTTAAGGACATTTCATAATGACAGCATTTCAGAAACCAAGGAAATGAAGAGGCATTTCACTAAGTGTTCATTTGTGGCCACATTACATCAATGCCTGTGCTCTAACTTGGTCTACTATGGTTGGAGTCATTGCTTTCTTAGAGTCCTTAGGAACCTTTCCAGATTGCTAAGAACTTTTGAAGATAATTGAGTGGTATTGCAACCAGGCAGCTTCCTCAGCATTTGAGGATCTATCTCATCAGGTCCCATGTACTCATGTGCAGTTTGTTTAAATATTCACTAACCTGATCTTCCTCTACCTTCTTTGTTGCTGATTTTCCCATCGTTCTCAAGAACCTGTTTTTTCTGAAGACTAGTATTACCTTCTAATATGGCTGCAAAGACTGAGGCAAGGAAGCCATTGAATACCTCAGCCTTGCCAATGTCATTTGCCACCAGTTCCCCTGCCCCATTTAGCATCAGGTCCACATTTCCCCTGGTTTTCCTTTTGCTGCTAAATCTGCAGAAACCCCTCTCTCCAGAATTGACTCTCAGTGAGTTTTCGCTTTCCTACCTGAACATGCAGAGAGTGTCTATACTCCTCCAGTCACATCTACCTGCCTCCACCTCTACTTGTTCACCTCTGAAGTCTTCGTGCTACTTTTCCTTGATTTCCTGGTCATCAGGATGGGTCACTCTTGGGACTTGGAATAGGTGCTCTCTGAATATCAACAGGCTGTGCTGGATCTCTCTTTTCTTTGAAATCATAATCCATGGGATTCTTCCAAGAATGCTCCTGAATAGGCCAGAAGCATTGCCATAAATAGAAGGTACAAATCTGAGTCAGACACAAAATGCCTGTGCCAATATTCAGAAATTAGCATACAATGAAGGATTCCTATAAAAGTGAATAACCTGATAGTTTTCTTATCACAAGAATCTTAATTTGTCTCTTACACACTTATTTTCTGATAAATATTTACACAGTAAAATACCCTAAATTAGGTGGTTAAAAATACCTTAAATTAGGTGGTTTAATGTCTGAAGTACTCTAAAATTACGCAGCCTGGCACGGCACTTTAATCTGTGTAAACTTTGTGGAAGTCACCAGGGTGAAATGTACAGAGTACGTTTCCTGTGAGCTATCCCACAGATACTTTTAGAGGTTGTGAAAAAAAATGAGTCAAAAATCCAGTTGATGAGTGGGAGAGAATAAATCTTCCTACTTTGCTTTGCTTCTTTTCATTAAACTACCTTTATGTCACCCCCCTGAGTTCCTAATCTTGTTTTCTCTCCCATCCTGCTGAGAAGGTCAAGTGAGAGAGCAGCTTGGTAGGCACCTGGCAGCCACCCAAGGTGAAGCCATCAGTCTTTATTTTGGACCCAAGAGTGGGTCTCTAGAGGAGTTTGAGATAAGGACAGGAATTGCAAGAGGCAACAGGCAGAACATGGAGTAGATGTTCCCAGAGGGTGGAATAATTGTGGGAAATTTTTGTTGTGAGGGAATAAGAGTGGATTGTGTGTAAATTGTCCACTTTTGTCAGTGTTCTGATGATGTTATTTTGACTTTGGTGTGGGGAAATCCTTTTTTAGATGTAAGTGAAGTTTGTGAAGGTGTATTTTAATGATAACTCTTAAATATGTGACTCACAGAGGGCACAATTTATTTGGTTGATGTGGCAAGGTTTTGGTACAGAGGGTGGGCTGCCAGCACCAACACCTGCTTCCATGTGAGACAGAGGCAGTTCCAGCCATCTCCAAGGCAGACCAGCTACTGGCCAAAGCTGAGCCCATCAGTGACAGTGGTGCTTCTGTGATAACATAATTCAGAAAGGGAAAAAACCCACTGTGCAGCAACTTTGAGGTGAAGGAGTGAGAAAGTGTGGGGGAAACAACCCTGCAAATACAAAGATCAGTTAAGAAGGAGGTGGAGGAGGTGCTTCAGGCACCAGAGCAGAGATTCCCCTGTAGCCCATGGAGAAGACCATGGTGAGGTAGGCTGTGCCCTTGCAGCCCACAGTGGTTAACACTGGAGCAGATATCTACCTCCACCTGAAGGAGCAGGTTGGTGCACCCAAAGGAGGTTGTGACCCTGTGGACACCCAATGCAGGAACATGCTCATGGCAGGACCTGTGATCCCATGAAGAGAGGAGCCCATGCTGGAGCAGGTTTGCTGACAGGACCTGCAGCCTTGGGGAAATCCACACTGGTGCAGTCTGTTCCTGAAGGGACACACTCTGGAGCAGTTCTTGAAGAATTAAAGCATGGGAGAAGGACTCACACTGGAGAAGTTAATGAAGGATTGTATTGCACATAGGGGAACCCATGCTGGAGTGGAGAAGAGCATTAAAGAGGAAGGAGCAGCAGAGATGAAGTGTTATGGACAGACCACAACTCCAATTACCCATCTCCCTGTACTATATCATGGAGAGGAGGTAGAATGGTCAGGAGAGAAGTTTATCCTTGGAATAAGGGGAGGTGGAGGAATGGCATTTTTAATTTTCTTTTTACTTCTCATTATCCCACTCTGTTTTACCCATGACATAATCTCCCTGCTCTTATCTTAACCCACAAACTTCTGTTCATTACTTCTCACAGTGTTCCCTTGAGATAGGACAGCTTGGTGAGCAGCTGATGGACAACCATCGTCAACCCACCACACATACATACAGCTGACAGAACCATCTGCTTTTTTTTTTTTTTTAATGTTCAAAGGGAGTAATGGCTAAGAAAATACTATTAGTAAGACATTCCAACTAAAGTTTTTCATGTAAAAATTCAAAGGCCGTGAAATCTTAAATCTAAATATGAACTGCAAACTTTAATCCTGTTCTCAACCTGCCTTCTAAGGATAGGTTGATTAAGCTCTTTGGTCATACAAGATACTGAAAGAAAGAGATATATCCAGGGGTGGGCTGCAGCTTTGGAGCCCTAACTTTAAAATTAGTATTCCTCCTAAAGCCATGCTTTACTGTTTGGTGTCCCTTTGAAGAGAAGGTGTTTGCTGCTTAAAGCTGGAGGTGGTGAATAATTGAGGATTTGTATAAAACACTGATTTTGAATCATTTTAATTCTACTGCAGAATCACTGAATTTTATGGTAGTGAGGAGAATTATACATGTGTGTGTGCTAGTAAGTACATACATACACAAGGAAATATTTTGGGTGCAAAGATGGATGTTCTTATAATAATTTTACAAAATTCAGGTAAACTTTCAAGTAGCTGTTATTCTGGAATGAGTGCTGGAATATTATTAGAGGGAGAGAAATGCTGTTGGTAATTGTGTCTTTACAAAAGACTTTAACCTTCAAGGTACACACTGGAGAACAGATGCTTAAACAAAGATGGGAACCGGTTTTGCTTTGATGCGACAAGTGACAGATCTATTGACAAAAAGAGACACTGATCCAAGGAAATGATGCTCCTTTGGACTGGTTTTTGGTCAGTAGTTAAGACATTAGAGAAAATTTAATTTTCTAGGAAAAGAAAATGAGTTAAATCTAATTTGCTTCAGCCTCAGTAAAATGCTTGATCTGATTGCTATAAGGAAAATCATCAGGTTGTCTGAAGAAAGGGAAGCTGGAGAAGCAGACTCAGGTTTTCACACAGAATATCAGATGAGCTCATACCAGTTACTGATACCACAAACTTAAGAAGTGTTGTCACTTCAAAAGAAAACTGGGCTGGGAAGGGGTGACCTTGAGAAATAAGGGAAAGGAATCAGTAAAATGTAGAAAACCTA
Organism: Gallinula chloropus; assembly: GCF_964237585.1. Taxonomy (NCBI): domain Eukaryota; kingdom Metazoa; phylum Chordata; class Aves; order Gruiformes; family Rallidae; genus Gallinula; species Gallinula chloropus. Next base: position 88,981,975 of record NC_140087.1, on the reverse strand, counting down.
AGTCCCAAAAGATGAAACTTGATTTGTTTGTGAAATTAGTTATTTGCTATGTTGTCTGCAGTAGCTTGTAACAAAACTGAGGCCTGGTTTGGTGCTCCTAAGCTGTCTTCTCCCTGCTTATAGGCTCTGTTTAACCAGCACTGTCCCAAGTACAGCTGGAGAGGCTTACATTTGTGCTTCAGAGAGGGAGTTGCTTCTACAGGCACATGTGAAAGCTCTGTGAATAGTAGTGGCAGAAGAGGAACAGGTAATATCAACCATCTTTTGCTGGGAAAAGGAAAAATCTTTAGTCTACGCTGATCATTCAAGTTTTAGACTCTTTGTTTGTGGTCTGATTGCCCACAGAGCAGTTTTTAACAGGGAAGTGACACAGAGAAAGATTGTTTAGAGTTGATTCTAATGGTATCCTTTCAGAGTTGGCATCTCTGCAAGGTAGAGATCTTGGGTTTTTACAGTTCTGGAACTGGACGCAACACAAGGGCTTCTGGGCTTACAGTTGTTTCTTCATACCTGCTCTCTTCCCCAGTAGGAGGAAGAAAACCAACCGTGAGGGCAGTGGGCAACATGCTGGTTCAAGATGCTTCTCTGGTATTTCCACAGGAGGATGCAGTGATGGCCTTCCAGCACATGGCACTGGCTCAGGGGACACCTGGCAGAGCTCAGAAGCTTTTGTGTCTTTCCAGTTTTTAACTTTGGTAGCATATCTTCAAATGCTTTGAAGAAGCATTTCTGGGCAACAACCCATATGCTGGCAGGTTTCTGTAACACAAGCACAGCCAGTGCTGTTCACAGTGCCTACACTGCAATTCCTCATTTTGATTTTGCACTCACTGGGCTTCTGTGGACTGAGTCAGGTAGCACATCTCACTGTGTCCTGACATGCCTCTGTCACTGCATTTCACACAGTGCTGCCTCTGCTCTCAGTTCTGACACTTCAAACATCTGAACTTATAATGAATAAATACCATTTTCTCCTTGAAGCTTTCTGCATAAGACCAAGTATCAAACAATATCATGGCCATGCTATAGAGGATTACAAGTTTCCTTTAATGCTCAGTTCTCAGACCAAAGATGTAATTCACTCTTTTTTTTTTTTTTTTTCCCATTAATGCAGAATGTTTTTTACCTAAGACAGTGGCAGGGAACACTTGCCCAGATGCATCTTTTCTCCTTGAGAAATATTTGAGCATGAACAAAAAATTGTCATTAGTTTCTTTTTCACTATCCATTTATTTTATTTATTTTCACTCTGCTTGAGGTTACAATCTCCAAATGAAAACACTGCTGAATTAATATGCTCTTCACTGCTATTTTTTTTTTTTTGTTACTACAGTTAATTTCTCACATGGTGTGCAAACAGGGTGAATATTTAGGCTTGTCTGAAAGAAATAATTGATGCAAAGATGGTAAATAACTTCATATGTATGCCTGGATACTTTTCTGTGTGATTTTAAAAGCTAAAACTTGCATTCACTTTTAGCTCTACTATCATGCCCACTCACCTCATCCAAAGATGCAGCTGTCACTTCTGCTGGACACTGCAACACTGCGCCTTGAAGATGCTTTTCTACTCCTGGTCCTTCTGGATCATGGTTCCAGTATGGTCACTTAATGTGCCTGCAGGAAGGAGCCCTTGGCAGCACCCCTACATAATCCCTGGGCTCTCTGCCCAGAACACCACTCTGTTGCACAGTGTTTGCACGACTTTGCATGTGAGATCAGTTCCTTCAGTTTCTTCTGCTCGCTTCCTTCTGCATGTGGGTAGGGACCATTCCCATTCCTTTTAAAACCAGGAGGGGATTTATTGCTTTACAGGCAATGCTCTATGGAAACAGATACTTGTTTTATTCCACTGTAAAAGTCATTCATGAACAGGGATGAAATATTATCTTAATCTTTATTCAGTCAGAGCTCAAAATCACAGCAACGGATTTGTTATTCTCCCTTTCAGAAAACAAGGGCTGAGGAGAAGTGGCAGGACTGAGTTATGGATCTTGTTTCCTAGGCTGAGAGTGAGGTGCTGTATGTTAGCACTGTTTTGATGATGCTACAGTCACACATTCTCAATTTATGTTGAAGCTTCTGATCTTCATGCTCTTCTGAGACAGATTTCACAATGTAGCAGAGTGATGTCCTAGGAATGATGTAACACAGCAAAGCAACAAAAAGAAATGAAAGCTCTGTCTTCTAAAACAGTATCAGCAAGCAGAGAAAGACTTTGCTACATTAGAGTGCTGGCACACTTTTATTTTAACCTCTTTGTGTAATTTAATTCTGTGGAAAGCAGCATGAGGCCCTATGAAGCAATTAACCCTTCCAAGGACAGACTGGAGTCTGAAAGAAAATGTCTCTGCTTGCAAAACAGGAAATCCTTTGTCCCACCACCCCCCATTCTGGGACTCTGAGGCTGGGCATAAAGAAAAAGACCTAAAGGATCAGGGCACTCATCTTGTTATGGGAAAGAGAGGATCTTGCTGCCATGCTTCAGGACCCAACTGAATTTGGATCATAAACTTCTGAACTGAATCAGAGTAGGATTTTCTAAACTGGCACCCTACATTCTGCCAACCACAGACCTTTCTGTTAAGTTTGGTACATTGATGTGATGTTATTAATGAGAAAGTATTAATTTTAGTGTTTTCTCTTTGGCTTTCTTCATATGCTTCTCTTGGTGCAGCATCTTTGTCTCCTACTTGTCTACTGTGCCTAGATAAATGTCACATTAACCTTCAGACTGACTGTGACATGAGCGAGGTAAGAGCAGTTCTGATGCAACTGCATGATCCAGCTTGTTTATTGAGCCTTTAACTTACAGAAGCTGGTATTGTGTCAGATCTTCTGCAGTTGATTGAAAAGACTACCTGACAAGAAGATAAGAAAAACCCCACACCATTCTTTTCCTACTGATGTCTGCTGAATGTTTTATACCTTTGCAGTACTTTACAGTGTAGTTCACAGGATAGTTTCTTCTGTCTGTAACACTGAAGAAAATGTATCTTGTTAATTTCCTTGCTGCTGCTTCTTAAAATTGGAAGTTTCCCTCCCATTCTTTTTGTAGTGTCAAAAATCACCTAGACCTTTTAAATGCTTTCTCTCCTGAACTAAAATCACAAAGATCTAACTGATAGGGAAATCTTCAATAACAGTGTGTTTTTTGGTATAAGCCTTGTTCAAAAGGAAGGAGTTTAGGAGCTCCTGGGGTAGCAATTAATGCTTTAGATTCATCTGACAAAAACTCCCTTAATTTATAGAGAAAAATCCTCCTGTAGAGAACTGGGAAAGAATTCTCACTTCATTGGGGTGACAGAGAGGTAAGGTTTCATATATATTAAAAAAAAAAAAAATCAGTGCAAAAGGCAGACTTAGCTCTGACTGTTGTTTAATGCATTTTCAGGCTGATGAGCATCACGTACCTACCCGTCCTATCCTTCCAATCCTTGAAACAAAGGAAACTGGATTTTAAATGGGCTAGTAAACTGTGATATAACTCCTTTGCACTTTTCAGATCTTCGAACAGCTTTTTTCAGGTATGCAGACTACAAGACGGACATTCCCATGGGTGACTACCAAAGTAAAAATACAGTGCACAGGTTCCTCCTGCTGTATATATTGAAAGGGCTGCTATATATTAGCCTCTAAAATGGATTTCATAAAGCGAGTTCAGAATGTTACCTGGAAGCATGAATGCTCTTAAATCGATGTTTTCTGGATTCACATTTTCTGAAGCATCAAATAATGAGAAAATTACAGCAGAGAAGGACAGATACTAAAGCAACTGCTCCCTCAAAATCCAGGTCACGGCCTTATGTTAATTCTGTACTCACCAGATTCTTTTTGTAACAACTTTCACAAAACTGAATAGAGAGCAGTGATTAAATAACACATCTGGCCCTGAAATTATATCTCTCAATGTTATAACTTGAAACAGGATAACTGCAAATGTCAGTTGTGGTATACTTACTGTGCGATAAATTCTGCTCCTGTGTCAGCACCCGCTGGGCAGGGAAAGGGAAGAAGACTGAATCAAGCCTTCATCTCATTCACACAGACTGATTATATGCACGCTTTAAATCCAGCTCTCATTCCACTTTATATTTTCATCTCCATTCAGTTTCTGCTGAAGTGTTCCTGTGTTCTTGAGAGAAAAAGGAGGGCATGATTAGGTAGGAGAGTGAAACGTGTTCAGTTACAGAAAGCAGTATCATCTCTCCCCTAAATCTGATTAGTTATTGTTCCCTTAAGTAGTACTAACTGTGCACATTTGCTTTGCAATCCAAGCCATAAGGCATAGACACTGGCCAAATATTAGTGCAGTAGCTCACTGATGTCATGCATAGAAGACTGAGCCAGAAAAGTCTTCAGGGGAGGTCCTCTGGGGAGGCTGAAGCTTAGGTCCACACTTTCCAGGAATCCTCTTTCTAAGCTGTCTTAATGACCCTACTCCCTGCCAGCTCACTCTCATCCTGTTGGGCAGTTGTGCGATGTGGGAAAGGAGCCTAAACACTTGCATCTTAAAATCTGTCCCCCGATTAATTCATTTGATGAGCATCATTTTATACAGTAAAGGAATGTAAGCATAATTACGATTATGCTTATTTTGTGATGATTTTACACAAGTTGCTCCATTCATTTCTTCTGAACAGTCTGTGTATGCCACAGCAGGCACTTTTGTAACTTTGATTCAACACTGCTCTATGCAAATGTTTCATGTTTTACATGTTTCACTGTATTAATCGCAACCAGGAACATAAAACTGAGATGACAAGGAGGGAAAGCACCAAGGATGCTCTCCAAGGTCAGTCTCTTCGTGGATGTCGGTTTGGAGAAAGTGTTTAGATAAAGGTTGTCAGTTCTACAGGAAGTCTCTTGCTCTGCCAAGAGGAAAACAGGGGTCTGAAGCTTTGGTGATGCTCAATGCCTTATGAGAGCTTCATTGGTCTAAAAGGTGAAATGTAGAGCAGAAGCAGTTGGAGGAGAGAGTGAGTACCACCAGACTACAGGAGTTAGGGACCAGTTGAAATGATCTAGGGTTTCCCTCATTCCTCAGGGAACTACTGAAAGTCCTACCAAAGTTTTCTGACTCCCCGGGAAGACCTGTGAGCAGCACTGAGCATGACAGGGGGACACATTTAATGATTTTTGAGTCCCACCATATATTTTGGCCTCAGCAGGTGAGGAGGGAGCTATGAACAGACAAATGGGGAGCTCTTCTAGTGGATAGTCCTTAAAAAATAAAAAGGAGTCTACAAAGGATATTGCAGAACTGTCAAATGCTAGGTGTTATCATGACTTTGATCTATATTTCCCCAAATATCAGAGATTTTCTTGACATTGTTTCTTTTTAAAGTCTATTTTCCTATTTTATCTGCTGTTTTCTCACATCACTAAATCACTAAATCACTAGGATGGTGTCCAGTCTGGAAGCCTTCAATCAGATATCTGATGCAAACTGGAGGCTGACTAAGAGACATTATTAGTAACCACAAATGGTGGCACATGTAAGGTGCTTCAGTAGAACTTATTTAAAATACCAAAACACAGAAATGCAATTGTGCATGCTTTTTTTTTTTTTAATGTAAATATTTTTAGTACTCAAAAAAGTTCTTTGTGGGCAATTCGTAAGCATGAGATTGACTGACAAACTAATCTATACCCAAAGGTTATTATAATATGCAGCAGTTCCTGCAGAAAGTTAATCACAAACAGATAGACCATATTTTGACATTTTGGTCCAGGCCCTTTAAAAATGAATGTGTAAGTCACAAATGTCAATAGTTTGTATAAACTTCAAACCAAATATTTTTTGTTATGTGCATAAACATGAATTTAAGCATTATAGTGATAACAACAGTTAGATACAGATATCAAATCAGTTAATCTAAAAAATGTGCTTTGCCCATCACTAAAGTCAGACAAGATGTCATCCTGCTGTAAATGGGCATTATGCTGCATGAGAAAGTTCATAATCCAGCCTTAACTTGTCCTAATTTAGTCACTACTTATTTAGTAATCTAATATTACCCTTAGAGAATGAGCAAAATTAAGAAAAGTGAGGACTGCATAGACAGGACTATCTGGTTATTTAATTGAGACAGAAGCATGTCATGATAATTCTCTTCTGAAATAAGCTGACAGTGAACACTACTATGTCACAACAAACCTCGGATTGATTTCAGTTCAGACAATCTCAGACATAATGATTAGTACCGATGACAGCTAATGCTGCAATTTGCATACTGTGGATTAATGCTTAACCTGGGTGATTACCATAAGTAAGCCATACATCTCTTTCCTATGTTCTTTCATCTGCAGATATTCAGGCATGACTTTAAACTGGTCCCCAGTGTGCAATACTCAGTACCATGCTCAGCAGTATGAAACGAAATGAAATGTTAAATCCAAAAGCAAAGAATCAGCACTAGCATTAGGAAATTAGCATTCAAATCAAGCAATTTAAGTTATCAAAGCCTGAACTGAAAACACTCCTATTATTTATATATCCACGTGAAACTTGCTGCTACTGAAAATCAGCTAGATATGTTGACAAGCAGTGGATATTAGTCATTTGAAAACCAATAACCAAGCTCAGGTTTTACAGTAATTAATTTTAATTCTGGCAGGCAGAGAGGCAATATGCATGAGTTTCTTTAAGACTTAAAAAAGTTTAGGTGTGATTCTTTTCTTTTTCTTGTGAAAGAAATATAGAAATATCTAAATTCTATGAAAACCAAAAACAGATTTGTAGGTAGCATCAGTGGTACAGGAAATGCAGTTACGGTTTACCATCCACACACTTACTGAAACAAAGTGTTTTGAAGCTTTTCACTTACTCGTTGCAGTGGTAGGTGGTAACTGTTAAGCATGAAAAACACCAGATTCTTGAGCTTTGAAGATCTCAGCCCAAAGATATTTAGTATTTTAAACAGTTGCCTTAATATTTTTTGTGAAGTTCTAGAGATACATTTAAGGACTTTCTGATAACATATGGAGCTTTGTAACTGTGATTTTGGGATGCATGCACGTGTTGCAGTTATGATCAATCACCAAGGTCTATAATGTCTATCATCCTAGAATTTCTATCCTTATTTCAAAGAAACTGAAGCAATTTATATATGAAGAAAATTATGGGTTCAGGTGAATGGACACCAAAATTCAAAGATCGTGAAGCCCTTTCTGTGTTATATACATGTTACAAGCCCCCAAATCTTTTAGATATGACTGTCCTCTTGTTGAAACAATAAGCACCATATGTGACTGAAAGGCACTCGAGTGCCGGGTTTTAAAAATGAAAAATAAAAATAATTTCTTTTTGAACCATGTGCATTCAATACATCACTACTGCAGGTTTCATGGATACACCGGAGAAATGCGCTACTGCGGTTTAGAAGTACAACGACACTTACCACAACCACAGGAGAGCCACAAAATGCACTACTGCCAGCACAGCAGTCACGAATTCAGTGTTATGGCCCGCAACAGTCACCTCATTCACTGTTACAGCCCACGGACAATTCACAATGTTCAACATTACAACCACAGCAGCTTCATGGAGCACACTATCACAAACGCACTAAATACTACACGTGTTAGTCAATAACCTGAGACTACAATTAAAGCATATCAAATACTCACTTACCCATCTTTCTGGTAAGGGTTCTCAGTACGTTACCTCAGCCAGAGTCCTGGCCAAGGTTCCTCCCAGAGCTGGCGAAGCGACTCCCCCAGCTCAGGCTGAATCCAAGGGGTTTTTTTTTGATTTTTTGTCTGGTGTAGGTCACAGTGGGCAGGACTGTGACCTAGTGGACAATACCATCTGCCATGTGTGTCATTAACAATGATCTCCCTTATCTTACGCCCTATCTGTTGCATCTCTTCGCATTGTCTGGGTCCATTAAGGGCAAATGGAGACCCTCTGCCTTGCCTTTGTCTTACTCCTAGGCAGCTGAATAGTGGCTTGATTGGAACTCAGGGCATATTGTTGAAGGAATTCCAAGGCTCAGTCTAGGTTTCAGTTAGTTGAATTGTGCAGCACTGCCCATTTAGTCTCATTTTGCAGGACAACTCAGGACTGAGCTATCTACACAGCTCCTCATGGGCCTTCTCTGCTGTGATAGGGCACTAAGGCAATCCAAGGCAATCCAAGGCAGAGTTGCTTTACAACCCCCCATGACTTGCCTGATGGGCTAGACATTGCTGAAACCAGTTTGTGGATCTTTGAGCCAGATGATCCTTACACCGTACAGTAGTACATCATATATTCCAGAAAAATATTCTTCAGATAACACCATTTATTTCTGTAACAGTTGACTCTGGGGCAGGGAGTCTCACAAGGATAAGAAAGCAACAAAATGTTAATCTTTTGCATTCAGCTAACCTTGAATCACAATATAGAATCTATTTCAGGGATTATAGCCCACACCTGAGCTCTTTTAGAAGTCAGAAGAAACATCTCCTCTTGTGACTTTCATTGTGATAAGAGCAGTGTTTAAAATTGCTTTCTGTATGAATGTAGAAGAAGTTTTGATGCAGACCTGACACACTGTTCATTTTATCTGATAAACCATGAACTATTCTTGCTCAGAGATTCTGAAGCCAGAGGAGCTCCTTGAAACTCCTCTTTTTACATTAGAAAGACTGATCAATACATCTACCAAGAGTTTCTCTTCTCACTGCCAATTTACAGCATGTAACTTCATGTTTCAGCCTTCTCACTAATTGTATCTGCAAAAGTTCAGTGTGTTCTAGCAAAGTCAGCAGATAGGGGAAAGAAAAACCCTGCTCTTTATCCAGTGAAACACTACGAATGAACCAAGCAGCAATGAAATATCCCTTTTTATAGACTCCCTGCTTGCAAAGGACCTTGCACATTGTTTTGCATCCACTTTAAGGAAGACAGGCATACCTTGAGACAGGCAATTTGAAAGAAAAAAACAATCAGGTTCTCTGTTGTCTGAAACACTGCTTTTCTTAGGAAGCATCACTGTTGTTTTCTTTCAATTCCATAGCTCCTAACCCATAGTGAAAGCTAAAGAAAATGAAGTTTAAATCAAATTGTATCATTTATTTCACTTGATGTGTGTACTGGAATAATTGTCCATTTGCAATAAGAAAAAAATTTAAGCTGTGAGCCTGTGTTTTGCCTTTGAAGATACTGTTTCCCTTCCTCTGAAGGAAAACAAACTTCCCTCAGAACAGCTGCTGTTCCGGGTCCTTTAATAATTATATGAAGATATGCTGTTTAATTTTGAACACAATGTCATCTAAGCCAGTACTAAATAGACATGGATTTAAATTAGATGTTTGGAAGACTTTACTCTCTTTGTTACTGTAGCATGGAGCAGTGAAGCTCAGTTTGGAAAATAGCTTGCTATTGTCACAGTGTTTGCAGCTGGAATAGAGTTGACTCAAATTGCCAAGAACAAAATTGATTTTTGGAATATACTACAGAGGTATGGCTTATTCTATCCAAATTATTACATGCTAAGAAACTGCTGACTCTATAATGTCATGTATCTCCCTTCCCTTTCCTTCCCTTCCCCTGAAAACAGTATTAGCAGTTTTCCTAATCAGCATTTTGTTTTCAAAATGTCTTCTGCTACAAGGAAGACAGCATACTACATGCCAGCTCACAGATACATGAAGCTTTGAAAAAGAAGAATTCTCAGAAAAGTTTCAGACCTATTCATTTATTTGTTTACTTATTTATTTTTGATATATAGTTAAGTCTGCCATTAGTTTTAGTATGATACATTTGAAAGATAAAAGTGTAGCATGCTTTCTGTCCATTCATTTAACTTGCAAATACAATACAGAGATTCCTTATCGTCTGTGATGCACTTTCACTTTTTTCACTTCTTTCCTTTTTTTCTTCTTTTTACTATCAAACTATGCACATTTTCTTGTGTAGAACACTGTCTTGAATGCATCTAACCAGGTTGTGCACTGTCTGCTAGTGAGTCACATACCGTTTAAAAAAAAAATTAAAAATGTTTATTTCAAATCATCAGTTAAAAAGGTTAGTTGGAGCTGAACTTCTCCAGAACAATTTATATATCACTTCCTAGACTGTTATCTTCATTGATGATCACTCAGGTTTCTGGATATAAGCTTCTATATTGAGTTGATTAAACAGTCAGGTTGAATTAAATAACAAATATAACTTCCTTCAACCTGGCCTTGAACACTGCCAGGGAGGAGGCCTCTACAGCTTCTCTGTGCAACCTGCTCTGATGCCTCACCACCCCCACAGTAAAGAATTTCTTTCTAATATCTAATCTAAATCTACCCTCTTCCAGTTTAAAACTATTATCCTTTGTCCTATCACTACACTCCTTGATAAACAGTCCTTCTCCATCTTTCCTGTAGCTCCTCTTAGGATACTGGAAGGCCACTATAAGGTCTTCCCAGAGTTTTCAATTCTCCAGGCTGAACAAGTCAAACTCTCTCAGCCTATTTTTGTAGGCTTCATCATCTTTGTGTCCTTCCTCTTGTCTCTCTCCAACAGCTCCATGTCCCTCTTATTTTGGGGACTCTAGTTGGACATAGTACTCCAGGTGGGGTTTCACCAGAGCAGAATCACCTCCCTCAGTCATGCTTCTTTTGATGCAGCCCAGAATATGTTATGAGTTCGAAGTCAAAGCTGTTACCAATTACAATGCAATAAACCAAAGTGCATTCCCTTAGATCTGTAACCTATAGTATACACTCAGCCTTTGAGAAAGGGTCTTTCTGTGTCCTTGATACTAAGCAGAGGCTGAAACCTGGTACAAACACTAAACCTGTAATTTTCTGTTTTCTCTGAGAAGTCCCTACAAGAAATAAGACCTAAATACTTGCAAGGGACCCAAGGGAACAATAATAATCAACAGTGTCCAGTGATATCTTGAGAAACATTTTTTTGAAACATTTTCCCTTGCCCAAAGGTATCCCAAAGACAAAAAGAAGCCTGGTGATATCCATTGGTTATTTGGAGGGCAATGTCTGACCTCTGCTTTGTTATCTAAACTCTAATTCTAGAATTATGAATCCATGTATGAAGTCTTAAGTATGAGATTTAATTCATAAGACTTAACTTGATTTGATGACTTTTGCTGAAACAATATCTCAGTCTAGTATAGCAGTTTTGAAGAATACATAACAAAACCTTTAACACAGAACTCAAGGAGATAAGAATCACAGAATCATAAAATCACAGAATCACGTATTTCTGGAAGGGACTTATGGAGATTATCTAGTCCAACATCCTTAGAAAGTAGGATCACGAGCAGGTTGCACAGGATAGTGTGAAGCAGGGTCTTGAATATCTCTGGAGAAGGAGACTGCACAATCTCTCTAGGCAGCCTGTCCCAGTGCTCTGTCACCCTCAAAGTAAAGAAGCTTTTCCTCATTTTGAGATGGTATTTCCCATGTTCTAGTTTGTGCCAGTGCCCCTTCTCCTGTTCCTGGGGTCCATTGAGAACCATCTGGCCCTATCCTCTTGTTACCTGCCCTTTAAATTTTTATAAGTATTTATAAGATCCCCTCTCAGTCTTCTCTCCAAACTAAACAGACACAGCTCTGCACTGGACTCCCCAGTAGTTTCTTGTCTTTCTTGTACTGGGGAGCCCAGAACTGGACATAGCACTCCAGATGTGGCTTCATCAGGGCAGAATAGATGGGGAGGATAACCTCTCTTTTTCTGGTGGCCATGCTCTTCTTAATGCACCATAGGACACCATTGGCCTTCTTGGCCACAAGGACACATTGCTATGCAGGACCCTATGCTTACCCTTGTTGAATTTAATTTGGTTCCTCTCCACCCAACTCTCTAGACTGTCTAGGTCTTGCTGAATGGCAGAACAGCCTGTGGGTATGTCAGCCACTCCTCCTAGGTTTGTATCGTCAGCAAACTTACTGAGGGTTCACTCTATTCCCTTGTCCAGGTCATTGATGAACATGTGGTTTAAGACCCCTGGGGGACACAACTAGCTACAGGCCTCCAACTAGACTGTGACACTTAGCACAACCCTCTGAGCCCTGCCATTCAGCCAGTTCTCAACCCACCTCAATGTCCACTCGTCCCACCCAGACACACTGCCTAAGCTTGGTTATGAAGATGTTATGGGAGACTGTCAAAAATCTTACTGAAGTTGAGGTAAGCAACATCCACGGCTTTCCCTTCATCCCCTGAGCCAGTCATGCTATAATAGAAGGCTATCAGATTGGTCAAGCATCATTTCCCCTTGGAGAATCCATATTGACCACTCCAGATAATCTTTTCCTCCACATACTTAGAGATGACCACCAGGATGAGCTGTTCTATCACCTTTCCAGGGATGGAGGTGAGGCTCATTGGCCTGCAGTTTCCCAGGTCTTCTTTCTTACCCATTTGAAGACCTGAGTGACACTGTCTTTTTCCTAGTCTCCAAGACTTTTAAAAGATAACATCTGCCAGCTCCCTGAGCATTTCTGGGTGCATCACATTGGGGCCCGTGGATTTGTGGATATTGAGTTTGCCTAAATGATTCCTAACCTTTCTAGTCTTCCTTTCTCCAACTTTCACTCTTATATCCAGGGTACCTTCCCATGGTTAATGAAAGAGGCCATCATTGAAAGCCACCTATGTTTTCACATCTGTCATGGTAAAGAGCTTTTTGCAACAACAACTTACGGTAGATAAGACTGCTTAGACTATTCTAGGTAGATCCGGTGTTTGGTAGTTGCTAAATTCATTATACCCTAAGATATTTGTGCTTTATCCTGACTTCTGTGGTCACTGTCGTCTTATGCCACTATCCATGTGAGAGAGCAGATTGGAAGTCTAAATGTTAATGAGAAAGCTAGTGCAGAGGTAGCAAAATGGACTCCTTAAATAGAGCCCAGCAATCACCAGGAAGAAACTTTATTTCTTCTAATATATATTTTGCCTGCCACACAGTAGTGTTGAGGGTAAATTGATTGATGTTTTAAAGTGCTTTCCATTCCTTTGATGGAAGTTGCTATGGAAATGGAAAGCATACTTATTAGATATTTGCCGTCACTTTTTGTTAAATCTAACTCTTCTAGGTTCTCTTCATCTCAGAGTGCTGCTTCACTCTTCAGCACCTGATGTCGTTAGCAGACCCACAACAGGAGTTCTCCTATGCTGTTCTGTGTACTCACTTGCCATTCTGTACATTTTTAGCTGGATTTCTAAGTGGCAGAGCTGTAAATCCAGAGCCATTTTCAACACTGAGGAAATCTGGCAGTCATCCTAGATGTTTTCATTATGATGTATAAAGCAGTTCAGAGGTCAAAAGGGCACTCAATCAATTGTTATTTTAAATATTTATAATGACTATTACACTATTTATAATTTTATGTAAATGTAGTCAAAGTATTGTCCTGTTGTAGAAACTGCCATCAGAGGTGCCATGTCAAAGCATTTGGGACCCTGGGGGCATGTACACACAAATATACACATAGCACCTTTTTAGCCTTTAGTACTTTATGTTGCTGCTACTTCTTCAGGAATTTTCCTAAATTATGACAGCAGCAGTTGACAGGACAGGTGAAGACATCCATTTTTAATTTCTGTTTGACCCTATTTAATGTATATTCTACTTGTTGCAGCTCTCTCTAGTTATAAGTTTTGATTTTTTTTTCTGTACTTGAGAGAAGAAAACCATAATTTAATCATCCTGAATGATGAAAGGATTGTTTCACTTTTTTTTTTCCATATTATATAATGTGTCTTCAAGAAAGGATTTTTTTCCATAATGCCACAAATAACAACAAAAAAGTTGGATTATTTTCTTTTTTAAAGTCTAGGTCTTCAGTGGGGTCTAGCTTACCCCTCTAAGGCACAAACATGGACACCTTCTCAGCATACCTATACACATGCGTGGAGAATAGCCCTCCAGGAGCACATAAAAGACATGAAACTTCACTGGGAAACATCTCCCCCACAAAAATGAGTGCCTATGTTGAATGTGGACCACTTGTTACTCTGGAAGGGAGAAGCTTTAGCCTTACTAGAAAAATGTGCAGGTGCAGCTGATTCACAGTCAGAGCTTGCTGGGAGGTGTGGATGGTGCTGTACAAAAGACAGGCAGGAGGGTCCTTTTCCCAGGCCATGAACCTTGTTTGCATCTACTCTTGTCTCTTAGCTCTTGCCTGCTTCCTATTGGTGTGTGTCCTTAAGGACATATTAGCAGATAAGTGAAGATTCTGTTTTGCTATCACTTCTCCTAAATCTATCTCAGGAAATACAGATGTTTTACTGTATCTGCTGCTGAAACTGTCGGTTTCTTAGCAGTAAAAGCAGAAAGAAATAAACCCATTCACAATGAGGGGACAATATAATAAAAAGTGACCTTCAACTGTATTTCATGTTCTTTAAAGCTTCAAGAGAAAAATGAAAATCTTGCAATTGTGTTGTCATGAACAACCTGTACGACTGTGTAAAGAAAATTGCTTTCAGGATGTATTTCTACTTCCAAGTTCCTCAATGCTGTAATATTTTAAAAGGTATTCCAGTGTCTCTTGGAATTGCATGGAAACCACTAGACCTGGACCACACTTTTCCATCCAGACAAAAATAATTTAAATCAGATTGCTTAATGTTTCTAAGGACTGAACAGTAATGCTGGCATGTTTTCCAAAGCAGAAAAATAACTACCCTGTTATGTTTTTTATAAATGTTTGTAGCAGTATAAGAGTCATTCTGGAAGGAGCAGATATTGGCAGAGGAGAAAAAAAATGTTCCTAACCATTCGGTACCATTTCCACTAAACTGTGAAAAATGGTGCATTGTGTATTCTGCAGGATTGATCCTGATTTGTAGTTATGGGTCATCAGGGCAGTTCCTTTGAATGGCAGAAGCGGGGAAGAAGAGCAGTGGAAAGGTTACACAAAGTTTACTTAGTGAGTGCTTTGCCATTTGTTGAGCAGCTACAAAATTATCTTTCTCCACATGTCTGAAAGGTGTCCCTTTCTTCATTTACAACCAATGAAAGACTAAAGGGGATGTAAAAGTTACAGTTAGTAGTTCCACTTCACAGTATCACTAATAAGAATATGCTTTAGTAGAGGGCAGGTACAGTTGGACTCGATGATCTCAAAGATCTTTTCCAACCTAGTGATTCTGTGATTCTGTGATTTAATCTGTACCTCAGTTCCTGATGCTTCTTTCTATTATGGTTAAAGGGATGAGCTGGTGAAGGGAGGAGCTGGATGGGTGGAGAGATCACTTCCTCTTTAGCCCTCTTTACAAACATCTGTGTTTTCCATTTCATAATACTGCTTGTGAAGTCTTTTCTCCTCCTTTTCTCTGATAATCTTTTAGAGAAACAATAGGTCTATTTATTCCCCACCATCAACCATGGAATGGAAACCTTTTTGTCTTTCTGCATCTTCTATTCTGATGTAAATTTGGAGATGGCTGTCCCATCTTCCTTGCTGGACCAGAGTTTCTCTTGTGTCCCTGGTAATGCTTGGCATCTGCCACATTGGTTATTTCTGGCTTGTTCATAATAGGTGTTTCCTGAATAAAAGCTGACAGCTGGGGTGCTTTGTAGGGTTACAACATCCTGAGTGGGATGTGGTTTCCTTTAAGTGAAAGGACATTTTACATAGTGCAGAACCACAGCCTACATGAGACATATGTATGGAAATGGCCAATATTGAAAAAAAAAATCTTTCTAATTTTGAGTCATTTCAGATTGTCTGTAAATTATATACAAAAAACAAAATTTGTAAATAAATTATATTTATGGTGTTGATAAAAAAAGAAAAATATGAAGGAAAATCCCCTTCTTTTCTCTGACACCATCAGGAAAACAGCACTTCACAGTAAATGCTGTTATAGGTGATATATTTTAACAAAAAATAACATATCCACTGTGCTGAAATATCCATTTCAATATCAACAGATCATTAAGAATCATCCAGATTTATTTCACCAGTCTCTTTTCAGCGTCCAAAGATGCTGAACGACACAAGTTTGAAAATTTAACTGTTGGCATCTTTTTCAGATAAAACTAATTTGTAAAATATGATGGAAAGGTATATGGCATTTATATGCTGGGGGTCAGTACACTGCAATATTATACTACTGATTTTCAATTTTACTTGAGTTTCTCCATCATTTTGCCATAACTCCTTTGAAGTTTTGAGCTCTAGAAGAAAATACATCATGAAAATGGCCCTAACTTTGTTCTTCTGTGAAGCTATTAAAGTATAACGATCAACTTTGTTGGAGGTAAATCCTCACACCAATAAAAGATGTGGGCTAACATTATAAAAAGTACATGTGTAGAAGAATGCCCTGAAAGTTGAGATAAAAATTGTATTAGTATTTTTTTCTTTTCATGAGGCACGATAGGCAGGTTATTTTAAATAAAATGAGATCTTTCAGCTGCAATAAAGAGATTTTAAAAGTGCAATGTCAGAAGAGAAGATACTGAAGTAAAATGCTAGATGAAGCTCTGCTGTTGACACTACTTACACATGTGCATACCTTTATTTGCTTGAGTCCCTCCACTGGTAGTAATACGAAAGTATTTCAGTGAGTAACACCAAACATATTGATTAGTAAGTTGTGTAACTGGACTATAGCAAGCAGGAAGGTAATGCTGCTGAAGTTTCAAAAGAATAGTTGAACAACTGCCAAATATTTTTGACTAGAAAGCTCCTTGTTTGCTGTTTCATATTAAACAAATAAGCAAACACACTTTATAAGGTGTTGTAGTTGCTTTTAACTTCAGAGGGAGCTACTTAAACCAAGAACCTGTCTTTGTTACCAGGTAATAGATGTGAACTATTTTTCAAAAGTCAGTAGCAGCAATGAGTACCGGTCCCAGAGCAGTAACATTTCCTTCAAAACATGGTTGGTTTTTTGCTTTGTCTCATATACTCCTTGTCATCCAGTGAATAGGAATATTGTTATGTTTGGTACTATAAGACAGAAAAGCAATGAAGGATTCCAGTAGCTGTGATTACTGGGCAAATTTAGGGATGCTGTTGGCATTTCACCTGAGATAATATTAGCAGCGAATGCCTCACAGGTATCAATTTAAAAAAATAAGAACTGTGGATGTGTTACATGTCTCTATTTTTGTGGCACTAAGTACCTCCTTAAACAAGCTATGAAAGAAGTCAGGAAGGTAGCCTAAATCACTCATGACTTTCTAAGTGCCAATGTACTTTTTTTCTATATGTGCTGAAGGAGCTCTTCCTAAAACAAGGACTTACCAGTATCCAATTAGACATCCACACTGATTCAGAAAGATAGTCTCTTCACTTTCATCTTTCTCTTATTTGTTTCCTCATGGTGACTATGAAAGTTGCTCAAGGGATTTTGTTTTCCAAGTAATACGCGCAGGAAATGGAGACCTATGAAATTATGGTCCTTCCCATCTCTGCTTTGGTAAGAAATGTTTGTGCCACCCTTAGCTAAAGACTGCGTTTATCAAATTCACCAAAGCTCTATATCAGACAAATGACTGCTACAGACAGCTCTTAAATCTAACATACATTTTCCCAAAGTTTGTCCTTTACTTGAAGCCAAGATGCAACAGAGCTCACAGTGGGTGTGCACTATGGTGCGAAGAGACTGTCTTAAATGCAATCTGGAAACTATTACGTGTACATTTTTTGGGAGTAAAAAGTGAGTGATACAAAATGTTACACACTCATGGTAAGTGAACTGTATAATGGTTTAGGACCAGTAATGGAACATTTTTAGAGTGCTTGTTGACTTGCATCCTCACCTATTTTCATCATTCTACTTGTGACACTCTGATTATGTAGGTAGCCTTGTCTCAGAAACAGTGTGCAATTAAAATTTATATTTCACAGAAGTCCCAGATCTCTTGCTATGGGAAAATATTTTAGTATACTGCTGCTGAAAAATGTTAAAACTTGTATGCCTACATAACCTAAAGTTCTTATTTTTTAATCTCTTTTGGGTATGGAATGAATCAGTCAAAAATTTAGAAACTGCTACAGAGGATTTCAGTTGAAACTCAGAATAAATGCTATTTTATTACAAGATGTGTTATGTTTTCCTTGATTAACAAACTTAATTCAAGATCTAATAGCCACTTAAACTATTCAGTGTTGATCTACTTATTTCTGAATATTAAATATTTGATGGGAACAGGAGGAAGAGGTTTCCAGAGACCTTCTTAATATTACTCACTAAGCAAAATCTCATCTTTTACACTTGTCTAAAGCAGCTGCACTGAGGCACTGTGCCATTTTAACATTTATTCAGGCATGGTATGCCCTTCCAATGACACAGAAAGGGCATACCATGCCCTCTTATATTCAGAGATTCAAGCAGGATTTCATTCCTCCTGAAACATTTCCTCCAAAACGTCATCTGTAAGGTATAGAGCTGAGCTTTCACAGCATACCTCCTCCCTCTGTTTTGCACTTTACTCAGGTCTTAACATAAACCTTCTGTAATGTCACAGAGAAAAACACATAACTGAAAAACTTCTGATCATTATATCACAGAAAATGTTGTTGTGCATTCCTCAATTTTGTATGAAGGTATGTAATGTCGATAAAAAAAAATGAGTGCCCAATCTATCAGTGTGATATACAAGCAGTAGCTACACAAGTAAATGATTTCTGCTTCAGGTATGACCCAGTTTCCTCTAAGCCCCTTTGAATATTCAGTATAATTTGCTTTGCCTCGACAAAGTGAGATAAAACTTTTGTTTGTTTGTTTGGGGTTTTTTATTATTGTTTAAATTTGCTTAATGTGTTTAGAGGGAATAAATACTTCATTCTGAAGAAAATTTGTGTGGCAATATAAGTATGGACTTTTGCAATGAGCCGTGATGGGACTGCATACATATAAGGCAGTAACAGACTACCAATAGTCTCGGTGTGTAAACAATTCTTAGTTATTTAAGAACAATGTCTATTATCAAGGAAAAAAATATCCAGTTTAAGTAATTATTAAAAAAACATTATGGCAAATATAAATGTTCAAAGATGTATTTTATGATGACTGACCCAAAAAATCAGCTACTTAGAGACAGTATTTACCTTTTTGTATATTGCTGTAAATGTATAGTTTCTGCACCTTCACTTGCGAAGAGCAGAAGATCCTGCTGCTGACCAGTGAGGATGATCCAACTTGTAAGAGTCGAGTGAAAGACACATGTACTGTTGAATGTCCTTCAATGTGTAACCCAAATTAAAAAAAACCAAAAAGCCCAAGCAACATGGCAGTTTTATTAAAGAACATTAAAACACTGTGTAATATGTGGGTCATACTCTGCTACACTTGCACATTTCTGCAGCAGATGTCACTGGCTTTATAACATCTCAGACACTAGCCTGTAGTGACAGGTCCTTAAACTACCTCAATCAAGTTGCATTTAATTTCTTACTCTAGATTTTAAAGGCACAGTGCTAGGATGTCCTAGAAGAAAAAAACCGATCAGACAGGTAAAGAACTTACTACAGTTTATGTGACGGCCCTGATTTATTCAGTTTGCCCAAATTAGAGTTTCTTCAGCTGTTGAGGAAAGGAGAGCAGGGGAGGGGAGGGGAAGGAAGGGAAGGGAAGGGAAGGGAAGGGAAGGGAAGGGAAGGGAAGGGAAGGGAAGGGAAGGGAAGGGAAGGGGGAAGGGAAGGGGGAAGGGAAGGGAAGGGAAGGGAAGGGAAGGGAAGGGAAGGGAAGGGAAGGGAAGGGAAGGGAAGGGAAGGGAAGGGAAGGGAAGGGAAGGGAAGGGAAGGGAAGGGAAGGGAAGGGAAGGGAAGGGAAGGGAAGGGAAGGGAAGGGAAGGGAAGGGAAGGGAAGGGAAGGGAAGGGAAGGGAAGGGAAGGGAAGGGAAGGAAAGGAAAGGAAAGGAAAGGAAAGGAAAGGAAAGGAAAGGAAAGGAAAGGAAAGGAAAGGAAAGGAAAGGAAAGGAAAGGAAAGGAAAGGAAAGGAAAGGAAAGGAAAGGAAAGGAAAGGAAAGGAAAGGAAAGGAAAGGAAAGGAAAGGAAAGGAAAGGAAAGGAAAGGAAAGGAAAGGAAAGGAAAGGAGAAAGGAAAGGAAAAACTCAGCAAAAATGTCTAGTCATATACCTGTCATTGTGCATCCCTGCTTGCATTATTCTGTAGCTACTTTTCCTGTTACTGTTTATATTCAGAAGCACACAGTAAGATATGGCTTGCTTTTCCTCAGGATAAGAAGAGCAAATTTAAAAATTAACAAAGACATGATAGCTGCTATTTGCTTTGATTAGGGTTTTTTTTTTGTGTATTTATTAACATCTGCGTGTTTGAGACAACAAATGTAATTTTACTCTGATAATCTCACTGCTGGGTTCTCTAATCTAATATATTCAGGTCATATTCATTCTCATGACCTTTAACAATTATCGACTTTTATCTATAGATTCTGAATATAATTTGCACTTAAAAATTCCTACACTGCCCCTCCTTTACTTAATTATTCATAAACTGGCCTGTAGACATTTATGTGAATAGAAAATTTGATTGAAATCAAGTATAAGCAAAAGGAAATGTGTTTTGGCCAACAGCAATGACTCACAGCACTTGAAGTTTCTCTAAATACATTATTTAAAGTAAATTCATTGGAAAAAACATTACAGAACAAAACTCAAAAATACCTGGATAAAACTAACAAACAAGATAAAACCCCATTCTCCAGAAAGTCGTGACATCGGGGAAAGACTTGTCTAGTAACAAAATCTTATCTGACAATGTGAAAACTTTCTAATATTTGACTTTTCTAAGTTTTTCTAATTTCTAATATTTCTATTTTTTCTACTTTATTTTTATTTGGAATTATATCCTTGTGAGCACAATGATTCCAGATACTTATTTTTTTGTTAGACTATAAAAGATTTGAGATGTGGTCGTTAATTTTCTATTTAATCAGTTTCTACACTATCAAACATCAGCATCAATGAATCAGACAGAACATGAGGTGTCCCCAGAATCCTTCTACATCCATGTTTATTCAGGACCATTATGAAGGTGCCATTTCATTTACCCCTGCTTTCAGTGCCAACAGCTTATATTTGGGAATAGGTGAATAAACAAAAAGGCATCTGACCATGCAATTTGCACAGTAATGGCAAATTGTCTAAGCATAAAGTTTCTATGCTTATACTTAAATTTGGAAAGTTTAGATCCCATATTTTTTAAAGGAAAATTGTGAAGAAAACCCTTATAAATAATTTTGCAGTCTGATTTTCCTTCTGCTGCACAGAGGAAGGACTGACAATGTGTCCCCTCTTCCCCGCAGATTATTTGTAAACAAATTCAGTTGATGGTAGAAACCAAAAGCCACATAATGTTAGGTGCAAAACCACAGCAGGTACTGGATACGAAGTGGGACAGCAAATGGGACCATACCTGCTGATGGCTATGTGCTTTCATGAAAGGGGAGAAAAAGACACTGATAGATTAATTGATTATTTTTTTTAAGTGATAATAATTAGCATTTTGCACTTTGCTAAATTTTTCAGAAAGGTTTTTGGGTTTTATAACTAAATGAAAAAATAAAGCAGAGAAGCTTTGCATTTGCAAGAAAGAATTAGATAAAAAAAGTTCTTGATACTGGAATTGCAGACAGGTTTTCTTTGTTGAACTTTGACGTGCATATGAAGCTGTGATGCAATGGACTATATAGGACACCTTTCAGGCATTTCTTTCGTATTTTCTTTTCCCTTCACTTACTGCAGTTAAAACTTTATTATTGATTAAAAATTTAACTGCTGATGCAGAATCTCAACTACTTTATTACTAAACTGTAAACTTCATATTTGCTGAGGAGTTTAATGTATTTGGTAGCATATAGTCCTGCAAATTCTTGTTATGTTAGGAATGTTTTTTGATACAGAAGAGGAAACTCAGCAACACAATTCAAACTAGAAGATGTTAACTGAGGATGTTGAGGTATAAGATGATTTCAGTGGAAGCGATAGAATTCTTGAGATCATAATTGTCAGCAGCAACATTAGAAGAGCAAAAATAGTCATTCTGCAGCAGAATTTAACAGGCAAAGCAGAAAAAAATAGACTTTAGGAAAGTAGACTTAATCATCAAGTGGTAAATAAAACTCCCCAGAAATACACACACACACACACACATAAAGGTTTAAGCTAAAAGAATCAAGGGAACTAACATTTTCTTTCAGGAACAATAATTGAGATGCAGAAATATAAATTGGCCATTGCAGAGGAAAAATACGTGTTGCAGTAAGAGACCAGACTGGAGGTCAGCATTTTTTAAAGACGAATAAACCTTGCAGGACTTCCAAATGACAACGGAGTTGCTTAATAGAGTTGGTAAGGTCTGCTCTGTTCGTAAGTTCAGTCAAAGAGACTATTTCAGGAAGGATAAGTCTCTTCTGACTTGAAACTCAAGAATTTACCTGAACTTAAACCCAATGAGAGAAATGAGAAATTTCTGTGGTCTAGAAAACTAGAGCAAAATTAGTAGTGGATAAATGGAATAGTTTAACATAAAGGAAGATGAAGGAGGAAGGTCAATTTTCTGATATAAGAGCTATTGCAAAGAAGAAATATGTTTCCCTCTTTGTGGTAGAAAATGTAAAAATGAATGTCTAAGCTGTAGAAAAACCATGAGCTCAGAAATTTAGAAACAAAACCCAAAACAAACCAAAAACTAACAAACCAAAAAACGTTGCCTCAAAGGACATCAAAGCATGAGGAAAGGTTATGTAGGCATTCACAGAAGCCCTGTTGCTGGAGCAATTCAAGAGCAAGTTGACAGAACACCTGTGGGTTGGGATTGGTCTGGATGATTTCTGGAGATGCTTTCTAGAACTGTAACCCTGCAACTTAATACCCTAGGAGTTCAGAAGTGGCCCACTAATGCACAGCTGAGCCCTGATTACTTTGCTTTGCAATGCATATCCAGTTGCCCACGGGATCTCAGACATCAAGAACATGCTTTGTCAGAGCTACTGTCACAACAGTATTTGTATCACAAAATAACCTGTAAGGAGAGAAAACCCATTTCAATTGGGTAATATATTTCAAGGAATAAAGGACCAACTCAGATTTGGGAAGGCATGGTGGTTATTGAAACGGCGAGTAGAGGCAGCTGTTGGAAGCAACCCATTAAAGTTAGCACAAAGGCAATAGATTGAAGAGTGTGTTGCCAGGAGTTGGAACGTGATTTGATTAGATGTGTTTTTCCAATAATTACATGTTGTCCATGCACCTCTGTGAATCACAAAAACTGTTGGCCCAACTGCCTGTGGCTTTTTTTTTGTCTGTTTACTAAGCTTGAATCAGTCTCCTGGCTTCCAACATATTAAACTTGAAATTCAAATCTCCTCTTTATATCCATCCCTGTTTAGTAAGGATTAGTATGAAGACTGGAAGTGTAAGTTAAGAAGGGGAAAACAAAGAAGAGAAAGAAAAAAAGAAAGGATATTCCTGGAATGCACAGGCATTTCCCTCAGTATTGATTTGATATTAATTAAATATATAATAATTGTATTAAAGTGCTGCCATAAATCATCAGAAATTCAGGCACCTAGAATCCAGGTTTTTATTCTGAAAGGAATTATATTTTTATGTTTTGTGTTTGTTTGGGGATTTGTTGGGTTTTTAAAAAATGGAAACAGAATATTACCACTTTTCTTCGATGTTGTGCCAGGAAGAGATGTTTATTCTTTGTTATGTATTGCCCCTTTCCCATTAGGTTTTGCTAAATAAGAAGTATCTGCATGTGCATAGGCATTATCTTTGATTCTTTACTGACAAACTTCTAGGAACATGTTAGGCATTTGTCCATCAACTAGGTTATAAAAAAGAGAGAAAAAAACCCACAACCTTTGTCAATCAAACTATTCTTAGCAGTGCTAACTTGCTTATGGATGTAAGTTTTAATGTAAGTCTGCTCTTGCAGCAGTGGATTAACTGTCTTTACTCCTTATCTTGGGTTGACCAATTCCAGACCAGTGTTTCAGGAACAGTAACAGCTTAATAAAGGTAAAAACTGAAGGGTCTCAGTGCTTTGGTATCAAGCAACATTGCCCATCTCACAAACATCTGAAACTCCTTTGTTACACATGTGAAAAAGCACTACGAGTGCAGCGTAAGCATTTCCATGCTGCAGAAGGGCCTTTTGTAGGTGTGCGAGGGGTCATGCTTGCTTCACCTCACCAAAATCTTGGCTGCCACATTGCAGGAGCAAGTGACAGAGACTAGTTAAACATCAGCTGGCAGTAACTTAGCCCTTCTTTTTGCAGAGAAATGGCTCATTCCACTGCACCACCCTTTGGGTCCACTCCCAAGCAGTTCCAAATAATTCCTGTGCCCCATGCTGCCTAGCTAAGTAGGGAAAAAGCAATATTTAATTAAAGCCAGTATTAGGAACAAGAAACTAAACTATTCTTGTTAATGTTTCCCATAGGCTCAGTAGTATGTGCTTGTGTGAAGAAAATAACAATAAAATTTAGCCTTTGCCTCTCTGCAAAGCACTGTTAAGTCTCAGAAATCTTCACACTGCTCTTGTGAGTTACAGAAGCAATATATAGCATTTGAAGCTTTAAGAAGGGGGTATTTTCCTTTCCTTGCTGACAAAAAGCACATGAGGACTACATCTACACCTCCAGACCCATCTTGCTTTTGTTTCCAGTTAGCTGGAAGAAAGGCTGCTGAGAAGGGAACTTGCATGAACTTCTTACTTCTGCTTTTTTGTGACACCATTCAGCACTAAAAGGATAAATACACCCAACTGATACATAAATTCAAAAGCTGCATGCAAAAATTCAGAAGCCCCCTGCAAACAATGCCTTTTAATTTTTTATCTAGCACTAGGAATATTTACATGATAAAGGAAAATATTTCTGCTTCTTAAGCATTTGTCTAATCCTGCTGTGGTGTCCTCGTCTGATGCAAGTTTCAGCAGTTCATTTCAGAACAATGTTTCCCTTTTTCCTTTTGGAGAAGAGTAGCAACAGGACTAATGTGAGACAAGTAGGAACTTTGTGGTTTAGGCTGTGCCGACAGGTTTTGAGTGTTACAGGAATTAATAGAACCAGCGAATACTAGTTTTATAGAGTTTATTCTGCAAGTGTGCAAGAACTGTACTAGCACAGCACAGCTTTTGTGGTTAGCAGCACAACTCCAGAGCAAACACTTTTGGAGGTATGCATTACCAGGAGGTCTCTGCTTTTCTCTGAAGCTTCAAAAAGCCTGCAAAATCACTGTCTGGTACCAGACATCAACTCATCTTGGTTGAGTTTGGTATCTGCAGGGCAGGGCAAACAGGTGAAGTAGTATCCACTTAGGCAAGTGTTTATCCTTCATTTCATGGGTGGATTGAACTCATGTCGTTGATTTTATTTCTGGAGCAATGCCAAATAGAGAGACTAAAGGATGGCTTCAGATGCAGACAAGCTTTTGAGGATTTATGGGCACTAAATGTTTTTGGAATGTTGCCTGCTCTGTCCTGCACTGAATCACAGAATCACAGAACCACAGAACAGCAAGGGTTGGGAGGGACCTCTAGAGATCATCTAGTCCAAAGCCCCTGATAAAGCAGGATCATCTAGAGCAGGATGCACAGGATAATGTCCTGGTGGGTTTTGAATACCGTCTTGACAACTACCCCTATTTATAAATATTTATCAGACCCTCCTCTTAGTCTTATTTTCTTCAGATTGAACAGACCAAGGTCTCTCAGCCTTTCCTAATGCAAGAGACACTCCAATCTCCTCATCTTCCTTATAGCCCTCATCTTGACTCTCTACAGCAGTTCCCTGCATTTCTTCAACTGAGGTGCCCAGAACTGGACACAGCACTCCAGATGTGGCCTCACCAGGGCAGAGTAGATGGGGAGGATAACCTCCCTTGTCCTGCTGGCCATGCTCTTCTTAAGGCACCCCAGGACACCATTGGCCTTCTTGGCCATGAGGGAACATTGCTGGCTTGTTGTCCACCATAACTCCCAGGTCTTTCTCTATAGAGCTACTTCCAAGCAGGTCAAACCCTAACCTGTATTGGTGCTTGGAGTTGTTCCTCCCTTGGTGCAGGACCTTACACTTGCCTTCACAAGTCCAGAGTTCAACTGATGACTAGATTTAACTTCAGAATAAATTTTGTATTGATAAGACTAGCAGAGATACTTCTGGGGGGAAGATGTTTATTTTGTTGGAGTCTTCTACTGTAGAACAAATTATGGTCTGTCTGAAAATGGTTTCTGACAAATTCCCAGTATTACAGGCAAAAAATAGATGCTGATGATGCTCTTCTTTCAAGCTGTCCTCATGGCTGCTGCTATCATGCTTTACTCTTTGCTTTATGTTTGCTATAAGCTGTTCTGTGACACGGGACAGATGTTTGCTGAATGCTTTGGAGCTACCCACTCCTTTTTTTCTGCTTCTCTGTGAAATACAAGTCTGTACTTAAGAGTACATGTGACACACATAAAACTTGGACATTTTGAAGTTGTTTGTGCTGCATTTCTGTTTTCCAAATCTCCAAGTAGATTTAAAAATGCCAGTATTTTAATTTCTGTACCTTTCTGTCATTTACATTTTGTTTTCCACTTTCTTCAGGCTGCTTTTCATATACGATCAGTGTGTCTCTCAGTGTGGTCTCTATGGTGTTAGTAGGAACAGAAGAACTGTAGGAAAAAGGATTTAGATGTGTGGGATGAAAGTTACAGCAGAAAATCCTTTTAGTAAATATGCTAATTTAGGCAGTTTGTTGCAGTTCACAGGGACTATCCACACACAGCAACAAGCAAGTGTTTTTTCTCCCCTCTGTCTTATTTTCCTAATTTTGAATGCATAGAGCATGGTAATAATACATTGGTGTAAAAAGTAAGTTTCTACCTGAAATTCTGCCTTTATTAAGAACTATTCCTGTAGTTTAGCTGATATTGTAATCAAAACCTGGATGTGTACATGGGCTGCCTTTGAACTAGCTGTGACTGGTATTGAGGAGGACGCACCTGTGGCATTCTGGATGTAACCACCTAAATATAGAGATGGGCTCAGAGACAATAATATGTCTGTGAAGAAAAGATAAATTAATGTACAGAGGCCTCACACTCGCATATTGGATGACTGCCCTGTAAAATTGGCTCTCCATACAATGTTAGATGGATTTCAGCTTGCACTGCTGTTCTGTTATGGACAAAAGAGCAAATCAGTTTATGCTATTTAAGTCTGCAGAAGTGATACATGCACCTTCTTTGTTGTGGTTTGGATATTATGATTGTTGCTTCCTGGCTGCTTTTCTGCTTTTTAGGAAAATGCATGCCCTCAAGGGAAAACAAGCAGCCCAGGGCCTGAAGAACAGCAAATCAAGGTTGGATGAACAATTCTAAGGGAGTGACCAAAAAGATATTGGTCTGTCAGGGGGAAAAAGCTGACTTTTCAGGTTAAAAACTTCATCAGGTTTTGAAGACTATTGCTTAGAAATGACTCCTGAGATATTTCCCAGTGGAAAAACGATACAGAAGAGCCAGGTAAGACTTCTATTTTTTCTTATCATTAGAAATAAAATCATTAGATTCCTCTGGTGTTTTGATTTGAAGTGTCAAGGCATATAGACAGTACTTCAAATATAACCATGAATAAATTTCCTTTAGAAGTTTGGCATACAGAGATGAGTCAAATGTCAGGCTACTTTTTATAACTGACTGACTACAAAACTGAATGTAGATTTTAAGCAGAAATGCAGAGGTCAAAGACTCTATACCTCATTCTGTTCTGCCCACACAGTTACATATCTTATAGTTTATCCATTTAATACTTGATTTGACCTCTTTGTACTACAGCCGATGGTAGCTGGTTGTTTTTTTCCCCCACTCCTTTATGTTTAATTAGGAGGTTCAGAAATTAATGCAGACTTCTAAACCTGTGGCTGCTGCCTGTGCAGAGCCAGAGCACAGAGGGTATAATTTCCTTTGACTTACTGTGAAACTGAGGACGTGATGGCACAGCGTTTAGAATGATGAAAGTGGATCTAGGTTAGCTTTTGGGAGGGTACCCACTGATAGGTAAATACCAGTTTGGTGCACTGCTCGGGGAAATAACCTGTGCTGGGGGGTGGTGTGTACCAGCCTGGTTGGCGTATCACACTGCGGCAGCCACACTGCTCCCACTTGTGCTGGCACTGATCTTGTGCTGCTTCGAGTTCCATCTCAAATAGTCTGATGTCTTCTCTTCAGAGAGATATTAAATGGATCTTTTTGTGTCTAAATCTGATTATTTTAAGCATACTTATGTGGTGACTTCCCCCCACCTCCAACATTGTCTCTGGACTTTCCCGCAGCACTGCTGTGGTGCCAAAGCTGGTAGTGTTTAAGGCTCTGTTTACATCAGAAAGCCTAGAATTGTACATGAGTGGGATTTTTAGGCATAATGCAACTAAATGCTACATTTAATAGACTCAGTGTGTTCACTGTAGCTGTTTTCATTGCATGCAGCAAGCTTGCATGTATATTTTTGAGCTAGTTTTGTAAAAACTACAGCATGATCACTGGAAAATGGCCAGTGGCATCCATCCACTCAATAAATTTACTGTTGCACAGGGTGGAGGTCAGGACAGGAAGCTTCTGAAGATGGTACAACTGAGCAAGAGTGGAGGCCACAGATATGAGGTTTGCCTGTGGCAACTCCCAGCCTCACCATCATTCTCTCAGTCACGCCAATCTGACCTCTCATTTCTTGGTTCAGCATGTATTTCCACAAACCAGCCATAGAGTCTATCAAAAGTTTTAACCTACTCTTTCAATGGATATGTAGCAAATAATATTCAACCTGGGAGTGGCGTTTGTGGCGTTGGAAGAAAATACTCTGATGTCCATTTTGAGCACATGAATAAGCTCTTCATTGACATTTGTGCTTTCTTTTGGTTATGGTAAAGCATTTAATTTAGCAGATGTCTTACCACTTTGGGCTTTTGGGAGCCATATGCTATTTTTAGCAGGTCTAATAGGCTCTCCTGGCACCCTGTCACTATCTTTGGGGATGGCACAGATCACAGGTAGCAATGGTTAACAGGGGTATGCACTGAGAAAAGCAATGTAAAAGGCAGCTGTGTGGAGCTGAGAGGGAAGTGAGAGTGTCCTTGCCCTAGTGAGGTAATCACTCTGTGATGGATCAACATTTTCCTGTTCACTGGTGGAAAATGCATGAAAATGCTGTCGCTTCCATCATTTTTTCCAACACCTACTGTCTTTTCGTGGAAATACCAAGCAGTTGCCATTTTCATTTAAAGTTTTATCAAAGAAATGATATTTTTTTTAAAAAAAAGGGAAGAAGAATTTGCAAATAAATTGCAACTGCAAAGGTTCCCCCAGATTTTTGTGGTCATTGTGATTTTATTCACTAATGATGTGAACTTTCTGAGATAGTCGATAAAAGAGGATGTCAGTGTACTGCATGGGTTGGCTCACCCACAGGACCTGGGAGGCTTGGGCTGCGGATGGGACCAGGGCCAAGGAGGTAATGAGATCAGTTCAAATTCCGCACATGAGAAACCTTCACATGCAGCCCCTCCTTAAACACACTGGAGTTTTCTCAGGAGGCTTTTTCTCCTCCTGTTGGAAATGGGAGCTTATCCTGCGGCCGCAGTGGTGGGGACTCATTGCTTGGCTCCAGTGCTGAGCAGGGAGGGAAAAATGCGTGCATGGGCTGCAGGTAACAAGCTTCTGAAGTAATCACAGAATCACTAGGTTGGAAAAGACCTTTGAGATCATTGAGTCCAACCATACCTGTTCTCTATTAGACCATATCTCTGAGCACTTCATCTACTTCATCTTTTTAAATACATCCAGGGTCAGTGACTCAACCACCTCCTCGGGCAGCCTCTTCCAGTGCCCTATAACCCTTTTAGTGAAGATATTTTTTCCTAATGTCTAACCTGAACCTGCCCTGGCACAGTTTGAGTCCATTCCCCATCATCCTATCACCAGTCACTTGGGTGAAGAGATCAACACCCATCTCTCTACAACCTCATTTCAGGTAATTGTAAGCAGTGATAAGGTCCCCCCTCAGACTCCTCTTCTCCAGGCTAAACAATCCCAGTTCCCTCAGCTGCTTCTCATAAGGTTTGCAAGGAGTATTGCTTGTTTGTTTTGTGAGATGGAATTAAAGATGTGGCTCTTCTGTATCTTAGGGAAAGGAAAAAAAAAAAAAAAAAGCAGGAAAAAAATGCTTTCAAATAGATGAACTTCCTAGTAAACACTTTTTTCAGTTTAAAGAGGAATAGTCTTCAAAAACCTTTCCAGTCCAGCTGAAAAATAATATGAAAATTTCCTTTATCATGGCATTCCCTCAACACCTTACTGAATTTTTGTCTAATTTCTTTCCATAAACCTGTTCTATAAAAAAAAAAAAAATCTTTGTTTTCTGTTATTGCTCATAAAAAGCTGGGAAAAAATAACGTGGAAATAGCTAATTTCCAACCTAGCTTTTCTAAATTGTCCTTTTCCCCCACCTTGTTTTTCTTTTGATATGAAAGTGGCAATCATCTGTATTGAAGAAAATGGGATGGGAGAGGGTGGGAAGGACAAATATGTGTAAATCAGATTTAAAACAGAAGACAGATCCCCTTTTATGCTAATATATTTACTATAAGCAACATATCCCAGAAGTATTTGAAACACTTCACAAATATAGCTTAGTGGTTAGTTTGAAGAAAAAAAAAATTGTAAGACCTAAAATATGAAACTGCATTTATTGAGATTTACATGAAGTTAAATATTACCAAAAGGGACTCAGACTACTAACAGTAAAATTATAAGACTGAAAAAAAGTATTTCCTTAAACAAAACTAAACATTTATTCAAAATTAATGTTATTTAAACACATGGGTTATTCTCTTCATACTATGAATAACAGAAGGAAATAACTTTTTCCCATAAGAATATTTGTGTCAATACTTTCTACCACCTATTTCAATATTTAGCCTGAAAATTAACTGATAAATATATCATAGAATCAGAATCGTATCCCTGTTTATATGGAATAGAAATGGTCCCACAGTGCTGTTATGTCTACTGCTCTCAAATATTTATTCAAGAAGTGCTGCCTTGCAGCAGAAATGATAACATTTGTCTTCCACGTTGATTTCTGTGATCTGGGGTTCTATAATAGGAATGTGATGACACACATATTTTGTTACCAGAGATGGAAGTGAAACCTTTTTTTTCTCAGAGATTCTATATAGTTATTTTTAAAAACACATGGAGTTTAGGTGATTGGTGTTTTTCTCTAAGATGCAAAACAAGGAACAAGGAAAGAGTATTACAATTTCTAAATAATCACTTGAAAAGAATGTGTTCACTTATAACTACTGCATAACACAACACTTCAAATGGTTGCTCAGGGGGTACTGTTGCTATTTTTCTTATATCTGTGATGGAGTTATAAACATTTATAAGACAAAGTAATAGAATAACAGAAGGAATTTTTATATGCTTGAAATTTATTTAGCCTGATCAGGTGATGCATTTAAACTTGAGATATGAGCTAGTTGGTGACTGTAGTTAGTTGCTGGAATGAATGTTTGTAGTAGAGCTGCAAGACAACAGGAGTGTAAAAGACCAAATTTATTTCAGTTTTACAAGCAACTCAGAGTAAGTTTTGTTTTATTGAATACAGGTGAAGGAATAATTCCTTGCAATGAAATACTCACTTTGGACTGTTTCTGTTCAATCGTATACTGATTGTTCAGACAAAATTAGAACTTCAGCAGAAAAATGTAACCTATTTGGTGAAATGAAATATTTTTCATACGAATTGATGTGGGATAACTTCAATTATTTCATGTCTCAACAGATGAGTCCTTCATCTTCAAGAAGCATTGAACTACTCATTGCTAATCTTGACTCTATACAATCAGCAGAGATTCCTCTATTTTCAGGGGAATTAATGTAAGAATAGATGGGTGTTTTCAAAAGCCCTTGTGTTATTTTTAGTGAAGGTTGTGGTTCCTCAGTCATTTAAACACTCCTGAAAATTTATACCAACAGAGAATTTTTTTTTTACTTTCTGCTATACCTTTTCCATGTATAAATGAGGGTTGTTGACCTGTAAAGATAAAGATCCTTCAGCAGAGAGAGAAGGAAGGGCCTTGAAGCAAAAGGGAGTGAAGAATGGCTCCTGCAAAAAAAAAAAGTAGTAAAAATGCTCAAGATTAGCTAGGTGATAGTAAGACTTTTGACCGATGATGTGTTCGTTACTACCAATTAGCTCAATCTGGAGCTGCATTATTGCTATTTGGAACCTGTTCTTATTGCATAGGAGCTAAAGTGCATTCCTGGAGGTCACTGGCAGTGACCTGAGAAGTAGCAAATAGGGGACCATTTACAAAAAACTTTAAGTCATAAAAGGTATCATGGAGCTTGGGCATATCAACTGCATTTTCTGTCTCTACTCAAAATGACTTGCTTATTGAAGGTTTCTGTTCTTCCTCAGCAGCAGAGAACTATTCTGGTTTACTCCTGCTCACTGCAAACAGGTCTCACCTTTGGTGCTTTCAAAACAGGTCTTTCCTATTGCTGATAGTCTTGCTGCTAGTTTAGCAAGGACTCACTTAATTTCTGCAAGACTGGCTGTCAAAAACTTGCACCCACCAGTTCTCTGCAATCTTTAAAAATTAGTCTGAGTCATTTTATTTAAAAACCAAACAAACTAATACAGGACTTCATAATTCAGGCGTGATTTTGACCAACAGAATTCTTGAAAAAATAGACACATTCTGTAAATAAAATTTAGATGAGAAAAACATCCCTGTCAGTGTTCAAGGCCAGGTTGGATGGTGTTTTGTGTAACCTGGTCTAGTAGAGAGTGTTGATGCCTTGAAAAGCCAAAATAAAAACTCATTAGCCTTGGTGACTATTGAGCAGGTATTCTTTATTGCAGTACTTGGCAGCACAGGGGATTGCTCCTCCGAATGTATGCCCCAAATGAGTTATTTGCACAGCTTATATGCAGGTTATACACAGATACTTATGATCTTTCTGGAAGTGATTAACATATTCATTACTTTTCTGAGAATTCATAGGTTTCCACCCTTTCCCACATGAATACTACAGTCTTTAGGTGGTTTTCAAGGACCCTGATGGTTATTTACTTCATCCAATCACCTTCATCACTGTGTTTTTGCTGTCAACTCTAACTGTTATCTTCCTCTTCTTATTTACCAGAGCTGCATGGTTGGTCTTGGAGGCCCTTGTAGCTTTGAGTTTTCTTGTTCTCAGAGATAGTCCTGTTAGAAAGCTTACATGTGCTAATACACACATTCTACAATACCATTGCTGTAAAATATGTAGCTGGCATCTACAAAAGTCTAGACACTAGGTCTCTACTAGAATCAGCCCTCTTTTCAGTGTCCCTACCCATGGGAGGGGGATTGGAACTAGTTGAGCTTTGAGATCCCTTCCAACATGAACCATTCTATAATTTTTTTTAATAAGTCTTTATCAGTTTATATCTAAAGTGAAGATTTTGACAACACTGTTAAAAATAGATAATTCACTGGTGATGTCAAAGGAACACTTTTAAACCGAAACCATAAATAGTGATTGAGTCACGCATGCAACAAGTAATAATGATATTTGCAATCTGGAAGTGTGATCAAGTCAAATGGGGATAAAAATAAATGCTGTTCCTGTACAGCAAGAGCGGAACCACTGAGTGTTGCAGTTCTTTTTGCTTGCACTCTGAGTGCATAGAGACTTTTATTCCCTCTCAAAAAACCTTGGGAAATCTAACTATCATCACAGGCTGTTCTTATAAATATACATGGAATTTCTCTGCTAGGGACCTCATCTTAAGTAAGGGTTATTTTGGCATGGATTTTTCTGGCAACCTTTCTTCCAGTGTAAGTGGAGCTTACACAGGGATATGTCAGGGGAGTTAGCATAGCTCCCACACATTTGTTTTTGCCTGTCTTTTCTTTCCCCTTCTCAGCTGAACATATAACATATTATTGAACACGTAATTGATATCCTAGGGAAAATCTTACTTTGAGGACCATCTTGAGGTCTTTGAGGACCACTGGAGTGCTAATCTAGAAATACAGAATGTGATTGATCAGTGTGATCAGTCTAAAAGTTGTGGGGGGAAAGTTTCTGTGTATTTTGACAAAATTCTGACTGTCCTGAAATCTGTGGCAAAATTCCCACATAGTTCAGTGGAAATCAAGGCAGTATCAAAGCAAAGACTAAAGTGCACTAAAAATTCATTCAAGTCTAAGAATGCTAGCTGAAGAAATAACGAACATAGGAGAAGAAACAAAAATGTATAAGTAGGGCTGAGGTAATGAAAAAGTTAGTAAGTAGCTACAGCTGCAAAGCTTCTCCAGAGATGGTGCCTTGCCATTTCTCTATGGTCAACAAATCACTGAAACTTGGTAGCAAAA
Source organism: Gallinula chloropus (assembly GCF_964237585.1). NCBI lineage: Eukaryota > Metazoa > Chordata > Aves > Gruiformes > Rallidae > Gallinula > Gallinula chloropus. The sequence goes on along the minus strand of NC_140087.1, from coordinate 88,947,617 downwards.
AACACAGCTTCTCCCCATCAAGTGGCTGCACTATATGGAAGAGTGTTACAGCTGCAGCTGTATCTTGGCTTAAAAGGTGGAAGTAGAGGATCTAAAAGCCTTGGTGATTTAAGGGAGATGAACTCTGTTGCTGTATGATTATTCTCTTTTATGCCAGTTTTAAGCATAGAGATGCACAGGGGATTTCTCCACACACGTGCACAGTGCTGGGAGGAAGTGCAAGAAGAACCCAGGAAACCAGGGTTGTTAGCACAGATATAATTTATCTCTCAAACTATGTAATTCTTGTTGGTTTCTTTGTTTAATGGTCACAGTTATTCCAAAAGACAGCATGTGTTTTTACTGCACAGGCTACACGTGCCCAGTGCACTGGGATGAATTAGGGCTTTGTAAGGGGGGGGTGCCTGGGTCCCTGTATCATTTGAGCAAGATGAGCATTTTGCAGAGAATAAGGGAAATAGCAGAAAAAGAAAAGGCTCAGAAGGTTAAGGATGATAAATGTTAAGTGTGGGAAATTGGTTTCTATCCATGCCTCAGCCAGAAAGTTGGTACTAACTTGAGGAAGGGCAAATTACTTAAGCAAAATTCTTCAGGATTAGACACTGAAAATGGATTATCTAGGGATCCAACTTGTGATACCTGAAGCCTCTTTTAAATAATTGCTGAGTAATCACAGCTGCAGGCAGACTTGCTTGGAGATGTGTTTTGAATATATAAATTACTATGAAGAGTTTCTTTCCGTACCTTAAAGACACCAAAGTATTTCAAAACCACTTCAAAGTTAATAGCTACTAGAATCTCATTGTTTGTTTACTAGCTATAAACATGAGGATGATAAAAGTTAATCTTCAACCATCTCCTTTTTTATCAAAATCTATGCCCACAAAGACATAAATGATACTGTATTCATTATGAGATCTGACAGATCTTATAAGTAATGCTGATTAAAGAGTTAAAAAAATTGGGGTGGGATATCAGAGAACCTTATAGAAATCATCTTTCATGAAACTAAAAAAAAATGTTTGCTAAGACAGCTACATAATTTACATTTCTCAGCTGCTGAATAATCTTGTTCAGGCATATTCTACATTCTTTTAATTTTTAATGTTCTGGGTAACATACTAAGTGGTGTTGTAAATGGTCTTGCTTCTGTCTAAAAACTTAGTCTTCATAATGACTCAGATTGCCAGGGCTATAAATCATCTGTTACGCTGGTTCACAGAATCAGTGAAGAGGGGTGGTGGGAAGTGACCTTTGGAGATGGTTTAGTTCAACCCCTCTCCTCAAAGCAGACTCAGCCAGTGCAGGTTGCATAGAGCCAATGAGGTTTCAAGTATCTTCAAGTATGAAGTCTCAACAGTCCCTCTATACAACCTGTTCCAGTGCCCTCACAGTAGAAACTGTTTTTTACCGTGTTTAAATGGAATTTCCTGTAATTAATTTTGTACTTACTGCACTTTTCCTTTTGCAAGGCACTGCTGAGAAAAGTATAATGATCAACCTTGCCAATGGGAAGGACAGGCAACTGAACAGGAAAAAGGTGAGAGATTTGAACCCCAGATGGATTTTCCCACAGCATCCAATCCACCCATCCAATAGTGCATAAGCATCTGATGGGACATAAAAAATACAGGCAACATCTATATTCCTTTTGATATTCTATCTTATTAAAACAGCTGTTTTATTAAGCCATTTGTTGTTAAACCTTTTTTAATGAGAACCAACTGCAACTGCACAGTTGTGGCACCATACAGCATGCATACATTTGTATAGCACACTGTGAAAGAAAGATGTGGGAGACAAGAGCATAGGAAGTAGCTCAAAGCTCTGACACATATGCATCTTCTGCATTGGAAGAGATCATCTGTACAGCACATTTCATCTGGGCTAATTTACTCAGGCAAACAAAAACAAAGATAAAAGATGGTGGGGTTTTTAATGTGATAATTTCAAATTCATTTCTTCAGCTTTCTTAGCAGAACCGTAAGGAGTTTGAATCAGTCTGTCAGTCTTTTCTTTTCAGGTCTCTGCCATCTAATGAGGGAACCAAGAGCTGCTTCGTGCAACTCAGATGATCTTCTACACAACTCAAAATGTTTAAAGCAGCTAGGCGGTGCCTGTGGTACACTGTTTGTGTTTGCCTGTACAGATAAAATATCCATTACAAAATCTGCCTCGCGTTAATTCTGTTCAACTTGGTCAAAAAGAAACCCCTGTCAATCTGAAACAGAGATAAAAAGTTATGTTAGCAGACATTTTCAATCAGAATAAAACACTTCTAGTCAGATGCTCTGTTGATGGGTTCAACTTTAGAACAGTCAGTTTTTAATCTCTGCTTACAAATTTTGCACAAGCACCAGCAGATCTTGATGCAAAATTTAGATAGAGCAGGCAACCTTTCATAGGATCATAGGGAAAATGAGACTGGAAGAGACCTCAGAAGGTCCCTAGTCCAACCTCCTGCTCAAAGCAGGGTCAGCTCTGAGATCAGAAGTTGCTCAGTGCTTTATCTATTCAACTCTTGAAAACCTCCTAGGATGAAAACTGCACAGCTTCTCTGGATGATTTGTTCCAGTGCAGGAACATACTGATGAAAAATAAAATGTATGGCTGAGCTGTGAATCACAAATAGGGCAATCCTATATTGCTAATTTTGTGTTTTTCTCAGGCCAGGGTGCTATAGCTACATTCTGTGCTTTTCAGAAATAGGTGTGGTACACTGAGACTATTGGAGTTGTTAAGATGTCAGGCACTCCACATAAGATCAACAGACAGACTTACCCAAAAATCATACTTGTAAGAAACTCCAGTTTCCTTAGGAAACTTAAATAGGGCTAAAATCCTACTGCTATTCATCTGAAATTGCCACCTTGTTGGCAGAGCTGAGTATCTCAGCTGGTCTGCTCTTCATAATTCACACACAAGGTAACCCTGTGTCCTGAGTCTGTGGCCAGAGTCAACCTCCCCAAGCAGCCAGCCCAGATGAGCTGAGTTAGCCCAGGCTGTTTTCCACACCACATGACAACACTCCCCCATAAAAAGGGCTGGTCAGGGAAGGTGACTCCTGTGTGCCTCCAGGGCTGTTTGAGTGTGGCCCCTGTGCTAGGTTGGTCCTTCTATTGTGCATTAGCTATTGGGTTGGTAATGTACTCTGTGTTATTGCTGGGTGTGAGTGCAATTGGCTGCTATTCTTCTATTTTTATCATACTTTGTCAGTAAACTGTTCTTATCCCAATCCATGGAGGCCCTGTCTTTCTCCTCCTAGAGCCAGCAAGTGCTCAGCCACTGTTTGGGGCTGAACCACCACACTCTCCAAGAAAGTTCTTCAAGGAGCCTTATCTGAAAGGATGTTGTAAGCGAGTATAACACATCAGAGTAAGAATGCACTGAGCATGAAGCATGATAGGCTGTCAAATATTTGGCCATGGGAGGTAAGTTCTTCATCATTCATTGAAGATAAAACTGTTTCCAACAAGAAGGGATTCAAACATCGTTTGTTCCTGATTTGAAATTAGATCTACGTGGTCCAGGTTCATGCTTATATTAATATTGGCATAATGGCCCTATTTTAAGGAGAGAAATATCACAGAATCACCAGGCTGGAAAAGACCTTTGCGATCATCGAGTCCAACTGCACTCATCCTCTACTAACCTACATCTCCGAACACCTCATCTACCCAGCTGTTAAATCCATCCAGGGAAGGTGAATCAGCCCTGTCCCTGGGCAGCCTGTATAAGTGCCCCAGAACCCCTTCAGGGAAGAACTTTTTCCCGAAGTCTGATCTGACCCTGCCCTGGTGCAGCTTGAGCCCATTCCCCTCATCCTGTCACCTGTCACTTGGGCAAAGAGACCAACCCCCACCTCTCCTCACCCTCCTTTTGGCTAATTGTAGGCAACATGATGAGAAAATGAAGATGGATGATCTGTTCAATGTTATAACCACAGCAGGTCCATGGAACACACGATCACACACATACTAAGTTCTACACGTGTGTTAGTCAATCACCCAAGACTACAAACTTAAAGCACAGAAAATATTCACTTACCCATCTCTCCAGGTAAGGGCTCTCAGTACGTTCCCTCAGCCAGCATCCTGGCCAAGGGGGAAGAGTGGAAATATAAGGTTTGAAGGGCAAAAGTAAAGTCAACAAGAAATAACATGATCCTGTTGTATATGACGCTCCCCTAGGAGAGAAGTGAGTGCAATTCCAACTGCCTCCCATACTGTGTTCTGTGGGCTTTTAGTTTGGTTTAGTAAAAATGCTTAGCAACAGGGGAAGAGAGAGGAGTTGAAGACTGCTGTGTGTCCATGATACTGAGAGAAAATGTGTGGCTTGCTTAATTTCCTACCGCCTAAATTTTGCATTCCTGTTTAAATAATGTTCAACTTCAAATGTAATGATTGCAAGTAGAATCAAAGAATCATGAAATGGTTTGGGTTGGAAGGAACATCAAAGAAAAAATAGTTCCAACCCCCTGCTATGGGCAAGGACACCTACCACTGCACCAGGTTGCCCAAAGCCTCATACAACCTGGCCTCGAACACTACTAGGGAGGAGGTATCTACAACCTCTCTGGGAAAACTGTGCCACTGCCTCATCACAGGGAAGAATTTCTTCATTATTTTTAATCTAAACTACTCTCTTTCCTTTTAAAGCTGTTACCCTTTGCCCTCTCACTCCCTGATAAACAATCCCTCTTCATACAATAGTCATAAGGCTGCATGCACTCCTGAAAAAAAGTGGTGCATTTCAAACAAAAAAAAATATATTTCCCCAGTTTTTCTGAAAGTAGCTCAGGGTTTTAGTCTAGGTATATGAGCTGTATTTCTGAAACCAGGCCTAAAAGTTAGTTGTCTTAGTGAAAAAACTTCACCTAACCAGGAAACTTACAGAATCACAGAATGACTGAGGTTGTAAGGGACCTCAGGAGGTAATTTTGTCCAACTCCCTGCTCAAACAGGGCCACCTAGAGCAGGCTGCCTAGGGCTGTGCCCAGAGAGCTTTTGAGTATCATCAAAGATGCAGACTCCATAACCTTCTCGGGCAACCTGTGCCAGTCACCTTCACAGTAAAAAAAGTGATGTTCAGACAGAAAATTCTATTTTTCAGTTTGTGCCCGTTGCCTCTGTGCCTGGTCACTGGATACCACTTAGAAGAGACTGTCTTCTGTATACCCTCCCTTCACAAACTTATATACATTGATAACACTCTCCAGAGCTCACTCTTCAGACTGAGCAGTTCTAGCTCTACAGGTCCTTTCCTGGACTCTCCAGTCTTTCCATAGCTCTTTTATACCGGGGAGTCCAGAACAGGACACAGCACTCCAGATGTGCCTCACCAGTGGTGAGTAGAGTGTAAGGACCAGCTCCCTCCACCTGCTGGCAACACTCTCCCTAATGTGTCCCAGACAAGTGATACACATTCTTCAATAGACATTCCTTGCTGTGCTGTTTTACAAATTTGGTTAGTCTTTCATGAAAAGGTTAAGATGATGACATAGAAGCAGCCGTCTCTAGGATTTTTTTATTGCCAAATAAATTTTCCAGATAATTTGTAGAGGAGAAGAACTTGCAGGGGAAAACATAAATCCTATAATAATCTCTTCTACCCTGTTTAGGATTTGCTTTAGTGATATTTAGTGCAGTTTGAATCAAAGAGCACATTTTGTAACAACTGGCTTGTTGTTGGTTGAACACTTTTAAGATATCTCAAGTGCAAATGAAATCTGAAAAAGATTAGTATGACTAATGTTCACTGAATTACTTCAGAGGCAGATGTTTTAGATCCCAATCCTGCAAACACTTATTCCTAAGTATAACCTGACACTTCTGAGGACTGATCGTTTCAATGGATGTTCTGTACAAAAGCTTTCAGCTGGGGATAACTTGGCCCGTGCATAAAGCAGTCCCTGATTTAAGTTTCACTTCCTCCATTTTAAAGATGTATGCAGGGATATAGTTCAGCTCCCTGTTCTATTGTTGCTGCAGTTGCTTTTTAAATTTTTTTGTGGAAGACCTGCAAGAATTATTTTTAAGCTAATTTTCTGTATCTATCTAAAAGTTCCAAACCTTTATTCCTCCTGGTTTCATTAAATTGAAGTTTTAAACCCCTGCTGAAATAATGTGCAAAATGCAGAAGAAAAGAAAATATCAGCCATGGGATGAGTTAACCTCCTTTATCCTTGATTTTGGATCTAGGTCAGATTCTCAGGCTGAACAGCTAGAAAATATGGAAAAAGTATTTGTGTTAGTCACAAATCTAAATGGTAGTCCTATATTTTCACTCTTACTCATGTCACTCAAATTGTCTCAGAGATTAAGGAAATTGATTGAGGGGACATGGTTTGATTAGGACACTAGCAGCATTTTACTGTATTGCAAAAGCCCTAACATTGCTAATTTTCTTCTAGTTTGGTTCAGGTTATGTCTGTGAGTCTGAATTTCTCTTCCCAAACTCATTTTGGAAGTTCTTGGTTAACAACTGTTTGCAAGGCACAGGATGGAGTGCTCTCTGTAGCAATGAAATGGGCATGATCCTGATGCTGAAGTGTGACTGGAAAGCAATATATTACCATGTATAAAAACATTTGTGATAAGATACTTGCAGAGAAAATGTTCTGGAGAAAGGCAACTTGGGCTTACAGAGTCCTCATTTCATTAACAAAATAACGCTTCGATTTAATTTCCTGATGAAATCATATTGTAACAACAGATGTGGGCCATATTTCAGTACACAGTTTATGGGCAATCCAATTCAGACAAAGCAAACATGCTCAGCTTCCCCTCAGTGCTCCTACAGTACAGTGATTTGCAGACTCTGTGTTTCCTTAGAGCCCTTTCAGTCGTGATTGCCAAAGTACTGTCAGTTTAAGAATGTGCAGAGATTTATACACTAGTTCTGAGGCCCCCTGGGACTCAGCTAATTGTACTCGTTCCTCGCCTACACCGTAGAATAGATTTATAATCATTGTAACCTGAGAAAACACTAATTTATTGGTGTTGAACATGGGTTGTTTCACGTTAAGATAAAGTAACTAAAACTAAAGTCAGTGAGAGACTTTCCTCTAAAGGCACAATGAGCTGAGAGCCCCTGGATAAATTTATGTATTCCAGACACCTTGAATTATCTTTAAGTGCTGTAGATTCTTCTGTGATTTTCTGTGAAATCCATACCACTTCTGGAGAATCCCCCTTATTTAATTTCCAACCTATTTAATCTGGGCTTGGACTGAAAGGAGGGATAATGATTTTTGCAATTTATTTATCTATGGAAATTTTCCATGAGTCTGAATATACGCATCGCAAAACCTGTTTTCAAATTTGTGCCTGACTTTGTTGATCAGGTAAATGTTAGCAGTAAACCGGTACTTGTTTTCTTAGCACACAACCTCTAAACACATCCTTTTCCCACACACAGAGCAGACTCACAGGATGTATGCAATTGTTCTGTTCTATTCTTACAGATATTTTCATTTTCTAAGCCAAACTAGAACAATAATTCCCTTCCCTTCAGTCTTTCTTGTGTTAAGAAACAAAGGGGCGTAATCTCAGTTTGTTGAAGTTTTTTTAGTCCACAACACCGATTAGCTCAGGCAAGGTATGGTACTTGTATTTTTTTCAATAACTCTTTTATGCACATTGTGATGTTGAATTTCCTTCATTTTATAACCAGGTTGTAAGTTACAGAGTTCAGGATGCTGATTCCAAAGTTAATGCAGGAGCATTTGCATCCACCATTGGTTAGGTGACATTTTAGAGTTACTGCAGTTTGTAAATGACCTTTGTGGTGGTAGTAATGTCTGTGCAGCCCCTGCTGTGCTGTCAGCTCTGCTGCAGCCCCAAAATCCCATTGCCTCAAAAATGTATCCCAAATGGCATTACCATTTCCGGGAAATGAATTGTTTGAATTTTGTTTTCATCTTCACCATTTCCTTGCAGCTCCCTGAAAGCAGCCAGGTGAATGGAACTTGAGAGGAAGATGGGCTTAACCTTCTACCCAGATAAAATAACTTCTTTAATTTCAGATTTAAAAAAATAAAATCTAGATATAATTCTTAAATTGTAAGTGTCTGAGACATTTGTAATACATTTTCACAGTCTAAGTATTCCATGTTCTTCTCAGAAAGCACATGTCAAATTTTAAGAGTCTTATCTCACCAAAGCAGGTTCCCTAGAATAGATCCTCTGTTAAAAGAAGTAGTTTTGCCTATTGTGGAAAAAAAGTACTGTCTCTTACTCATCAGATGACCATTGCAAGAAATGCAATGATGGGGGAATAATGGAATCTGCCTACTAAGACATAGCTTCTGCTGAGTGGTCTTTCCTCTTTTCTTTTCCCCCTCTACATATCCTTTTGATCATTGAATGACAGAAGAACTTCAGTGGAATTTCATGAACAATCTACAGAAGTTGAACACCCATATCAAGCAGTTTTATTAATTGTTGGTGATGGTGTTGTATCTTCTTTTCTTTTCCTCCCCTCTGCTCCCCAAGCCTGCAGTGTTGTATGGGGTTGTCATGACCCAGGCGTAGGACCCAGCATTGCGCCTTGCTGAGTCTCATACAATTGGCCTCAGCCCACTGAGACCTTCTAGCCCATCCTTGGGTTGTGGGTTGTTCTAATTAATTTTACTTTCTACAATGGCTAGATTTTACCACCAGCTCCACTTAGTCTGCTATTTTAATCCTCTGTTTTATCTCTTTTTTACTAATTCTCAGTGACCAGGAAGGGTTTTTTTTCAGTTTCACTAATATAAGAATAGGAAAAATGTTCCATTGGATTAATGTTAGCTAATAAATCCTAATGAACACTTTTCATTTTGTTTTAATTTTTTGTTGCCAATGATTAAAAAAAATCCCTTGTTTATATAGTACTAGTTGATCCACCTAGGAGGTGGTTATTTGGGATATATTGCACTGTCAGAATTCCTTTCTATTGAAGATTCCTTGGACAAATATTTAGGAACTCTGATTACTGTAAATTTACACTGAACGAGGAGTTCAGAATTTCATAAGTCTGAGCTGCCCATGGATTTACCATGTATTTATGGCACAACGTATTATTAATCTGATACTTCTCATTCTCAGGTGAGGAAAGAAAGAGTTAATTCATTGCATTGATATGTATTTTTCACAATTTTTTATTTTCTGGCTGTATTTAATTTGGAAATCTTGATCTTATTTTGCATTAAACCACTGACTGCCTTGCTACAGTTACAGGAAAGGTAGAGAAATAAAGCATCTGTAGTGGGAACAATTATGTTGTAGTAGAATTATTAAATTATGCGGATGTTTGAGTTAAAATAGAAATAATTATGGCAATTTTAGTATGGATTGTTCCCTTAATTGCTTTTTAAACAACCTGTAACAAACTGGCTTTTAAAGGCCAAAAGTTTATTCCTCATGACATCGTGGAAAATGAAGAAAAAACCTTCAGCATAGCTGTGGTGGTTTGACACTGGCTGGAGGCCAGATGCCCCCCAAAGTCATTCTATCACTCCCCTTTTCAGCTGGACCAGGGAGAAAATATGTATTGAGAGGCTTAGGAATTGAGATCAGGACAGGTAGAGATCATTCCGCAATTAGAGTCACAGGCAAAACAGACTCAATGCAGCATGAAGGACAGAAAACTCTCTAAAAGCTGGCTGATGTTTACTCTCTGGAGCCTGCAGAGCTTCTAGCTGCTTCTTGCAGAAGCCACCCCTGCAGCCCCTGCTTCTCCATCAGAACCCAGACAGACTAAACTACAATAGTCTATCATTGGAATAATGTTTTGGCTTTGTGGGTAAAGTTTGTTGTCTGTCTGTTGTGGTGTCCTGGGTTTTTTTTTAAAAAAACCCTGCATTGTACCCTGCTATAAAAAGGAGGGGAGGGAATAAGAATAATGTATCTGATTGTATTTCCCTTTAAAAAAATAAAATTGTCTTTTTCTGTATCTTTAGCATTATTTCTTTTCTGTTGGACCCTGTCCTGGTGATACGGTGTCAGTTTTGTGTCTAATTGGGGATGGGAGTAGAAGTACCTGTCACTGTTTGCATGACCATCTGTATGTCTTGTTGCTGGCTTCCCACATTTCTGTACTGTTGTCTCTGTACAGAGACTGGGATTAAATCCCAGGGTTAATCCCCAGGTAAGGCATCCTGACTCTCCTGGGATGCCACTAAGTGACAGGAGCAAACAAGCTCTCAACAGGACAGGATGGTCTGACCTGTCCCACAACTCACAGTGACTTTCAGAGAACTTAAAACCAGAGTAATCACTTTTTCTAGGTGGTATAAAGGGAAACAGAATATATTTATAACTCAAGTCTTTGCTGTTTCTTAAACAGTTCATTAAATTTACAAAAATGTAAATTTTATAATAAACTGGGTTTATCATCTTCATATGTAGTTATGTTGGCATACAGGTCGGCATGTTAAATACTCTCATCTAGCTGTCTAGCAATTGGCTAAACTGACTGCTCTTTTTTTAATTGCTTGAAAGTATCCATAATTGCGACTTCACTAACTGAAGAGAAATGCCAAAAATCATTTCTGGGGCAGAATCTCTATTTGGCCAAAGAACTCAAAATCTGGTGTTCAACAATACTTCAATCTTATGTAAATTTTCTCAAAGAATATTCTCCACTGCTGTTGCCCTATAATTTTTGCATTTCAGATTTTTTTTCAATAAAAACAAATTTTGAGAGGTAAAATTACTCCATGCTTTCAAGAAGAAGCATGTGAACATACATATCTCAGTAACTGCAGTGTAAGTCTTTATGACCAAAATAATAGAATTTTTTTTGTTTGTTTTAATCATGGGCAGAAATGAGTAAAGCTGCACCAATAAACTTTGTTGACTTGGCATGGTTATTGAGTTTAGACCTGCAGTAGGTCAATTACATTGGTACCCCCCCTTTCATGTATACTGAATTCAATGTGCACTAATTAATGTATATTTACTGGTCTTCTAATAAGACCTAAGATTGTTCCTATTCTTATGTGACTATCAGTGTAAGACTTAGTGGCAATGGAAGTCTGGTTTTGTCACATTCATTGCATTCAAGTGGCTTAACTTGCTTAACCAGGTTAAATTTTGATGTGCATGAAGCCCAGGGGACCTAGCGACATTAAGGCCATTGTGTATTTGCAAAGCCCTTCTGGGATTTTAAATAGTTATTTGAGCAAAATTATGTAGGAGTGATTATTACCATTTCATTATTTGAAAGCATTTAAGCATTTGAGATGGTAAATATTTTTTTCCTGAGATAAATATTGGTAAATAATTATATGAAAATTATATGAAAAGCTTAAATTTATATGGCTTCAAGACTTTTTTCAGAGCAAATCCCCAAAATCAACATTTAGAAGATGGAAGACTAGCAATAACACTAATTCCATTTCACTGCATGTACACATTTTAATTTTGTTTAGCTCTGGTACGCAAGTCAGGTATCCTGATGCCAAAATTTTAGGTTCCATTTATTTCACATTAAGTTTGCAGCATTTGATAATGCCATGTGGGGTTGTATTTGAATAGACGACATGTACTGCAAATACTTCAATGGTTTTACAAGGTCAGAGTGATCCAATTAGCTGCATGGTCATATTTGTAATCACATTATTATTTGTCAGATAATATGAGGTGTGGGTGAAAAAAGGTCAAATAATCTAATACACTGTTGCATCACTTGAAAATGTCATCTCTAAACCATGCTACCCTAGGTCTTTTACTTGGGCTTTATTTCAGGAAGACTTTTATTGTACTGAAAAAGATATTCAGAATTCCTTTTCTTTCCTGTCGTGAGCAGCTAGTTATGGAAATGCTCTGCATTCAGATTGAACAGTGGTATGTTTACTTTAATTTATAATTTTCTATCTGCATAAATGGATTTTGTCACAGTTTTTCAATGCTACTCATGTCCCCTGTGGCAAATCTCTGCTGTAGCAAAGTAGGAGTGCAATACCAACCTTGATACGCACAAACGAAAGGATGTTATAGGTACATGGTGAGATCCGAAATGAACCGTACACATTGTTTACTTGAATACAACTAAAACTATCTAATACATGGCCCAGGAAAGCTTAAATTTCTTACAGTGGTTTCCACTGCTTAAAGTGTGGGTTTTGTCCATTTTTAAATCAAACTTAAGGGCAAAAGAAAAGCTTCAAAAGGAATGTGTATTCCTGAAGTTACTTGTTTCTGTGTCTGTCTGTGGCTGCCCACACAAATGCTAGAGTGTACAACAATACTGCCTGTGTTCGTTTTCTTCTTCAGTAATGACTAATGAATTGCAATTTGACTTAAATATATCACATTGTTCAGGGCTGTTTTCTCTCTATGCTGCTCTGTGTTTGATATACATCTGTCACATTCATCTCTAAATTTCTTTGACTGAAAAGGAAATCTAAGCTATTATTTAGCAGAAAATTTGGGCCACTAATGTAATAAAACTCAGTGTAAGACCTTATGGGAGGGCAGGTGATATTTAAATAAAACTTCTTCATGCATGCTCGTTCTTTCACAGGTTTCACTCCCTCTCTCACACCAGAGACTCACAGGCTGTGTGTGTACATGCAGCTTGTCTGGGACCACTTTTGAGACACTTCTGAGAATGAGGGATGGCAGATAGCCCATCCTCCCTGTCCCTCTCAAATGGTAACAAGAAACTTTTTTTAAAGCCTTTCACATCCTTTAGGAGTCAACAGTGATAATTATCAAGGGTTGTGATCAGCAATGTGAAGTCCAGCTGGAGGTTGGTCTTGGGTGGTGTATCCCAGGGTTCAATACTGACTCCAATACTATTTGTTGCCTTAATATGATGGGACTGAATGCACACACAGCAAGGTTGTTCAGTTTAGACACCAGAGGGTTGCACTTCTGTTTAAATGGACTCTGACAAGCTGGAAAATTGGCCCATCAGGAACCTCATGAAGTTAATCAAAGGGAAGCATGAAATCATGCCCCTTGGGAATAAAAACTCCACACACCAATGAAGGTTAAAGATTAGACAGTCTGGAAAACAGTTTTGTGGAAAAAGTCCTGGGGATCCTGGTGAACAGAAAGTTGAAGATGACCCACCAATGTGCCCCTGCTGCCCAGAAGGCCAACAGAATCCTGGGCTGCTTGAGTTGAAGTGTTGCGAGCTGGCCAGGGGAGGTAATCTCTCCCCCCTGCTTGGCTGTGAGGGGGAGGGTGCGGTGGGTGAGCAAGTGGCTGCATGGAGCTCAGCTGAGACTCAGGGCAGATCTCATCAATGTACATACATGACGGGAGCAGTAAAGAAGAGAAAGCCAGACTCTTCCCAGAGGCATCTAGGACAGGGCCTGGGACAACGCACGCTATTTGAATCACAGAGAATTCCACTTGAACAGAAGAAAAAGTTTGGTTTGTTTTTTTTCCTTTCTGCAACGGTGACTGAACACTGGCACTGGTTGTCCAGAGAGGTTGTGCAGTCTCCATCCTTGGAGGCATTCCAAACCCCCAACGCCCCAACATAGTTCTGGGCTGGTCAATGTGCTCCAGCTGACCCAGCTTTAGTCAGGGAAAGTTGAACTAAGTGATCTGAGGAAATCCAATCCGAACTCAATCATTCTGTGTGTGTGATCTTTTTCTTAAAATCTTTAGCCTGCATAAATGTGAGGCAATGTTGCTGCTCATTGTCTGGTTTTCTGTTGTGTGGTTATCTTCCTAGCTAGTCTGTTCTCATCACATATAGCACAAAGAGCAAAGACACAGGCAATGTACTGTAACCCTGTTGATATCTTGTTATCAGAGCACAACACACTACTCCGTGTGAACTAGTTTTACTGCAATCAGTCATGTCCTTTGCTATCAGTACTAGCTGTTTGCCTAACCCGGTGTTTCTACATATGCACATTTCCTTTCAAGATTCATCTATATGTGTTAGTGTTTCTGCCTCTACATATCTAGCCCTGAGCGGGGGTATAGTCTGTAGATCTCTGATCCTAAAAGTCTCTCATTTTACAGAGGCATCAACAGGTACTTGCATGGACCATGCTGACAATCTCTCCTTTAAAGGAGGACATTTCCCCTTGTTAGGAAAGGGCTGAGGCTTTCTCTTCCAATGGGGAACTTTGTGCATGTGTGTAATACACTTTTCCACACATCTGCATTGTCTGTGCTTTACCTCTTCTTTTTTCTATGGATTTATGCATAAATATTTCCCATTCGCCAATGACTTTTTTTTTTTTTTTTTCCCCAGGAAGAGGTGAAGGAAGGCCAACCAGCTATCATTCTTCTGATTTACAAAGTTTGCTGGCAGGATCTTATCCATTGTTGCCCTTCTACTATCGTATGATAAGGTTGATGGAAAACAGGGAGGAAGGGAGACCACACGACATGGAGTCTAACCCCTCCTATTCCAAGCATTAGCACTTGTACTCATGTCACTTATTACTCCCTTGTAAAGAGAGACTTCAAATTAACAACATGATACCTAAACCCAGTTATTTCCACTGCAGTTTATGCACAAAATCTTTCAATTTTTGATTTGCTGCTATCTGGACCATCCTTCAAAGGCTTTATTTTCTGTGTAAATGTCCACGATATTAGTTCTGCAACCTTATGCCCTTTCCCCCCAGATGATGACTAAATGAAGTAAAAACCAAAATACTAATACTCAGGCTGCTGCCTAAAAAAGAACCTTTAAATTATGACTTCAGAAAGGAGAAAATTATACTTGCAGAAATAACTTTTTGCTTCCATTGGTACTATTCTGCTTCCATCACTTCTTGGAACTCTGTTCACTGCCTGTGATGGTGTGGAAGATGCCTTGAAACAGATTGGAGAGGAACTTACGGTACCACTGGCAGCTAATACTCTCTGCAAGAACATTAGTTTTAGAACTTTAGACTGCTGTGAGGAAAACGACAAGACTAATGAAATGTAAAATTATATACCTGCTTGCTGTGGAGTCTTAACCACAGTTATGCCAGAGACCTAGAATTTTCAACTGTGCAGCCTCAGTTGTATCACTGCAGTCTGATTTTTTGCTTCAGAGCCTTCCAGCTCACGCCCAAGGCTGCTGTGACAGTGTTTTTTTCCTCCATGTGTTTGAAAATGTTCATAACTTTGTGCTGGCAGACTTTTAAAATGTTAGGTGTGTTATCTTGGATTCTGCAGGAATCAATTGCCACTGGTGTCCTTCCTGCTTTTCCACCCCAGCTCCATAAATTTTAGTTTCCAGCCTGATGCTAGGGAGTAAATAGAGCTCAGTAGGTAACATTAGTAGACAGAAGTCTTCAAGTAGCCATTAAGTATTTTCCAGTAACACACATAGACAAGGACTAACAACCGAGTAATCAAAACATGCTCTGATCAGCGCTATTATACTAATATGGTTACAAAAGCAACCAATAGACAGATTGAATAGGTCTTGAAACTATAGTTATTTTTGAAAATCTATTTGAGGGGAACAACTGCTACAGTGGAGAATATACTCAGAAGAGGATTCTTACATACAGAGACACTTACTGTTTCTTCTTCCAGCTACACATGGCAAAGTTTTCCCTTTTCATTTTCTCTCTCTCTTGTGTTTTGTCTCTTTTTTCTCTTTTCTTTTCCAATTAAAATTAAGACAGGCCATCAAATATATGCTCAACCAATGAATATTTGTGCATCTAAGCCTGTCTTATCATTCTTTGTGCAACATATTCCAACAAAAGAAACGCTTGTGTTAAACAACCTGTAAACTTTTGGTTTAGTAATGCTGTTCAAAACAACTCTCCCTAGGTCATTTATTTGCAGGTGGAATTCCATCTGACTGCTCTGATAGAAACCTAACCTTGCGGAGCTGCCTCATCCATCACACTATGGTTTGGGAGTTTAGAACTGTTTGCTTAATTTCAATAGCTTTCCTGAAAAATCTGTGATCAAAGCATGATGGGCATTTCTCCTACAGTGTTCTGCCCTTACATGCAATACAGAGCTATGCCTGGCCCAGTGCTTAAGGAATTACTTCGGGCTTTTTAGAGAATTCTTGATGCTATTACAGATATACCCATACTGGTCATTTATGTTCAACATGCATTACTGGAGTCTATAAAGCTGAAAGTCTTCCTACGCTACAAACAGATATTGAGACAAAATAAAACTAAGCAGCTTTCAGCACATGTTGATAAAGGGATGTGGAAAATTAAATAGACTGACATGACATTCTTTTGTGAGGGTAGCTCTAGTCTGGGTCAGACCTTTAGCTTTTAAAATCAAAGAGAATGAGGGATCGTAACAGTGAAAGGTGTATACAAGCAGGCTTGTTGCAGTAAGAATAAAGTTCTTCAAGAATAAACTTTAATGTTGAAACTGTAATACCAATAGATTTTTGGTGAATGTCTTCCAAACTGTGGCATTCATGTAGAGATATCTTCCCTACATCTTGTATTTCGTGCCAAAATGCTGTGAAGTCCTCCGTGAAAAACAGCCTTCCCATGAAGTGGAACAGAAAAAAGAAAATCTGTGTATTTTACATGTAAATAAATTAAAATTATGGGAGATGTGCATATGTACATTTAGCCCGTGTCTTGACAGGAAGGATTTGTATTCCTTTGATGTCAGCTGCTCTGTTTGCTGCACACTGAGCAGACATCTCCATTCCGGTGGCTGTAAGGCACAGAGGTCCCTAAAAATTTAACAGTTAATATAAAATGTGGATTTCAGTCTGAATTAAATTTTCACTGTGAAGTATGTTATTTAGAACACAGAGAAAGTTTGGTAAATGTCCTATGAGGTGCTTTACATATGTCTATATAAAATGTTAGAATGTAAAGTAAAACGGGGCTGTTTTGACTGGGAAAGGTGAATCCTAATTAAACTGAGAGCCTTCTTTGAAAAATTTTTATGTTCATTAATGACTTGATTTGCAATCTGTTTCCATAGTTCTCTGCAAGTTTTCTAACAGCATTTTTCACAAGCACACCAGCAAAAATTCTGAGCCATGCTATGACTCTCATTGGAAAGACACTGACTGAAAACTACCAGAGGAGATTAGGTTGCCCTTCCACTATATGTTAGCTCTTGTGCCATGTGGGACATACGGTCTGTGGTAGAAGCAATTTCCCTGGAGAAAAGCTTTATAAATCGCTGCCACGCTCTGTTACCATTCCACAACAAATGAGGCAGGTGGTCTATATGTGGGTCTTCATGGGAACATAAATGTCATCTGTTCCCAGAACTTAAATCCTCTGGTACAGTGAGTGAGGCAGGGTACTTTAAAAATGTAGAAGATAGTTGCAATGTTAGAGGGCACTTACCAAAAACATTTCATGTAAAAATGGCAAGTGACTTTGTAATCTATGAGGATTTACCTCTGCAGTCTTTTTAAAATAGTATATATACAATATACTCTTGTATAAGCTATATATAACTTTTAAAAGATAAACACTCAGCTTATGAGAGCATATAGCATTGCATCTACACATACTGGGGGTCACCAGCAAGGATTGTCACTTCATCTTCTGCAGAGACCTTTCCCACTCAAATTCAAAAAGTGGCTAATAAAATATGAATAACTTATTTTTGTGCAGACCTGAGCTCAAGGTGCTGCATCCCTGGGCAGCACAGCTGATGTGATAGTGCCAGAGGACTGGGTAGTACAGGAGCTCCTGCATTCTACTGCAATGTCTTCAGGCACATTTTCCTCAAAGACTTATGTGCTTCCTTTTTTGATTCCACCATCATCTCTTTTTTCAGTCTTCCTCCTTCTTCCTAAACCTGCTGGAAACTTTCCTTTCCTCCTTTCAATTTTTTTCTCCTCCTACATTTCCAGTTAGGTAACATCATCTTATAAGTCAGTTTAAGAAAGAGGATGCATTAGGTTGGTGCTAGACTGGAGATATAAGGATACACATTAGTTCTGTTCAAATTTTAATGTCCTTAAATTTCTGTCCCAGCAAAGCCTGCAGCAGGCCTCAGCAACCCAGAGCTGCAATGACAGAGAAGGTCCCAAGAAGCCCTAGGTTGCAGAGTGACAAATTTATGTTGAGACATCACTGACAACTGGCACTTATGAGGAGGAGGAAAAGGGATATGTGAACTGAATCTATAACATGGGCTATCTACCGAAGCATTTCAAAACTCATTCTAAACTACCTTTAAACAGCAGGCAAAATTTTGCCCCAGTTCAAGTTTGGCTAAGTTTTTTAAGCAACTGAAAATAAGGTTTTGGAAATAGAGTTTACAATGAATACCAATGCTATAAAATCCTGCTCTGTTACAATCTGAGTTTGACAAGAAAACATGGTATTAAGCATTTATAGATAGATTGTTGAGAGAGACAGGGCTCTGATTCAAGGGTGTGTAAGCAATATGAAAATACAGATTATAAGAAGGAAAATAGGAGTAAGAACTGAGATGAAATTACTACAGTTCCTTGTAAAACATGTTTGGTCAACCTGGAACAATTGCATACTACAGCCTGGTCGGAGAAAATGAACCACTGATCTTAACTGTGCATCTGAAAATGACTCTTTATTCAATCTTTATGAAGAGATGTGTGATCAAACCTTATAAAGTTAGGCAACCAACTCTGAATTTTTCAGGTGAAAGGAGAAGGAAGCTAAAACAGCTCAAGAAAAAGCACAGGCAAAATGAAAACATGTAAATGGGGCTGTAGAAACATGCAGTGAAAGTGGATTGGAAAAAAAGAAGGTTGGCTGTTGAACTGAGAATATTTTCCCTGTAAAGTTATTACCACAAATTTTCATTGGCGAATTATGAGGGAGAGGGGATTTTTATAATGCATAATGTTTTGTTCTATTCAAAAATCAACTTTTAAAAAATATCTAGAATTTCCTCAACGGGAATAAATAAAAAAAATTAAAGTTCAAGCATTTCCTGAGCTGTTACTGACATTTCAAGGCTAGATGCGATAAGCATTCTTCTTTTTTCATATATGCATACATATGTCCCCACAGACGATTTCAAGTTACACAGTCAGTTAATGATGCAGTTTCTTAAAGGCAAATCTCCTTTTAAAGTCGTCTTATTTTGTATTCATTGCAGTCACCCTCTGTCTCTCATCTTTGCAAGAAGCTCTCATTCATGTCATAGGCAGTTTAGGAAGCTTAAACTCCACGGCATCTTCTGGTCCCAAATGTCTTCTGACAGAGTGAAATATCCACAAAGCTATCAAGCTGTGCCGCATATGAAATTAGGAATACACCACACAGTAGATAACTCTATAGAAAGAGATAATAATTGCAGGTGTACAGAAACAGTGGAAACCTGACAAAGGAGTTGGGAACTTCGGAGTCTTGCAGTACGATCTCTATAACTGTCCCTGGTTTGGACAATCCTGCTTTTGTCAAAGTGAAAACACAGCTGAATCAATAGATGTAAATAAATTCAAGGCTTTTAATATATCTTCTTGCATGTTTCTTTGCAGGCAGAGGACATTCCCTATCAGGCTTTTTCGGTGTTTGGGACATATGGTGTTACCTTCAATGCAAAGTACACAAGAAAGGAGAGAGTAATCCTCCTGTCATGCTCCTTTCCTCCACAGTCTACATGATCAAGGCACCTGTTAACTTCAATGAGTGTCTTTAGTATGCAAGTGTTATCTATTTGATTCTGTAGAGAAGGGTGTTAGAAATCCTTGTAAATTTTAGTCAGAGATGGGTGGAGAGATCCTGCCGAGCAGATCACCTGCCAGGTTATTTTTTGTCAGGCATTAGGATACAGCATTTTTCAAGACTTTTTTGAGATTGCTAATATTGGCTAGATATGTTTGGAGTATATGCATCCAAAATAATTTACATAAAAAAATATGTTTAGCTGCAAAAAAAAAATGGCTGGGAATGAGAAAGTGCCTAAAGAATCTTTTCTGCACACACTAAGTCTTTTCTACTCTCTCCCCACCCCAACCTGACTGTCCTTCTGGATATGAATTTGGAGACAAGGTCAGCACTGGGCATAGGCTGAGTGCATAGTTACCTATAGTGGAAAAACTGCAATGAAATACTCCTTGGAAAGGCTATGTTGAGGCACTGAGAAGGGTCTTTAGTTTTGTTGCTCATAAAACCTCTGTCTCTTCTCCAAAGAAGCTGGGACCAGCTGCCAGCGCAGCACTTGCTACTGTGAAGTCAGGCTCTGCCTTTGCCTGCACAGCCACGCACAGGGCCAAGCTTGCTGCTACTGCTGAGAAGGGACCATAAATAAGGAACTTTCCCCAAGTATTGATAGGACAAGGGGTAATGGCTTTAAACTGAAGGAGGTTAGATTTAGATGAGAGATTTGGAAGAAATTCTTCCCTGTGAGGGTGGTGTGGCACTGGCACAGGCTGCCCAGAGAAGCTGTGTCTGCCCCCTCCCTGGCAGTGTTCAAGGCCACATTGGTCTCCTGGAGTCCCTCCTTCCACTAGTAGTTAGCCTACAAGATTAACTGTGCTTTAAAAATGAATCAGCGCATGATTCTCTGGTTTAGTCCTTTTTAAAAGCAAAGCAAATTCAAACAGAGCCAAGAGCAAAAATGCAGCTCTTTCACAGTTGGCCACTAACTGTGAGTTAGTTTTATATTTCTGTGTGCTCAGCATGAGATATCCAGGAGCAGATCTGTGGAAGCCTTGAGCACACAGCTGCAGCTGAAATCACTTAAAGTTGTGCTTTGAACATACAAGGTCCTGTGAAATGCTAAGTGTTCAGGAGGAAGATGGCTCGATGCTGTTAAATTAGGTGCTCCACATTAGTGAATGTTTTTGGCAGTTTAGGCTTTTACTTCTTTAGGCCTTAGTTCCTAGGGGGTAAAGCAAGGATAAGACCAGGCAATTGGGGATGCTGTCAAACTCAAATAATTAAGGTCTCTGAAGCACTAGGTTTATCATGAAGATGAAGCCAGAACTGTGCTGAAAGCAATATTTTTGTGTTCAAACACTAACTGTGCGTTTTGTTTTTAGAAGGCTAAACTATTATTTCTCAATTCTAAACCAAATCCTTTTTATTATGTGGAAGATGTTTTATTCCCTGAGCACTATATATTTAAACCTTCTTTATTGAATCCTGCTTGCATCAGACACCTGATATAGCTGGTTCAAGTTTGGAAAAATGAAAAAGAATGGGAAGCAGGGTTGGCCAGGCAAGTGTCAGGGAATGCCAGCTGTACCTGTCACAAATGAGTTGGACTAGATAACCTTTAAGGTCCCTTCCAACCCAAATCATTCTGTGGTTCTGTGAAATGCTGCTACTCTGCCTTACATACCTATGTAACCCACGCCAACAACAAAATGTGTGTGCCTGTGTTTATAAATCCTCCTTTACAGTTACACTAGGATCGCAGCAGAGGTGGAATCTGGACACTCACAGCTTTGTAGAGGTGAAATTGACTGTGCTGAAGAAGCATGGGCTTTGAATACAAGCTCTTGCTAAACTGCTCATCTGGCTTGCTAGGACAAGTTCTGGGTTAAGTTTAGTACAAGGTCTAAGTGGATGGAGAGCTAAACTCTTCATCCTCTAATTAGCATACAATGTTTACTTGTTATGATCTACCAACACCCCCAGGCCTGATATGAGTATTCTCATATTAACACAACAAACAACTTTCAGTCGTTTGATTATAATCAGCGTATTGACAATGACTCTGGAATTTTCACTCATCTAATTTTCAAACTCACTTCATTGTCAGCTTTATTTCTCAGAAGCCTGCCATATTATAAGCATTGCAATATATATATAAGCTTTACCTGCCAGTCCAGAGACATAAAATTATAGGATCTTCACTGCCATGTTTTATTTCTGGAAGAGAAGTTAAACCTTTTTTTCATGAATTAGAGTTGCCAGACCTACATACAGTAGGGACCACTAAAATTTTATGGCCTTGAAATTCAGTGTCACTCAGCAGTTTTACTAATCTTAACAACTATTCACAACCAGGTAATAAAACACAATATGCTCAGAAAAACTGTGAAAAAAAATATGTCCATTCAAGGCACAAATTTTGGGCAAATCTAGCCACCTTATATGAGAACTTTTCACACTATGTTGCACATTGTCAGTGGAAGTTTGCAGAACTAATCCTGATATTGAGAAATCATTCCTGTCCACACTTAATTCTCCATAAATTTACTGATACTGACAAAGGGGAGGGTATGTGTGGCTGTAATGAAACGTAACAATCGCTAGCTGTCGGGGGTGGGGGGAGGTGTGAAACATTGCTCCTCTTTAGTACATTAAAATTGTAAGTGCATCTAGAGTAAAGTAACAGGATGGTCAATTCCAATCAATTACCCACGTCATTCACCTGAAACAGCAACAATTTCAATTGCATTCTTCTTATGGTGTGTCTTTATCAAAGAAATTTTAAAAAATACTCATCCAGCTCTCATTCCAAATGTTGAACAAATTGTCTAATTGCTTCATAAAACAGCTTCTGATCAGCTACCCATTAAAAAAAAAAAGGAGACATGGTCGATAAATTGCAGAAATTATTTTTAAAAGTGCACAGCTAGACCATGAAACCTTTAACTCTCTTCAGGCTAATAGCATGTGCTCCCTGAGTAGCATTTACACAGCTTTTTAACACAAGAAAAAGAGCAACAGATGGAAAAGCACATTCCTCATGCAGTGTTGTCTGATTTTATCCATTTTTCCAAGTGACTTAGATTGTAAACAGGATTTTAAATAAAGGAAGGTTACTATCACCATAGCTTGATAGCTTTTGTTTCTTACAGCCAACTCAAACATGGTTTAGTGCGCTGCTGTTTTGTAAAAGAGCTTCTGAATCAATTTTTAAAGCCTTAGGGTAGCTGTGTTGTACTATTTTAAAAAAAAATTTTAAGGAATAGTGTGGTTCTACTGAGGACAGAAGTGTTATTGGAAAATGCTGATGTACTCTAGTGGAAATTACTAATTCCTACACTTAACTTTCTATCACTCAGGCAAATAAGTAGCTCAAATAGTCCTGCTAAATGACAAAAAAATTAAGAAACTCTGTCCTTTTAGCTTAGATTTAGCCTTTCATGGGTAATATTCTCGCTGAACCTAAGACAGATCTGCATGAGGAATAATCACATTCACTGGGCATTGAGTTGAGTTACATGAGTTTAAATCAATATGCCTTGCTCTCCTGGACACTTACATATGGTTTATCCACATGCCATAAACATCACCTGCATATAAGAAGAAGCTGTTTTCCCAATTGTATCTCCCTTTATTTTAAGAATAAAATCATATTGGTTTGGCCTTGGGGAAATCTTAGAGATCATTTTTAGTTCTTCTGTTATAGAGATACTTTGCATGTATTCATAGTGAACAATGTTGACAGAATGTTGAAGCCTGACCTCCTTTTCAGCCATTTTCAAAGCAACCCCACCACTGTGCCTGTCTCAGTAAGAAACTAATTACCCACATGGACTGTAAACAATGAATGTTGTGATTAACTGAGCGCAGGGATTTTACCAGCTGGTAGCTTGTGGCCTATTCACTGGAAGCCCACAAGCTTTTGTCCTTGGGAAGTGTAACGGGAAGTGTATAATATGCTTCTCTCAAATACCTTACCTTCAGCTTCTCAAGGATGCTTCCCTTTACACTACCAACTCACTTTAATTTCAAAGGCAACTAGTCTCTGTTTATCTCTGGTGACCACAAGCTAGGTAATGAGTTGGACACCATGCATGAAAGTGCTCCAATTGATCTCTGCTGTCATAGCAATAGGTAGAAATTGCAAGGGTCTGCAGAAGTGTTCTTTGTCCTGATAGAGATGGAAGAAACTATGAACAGATTCTTCACCCTCTTCACTCATCCTATCCTATCCTACTAAAAAAAATGCCCTCCCTTCCTTCCTTCCTTCCTTCCTTCCTTCCTTCCTTCCTTCCTTCCTTCCTTCCTTCCTTCCTTCCTTCCTTCCTTCCTTCCTTCCTTCCTTCCTTCCTTCCTTCCTTCCTTCCTTCCTTCCTTCCTTCCTTCCTTCCTTCCTTCCTTCCTTCCTTCCTTCCTTCCTTCCTTCCTTCCTTCCTTCCTTCCTTCCTTCCTTCCTTCCTTCCTTCCTTCCTTCCTTCCTTCCTTCCTTCCTTCCTTCCTTCCTTCCTTCCTTCCTTCCTTCCTTCCTTCCTTCCTTCCTTCCTTCCTTCCTTCCTTCCTTCCTTCCTTCCTTCCTTCCTTCCTTCCTTCCTTCCTTCCTTCCTTCCTTCCTTCCTTCCTTCCTTCCTTCCTTCCTTCCTTCCTTCCTTCCTTCCTCCCTTCCTCCCTTCCTCCCTTCCTCCCTTCCTCCCTTCCTCCCTTCCTCCCTTCCTCCCTTCCTCCCTTCCTCCCTTCCTCCCTTCCTCCCTTCCTCCCTTCCTCCCTTCCTCCCTTCCTCCCTTCCTCCCTTCCTCCCTTCCTCCCTTCCTCCCTTCCTCCCTTCCTCCCTTCCTCCCTTCCTTCCTTCCTCCCTCCCTCCCTCCCTCCCTCCCTCATTATATTCTCATTTTATCTTTATATTCCTTTACAACTTGGGCAGTCTTCTGTCATAGTTCATAGACTTTCTTATTCTCTAAATCCATTCTAATTATTTTTAATATCTTCCTATGTTTCTCTGGAGCCCTCTCCTGCAAACTCTTCCCTTGACTGAGATAAAGACACTTAGCAGTATAAGCACCTTTGACTTTGGGAAATGCTGGACCTTTTCTGTACTCAAATGCTAAAGTCTTTTAGATGCATTTTTTTTTTTAATTTTGCACTGGAAATGTAAATATGGACAGAACTAGACTTCCTGTTTGTATTTCCATCAAAGTTAAACAATCAACTTGCAGTCACTTGAATCAAACACTTAAAACATAGATGAATGTGTTACCTAGAACAGGTCCAAGTCAGGGTCCCCTGCTCTTAGTTTATGGCCCAGTTAATGCTTTGTAAGTTATTATTTCCATAAGGATAACATTTCTAATAGCATTTCTCTCCACAGAAAAATTAGCCAGTTCCGTACCCAGATCTGATAGCGGGGTTCAACAAAAGGGTCCTATCGCTCACCGCTGCAAGAGAATTTTTCTTTATTTCTCCCCTAATTATTCCAGTTCAGGGAGTTTCTGTTTTAACCACGGAAACAATTCCAGGTTTGCA
This sequence comes from Gallinula chloropus, assembly GCF_964237585.1. Lineage (NCBI taxonomy): Eukaryota > Metazoa > Chordata > Aves > Gruiformes > Rallidae > Gallinula > Gallinula chloropus. The sequence goes on along the minus strand of NC_140087.1, from coordinate 88,922,590 downwards.
CTGCCAATTAAAGACAATAAAAGAGAATATTTAATCCACCATTACCTTCTTTGTGAGCAGTGCGCAGTTCACAGTTCAGTCTCAGTTACTGCTTCCCAGCCCTGTTTCTGTAAGCCCACCCTGTACTGAATTTCACCTCATACACCCCTCCTCTTAGTTCTTCCATTCGGCTGCCTGTAGTCTTGCCATTAATTTACAAATACTTTATAAACTGGAATGTTTATCCAATTGCTCCCTGTCCCATCTTTGATTAGGTGTTAATTGCATTGCAGCCCAGTTATTGCTGCTATCAATATTAGCGCTGTCTTCCTCATTGATCTCCCATTTTCTGCATAATGTTATTACTTCATCCACAGTCACATTTAAATTACTCTTTGTTTTGATGGAGGTTTTATGTCGATTTTAAACTAAGCTCCATGATCAGCCATCATGTAGTCTGGCTCTGCCATGCTCCGCTGTCCCTCAGTACTCCTTTGGCTGTGATCAGAGGCAACTGATGCAAAGTATTTTAATGTAAATTTTAATCATCTAAGAAGCTTGAATGCAGTGCTTCAGAAATTCGAATACTGCAAAAAGGTGGCAGACAGGTTTAGAAACGTAAAGGGTCAATTTCAGCAGTTGTTCAAGATTGCAAAATTGTTTGACTGTTCCGAGGTGAGAGACTGCACCAGAAGTAAAATACTAAAGTTTCGTCCATTTTTTTTCTTTAGTGAGTGGGATGGGAAAGCTGGAGAATTAAGATTAACATGGGACACATTATGTCATATTTACTGTGCCAATGGCATGCTGTAATTAAGAGGTACTTGAATTAGGGACTAGGCCAATCACCAATAAATTTAAGAGAAATGTTTCTATTGATTTTAAAAAGTATTTAGATTGGTCTGTAATAGCCAGACTCTAGAGTTTGATGCAGCTCTCGGTGAAGTTAATGCTATGAATGCCAATTAAGGTGTATAGAAGCCAGTTTAAAACACACCTAGGTTAAGCTTCTGTACAGCTTAAGCATATGCATGTCTGAATAGGGCTATGCAGAATATTAAGAACAGATGGTTGCATTTCCTATTAGTTTCCTTAAAAATTACAGTACTCCTTGACAATTGAGAAATGTATTACTTTGATAGTAGAGGTTCAAATGTGAATTTTCCTTTCAAATGTCATTTCACATTCTCTTGAAAAATATTTTTAAGGGCTCACTATTTTTCTGAGGGATCAGATTGAAGAAATACATGCGATATGAATGCTGAGAGTCCTTGAGAAGCAAAGAGAGAGTGCCAAAAACCTGCTTGAGAAATTATCTCTTTTCAGATTCCCAAAGAATACTACTCTGAAGTATGAGATTTGCTCTTGAAGTCCATGCAGCAATTCTGCCAGAAGTCTAGTTCTCAGTTCCCATACTTATCTTGTTTTTTCTTACACATACCAGATGATGCTGTGAAGTGTCCTCTTCCCACAGAAGGGGACTCCCTCAGTAAAGAAACTTTTTTTTTACGTTTGAAGTCTTCAGTTGTTTTTTCAGTATGAGTTGTACGCAGTAGAGAGAGCTTTAGAAAGAAAACTTTGCTTTGAATTGGGAGTAAAATAAGGTCATTATAAGTTTCTGTCAGGAGCTCAGCAGACACCTATTTATACCCTAGCATAACTTTTGGACTAACCCTTTACTGAAAACCTTTAATAAGAAGCTGTGAGAATTCCAACCAGTAAATGGCACAGTTAATTATTTTAAAGATATTTAAACCCACCAAGTTATAATCTTCATTAATTAGTTCTGAAAGGTTATTTTCCATTCACATGTTCTAATTGTAAAGGGAAATTATGGCCTGTAAAATAAGCCTAACAGAAAAGGGTTTTTTTTTTTAAAAAAAAAGGAAAAAAAACAGAGAGAGAGAAAATTGGGGTTTTTTTATTTGTGAAATTATATCTTGAGCCTAAAAAACAGGTTCTGAAGATGACAGCACAAGGAAAATCGTATTTTTCTGCCACAAAACCAAGAGTAATGCTGAGAAAATTGTTTTTTAAAAGATGCATTCCAACCGTGCTGCATACCAAGTGGACATTGCAAATTTATCTTACAGCTATAAGCTATACATATAAATTATCTGATCTTCCTTTTAGAACAGGAAGCTGCACAATATAATGAAAAAACTCTTTACTGTGATTATGAAAAATATAAAGCAGGGTTTGTTGACATAATCCATATGCCATACAGAGGAACTTTGACAGGCTTGAGAGGAGGGCCCATGTGAACATAATGAAGTTCAACAAGGCCACCTGCAAGGACCTGCATATAGGTTGGCACAGTCCCAAGCACAGCTACAGGCTGAGAGAAGGGATTGAGAACAGCCTTGAGGAGTAGGACTTGGGGGTGTAGACGGATGAAAAACTAAACAATGAACCGGCAATGTGTGCCTCCAGTACAGAAAGACAACTGTATCCTGGGCTGCATCAAAAGAAGCATGAAGAGCAGGTCAAGAGAGATGATTCCACCCCTCTACTCTGCTGTGGTGAGACCTCGCCTGGAGTACTGCATCCAGCTCTGGGGTCTCCAGTACAAGAAAGAAGTGGAGCTGTTGAAGCAAGTTCAGAGGAGGGTCAGAAAGAGGATCAGAGGGCTGGAACACCTTTCCTGTGATGATATGCTGAGAGTTGGGCTTGTTCAGCCTGTAGAAGGCTCTGGGGCCACTTTATTGCAGCCTGCCAGTACCTGAAGGGGCCTACAGGAAAGCTGGAGAGGGACTGAATACAAGGGGTGATAGGACAAGGGGTAATGGCTTTAAGCTGGAGAAGGGTAGATTTAGATGAGATAGTAGGATGAAATTCTTCCCTGTGAGGGTGGTGAGGCCCTGGCACAGGCTGCCCAGAGAAGCTGTGTCTGCCCCCTCCCTGGCAGTGTTCAAGGCCAGGTTGGATAGGGCTTTGGGCAACCAGACCTAATAGCAGTTGTCCCTTCCCATGGTAGGGGGTTGAAACTAGGGACTTTGAGGTCCCTTCCAACCCAAGCCATTCTGTGATTCTATGATTCAGACCTAGAATCTTGACTTCACAGAAATATCTTGTTTAGAAAATCTGTATCAGAAACTAAAGAAAAACGTTTTCATTCAGGAAACCTATGCCCTTCAGATCCCTTCCAACCTGCCCCAGTTCAGAAATTTCAGCGTCTACCATTGTGATCTATGCCTTCAGAAACACAACCCCCTCCCACTGTGCTCTAACCACCCTTTCTCTTCATCATTGTTTATATTGCTCCCACAGCTCCTAGCTGCTGGATGGCAAAGAGTCATCTAATATGGCCGGTTATGAACTGCTCAGATAATGTTTGGCTTATTAGCACTGTCTCAAATTAAATAGGCTACAGCAGCTATTCCTCTAGTGAATGAGGAGTAAACTGAACAGAAATCTCTTGCCTCCCTCTGTCTCCTAGAGGAAGCTACAGGAACACAAAAACTTTGTGATGTTTACTGAGCTATCACATATGGCTGGAATTATTCAGTATGCTCCAAAGTTCTCTGGGAAGGGTAGAAGATAAAAGGGACAGGCAAATGGTATGATTTTAAAAGCCTCATTTCTTTATAAAACAAGATTTAAAAAGTCAATACTTATGTTCTCAGTGATGATGGTTCTAACTAGATGCCAAATTGTATATACAAGTTATCCTTTTTAAGTAGATTTTGCAGAACCTGCATAATAAAGAAAACATCCAAACATCGATGCCTAACTGTTCTCAAATGTGACATCTTTTGAGGCTTACTGTTATTTTGGCATAGGCTAACCTAAACCTGCACATTTCATGTAGAAATGAGAGAAATGTTGGACACCAATAGGCTCTTTCATCTAGTGGAGAATGGAATAACAAGAAACAACGGCTGGAGCTTGCAGTTAGACATATTCAAACTTGTAATGAGGCAGGTTTTTTAATTGCAGTGGTGATTAACTGTCAATCAGAGCCATCAAATAAAGTGATGATATTTCTCCAGTTGTTGAAATCCTCAAATCAAGACTGACAGCTGTTCTGGGACATGAGCTTGAACCCATTACAAGTTATTTGGCTTACTACAGAGCTTAACTAGGTGAAATTGAACTGCTGGTGTTATATTTAGCTCAGGCTAAGTGATCTAGTGATCCCCGTTGGCCTTCAAATGTATGAACTGATGAAGTGAAGCTGACATAAAAAGTTGGAATTTGCAAACAGCCAGCATTGAGGGAATACAGGATGCTTCAGTTTGGTGGTTGAATGGCAGAGAGAAAAGTGGCTTGAGCTGAACCGAAACAAGCTTTATGCAGAATTTGAGCAGTGCTAAAAGGAAATGGGAAAGAATAAATAGCTTAGTCAAGAAGACTTCATTTAAAATCTTTTGCTGTGATTATTTTCATTGTGGACAATTATGAAAAGATTAAATTTTTTCTTCGAAAGTTTCAAATTAAATACCTCGTATTAAAAAATTTTTGCACAGCAAAAATTGTGATGTCTTCAGAATTGTTTCAAAGAAAACAAATAGACTAATTCAAGCAAACATTGCAAAGTATATTGATAGTAAAAGTCAAAGTGTAGCAATAAACATTACTGTGGCATGTCCTGATTGAGAAAGAAGGGGTGGTTTGACAGTCAGAAATTACTTTAGGGAAAATTATACTGTAGATTAAAACTTAGTTTTAAATAATTTCATCAAAATAACACTCATAAGCTGCTTATTGGTTTTATAAGCTGCTTGGGTTGTTTGTTTGTTTTTGGTTTTTTTTTTTTTTTAAATTTATCTATAGCTTATTACTAATTTATATTCAAAAACTTTATACAAGGGAAGGCAGATTTACCTACAAACAGAAAAGGTTTTTCAACACCATGGAGGTGAGTGGTTTTCTTTAACTGCCTTTCTTCTTACCGCAGTCCTTGCCATGGTCCTCCTGCTTCCACTGACCTTCCTACAAGGGCAGCTGCATTCCTCCTGGTTTCTTCATTGAAAATAGGCCAGCTTTATTTCTTGAGAGTAAATAAAGAGTATCAAGGGTTGTGAATACGAACCCAAAACCTGAGCTTCTCTACCTATAATAGTCTCAAGAAATTCAGCAGAAGTGATCAAATGTGTAGATTCACCAGCTCACTCGCATCTGCCTTGAACCTTTGACACTATGCTGGTACAGATGTATCCTTTCTGTTGTCAAAGGCAATTTTAAAGTTGGTCCTCGTAATTCCACTTCCAAAATGTCTTTATTTCTACTCAATAGCGACAAGAATTGTCCTCATTTTTTTCCACGCATAAACAAATTCTAGACAAAAACCACTCCATGTGAATAGGAAAATTCAAATGCTATTAAGATAGGACAAGTGTGATCATGTTGTCCTTGTCTGTTATCTTCATAGGTTTTGATTACAGTGATCTATGTGCTATACAAACAAAACCCCTACCTAACACTTTAAATTCCTAGTAGCTTTTAGGTCATCGGTGAAAGCAGTTACACATTAAAACACAGTAAAAATGGCAAGAAGAAAAACATTGGAGCAGAGCTGAGAGAGGTCGTACATGAAGTGAAAATGGAGATGAGGATACCAAAACAAAATATGTTCTAGTAAAGGAGAATATTTTTTCCTACTTTATGTTTTCTATTTCTGACCATTTCATCTTGTAAAAATCAAGGAAAAGATGATGTAATTAAAATGATACCTAATGCTTTGAGAAATCGCATGCTAGATTGCATTAATCTTTTCTCATATTTTTGTGGGGAGCTACACATGCACAGATATAAAGACACACATACACAAAGTGAACTGTAGGAATTCTTTTCTTCCTTTGAAACGGATCTGCAGACCCTTTTACATTTGCAAAAAAAATGTATAAATTTTTTTTAATGTTTTTTAGTTTTCACATAAGCAAGAAAACTAAAACTCATAAAGCTGGATTAAAGGTCCCCACAACATTTGTCTTTTTCTGTGGTCACCCTCAAATCTTAACAAACGTCATGGAAACACTTGCTAGGGCTCAGAGCCCTCCTGAAAACTTTAGATGACTTTAGCTTTGTCTTCTTATAATACAAGATTTCAATTTCAAGCTTTAACTTTCTGGTTCCAAGTTCATCACTGATATTGACTTTCTTCTGAGTACTTCAAGATGCTGCTGTCACAGATCCCTCGAGACTGCCCTTTCTCTCATCATGTCATCATCAAAACAATTTTAAAGCAAAAAAAAAATTTTTTCCCTCTCTCCAGTCCTCAAAAAAAAAGCCAAGCAAGGGTGACCTTGCACTGAATGTAACCTTGAGCAGAAGTTCACTTGGAAACAGTCAGAGAAAGCTTTAATTTATTATTGGAACTAGCTATTGGCATTTTTTTTCATCAGTGAGATCTATCAGATCATACTTAAAACTGTCTAAAGGGGGATGGGGACATTTCAGAGGCTACAGAGCTGAGACTTTTGAGTAGAAAAATGCAGTCTTCTGTGTGAGCACTCAGAGAAAGACAACATTTTTAATATCTTCCCATAATTCCTGCCACTCACTCTAATCTTAGTATTCCATAGAATCAAAGTATTCTATAGAAGAGTTGAACCTGGTAAATCAAGATTTGAGATGCATTGAAATGTCCAGTTTTTGGAAGATGGTATTGAGCATGGCAGAAACAGAAATCTGCCTAAAATGAACCACATCACCAAATGAATTTTAAGTCTAACTAGCAGCCAATCTTCTGCAACTTTTAAAAAAGAGCCTTTGCCTAGGAAATGCACTGCCAGGTTGTCTGATTAACAGGAAGACATCACTTCTTTCTCCAATACAAAGCACAGGTGTATAGTCAAGTCATTTAAATACCAAATCTTCTGCAGCAGCAGGACTGACTTGCTTTGATCCACTTTTTGCAGGAGGTACTGCAAGCTTGGTTTTGGCAGAGACTTCTCTATTGTATATCCTGACTCAGTATACATGGAAATTGAGGGATCAAAAATTTCCTCTCATTTTTCCTTCATCTCTCTTAAACAGATATTCCCCAGTTGACTGAAGGCTGAACAGGTACAGTACAGGAAAGAGACTCTGCTCTTTCCTCACTTCATGCTCTTGAAAATCGCCCACCTGTATAAAGAAAAAGGCTGGTCTGTGAGTGTGCTCCATGTGTTAATTCACTCTCCCTCCATAGTCCCTTGAAGATCCTTTTCATTTTCATGTAGTCATTGCACGACTACAACTTGACACAGGTCCATATGGAGAAAAAGTGACATTAACATGCATCACTAATCACTTCTCATTCATCTCCTGTATGTCTGGTTTCCTTTGACCTGCATTTAAACATATTGTTGGAGATGTTATTAAAAACAGACTATGCCTTTTCCTCCTGAGGTGTTATTCCTATTACGCACAACACAGGTTTTGCCATACAGCACAAGAGAGCCTGAGGATCAATGCTAAATCCACATATGTTGGGTAGAACACTTTGCTAAGCACCTGAGATAACGAAGTCAAGCAGTTTGTTTAGAAACCTAAATCCAACACTTTTACCTCTTTACCTGGAATGAAATCAGTTTACAATGAGTACTGGTGTTGGCTGTTCCCTACTGTACTCCACGTGGACTGATATCAGGACTCACTGGTGCTCATATTTATGCCCCTTCTAGCCTCTGCAGAGCAAAACATGATGTCAGGTTATGCCCTGCTGATGCACCACTGGCACTAAGGGCCTTATTGCTGAGTCAAAAAGGAAGAGTCACCCTCAGTTCTCCAGCTGAGGTACAGCAGGCTCTTTGGTGGCTGCTTGCTTTGCAGGATTCCCTTTCACACGCCAAGGGAAGGCAGGATGAGGACTCACGTCAAGAGTTTCCTGTTCAAAAGCTTTATGTATGCAGGTCAGTCCAGTAGCACCAGTTACCTCTGAAAGCCTAGCAGCAGACAAGAAAGGAGACACTTTTACCAACCTGCATCCCACTGGTCACCTGTGGCATTGTGAACTCTCCACATACATAGTGTCAGGGCTTTTCCCCACAAAAACGTCTCAGCCATTTCATGACTTAAAATGATGGCTTGGCATACACCATCATGTACCAGACCAGACATCAGGTCAAGCTGGAATCAGACTGGAACTTGTGCCAAGGCTTTGCAGGACACAGGGTCTTTGCAGGATGCTCTGCATGTGTCACCAAATTTATGCATGCACTGAGATCAGGGTATCATAGAATCATAGAATAATTTTGGTTGGAAGGAACCTTTGAAGGTTATCTAGTTCAACTCCTTCATTTAGTATAACCTATTAAGTTAGAAGGTAAAAAGTATGTGTCATGAAAATTCTCTCAAGAAGTGTAGTTAGGACAAATATCTTACTACAGACCAATTTGGTAGGGATTTCACTCAACTGGAATAAAAACCTGATTTTCAGTAACTAATTTAAAGTCAAACTACATTTGGTGCTGCAGCATGATCACTTATTTTGGATAGCAGGATTCATAAAGAAACCTAAGTTTTATGAGGGCCTTTAACACAGATATATTCAATACTTCTTGCATGGTTCACTTCAACTGCTCAACTATTCTCATAAAGCCAAAATAATTACAAGCTACTTCAGATATGAGTTCAGTGGTATATATTATTAACCATTCAAATGACTGCTTTAATTACAAACTTCATGTCAAATAGGTATAAAACCAAATGAATGTGATTGGTTGGCCAAAGAAGGGTTTTAAACTATTTTCCACAACCATTTTATGTTTTACTAGTCTCTCAATCAGATCTTTATGCAACAGGCAGTTTAGTTGATAATATCTCTCTTGCAACTTCCTTGTGTTATTTTGAAATTTGAATCTCTTTCTCTTTTCAGATTACACATTTTTTGGGAGTTGTTTTGTCTCCAAGTTTAGAAGGTGATATTATATACTGTAAATATTGAATATAAACTCAGTAGCTGCATTATGTTCTTGAAGATCATATTTTCACTGTTTGTGGCTGCTTTTCTCACCCATTGAGTCCCAGCCTTTTACGTGTCAGTATCATTTACTTTAGTATTTTAATAATGGAGTATCCTGTAATCAATATAGGGATACTTTTATGATAGTCATGGATCATTTTGCACAAAACTGCAACTCTGAGAACATTCTGTGATTACTTGATGCATGGTAACAAATGGAATGAAGTAATTCCACATATGTCAAAATACTCCAAAAGTAGAAGATGGGCAGTAGCAAATTACAAGGGCATAAGAATGGAAGAAGCACAGTTTCTGCAAAAGGGAGAACACAGTCATTTTTGCTAGACAATATTTTGTCACTAGCAGATTCAGGAGCCATTTGAACAGCCTGAAGCAACATACATCTGTAGATACACAAAAGCAACAGAATGTCCTTTAATGAAGGTAAATAGTGATGATACACTCCCCCCCCTAAGTACCAGGGTTTTCCAATTCACAGGCACATGATTACTATCACAAAACACAAAATTTCTGTTCAGTGAAAACACATATCTTTGAAAAGTTCTTATCCCACACTTACAATAGTAATTTTGTCTGCATTCAGAAAAAGAATAACTAGGAAGAGAGGCCAAGTATTGATTAAGGAAGTGTGTCAGAAAGGAGGTCAACATAAAAGCTTCCAAACATGCTGTAAATCTTTCTCCAAAGGCTCACGTATCCAGTCTCCTGCTTTTGAGTGTGACTAGCTGCAGACATTGAGATGAAGCAGATAGAAATACAGAACTATCTTTCTCATGGTAAATACTTGTGGTAGTACAGGGATATCCTAAAATAGGTGGTGTATTTGGACGCATCTTTTTAATAGCCACCAGTGACTGAGTTGTCAAAAAAATTTGTATAACACTAAATGGGAATCCCTTCATATTTTAGTCATCTGTAATGTCTTGTGACGCTGCAATTGTGTGTTAAGTTTGAGGTCATAAACCTTTAGGCACTTCCTCAGTCTTGTAGTGGCAGAAACACATTAGTTTCCTCTTTACTGTAGCATCCATGCCAGAAAGGCCTTATGTATCTTCTCCAAGGGGAACTGTAAACACAGAAACCAAGGCAGAATGACAAAGCCCGAAAAGGCAAACTGAAAAGCCAATACAAGAGACTTAGTTTGGTTAGGATTCTTTTCCATTTTTAACCAAGTCCCAGTATTCCAGCTCACTGTTTTGGGGGATTGAATTAGCATTACTGCAGTTTCCAGGATCAAGCACAGCAGATAAACCCCATCCCAAAAATGGCCGTTTTGAAGAGATTCTGAGAAAAATAACAATAGAAGAAAAGGTATCTATCAGGAAAAAAGGAGATGTCCTCCATCGTTTGTGTGTGTGAAAGAAGAGGCTTGAATAATTCACAGGAGATATACAGACACTCTATGTGTTAACCATTAAGCTGCAGCTTATTAACCATAATAAGCTTATAGGAACATTGTGTACTACTAGCAAGTGCTGTTACCATTGTCAATGCAAGGGCACTGCATGAGAACAACAAGTAAAGAAGATGATATATCATTATTTTAGGTAAAAAAGATTTAAGGACACTCTGTTTTGTGTCTTCTCTGCTAAATCTCTTAAAAAATACCGATTAAAGAATTTGCTTATAGCAGTGACAGAACCCCCCCCACACACACACACATACATGATTTTTCGGAGGTAAAGGCAGAGCTCGTCTAAGATCAGAAGATATAAAATTAAGAAATGATTTAGATGTTTTGAAAACATAAGCAATATCAGCAGGCAGACATGGAATTATAAAAAACAATACTTGAGCAAATGATAAAATGAAAGGAAAAAAAAAGAAGTGACAACAATTTCACACGTTACAGGTAAGAAAAACCTGAATATATATTAAAATAGCTTCACACACAGTGCTAGGAGAAATTAATGAAGGAAAATTGGGGGATGGGAACAGAAGAGGAGAAGAAAATTACAAATCTTAATAATAGAACCTGTCAAGAGGGGGATGAAACTCAAGGTGCAGTACTTATGACTTTATGCTTACTGAAATGGCTTGCAAGGAAAGCATCAGCTGCCTCTTAGACTTGGCTAGTGCTAGGTGCATGACAAGAAGTCACAAGAAATCCTACAGTAAACACCTGCAGAATACCTTGATTCTTTTTTTTCTCTGCTCCATAAATTTTGTGACTGGTTTATTCTCTAAATATGAATTTATAGTCCTGAACCATTTCCAATGATTTAACTAAAAGATCAAATATCACACTCTTAATAAAACAAAACAAAGCAACTAATCTTAGTCCAGTCTAATGGGATTATGGGTGTTCTCTCCATCCTCATAAATACTTCATTGTTTTTGATACTTAATAAATTCTTGGCATTCCTGATATTTTGATATCTTGATATGTCTCAAATTTTGTGACAGAGGGTTTAATGGATTAAAAAGTCCTGAAAGGAAACACTATTTTGCAAAACATATAATTTAACTTTAAACTCTATTTACTGAATGGTAGTTGTCAAGCATATACCTTGCTTCATCAGTCAATATGATTAGTTGTCCAATGCTTCAGTGCTTTAGTGCATCTATAATAGGCTATTAGCAAAAAGAAAGAAAAAAAGTCTTCAATGGTTTGGAGAAAATCGTTATCTAGTTTCTTCTAAACCATGCAGTCCTCATCATTTGAATTTTGGTTGTTCCCTTTATGAAGCCTTTTGTCAATAGCTATTTTGATGAGGATTTACTATTTTGAAAATATTCACAAATTCCTTTCAAATTGAAATCAATAAGAAGCATTGAAGAAGAGAGAGAAAAACAGCGTTATGTAATCTAGCCTACATTTCCCTTTAGAATAGAAACCCATTTTACACTGGATGGTGTCAACTAGAAAGGTCTTATAAAAACCACCTGCTTTCAGCAAACTCTTAGTTGCCAAGTACTCTGGACGGGTGACCCATAAGGGATGGGGAGTTTTGTTGCTTTTTTTTTTAAACCTGACCATGGCCAGTCTGAAAGCACTGCAGCATGACACAGATGGCTTGAGGACTGCAGCCCCGAAAAACCCTTACAAAGAATGTACTTTTTATCTCTCAATAGCCAAATTTTCTGCTTAAAAAATAACAAATAGATAAGACATCACTGGTGTGCTTTTAAGTTACTTTAATAACACAGAGGGAAAATATTTATTATTATTTTAACAGTTGGAAGGGCTTTCTTTTGTTCTGTTTTCTGTACAAACATTCAGTGCAGGTAGGAATATGTATTCTATTTGTCCAGACAGAGACTGCTTCAAAAGAAGCTGTTTCAGACTGCCATATAATGCAACTTATGACTCTCATAGGTTTTTTTCAACCTATGTAAATCTTCCGTTTTGGGTCGTCAGGGTTTGTTATGGATGGCATTTGGTTAATTTGTTCATCATTTGCTATGTGCTATACTGTGTCTCCTGCAAGGCTGCCACTGGACAGCAGGGAGGAAGCCTTATCCTGACAGCTGTACTTTGAATCAAGTTGATCCCCCTAGACAGAATGCAAGAATTTGTCTATCATGAGAACAACAGAGCATGCCAAGAGCAAGCAGCTTCCCAGGGACAGAGATAAGCAGAAAAGAGAGAGGTGCCAATCAAACATGGTGGTGGAGGCTGATGGCAGGGAGGAAACCTAGACCCAGCTCTCCAGATACAACAGAAAGATTTGTTCTCAGAATACACAGGCAACTATGCGGAGTTTACTGTACATGGGAAGTCCTTGGGTATTGTTAAGAGCAACCCTAAAGAAAGAGAAGCTGTCTGACATTGAACTGATGTACAAGCTGTTATCTTTGCTTTAGTCATTGCCCTGAGCACTCATTTGCTTGTTCTTCATCAGTCTAGTTTATATCCACATAAAAACTGGTTTCTGAAACGCAAAGTTATTTTTCTACTTTTCTGTGATCTCTTAAAGGTAAAACAGTAGACAAAATTACCCTGGTGAACTCAGGACACTCACAGGTCTTGACTATTTTTAGTTAACTCTTTAGCCCTCTGCCAAAGACAGTTTTAGCAGTAAAAGGATAAGTGCATGATAGACAGGCACACAGAGAATCAAATTAATTTCCTAGCTACTAATAGTCTAAGGCAGAGCTAATTTCCATTGAGGCAGAACAGCTTGATTTCATCAGAACAATCAAAATGTAGAAGTCAAATAGAAATGCCCCAAAGGGCAGACAATTTTAAATATTCCTATGAGAACTACAGCTTTGGATTATCAGTCTTCTATAGCTTTTTCCTTCCTATTGACATGGAAAGCCACACTGGAGTCCTGGGTACCGTGGTAAGATTTTTACTAGAGTATCTGATGAATTTAGGTGGCATGCACCCATTTCATCTCCACCCATCACCCTCTCAGCAGTCCGACTGTGGGTACTCACAGAGTAGTGGGTACTTTCAGAGGGCGGGTACTCACAACATGCAAAGAGTTGTAAAAATCTGTTTCAAATCACTGACTGATGGACCCTATCTGTCATTAAAACTTAGGATGGGCTTCCTACCTGTGATAGCTGACCTGTCACCGTTGCCACAAAAAGTGTTGAGGAAACACAGAACTGGGCCATGGTAAACAAAGAGAATTGATGCTGGCAGAGTTGATGGAGAAGAAAGAATGAATAGCAGAAGACAGGTCTAATGTGTCAAACCTCTGGCACCTTTGGAAGTTATATACGATGACCTCCCCTGAATCAGCCTTCCAATTCCAAATTGTCAGGATACTATGAGTTTACATAAATTATTCTATAAAATATGTATTGTGCCTAGGCAGAAAAAGGGATTATCCTAGTAGAACTGGAAAAAGTCTTTTAGAGGTTAATCATGTTGCTGAGCAAATCCTCTTTCTTGCATTCCTAAACAGAGGTCTCTAATGATACCCCCCAAAAAAAGTCTGTGCTTTATCTGTTTCTGAACCTTCAAAGAACAATTACCATTCCCCAGATTCTAAAGGATACAGCCAAAGAAAAAGTCACTTTAATGCACTAAATGTCTAACCCCAAATACTCATGTCATTTCATTGTCTTCAGGAGCTACAGGAACTGAAAATGACATGTGACATAGGTGATAATATAAGTAGTCCAAAATAAGCATGAGTTTTGGATGTTATCTTTCAGAAGATTAGAAACTATAACATTGAAGCTATTCCACTTTATATTTCAAACAAGCAAGCAAACACATTGCGGGGTTTACTTCAGATGTTCTCCTATGACTACAACCCTTTATTGAAACATACAAAAAACACCAAGATGTCCTTGAATATCCTCAGCTTTTGAAGCAGAGGAGGAGCTTTTGAAGCCTGATAAGAAGCAGTGCCAGGGGGCATGTGCAGTGAACAGTGCTGCTGAAACTTGTGACACTATAGAAGGCACCATACTTGTAACAAATTCTGTCAGGAAGTACAGGTTAGCCACCACAGTCATATGTTGATGCAGCTGTTTTCTGCTAACATGAAAAGAAGTTGGAGAAAGAGATTGGAAAACTGACAACGTGATCAAAAAACCTGAAGGGCTAACACTTCTGGGGAAACATGCAGCGTAGAAAGGAAACAAGAAAGCACTTCCCTTTAGGGACCACAAGATCCTTGGCTAGTCAGGTAGAGCTCCTTCGAGAGCTGTTTGAGAGAAATAGTTATAGACCCCACTAGGTACAGACAGGTTCAGGAGTCTCCCACAGAGCAATAGCTGCCATTTCTTTCAGCCTTCAGATCACACTAAACTTCTGTGAGTCCCCCCTTCCCACTTTCAGCTCAGGATTCGCTGCAATAAATATTCTCCAGAAAAGCATATTTTTCAGAAGTTTTCCCTCATTCAAAATAGAGAACTACAGAAATTTTCCACCCTTTGAAATTCAGGTAGGTGTTGCTTTCCCCTGAATTTCAGCAACATAAGAAATCTGGCAAAGGGATAGGAATTAGCCATCAAGTGTTTCAACAGACCACTGTAAGCTGAGGAGACCTACAGAGATCATGAACTTTCAAGAAAGTATTAACTCCTGTAATATGATGTAGGTAGGGGATACAGTTTCACTCAACCTGTGCGGCACAAAGACCTGACCTTTTTATCTTTGGTGTAGAGGATTTAGCTCTCAATGGAAGTAAGCTTAACCGAGGTCTTTTATTAATTCAAAACTTGTTCCTTTACATGGCTTCTTCCTAGCAAAGAAGAAAAAGAAGTTCAGTAGGGGAAGTAAAGTATGAAGTTAAAGGCTGGTAGCTGAAGGTATGAAAAAAACAAGGTTTCATGGCTGTGGATGTCAGAGATGCTCCCAGCAGCTGAAAGGAAAGGTCAAGAAGTGATCACTGATAATTTTTAGTGGTCTTTGGCCTCATTCTCAGATATGATCTCTGCTTACTTTGAGAGAGTGGGATGGGGCTTGCCAAGGAAAACAGAAATGCAGAGATTCACAGTAGAGTAGAGTTGGCAGTGTGTGTCCCTAGAAACAAACATTCTAATGAACACTTCAATACCATTCCCACACTCAAAGCGCTATGAAAGGCACAGCTAACTGTGTGTCACAACTGCGATAATAAAATGCAGCCAAATAGAAATAGAGTCAGATATCAGTTCTGTAAATAGTGAAACAAATGGAATATTTTTAGTCCTTTTTTCCTGAACCACAAAACAGACTGGAAATTCAGTTGATAAAAAGCACTGATTATCCCAACTCAAAGAATCCAAGGATACCTTAGGAAACGCACACCAAAAAAAAAAAAAAAAACAACGTTCTGCCAATATGCATTCTGGCAAAGTCTCAGGTGTTTGGCTGACTTGACAGAAGGAACTGTCATAATTAGAACCTCTGAATAAAGTTAGGTAGTTTCAGGAGTAATATCTCATTCTTCAAACAGATGAAGAACTACATTGTGCTGTGGGCATAAAGCAGCAAGCAAATGAGGACACCGGTAAATATGATTGCGGGGCAACCAGAAACCATTTCAACACCGGGAAGCAAATTCTGTGATTTCAGCTATCTTGGATTCAAAAAGGATTTATAAATAAAGTAGAGACGCTTGCCTGCTGCAGGCTCCTGGGATATCAGAATGCAAGAGCACTGCCACTCTAGCACGGAAAGGACATAACCATTGTGCAGAGGCACAAAACCTTCAATTCCTTTCAGACACATTTAGCTATTACCCATGCTGAAGAACTAACCTTTCTCACCTTTGTGCTTCCTTGCAAAGCATGGCAGGAGGCCAGTGAAAGGATATCTTTAATGATACCGGAGTCTATTGCAAATCTCAAAGACTTTAGAGATTACAGCAGTCACAACTAGTTCCACACACAACGTGTCCCAGAGGAGTGTGAAAAGTGGGGACAACAAAGGCAGAATGCAATGCAAACAGCGCTCAGGAAATGCCACAGTAAAAAGATGGGAGTTCGAAGAGATAAAAATTTCCCCTCAGAGCCACAGATGACCCGGTTACCCTCAGCACAGTATTCGGGGCGGTATACAGACACAGTACATTTCATAACCCCCAAAATAACCACGCTGTTTCACATTGAGCTTTATGTCTATGCCTGTGCTCAGGTGGTCTGTCAGCTCTGTTTCACATCCCTGCTGCGTGCTGAACACGACATCCTAGAAACAGTACTACCCGCTTCACCTGGTGCTATGTAGAAAGACTATGAGGTCCCTTGTACTCACAGCGTAGAGTAACCCACAGGGATTGTAATGATAGGTGCAGGTCACACCCACGTTTTCCTTTCTCTGTCCCTTAGAATAAAATTAGCATCATCATCTGAAACATCAGGTATAATGGACACTGAAGCAGTCTATTACAGTGAAAGCTACCCAGAGTCTTCTTCCTAACCTTCTTCCTAATCTGTCACTAGCTGTGTGCCTCAAGAAAGCAGGATGCTGCATTTTGCAGCTGGAGTTCACAAAGAAGGAATCAGATCTGCAAGCTCTCCTTGAATCAGAAAATGCCCCCTCCACACATGGCAGTGGGAGGATTTTCTCACGATGCTCCTTTCTGAAGTATTTAAGGTTATCAACCTGCTCTGTAATGCAGTGTGATGTCTTGGCTTTTCTTCTGTAACTGTTAGAAAGTGCTATTTATCACTAAATGTTATAACTGGAGCTTAAAATCACCTGTAAGAAAACAAAACCCATGCAAAAAATCTACTTCATATTTCTAAAAAAATGCAGTCTCTGGTTTTGCTCTCTGAAGGTGTTTAGTCACAGTCATACTTGTTCACAACATAAGCCAAAATTTTCTACAGATGTGAGTCAACCTATACTCTTGTAATCACCTTTCCCAGCAATGGACTAATCCTGATTGTTATAAATCTGGAGCACTTACACTGCTAACCCTCATTGCTGGCATTTTCTGAGAAGGTTCAATGCCATGGCATAGTCTTTGTCTTCCTAATAGTACCCACTACGTTATGCTGCATGATATTCAAGTCAAACACTTGAAACAAATCTCCTCCAGAGGTGCTGCGTGTGGGTGCCTTACTAATTTGAGAGATAGCCAAGAGACACAGATATTTTCTCCTCCACTACCCTGTCAGTGTGATCTAAATGAACCAAAGACTGTAGTGAAGGAGGGTAATGAAAAAATGGTACCGGGGAGTCTGAGAGTTCCAGTGACAGTACTGTGATGCTTAATTGCATGTGCTGATAATTTCCAGAGGCTGCAAGCTCTGAAAACATATACACAACTCTACATACACCCACACACATGCACATGCACAGGGGAAAATATGTATATATGACATATGTAATATATATAGCACTGAAGATAGAGTGCTAAAAAGTGGAGTTGCCACAACAGAAAAAACATAAACTCCTCCATGTTCATGGTGATCACCCAAATATTGATAAGGAACCTGTTTAAACTGCTCCCAGATGCTTGCCATTGCCACTAACACTGTCCCACCCCAATATGTTCCACTCCCACTCTGTCCTACCTGCTGGTTCTTGGATCTTCTCCCTTCTTTCACAGGCCAAACACAGGGCTGTGCTAAAAGGCATGAGTCATGGATTATCAATGGGTTACCACCTACATTTCCTCCTCAACCGCCATCTTGGTTTTACAGGGCCTAACATGGATGTACAGACACATATCTGGCTTTATTTTTTCCCCTGCCTGTAGGTAAGGTATGGTGTCTTAGTGTTATTGTTCTCAAAGACAGCGGTGACACATTTTCAAGGCACAGCTCTTGGACGTACTGCAGGAGTTTTATTAACTGAGGTGTTTTATTAACTGAGGTTCTCCAGAAGGATGCCCAAAGTTTGCTGCTGAGCCAGCATGAGATTTGACATGCAGAGATGCAATCTCACATACCCACAGACCGACTGGCTTTCTTCCAGCACTGTGGGGTGCAGCCATCCTAGGACTGCCCTGTGCCCCTCCTTACTAGTCCCTGAGGCAGCAGCCTTGCTCACAGCAGTCCATGTGAGGTGCTCTCTTCTTGCCTAAAACTCCAACCTGCTTTCCACATTAGTCTCACTTCTGTCAGGCTGTAAGACACAATAGCCACCCACTGGTCCTGTGCCTGAAACCTGCGATTGAGTTTAGGCTTAAGTGGAGGCGGGCAGATCACAGAAGTGACCACTCATCCCTGCTTTCCTTTGATGCCCACTGACACCCCCCCCACAGATTTGTATTCTTTGTGCCAGCTTGTTCTTCTCTTTCCCTCCAACGCTGATAACAGAGCCATAAAACAAGAAAAAGCAACTGGCTAGTCAATAAGTAAACACTAATCTTTACCCCATGTCACCCACTTTCCTTCCCATTTCAAACAAAAGTCTCTGGGAGATATTCTAGAATTAAAAATAATTTTGCAAATAAAATAGAAGAGTTTGCCTGATGCAGGCTCCTGGCAGGTCAGGATGCAAGACCCACAGGTAGACTTCTCAGGAGTGACTTAAACCACCTTTCAAAAATGATTCTACTCATGGACTGACACTTAAACACCACAAGAACCTCATTTACATTGCTCTATGTAAAGAACAGAACTATGTCTTCAGCTACGGATTGTGACACTGTTGGATAGATTTTTTGGTTTTCTCAAATTTCTTGTCTTTGAGGAGTTCAAGAACCTAGCCCTGCATTTGCCATAAAAAACCTGTATTTATTAAGATTTGTTCTCCAGTCATGCTTACAATTCTCAGCTGATATCTGTATCATACTGTGATAGGTGATGTGCAGAAACAGAGTAGGAGACACATCTGAAAATCTAAATAAATAGAAGGGATGTGGGAGGGAAATGCCAACTACTCAGTAGAGGATGCACTGCTGACACTTCTACAGCTGGAGAACTAAGACAGCAAGATAGGCAGAGAGTAACTGCAGAGGACAACTGTGGGATAAAGCTAGCATTAAACCCACCTACTCTGAACCCTGCATCTGCATGCCACATTCCCAGTTATCAGTGCTCAGAAAGGCAGTCTGAGGCTGTGGTTCATGTAAATAAAACTGATTTTGGATCAACCTCTCATTTGCACCAGCCACGGTTCACACAATACAGTCTTGTGACTCTCAACACAAACATTTATCAGGTTCAATTCTGGCAATTCTGAAGATCATTAGGCCCATTTCTTTAAGACGTTAAGTATTGAATCAGAGCTGAGCAAATACTGAGTCCAGCAGGAAGGCAGCAACAATTCTTGTACTGAAATGAAAGCTTTTTCTTACAGCTTGTCATACAGATTTTAACAGGGGGAGACATCTGAGCTGTTTACTCTGATACTGTTTTTCCAGTAGTACTGAAAATATATTCCTGCTAATCAAAGCAATTGATCACATCATGGTTGGAGTGTGGGCACTAACAGAACCTAGCACTGGGCGGGGGTAGGGGTTTGAAACTAGATGATCTTTGAGGTCCCTTCTTACCCAAACCATTTTATCATTCAATGATCCTATGAAAAGCAACCAGAAATTTCAGTCGTGGATAAGAACTGAGACTTCACTTGCAATTACAGTAATTGAATTACAATTATCTTAAAAGAAGCAAGATCTTGCATTTTTCTCACTGTTCTGAACGTGTCCAGGCAGTAACTTTCCTCCACAGCCACATAAGCTTCTTTGTGAAAAAAAACAGGAATAAACTCCTTGCTTTACTCAAAGCCCCACAAATGGTGTTAGAAACCATGAGCTCTCCACAAAGAGACTGTGGCTCACTCTAATGTGTTTTATAGTACAGGCAACGTTGCTTCATCCTGTGTTCCTGCTGCTTCAGAGTTTTCATCCATGGCAATGCAATGAACTGTGCTTTCCAGGGACTGCATCATTAGCTGGTGTTCTTGCGGCTGTTCTAAAACAATGACTCTCATGACTGAGTTTTAAAAAAAAATAACAAACTGCTGCTAACCTGCTGTTGAATACTCATACAATACCACACAAAACCTGCCATTATGTTTGAACAGGGACACTCCTCAGAATGTGCTAAAATGTTGTGCCCTTGTTTCTGGTCAAAATGTGCACTCCCCAATGAGTGTAGACTGTATATATTTGTGGCATATACAAAGTACCCATTGCTTCAAAATTTAAATCATACACATGGATAATATATATATGTGCATGTGTATATAATTTAAATTGCAACTGAAGTTTAAAATATACACATATATATTTTAAATTTTTATATACTCATACATAAAGCTTAAATCCTGAAGCAACAGGCTCTTTTGCGTTTTCAATTTCAAATACTTTCATTATCAAATTTGACTGAAATTAATCTTAATTCCCCCAATCCTACAAACACAAAAAGCTATCATTTCAGCTAAAATCTTGCTAATTTTTCATAACAAAATGGAAACTAAAACCAGAATTCATCCTCACACCAACCTTGTCTTGGCTATGAGACTCAACCAAAGCTTTGTTTTGCCATGCTGAGCATTCAGTTTTTCTTAGGATACGCTCTTGTAATATTATTCCACTGAATAACTCAGTTGTTGAATTCTAATTTAATAAGCCAAAGTGATTTGAATGCTTTCAATAAAATTGCAACACATAATATTTTTAAAGTAGAATGTCCAGTAATATAGTCAATTTGGAAGCTCTTTTTTGCATCTGTCCTAATCTGAGTCTTCTACCTTGAATGTGGTACTGCAAAATTACCCAAATTTCCAAAAGGAGTCCTACATAGTGCTGTGATAGGAAGCAAAAAAATAGATGAATTCACCTCCTTTGATACCCACAAGAACTAATTAAACTTTGATTTTGGTCAATACACCACTTCAAACAATATTCACCCTCAACTACACAGTATGCTTTATCACTGCTCACACACCTTAACATTTGCATTTGCATGTCCACATTACATCAGCAGCTTCTCATCATCCTCTGACTAGTAGAGCCAGTGCTTCTGCTTTTTCATAACACCTAGTGCTCTAAAACAGAGGCTCCTCTTCATAAGTGTGTAACCTTACAATTAATGCTATTACATTTCAGACCACTTTATTTGGTTTATTCTTCGAAATCATTCAGTGTCTTTTGCATAAAAACACAGACTTCTCAGAAAAGACAGTATTTCCCAAGAACATATAATCAGCAAATATAATTGAGAGTTTTCTGTGTAGAGATCATAAAAAGAAGGAGGGAAGGCGGGAAGGAAGGAAGGAAGGAAGGGAGGAGAGGAGGGAGGGTGGAAGGAAGGAAGGAAGGAAGGAAGGAAGGAAGGAAGGAAGGAAGGAAGGAAGGAAGGAAGGAAGGAAGGAAGGAAGGAAGGAAGGAAGGAAGGAAGGAAGGAAGGAAGGAAGGAAGGAAGGAAGGAAGGAAGGAAGGAAGGAAGGAAGGAAGGAAGGAAGGAAGGAAGGAAGGAAGGATAAAGATTCATGAGGAAACATGAACATTTATTGGAAAAGACTCAATATGGTTTTTGCAAAGCACTCGCAAATCTATCAGTTGTTTGGAGCAATCACAGGCAGAGTAATCAAGCAGGATCCAGATGACTTGTTCTCTGAGTGGTGACTCCAAAAATTCTCAAAGAAAATATGCTGTTATTGGGATGATAGAGTGGATCACTACGTAGATATGTAACTCTCAAAAAACCACAAAAAATTAAGAGCTGGAACAGACAGTCAACTTTCTCAGTGCAGCAAAATGTACAAGTGCACAAAGTTATCTGGGGAATGAAAAATGGCAACCTCTTGCAGAGTCTCAGAAGGGCATCATGACACTGACTGAAAGAAAATGGCAGGTGGAACTCAGCATAGATATCTGCATGTTCTGGAGAGAAAAAAAATCCTGCCTTTTAAGTAGGTACTTGTTGCACCTGCTCTGTCTGTCACTATTCCAGAAAGGGATCTTAGAATTATAATAGACTCTTCCTGTTAAAGATTTTTTCAGCAGCTCCCAAATCAGCAGGTATGTGCAAGTCTGTCCAGCAGCAATGAGCCCTGTGACTTAAAACCTTGCCTTTTCTCATCTTTGGTCCTTTCCCTCAACATGGCATAATTTTTACACAATCCTACAAGCCCTGTGTAGAGGTCCACCAGCAATTCCACATAAGTCCCTGAAATCTTCCCTAATGCTCATGATAATCATATTTCCAGTCCTTGTCAGGTACATGGTCCAGGGCAATTCTCAAGGCTGTGCCCAAACAGGTCCCTTAATGGCCATCAATCAGTGACCAAAGAGCTCTGGTCTTTGTTACTGTCTCCATGGTCACCTGTTCCTGTATAGTTGTTTGTATTTCTAATTTATCACTTTACTTGTTATGTGTAATTTCTTTTATACTGAATAGTCTGTAGCTGTTGATAAAAGCCTACAAAATCGTGAAGTCATACAGAGAGACTGTTCATACTTAATAGGAGGCAGGAGTGAATTACTGGGTGAAAGATTTTTAATGAACAGGGAGCTACTACTTCACAGCACATACTTTTAAACCATAAGACTCATTGCTTCATCATACTGTGAATGCAAAGAGTATGCACAGATTCAAAAAGCAATTAGAGAAAGTTGTAGAATAAAAAGTCAAGAGGAACAAGCTTCCATCTAGTGACAACATACCAGGGAAAGTATTGCTATATGCTTGCATTTGTCTTATACTCTTTTATCCACATCTGGTGCCGATTACTTTGGAAGGCATGATACTGGGATCGAGCGACATTTTCTTGAACCTATTATAGCTATTTTATGTAATTCTGTAGAAAATTCACTTGGCTAAAATGACACTGAAAATGACTTCTTGTTAGCAGCTTCCAAACCAACTCATGCATTTAGACTCTTAGGAATAAAGATCAGTGTGCTACTGATATAAATCTCTTCCAGAGTGGTCCAAATATCTTAATATTAAAGAGCACCACAATTTGGGTTGTGGAACACTTTGCTCTTAGTCACCTACCTGGAAAGTATACAGAAGTTGGACCTGGAGAAGGTAGAAGAAAATAAAAATATTTCTTTTTAAAATTCAAAATCATAGAATAGTTGGGGTTGGTAGGGATCTCTAAAGCTCATGTAGTCCAACACCCTCCAATGAGCAGGGAATACAATTCTATTTAAAGGCATGCAAAGACTAGCTGACCAAAGGAGAATGAATCACACCAAGGCAAAATCACAAATCAATCCCTCTTATGCATCTCTCGCTCTATATTCAGCTATGATGCTGTTTGACGTATCATATTGTCAATGACTGAGTCCTTGCAATGATACTGTCAATTATTTAGTCATTGCACACTCTGTAAACACTTTGGTTTTCATCATAGCAGTGAATATAGAATCTGAGAATTGCACTTCCTTCTTGGAGATTAAAATGTAAAAGTGTTGTTAACCCAGTGTAAAGAAAAAGCCCTTTTTCTTCTAAATTCAGCATTTTTAACATGTTAAATTTCATTTGAAGCTTATCACTCACAGCTGAAATATCTTTGGAAAACTTAGTAATATTTAATATTCTGTCATTTTCATGCAAATTCTTTCAGCAGTTCAGTTCTGAACTGGATTTCCTTCAGTTGTCCTCTGAAATTCAGTGAAATTATGTGCATTAATAGTAGCTGAGGATGTTGACCTTTGATTTACATAGCAAAACATGATTTGCAGTATGTAATGAAGGCTGCCCCATTTGTGATAATATAAAGTATCTGTTGTATGGAAACTGTTGACTGTCATACTGAATTGTTTACTAACAGCCTTTTATTAAAATCATGCTGTGATAATGTCATTGAAAATGAACAATATCATCTGAATTTTGACGTTGCACCAAAAGCCAGAGTGCCTTCAATCTTCTGTATAAATCAAGAATAGATTGGATCTCTTTCCAAAATAAGGTTGTTCTCCTACCCAATCCGATCAATATGAACAAAACAGAGGCAACAGTAACACAATCAGTACAATTATATGAGATATGATTCACTGAAAGCCACAAATGCTGACTGCATGCACTAAGAAAATGATAATTATACTGCTGACAAAATAAAAAGGAATAAGAGGAGTTCAAAAGTATGACTTTTCTGTTGTACCACAAGAGATTTATGGGAATTTGCAGATCTAATTTTTCATAGAATGAATGGTTTGGGTTGGAAGGGACCTCAAAGAGCATATACTTCCACACCCCTGCCGTGATCAGGGATACCCTCCACTAGACCAGGTTATCCAAAGTCCCACCCAACGTGGCCTTGAATGCTTCAAGGAAAGGAGCATCTGCAGCTTCTCTGTGCAGCCTTTGCCAATGCATCATTGAAGCCTCAAAAAGCCGCAATCAAAATTCAATAGCCTTGATGACTATTAAGCAGGTGTTCTTTATTGCAGCGCTGGGCACACAGGGGATCACTCCTCCAAATACTGTCTATTTTCAAAACATGCAAATTCTTCTTATATTAAAGTTATATTAATTAATTGTCTCTTAAGCTACATCTACATCAATCTACTCAGCATTATCACATTTCATTGAATCATTATCACCACTGCCATCTAACCTTTTATTGATACTGTGTTTAAATTAATATATTTCAGAAGCAAAGTGGGACCCAGGCAATGACTGTAGATTTTGAGGGAGACAACTGTGGAGGTATCCATGTCTGCTTTAGTCTCTGCTGCTCACTAAGACCCTTTTGTCTTTTGATTCAATGTGTCTCCAGTATCTGCATGAAGTCAACCCAAGACTTGTACACTGTGCCTACTGCAAAGACCTGTGCCTCTGTTCATGGGTGTTCTCTGCCTGTGTGGTATAGGGAGAAATCACATCTCTAATTGTACATACAAAGCTTTTAGAAACAGATGTATGAAACACATTGAGATAAAAAATAATATTAAAGAGAGGTCTTCTTTGGTAGCCAGAGAATGAAGTTTCTGGACATGTCACTGAGAGTCTGGATGAAGTTTGATTAACATGAGGTAATATCCTCAGTGTCACATTATAACCAGCAAGAGAACATCCTACGCTTCAGAAATATGGAGTGATTATTACTCCTTACCCAGTTTTTGTCTACTTTGGAATGCTAGTGTGTGCTCGTAGTAGGTAAGGGCACTTGAAAGAAATTGCCACAGATGTAGAATATCTTCTTGCCATTAAAATTTTCAGTAAAAGGATTTATGTTAGGTTAACTATTTCACAGAAAGAATAGGAACATGAGATATTTCAGGGTCGGCCATTTTCTAGTTGTACTGTTAAACCAGTTGAAAGTTACACGTATACCTAAGAAACAGACTTTGATAGCTAAAATGAGAAGAGATGTGGTTCCCAAGATAGGTTACCTGAAGGTTATGCCAGACTTAGTTAGGGACTTTTATCCTCACTCTCTTTGATTCTCAGAATTTTCTTCTTGCAAGAAGAAAGCTAGTTAAATCACAGCACAAGCCTAGGATTTCCAGACAAAAGTTGGAATTTGTAGTCATTTACTCTCAAATCTCAGCACAATGAGAGCGTCTCTAAATGATGCCTCTACATCTTTGCATTGAAGGCAGCTGGGAATATCCTTGTCTAGACATTCTGAGACTTGAGACTTGTGTTACTGAGAGGCGGCTCATTTGTGCAGTCTAACAGGTTTTTCATGGTGCCTAAGCTAGCGATTTATGTCAAGCTACACAGGAAGGAGATACCACTGCCCATTTCACACAGCCCATTGAACTGGTTCTGTATGACTATGACTTGATCTGGGATTGGAATTCTGGAAAACTACTTAAAGCTTTGTGATGTAAAGCAAATGCATAGTATATTTTGTAATTTTCTGATTAAAATTAATTGCTATAAGAGAGTAAAAACATTGTTTCCTTGATGAAGGGAGCTTGGAAGAAAGAGCAGCCAGAAATAACCACCAGGATTATAATTAAAATGGCTAGTGATAGGGTTTTTTATCATTATTTTGGGAGGTTTAAATGGGTATTTTTACCAGTCAGGAAAATAATCATGGTGCTGGGTCACACAGCCAAGTCTAAAACTTTGACCTCCACATAATTTGAACCATTGGTTTATTTCACAGCAGTTCATCTTCTTCTCCCACTGTTCCAGTTATAGTTCTCAACCCCTTGCTGCTGTACCTTTTTCACCTTGAATAAAATACAAGATTTTCTCACCCTGCCTTCAGAATACTCCTTTGCATAAGAAAACACCATGCATGCTTTCTTGCTTCTTTGCACTACATTAATAGCCTTTTCTCCTTGTTTTAGTTTCCGTTTTTCTCTTTTGGTATTACCTACTATGTTTAGGATAGAATTTGTTATTAGTGATTACTTACTAAGAGCCTTTAATAGACTTACAAAGCTTCTTCCAAATGTTCCCAGAAGTTTTATTCATGTATTGTTGTGCTACGATTTTGGTTTTGTTATATTCTGGGGAGAAGGGAGGAGGGAGTTTGGTGCATATTATGTACTTGTGATTTTCTTACTGAAAATAAAACAAAAAAATCTCTTCAAGAGGGATTATTAAAAGCAACAGTAATAATGAAAGATTGTTTAATAATTGAAATATTACATATTTATGCCATTATTTATCTCCTGATGTAAAAGCTTAGCTTTAGTAGACTTTTAGTTTGTTTCATTAATGTTGCTGTCAATAAACTGAATTTCAGACAAATATCATTAAATATTTTCCTCAAATCTGACTCATATACATCAATCACATCTCAATAAACTGCTGCTCAGTAATCTGCTCCATAATGATAAGGTCAGAGTTGATGTGGTAAATTTATTTCTTTAGATATCACTCGGATAGAAGACTTTCTGAGGTTAACATAATGTTCACCTATGTTTTCCTATTAATTTTCTGTTTAGCAGGGCCAGTAGTAATGTTAACTGCATAATGATGAAATAATTGTGCACAGAAGTGTTACATCTCAGAAACACAGCTATTTAATCCAGCAATGACTATGTATTCTCTACACAAATGTCTTCCTGACATTCTCATCTATTAAACACAAAAGACTGAAGAAAACAAATTATTAGGGCTAGCTCATGATAATCACCTTATACACCACTTCCCACTGGAGTTCCTTTGGAAACCAGTAATTGAAATCAATAGGGCTTTTGAAGGTGTAAGGAGCTGCTCAGGAGGAGCAAAGGTTTCCCAGGTTAGACAGCTTCTCTGAAATGACTCTGTTTTCCAGTAGCCCAACTGAATCATTTATTTGCTGAAAGGCTTCCTGCTTCTGAAAATGTGAAGTCTGTTTTGTTTTCTCTTGATGTCCTTAGTTACTGTCTTTCCAATTCCTATTGATCTTGTAGCCTGAACATGCATCTGTTACTCTTCTTAATGTTGGGGCGTTTCTCAGTTTCTGTAAGTCAGATTCTGTTTAAAGAAGTTCCCTTTTTGACTTTACAACCACTTAAAAATCACCCTTTATTTTAATTTTTATTTTCCTTTGAGTTTCCACTCAAAAGTCTCTGTCTTTTGCTTGAGGTTTTGATATCATTCCTGATGGCATCTGTTGTGTCCAGTGTTCATTAGTATAGTAGTCCTTAAATCTATTCTTGTTTGCTAATTAGGATTAATATTAATAAATACATTTCCTAATGAAATACTTGAACTAAACTTTTTTACCTTGAATAGGAGAGGTGTGTTTTTTATGCAAAGAACCTATTTTACTCTGGTTTACATTATCAATAACTGAGGAAGCTGTTGGTGCACAAGGAGGCAAGCAACCACAGAGGCTGTGTAAACAATGTGTGGATCCCTAAGACTTTATTTTTCCTCCTGGAGAAGATGATACTGTGTCCTGAGAGACATTTGTGCCCAGTGCTACAGAATAGTGTGCCAAGAGGCATAATCTGATTTAAGATACGAATATGTACCTGATGAAAGAGATGATTTAGTAGTGCTCTTATTAACATGCTAATTTGCACAGAAATCATCTGCCAGGACTTGTACAGTTGTCACAGATGGCAAAAATGTCTCTAGTTTCAGTATCATGATACTGAAAATGCTCTGCTAGCTGCAGTCTTCTCATGACTTACCTAAACCACTTGGGAAAGGCATTATCAACGTTTAACTGTTATTTTTTTTCCATATATAACTTTTCGCAGATGGGCTCCATCCCTCTTTTCAAGATACTACAAAACCAGACATTTTATCAAACTCATTCAAACTGAAAATGAATGCAGGAAGAACACTTTCTGGATAGGAAGCAACTATTTCTCAGGTAGCTCACAGTGTTTGGGAGTCCATGCACCACAGTACTGCAGAATCACAGGCATTCTCATGGTAAAAGGTGCTGCTTAATCCAAGACTTTTACTTTATTTATGTATAATTTTCATCATACTGTTCACTTTTTCTGCATTTGGTCAGGCTTTTTCTTGTCTTTGGTGGCTAATACTTTTTCCGAATTATCTCCTTTAACCGGCCTATTTTTTTGTTCAAATTTTCTTTCTTTAAAGAAAATATTTATTCAGATGATGCTCAGACATCAGCTTATCTTCCTCTGCCCTTTTTGGACTGATCTGTTAACACCAGCACATTCACAAGAAGTGCAGCTGATTATTGGAGAACACTTGGTTTTATTGTGATAATGGCTCTCTAATTGCCCTTATCAGGACAGGGCATAGGGAATTCCCACTCCACTTGTAACTCACAGATCTTATTATCCTCTGCTCAGTCAAATGTAATTTTGTTTTCCCTGCCTTTCTCAGGTCCCATAAATGAGACAGCAGGTTCTTCTTTTCATTACATTTGATGTTTTGACCTCTGCTGCTTGAGGCAGATCGTATGTTAGAAACAATTAAACCATTATTAGGCTCCTGGGGGAGCTGCAGAAGAAGACAAAGGCTCCTTTTGGCCTTTCAGTACTTCAAGGGGACTTACAAGAAAAATGGAGACAAACTTTTTAGTAGGGCCTGTAATAACAGGACAAGGGTGTGTGTGTGCGTAATGATTTTAAACTAAAGAGTAGACCCAGACTAGATATAAGAATGTTATTTTTTCTTATGGTGAGTGTGATGAAACACTGGAACAGGTTGTCCAGGGAGGTGGTAGATGACCCATCACTGGAAATAGGTCAGGTTGAATGGGGCTCTAAGCAATCTATCTAGTTGAAGAACATAGAATCATAGAATCATAGAATTGTAGGGGTTGGAAGGGACCTCAAGAGATCATCGGGTCCAAGCCCCCTGCCAAAGCAGCTCCCTAGGACATATCACTCAGATAGGTGTCCAGACAGGTCTTGAATATCTCCAGAGAAGGAGACTCCACCACCTCCCTGGGCAGCCTGTCCCAGGGCTCTGTCACCCTCACTAGGAAAAAGTTCTTCCGCATGTTGGTGCGGAACTTCCTGTGCTCCAACTTGCAGCCATTGCCCCTTGTCCTATCCCCACAGACCACTGAAAAGGGGCTGGCTGATTCCCCCTGCATCCCCTGCTTAAGATAATTATATACTTTAATTAGGTCCCCCCTTAGTCTTCTCTTCTCAAGGCTGAATAGTCCCAACTTACTCAGCCCATCCTCACATGGGAGATGTTCCAGGCCCCTAATCATCTTCGTGGCCCTTCTTTGGACTCTGTTCATTGATGCCCCTGTTCATTGTGGGGGTGGACTAAATGAACTTTAAAGGTCCTTTCCAACCCAAACCATTCAATGATTCTATGATTCTCTTCAACCCTGGTGGAAGGTGGCTTGCCCTGCTCCCTGACTTATGAGTCCACACAGCTGCCATGAACACTTCCACCATAAAATTGCTCATGCCAGTTTGTCTTTCTGAAGAGGGAAGAGGCAACTCTGTGAGGCTGATTGCAAAGATGGGACATGCCGTAGGGAAGGTGGTTGAAGACAGGCAGGCAGCTGGGATCAAGGTTCATGGAAGAGCATCTTCTGACTCCAGCATTTTCTCTCAGTTGCTGGAGGTGGCATTGATTATTCACAAACAGCATTTGAGCATTTTAAGTCAGTGCTGACAAGATGTTCCATGAAGTGAGAGTACATGGGGAGGCCCTTTCAAAGAGCAAGCAAGCTGAAGCCTAACTCACTGGGAGCATTAAATATCTTTTGATAGAGTTTATATCAGTTTTGCTAAAAAGAAAGATTGTTTTCCACAGAAATTTTGAAGGTACTGGGGATATGGGTCAAAGGGGTCCCTGCAGAAGAAAAAAATCTGTTGTTTAATTGTCAAATGTTACAGATTTTAGCTTTTTTCATCTATTTTAAATAATATCTATTTACTATTGTCATATATTTTAGGTAATATTTCATATCATTTAAATTTAAAAAAAACACTTTAAAATTTTGTGATTTTAAAGGTAAGTTGAAAGTTCTTTAGAACAAAATGAAATAACATGGCATTAATATGGAGAAAATTAATTTACAACTCTTCTGCTTTTCTTGTGCAGGAAAAAAATGATTTATTCTTTTGCCTTTAGAGACTTAGTTCTATCCTTCTCTATTGAACTTCTTTATATGTGAGGTGAAAAATGGATTAAACAGTAGCTGAAAACTATTATTTGAACTTTGGAAGTTTCTTGGAATGTTACTATTAAACTTCTAAATATCAGGAATTTAGGAGTTTTCAAGTGCTGTTCCTTTGGCTTCATGTACCCTATGTTGCACATGTAATGTTTCAAAGGATAAAAGGTTCACTCACTATGAATGAACTTGGAAATATATACAAACTAATGTGACACCATCTTTATAAATGCCAGCAGAGTGAAGAGAGTAAACTTCTTTCCACTTCTTTGCGAAATGATGTAGGATAGAATAAAC
Source organism: Gallinula chloropus (assembly GCF_964237585.1). Taxonomy (NCBI): domain Eukaryota; kingdom Metazoa; phylum Chordata; class Aves; order Gruiformes; family Rallidae; genus Gallinula; species Gallinula chloropus. The sequence continues at coordinate 88,891,634 of NC_140087.1, read as the reverse complement.
CAGAACAAGGAATGGTGACCCACTGCTCTGTGTACTGAACATTTCAGAGGCACACTATGTTGTAACATAATCCAGAAAGGGAAGTGAAACCTATATGGTTTTGCAGCAAATGCCATTTGTAAAAATATACAGCAGAGGGGAATATGTCTTCAATCCAGTGTGCTAATTTATATAGCATTTCATAGAGCATGTTTTAAAAACTGCTGACTGAAAAGTTTAATTCCAAAAGTAAGCCTCATCTAGTGTACCAGCTGAAATAGCCATGTGGGGTGTTGTCTTTTATGATGACTATTAGGGAAAAGATATGCACATAATATATGAGTGTACCTGTTACTGAAAAAAATTCACACAAGAGGATAAGACAACTTCAGCATGTCATAAATCACTGTTTTCAGATCTCCTTTGATAATTTTTTATCTAGTGAAATCACTGCAGGTGGTGCTCCATCTCCTTCTTTCCTTCTCCCTCCCCGCAAGGTACCTGTTATTCATTCTCCACAATTGCATACAGTGCAAGGACTTCTTTCAACCATTCTGTAGGACTTCATACACTATATCTCCTCCCTCAAAGTCAGCATCTGTTCATGCATTTCCATCCCCAGATCTTTTTTAACTACCACCACCCTGAGGTTCTTGGTGTTTTTCCTGAGTGACTTCCTTTCCCCACATTGATAATGCTTCTCCTCTATCAGGGCAGCACTCATACCTGGGAGTTGGCTCATTAGGATCTTCCTTTCCCTGATGAGGGCTGGCTGTATGATGTAGGAGTATTGTTACCCAGAAAGGCATTAACTGCTGTGGTCAGCAAGGTCTTCTGATGGTGTTGTTTTGTCGTTAGGAGACATAGAATTTAAGCTGACCAGGAGAAGAGCTGTGGGTCTGTTCCAAGCAAGTTAGGTACTGTACTCTATCATCCTGCCTTAGGGGGCTCACTGTTATCTGAGGAACAGAGAAGGGATAAGAAACTGTTGTCATCTCTCTTTTTTTTTTTTTCTGTATACTGATTAATGCCCACCAACATCTTACATTGATACATTTCTAATATCTAATCCTGTAAAATATATTCAACTTGAAAGTTATGGATGGACAGAACAATACCATCAAATTTAGCATGTAACCTCATAGACTCACATAGAAACAGACCTGAATTAATTTTTATTTTTTTTTAATGGAGTATTAAATCACTTGAAAATGTAATTAGTCTAATCTTGGCAAGCTATTTTTCATGGAGGTGCCAGTGAGTATGAACAAGAACTGTATTTGCTTCTGTGACTGGCACTGATGGTGCTCCTGTTGAAATGTTTGTTGTAGTCTGGTACTGGGGCTTACAGAGATCCCAGTGATAAAGCGGTGGAAAGGGTTGAGAGAAGAGCCACTGACCTTGAATATCTGCTTTATTACCAGACTAAGGAGGTTGGTTCCTATTGAGAGAAAATTGAGAAGCCTTATAAATAGGATTGGAAAAGCTGCTCCAGAATTTTCTTCAGTTTAGCAGGCACACAAAAGCCACCAGTGGCTACAGACTGAGACTGGAGGGCGTGGCCATATTCTATGTCCAAGAGGACTTCCATTTATGTAGGAGACTAATGACCTTCTATACTTAGTCTGGCATCACTGCCATCCCCACATGGAGCAATGCAAGTAAAATGAAGGTCATTTTGTAATGATGTATGGAAAGACTCTATAATTGTAGTGGGTTTGCGCGGGTGGAATTGTTGTGGTTTTGCGTGGGTGGGTTCTGGTGGAGAAGAGGGTGGTGGTGGTGAATAGAGTGACTTTGGTGGGCATCTGGCCTCCAGACAGGGCCAAACCACCACAATAATCTTACACTGGGATTCATTAACTTCATAGACTTTTTCAATATTCATGTCTTTGTGGCAGTCACGGTCATCTTAATTATTTGGAATTATTTCAAATTAACTGGAATTGATCATTTAGTGAGGGATGAAATATTATGTACAACAGCATCAAACTTTTCTGTAGAGGGTGTTTTTCAAAATTATGTTTATTATTCATTAAAAATCAAAGACATAAGATAGGATCAAAGTAGCTGTACTTCAGAATGACACAGAAGGAGGGCAGTGGGAAGAGAATCAAGTATTCTGACCTACTTGAAGGCCCCTGGGCTCTCTTTATACTTTGGTTGAATGCATCAGCAAAGCAATACCACATCTCTAAAAACCAACATCTTTTGGGGTAGCTTATATCAATGTTGATGCTTGTTGACACCAATTTTCTGAAAATATGCATGTATGTAGGGCAGTTAGAATAAGAAACACAGAATAACTCAGGATGTCAGAAGGTCATCTCTCCAGACTCCTGCTCAGAGCAGGGTTTTGATGTTTGATCGGGTTGCATTAGATTAGATATCCATCAGGGAGGATCTTAATTCCAAAATTCAAAATTCTGTCCTGTTAATGCAGTAATCTTATCTATATTAATTTATGTCTGTTGTGAATAAGTAAGTGAATATGAAATGGTCATGGAAATGCTTCATTTTGTACTGATCTCTTTATTGCAAACATTATGACTGATTAATTAATTACTGTCAATATCAGATAATATTCAGGATCCAGTACATAAATGCTGGGATGTCTTATAAATAGTAATGACATTACCAGTTGCTAAGTGGGACATTTGTGGACTTTAACCCTATTATAGTGGTATTACCTGTAAGCATATGTCATTTTTCACACCTATGTGTAACAAAAGAAAAAAGAAAAAAACCCCAGCAGGAATTAATATCGTTCTTTGGGCTGGAAGGGGGGTTGAGGGTTGTGGGGGGAGGGGCGGAATTTAATCCAATGGAAACCGTGCTAAAACCTGCAGAACTAAGAGAAAAATTGTGCTTTTCTAGAACTCTAACTCCCTGGGTTTTTCTGGCAAGGATACAAATCACCACTCATTCCATAGTTGTCTTTAGAGTTATAAAGAAAATTGTCCTTTCCCTCTTTAATTTTCCTGTATGATGCAAGTACAAGTCATTCATTATCCTGTTTGGACCCTTTTGATCCTACAGAAATTAGTTTTTGATTTCAGTCTTGGCTAGAGTTTTTCTGATAGTTGAAGAAAAGCCGATTAAATTGTTTAGGGTGAGGAAAGGACAAAAAGCAAGTAAATATTTTACAATTGTTGCATTTGATAAGATTGTGCCTTCTCTGTGCTAATGCAAGTATAATTGCCTTTCCCAGCTACTCGAAATGCAGCTGTCAATATTCTCTTGATCTGGCCATAATATTTTTACACCCTGAATCCTTGCATTGATCCCTTTGTTTTGTTGCTGACTGCAACAACTTATTAAGTTCTAGTGAAATTCTTGTTGACAATCTGAATTTCTCACAACCATCTCAAGTCCCAGTCTTTGGTGTTTTTCTGCAGATGGGAAACTCTCCTTTATGTGAGGTGCTGGCCTGGTTGAACCATCTGCTCTCCTATTTCCATGAAAAATGTATTTCTCATAGGATGTTACAGCAGGAAAAATAGCTATAGAGAGGAACAGATGAGAGATTCGTCCCTTACTTTGCTTTTACCACTTTTAGACCTTCTCTTTATCAGGACCATTGGGTCTATAATTTGTCCTATTTTAAGTTCTGTTCAGATATTAATATAATAAACAAAATAGTTATTTGCTACAGGATTCAATCTGGGCAAAAGATATTTCAGTGTTATTTGACTTTAAATCTGTTTTTGTATTAAACAGTTTCCTTCTCAGTATAGAGAAAGCCAAGCCCATCAGGGATGGCAGTAGCCCCTCTGGGATAATGTATGTAAGAACAGGAGGAAAAACACCTACACAGTTGTGGCCAAAGAGGAGTACATGAGATGAACAACTCTCCAGACAACAAGATCAGTAAAGAAGGAGGGGGAAGAGGTGCTCCAGGCACCAAAGGAGAGATTCCACTGCAGCCCATGGAGAAGACCATGGTGAAGCAGGTTGTCCCCCTGCAGCCCACTGAGGCTGATGGTGGAGCAGAGATTCCACCTGTGGCCCTAGCCAGAGCAGGTGGATATGCCTTGGAGGAAGCTGTGGCCCTGAAGGACTACACCCTGTGAGAAAAACCCAGGTTGAAGCAGTTCGTGAAAAACAGTGAAGCTGATGGAGGACTGTCTCCCATGAGAGGGATCCCACGCTGGAGCAGGGGAAGACTGTGAGGAACCCTCACCCTGAGGAGAAAGGAGCAGCAGAGACAATGCACGATGAAATGACTGCAACCCCCATTCCCCATCCCCTGTGCGGCTCTGGGGCAGGAAGTAGAAAATTCAGGAATAAAGTTAAGCCTGGGAAGAAGGGAGGGGTGGGAGATGTTTTAAAGATTTTTTTTTAATCATTATTCTACTCTGATTTGATTGTTAATAAATTAAACTATTTTCCCCAAGTCAAAGCTGTTTTGCCCATGAGGATAACTGCTGAGTGATCTCCCTGTCTTTATCTTGACCTACAAGCTTTTATTTATATTTCCTCTCCCCTGTCTAGCTGAGAAGGGGAGTGTTAGAGCAGCTTTGTCGGGCACCTGGCCTCTAGCCGGGTCAACCCACCTCAACAAGCAAGCAATATAAGGGCTGGAAATACTTTATAGCACTTTTATGAATTATTATATTTTGTTTTTTCCAAAAACAAACTTCTTCATTTTTAGTCATGCCATCGAATGCTGCAACCTGTAATCTTGTAGTGCAATCTCTTTCCTTTTTTGGAAAAAAAGGACAAGGTACCAATATTATGTGGACAAAGTACCAACAAAACTGCTTGATCTAAGTTTTCCTAGAATAACAGTCACTGCTTGCTTAACAAGTTGGCTGTGTTTAAAATTAATGAAATTTCCTGGAAGTTGGCCCTGGAAGATACTCTTGACCATATTCTTTGATCAGGCCATTTACAAAACCAGCATACCAGTGTGATATTCAATGCTGCAACAACAACAGCAGCAGCAAAATAACCCAACAACTGGGGCATGAACTATATGTCTATTTTCAGCTGTTGAAATTACTGCTTTTTCTTTTATTGGCAATCTTCCCAGCTTAATAATGATTAGTGAATTAGCATGTAGCAAACATTGGTGATATATAAACTTTCTCCAGCTGTTGCCAAATCAAAAATGAATGCAATCAGCAAGAGGCTTGCAACTCTTTAATTAGTTTCACCGGAATGGCTAACTTGATTTCTGTATGCAGAGTCTCCCCTGTCCGATATGAAGCCCTGAAGATGGCTGAATACTTGAATAGACAACCCTCAAATCCTCACCTCACAGCTAGAGTATTGGTGCTACTGCTAACAGCATTTTAGCACTTGCTGGGCCTCATACTTCATAGGTTCTGCGAATTGAGAGGACTGATAAGGGCCGGGAACTCTATCTCACAGGTATCTTTGTGCCTCTTTTCCACTTCCTTTATTTTGAAAACTTTAGTCAAATGTCACATAGGTCTCATTAAGCTCAGGTCTTCCTTCTCAGGTCAGTAGGTGTATTCTTTGCTCCCTACAAGGGTCCCTCTGCAGCAGACAGTTTTCATCCTATCGCATGCCTGATTGTACCCCTGCAAAGAAAGCTACCTTCAGAGAATCTGCAGGCATAGCTTGTCCTCCTTCTGTCCACTTGGCATTATGAACATAGAGAAGTCTGGGTTTGTAAAGCAAAGTTGGAACTGGGTTTTTTGGTCAACAAAATGTTTATGCAGTCTGTGTTTCACTTTCCCCTTTTCGCTTTGCCTGATGTATAAACTTTTCCTCTAATTTTGAAATTTATTAGGTGGGACATTGGAACAGACCATTGACACTATTTGGTTTCAGTTTCTTGGACAAGTGAATAATGTTGTGTTTTCCTCTGATGTGCAATATAATTCTGCAGAGTGGAACAGAATAAAACTTGATGAGAAAGCCACCTTATTTCATGAGTAGGTCTGGGTGGAGAAATTATAACAACACATTACTTATTCAGATTTTAGGCAGATGCCAAAGACATAATTCTGGTGCTACAGACTTTTTACTCCATTCTGTACAACTAAGAGTGAGATCTTGCATTTCTGACTAATTCAACAGTCTTGTGAGCAGGTGTGATACTTTTCCCAAAATCCATGTTTCCCTAAATACGCTGTAAGTACCATTTTGTGGGCAGGCCATGGAGAGGAGCAAAAACTGACATATTTCTCCTAAAAAAATTTTGTAGCATTTTGTCTCTATATCTTTCTTTATGTGAAATTAGAGGCAAAATGCTTTACAGGTATGAATACAGCCCAGTGTAGGTGTTATGTATTTGATGCCCTTCCATCTCACATGTTATGCATTTTTATATGGCATATAACAAAATCCAATTCAATCTCTGTGTTAAAAATATTCTATTAAGCCTTGAGGTGTGTGGAGGGTCATTAAATTACCTTGGTGTACATAGGCATTGCATTTCTGACCAAGTGACAATCAAAAGACCGTGTATTTTATACAGTGACTCATAAGACCTACATAACTATTATTTTTTTTATATGTCCCTACTGTATCTTTTTTTCAGAGTCATGTAAGGAATTTTGTGTGTAATGCAATGAGTGCTGATATAATTCATTGCTTTTTTTCTACTTTTTTGATTTATATTTTTTTGTTGTCGTTGTTGAGAATTTTCATTAAATGGTAAAACTGCATCTACTGGTAATATCAGTAATGTTTTGTGGATCAAGGACATTTTATTCAGTACAACAAACCATGGCATCCACAAGTTCTTTGTTCCTCAACATACAATTTTAAAAGTCATGCGTATTTTTTACTAAGTTCTTTTTACTTATCATCTGGCACATTTTTCAAACTTCAAGAAACTAATTTTTTATTAAATAAAAGTAAAAGATCTTAACAAATCATGTGACTTCACAGCAGGGATTTCACATAAGATATTTACTTTTTTCAAGATTCACTGTCAATTTATAAGGCCCAGAAACATTTATTTTCCCTGTAAGAGCTTTCTTGCTATAGAAAAGATAGAAAGTTGATCAAAAATGAAGCACCTTAGTTTACATACAGATTCTTGTGTAAACAGATACTCATAGTAGCTGGTAAGGAGATTGGTGATATAAGAGTAGCTATGTAAGGAGTACTCCAATAATGTTTTGTTACCTTCAAAGCAATTCTTAACAGTATCACCCAACAAGACGACTTTGTTAGAGAGATACCTAAGACATGCCATCATTATCTTGCTGTATGACTGTACAAAGAAAATAAGGTACTTCCTGAGGCTCCTGACGTAAGTCAGTGAGCATCCTGGTTGAATAAGGGAGAACTTGATAGAAAAGTGGATTTACTAAATGAGGTAGAGGTCTAATTTAGTACAGTACCCAGGGACAGTCTTTTGATTTCTAGCAGTCTGAAGTCCGAGCGGTTCCTGAACTTCATACATTATGTGGCATTCTTATCATTAAGACAGTCTTCTTACACGAATTCTTCAAAGGTTCTTTGAACCCATGTTAGCTAGCAGCATCTCCAGCACATATTAACTGTAAACTGTCAATAAGTATCAGAAAGACGTTCTCTCATTCCATTTGAACTTGCCAAATATTAATTATATTTCATACCCTTTAGTTCTGGTTGTGAGGACAATAAGTAACTGTTCCTTACTGCCTGCCTCTGTGTCACTTGTGACTATTTTATCCTCATTCATCATCTTGCTTTCCATGTTGCACTGTTTCTTTCTATGATATCCTTGCTGCCCTTCTTGGTATCATTTACAGTTGCACTGTAGACATCCTGTGATGAATAGACCAGGACTGCACAGAGTATTCAAGGTGTTTTGGGCTTTATATGGTTTTTTGCTTCTTTTTTCCTTACTCCTACAGTTGGTTTGCACTGCTTAGTGCTGATGAGCACAGAGTTGACGTTTTCATCAAACTATTTAGGCCCCAAGAGTACATTCTTAAGCAGTAGTTAGTACAAAGCCTGTCTTGTGTGCAAAATCAAGATTGTTTCTTCCCCAAGTAAATTATTTATCTATACACACATACAGACTACAGCATTAACATAGAAATAGAGTTCCAAACTTATTTTTATTAAAGTGATACCTTGAACAGAGGCTGAAAGATTTCACTATGGCTTTGGTGGTAGTTCTGTTGTGCTTGCTTGAGCAACTTTGAAACTTTTTAGTATAAATAGATAAAAGATGTAAGAAAACTTGAACTATTGTTGTGTAATGGAACAAGGTGACCAAGAATGGAAGGAAGAAAATCATAAACTGGGAACTAAGAAGTAATGCAAGGACCCTCAGATAAGAATGCAAAGACAGTATTTTATAGCCATGGTGGAAGGGTGCAGATAAACTAGCAAGAAACTAATCAAAATTGGATAACTCTAAGAGAAAAAAGAAGTCACCTATATGCACATGCTTCAAGGAGCAGTTCATGAAAAAGGACATTTTCAAACAACCACTAGAGACCACCAAAGACCCTCACAGAAGACCCTCAAAGACTTAAAGTACATGCATAATGAATCTGCAAATATTATAATTAGTCCCAGGAAATGAAATTAATATACATGTACTAGGATGATATAAGCTTTTGCTCTTGCTACTAATACTATACATGGTAGGTTGGTATGAGCCAGTGCTGCAATAAAGAATTCCTGTTTTCTAAAACTCCCAAATTGAATCTTAAAGAGTTTCTTAACTGACTTTTCTGCTAACAAAAGGAAATCTCAATATATTTTTTAAGTCCTCATGTATTTTGTGTTACTCCCCTATCTTCTCCTTTCCAAGAGGTTGTTTAGGGAGGTGTCGGTAGATAGGGCCTGGCGGTCGGAAGATTTCGGGCTGTACGGAAAGGTAGGACCCCCCCCTCTCTTTAGGTAACCAATAGTAGGTAGCCGGTGAGGTAAGCGGACGGAAGTGACATCTGATCCCTGGGGTATAAAGCCCCGTGCCCCTCTCTAATAAACGCCATTTGCCGTCCACCACATTGGTGTCTGTGAGCTGAATGGACCGTGCTGCCAGAGTGTGGCGCCGTTGCCGTTCCTGAACCAGGTCGCCATGCCTTACCAAAAGGCAACAAATGGTGCCGAAACCCGGGAGACTCGCCTGCGTCAGGTGAACGGCGGCCGGGCGGCGGGACCAGCCCGGCGGAGGGGACGCCCTCGGACCCGCAAGGAGGATGGAAGCCCTTGTGAAGGTCGTATTGGTATTGAGTGTGCAGTGGGATATTGAGTGTAAGGTTAAAGATTTTATTCTCGCCATTGCGAGACTTTTGAAAAATCGGGGTCATTGACCAGCCGGTTGGTATTCTCCATCCTAAGGTGTGGGATAAATGTACTAAAGTTTTAGCCGAGGAAACTATGTCCTCCGGCAGTGGGAAAAATCTGAAATCGTGGGGGAGAGTCATGCAGGCACTCCGAAAAGCGATACAAGAGCAGGACACTTGGAGGGAGGCGAAAGAATGTTTGTCGGTCATCCCAAAAATTGGGAATCGGGGCGGCCACACAAACTTTGCAGCCCCCAGACGGTGATAAGCCTGCCGAGCCCAAAGATCGAGAGGGTGATATGCCTCGTAAAAGTTCGTGTAAAGTATCATTGGTTTGTTTTCCTCCAGCCCCTGAACTACAAGGGACAGCAATATGACGTGATTTGGATTTTTGCAATTGGACAAATTCAAATTGTTAATTAATGTCTATCTAATGTTAACAGTTCTTACTGACTATTGCAAATGCAATTTGAAAATTGTTAATTGTTTGAATGTTTTGATTGTAGGTATTGAGCTGTTGCGCACACACTTTTCTTTTCCTTCCTCCTTACTTTATCTCTATCCTCTATCTATCACGGAGTACCATCAATAAGATGGCAATGTTGAGCCACGGGGTGGTGTGACATACCGTGTCCCTCAACGAATGCCTGTACCAGAGGACTTATGTCTCATCATTGCTGAAATATTGCATTAAGATGCTTGTAAAGGGTTAAGGAAGACTTGCTAACAGGATAGCTTGAAGTGCCCTAGCTGTAACCTCCCATAAACAATGTCTCGCTTGAAGGCCTCTGCCTCACTGATAAAGAAGAAACATCAAAAGGGACGTAAGTTTGGGTCTAACACCATATCTTAAGTAAATTACACACTCAAGGACTATGTGCTCTGTGGAAATAAAATGACTTCTTTGATGAGTTCCAGTACCCCCTCCTCCTTATCTGTTCATGAATTCCTTGCTTGTCTCTAATTGGCCACGAATGCAGGCAAAGCATTCCACTTTAACTAGTTCAAGCTCCCCTTTGTCCTTGAAGGTATACAAAACCTGCTAAATCAAAACTTGTAGTTTGGATCAGAGTCAAGGGGTAACTGAGTCTGCGCAAGACAGAAGGTTACTTGCGGTGATGGAGAGGAGCCATCTGACTTCATCCCCACGACCCTCAACGACCACCACCAAACAGCAGTGCACAGGCACAATGGGGAGGAGTTAATGGAAATCACTTCTTGGGGCACATTTTAATATGAAGTGGGATGATTTAGGAATATGAACAGGGGTATGAGGTAACCTAATGAATAAGTATCATTGTTAGTGTGCGCATGTTGCAGGCTAAATAAAGTAACTTAAACCTTGACTCAGTTTTGAGTCTTAATTCTGTTCCCGAGAATTGTGAAGATCTCCTCATGATAAAGCACCTAATTGGACATCACTCAGGGGTTAAGCCCAGCCGCCCCCAGCCACCCAGAGCAATCTGAGGTCGGTTGGAATGCAAGGGGGTTTAACCTCTGCCAAAGCCGTTTATCTGGGTGTGGATCGTGACATTTTAATAGTGTAGTCGGCAGGATTCTTGGAGAACAGAAAGGTGTGAGGTCCTGAGAGTGAATAGGGAAAATCTGATACTTAAGTTGGACCCTCTCAGGATGTATTGCCCCTTTGAGTTGTATAGAATGGCTGCCCCTATGGCAGTCGGTAGAAGTAAACAAACAGTTGCTGTTAAGCAAGAGAACTCCTGCCTGTCACACAGGAGACCGGGGTTCCATTCCCCAACAGGGAGTCCTTTTCTGGTGACATTGATTTATTGGTATTGACTTCAGATATTGCTAAAAGGAACTGAGTTTTGGAAATTGATTTAAATTTGACGAACTATTTGTGTGAGTGAAAATGAGTTAACTCTGGTGTGAGTGGTATGTGACTGAGCTGCAGCGTATCTGCGAGAGAGAGAAAAACCTTTTCGTAACTATTGTTATGCTTTGCATATGCAAGAAATCTTTGTGCCCGGTACCGTGTGTTGTTTGAATGATTTAAGTGTTTGACTGAGATGCAGTCTGACTGTGAAGCGAGTGTGAGTTCTGATCGGTGGTTCTGCGTCTCTGCAAGGAGAGCAGCTGGAGACAGACAAAACGAGTGGCAAATTTAAGCTGTTTGTGTGGACAGGAGTCACACTATGTGTTGAGAGTGTCCCTGTCAGTAGGAGATGGAATTTTGTTATCAGAAAGAGAAGCAAAAGGGAAATAATTACAGAAGGTATAGAAAACAAACATAATCGTCTGTGGACCATGGGATGGCGAAAAGGCATTCCCCGAGAACTCATGATGGGGTGCCAACAGATAAATTGGAAAAGTTAGTACAAAGACAAGCAAAAAATCCACAAATCAAGGTCAAAAATCCTGTTCCTAGTGCTCTTTTATTGCATTTAACCGTGTCCCCCAAGCTGCCAGGAGGCTAGCTCCTTCGTCCCCTTATAAGTGAGTGGGGGGCGAAGGGTGTATATATATATATCAGAAAACTCACTGGAAACGACTGACGTGATTTACTGATTACTTGTTTTGTAGAACCTAAGTTAATACCAGTAACATTTTTGGTAGACACTACAGTTTATCTCCACACTTGGAACAGAAGATTCTATCTGCATAAGAAATTGCCTTGTTGCTGCCTTTAACATTAAGGGCTCACTGTTCCCCACCCCTTTTCCCCACCTTGATGTTTTTTCCTCTTCTCACCGAGAAGCGAATTTGTTTATTTTCTTTCCAGGGAGAAGAAAGAAGTCACAGTGAGGATGCCTGCCTTATCAGCTGTGTTTATCCCTGCCCTCATTTATGGGGGTAGAGGGAAGCCAAAGGAATGTAGCAACTCGCATCTTGCAATGTCGCTTGTCTGATGGGTCGGTTTGCAGCGTTCACGGATTTAGCTAACCGAGAGCAAGGCTGGTTACATAGCAAAGAAAATGGAAAATAACAGGAATTGGTATTAGAGGAAATACAAACCTCAACTCAGCAGCTGGAGTTACAAGGCAGTTGTAAAAGATCTGTTGAGATTGAAATAGGTGGAATAAAAAATTAGGAGGAACACAAAATTAGGGGGAAAAATGAGGGGCCTCCCAAAAGAACAAAGCATTACAGGCTGGCCACGTGGAAGCCTAATGAATTGATAACAGGGGCATGGGAATGTTGGCTATGTTATGATGCTTATCCCCCTTACTATGAGGGTATTGCCCTCAACACTCCTTTTAGCTACTCATCGAAAGATAACCCGACTCAGTGCAAGTGGGATACACCACGGAGAGGAATCACTTTGGACCAGGTTAAAGGCCAAGGCATATGTTTTGGTAATGCCACCTTAGCGAGCTGGAACAGCGCGGTCTGTGCAAAAACGGTTGCGATCGATAGAACCCATAAATGGGCAGTTCCATCCGCATCAGGGATGTGGATCTGTCATCAGACAGGTCTAACCCCCTGTGTGTCCATTAAGCGTTTTAACTCATCAACTGACTTTTGTGTACAAGTTTTGATTATTCCCAGGGTCCTATATCATTCGGATGAAGAAATGAGCCATTACTGGGGAGATGCAGACAACAGGATCCAAAAGAGAGAAATACTGACAGCACTGACAATAGCAACACTGCTCGGCCTGGGAATAGCTGGTACAGCCACAGGAGCGACCGCTATGCTGAACCATCACCAAGACCTGGCTCGACTACAAACTGCCATCGACGAAGATCTGCAAAGACTCGAGGAATCTATGACCCATCTAGAACAATCTGTCTCTTCACTCACAGAGGTTGTCTTGCAGAACAGACGAGGACTAGACCTCCTGTTCATGCAACAAGGAGGCCTTTGTGCCGCCTTGAAAGAGGAATGCTGCTTTTATGCTGACCACACAGGATTAGTCAGGGATTCGATGGCTCAACTGAGAGAAAGGTTAGCTCAGAGAAAAAAGGAAAGAGAGGCCCAACAAGGATGGCTGGGATCATGGTTTAGTTACTCGCCATGGCTAACCACCTTAATATCTACCTTGTTGGGACCAGTTGTAATGATCATAATAGCACTGATTTTCGGACCCTGCGTACTGAACAAGCTCACAGCATTCGTCAAGAGTCGTCTAGAGAGGGTTAACATTCTGTTTGTAGAAAACAGACAGATGCTTTAAGAAAGCAACCACTGAGCACTACCCCTACTGTTCTGTAGTTGTCCCTAGTATACCCTACTGTCTAAGCTACCCCTGACTATCATTCACTTAATGTGCCTTATGCTACTAACATTATAAGCTATCACTATTATAAGCTATCAATATTATAACTTATCACTATTATATATTATTACTAACATATTGTCACTATTATCACTATTACATATTATCACTATTATATATTATCACTTATGTATTATCACTATTATATATTGTCACTACTGTAGTCCAACACTGTTATAAGCTATCACCTTTTTATATATCAGTATTGTATGTCACTTTTGCACTTTGCACTATAAGTAGTTTTAGTGAGCACAGGGAGGGGGGAAATGTCGGTAGATAGGGCCTGGCGGTCGGAAGATTTCGGGCTGTACGGAAAGGTAGGACCCCCCCCTCTCTTTAGGTAACCAATAGTAGGTAGCCGGTGAGGTAAGCGGACGGAAGTGACATCTGATCCCTGGGGTATAAAGCCCCGTGCCCCTCTCTAATAAACGCCATTTGCCGTCCACCACATTGGTGTCTGTGAGCTGAATGGACCGTGCTGCCAGAGTGTGGCGCCGTTGCCGTTCCTGAACCAGGTCGCCATGCCTTACCAAAAGGCAACAGGGAGGAAAAGAGAGCCTTGTAAAGCCTTGTGAAGCCTTGTGAAGCCTTGCAGGTGACAGGTAGAGTGGCATTGTCCTCAGCTGCAGTAATGCCTAGAACAGAGCTACCAAAGTCCTATAGGCGAGTCTAACACTCACATGCTGTAACATAACACCTTTCAGCAAACTGCTGAATGGTCTTGTGAGAAGAGTGGAAAAATTGAAGTCATTCACCGGAATTAACTCTCACAAGCAGCTCATAAAGCATAGAAAACATGGGATTACCTATTTTTATGAAGCAAGCACTCCTCTTCCTGATCCTCAAAGGAGAACTAGAAAACACCTCAAAAAAAAAAACCAAACCCAAGCATAGGAAAGTTTCAACTAAAAATCCCAGACTGGAGAGGAGTATCAGTTTTGAGGCACATTGTAATCTTCCTCTCTGCTCTTGACAGCCCTTTCATTTACCACTGGTGATAAATAACCTGTCTCAGTCTCTTATCTATAGGAGATAATCCCTTTCTCACCTTTCCCTGATATTATTCTCCCCCCCAGCACTACCCCCTGCATTTCACAGTTACCTTTTCCCTCTGGTGGCTGAACTAACATTGTCTAGTTGAATTCAAAGGAGATTTTCTCAGTTTATGTTTGACTTTTAAATTTGCAGTTTGTGGGGGTTTGTAACCCAAAGTTTGCCTCATAGTTTTTAAATAGACCAGTAAGTTCAGACCTTTTCCCACAGACCTTTACCACACCATAGTCTTAAGGGCAACCTGTTAATTAGTCTCCTTCCAAATGGGTGATTGCTTCAGAAGGCACTAACCTCCTGAGTGTCCCATCTCAGGCTCCTGTTAAGATTCAAAGGAGCACTGGTTGCTAACAACACAAGGAACGCTAAGCAAAAAAGTTATTCCTACTCACTCATTGCACTGAATGGCTCATGGAGCTGTATAGCTTCAAGGTGGGGCAGGATGTTTATGTTTATGAAAAGTAACAGTAAAGTAAACATCCAACCATTTTGTTAATTTCTTTGTGTTTCAATATAACATGGTACATTCTGCTTTTGGAAGGATTCCTCTTAGCTGTGGCTGAATTTTACATGCTTAAGGGGGCATTTATTTCCATAGGAAAGGAACTTGGCTGCCTGGATGGTCCTTGAAGACTGTGTGATGAAATGTTCCTTTTCTTCAGGGATGATTGTTTCTATTTCTTCCTTTGCTTGACGTATTTACATCTTAATGAAAAACTGTGTTCAAAACAAATTAACCTTATCAGTAACACACCTCTCCCTGCTACTATTACTATAGACTAATTTTAGCATACACTATTAGTAGATATGCACAGACTACTTGTGCCAGAAGGCAGGAAATGTGCCTCCGAGACATGTTTTAACTTCACAGAATTTTCAATTTCACCAGCTATGACGGCCTTTTGTTTACATAATTTCACAAAGAAATCCAGCTTGGAGTGACATTTTCTGGCTGGGAATATTGAAATGTTTCCTCCATGGACTGACATTTTGAAAGCAGGCTCATAACTACCAGAAGAAATCAGACAGTATAGCAGGCTCAGGGAGGGACTTTCCAATGCAATCTGGTGATAAAACAAATTTCATTTTTAGCCCACACGTCAAACTTCAGGTCACTGTTAGTGATCTTGACAAAGATAGTCTGTTGCCTTTTCAGTGCTAAGGCTGGCAGTGCAAAACAGAAGCAAGGACTGCTAAGAACACAGCAGAAGGGATGGAAAAGAAAATTGCACACTTGAAAAAAAAAATCAGCTTTGAGTAAGAACATTGGAGTGATGAAAACATGAACAAATTAAAACTGAAGTTTAAGACATTATGTTGTAAGATATCTGGTAGTCTGAAAAGATTCTGCCAGATTACTAATAAAAATTAGAAAATGCAGCTCCACAACAAACCATTTCATTCTTCCTGGCTGTTAAGCTAAAATAAATCCCTATGAGGGAAATATCTCAGATGAGTTAGGGCTGAACTGAGGCACAGATTCACAGTGCGGGAAGAACTTGGGTGAAAGGAACAGTCCCTTTGAGGCAGAGACTGGGAACAAACAAACAGAAATAATACTTGACCCACTTGTCAAGTAAGAAAATGGTGAGTAATGGGGTCTCATGGAATAGCTGAGGAAAAATGTACATTGTCAAATGTTTGCTCACTTATGTGAAAGAAATAGAGGAGCACAGAGTTGGTGATGTTGCTAGAAGAAACATTATTTTGCTAATTGAAATGTCTGGAAAAGTTGGAGCCTGATAAATCAGGCCAGGTTAGCACTTCAGAACAAAACTTTGTTAGCTTGATATTCACTAACAGTGAATAAATTCTCAATTTATAACAGAAAATAAATTCTCAATTGTTAGCAGTCATTATCATTAGTTATTCACAGCAGTCAGTCCTCAAAAGTCATATCCTAAAGTGTCTGTGAGTTTACAGTACCAAGAAGCTATGTCTCACAGTTAACTTTGATGGCAAATTTAGAGCTCTTAGTCAATCCTTAGTGGTCGGAGTTGGTAAAACATATCACTGTGGCAGACAGTGCTGCATTGAACCACATGTACACTGCCACTTTTTTTCTCTGTATGGAAGCAAATGTTTGGGGAAGGAGTAAAAATAGCTCTCTTATTGCTAGTTATTCCCTCTCTTAGGAGAGGGAACATGTAAGAAATGAGGTGCTCCTTGATATACCAGAAACTACAGCTGAACTGAAATTTGTGTATGAGATGATCTACACGTTTTCAGATTGCCTGTTCCACAAATGTCATAGGTATAAATGTAAAACAGAATCACAGAGTGATAGGGGTTGGAAGGGACCTCTTGAGATCATCTGGTCCAACCTGCCCTGTCAGAGCAGGATCACCTAGAGCAGGCTGCACAGGATAGCATCCAGCCAGGTTTTTGTCTCCAGAGATGGAGACTCCACAATGTCTCTGGGCAGCCTGTTCTAATGCTCTGTCCCCAATTTAGTAAGGAAGTTCCTCCTCATGTTTAGGTGGAACTTCCTATATTGATGTTTATGCCCATTGCCTCTTGTCCTGTCACTGGGCACCACTGAAAAAAGACTGACCCTGTCCTGCTGACACCCACCCCTCAAGTATTTATAAGCATTGACAAGATCCCCCCTCAGTCTTCTCTAGGCTAAAAAGTCCCAAGTCCCTCAGACTGTCTTCATAAGAGAGATGTTCTATTCCCCTAATCATCTTTGTAGGCCTTTATTTTTTACCCTCTCCAGTAGCTCCCTGACCTTCTTCAACTGGGGAAGCCTGGAACTGCATACAATATTCTGGTTGCACAATACGCATTCACTTAGATGTTTTGATTGATCTGAAGGTTCTCATGAGGTGTCTGCATCAGAGACATATGCTGAGGTACAATGAAGCTTTCTGCTTCCTTCTCTGTTCCTTCACTAATAATTCCTAACTTTGTTTTTACAGCTTTGATCATCACTTAGCTGACATTTTCAGAGAACTATCTACAAAATTACTAGATCTTCCTCCAAAGTGGTAAAAGTTAATTTGCAACAATTTATTATATGTGTTTATTTAGGGCTTTTTTCACTACTTATTTCATGTTTTGCATTTTCAGCACTGGATTCATCTGCTATTTTATTGCCAGTCAGTCAGAGTTATAAGATCATCAAGCAAATCTTACAGATAGTTCAAATTTTTACTATCCTGAGCCTTTTTCTTTTATCAGTGACTTTCTCATAACACTATTTCATCATCTTTATTCCTGGTCGTGAAGGAATATGTTTAACAGTGTAGACTCCAGAATTAATCTCTTGGCCATCCTGTTGTTAGCTGCTCACAATAGACAATTTGCAATGTGTGTATCTAACCTTTGTCATCTGTTTTCCTACCAGTGGGAGAACTTTTGAGAGACTCCTTCTTTCCCATGCCCAGGTAGCACCTTAAAGATAATTTGGGGAAGGACCTTGTTGGAAATCAACATTATATGCACTTGTATACTACCTGAATAACCTTATTTACACTTTTATGGACTTCTTGACAAAACTTTAAAAGATTTGTGAGCACAACTCCCTGCTCTAAACATTTAGTTGTCTTCTCTCAATTTTATCATATTTACCCATGTATATACATTCAACTATTTTTTATTTATGTCGTTTTTCCCTGCTTCAAAGCTCAAAATATACTGTCAGTCACAGGATACCTCCAAAAGTTCTTTTTAAAGTCTGATAAGTCTGATGGTATGTTTGTCACCTTATTATCCTTTGGCACTAGTTACATATCTCAGCATTTCAGCAATGTCACACTAGAATTCCTTCAGAACAATCCTGTCCAAGTAGTTTGATTTTTCTCCAAGATTTCTTTTTCTCGTACTTAAAGTACTTCTCATGCTCATAGAAAAAGACCTCCCCAAATTTCTGTGCAGCAGATATCAGTGCATTGATTTTGTTTTTCTACAGATTTCCATCCCTCCCTTCCTTTGTCCTCCCTCCCTCCTTGCCTGCTTTCATTATTTATTGGCCCAACTCATATATATTTAGGTATTTTCTCCTTTGGGGTTTTGGTAGCACTAGGTGTAAAATCACAAAAAAATCACAACAGTTTTCACATTTAACTTCATAAAATTGATGTTCCTTTGGGTTCATGCTAACAATATAACTGCCAGGAATTTAATTTTAGTAAGCAGCTGCAGGTTCTAAGAACACAGCTGTTAAGAATGACAATTGCTAGAAATTGGGAGAAAAAAAGACCTGTTTTCCATCTATTTAAGTCTAAAATAAAACTTAGGTTGAAATGTATCTGGTAACTCCAAAACCCCACCCCCAAATAGTGTGTTGGTCAGTCATTGAAACTTTTAAGACTCTGTAAACCATTAAAACCAAAAGTGGGAAATTGAACCTTCTTAAACCCTATGTGTTTTCATAATTTGATACCTTGTGCCAAATTTCATTGTGTCTTCAAACAGCAGTCCTTGGTGGCATGAGCTTTTGCGAGTGCTCAGATGGGAGGTGCTGCCCATGTGACAGTGCATATAGATGCAAACATGTATTTCAATTCCACATGGAATTTCCAGAATTTAAGAACATGGTGTCTCAATATTTGGTTCTCTTCTCATTCCAACAACATCAGAGAAAAATACTAATTTCCCCTTAAGGACACACATGACTTTCCCTTCAATAGAAAACAGTCAGCAACAAATCTGAAGGAAATCCACAAAACCTTTTTGTCTTCTTTTCATCAAGACCTACTTCTGAATGACTATGAAGCTCTGAACACACATTTGACTTGAGATCCACTCCAGCAAAGATAACTTCGTGAGGTTTTTAAAAAACATGTTGCCTTCTTGTTATATTTTAGTTTCAACAACTGTATTTTCTCCTCCTAATCTTGCATAACCAAACCTCCTCCAAAGTCACGCAGTCATTGCTTGAGTCCTGTAAACCAGTAATTTTGTGCTTTGTGTTGATATGTTTAAGAGTAATGGTGGTGTTTAATACTTGATTCACAGGGCTTGATTAGTATTTCCCAACTCACATCAAACCTCCTTTGTCTATTTTATATTCAGAATTGACTACACTACTGACTCAAGCCTAACCTGTAGGCGTTAGCTATTCCAGTGGAAACCTAATACTCTGAGAGAAGCCCATTAAAATGAGCACTGTGTTATGTGTTCCAGGTGGCACTGCCATGTCCCACCTGTGGGATGGGAACATTTGTGGGCATGTGCAAAAGAAAAAGATGACTGGGAAACAGACAGAATTAATTTACCAAGTGTAAATCATATCAAATAAACCAAATCGTTTTCTATGTATGACAAAATGATTGGGCAAAAATAGATGAGGCAAGGGCAGTTAATGCCATTTTCCTAGATGTTAAGAAGGCTCTTAACACTATGTCCCAGAATGTGCTTGTATCCAAGTTAGGACATTACAGTCTGGATGGATGGACAACTAGATGGGTTGGATGGTTGCATGTTTGGGGTCACAGAGTAGTGGACTACTTGGAGGATAAAAGGTGTACTACCATGAGAGGTATCCTGTAACATGGCCTGTTTGACATAGAATCATACGATGGTTTGTGTTGGAAGGGACCTCAAAGCTAATCTAGTTACAACTCCCTGCCATGGGCAGGCACACCCTCCACTAGACCAGGTTGCTCAGACCCCCATTCAACCTGGCCTTGAAGACTACCAGGGAGAAGGCAACCTCTCTGGACAACCTGTTACAGTGCCTCACCACCCTCAGAGTAGAAAATTTCTTCTTTAAATTTAATCTAAATCTACCCACCTTCAGTTTAAGTTCATTATCATTTGTCCTACAAGTACTTGCCCTTGTAAACAGTCCCTCTCTAATTTTCTTGCACGCCTCTTCAAGCACTGGAAGGCTGCTATAAGGTCTCCCTGGAGTCTTCTCTCCTCCAGGCCGAACAAGCCAAACTCTCTCAGCCTGTCTTCATAGCAGAGGTGGTCCAGCCCTCTGGTCACCTTTGTGCCCCTCCTCTGGACTTGCTTCAACAGCTCCATGTCTTTCTTGTAGTTGAGACCCCAGAGATGGATGTAGTAGTCCAGGTAAGTTCTCATCAGAGCAGCCTAGAGGGGTGGAATCACCTTCCTTGACCTGCTAGTCACACTTCTTTTGATGCAGTCTGCTATATAGTTGGCTTTCTGGGATGCAAGAGCATACTGCTTGTGTTGAACCAACATCCCAAAGTCTTTCTCCTCAGTGTTATTCTCCACCCAGCCTGTAGCTGTGCATCTGTATCAGTTCCACGGAGGAGGAGATGGACTGCATTCTTATTGAGGCTGAATGTGACGATGGGCTCCACTCAAGGAGGGCAGGGCTGCCTTTCAGAGAGGCCAGGACAACCTGAAGGAATGGGCCAACAGCAAATTTTCACAATTTAGCAAGGATGAATGCCAAGTTCTCTCCCTAGATACCAGTAGCCCCTTGCAGTGACAGTCTGGGAGTGCCTGGGTGTGGAGCAGCTCTGCAGGAAAGGCTCTGAGGGCACTGGTGGGCAGAAGCTGAATGTGAGTCAACAAAGTCCCTGGCAGTAATAAGGGCGAATAGCATCCTTGGCTATATCAACAGAAGGATGGCATGTTGATGGATGAAAGGGAATACCATCCTTTACTTGCACTTGTCACATCTAGGCTACTGCACGCTTGTTTGGGGCTCTCCAGTATAGGGCAAAAAAAACCCCCAAAAAACTGGAGCAAGTTCAGTGGAGACCAATAAGATAGTCATGGATGGATATCTTCTCCTTAAGGAGAGCCTGAAGGAGCTTTGCTTTGTCAGCCTGGGGAAGACATGGCTTTATGAGTGTCTACCAGCATCTTCTGATGCCTACAAGGAGGACAGCAAGGGAACAGAACCAGGCTTTTCACAGTGGTGCATGATAGAAGATTTAAAGACCACATGCCTAAATTAAAAGAAGAAAGGTTCAGACTAATTATAAGAGAGATCTTTTCAGAAGAATGGAAATTTTTATTAGTTGTGCAATGTCTCTTTGCCAGACACTTCTTTACCAGTTGTGCCTCAGTGGTTTTCATAGCCCATGACAAAATGCGCAGACTCCCTATGGATGTCCTCTGTGCAAAGGATACTTATGACTGGCTGAAAGAGAAGAGTAGGGAAGTTATAGGTTATGGTTTTGTCATCTTCTGACTCTGCAAAATACAGATTAAAATCTTCACGTGTATGAAAAACAGTAGCACTATACGTCATCCTGAGAGCTGAGTGGATAAGGAGCACTGTAAGTAGATCAGAAGCAGAACATGGCTGCTCTTCAGAGACTCCTGGATTGCATGGGAAGGGAGTGAATGAAACCCAGACCCTAAGGTGTAACATCACCAGACCTTAATGGCTCATCATTTCTCACAGTGGAGGGTTTAGCTCACATCCCATCCCAGGCCTTGTGCTGCTTATGAGAGGCATGGGAGGCCCTCTTGAAGAATTTGACAGTTTATGCTTTGGCAATACTGTGTTTGGTAATACGAATTTTATTATTTGAGTTACATATGAAATCAAAATCTGTGAAGGAGGTTTGCAGCAGGAGTGTTGTTTAGAGAAGGAAGGCCAGGAACTTTGCCTGCTTTTTGAGGGGCTAGGTTTCAGATAAGCTGATTTTGCATGCTCTAAGGCTGAAAGGTGTTGCAAAAGAATATATTATTCTCTTTGCCAGAGAAGAGTTCTTGCTTTCTAGAGAGCTTATGCTGGACAAAGGAGACAGATATCTTGAATACAATACACTACTTGCTATGTTATCATGTTTAAGTGTCTCTATTCCTTTCTGACATTCATTGTAGTGAAAATATGAATACCTCCATTTAAAAACACTTCTACCTATTTTATACATTTGAAAATGGTGGAAAATAAATGTCTGCAAGAAAATGTCTAAATAACCGCCTGTGGTTATGGACTGAGGAAATTTTCTTCAAAAATACATCAGGCTGTGAGAAGGAAAGCCAAGGCCATTTCAGTTCTGAGCTTTGGAGAGGTGCCTGGTCAGTGTCAGGTGAACTTCTTGTCCATGCTACACTTTCATTCTCTTGAAATAGGGAAGATGGGACTCATCTAGGGAAAGGAGTGCTCAGAAATGGAAGCAATGTCAAGACCTGTTTGGACCCAGATGATTGCTTTCTTTGCTAAATGAATATGAAGGTACCAAAGCCTTTATTCGTATTTGTTTAGGAGTATAGGAAAGTGATAAGGCATCACCCTTCAAAACAGTTTGCTGTAAAAATGGATTTGCAAGATTTGGTTCTTACAGCAGATATTTTGATGATTTATAAATTCCCTGTGATCTTAATGGTGCCGTAAATATAGAAGCTATAAAATATGCAAATAAATGACTCTTTAACCAATTGAATGGAGTACTCCACATGTAAAAAGAATTTATGACTCAGTTGAGCTGTAAGTGAATATGTAAATTAAGTGGCTTGGGTTACAAAAAGGCATGCCTAAGAAATGATTACTTCTTGCTTTCTGCAAGCTGGCACTAGAATAGAATAGATAGACACCTTTAACATCTCTTGGCCATCATAACTTTTCATGCCAATACTATGAGGGTGAAAGGGTTAGCAAACTGCTAGCAAGTTTTTGCTTTGTTAGAACTCTTTTCTTGATCATCTAATAAGCAATGCTTATTTCTGCTTGACTTCCATTCAGAAAAGGATTTTTCTGTAATAGATTTAGTATGACAGGTGAGGAAGGAACCTAGCAGAAATGATAAATGCAAACTGGGCTTAACAAACACTCAATTTAAAATGACATTCAACAGTGTAAGTGCTTCCCACAATGCATGTGGATCATAAATCTTATACTGTCAAAGTAAACCATGCCCAGCTTACACCCTTTCTTGTGATTAGAGAGGACCTGAGAAAAAAAGTACTATAGATTATAGTCTAAAAGAGCTTCTCTTTCGAAAAGAATTGTAGTATAGGCAATGTCCCTTTGGGGAATTCAGGGTTCAGTCAGTGTCCCTTCTCTTTTCTTATCTACAGCAGTGACTCACATTAAATCAATCAACAGATACCAAACTAAGCTACAAAGAAAACAACCTGCAAAATTAGCCAGTGCTGAAATGGGAGTTTTAGAAGCAAATATAAACAAGATTCATAGCAACACTGAACTTTCTCCATGTACTCTGATCATGCTTTTTGTGGTTTTGCAGACTTTGAACAATGTGCATAAAAATAACCCCCTAGCTTGCTTTGCTGGGTTCTCAGTAGTACACCCAACCTCTGCACACAAAGTTGTTCCTCAGCCTTCCCTACCACGTGAGATTCCTTTGCACTTCTGACTAACTCAGCTTCTCCTGCAGGCAGAGTTGGCTGAAAAGTCCCATACACCTACTCTCACACTTCCATCCATACTTAGACCTGGCAAGAAATGTGAAGTTCTCCAAGAACCATAAGGAGAAGCTGAAACTTGCCTGAGAATGAGATTGCTGCCTTACGGCTTCAGTCGGAACATTTTTTGAGGGGGTGTGGATTGCAAGGGGGAAGATGTGTGTGTGAACAACACCAAAGCTAGACATAGAAATGAAATGAGAGATAAAAGTCATGCTGTACTAATCAGCAATCCATTCAGTTTCACGAAGCATCAAGAAGCTAAGTAGACCATATTGCCTGAGAAAGCCAGAGATAGTTAATAAAACAGTTTCCAGAGCTGCAAGTGTCTGATTCAGACTGTGAGGCCACAGAATCCTTTTTAAAAATGCTTACTGTTTATTTTCCCCAACGGCTCTGGCAATCCCAGAGGCCCCTTAAAACTAAAGCACTGGAAGAGAAACTAGTCTGCTCACTGAAGAGGCCCGGTTCTTGCTGGATTTTGTGACTTACCTCCCTAGCAGAAAAAACACCACTTTTCCTGCAGAACTTGGGCCCATGTTCAGCATGGACAAGGACAGTGCACAGAGCTGGGTGGTGAGTACCAGCTGTAGTCGTGTTTTGCATAAAGCAGATTTTATATGTGGAGCATGCAGGCTCTTCCAGTGCAAAATGCATTTTTCTGCAGAGCAGAAAGGAATACATGTATTTAAATAAGGAGGAAGCAAAAGTGTGGAGGAAAAAAAAATAATTCAGATTTACTTCACTTAACACTACAGCTGAACTCCACTATTGGGTATAAGGAGATAGTGATGTGAGGTTGTACTGTATGCTTTAGTCAACTGCCTTTAGCAGAAAAGGCCTATGAATAATTCTAATCTCATACATACATCTTAATTCCTTTAAATCAGATAGTGGCTTTGTGCTTGAAAAAAAAAATGTGTGCATCTTATTCTTGAGTTATCTGTAATATAGTCATCTTTTTAACAGAGCGGAACTTTTAGTGACACCTGAAATATTTACAGGATTAAACCTTCACATTTCTGTACGAGTGTTTGGTTAATTGTAAAGCTCTGATTTTAAAAACAGAAGAAAAAAACCCCGAAGAGAACAAATTTAATGGAATTTCAAATCCTAAAACCTGTATTTTTGTTCACTGACAGGAAGCACAAACATTTTTGTTATTTAAATATTTTTTTGGATGTTTACCTCCTGTCCCTCAATAAGGTCATGCTATGGTGTTCACAACATATCTAAAAATCTGGAAATACCTAAGTAGGGGTTTAGGTATTTAATTTTAGATGCATGAGCTTTAGAACATCAGTGATACTCTGTAGCAAAAATATTTGAGAACGGGGATTAGGATGTTTATGTTCTCACCTTCAATCTCCTACTTCACACTTGGGGGTTGCAGTGAATGCAAACTGCCTCCCTTGCAGATATGAGAATTTAATCCCTAGTCCTTTTGGCTTTTCATACATATGTTAGATACTTTCTAAAACTGTTATTAATATCTAAGCAAGGCTCCAGGTGATGAAGGCATTACACATGCACATTTCTCCCACTTGGTAAATGTTTTATCTTCAGGGGGACTCAGCTTCCTAACACACATTACCCAATAATCAAACTCTTAGTTTAATTTGTGGCTTAGGTTACACTTCCACTGATTTCAAGAGGAGATTGGAGCTTGTCTTCAACTTGCCTTTCCTTTTGTTCTCACCAATAATGGTAGCACCATTTTGTTCCATTTAATTGCAGACACAAATAATATTAATTACCTCTCTGACTGATTGACTGTACTGCCCATCAGAAGAAAGTCACTCTACCAGTATTAATGTCTATACTTAATAATGTGCAGCTGAATATATTTGGACACAAAAAAATATTTTTTTTTTATTCCCTTTAGTGACTATTCTGAAATACTTGGATGGTAACCTTTACAACTCTTTTTTTTTCTCCAGCTCTTCACACTACTTTTCTTTCATCTTTGAATTTCATCAAGAGTATCATAGTATTCTTTTTGCACTGTTTCAAATTATAGTTAAGACAGAAAGAATGCAGAATTTGATTTTTAAACTACCCTAATAAACTCCTCTATTCTCTTTTCTTTTTTGTGTGTTTCTGCAGAAAAGTTCAGCTTTGTGATGGTCTTTGTCTTGTTAAAATACACTTTCCAGGGCAAAAGGCACACATATTAAATTCCCTACCTGTACTAAGCTATTAGCTTTCAGGAGAAAAATGTGTGTTGAATTACAGTAACACAAGAATAGCAGAATAATTAAATGAGAATAATACATTAGTACTTCTACGTTTATCTTCCAGACCATGCAGAACAATTATGTTTCCTAAATCGCAGGGGACCAGGGACATGCTATTAAAGGAATAATTCTTCTCTATTTGCTCCACCATCTATTTGCAGCTATAATAATTTGTACATGGTACAGAGGTCTTTATTACACCTACAGGACTATTTTCATCCCAGGCTACTTAAATGGGAGCAATAGTAATGCAAAAAACACACTGTGTGTTGCTTGATAAGCATTCATGATCTTAAGAGACACAAACAACAACATATCCGTTTCTGATGCTGCCTATTGCATCTCATCACAGTGACTTGGAGATAAAAAGCATATGGATATTGCTACTTTGTATGCATGTTTCCTAAATTGGATTGTCTAAGAGAAACTATGTGGTTTTGGTAAAGATTTAGCAATCACTCGAAACATTTCTTATACAAAAAATAAACAGAGACTGCACATATGTATAATGGCTTGTAACAGTCACCAACTTTAGAACCTCATATTCTATAGGAGAGTTCTTTTCACCACACAGCCTCAGAGGTATTACTATACTGTCTCATCTGTGAAAGACATGACAAATGTGGCCTGTTCATTTGTCTTGCACTTAAATGATACTAAACATGGTTGTACCACTGTGTTCATTGTTACCTGTTGGACTAATCAGGATTTGAAACTCAGATCTCTACTGCGGTGAAAATGACAGCATTACAAGCAGCAGTGCACACATCAGGGATCTGGATTTCTGCTTGTGAGGCAAAGACCCATCTCTCTGCTGATTTATCAGTGGAGTCCCCAAAGCAGCCTATATGGAAGACACTGTTGCCACAGTATTTTAAGAGCTACAGAGATTAAAAGCAATTTATAGAACCATAGAATGCATTAGGTTGGAGGGGCCTTTAAAGATCATCTAGTCCAACCTCCCCTGCATTAAACAGGGACACTTTTAACTAGATCAGATTTGTCAGAGCTTCATCATGCCTGACCTTGAATGTCTCCAGGGATGGGACCTCCACTACCTCTCTGGGAAACCTGTTCCAGTGTCTAACCACCCTCACAGAGAATAATTTCTTCTTTATGTCTACTCTAAATCTACCCTGCTCTAGTTTAAAACCATTGCCCCTCGTCTTAACACTTCATCCCTTTGTCCCTCTCCAGCTTTTCTGAGGGTCCACTTCAGGTACTGAAAGGCTGCTATAAGGTCTCCCCAGGTGGGAGTCTCACCAGAGTAGAGGGGCAGAATCACCTCTCTCAATCTGCTAACTATACTTCCTTTGACGCAGGCCAAGATGTGATTGGCCTTCTGGGCTGTGAATGCGCATTGTTGGCTCATGTCCACTTTTTGTCCATCAGTACACCCAAGCCTTTTTTCACAAGGCTGCACTCTATCACATCATCTCCCAGCCTGCAATGGCAATGAGGATCATCCTGACCCCAGTGCAGGACCTTGCATTTGTCTTTGTTGAATTTCATGAGGTCTGCACAGGCACACCTCTCTAGGTGGTCCAGGTCCCTCTGGATCACATCCCGTCCCTCTGGCATGTTGACCATACCACTCAGCTTGGTATCATCTGCAGACTTGCTGAGGGTGCTAAGACAATCTTCTTAACTTTATTCCTTTTGTCTGCCAGGAAGGTAATTGAGCCTTACTGATTTAACATTTCCTAAATAAGGCGATTTCTGACACCTCAGATCAGGTGAGGAAACCAGTTTCTGCCAGGAAGGATCTCATGGATTCCTGACACTCAGCTAGTTTCAGGATCTAAATTTAAATTATAGGAGTTTCAAACAAAGCAGGTCAACAGTAGAGTATCCTTCCAAATTACGTGACTATTGGCACACAAAAAAGCACATTCTGGTTTTGATAGCACCTTGTTAAGATGAGAGTTATGTTGCTGTAATCATTGAGTGTGATTGATTTTAAACTGACTCATTAATAGGTAAACTATATAAGCACATGCTCCAGTTAACCAGTTTTCGGCTGGGTCTGAGGCATGCTCTTTTGATGGACACAAATAACCCATAAATATTGCCACTCAAACTCAAAACTGTTTAATTCTCTGTTTGTACATCTTCTTTGGTGTCTCTATATCAAGCCATTATTCAGACTGATTCTTTCAGCTTATCTTCATCTCTAGTATCTTCTTAACAGTTGTCAGAGGAGAAGGAAAAAAATTATGCCATGAGAAGAAACACTTGCTTTCTCAGAGGGAAGCACACAGACTAAGAAAGACATCAATTGCTACCACCTTCTCTTCTCTACCTGGGAGTTATTTCTCCACTTGTACATACCTACAGAGTTGAATGTTGCTGTAGGCGATGCGAGACATGAGCCCTGATTGCGATGCTCCACCCACAGACTGTACAGCAACACACCAAAAGGAAGTCCTTCATCTTGTTCTTTGTTACTCTCATGCTACTGCAGTGTCACCTCCTTTGTAAGCCATGAAAGAGATCATGGAAGGAGAACAAAGCAGAACCTTAAAAGGATTTCTTCTCACTTTCTTGTGTTTCAAAGGATACACAATTTGTCTTCGGCATTAATGAAATGTAACTGCTTCTGCTCTCTGTAACACTTCTCCCCTGTCTCCCTCAGGAGGGGAAGAAGAAGAAACTAAAGCTTTCAGTATTATTTTGACTGCAGTTTAAAACAACTACAGTGTAATTAGTCCAAACTATTGCTGCAAGAAAGAACATACATTAGTCAAATAACATCTGCCATTCAGTGTCTAAGCCTAAATTTGTGGGCTGCTGCCAGGAGCCTGAAGCTTGTCAGAGGCCTGAACAGGGCCAGGAGCAACAGAAGCCAAGCCCCTGACACCCCTATAAAGAAGCTCTTAAAGAGAAGTGCTGCAAACAGGGCAGGCAAACAGCATGGGCAGCAGGAAGGGCACTGAAGCTCTGCAAGCTTGACCAGGGAACAGTGTTATCCATCCAGCAGAAAGCCATGGCCTCTCTTTATGCTCTGGACCTACAGCATCACTGATGCAGCTTCCCATACAGAGCTCTGGCAGGAAACATGCAGTCACCTAGCTGCAAGGTGTGCCCTGCTGTTATGCCAGCACAGGACAGCAGCAGTGACCACACCTGTGTGCCCAGGTGGAGGAACTCCTCCACTCAGTGACAGAGCTCTGGAGCAAGTGTGTAGGTTGATGAGTGTCAGGCAGTGTGAGAAAGACAGGCTACTGGAATCCCACCCTATGTTCCCTTGGACCGGCTCAACAGGCAGGCAAGGTACATTATGCACAGGGTTCACTATCCTCTCTCCACCTAGCTAGTTACCATTACCTGGTCACTAGTTAGTAACCATCTGTGTATTTTGGCTGTTACTGCCAACTTACTGGGAATGCATACATTTAAGAATTTTAAAGGTTTGGAATGTGATGATTGGTATTTAATCATGGAATGCTTTGGGTTGGAAGGGACCATAAAGAAAACCTTGTTCCAATCCTCCCATCTATGAAAACATTGTAATTTGTGCACGGTGAATGAAAAGGTTTTGCAAACAGTCTAACAGCCAGACCTTCTTTCATGAAATGCAATCAGACTAGTATTATATACCATATTGGTTGTCAATGCATCTCACTTCTGAGAAGAGGATTTATCTTTTTTTATTGGAAGAAAAAAACACACTGATTTAAGGGATGAAGAGCAATGGCGACAACTTCCTGCCTAGTGCAGTAGGTGTGTCTGTCCTGTGACTGCCCCACCTTCCCAGGTGCCCTGCATAACAGCTATGAGGCAAGTGGAATAGGACACTAACAAAGGCAATGGTTCATCTAGCTTGGAAGTGTCACCAAGGTTGAGTTGGCCTATGTTCTGTGTCAAAACTGCTTCCATAAAGGAATAAAGATGGGTCGTTGTAATAGCAGACTCCATTCTGAAGGAAACAGAAGGTCCAATATGCAGACCAGGCCCATTTCTTAGGAAGTCTGCTGCCTCTCTGAGGCCAGGGTTAAAGATGTGATGAGAAAGCTTTGTACTCTGGTACAGCCCTCAGATTATTATCCGTTATTGTTTTTTTCAAGTAGGCAGTGATGAAGTTGCAACAAGAAGTCCAAGAGCAATCAAGAGAGACTTCAGGGGATGACTGGTTAAGGGATCAGCACAAATAGTATCATCTACTTGTCCATTTGAAGGGAATAATGAAGTAAGAAAGGGAAAGAGGCAGCAAACCAACTCCTGTCCCAAGCCTGATGTTACTGGCAAAATTTTGATCATGGGTTGGTCTACATGACACCAGGCTTGCAACCCCCCCTCATCCCTTCTGAACCAGAACCCGGACATGCAAAACTATAACACTGACATACAAGGTACACCTGTCTCAAAGGGAGAAAAGGATCTCTGCACAGGAGTTAGCAGAGCTCATTGAAAGAGCATTAAACTAGATTTGAAGTGAAAAAGAGATAAAACCAAGTGCTGGAGCATATCTAGAGAAGGGCAATGGACCTGGTAAAGGGTCTAGAGCACAAGTCTTATGAAGAGTGGCTGAAGAAACCAGGGTTGTTTAGTCTGGAGAAGAGGAGGCTGAATGGATACCTTTTTGCTCTCTACAATTGCCAGAGATAAGGCTGTAGACAGGTGGGTGTTGGTTTCTTCTCCCAAGGAAGAGGAATTAACCAGGCTACTGTTGTTGTATTAATCTGGTTTGATTCCATGCTGAAATATTGAATTTGGAAGGAAATGAAGAGCCTATGGAGACTTATCCTAGCACATCATAGATTTGAAGATTACTTTTACGCTTTCTTTAATCTTTAAAGATCAGATTATCTTAAGGTATGCTGGTCTAAGATATACGCTAAATGTACTGGTTTAAAGCCAATTTTTGTCTCATCTTGAATCTTCTATGTTTCTGTCTCAGCCATTGATAAGAGTGGGATTACTGCACCTGTAGTCAGAACGACTGCTAGTGAAGTACAAATATATCTATACAGTTATGACAAGATGGAATTTCCTTGATGTATGTTATGCTATTTGTCCTCTGAGTGCAGATTGCTGCTGCCAGAGGGGAGAGCTGCAATATGAAAGCAAGCACCTTCTGTAAATATCTACTCCATGTCTATGTTTTTCATTTTTTGGTGTTCTCAGGCTAGGAAGTTGTGGAATACTTGGCATACTATGCCATTTTTATTTCCTATAAAATATCTAAGTGACTTTACTGAGAAAGTGAGATGACCCCAGTGCTGTAAATTTGATTGCATGACTGCAAATATATTTGTATCCTAACCCAGAAGAGTCTCTATTAGTTCAGTTTTGGATGTCTACCGAGCAGAGGTAGTTGATAACACTGAGTATGCAGAAGATTTGATACATTTTTGGTGTGCATGACTGGAAAAGAGCATATGGCCAACAAACCCATTTCCCTAGATCAACTCACAGCCTGAAATGACAGGTAATTGCACTAACATACTGTTTCCTCCCTGCTGGTTATCAGTTCTTGCCTGATACCTGTTTTACCATATATTCTTTGTATATATTTTATTTCATATTTTGCCCGCTACCTTTGATAAATTCTAAAATCTAGAATATGTCCTTCCAAATAAGTCTTTTCAAACTCGCCTCGAATTTCCTGCTACCCTTTTTCCAAGGGTCATCTGATAATCTCTGTAAGCCACCTGCCAGGGATATGACAGCAACAGCCTGCAGCTAATCTTTAGAGGGTTTTGGCTCAAGGGTTCCCACAGAAAATCACACGACTCTCAGGAATGAACAAGTCTCTCCCAGTCTCAAGTTATAAGTTAAACAAATGGCTTTAAGCAAACAGACCTTTGTATAGTTATGGAAGAGAATAACCCATTCTTTTGTGAAGCTGTCAGAGAGCAAAGATCTTTTACTTTCCCAACCACCTCAGCCAGCAAGAACAGCATGGTCCTCTTTCTTATGCTGTGAGTGGTTACCAAAGAGAGTTCACAACAGCCCTTCCTGTCTCAAGGGCTATGTTTATAAAGCTAAGTAAAGCAGTGTCACAAATTCAAGAAAATGGAATAGCCTGACATTGTCCCTCTGTGATGCTCCTGTGGTCCACAAACAGACTTGTTGGATGTCTATATATATTTTGGGGTTTTTTTTCAGTTCAAAGTCTCTGAAAAACTGCTGGAGCCACGTGCAGCAAACTGTTTTGTGGTGTGGCTTTTTTGATAGCATGAATCTGGAGGCATTTGGCTGGTGCTGGAGGACTGTGGAGGGACCTAAATATCTCATCTACGCTGCAGTTGCTATGGTCCTTGGTGCACGCTGACTCTCAAACTGGTCTCAGGGATTGCTTTGGAGCATGCTACATGTTAAGTGCAAGCTATGCTTCTGTGTGTCTGTCACCCAATGCTAAGCGGATGATGTGTGCTCGGTTACTTGGGAGAAGAAACCAACTGCTGATTTGTTGCCCCCTTAGTGTAGTCTGCTCCAGAGCTACGCAAGCCTTAGTATCGCTAGCATCAGTTCTTCTGCAGAGGTCACATCAGAGTTCCTATGCTAAGTTACCTTTGGCTGTGGTGAACCAGTTCCTGCTGACACTGAACACCACTCTGCCACTGGTTTGCTGATTGTCTGAAGCTGCTTTGGGTGGTTTTTAATTTTCAGTCCAGTTTGGTTATACAAACAGTCCACACAAAACTCACATCACAGAAGTAAGACACATTTGGTATCATTTCCTTTTTCTCAAGTGGCCTGTTTCCTCAGAGTAGGGTCACCCCAGTGAAGCAGATTCAAGCATTTGTTTAATGCATAATCATGCCTTTGCTTGTCTCAGTTCAGTAGTAATTCTGTCTTTAAACAAAGTTTTCAACAGAAATGCACCAGAATGTTACAAAACCTACATAATTGTGAGTGTACTGCTGCGCAAACCCTTAGCTTGAGTCAGGTCCTGTGCTCTCTGGCTGATATCTATACAGCTTTATGCACCCTCATTCTTCTCTCTCTATCTTCCTAAGAGGATTTGTCCTTTCTGCCTATGTGTGTCCCATTTTTTATACCATGCCAATGATTCTTTAAAGAAGTGCATACCTCCCGTTTCCTATGAACACCAATTCGCTCTGAGCATGACACATTTTCAGCAAGGCATCAATTCAAGTGAAGAGTCTATAACTTCCTGTCATCTTTCAAAACTTCAATAAAGGTAAACAAAAGATTTACAACATTTTATGATAATGAAGAGGTGTCATGTTCCTGATCCATACTTGTTCAAAGATTTGCTGTACTGGGGTTGGGCCTCTTGGCTCCATGAGGATTGCTGAATACTCTCAACAAGTTCTGCTGATGAGTTTTCTTTTATGGCATCTGACTTCTGTAGGAGTGCTTGTGAAATCTGCATCACTCAAACATTAACATTTGCAGGATCTGCACCCTTAGGCTGCCTGCCTAAGTTAGCATGACACCCAAAAAACTAATATCTTGCCAGCTTCTGTTAGTCACATTTATATTTTCCAATAGGTATGGAGATTTTTATCCCCAGATCTCAATTTTTAAAGTCAGAAAAGAAAGAGAGAAAACACAGGGAATTCCCCTCAGGGTACATGTGAATTTCCAGATAATAGCAGAGGCCTCACATTTTTTGGCATTTTTCATTCTCACTGTACCTTGCACAGGCTTTAAAACTTGGAGCAGCAACATGCAGTGCAAAAATTATACCCCGGTCTTGCTCCTGTGTTCCAAATTTCAGTTAAAACCATTTATATGCAGCTTATGCAACCCTATCATCAAAGCTGAAAAGGCAAACTCTTAATCACACATGATTTAAAAGAATATTAGAATTTAATTTTGATTGATTCAGAACTCCTTTGTAAATTACTGGTTTAGTTTGAAGAATAGGTTTTCTATTAAATCTGGATTTGTGCAAAATCAAGAGCAAAAAGGATGTGATAAAGTGCTTTAGAATTTCACATAATTTGGGAATATTTTAGTGGGGTCCCTATTGAACAGCAACTATTCTTCTGTATTTTTGGCTCAGAAAGCCCTTATATTAATTTATTCACTACTGAAAGAATTAGCTATTGTGAATTTTTCATGTCCTAAGTTTTATATCTTTGCCTATGTTCCTGCTAGTTAGTGCAGATTCTTCTTGTTTTCTTTAGGTGGAGATTTTTGTTTTATGTTGCATTTTGCTTCAAGTTCTCTTCCAGGGTGAACTTCTAAAAGAAGTCTGTTGTATTACAGTTGATAGCTGCAATAATTAGGAAAATACATAGTCACCACTTGATAAGGAAATTAGTACAAATTGTCCTTGTCTTAAACAATTGAAAATGTTAGTAAATCACACACTTTTTCACAGATTAAGACAGCCTGCTAGGAGGCTTACTTTCAGAAAACAAGTTTCAGGTAAATAAATTGTTTTTCATTTTTAGTGGGCATCTTTCTTTTCATCACTGTCATGATAAAGACAACATGAAGCCAGTAAAGAGAGATCTGAGAACTGGTAAAGCCAGGGAAATGTTCTTGAAGGATTTCTTTGGTCAGAGGCTTGAGGATAGCCCAAGCCAGATGCAGACTTTATGGGACAGATTATAGTTAGGCTTGTGTGAATACACAGTCAGATATGCCTGTTTGATTCCATGCCTTCTTCCTGTGCCTGTATGAAAGATGGTCCCAGCACCCCTAGAGCAAGAGTGGAAAAAGATCATGGCCAGCATTGCTGCTTGCTGTAACGCATGAAGGGTGGGCTACAACTTTCTTAATTAGGACCAGCTGTCAAATTTAGCCTGTCATACACCCTTATCATCCAAAGAACGTGGAAGTTGCCACTTTCACTTTGACTTTCCCAGTGAGTCAGAGCATATCTGACGTCCTCCATTGACAGCCAAAGTCTAAAATATAGCAGATTGTGTGTTAAAGTCACAAAAAAAAAAATCCCATGTAAGTCTTTCACCAGCCATAGTGCCATAGCTTATGGAACAAGCTTTTAGTAAGAACTTTTATTTTCAGACTTGTAGTAATGCCCACTGAAGAAGTCAAGAGAAATCATTGCACTGCTAGAAAGAGCACTGCTCATTACCACATATCATAATAATGAATCATCTGCAAGCTGCCTGTACTTACAGCTGTCTTACTTAACTTATTGGATGGCGCATTGCCTGTTCATGTGTTGTTTAGACGTAGTATAGGGAATAGGTGTCAGAAAAGATGATTTTAGCAGGATAATTTAAATAGAACAACAACTGTTAGCTTGTTAGCAATAATTTCCCTTTTGGTGACTGAACAAGAAGGCATTATTCCCCCATGAAGCTTTCCAACCTGCTGGCATCTGCTCCCTGCATCATGAAGTTTAGTCAGTCGGGCTCCTGGACTCCAATGCCTGAGCTGGGGCCCGTTCTTGCCAGGGACACCAGAACATCAAGAACATGTTTTCATCTTATTCAAAGTGTAATTCTTGCTTTGATATCAAAGACTAGGAAAGTACAGAAGGGGAAATGCTTCCTAGCCAGCGGGTTGGGTTTTGTTTGGGTTTTTTTGCCTCCTCTGTCTCTCACTGGAGCTAATTCTTCCCAAAGTATTTCTTTTCAGCTGGACAAGCTGTTCTGAACTTTTCTTATTAAATCTCTTGGATCTTCAGTAAGAGCCTTCTGGAAAGGGATTTCTGGGGGAAAAAAAAGAAAAAAAAAAGCTTAGCATATCCATTGTCTCCGTTTTTAAGCAGTCTGAATTGTTATGAGGGATACATTGATTGTCTCCTTCCAAAGGGGTCAAAGAATTACAGGAATTTCAGTTTAATTAGCCCTCCCTGGTTATTTAACTCCTTTTCTTTTTCAACTAAGTCAGAACTGTAAACATCAAAATAAACAATTCTTGCTCAGTTTCTCATCATAGTGTAACACAGTCCAAACCACTTCTCAACTCCCACTCAACATTCAGAAAACAGAGCATCTCACACAGAGCACCTGCCATCTTGCAGGATAGTGCCATATGTGACTATCTAGAAGATTTATGTAGAGATGTAACAGCAAACTTAAGACAGAGAAGAATGTTTCCCCATAGTGGGAGCTCTGGTTAGCCATCAAAAATTGTGCAGCTATCTCCATGTTCCCTTTCTTGCCTTGCCTCTTTCACCTTTTTTCTTTTCTTTTTTTTTAAGTAATTGAAAAAGCTTAAGTAAGATCTGTCAGAAAAAGTAAGATGTCAGTAGGTGTAGAAATACTTGAGCAGTAACATGGAATATTGCAGCTTGCTACTGATTCTGTTTGTTTTTGTCTTCAAAATCCAACCATGTCTTGAAAATATCATTTATTTAGGCATTTTAAGCATGTTCCCGTTTCAAAATAAAAATGTAGATTTTTATTTGCTGTATTTCAGAATACATTTTTGTAATTTTTTGGCAAATGAATTTCGATTTCAATTAACTATTTTGTCCATAAAGTACTCAGACACTATATTTATGATCTAAACTCATCTAACAGAATTGTACAAAGTATTAAAGAAGATCCAGGGAGAGGGCAGTGTGTATTTGTTTCATAAACTGCAGAAGTAAATGTTTTAAACTATATGCATTTTAAGAAATGACTGCACTCTATTACAACTTTAGAATATGTGGAGTGCCTCTAAGAGATACAGGGAAACTGATGACTTTTTTTTCCTATGAAAAATTCAATTCCTTTTCTTTACGATGGAGAAAAAAAAATCAACATGTTTTTGAACAGAAGCTGCCACCAAAACTGACATCTAAGGAGAATTCATTAAAGTTTTTCCTCACATTTATTCTAAAGAAAGTTCAGGAAATAATGATGCTATATTTAGTGGGGATAACAAGAATGAATAGTACTATTCATAATAATCTTAATATCTATCGTGCATTAGCATATGAACAATAGACATGTAATATTTTCGGATGCTTTCTTTATTCTCTCTCTTCTTTGTGTATGTGACATGTCAGTGTTTTGAGGTTTTTTTACATCTCAGCTGATTGATAACTAGCTAAATACTGGTATAACTAATCTGAATTATTTTAGTAGCTCTGGAAGTCAGGTGTGCCATCCAACTGCCCAACTGCAGAATTCCTTAGAGTGCAGTTGTAAAACCTGTGGAAGATTAATTAATTCAAATAATTTAAAAATAAAAGATAGGTACAGCCTTTGCTGCAGTCCCAAAGCTGCAGTAATTTATCAGCTGGAACTAGTGTTAACAGGGACCTCAGTTAATTGATTGAAATGAACAAGACTCGACATGTGTCTTGAAATTTTAGAATAATTCTCCAGTGCTATTCGTCTTGGTGACAGAGAAGAACTTCCCTGATGAGTCTGTGGCTGCTAATAGCTACTATTTAATTCAGTGAAAATTATTGTTGGTAGAATGTTCTGTTCCTAAATTTAAACAGCTTGAGCTGATGTCCCAAGCACAAAGACCTGCTTAAACAGCCCATGAGAAATCAGAGGTGTGCAGCTCTGTGGATTTCGTAGCATCTTTGAGAGGATAGAAAAGTAACGTGGCTCCTCTCCTCTCTGCAAACAGAATAACGCTTTTGATTCTGATGACAATTTTAATCATATTTGTGTGAAAATGTTTTCAGTCTGCTTGAGACTTGTTCAGACTCACATCCCATAAGCAGACAAGAGCACGGGGCTTGTAAGACAAATAGAATTAACAAAATGGAAATCTGTAAACAACATCAGCGCCAAATTGCGCTGGTAGGTGGCAACATGAATCCAGTCTTGCGTATTACAGAGGCGGTGAGAAAGGCAGCATGCTTTCTCTTCCTGCGAGCAGGAAGCTCCCAAGTGGTTTTCTCACAAAAAGACATCCAACTCTTTCCAAATGGTTTCTATTTTTTTCTAGTGAATGAGGCAAGTAGGAGGAAAGAATACATCATTGTCCTGCGTGGATTGTAAGTTCTTCATCAAAACTGTTTTACTCCATAAAATGCAGCTTCTTCAAGTCAAAAACCTTTTGTGAAAACACACCAGTTTAGAGCAAGAGCAAGATCAGGATCTGCAGGAAGAAAGTTAATTTTCAGAGGCAGAGAATTTCAGAGGAGGTGAACTATCATCCCAAGTGACCAGGGGCAAGTTTCAAAGGGAGATTTATACATCACAATGCTCAGTGTTACAGCTGTTGGTGGCCTGGTGCCAGCCCTAGGCATAAAGCAGCTTAAGGAATGGCATTTGCACTACTGGCTCAGACCCATAAGTTTTCCACCTAATGAACACAGGGAGCTGGAGATACTGAAGAGGTGGGAGAGTGTATAGCTTAAGCCACTAAAGATGCTGAGGGAGTCATGTTTCTGAAGGCATGCAGTCCTTCAGAACACAGGTATCTAGTTGAAGTGTCTCACCATTTTTTCCCCTAATGTTAAAATGTTCAAAATGTTATTTTTCCTAACCAATTGTACCTCTGTGAGGATTCAAGAAGAGTGGAACTACTCACCTTGCTTGCATTAGACTTTATCTAGCAGTAAAATATTCTGAACAGATGACTATCCAGAGCTGCAGCAATACAAAAGTACATCTATGTGTTGGGCTGACCTTGGCTGGCTGCCAAGCTGCTCTTACCACTCCTCTTCCTCAATCAGAGAGATATTATGACGTGAGTTCATTCATGCTAGTCATGTAAACCCAATACAATCTACCATGTCAAAGCTAAAAGAGGAAAGAGAGGGACAAGTAAAAAAGAAAAAAAAAACAAACTGAAAAACAGTTTACAAAACAAAAGCAAAACCAAGAAATGCATTATATCTGAGGAGGGCAAGGACCATCCATTTGACTGTCTGCTCTGTCTGGTGGAAGGCTGGGAGATGGAGAGGATGACCAGCTGAAGCTCCTGCATTCCAACACAGGTTCTCTCGTGTTCCTTCAATCCGCTTCACCAAGTTGCTGTATTCCCCTCTGCCTTCATGGCTGAGGCATGGAAAGGAGGAGTGGAGTCACTAGTGGTGTGCATGGAAAGGGTGAAGAGTGGCTGTGTCACAAAGTAAATATATTGCCCAGCACTCTCCATAGACCTGTGCCCCAGCTGACGGCAACACGGGCTAACTGGTATACAGCACAGCTCACCTCCCCAACTCTGCACTCCCTTGGATTCCTTCCCTACAGAATCTAGGGAATGGCCTATATCTCATGTTGGTTTGGAGTTAGGTGAGGGCTGAGGACACGTTCCTGAGGACCAGGACAGTAGACCACAGGGCACCTCCTGGCCAACAGATACAACCACTGATGACGTCTGTCCAAACACGAACAAACACTTGAGGGTGGCTGTATCAATCAGACCCTTAACTCTGAGGTGTCAGGGGTAGGAGAATGTGTCTTAGGAATTTATGTTCAACCTCCGTCTGCAGTTTCTGCACAAGCAGCTCAGCATTAGAAATCCAGTTTCTCAATTGGTGAATAGCCTGCCAGTCACATTTGCAAAACACACAGGAGGCACTTTTAAATACTTGCATTCGTGAAAAACTTGTGATCCTTTTCATGTGTCTTTTAGCCCATCTCTCTTTTCTTACTTGAATAGAAGAAGTGGGAGGATGAAAAAGAGAGCAGCAAGGGCTGGAGAATCTCGCTATAAATACCCAGAGCATCATCTGTAGGTGGTGATATAAAAATTACAAGAAATGTTCCTCTGTGTTACTATATATAGATACGCTTGATTGGTCAAAGTCTGCCACTACAAATACCAGGAATATAACCACATTGCTGAACGTCATTATCCTGCTTGTTCCAATAATCTTGTTAGCAACTCTGCCTTTGCATTCCTTCAGTCTTTCTGAGTGTTTTTGACTGTCTCAAGAATTAATTTATCAATCGCTGGCATTTGCAATCACTTGCTCATTCCAGCTAAAATTGCATTGGAAAGTTGTTGTCTGAGTTACTTATCTGTATTTTAGCTCCTCTCTCCACGTGTCATTTGTATGTCAGTCTGAATCTTGAGCTGTTGTTGGTTTTAAATGCAGCCTCCTGGATGGTTTGGGCTTGTTCTTCTCTCTGGCTTTCCAGACCACTGTGAAATTTCACATCCTGTTTCTAATTTTCAGGAATTTTCTTGCTTCTTTTTCTTTTGCCTTGCTGACTTGGGGAACCTTCAGTGACAGCCTACTTTCAGGAATTAGGAGTACAAACTCAACCCTCCAAACAACACTTCAGTAGTACCTCAGGTAAGTATCAGAACAAGTCTATTAAAGCCTATTACAAGTGCTGAAATATTCATTTATCAGTTCAAATAAAATGAACTCTTAACCTTTTTCTATGACTTGAAGGACATCCAGGAGAATATAGGACTGTCTAGAAAGACATTTTTGCAATGAGGTATTGATTTTGAGGAAGTTTTTTTGCAATAGAAAAGTTTATGAGATCCAGGGCATTCTGGTCACTTCTGATGGCAGATAGGAATAGAGATCTGAAATGAAAACCTGGTATTATTGATCTAAAAAAGATACTTTTGATAGCATGCCATTTTAAAAGCCCAAAAGATACATGTGTTCCAGTGAGAAGTAGAAAACAATTTCAAAATCTTCAGAGCTCATAAAATTGCAAGATTGTCTGTTGCTAATGAATTACATGTCAAG
The DNA here is from genome assembly GCF_964237585.1 of Gallinula chloropus. NCBI lineage: Eukaryota > Metazoa > Chordata > Aves > Gruiformes > Rallidae > Gallinula > Gallinula chloropus. Next base: position 88,851,101 of record NC_140087.1, on the reverse strand, counting down.
AGGGACTCACGTGGTTATGAAAATCAGATTGGGTTTTGCTCATTTCACATAACAGAATATGCTTTTCAAACAGGGGAATCCCTGAATGACAAGGAGCAGTGGTGTCACCTCTGTTACAATGTTTACAGAAAGGGGATGGCGATGCATCATCCTTGTTCTCAGGGCAATGGTACCCTGAAGGCAGTGGAAGATTACTCCATCTACTAAAAGCACCCTGAAGTTCATGTCTGGCTCTGAGCCCAGGAAAAACACACTGCTCCCCAGGAAAGCAGGCTGCTGGAGCAGTGGCATAGCAGAAGCAATGCTGCCTACTGCTCCCATTGCTGAACCCTGCAAAGCCAGGCTGGCTGGTCCTTTCTGCTGTCCTTGCAGACATGGGTGAGTGTGGGCAAAATAGGTTGTTGGAGGAGGATGGGGACACAGGATGGGAGCACACCTTTCTAACAGCAGCAGAAATTGTGGTGCCTACCTCCCTGCAGGGGTATAGAAAGATCAGGAGCAGCATGCTGGATTTGTCAGACCTTTCCTGCTCTCTCCAGGTCCCCCAGTTTTTATTATAGAATGATAGAATGGTTTGGGTTGGAAGGGGCCTCAAAGCCCATCTAGTTCCAGCCCCCTGCTATGGGCAGGGACACCTTCCACTAGACCAGGTTGCCCAAAGCCTCATTCAACCTGGCCTTAAACATTTCCAGGGATGGGTCTACCATAACCTCTCTGAGCAACCTGAGCCAGTGCCTCAACACCCTCACAGTAAAGAATTTCCTCCTAACATATAACCTAAACCTACCCTCTTTCAGCTGAAAGCCATTCCCCTTTGTCCTATCACTATGCCTCCTGATAAACAGTCCCTCCCCTTCTTTTCTGTAGGCTCCTGTCCCAGGAAAATGAGCATCACAGCTCTTTGTTTTAGGGAAACCAAATTCAACTTTCTGTGATCTCCTGAGAAGCCACAGGCAGTTTTGATAAAGATCTACCATCCTCAATTAGAGACAAAAATAGTGTGGTGGGCTGACCCCAGCCTGCAGTTAAACCTCCACCCAGTTGCTCACTCACTCCCCCAAAGTGGGGTGGGGGAAGAGAATCACAGAGCCAAAGTGAGGAAAAGCTCATGGGTTGAGATAAAAACAGTTTTATAAGTGAATCATAGAACTGTTTTGGTTGGAATAAAACTGTATAATCATCAAGTCCAAGTGTTAATCTATCACTGACAAGTCCACCACTACAGAAAAAAAAGGGGCAAAACCCCCAAAAACCAAGAATGCAAAGACAATCACTCACGAACTCCCACCAGCAGACTGATGCCCAACCAGTCACGGATCAAGGGGTACTTCCCTGGGCCACATTGCTGTGCATGACACTACATGGAATGGAACATCTCTTTGGTCAATTGCAGTCAGCTGTCATGGCCGTGTCCACTCCCAACCACTTGTGCACCCCCAGCCTACAATAACTAAAACAATGGTGTGTTATCAACACTTCTTTTGTTACAAATATCAAACACAGCGCTGTATGGTTGAAGAAAATTGATTCCATCCCAAGCCAGACCCAGCACACATAGGAACTTCCCTGGGAAATTTCAGGGAGATGTTTATCGACGGTTAGGAAGTAGAAAAGAGTTGTTTAGGAAAAACCTCAAAATGACATTAAAAGGGGAGGTTTAGGCTGAATGTTAGGAAGAGGTTTTTTACTGGGAGCGTGGTCAGGCACTGGAACAGGCTCCCCAGGGAAGTGGTTACAGCACCAAGCTTGACTGAGTTCAAACATCTGGATGATGCACTCGGTCACATGCTCTGACTTGGCTGGCCTTGTGTGGAGTCAGGAGTTGGACTTGATGATCCTTATGGATCCCTTCCAACTCAGGATAATCTATGATTCTATGAAACATGATTTCACATGTGGTCTTAGATTCATTTTGCGTGGGTTTTTTACTGAATAAGGCAATGCTGAATGCTCAGTTTGGTTCAGGATATCACAAAGCATTTTCTTAAAACATTTTTCTTTGTAAAGCTTGAATGAAATGAAATATTACTTTTGTTGACTGTTGGGAACTGGACGGTCAATGACTAAAATTACTTTTGAATTCAAACCATTTATGGTTTTGTGTTCACAAACAGTCCTTTAGTTTCCCTTACAGACATGGCAAATTTTATAACATTTTGCCCTGCTTATTTTAAAAATGAAAATATTTTAACTAATTAAGATCCATTTGCTTTTATATTTGCATATGGTTATTTCCTTTTTTCTTTATATATTTGTGATTAATGTAATAAAACACTTGAAGAACTTGTCTCACTTTTGGGGCTTTTTATTCTGTTTTTCCAGAGGTTTACATCTTTCTTCAAAGCACTGCAAGATGTAGTCTGGACACACATTGTACTAAATAAGTGAAAAACCTCTTTGCATCAGGTATTTACCATCACTGCAACCCACTTGTCTCTTAAAATTCACCAGTAGCATCACTGTCATTGCTATTTACTGTTACCCTTTCATAGTAAATGTTTAAGGGTGCTGGAAAAAAAAGATGACTTTGCATGAAGGGAAAGTGTTAATAAAAGTCCCAAGCCCTGAAGAGCCATTAGGCCCCTTTACTTGGAGCCTGTGTAGGTGGCACTGCTCTCAAAGTAAGGTTTTTATTCTTCAAAAAGTATTTTAACAGGAGCTATCTTTGGGGACCATTTTGAGGCAATGAAACTGAGATAGAACTTAACAGTGTCTTTGCCAAGTGTGGATGGGCCCATCCCAGGGATGAGGGCAATTCTTTCTAAGGGAACAGCTGTTCAGCTCTCTCTTCTTCTAATCTTCTGGTAATACTCTAGCTGTCTCCTTTGAGTAAATCTTGCAAAAGTTATTTCCCATAGCAGAAATAAAACTTTGTGTTCCGTAGGAGCGAAGAAATGGTATTCAGGTAGGCAGCCAGCAGAAACGGACATTCTCTTTGAACATACTGTGCCTCACTTGAGGCACAGGGACTGTGAGTACAACTTACCTTAGGAGTTTTAAATTGCTTAACATCTCTTAAAATGCAGTTGCAGAAGCTATTTGTTCTTTTATTGAAAAAAGCACACAGTCTCTGTTGAAGACAGAAGTAAGACTCCTATTAGCTTCAGATCTTAACAGTTCTGTGTGACAGTTTTAGTTAAACAGAAATACCATTCAAGAGAATTTATAAAAATTAAACCTGTTTGAAAAATTTGGATCCTTCCAAAGACTTAAATGTGGCATAAAACTTTGCGTGAATAAATCTCTGCTTTATCCAGGCCCTGAAATTTCATCCCATGTAGCTTCATATCTTACCACTACGTAACTTTGTAGAAATCCCTTGGGGAAATCCAACATCTTATCAAGCCTATAAGGGTCCATGAAAAATTTTCCTATTAATTTTATTTCACCATTAAATTCAGCAGAAAAGATATTCTGCCTGTCTTCTTATATGCATTAAATACCTGTTTTGAGGATAATGGATGTACTTTCAAAGGAAGTTTCAACTGTCTTAATTTGACTGAATATTACTTACACACATTTGTGTTGTTAAATGAGATCTAAGAAACTTTTATTAGTTATCATAGTGTCCAATGGAGTTAATCATTGGAAATAAAAAATGTGTTTTCAAAATTTGAATTAAAATTTTTAAATTTTAAATTAAGATTTTTAAAAATCTGATTGTATGTTATCATCGAAGCAGGATATAGCATCTTGAAGTACACCAAGGCTGTATTGAGAGATAACTTTTTCATGCAAAGCCAAGATACTATTCATAGCTATTCATAGTATCTACATTATGGAACAAAGCATGTTTACTTCTTACATATCACAAATAAACTTGTGGGCACAGAAATATCTCCTTTGTTCTAATGTTCGTCAATACTGGAATATCTAAGGACTGACATACTGAGTTAAGTCAACAATTCATCTACCCCAGTGACCAGTCACTAAGGGAACTTTAGTAAAGGGCACAGGAGCAAATCTGTGTGAACGATCCCCATCCTGTTTCTGGCAGTCACTGGTCTAACCTGCTGTTATGAGGAAGGCCTAAAAGAGTGTCTCTTTTATGTCTCTTTAGATGTGATGTAAAAGGCTTCACTATTACTAGATTCTGTATAAGTGTTGGTTTTCATAGGAAGGCACCCAGTTCATTGTAATCAGAATTTTGGTGCTGGTGGATTTGGTTAAACTCCTCTCCAAAAAACAGGCGAGACTATTTTATTTTATGTTGTAGTGGTTTGACCCTGGCTGGAAGCCACATGCCCACTAAATTCGCTCTACCACTCTCCTTTTCATCTGGAAATATACATTGAGAGGCTTAGGAGTTCCTAAATCCCACCCTCTTCATTGATCTTGGTGTCTGCACAGTTTCTTACATCTTCTCACTCCCTTCTCTGGTGGCAAAAAAGCAACTGCTTGCATTTTTGTTTTTTTTCTCCTAAATGTGATTCCCAGAGGTGCTGTGACCATCGCTGATGGGCTCAGCCTTGGTCAGAAATGACTTGAGCCAGCTGGTATTTGCTCTCAGGCCAGCAGAGAGCTTCTGGCTGCTTCTTGCAGAAACCACCCCTGTAGACCCCCCCTTCTCCACCAGAACCCAGTCATGCAAAACCACAACATATGTTCAGAGAATGGGTTATATCCATAAAATACTAATCATTATTTTTATTTTCATCATTATGTAATGAATTTTTGAACAATTAGCTTTTTTCTTTCTTTCTTTCTTTCTTTTTTTCTTAAATACCCAGTAAATGCTTTCCAGGACTTTACTAATCAGAGAAGCCGAGAATTTCAAATGTCTCTGTGACTACAAATCTTTCCATATACTTCCTAATACAGAATTTTTATTTTCTTTCCATTTTTATTCTAATGTTTGTGTGATCACTCTGTTCTTGCACTGTATGATATTACCAAGTTACCAGTGAGACAGGCAACATCAATGAAATGGGGTAAACAAAAAAAGTTCTGTTCCTATTGAGAAAAACTTTCAACTGCAAAACATCAGATCCCTCAATACTATGTGAATATATGTGAGCTAGTCTGGAATGGTGGGTTTGTATATACAATCCAATTACCACGCCAGCTTGTCACGTTTCTTCTATTATTACTTGGATTCACTATCTCGATTGTGATAGTGCTTGGTCTATAGGAGGATTCTACAAACGCAGGGCAGAGTAAAACTGTAAAAGACTTAAAATAAAGTGAGGGAAAAATAAGCAGTTGTCTTATAAATGAAGATGACACATAGCAAATGTAAGTCTGGAACAATATTAATTTAGTTACAAAAAAAAGCAACACTCCAGTTTTTAAGGCCAGGTAGATAGGGCTTTGGGCAACCTGGTCTAGTTAAGGTGTCTCTGCCCATGGCAGAGGGGTTGGAACTAGATGATCTTTGAGGTCCCTTCCAACTCAAACCATTCTATGATTCTATAAATAGCTTGATACTACTTCAGAGCAACTTGCTGTCCAAATGATGCTTTATCATGTTCTTTTCTGTCCATGTGTAGGACCTGCTTAGCATATCTCATTTAAAATGTCACTTGCTGTGTCTTCTTTCATAGTTCTCTGGTCAGGTTTGCCAGCTTACTTGGCTGTTATGCTCTCAGTACACTGTGAATAGCTGCAGCTCCCACTGCTTCTGCAAAGTGGACTAGAGTTTTGGGATGATAGCAGGCTTTTAGATGTATCTAGATAACAGCCTTATTTCAGTCTGCAGGAACATGGGTTCTGCTGCTGCTTTCTAAAGTCAAAATCTTCTTTAACTTATTTAATTTAGCATCCTGAACCACATGTTCATTTTACTTTAATTTTATTATTTATATACAGACAAGCACATATACATTTCAGGCAACACTGAACTACCCCTTAGGTTGATTTCTTTTTCCATACCAACTACACTTTATTTTCCTAACTATTCTCTGCATGTTCATATTATAAACATTAAAATTACAGCCCTCTAACTACGGTGTCACCACCAGAAATTTTGCATGAGATATTGACTTGCAATATGTTACTTCCCAAAGTTACTTTCCTGAAACTGTTACAATGCATCAAAGCTTTAGTGGTTTACAAAGAATTATCAGATCTGGAACTTGGTTTATTTTTATTGTAATCACCAATGGACTTGGAGAAAAAAATATTTTTCATTAATGTGTAAAAAGTTCCATGTTGGGGAGCTTGTCAATTATTTTTATTATGGAATGGAAGGCTATTTTTCAAGTTCTCCATATGTACCTGGAGAATTATGTAAATGTAACATCTCTTTCAGAAATGGAAAAACTGTGATTTCTCTTACGATACACCAGGATCTTTTCTATTGATTTGGGGTTTTTTTCCTAGCTGTTACCATTAATATTTTTGGAAATATTATTCATGGAATAGGAACAACTGGTGTGCAATTGTTTATGCTTGTTCAAGGAAAAGTGCCTTCCTGATTAGATCCTAGATTTTGCCACATCATTGCACTATGGTGCATTACATAGCCATATTGCGGACTTAATGAAAGTAGGCAACAGGCAGTGAGTCTTATTTGCTCTAATATTTGGCAGGCTTTTAATTTTAAGGTTAGGCAATGAGATTCACAGCAATAGAGATTCATAGAATAGAATCTCTTTTCATGAATAGAGATTCATACAAATATTCTGTGATTCTTAAATCAATTCCCAAACTATCCTTTTCTCATCTTGTTCTAAGTCTGATAAAGTGCAGAAAAAAAACAGAACAAAATCTTTTTGATAACAAGCTGACCATAAGCCAGCAATGTGCCCTTGTAGCAGAGAAGGCAAAGAGCATCCTGTGCTGCATGAGAAGAGAAGGGCTGCCAGCAGGTCAAGGGAGGTGATCCTTCCTCCCTACTCAGCACTGGTGAGACAAATCTGGCGTGCTCGGTCCAGTTTTGGGATCTCCAGTAAAATAGAAAAATAGACATACTGGAGCAAGTCCAGTGAGGGGCCACTAAAATGATGATTTAGAGCAGGAGGAGACAGGGAACTCTGGAACTGTTCAACTTCTGTGACACTGCAACTCTCCGTTAATAGAGACTGGATCTGTTTGAGCACAGTAGCGGAATGTGCTCTTACATTGATGCTTCTTTCTATACCTCTCCCATCCTTTCTTTTTACCCTTCTGATCTCTCCACACATAAGACCATATTCACTGAAGCTACAAAGAGTAATGAGTGTGGGGGAAGAAGTATTTAACAGGGATGCTCCATCTCCTTTCTTGAGTATTGCATGCAAAGAGCAGATCATCACTGATTTCCTTCTCTTGGACTAGAAGCTTCCTTCTTCCAGCAGGAGAATGCTTTTTTTTTTTTTTTTTTTTTTTTTTTGGCATAGAATATCATCTTCATTGTGTCCCTAACCCCACAAATTCCATGATTTCAGACATTTATTAATATACTTTATCACATGGAATTCCTTCTGACTTCTGCTGAATGAACACTTATCAGTGTTCTCTGGCACTGATGCCAAATTATATAGGCTAGATGTGTCACAGGCTTCTTCTTCAGTCCAGGTCTAAAAGGTGAGATAGAACTTTCTTAGATGCGAAGGGAGTTATTTTGATTTGCTTTATCTTCATAGTCACTGAAATTATGTTAGTAAGATTTAGTTGCAGTTGTTTAAATTTGGGTATTGTATTCCCAAAGCCTATGGCTGAAATGCACATGGATGTTTGGTGATGCTAAAGTTTTTGGGGTAGGAGGACTGTTACTGGCTGGAGGAAGCCAAATCCAGTGCAGCTTCCAGTCACTACTGGAAATAATTCCTAATACTTTGTGTCCCCCAAATGATGCCTTGCATTACCCAGATGGCTGCTATTTGGCTCTGGCTAAAATTGCCGTGATGCAGGAGAACAAGCCTTCTGTGGACAATCAGTAATTTGGAGTCCAAACTCACTCCTTGGTCTTGTTTTTATTGTCAGCATAGAACTGATCTCAACACACGGAGCTTGTGTCATAGTGTAAGCAAAGGGAATTTTTTAATGTGGTTTTATTCAATGGTATTCTATATCAAAAAGGACTGCAGACTTTTCCTGCTCCTTCTTAAAGACCCTGTAGATTTGGAAATGACATGTAGCTCTCACGAGTTTCAGAGTAATTTCCTATTCAGATTGGAAATGGGAAAAGTCTCAAGTTGGTTTTTAGCTATAGTCCAGTGGCCCAGGCAGAGCATGGATGTTGAATGCTGTTGCAGTTAAAATTATTTTTTTTCATCATTTATCAAGCATGGGGTTTATAATGACATATACATAGGCATGCAGAGAAATAATTAACAGAAAAGTAGTTACATCTGAATAAAAGTATCAAAAACATAGATCTAAACCTAAATAAACATAGATCTAAACCTAAATTAGTCACTCAAGCTATTTCTAATTTAAAGTGTACTGTCAGTACTCCGTATTTCAGCTAAATTTGATTTTCCTCTTTAAATTGCTCCACTGAGTTTATAGATTGACTTTCGACCAAGACCTGAAACCGTGTCCACACATCTTATTTTATAGATTTTCCTTTCAAATTGTTGTCTCTGAGCAGATTTAGTTGTTGATCATTTGATGGACAAGCTTTGCTTCTGATTTTTTTAAAGTCATTTTCATTTCCTTTATAACATTTTGAAATGTCATCTGATGTATTTACTCTGATAAAAAAGAAGAAATTACTTGTCAACCAAGACTGATTTAAATAAAAAGGGAAAGGGAAATAACTATTTAGCTAGTACACCTAGCTAAACTAAAATGCTTTATCATGTTGATTAGTTTCTTTGGAATTCACAGAGGAAAGAAATTAAGAAATTTCATGGTTTATATTTACAATGACAGTTTCGTTTTGAAACATAAAAGACCAGACTTGTGGCTCTCTTAGTCATGCCTTCAAAATGAGTGGACCGTTTTGTTAGTAAAAAAGTTATGGTTATATTCTGATACTCCTGTGCATGAAGCTCTGCTCTTTGAACACTCTTTCAGACTATACCTTCCTACCAACAAATTGATCCTTCTGGACATTGGGTAGCTATAACTGTGATCACCTCATTACTGTATGTAAATGTTAGCTTCTTTCCTTGCAAAGAGATATATGTGCTCACTCTGCAGTTTCAGAAAGGCTGGAGTGGAAAGTTCAGACTGCTGAGTCTTAGCAAGGTTGTCCAAATGCTGAACTTGGAAGATGTTCCTCCTCTGCTTTGAGCTCTGGCAAGCAGTCAAAGCACCTACGGTAAAATCACATCCCAGACTTCTGTTGTTGCATAGTGAGTTCAGATAAGAGTAAGGGAATAACAGATAAGAAAAAAGGATAAGAATTCTACAGGTTTTAATTTCCTTTCAACTTTTTTTCCTTGTCCAAAGTGTTGCTAAATTTAGTATTCATTAAAGCCCAACCTAGAGCAAAAGACTGGTAGATTTTCCTACATTGTATTTCTTGACCCCTCAAAAACTGATCTGAAACAAGCACTGCAGTGGAGTGGTACAATATATATTGCTAGGGGGAGGATCAAGAATCCTTGTACTGAAGAAATTTCAAATCCTTATAAGCTCTTGTGAACCACACCCCCCCTCAAAAAAAAAAAAAAAAAAGAAAAAGGTGGTAGACTTCTGGGATTCTTTCAAAAGATTCAGAGGGGATGTTTACTTTGGAAGTAGATGGATTAGAGTAGGGAGAAATTTCAGGCTCCGCTGGTTTGTGCTTTCCCACAGACACTGTGTTTGTGACTGTGTTTAAATTTCTGATTTATAGCCAGACTTGCAGATAATTCCTATCTCCTCAAAATCCTAACTCTGTCTGCTTCTTCAAGATCTGTACACTTCTAGTTGCCAATGTTAGGAAAGGTGAATTTGGACCAAGGCAGGTACAGAGATGGGTGATTAGGATGCTTGAGTAAATGGGGAGTCTAAGGGAGAGGAGTAGAACAGCTTGGATTATTAGGATGCTTGAGTAAATGGGGAGTCTAAGGGAGAGGAGTAGAACAGCTTGGATTATTCAACCAAGGAAAAGAAGGACTGAAAGGATACGCTTTATGTCCATGAACACACTGAGGAGGACAGAAAGACATGAGGGAAAGAGCTACTTAAGAATAGCTTCAGTACAGGTATGTATATACATATAAATGAGCCATGAATAACTCTAAGTGGGAAGTTCAATTGGCACTCCTAATTACTGGAGTATTACAATGCAGGAACAACCTTTCACTTAGAGAAGCAAGCCTAAGCAGTTTTAGAATGGAGTTTGATCAGTTTATGAAAGAGATTGTGCAATGTGGTTGCCTGCAGAACTTTAGGCTTTAGGCACTGGCAACAGTACTTAGCTTATCAGAGTTATTTACAGGGAAGAGGGAATAGAAAATCTGTCTCCAGACCAGATGGGGTACTAAGCCCTTAACCCATCCGGTCTTTTCTTTTGGCTTTTCATGGCCTTAGACACTACACGCTTCCTGTCAAGCAGAAGCAACAAACTAGTGCCTTAAACACCTATCACCAGTTTTTATTTCATTAGTGACTGACAAAGCCTCCAGGGTGGATCACTACGATATCACAGCATCTCCAACATACACCACAGCCTTGTCTTCCCTCACTGCCATGAAAATCATACACAGTTGTGCCTCTGCAGACCTCAGAGGGGACTATTGAGACCAATGGGTGTATGGGTCTGCCTAAAACAAGCTCTGTCTCTGCATATATGCATGCATCTTTCCTTGGGCATCTCTCTGTGTTGTCTCAAGTTTAAGGACATGTTATTTGAGCAGTGATAACTCTACTTCTCCAGCAAAATAAGGCTCTTGCCCTGAGCACCACAAGTATCCAGCGAGGGCCACCTGCAGCTGTATGCAGCAGTGCAAAGGCCCTCACAGACACAGTCTCACTGTGAAACAATATCCGATTAATATGGCAAATTAAGAGACTACTGACAAAGATCAAAGATATTCTTAACACATCCCATAGGTATTTTCCATGACTCCAACCCTTATCTTATGCTGGGTAGAAATTCAGAGGTCACAATCATGACTTGCTAACATAAAATGTTTTTCCAGTCCTTCATTTCTAAATACTTAGGAAAAAAAAATCTTTATTCCCTGCGACTTCTTCTTTTCCTATAGAATTAATCAGAGACCCATTTTGTGTTTTGTTGTTGTTGTTGTGGAGGGAAATGCCCTAATAATAATACGGAAGCATTGCAATATGGTAGAATTTTAAATGTGAGTAAAGTATGAGTAGTGAAGGGTGTTCTTTGATAGGTAATTCTTTTTTGTAGGAGAGCCAGCTTTTACAAAACCTTGGTCCTAGGTCACTAGCTCTTGTTCACATGGCTGTTCAGTTTAGGCTGCACAGCGACTCAAGGTGAGGGCTGAGCAGGGTTAAAAAGAACATGGGAAACTGAATGCTTTTTCTGAACTGTTTTGCTGTGTGGCTGCACAAAAAGCTGGAGGAGGAATAAGTGAAGGAAGGGGATGGAACAATGGCTGCTTAAATGAGACTGCTGCTTAGAGAAATACTTGTTAAGCTGCAGCTTGAGATGTAATTGAACTGTTTGGATGGAAAATTATCTGGGGGCTGAGGGAGCCAGTAGAGCAGGACAGTCTGCAGAAAAATCCTTATTTATGGGAAAAGGGTGTGATAGAGGTTAGTTAAGGCCTGCTTTGGCAGCAAATGAAGCAAAATGGTGCTCTAAAGAGTGAGTAAAGGAGATGCTAATGAAATATTAAATCATTGCCAGGAAATAGGATACATCAGTGTATACAGTATTTATGGCACAAATAAATTATATATCCTTCTGGAAAATAGAATGAAAAAGTAACAATTGAAAGAGATTCCTTGAGGATTCCACATACAAATAGTGTCAATCAGATAGTTTCTTGTGTATGGGTAATTGGCATCATTGCATTTCACACAGAAATACATTTACTGATAATCATATAATGAATGACCCTCGCATTAAATTTTAGCTATTTCTTCATCTGCTTGAGAATTATTTACAAAGTACAGGCTTATATTTCATTAAGAGATTGAAGATGACCGGAATTTAGGTACTGGGCGTGGTGTGAGCAAGACATGATCTCTTTAAAACACTTATTTGAGAAGATGGGATACAGTTACGAGACTCACTGTCCCTTAAAAGAACAGTTCTGTGAATAATACTTAAAAGCACCCTTTACAAAACAGTCATTTCTTTTGGGTAAACAGCTCTGTGAGTCCAGCTGCATGTAATTCACCAGTAGGTACATAATTATAACTACACATCCCGTGATGACTTTGTGTGTGTTAAATGTCATGCAGGAAATGAACAAAGAAATAGAGTTATATTAGAAATGAAGTGTAACTACAGCATCTTAAAATGATTTTCTGAAACTCTGACTCCCCGGTCTGTACATTACAGGAGTTTGACAGTCCAGGTTATAACTTTTTGAAAAATGATTTCTAAGTATCTCATTTATGTAAATTACACTCACTTCTGGGCTCAGTAGCTTTGGCGCATTTTATCACCCTGAGTAGGTTGGAGTTTGTTAGTTTTATTTGCTTGAACTAGAGGCTGGAGATTTTGATGTGTACTGCAGTACTATATTAGGCTTTTTTTTTCCCCCATTCATTTTAAAATGACTTTGTAACAAACACAGAAGTGAGGTAGGTCTCTTATAATTGTGGACGGACTCCTGAGGACTAGTAAATCTTAGCAGGTAGCTTCTGACAATCTCCTACATTCTCAATGATAAAGAAGCAGCAGGCACAAGCACCCTACCTATGGGCCTAGTGGTTTAGAATATTTAGAGGCATTACCTATTTTGGTGTACTGAGGTTCAATTCATACCACCAGTTCTGGCTATGAGCCGTGGAGAACACTTTAAATCCATACATCTTAAGGCAGTCAGTGCTTCAGACAGTGCAAATGTTAAGCTAGGTACCCAGGTCCCAAAGGATTTAGAAACAGTGCTAGTCTTGTGGGGTACAGTTTTGGAAGTGACCTGTAGTCCATTGATAACAGGGAGAGCCTTCAAAATCATGAGTCAGGAGTTAACTTAAAGGGGTTAACCCTTTTTAAAGGTTGTGTTATTAATTTTCAAGGTTTCTTTTTAACCAGCCTTCCCAGAGAGAAGCTGGTTTGGACCTCTACTGCAGTTGGCAATTAAGAAATTAACTGAGTAAACAATTACATGCCAATGGCCAGACGGATCCCCTGGTCCTGTTTATCAGTACAGACTTGCCAAAAGACTACAGTGGATCAGATGCCTAGAAATGACAGAACTACGGACAGCAAAGAGGACATCTAAGGCAGGGGATATACACAGGTTTGGGTTGGATAAATCACTTCCACACTGAGGTTCAGTGGATTAGGCATAGGTTTAAGATTTGATGAATAAGGTTCATACCATAGATGGCTGTTCACGAAACCTTAGAAAAGTAGGTAAACTCCCAGTGTTCAGATGTACTCCCCTTTTTAGTGGGAATGATGGATTTTGAGAAGTGTTAATGACCTTTAAAGTGTCAGATGACTGCTGCATTTTCTTTCTTGGCTTCTGCTGTATGTCTGCTGAGAAATAAGGTCATAATGAGCAAATACCTTCTAAAAGCAAGGTGATATACAAATATATGTGAATCACCAACCCACATACAATCTATCAACAAGATAGTGCTGTGTTGTATCATTTTTCAAAAACTAATGTACTTCACAGATATCAAATGATCGTGACATCTTATGGATAAAAAAGGTTTGGTCAAGGTTATAGCCAGTTTCAAATGTGTCTTTTCCTCCAAAGGCTGTCTTTTCAAGCTTAATTTTACATTCTTATTATAATATTACTGTATATTTCTGTAAATAGCAATAAAGTCTGTATAAAGACCAATCTATAAATGGAATATTGAAATCTTCACTTCAACAGACACTTGTGGGGTTTAGAGGGAGTGAGTCAGAAGAGAAGACCAGCTTATATGATGGTCTTAAGAACTTGACTGGTCTTTGTAATTAATAATGGATATTCTACATGGAATACTTGAGAGCAGACCTAAGAAACGTTAAACAATTTATTTTTACAGTAGACAATGTTAAGTTGTATTCACAGTCCTACAGAACCTACTGAACTTCATCACAAAATTGTTACAAGGGAAGAGCTCAAAAGCAGACTTCTTGTGAAAGCCAAATGCCTCTGTTGTCACAGTACAAGAAGATCTATAGAAGATCTATAACAAAAAGAGCTTATATTTTTGTCTAAGACTTTATCTGTTTAAATGTTTGCTGGTGATCAAAAGTACATCTCAGAGTGGAATGAGCTTCTCTAATGGACCAAATCTTGAACTCGTCCTGAGAGTGAAGTGGGTGCTTGTGCCTTATGGCAGAATGAAATCCTGACGAACATTTTGACTACCCAAAGAAAAAATATATCTGTCATTCATCAGTGCCCCAGAGATAAATTGCCTTTCTATTGCTATCATTGAATTACTGTCCTATTAGACAAGTTCAGATGTCTTCTCTAGCTGAGTATCTTAATGACTTTAATTTGCATCTACTAAGAATGGGGATCATCAATGAATTTCATGTAGCTTTCAAAAACGAGCTTGTTCTGTTATATGCATCAATTCCAAATGTGATTGATGGATAGAAATAAATCTTCCAGTACATTCACCTCCTCGTGAGCGTGTGTTACAAGTTGTTTATTGAATAAAGTTCTTTGTATTGCTGCACGTCATCTACTGAGGAGGACAACACTACTCAAATTGGCATAGCATCTGTTGGGCTGTGCAAAACCCTACTTGCTTTTATTTTTGTCATAGAGCTGCCTGCAAAATGTTGATTTTATCTGAATATAAAAACATGACAAGTGTTGTTTCATGAAATGGTGATGTTTTTAATGTTGATTTATATCCTTCTGCCTGTATGAATGTTGTGTGCATGTGTGTGTGTGAACAGGCTACAGAAGACATGAAAAATAAAAAGATGCATTTTATATATATATATGTATATATACACACCTATTTGATAGGTTTGCCCTTCTCACTAGCTGTCCAACACAACAGAGTGCAAGGAAGGTGATGTACTGTAACTTATTAATTGCAGCAAGCAGCCACAGCACACTCTGAAACTTGCCTTCACCAGAAGCCTTTTATAACTAATCAGGTACTTCAAATGTCTTGAGTGTGGAAAGTCACAATTTGCTTCTAGAACATTTTATTTCTTTCTGCTTACTATATTTTTAATGCAATTGCTAGTATCTAGTGAATAAAATGCACATTGAATCCTCTGAGGCTATTTTGGCAATATTTATATTTCTAATTTATTTCTAGAATAAATAATTCAATCCTGAATGCTAGTGTTTTGGGTTGTTTCTGGCAGAGAGTTTGGAAAGATGCAGTAAGATTTTTGAGCAGCAATTTCAATCTATGAAAAATTGGTAGTTTATAGAAGACTATATTTACATTTCATCAGGTATAATATTGAATTATTATCAATATTACAAAATCAGGTTTTTAATTTATTATTTTAAAATCAGTACTAACAAAAACCGCCTTTTTGCTTTCAAAAATATTAAAGAATTTTAGAAACTGTCACTGGAAGGCACACTGCAAGCTTTTCTGTGTACATATCTTTATTTCTTTAGGAATGAAAAGAATTCTCAAATTTACCTTTAAAAGAAAGTGATTAGTAGCAGCTTCTCATGAACAATATTCAAAATATTATTACTTCTGAGAAAGTATGTAAAATCTGATGACCACGTAAGCAAACTCAATATTTAGAAAGTGTTGTACCACGTATTTATTTTGATAATGGATTGGTGATATTCCAGTAGTCCAGAATGCAAGGTGACTTCTTCCTCAGCTGTTGGATACTGAGCTTTGCAAAGGGATTCCTCTCCAAAAATCCTTGAAGGGAAATGAAATGTCTCCATCTCCCTGAGTCACTGGCTGTTTGTCAGCCAGTAACCTCCCTTTCCCTTGGTGCTAAGGATCACCACGTGACATTAGGATTTCTAACTGTGATACTGATCTGCAAGTCTGATTTGCACAGTCTAGATCTGATTTCAGTCTCAGTGTGGTTTTGTGCTGTTGGATCTCTTCACTCTCTTAATGTCACTGGAATGACTCCCAGATTACACCAGGTTATGCCAGTAAGTGAAATCAAACAATGGTCAGCTTCTGCTCACAGCAATCATGTTGCAAATCTAGGATTGATCTGGTACAAGCTTTTTTTGATTTACAAGTGGGTTCTGGTGATTAGTGTGTCTTTTTCATACATGTACATATGAACGGTGTCTAACAGGCAGTGCTGCAGTTGATTTTTTACCCATTTTTTAATCCTGCTCTGTTATTATACCAGTTGCAGACTGCTACCCTGGAAGTATTGTTGTCATCTCATTCATGTGCAGTATTAATACGCTGAATCTTTGAGGTTTATCTGAGACTGTGGTACTTGCAACAGGTGAACACCAGAGACCTTTTCAGGTTCCTAGACGGTCCAACACTTTCAGGGATTTGGAGATAGCTTTATAATATTTATCTCCAGGAGATGTTCCACACAGTTCTTCCCATAAAATACGGCAATAAGGATTGAATGTGTACGTGGAGGTTTTTGTAACAGGTGCAATTTGGCTGCAGCCAGGCTGGGTCCAGTTTAGAATGAACAAGTGGCGACTGTCCAGAACCCCGTATGGCAGTTTCTGCCACAAATGTTGAATACAAGGAAGTCCTACCAGATACGCCCTGTTCTGGCCTTGGTGTCTGCACAGCTTGTTACAGCTTCTCGCTCCCTTCTCCAGTGGCAAAATGCAGCTGCTTCCTGGTTGTTTTCTCCTATATGTGATTCTTGGAGGTGCTATGACTATCTCTCGGGCTGTGACTTTGGCCTTGAATTGCTCGTTGTTTATAGTTTCAGCTGGCAGAAAACTCTAACTGCTGCTTACAAAAACCATCTCAGCAGCACAGCCTCACAAAACTGCAACAATACATTCAAAACTATGACTTAATAGACCTAATAAAGACCTGATGGGCTGATTCATCTACTAGGAACATTGATATAAGCAATATAACTTGTTCAGGGCAGGTAGACACAGAAAAGGATACAGGCATTTCCTTATGCGTTACTTTACATGTAGGCATCATTTCCTCTGTTGTGAGGAATAAAGAGGGACATAGGCTACCTCATAGTTCTAAGTAACATCTAAAGGGAAAAAAGTGCTGTCATTCAAATGGAGATCAAGAATGGGACACCTATCAAGGAACTCATGTGGTCAGTCTTCTGTGAGCAGAATTATCCAAACCCCAGTACTCATTGCCATCAGCATACTCTGATTACAAAATTCCACACTGAAGCAGCAATACAGCTGCACTCAGGCAGTCTGGTTAATTTTTGAAAAGTTTTTGTAGAAATTTTTTGTTACAGAAGTTAAAGCAAAGAGACATGATGAGATGACATTTTCCAGATTTGATCCTCATAACTTGGTAGAGCCTAAAGGAAAAAGTAACAGGTAAAAACAACTCGGGCACTTCATGTGCGATCATGAGGCAGCAGAATTCATGACAAACAGTAAGAGCCGCAATGTGCTTCAGCAGAACAGATTATAGAAATTCAGAGAACTAGTAAGTGAGATCCTGTGGGAGACAATTCTGAGAGAGAGTTAAGCACAGTAGGCAGTTCTTTAGAGGAACTATGCTAAATGCAAGTTTATGCAAAACTATGCAAAAGAAACTATGCAAAATTGCAAGTTATGATAGCGCGGAGGAAGCATAAGAGCTGTAGATCACTCACCAAGGAAAAGACTTTTAAGAAAGATGAATGGATAAACATTTGAGGCCAAAGAGAATAAAGTCAACAGCAGAAAAGAAAACCATGTGGTGCATAGGTGACATTTCCTTCGCAGCATGTTAGGAGCACTAATAGGTAGAGGAAAGACTTGGTCCACTTCTCTGCAGAGTGAAGGTTATTGACAGACAGTTCCTAGAATGCCAGTAGGTTTACTTCCTTCTTTGTTTCATTCAAAAGGTCAGTCATGAGCAGACATTATCATGAAACCAGCACCATGACAAAAAGGGCAAGATCTCGAAAGGAGAAAGAAAACATTCAAAGTTATGCAAGTAAATTAAATACTTTCTGATCAGCTAGTGCAAAATAACATTCCACGAGTCTAAAAAAGGGTAGAAAGGATGTCTATATTTACAAAGAAATAGAAGAGAGAGGTTAAAATTATATCCCTAATTTCAAATTCCTATAGAAATAGAGGAAAAAATAACATACTGGTGAACATTTAGAAAACAGTACATAAAGAGAAAGGAGTGGTCAATAAAAACAATGTCAAGCCAAAATAATTCCCTTCTGTCACGGGATAACACTTTGTGTGGCTACAGAAAACTAGTTGATGGCACATCTTAATTTTAGCGAGTCTCTGGACATGGTCTCATAGAACACTCTCATAAGTAAGCTAAGAACATATGGACTAGATGAAAATGCTGCAAAGGAAAGAAATCAAACTACGGCAGTACGCTGAGTGGGTTTTTTTCAGGAATCTGTCCTTGTTCCAGAATTAGTTCATATTTTCCTCAATGACTTGGCTGATGGAAAAATGAGGGTGCTTATTATATTTTCAAATGATACCTGGTTAGGAGGAAATGCAGATAGAGGATTAAAACTCAAAATACTTATGATAATTTAGAGAAAATAGCTGAGGCAAACTGGCATTCAACAAGAATAATGGGGTGGCTCTGTACTTTATAGAATCATACCCAAGCTCTCTCAGCCTGTCTTCATAGGAGAGATGTTCCAGCCCTCTGGTCATCTTTGTGGCCCTCCAACAGGTTCATGTCTTTCTCTTACTGGGGACACCCGAGCTAGACACAGTACTTCAGGTGAGGTCTCATAAGCGTGGAGTAGTGGAGGAGAATCACAACCCTTGACCACACTTCTTTTGATGCAGCTCCAGATACATTTGCATTTCTGGGCTACAGCTCACATTGCCTGGTCATGTTGACGTTCTCATCCACCAGCATCCCCAAGTTCTTCTCCTCAGGGCTGCTCTTAATCCATTCTCTGCCCAGCCACTGTGTGTGCTTAGGATTGTGTTGACCCACATGCAGAATCTTGTATTTGGCCTTGTTGAACTTCATGCAGTTCACATGGGCCCACCTCTCAAGCCTGTCAAGGTCCCTCTGGATGGCATCCCTTCACTCCAGTGTGTCAACCACACCACACAGTTCGGTGTCGTGGACTCAATCCCACTGTCTATGTTGCCAGCAAAGATGTTAAACAGTGCTGGTTCCACTACCAACCCCTGAGGAATGCCATTTGTCACTGAGCTGCACTTGAATATTGAGTCGTCCACAACTCTCCGAGTGTGACTGTCCAACCAGTTCCTTATCCACCAAGTGGTCCATCCATGAAATCCACATCTCTCCAATTTAGACACATGAATGCTGTGCATTGCAGGGTCAAATGCTTTGCACAAGTCCAGGTAGATAATGTCAGGTGTTCTTCACCAATCCATGAATGCTATAATCCTGTTGTAGAAAGCCACTGAATTTGTTAGGCACAATTTGCCCTTAGTGCAAATCACTTCTTTATTTTCCATATGCCTTTGCACATTTTCCAGGAGGATTGGTCCATAATTTTACTTAGACAACAATAACCATTTACCCAAGCACAGGTGCAAGAGTGCCTATGTATCTGTCTGGTTTTGTTATTTGGGGTTTTTTTGGTTTGGGGTTTTTTTTCAGAAAAGGAGTGAGAAGCTTACAGAAGATCATGAGATGATTGAGAGTTTGTAAGGCCATGCAGCTGTGAAAAGGCACTCTCCGTCCTGCATTGCATCCTGGAGGAAAAGAAATAATTTTCCGGCTCCTTGGCCTCCCTGACTGGCCTGGTATGACTGCCCTGGTATGACCCAAACTCCCACTGCCTCTTGAAGTTTGGTGTTGGTGAGCTCTTGTGACACTAGATTGTAGGTATCCTCATGAGCGACCTCTTTTAGTTGCTTTTGCTTCTTCTAAAGTCATGAGGTTTTTTTACTTTAAAACTGCTAACTCAATGGAAAATATGCCATCCTATATTTATGCAGCAGCTTATTCCTGCCTAGGAGTGGTAACATCCTGTAATTGTCCTACTGCGTAACACCACCACTAGCCTGTGTGAGAACATGTCTGTGTGCCAAAGAGGGCACAAGAATTGGATTCAGATTTGCTGAAAAGCACATAGCATTTTGTAAAAAGTGTATAAATTTCATTTTCAGAAATCCCTAAAACATTTCATAGGAAGTTAACTTATTTTCAGTTTAAGACTTGTTCTTCAGCAATCGATTACCCCCACTCCCTGTAGCTGTATTCATTACCCAGAACTTCCTGGCTCAAAGACTATTCCCAGATATTTCAGTCCCCAAAGCACCACCATGGTTGAATGTTATTTTCAGGGAGAGGGTTGAAGAACTTATAATAGAGAGTGTTAGAGAGCAATTCAATAACAGACAGCCAAGTTGTCACTGGGGCAGACTGCTCCAAACTTCAGCAAAGCCTTTCACCAGGTAGATACACTTATAAAATATGAGAGACTTTGACAGATTCTGCCGCTGTCATTTCCCATCTATATCACAGTAACAGAAGCCAGATAAGCTTTCACAGTACTGCTGATATCTGGAGGGTTAATGTACCAGACTTGACTGGCACATGTTCTATCTGTGAAATACAATGTGCAGTAAATGTTTTGAGGAAAGTATTAAATGTATATATAAATTACATCAGAATTACTTTTATTTCCTTTCCTTCTCCCAATAGGATGGTTTAGTTGTAGCACAGCTAAATAAGTCAGTCTCTGAAGGGGAAATATGAAATTGTTGAAATGATAGAAAGCACTTTTACTATGTGACCAAATAACTGTATAATGCATTACCTTACTCACACCCAGCCTTAAAAGTCATTGCTAAGGCCTACTACAGAAATGGATCTGGCTTCTAATGCCAAGGAATTAAGGCCTTACAAATAGATTTTTGCAATAATGAATTACATTAAATCCTCCATTTCAAGCCCTCAAGCTGATGTCACATCTCTGAAAAAAAAATAAATGTCTATTTGATAAGAAAATGAGAAATACATTTTCTGGCAAGCTACTCTTCTACATTTGTCATTATTATCATTTTAAGTCTGTAAGCATTTGGAAGCTGTTTAAGAGGTTGGGATGTTAAATTAATCAGAGATGATGGATTAGTGGGCAGATGAGATCAAGTGTTATCATGATTTGTTCTCATGTGATCCTGAAATTTCAGGTAATGTCAAATTGTGTAGTCAGTATATCTAGAAGACATTTATAAACCAGTATTTCTAAAGGAAGCATGTGATATGATATAATTTTCTTCTTGGTTTTGGTGATCTATTTGTAGAAGGGGAATTAGAAGCATTCAGTTAACTATACAAAAAACTTTGAGGAAGTCTTATCAATATGTCAAGACTGTGAAAACCTACCTATTGTTTCAGCAGGTGCTTGGAAGCAGCACACCCACCAAAGCTGTCCTGCCTCCCAAGTATCTGCGACTCGCCGCTCTGAGAGGGAGTCCTTGTAATGAACCTGCCACCTAGGGCCAACATAAAGATCAGTGCAACAGGCTCGAATCTTTCTTTCTGCTTCTTCTCCTGGTGTGTTTCTCTGTATACCTCCACCTAGAAGGATAAGGAATAATTGGATATGGTGTATGGGACTGAGCTAGCCTGCTCAAGGAAAAAAAACTACACTGAGATATTTTTTACGTTTTTGAGACAGGTCAACAATAGCCAGAACCAACATAGGTTAGTTAGTATTTTGTTATTCCAGTGATGATGAAAGTTATCATAACAATTCCATTTTTCAAGGGAGCTCTGACTATTTTTTGTTCTTTGGATAAAGATGAATAAGAACTTGAGCTACATATCTGATTAAATAGAGAAACATAATTGTTTTGTTCTCTGATTTAGGAGGACAGATGGAGTCTAAAACAGGGCAGGTAAAGGAGGTTTGAACACAAATTTGTAACAATAACTTTAAAAAGTCAGTTTCCAACCTGCAAGTAAGAGCCATGTGATATAAGTAAATCATAGCTGTGTAGCACATTTGAGCTAGATATTTGATATAAAATAGAAATTAAATGGCTGGAAAGCAGCTGCTTGCCTGTCTATAAGACATCTGGCTTTTTTCCTCAGCTCAGGAAGAACTTGCTGCTGCATCCAACTGTTGTGTTTCAGGGACCTGTTTTATTTTCCCGAATTAAATGTAAGTGTAATATGACACAAAGCAATTGCCCCTTTTACGTTTCTTAGAATTTTTAGGTTTTGGTGGTTTTTTGGTTGTTTTGGTGTTGGTGGGGTTGGGCTTTTTTTTGTTGTTCTTGGGTTTTTTGGGGTTTTTTTCAGTTTGGTTTGTTGGGTTTTTTTATTTCCATGACAGAAACCCCTCCTTTTTCTGCCACCATTTTCTGTTCCCCTTCCTGTTTGCCACTGATCTACTAGTCAGGGAGGTTTGACCATCATATTTGACGTAGACTCCCTGCCTTCAAGATGCCCACTAGTTTTGCTTCATGGTGCTTTTGTTATTTCACACAGATATCATATTAAATGTTACTCTAGGAGCCTTATACAGTCAGCTGAATGCTGTGGAGTCAGGAGGCTGCAGCTACCATTGGGTGCATTGCGCTGCCTCAGTACGGTCTCCCGGTGCCCCCTGCAAGCCTCAAATCATAGGGCAGTTTTCTTTACATCTCTGCTGATTTCTCACCCTCCTGAGAAATGCTGAAGTGTTGAGAAAGACAGTGTGTCTGAGGGGCACACAGTGCAACAAAGCTTTAGCTCACAAGCTAACATTCTTCTTTTTTTCTAAGGAACATAGGAAATACCATTTGCCTTCTAATATGAGACTAATAGAATTCACTTCTGTCTGTCTGAAAACCACTGAGCTAGCTGCAAAGTCACAGAACCTTCTCTTTTCTATTTTTTTTCTTTTCCTGTTTTCAGGAAGCTGAATCAAAAGATCACTCTTTACCACTTGCTTGATCTGAGCTGGTTGGTGTGTACAGGTTAACATTTCTGGTGAGATGAAATATGGACCTAGACCTTTTTCTCGTGAATTTTTAGGAGATAACCAAGGTGTAATCTGGCATTCTGATTATTCATGTAAAAATCAAACTGGGTTTTTAATGTGTTTGAGTTTTTCTCTTTCTTTCAGAACAAACTGTGGAAAAAAGTGTTGTTACCTGCAATCTTGGTAACACAGAACGGATCATTTTGGGGTTGAGTGAGTAATAGTGCTGCTGAGCAACACACACATACATGCATGTGCATGCATCTAGAATAGCACTTACAGAAGCTCAATCACTGTTGTCTACTGATGAAATTTTGCCCTAAGACAAGATTCTTAACATACTATTTTACCTTTGCTGTCCACTTATGGGTTACAAGGTTTGATTTAATTACAACATGGATAAGCAGACTATGCATTCACAAAGCAATAGCCGGGGGATGTATCACAGAACAGGCACCAAACTCACTTTTAGCAGTGCTAAAATGAAGACCATTGCATACCTTAGTAAATTCACTCCTAAATTATCACTTTAAATTTTCCATTAAGTTATAATAGCAAATCAATTCACAGACAGAGATAGCAGATTATGTAAGGAGTTATTCAATGATGTTCTGTTAGTCTATAAGAGTTTCTTCAGAGTGACAGAGAAGCTGTAGCTATAGCAGAAAAAAGTTTCTCCTTTCACAGCATCTACTCTGAAGCACATTCACTTTGGAAACTCTCTCCTTGGTTGTGGCACAATAGGAGGAGTTTTTCACAGTGGGCAATTAATTTTAATCAATACCATCATACATTTTAGCTAAGAACTATGCACATTCAAGTAGTTCTGAAGGAAACGTGCACACTTTTGTCCTTTAAAAATACATAATCTGATTTGGCAGGGCAAATTTGTGGTGCCTCTGTGGTAGATTTTTCCATTAAATTTACTTAAACACCCCTGTTCTTGAGGAAATACGCTAGATGAGTTGGTTTGAGACATTCATTAAAGCCTACTCCAAAACATGTTTTATATGAAAAATAGCCTTGCTGCTGAGAATGATTGGTATGTCAAGAATTTCATTTCAGGCAACATTTTTGTTATTAGAACAAGCTTCTGTTGTCTATGCAGGGGTTTTGTTCAGAAAGATATAATGCAAGATAGGAAAAAAAGCATCCTTCCAGTGTTCTTATCTACTATGCAATACTTCTATTGTAAGCATAGATAATAACAATTCTAATATTTTTTTCATTTCCTTGGGTGCTGCTTCTTACTCACATCTTATAATGGTACTCATGATTTTACCGCTGCTTCTCTGGGGGCTAGAAAAATAATCAAAGGGCTTGTTTTTCAGTAAGCAGTGTACTTGTTCATTGAAACCTTAGAACTGGATGCCTTAAAGGTGATCTTTTAAATCCCTTTTTGCCTTTCTGTATTTCCTGTGTAAAATACAAAGACTATCACATTAAAACATGTTTTTCTTATTGTTTTCTGCATCATTAAAATTTGACAGGCCCATCTCTCTCCTGTTTCCTTTTGAAAGAATACCAGTTTCTGAAAAAAAAAAGAGGGAGGAAGGAGGATTGAAGCAGGTCACAGCCTTTGGTGATGTCACCACGCCAGTCTTCTCAAACTGCCCCAAGAGCTAAGTCATACTACATAAATGGGGAGGGAAATGAGAATCTGATTAAAGCCAAAAGAAACAAAACAGACCGATAGTTCATCCAGTAGGTTTCTGTATTTTCTGTTTTGTTTTGTTCTTTGTTTACATCCTGTCCCACCCTTGCCCTTCTGGAGACATTATTATTTCTCCCTTTTCTTGGTACACCAGAAAGCAAGTTTTAAAATTCTCTCAGATTAATACAGCTCTTCAGGGATCAGCTGTGTAGGACCACGGGCTTCTCTGGCAGATACATGTTTCTGTCTTTCTTGGAAGACATCTACCCTACTTTATTACTTCAGTGACTATTTTTACACAACCCTTGCTTCCTGAACAGTAACCGCACATACAACTTGCATATATAACTTGCGTATGCCAGCAGCAGATAAAGTTAGCGCGTTAAGCAGCTGAGGCAGCTACGGAATGAGAGCAATGCACTGGATGGTGCTTGCCTTCTCATTTCTATTTTTGCTTGCTATCCCATCCTGAGAAAAAGAAAAAAAAACCCAAAACACTAAACCAGAAAATGAAAACTTGTGATACTTGCTGGGAGATAAAGCACCTGATTATTACACGCTGCCACTGACAATGGGCTGAGGAGACAGTGATCATCGCAGGATCATCACAGCTGTTGGAAGTGAAGCACCACACTTCATCACTTAATCACACAAGCTCCCTGGATCCACTGTGAAACCCTTACATGGTACCCAACAGCAGCAACTGATATTCTTAGTGCATTTTTTTGCTTTGTCTAGTGCAGAGAGTAAGAAGTGCAGCGCAGTCCACAGCAGGCAAAATACCTGGAGCTTCTTGAAACCCAGCAATTGCTTGGATATCATTGGAGAAGGCATCCTAGAAGCAAAGGATGCAGAAGAAAGATGAAAGGGGAAGCTGGCATGTCCTTGCCACCCGGTATCTCCTGTCAGATCAATGTTAAACACAGCAGGGAAGGGAATGGAGGCCAACTAGCAATATTCTGTGTGCCAGCTGAGTGAGCTGGATATCAGTCCCAGAGGAAGTTCTGGGGCATGTTTCAAATGTTCTCCTACCCTATCTCTAACCAACAGGATCCTGTAATTTCCAACCACTTCCCTGCTTGCCTGCCTCTGAATGTCAACAGTAGGTAAAGTTGACAGACACAGAGCAGTTAAAGTATTTAAAAGATCTGCAATAATTCACTGGAAAAAGTTCATTAGGATTTGTAGTTGTGCTTGATTTAAAGGTCACCTTTTTTCTGCACATAATCAGTTTTACTTGCTTCCATTTTTACTTTAACATCGACCAAATTAAAATAATTAATGAGAAATTAAATATGGGGAAAGTAATGATTTTCATGCACCAAAGATGACAGAATCACTGAACAGATGAGGTCAGAAGGAAGTCATATGGTCCAAGCCCCTGCTCAAGCATGCTCCTTAGAGCAGGTTGCCTAGGATCATGTCCAGACACCTTTTGAATATTTCCAAGGATTGAGACTCCACAATGTCCCTAGGCAACTTGTGCCAGGGTCTGTCTCCATCAAAGTGAAAAAAGTATTTCCTGAAGTTTAAATGAAATCTTCTGTGTTTCATTTTGTGCCTATTGCCTCTTGTCCTGCCAATTAAAGAGGATGTAATAGCCTGCAGTGAACCAAGTAGATGGAAACTACTTCACGTATTTCATTCTAGTGTCCAATTGAAGTATATAGCACATAAGAGTCTCTGGCAAAATCTTTGGTTCACTTCTGGGAAAGAAATGAAATTGCACAATGAAACTTTCTCAGCAATGTCATGGATGCAGGGTTTGGCATTGGATATGTCTTTGATTCAACAGGTGTGAAATATTGCCTTCATTCAATTTGACAAGCATCTTTTTTCCAGCATTCAGCCTTTAAACTCACAAATCTCAGCAGCAAGTACCACATAAATCTTTTAAACTGGGCAGTAAGTAGAACCTGCTGGTTTCAATTCTCGTTCAACCTTTGCTGAGCTGCTGTCCTTTAAATTGCTGCTACAGATACTTAATTTTCCTCCTCAGCATTACTAGTTGTTCAGATTTTATTCTAATTATTAATCATCATTTTTTTCTTCTCACTCTAATAGTGGAAGAGAACAGACGTGGCAGAGTGATGCAGCACTAACTCCAGGCACCAGCCCTTCTGATGTCATAGCTGTATTCTACAAGTAGAATACCGGTGGTGGCCCTGTCACAGGAGAAGTTGGTGACATGTGAGGCCGAGGATGGGTATAAAAAAGGGCTGCAACAGCCCAGGCTGGCAGGCAAACATCCAGGTGAACAAGGACTGAGAGAAGAGTTGGAGGAGAGAAGGGCAGGAACTACTGCCCATGGCAATGGGGGATGAATGCTCCTCCTTTGTTTCTTCGCCTAGTACAGCTGAACACTTCAAAAGGGATGTGCCCAGACCATGGCACACTCCTGTTTTCTCCCTCCTCTGCCACTTTGATGTTGCAGGTTGCACTGTGTCCCACTTACACTGCAATCAGAGAAAATCTGCTCAGCTGCTAACTTTTAATTTGCTATTATTTCTTGCTTTTGATAATCCTATCTAAATTTGGACTTTTACTTCTTATCTTGGATATGGGTTTGTGATATCTTCATCAGGGCAAACCTTGTAGGAAAAAAAATCCTCTTAGCAGATTGGTTGATATATATTTGGTGCAAATGTATTGACAAACCACAGTGAAACACCTGCACTAGATTGAAATGGCCTTTAGAATGCTCATGTTCTCCAAAATACGCAAACATATTATAAAGTGCTCTTCCATGTATCCCTATAAGTGGGAGATACTTGTGATGTCATCTTAAAGAAAGTACTTGCATAATAGCAGAGAACTCCCTTAGTCTCTATTACAAATGTATTTGATGTCACTGATGTTACTTTTTTCTTCTCCTATTTTACTTTAGCTTCTATCTGAAAGAACAAGATGGTTAGTCTCCACATACCTGGCATTTTTGCTGAGGATTCCCAGCTGGATCCTTTCTAGACCTTTCATTTTGTCTGTCACATGACTGTAGACGTGTTTGGTGCCCAGCTGAGATTACAATTACCCTTACTTATAGTGTGAATCACTTGGCATTTCTATTTAACATGCAGAATTGTCATTAAAGAATATTAACTATGCAATATCCCTATGCAGAATTTCAGAAGATAATGTACCTCCTGCCAATTCTGAAAATGAAAAGAATATTTGATACTTCTTTTTCCACGGTTTTATTAATCTATATTAGCAAAGGTACTTAGCAGCTATATGTGGTAAAAGTCAGACATGAACAGATAAACAAGTTTTATTTGTAGTTGCCTTTCAAAGGCAATCCTAGACAGAAGGAGTGAGATTTACCAGCCAAATTTACTAGACAAAATTATATGTAGCATCATTTTAGACACCCTAGGTTATCCTGCCTACGTCCTTGCCCCAGAAGGTCAGAGGTCTCCCACAGATCCTATATTATCTGGTAAAACACGTGCAAGTGTCTCAGATAATCCAAGATCTCTAAAATGCCACTAAATGCCTATAAATTCAACTCAAAGTGCTCTTTTTACTATATTATATTATATATGTTATTATATTACTACACAATTGTGATTTAATTGAAATATAAATAAAAATAATGTTAATGGTTATATTCTAATTTTGTCTTAATTTTCTTATTATATTTTGTTATTTTAAGCTTCTTGAGAGACATGTAGTTTTGCATGGCTGGGTTCTGGTGGAGAATGGGGGTCAACAGGGGTGGCTTCTGCAAGAAGCAGCCAGAAGCTCTCTTCAGGCCCAAGAGAGCAAACACCAGCTGGCTCAGGGCTGGAGTCATTGCTGACCAAGGCCAACCCCATCAGCAATGGTCACAGCACCTCTGGGAATCACATTTAGGAGAAAAAAAAAACCTGCAAGGAGCCACTTTTTGTCACCAGAGAAGAGAAGATGCAAGAAACTGCAGACACCAGAGCAGTGAAGAAGGGGGGCGGGGGGGGATGAGGTGCCAGAGAGAAAGATTCCCCTGAAGCCTGTGGAGACGACCATGGTGAAGCAGGCTGTCCCCCTGCAGCCTGTGGATGATGACAGGGAGCAGAGATCCCATCTACAGCCCGTGGAGGATCCCATGCCAGAGCAGGTGGAGACACCTAAAGGACGTTGTGACCCCATGGGAAGCCCACATTGGAGGAAGCTCCTGGCAGCGAAACAGGCAGCCTGTGGAGAGACCGACTCATGCTGGAGCAGGTTTGCTGGGGTACTTGTGACTCTGGGGGGGACCAAACTGGAGCCATCTGGGCCTGAAGGTTGGCACCCCATGGAAGGAATCCAAGCTGAGGCAATAGGTGAGGAGCTGAAGCCCTTTAAGAAAGGACTCACATTGGAGAAGTTCATGAATGTCTCCCATGGGTGGGACCCCACGCTGGAGCAGGGAGCAGGGGAAAGGTGTGGGGAATGCTCACCCCACACACACCTCCCCAGACTAAGAAGGAAAACAGCTCGTGAAGAACTGACCCCCATTTCTCCATTCCCTGCCCCTCCCCGTGCCACAATGGTGAGGAAGAAGGGAGATAAATCACGAATAATGTTGAGTCTGCTAAGAAGACAGGGGAATGGGGATGGACTGTGTGTGCAGTGTAATGTAATAAATTAGAGAGTTTTCTTTCCTTTATTCTGTGTTGAGTCTGTTTTGCCCATGACACTGATTGTGTGTGGAATGATCTCTCTCTGTCCTGATCTAGACTCCTGAGCCTCTCACTATATATTTTCTCCCCTGTCCAGAAAAAGGGGAGTGATAGAGCGGTTTCTGGCCTCCAGTCAGGGTCAAACCACAACGGACATTACTGTAGGGAAAAAAAAAAACATTTAAAAATATGTATATTGTGTGCACTGGTGAGGCAGAAGAGACTGATGTATGAAGCCCACAAAGCTAGGGTGTAACACTGGCAGCACTTTCAGCAGACCATGCATTTGAATTCCTAGCTTCTTGTAGTAACCATTGTTGAACTTTGTTTTGTTCAACAAACTTCAGACATCAAGGCCTATTGCAAAGTTTTTCAAAAAGCTTTATACATTTCTAATCATGTCTTTTCAGATTTGCTTCCTTGAATTGAACTGCTTACCTTTCTTTCCATAAGCGGGTAAATGAGGACATAGGATCTTACTGGTTTTGTTGTACCCAGTCTGCTGACTTGGACTCACTTTGTTTACAAAATGACATTGTTACCGAATAGTGAAGTATTAATAATATATCCCAACACTTCTACCCATCCACCCAAATCAGTAAGCAATTACCTTTCCTTGATTGCCCGTAGTGGATCAGTGTTTAAAGGAAAAGATGATACCCAGCTGCTCAGAATTCCTTTAATTCCCTATCATTTTGGAGCAGTTTCCTGTGGTTCTTGAGGAAGAATGAAATGAGGCATCTAATTGCAGTGCAGAATTCATTATCCACTCTTTCTACAGGCTACCACAAATTAACCAGGAAAGGCCAATATCAAATCAAATGGGGAGCTCAAAAGAACACCAAAAGTAAAAACAATAATCTGTCTTGGAGGAATCAGTAGGAAGTTTGCTGAATGAAGAATGTATTGCATTAAATCAATTTCAACACTCCGGTCTATAGACAAAATTCTAGGTAGAACGACTGAGCACACATAGTCACGAAACAATTATTTTCAAATTAACTTCTGTCATTAGTATTTGAGATTTTACACAAGCTGCCAAGAAAAGATCATTTTCCTACAGGATTTTTAAGTTCTCCTTGAAGTGTGGATAAGCTCTAATGTGTGCAGTTACTGCATATAAATTAGTAACCACATCTAAAAGCAGAGGAGTAAAGAGGACCTTTGAAAAAGTTATTTTTATTTTATCAGGAAAGTCTTATAACAATTGTCAATAAGTTCGTATTGACAATTGTTCATAATTTTATCTTTGATGTATTTTTCTCATACCGTTCACAGAGGAAAATTGAAGTAAGTATTCCTTTCACACTGCCAAGATAAATCCACTTTAAATAAGACCAAACAGCATGAAACTTGTGCTGAAAGCTTGTTTCTGTTTTATTGACCATTTTGCATTTCCAGATGTCCCATAGGTAGCAAAATAAGTACAGAGACAGGTCAGCTTCAATATATTGCCAGGTAGCAGTGAGCCACTCCCAGGAAATTAGATGTAGCTTTCTAATTTCATACCTAGCTAGTTTGTTGGCACTTTTTTTTCCCCCTCTGAACAATTGCAGAAACAAAGGGCACTGGATCTGAACAAATGAAAATGCATTTGGATTGTCTAGGAGAACAAATTAACGACCATGGCTTTATTGTTGGCTCATTTGGCATGTGCTGTTGATATGTTCAAAGTTCTTGGCTACATGAGTGGATGTGGACAGAACCTGAGCTCACTGCCGGCTTGCCCCGGCTTGTCTAGCATGTCCTTACCCAAAACCTGTGTATCTGCGTTTACCACTGTGTCTTCTGGTAGCACATCACATGTCTGCATGTCACATGGACAAGCTGGCAGTAGCTGAACTACCAGAGCAGAAAGAAAGTCTGAAGGTCTGGCTGGAACACACACCAAACACCAGTTAGCCCACTGGAAAGAAACATTACCTTTGGTTCATGTCTTCTTCACAAGGCTCAAGGGGAAAACACAGGAGTGCCATCAGTGTAGAGTGCAGGCAGTCTGAGCTAGTATAGATAAGAGACAAATGTCAAAATATGAATTTGCCAATCAGCACATACATGTTTTTGGCAGGTCATTCAGACTTACTGGACATCACCCTGCTAAACATGTAGCAAAACAGAAACATGCCTCAGGATGAGGCATGCAGTAATTGCAACAGGGTGAATAAAAGCACGACATGTATGTGTCCTCTTCGTTGTTCAGTTCCATATGTTAGAAGCTGCCCTTTTCTACGGGAATCCTATTTTCAGTTCACATATAAGCACTGTATGAGTAAGCAGTAGCCACAGTTAAGCATGTAAATCTATTTAAATCTAAATAACATTTTAGAACACCAAAAGAAATAACATTTCATAAGGAAACTTTGTCATGATTTGAAATAGGAAAAAAAAGTCTGCAGTAAGATTGCCAGTTTGTTTTGCTTTCAATCATCAGCATACACGAGTTTTTCAACTTGTAGAGCAGTGTCTTAAAATTAGTGTGTTATGAAAGTAAAATGATTTTGTTACAATTTGCATGTTTTTCTTCCTTACCCGAGAGTCTTCTGACAGCCACCTAATACCAGCTACATTTTCAAATGTCCCTTCTTCTCCTTATTGCAGATAATTGGAAGCATCTGCTCCATTCTCCAAGTGCACACTCCTGTGCTTCTAGCTGAAAGCTGTGTTCGCAGCATTTCCAAACATCTCTTCATCTTCCCAGCTTCAACAATATTTTCTAGCTCTGATCATGTACTGGTGTAAGGAGTTGGTTATTTTAAGGAGTCATTCCTTGATTTATGTCAATTTGAAGAAAATGCAGAACTGCTGTTAGTTTCAAGTCAATTCACACCTGTGAACTGAAAAGGATGTGCTTTCCAAAAGAGATTCAGTGGCTGGTGCTCAGCAGTAGGCTCCTCAGCCCCTCCTGGAATTTCCTAAGTGTTCTGGTACAAAACACACCAAGTGTCGGAGGTCTGGTTATGAAAACAATCAGTGAGTATGTGCAGCTTGTGACAAATTTAGTCACACAGGTGAGGGTGAAAGCAGACCTGCAGTTCTGCAGCAGAGGTTAGTATTCTGTCTGCAGAGGAGATATTATTTGCCTTTGGGTGGGAGTCCCTGTTCAGCTGAGTTCAGACACAAAATATGCAGGTTGCTGGTGCATGGCAGCATTGGACATTTGCAGTTAAAGGAGCTTAGAGACTAGCTTAACTCTTGCCTTCCTGCTTTTGATAAGTTTTGCAGAAGTTCTAACAGAGATTCAAGATCCCTCAAGCAATAGATATCTCAAGTCTTAACTTGATTGTGTATTTTTTACATTGAGAATCATTAATATCTTTAATTTATCTCTGCAAGCACACTAGGTATCCAGTCTCCCATAACAGTCTACCTCAGCTCACCCTGAGGTAGAGACCTACTCCCTGAGCTCTCTCCACTGACTCTGAAGAGAGCTTAGACAACTGTCCCTGAAATAATAACACCTATAAGTATATTATTAGGACTGGTTGTCTTCAATTGCAAATTGAACACCTTCCTGAGGTTATCTTTGCCCTGAAAGGCACCTGCTTTTGTAGGAGGTCTTGTATGTGGGAGCTTGGGGTAAAGTTCTCCAAAACAGGGGACATGGAGATTTCTAAAACCTTCTTCCCACTTCTGGTCACTTATTTTCAAAGCAAAGAAGATGAAAATATCCTTTTCTTTCTCTTTCCCATGATACTGGTACAGCATATAACCCTTTCTACCACCCTCTCTTTCTCTTTAAATCATTAGCATTTTGAAGCTACTAACACATACAGCGAAAGGTTATTTTGTCAGCTTATGGCCTTGTGAGTTACAAGTGGGACTGAAAGCACAGTGGTATTGTAGCCTGGACTCCAGTCAGACCCCTTTTCAACAAGCATCCAAGCGTGGCTTCCCATTCCTCTACAGGGGATGCAGGTCCTCACTGTTTCCTCCACCTCTTTTGTGCTATCATCTCCCTTTAACTTCTTCCTTCATCTTACCCACTTCCACACTTCCCTTCATGAGCACCACAACCCATCTTTGAATTCTCTACCCCTTAAAACCTTTCCCTTGTAGCTAGCATTTGCTGACACAGTTTTTCTTTTTCTTGAAAATAATGTGACCCCGTTGTGAACTTCTTCCTGCAGAGAACATTTCTGCAAAACAATATTTGTGAAAAGCTTCAACCAGCTGACAGATTGCAGCAAGTTTCCTCCTTCTCTGGAGATTTTTGCCAACAGTCACGCTGAAGTGCCTGGGGGTGCTGTAAGTACCCAAGAACTGCTTAATTCACGTAAATCAAGAAGGGCAAAATGCTTTCTGGTGGGGAAGGGTGTGTCTACAAAGGCAGATGCCTCCAGATGCAGTACAATTCTGGTCTGGAAGATTTGTACTCATATATTCTGCTTAGAAAGGCCTGACATCTAATCAGCTCAGTTCTCTTATGTCCACTAAAGGAAGGGGTTTCTGTCAAAACTGCATCAGTCTACATAATTAATGGAAAACCACATTCATCTTACTATTGTTTTTACTTCATATTCTTCGTGCATCACCCAACTGTCCTGCTGGCCACCTGCTTTCTTTAGTGGGCATTCAATAAGATTCTTCCATTCTGAACTATCTCTGCTTTTGGATGCCTTTTTTTTTTGTGAAAAGCTTAAGCAGATCTAGCTGCCATTCTTCAGAGACAGGGTCTAGCACTCAATTAAGGTACTTTAAACTTCGGTGCACCAGACTGTCTAATGGCCTCTGCAATTTGAACAGAGAAAAAAGTGGTTAAGACACGGTATCAGGCTGCTGGGACCCAGTATCAGATCTGTTTGAAGCCAATGGAGAAAAAGTGAAGAGTCCAAAGATACAGAATTACAATCTTTACCTATCCCCAAGCCTGCTAATCACTCGCAATCTCATTTTTCACAACTTTTGTCTTCACTAACGGTTGACAAGATCAGACCACAGGCCATCAACTTTAGTGTGAAAAAAATGTCAGCATAAACCAAGCAGAGTGTTTAATAGCTAAATGGCTTTTCTTGACTAACAACTCACACTTGTAAATTAATCATGCTGCAAGAGTCGCAATCTAGGCTAACTCAACATACCAATTTAACTTATTTTCTGTGTTCTGAATGTGGAAACGTTAAATCTAGGTCAATATTTTCAGTGAATTCAATAAATTATTCACTGAGTCAATTATTTTCTCAAGATCTTTTGTACCACAAATTTTCTACCTCATGCCACAGAACCATTTTAGCATTCAAAGAAAGCAAATACTCTTATCTGCAAAGGAACTGTGCAGACATGCATCTTAATTCTGAATTTAACATCGGTAGGTGTAGCAGAGCAGGTGGTAAGCAAATTTCCCCCCACCACATATTTTATTATCTTCAGATTGTGATGTACTAGTGTCTATATCAGCTTATTCATGAGGTCAGGAAGGTGAAAATCCTCTATTAATGAAATACAATTTGTATATTTCTAGAAGCAAGTGATTAAGCATTTTGTCTACTACTGGATGGAAACTATAATATAGCTTCAGATCATTTGCCTGATATTTTAAATCAAGAAATTTTCATGATTCTGGAAATCATATTTTTAAAATTTATTTCCATTTTGAATTTTTTTAGCTTACATGTAGGATTGTCAAAATCACACCAAAGTAAAAATTTAAATTATAAATTAGAAGCAAAAATAGATAATAGTCCCCTGCCTTTGTTAGATTTATAGGCTTTTGACAGAAGGGAACTGAAAGAAAAAGTTGAATGAAAGATATGGACATCTGACATAGCAAGTTGAATAAGCAGTTCTAAAAATAAGGGCTGGGTAGATGAAAGAAAGGGAAGAATACAAGCAGGATACAAAGAGATGATTTGGAGGGCACACTGAGAGTCCTGCCGTCATGAGGGGGGGCAAATTTAGACACATTGTCATAAAAAATTCACAGAGCTCAAACACAGTAGATCCAAAATTGAAAGGAAATGGTCCAGTTCAATCCTGTCTGTCAAGATTGACATGTTCACCATGCCACTCTTATACAAAGCCACCCCATCAGCTGTACTGGTAATGAGGGCCTTGAATGGAGGTGCTGCCATAGCAGTTTCTGTTGTATTGGCCAGCTGATGCTCATCAGCTGTGGCAGGTGGTGTTGAAACTGGCAAAGATGTCGCACTCCGTTAAATTTACCTGCCCTTCTCCCTTAAGTGCCTTTTTTGCTTTTCATCACTGTCACGGCCATCGTCTGAAACAGGTCCTCTTCCTCAGCTGGACCACTTAGTCAGAACCTCCACTCCCGCTCACTTCCTAAAAGTAAACCTTTCTCCCTTTCTGCAGCCCTGGCCTGTAATGGTGGTGATGCTAGGCGTAAGCTGTTAGTGCTGCCCCACTGAGTCTGGATTTTAAATGTTCAGCATGCCATTCATTAAAGCTGCAATTATTAATAGGTATTTTTCTGAAAAGGTATCGGTGTCACGCATTGTTGTTTTCACAGCTTTAGTTCTGATGACTAAGGAACTGCTGGAAAGAAGAGAGAGACTGTTTTCACAGTGTCACACTTGGACGTGTCTCACCATAACTTTTTGTCTTCGAGTTGAATAAACGATTCTAAAGAGTCCTGCTTTTAGTGGATTTTCCAGTTGTACTGAACAACTGGGAAGGGAGGTCAAGTAAAAACTACGTCCAAATAAAATTAGATGCTGCTGAAAGAATATATGGCTTCCTTAGTTCTGAGTCTTTTTCCCAAGCCATTCACTGTCAGGGGTTATCTAATTGCATAATATTTTACACAATAAATGCAAGCATTGTGCTTTGTTGGCATATCTTACATCTCTATTAGAAGAAGATAATTAGACTCTATTTTTCATGTACAGGATGAATATGCACTATCTGAATCCAGATTCATGATGTTGAATGTTATGGTGATTAGTAGTGGCTCAACGTATAGCTAGCTATACATTCTGGATTTGAACAACACTAATAATGTACAATGTTTCCCATTTACCCACTGAGGTTTTGGGACAGCGAAGCATAACTCAAAGGTACTTTCCTTCTGAAGAACTAAGTTGATGAGTACATACCCTGATCCTAGTGTGGACTCAGTCTTGATTGTCACCCAAATGCTTCCATAATGCAAATATTAATCTCTAAAATGAATCAGCAGATACATCATGTACAGATTCTTTCTGAAGCGTGGACACATCATGAACCACATGGCAAATTCTTAATAGGGTTTCAAGTACATTTGCAAAGCAGGCTGTTAAAAGCAGTTTGTTGCATTTAAATGGCATAAAAGGTTGAATTTATTCTAAGCTCTATATTATGTTTGACATTTCAAATTTAATACAAAACAACAGGAACAGACTAGAAGATAGCTCTGGTACATATTTTTAGTTGGAAGAAGTGCTTAACACAGTGCAGCTTACATGACAGGCCCATTTCCTGTTGCAGGACACTCCCATCAATAAAAAGAGAGAGATTGGGAAAGCCAGGGATGAGAAATGAAATCTGTGAAGCACTTCTTTTTGAGAGCAGGACAGGAAGTGGTGAGAACAGACATTTATTTTTATTCCAAGTGTCTCGGTTCTAGGGAAATGAACAAATATAGTGTGAGTTGTATTGGCAAGCAGTGAGTCATTGATCCGTTTTGTTGCTAAAAGTATGGAAAAAGTATCCCTCGAGGAGGAAATAAACTCTTGAATTGGGAGCTTTACTCTCATCTGGGATAAAATTCTTCTACAGCTCCGTTGTTGCACCTGACCATGTGAATCACTGTAAAAAATATGAACTTAAACACGTAATGGAGAAGAAATAGTCAAGGAATGACAGCTAATCATCTCTCTTTTCCCAAGAGCCCCTTTGTGGTAGTGCCTGATTTGGTGCTGCTACTAAAGACAATACATGGTCTCCTGATTTCATAGATTCATTCTACAGAGTGTAGCAAGTATTGGCTGAATATTTTAGAAACATGAAAAAGCCATAGGCATGGTTCCCTGTTGCTTGCACATAAAGATGCCTCTTACGTGTTTTCCTTGCCTTTATTTGACTCCCCTAATGCACCCTTCTACTCTAAGGTAGGTAGTCCTTCAAGAATTTCAACTGTGGGCCTGCTGATGACAAGTTTATGACCAAAAGAGGGGACATCAGGACCCAACCTGCTCCCTACAGCCATGGGGTTGCACCAAGGAGCCCCAGTGAAGGAGAGGGACTACTGCAACTGCTGTTTCCCACAGAAGCAAAAAAAGGTGACTACCAAATTGTGCCATTAACTCCTGGTCTCCTCTTGGAACCCCATGATACCATTCTTCCAGGTGGCTAAAAGGGGCCATACTGTTTCTGTTACTGTAAACCGGGGTCCCACTAACATTTCACTAATTGTATTTGCAGCCTTGAAATCCAGACCATGCTAATAGATTATCCAATTTGACCTCTTTCAGGCTGTTGAACGAAAAACCTAACTACAACCAAAGTGTTTCTTTCACACCTCAGACTGAGTTGGGAGGTATTTTTCTATATGATTTCAGAGCAATGCAGGATTCAGAATTTGACATGGGGTTTATTTCTTCCTCAAAACGGTGTTTAATGCTTCTGCTTGAGCCTTCTTTTACCATGGAAAAATAGTGAAAAAGTAACTAGAAACAATCAAGTAGAAAAACACATACTGGAGAGAGAGGGGGAAGGAGCAGAGGAGGAAAGGGAAATGTCAATATAATCAGCACTGCAGAGATGGAGCTCTTCCAACCCTGTATCAGGGCAAGTGGTCATTCAACTTGATCTTGGATTTGTCAGGAGCACAGAACCTAACCCATCATTCACTGAGAATAGACTCTCCCTCCTACATTGACTGGATTTTTAGAAAAGTCAGCATTTTCCTTGAGAAAACTTTTACAGATGCTTTTCAGTATTGAAGACTACCAGCCTTGCCAGAAGAGGAATTTTAGGTTTCTTGTTATTCCCAGCCTCTGACTCCCCAGAGTGTCATCTGCCATCTTTCAAATAGATTTTTTTGTCAGAATGTGACTTTTTGATTAGGGTTTTTTCCCCTTCTGCCCAGTTGCTTTTGCATTTTTCTCCTTCATATTGAAGTAAAGTTTTCTCTTGTTGTTTCAGTACAGCTCCCTTTATGTTTCGCTTTCTATTTCAGCAGTGTGTTGTATTTAATAGGAGACATTTCCAAAAGGGCTGAGGGTCAGACTTTCAAGTTTGCAGCACTTAACGGGTGCGTGTGTTTGAACTGAACATCCATTCAGACAGCTATAAAGGTTCCCTGTTTCACAGCACTTCAGCAGACTGTGCATGGCCACGCCACACAATGCACTGCTGTCTCACAGATTCCCAGAGCAAATCCCAGTGAGCAGGAGAAGCCATCTGAGGAACAAACTCAGGATTTTGGTGTCATTGCCAAGGCAACATGATCCTGCCCCTTCCAAAGGACAAGTCAACATTGCACTGACATGGTGGCATTGTTCCTTCCAAGTGGGGAACTTGAATTGCATCTTGACTCAAAGTTGACACAGAAGAGAAACCTTTCTTTCCCAGCTTGCTGCACATTTTGAAAGAATGTGACTTTTGTAACAGTGTTCACTTTCCCATCTGTCATCCTGATCTGTGGTCTTAAAACATGCTCGATCGGTTGTTTAGGCCCAATCTCTCTTATATATGACTAGAGTATCTGTTAATGTTTCTGTAGTGTAGTGGTTATCACATTCACTTCACACACGAAAGGTCCCCGCTTGTCATCCTCACCTCTGTGCCTGGGAAGATCATGGAATAGATCCTCCTAGAAGCTATGCTAAGGCACATGGAAGACAGGGGCAGGTCCTGCCTGACCAGCCTGGTGGCTTTCTGTGATGGGGTCATCGCATCAGTGGACACAGGAAGGGCAATGGATGTAATCTATCTGCACTTCTGTAAATCCTTTGACACAGACCCCCCAACATGCCTCTCTCTGAACTGGAGAGATATGGATTTGATGAATGGACTGTCCAGTGGATAAGTAATTGGTTGGATGGACGTATCCAGAGAGTAGTCGTCAATGGCTCAATGTCCAGATGGAGATCTGTGGCAAGTGGTTTCCCTCAGGGGACCGTACTGGGACTGGTGTTATTTAATATCTTCATTAATGACATCGACATGAGGTTGAGTGCACCCTCAGCACATTTGCAGATGACACCAAGCTGAGTGGTGCAGCTGACACGCCAGAAGGACAGGACATCATCCAGAGGGACCTGAAGAAACTGGACCAGTGGGCCCATGTGAACCTCATGAGGTTCAACAAGTGCAAGATCCTGCACCTGGGTCATGGCAATCCTCATCATCAATACAGGCTGGTAGATGATGTGATAGAGAGCAACCATGCAGAGAAGGACTTGGGGGTGATGGTAGATGAGAAGCTCAACATGAGCTGACAATGCATGCTTGCAGTTCAGAAGGCCAATCCTGGGCTGCATCAAAAGGAATATGGTCAGCAGGTCAAGGGAGGTAACTCAGGCCCTCTACTCCACTATCATGAGACTCCACTTGGAGTACTGTGTCAAGTTCTGGAGTCCCCAGCATAAGAAGGACATGGAACTGTTGAAATGGGTCCAGAGGAGGGCTGCGAAGATGACTGGAGGGCTGAAGCACCCCTCCTATGAAGACAGGCTCGGAGAGTTGGGGTTGTTCAGCCTGGAGAAGAGAAGGCTCCAGGGCGATCTTATAGTGGCCTTCCAGTACCTGAAGGGGGCCTATGAGAAAGCTGGGGAGGGACTTTTGGAAGGGCATGGAGAGATAGGATGAGGGGGAATGGTTTTAAATTGAAAGGGGGTAGATTTAGACTGGATATTAGGAAAAAGTTCTTCACTGAAGAGGGTGGTGAGGCACTGGAACAGGTTTCCCATGGAGATGATGTATGCCACCTCTCTGGAGATATTCAAGGCCTGGTCTAGTGTAGGTGTTCATCCCCATGGCAGGGGGGTTGGAACTTGATGATCTTTAAGGTCTCTTCCAACCCAAGCCATTCTATGATTCTGTGATTCTAGTGTCACTGTACTTCACCAGCAGCTTACCCAGTTCATGGGTCTTGACTAGTTTTATTACCTTGCTTAAGACTGAAAGTGAAAAATACTATTGGTAGATGAGAGCCAAAGTCATATCCTTTAAAGCAAAAAGAGATTTTGAGTATCATATCCAATCCTTGAATGAAATTCACCTTCAGGAAGTATTCTTTGCCATTTCCTGAAAAATATTCATAGTGTTTTCTGTGTTTTGCAGTGGACAGTCTGTCCATGACACATTTGTTATCAAGTATTCTGAATTTTTCTGCATTTTTGCTGCTACCCATGTAAAATGATCAACTTATTTTGCATAATGTGTCCACAAATAAAAACAAAAACTACGTGTTTTATAAATCATCTGACATTCTAACAGTATGCTGTTTTCTGACTTCAGATGACTCATTGTCATATTCATTTGTTAGCTTGTTCAACTATTAAATGTAACACGCTCTATAACAAGTGACCCATTTCATTTTAAATTCTAATTTTGCTTTTTTGGAGCCTTCTAGTCCATTTTTTTTCTTAGTCTGAGTGCCAAAGGTTAATATCTCACAATTAGACATCTAAACAGAACTGGGCCATGGTGACTGCTAAATGAGCAAGGCAATTATAATTGTGCAGTTTAAGCATTTCTTCTACTAACTTTCTATAAATAAAAACTTTCCTCAAAGGTATCAATATAGCTCAGTTTTGAGCTAATACCAACTATAAAAGTTATTCCCAAATTAAAATAATTCTGAAGTTGTGAGCAAGACAATTACCACAGAACTCTGTAGAAATGTAACTTTTTCAGATATTTTGCTCAAATTAGAACACCTTCCAATTATATGCAGCCACAGATTTTAAGCACAAATGACACTCTTATGTAAGATATTCCTGCTGATTAGTACATCTTGATTAACACATGTTGATGGAATGTGATCACCGATGCCATTGAAGAACATACACTTCAATAGTGTTCAAGAATTCTGAGGTCTG
This sequence comes from Gallinula chloropus, assembly GCF_964237585.1. NCBI lineage: Eukaryota > Metazoa > Chordata > Aves > Gruiformes > Rallidae > Gallinula > Gallinula chloropus. The sequence goes on along the minus strand of NC_140087.1, from coordinate 88,809,854 downwards.
GTAAGCTCTATAACTGGTTTAATATTTTATAATAATAGTATTGCATTGATTTCTTTTAGGTGTTTTTCTCCTCTTTATTGAGCTTGTGGATCTACTACAGGTTCTTTGCTATTTGTGTCCAATGCCTTTCAAAATCTGTGTGCCTTGCCTCTCATTCTACACATTTGTTTTTCAGCTCTTCCCCCTCTCTTCTAAGAAGGCCAGAGTAAATAAACGATTTCTGAGGCCATAAAGGCTGTGTAAAATGTCTGAATGACAAAGTAATGAATACTCTTTGTGACTGGAGTCAGCACAAGTATTTATTGCTAAGCAACAAAGACTGATGTCAACGAGTTTTGCCAAATGCAGATGGTGAGTAGGTTTGTTGAAAAAAATGAAATCACTCTAACATAACTCTTTACAGTGGATTCTAGTATAATAGAAGTAAAATGCACTCAACTGGTCAGAGTGAAGGGCTCCACAGAGAGGAATGAGGTTAATTTAATAATAGTTTCTTCTGGCTTGGCCTGTATTTTAGGGAGTTGCTCATATGTGAGAGTATTACTAATCTATCTCAGCAAGACTTAAGGAAGGAGAAACATCTGCAAAGCTTCCCTAAAGTGCCTGCCCTCTCAGAAGGTGCCCTTCGGAATGTTACTGAGAACAAAGGAAGGACACAATACATGGTACCTGGTTGGAGGGGAGGTGGTGTTTGGAATATGTAAGTACAGCCTTACAGGTCACTTTATTCTCTTACAACGTAAACAATTTGTAGTCCAGTTCAGCAAACGTCTTTGTGTTCTCTCTCTGAACAGCTCACCAGGTATGATTTATGGGCTGAGATTGATGATTATGTCACAGCATAGTTGAATGTGTGCCCTACAGGGAGTGTCCACCAAACTCCTTTTATCACTGTTTGAGACCAGATCTGCCACAATGGAGAACATGCTAATTTATCTGCTTTGAGCACACTGATGAAAACACAGTAATCTTTATGCATATCCTTTAGGCAGAGCTCACTGTCAAAGTCAGATGCAAATTTTCCTTATTCCCATAGAGAGAGGACAAAAGCAGACCTTAATCCCAAACCATAAGAAGTCCTGCCTCTCTGCTGGAGCAGTGTGTTTTGTCTGAAGAAGGTGAAACTAAATGGCTGCTGATTAGCACTTAAAGACTATGCTGGAGGCAGTCTGTTCTGTTTCAGTCAATCAAACTACTAAAATAATTTGCTGTAACCCACCTCAGGTGAAAGCTGCTCAAGGAAGCACCTATCTCCTTCCCTGGAGATCTCACTCACATGCCTTTCTCACACTCCTAGAAACAACCTGCTTGTATTCCACTTGGAAGATGATTTCTGCTGTCCAACTCTCGAATGTCCCTCATCTTATGTGTACAGAGACTAAGTTCTCATCCCGAAATTCCTGCTTCTTGTCCCTAAACTGGACAACATGGAAAGATAGATGTATCAGGTTGGACCCAATGATCTCTTGACGTCCCCTCCAACCCCTACGATTCTGTGATTCTGCGATCCCCGTGTTCTCAGCCTCTACAGCAAACGAGTCACCCTTGCTGGCCTGTACCAGTAGCTGTGTTGGTGCAGGGCCTGGAATAGTAGATGGTAGCTGTAGTAGGATAAGGACAAAAAATAGTGTGAGGATGGTAATAAAGTAAACACACACATACACACACAATGCGTGCACGTGCGTGCACAAAACAAATCCTATCATGTTATTGAAAGTGTCTTAATTTGCTTCAAAACAAAGATGTCGCACCTCGGGCAACTCATTAAGCAAGTCTCTTGCATCTGAATGAAAAATGTAACGTGTATGGAAATTGCTGGCTCAATCTGAGTGAAAGAAAGTTCAGCCAGAGCTCACGTGGGGCTCGTCTGGGAAAAAAAAATATTTTACTTGAAGCTATTTTTATTTGTTTTAGTTGTGTCAGGCAACCAGCCATATCATGTCATACAGCAACAGCAGAAAAAAAACATGAGTGGCAGCTTAGAATTAGGTGCGTTCACCTAATAAAAATGTAAATCAGTTTTGAATAGTGATTGCATTTGCAAAAGTATTTAGAAAAGATTGTTGGGTTCTCTGCCACTTTCTTTGCTACTTTGATGTGTTGTCAGTGTTCTGGGCTTTTGAGGGGTTTGGGTCTAGTCATTCAAGTTCATTTTTGCTGATGTACATGTTCACAAGCCAACAAGTGAGAATAAATGATTTGAGTTATTCACAGGTTGTTCACTTTAGCAGTTCACTACTGGATATTTGCCCATGTGGTATGTTTCTGGTGTCTGATGAGGCAAAAAGTAATCCTAAACAGCAAAAATGATGAATCGGTGAAAGTGGTAGTGATAAATGCACAGTAATCAATGCAAGCTGAGAATTGATTTCTGGGGAATTTTTTATTTGAAGACATTTTCAGGAATACTCAGACATTCAAATATTTAGGATAGAGTGAGAAATATCAGCTGGGCAATGCAAATTTAATTTGAATTTCAGCTGTTTAATCACAAACTTCTTTATGAATCTGTTTGAATTGTGGGGAAACTCCTGATTTTTCAAACAGTCCTATTCACCACGCTTTTTTCTCCTGATCATCAGGCGTATATACAAAGCCACAAAATTCTGTTTTCTCCATCTTTAATGCACTGCTGAGATATCTAGCACTCGTGTCATTTAGTCTTAAAAGCTATTAATGCACTTGGTAAAGATGAAAAGCGAAATATGAAATCTTGTCAAGCCTACTGAAAGCTGTAGTCACTCTTTTTTTAATAACTGTTTTCAGAAACTCAGTTTTGTCTATGATAAATGCACTTTTCGAAGTGTAGCACTGTAGATTGGAAAAATCTGTCGACAGCAGCTGTATCCTGAAGTCTTTATTTTTCGGCAAAACATCCAGAGTAGACACAAGAACAGCATAAACTTTTCAACACCATCAAAGTTCTTTGCCCTTGAACTGGTCAGACCATCTGTAGACTTGAGAGGACATTTCCTTTTCCACATCTATTCAGCTGTCAACCTTTCTGCTGAGCCTGGCAGCAAGGGTTTGAATTAGTGTCAAAATATGATGGTGGATATTAAATATTTAGCATTGTGGGCTTGGACCTTGATTTCCTACATGCCACTGGAGTGTATAGACCATACAATGTCTTTTGATCCAACACGTAGATGCTGATTGTTCTTCAGAAAAGCTGTATGTCTTGTCTCCACCAAGCCAGGACTGGAGATGCCAACTGCCCAGCCACCAGGAGCCCTGCGCATCCCCACTTAGCTGCTGGGAGCAAATGCTCACATCCCTGAAGTGGGCAGAGCTTCCTCAGCCTGAACTTCCACTTCCTAAATCCCAGACAATTTCTGAAGCCATGGTGCTCTTTGAAACAACTGGCTTTCTCACCCAGCATGCCCAGTATGATCTCTTGTTTCAGCTTCTGTGAGGAGGCAGCAGGCAAAAGTGATGCCCAGCATTGGACAAACTCTTTGTAACCAAGGAGTCACAGCTTGTTGTAGCACAGGATGCTCATAGTGTCTTCTCTGTAACAAGTTTATTGCATCAAGTGCAGAGTATTTTTCTCTACCTTTCATCCCAGGCATGTTCTCTTATAATTTGAAGCCTGCATCTCAGTTGTAAGGGACACGGAACTCATACTCAAACTTAGGAGAACTTTATTGAGCATTTTACATGATCTGCCTCGAATTTTGATTTTAGTAAACTTGAATTAGAATATCAAAGGACTTTAACAACTTTATGGAATATGGAAATTTGCTGTCATTGTGCTCAGAATTCTGAAATAATGGCCCCCATATTAAGTTTATCCTGAGATTTCTAAAAGGCAAACCCTTCAGCCCTTTGGGAATTATCATTATATTCATATTAATATTATTAATAATTTACTTTAGCAATCAAGAGGTAAATTGAGATGAATAACCAGTCTCCATTTACAAGCTTTCCCATGGTTATCCAAACCTAACATAGAATAGATATCTTTTAAATTGAAACCATTTGTAATGTTAGTTACACTTAGAACTACATGATAGTAGTTCAACCCTCAATAAGGCAATCCTTGTCTAATCAGATCCCTTTGTATTTACATGAAGTTATTGTCCCACAGCTTTTGATCTCTGAGCAGATACTGTAGCTCTCTTTCAACCAAAAGCACACATAGCTGATGTTCTTTGGAAACCAAATCTTCCCTTCAGAGTAAGGTGGAGTCTGGAAAATTCCACTGAGTATCAAACAAAGCAAATTGCAGGGAATATCTTTCTTTCGTATTGAGAAGAACGTTAGTATACTACAGCACCCTTATAAAAATCTAATATATTAAAACCATTAAAATATTATGAGCTATTAAAGCCCTGATGCTGATTTGGTGTATGTGCTTTTTGGCTGCCAGCCAGTATTGTTGAAATGCTGTGAAATGATCCCATTCCAGTGTGAAGATAGAAAAGTGCCTTGGTTTAATCTGATTCTTTTTGTCCAGGATATGCCTTACCCCTCCATTCACATTAATAAAGGGGCTGCTATGCACACTATAGCATGATGAAATGTGAATACATCTCCCTTGGAGAAAACAGAGAAGATCATCTGAGAATACAACTGTCAGCTGCTCCTGGCTGTGGTCCCAGAAACCTTCTGTTAAACCTGACTTCAAAATTCAAACTTTCAGCTACGTCAAGACTTATCAAATGGAAGTGCGTTCATTTTGCTCCTTGGATCTGCTGTATATTGAATTATCTGTTAACTCATAACAAATTCATACCTTGTCTTTTTAGAGAGATGGAGGAAAATAACAGTCCTCAAAGGAACTACCTTTCAGAACAAGCACGTTTTCTTGGTGTTTTCTTTGGGAAGAAAACAAGGAAAAGTAAGTAGAAGCAGATGGCATTTTATTTCAGAAAACCATCTCTCAGAATTATGTCATCTAAAAACTCAATAACTCAGGTAACTTGTCTGCTATGGAATTTTTATTTGCTGTTAGGCCCATCAGCTCCCGTGCCTATTGCTGTGAAAGGTTTGAGAGAAATGAAGTCTGGCTGTCGCACCGAGATCAGAGGTATCTAATCATCAGCCACAGCAAACATTTTCCACTGTTTCTTATTAAAATCTTGCTTGACAGAGATCTGGAGATCTTCTTTGACACTCAAGTCAGCTTCTGGAGGAAATAAAATACCATAAGCAGAGATGGACGGTAGTATTGATCTTTATGGTGATGAAAATTAGGATACCGAAATGCCAGATATACTGAAATGCCAAAATTTTGATTGACTTTAAAAAACAAATTCTGGGGCTTTAAAACTTTTTAATTCAATCACATAAAAAGGTCAACGGAATTTAGCTGCTCTTTAAAAAAAAAGAAAAAGGACAAAAAATGTCAATGGATCTTTTATACCTCCATCAGATTCAGCCTTTGAAAATATGCATCTTGCTTAATAATTAGGCAGCTATATCATACTTGTGTAAATTTTAAGGTGATATGCACAAGTGGATTTAAAGCTAAACTATGTGTGTTTGTGTCTGTGTGTGATTTTGCTGTGTTTCTTCTCAACTTTCTCAGCACCCAGAACTTGGTTTCTCTGGAGCTGGGGCTCAGGGACACCCTTGCTGCAAGAAGCAGAGTGCAAGGAGCCAGGCTTGCTAACATGGGAGAGTAACTGTTGATGCAGGTCCCAAGAAATCACCACCAGCCATTCCCTGGTGGCTGCAGCCAGTTGGTTTGCCAAAATTTAAGGATAAGAGACAGGGGCAGATGGGCCATGGCTGTTTGGCTACACCTGCACTGCTCTGCTTATAGTCCAAGTGTTCCCTGCTACCCAACAGGGACTCCAGGTAGCTTGCAGCATGGTTCTGCTAGTTCATGCAGAAATCTCTTCATTACTTTGTGAAGAGGAAAGATGAATATTCCACTTTCTTTTAAGTTTTCTATTGTTGTGCTGCTTACATTGAAGAAGTTGGTAAGACTATAAAGATAGAAGCTAAGAAGCTGCAGCTCAGAAAAGATCCACAGAAACCTGAGGTGATAGTAATTTGTTATCCAGAACCAGCACGGATGAATACTGATGCACCAGGGTACACAATTTATTAAGACCAGATCTATTTTTTACATTGATGCTAGAAAAAATTCTGGAAGAAAAAAAAAAAAAAAACCCTATCATCTTAATATTCCTTTAATAACCTCAATTTCCCTATGACAATACCACGCAGAAAGAAACAGCACACAGATGATGGTACAAAGCTCTTAACAATGTCACTAAACTCCCAGTGCAAAAAAAAAGTCCCAGCAACTCTATTAACAATAAGCAGTATGCAGTGTGATAGTTCCAGTAACACATCCACTGAATCGCTTGCTTGCTAATTCTGAAAAACACCTCCATATGAGACAAGAATAAAAGACATGACATAAAGTACACAGTTTACACCAAAGCTTTTACAGAGGAGTAGCTGCTTCTATAGTTGCCTGGAATTGTCTCAGCTAACAAAGCTTGGTAAGATGCTATGATGCTGCTTGCTGAGACCAGTTATGGTTTACATAACGATATAACCTTATTCCTGAATTTTCCACTCTGTTTATGCTGCCACAACAATATCTCATTGTCTGCCTTCAGGGAGTCACTGAAATATTAAAGTCTCTTGAGTCCGTCACCGCTCACTACCCTCCTTGGATGTAGCTGTGCAATGGGAGTCTGCTACACGGGGTTAATGGAAGCTTGTTGGGGTCCCATCACCCCAAAGTGATTAATCACCATTGTGTCTGCTTTCAATCAAGAGCCTATTTATCATGATTAAATATTTGTGTCTGACATTTTTCATACACATAGTGTTAGAGAATATAAAATTTAAGAGAAATTTCACAATGTCAGAGTCAAAAAGGGAGGAAGAATAGGGTGAGCTTTCCCCACTCATAGAAGCAAGGAGTTATTAATTAGTTAGTCAAGGACTATTTTTCCTAGCAAAGAGACATTTGCATCTCCAAGAACCTGAAGTAAAAACACTTATTTTAATTGAGAAGAATGATCAGATGGTCTCTTAGATAATGAAGCAAAAGAGTAAATTTCATAAGAAAGATTAGATCTGTCTGAGCTCCCTAGAATATTTCAAAGGAGACATTTCTTATAAAAGATAAAACTTTGTCCCAAAGGAGGGAAAAGTAAGTTTGTACCACAGGACTAGCTCACTCCTCAACATATGCTGCTGGCCTGCTCTGCTCTGTATGGCCTGACCATCTTCTAGCTCTGTGTTGGGAGACCTGGCTTCCACCTTGATCCTCTTCGGAGCTGTGGGGGTGCCCCTTTAGACTCAGACAGATTAAGCAGTTTCTGAAGGCAGTGCAGAGAAGGTCACCAAAACTCACCATGTTTTTGCCACTCATGAGAAAAGGAATCATTTGTGGGGTAACAAATGCTGGTAGAGTGAGAAAAAAACCCTTTCTGGAGCAGCAGTCATCAGCCCCATTCCTCCTACCCCCCAGGAGCAGGAGGACGAGCATGCCCAAGCCCCAGAGCTGGCTTGCTATTGCTGCTAAGGCTCCACCTAACTTCCACAGTGGAAGAAACCAGGCTCTGCTCGCTCAGCCTTGGGATGTCAAAATTAACGTCTGCCTACTCGACTAATGAGCCTTGAGCTGGTTATTGAAAATGTATCAAGCATCCCTAGTTTCTCATTAAAAAGCCTGCTTTTGCAGATCTCAAACCATTTATGCAGCTCTTGTCTGAATTTTCTTCAGTTCTTCTCAGTGCTTTTGAAGCACAGTCTTCCAGTAGCAGCATCACTAATTCTGCAGACAGGATCATTGCTGCCCCTCTCTCCCCCCTCTGCCCATATAACCAAAGAGCCTTTGCCTTAAAAGAGGATTAACCCCTTTTTTCTTCAGCATCAGGCAGGGCAATCACACTTATTTTGGTACTTTATTTATACCTCACTTTATTAAGTGTCACCTCAATCTGGGATACAGATGTATCCTACTTTAAAAGCCTTTTGGTTTTGTTTTGTTCTTCTGGTGAAGCTAAAGCTGCCAATCCCTTCCACCAGAGAGGCAGAGAAGCAGCTTGCAGGGAAGACCAAAGAGGTGTAAAGGCTCAACATCTTCCAAGGTGGTTTGGTTAGCTCCACAACACCTATACCTGTCATGCAGCTTATTACAGAGACCTTTAGAAAAGCAATTCAGCTACTGTAGTGCCGCTTGCTGACTACACTGTGGTCAGAATTGCATCTCATCCAAATAAGAATACAGCCATTTACGGTAGGGGCAAAAAGAGGAACTCTTTGTGACAGGAATTGTCTTTACTTGTAGTCATATAAATAGCTAAGAGTTAAGTTACCAGGAGGTAAAGCTTGATAATATGTAGCTTGGTTCTTTGGGTTCAGATCAATAAAGCATGTACACTGCAAACAGTGCTCTCTGTGGAGATCTTTGTATCAGCTTCAGTGCTTCCTCTGAGAGGTGAGAAGCTCTTCAGAATATCTCAGGAGTCAAAAGCAGAGAAAGGTAACAAAGCAGGGGGGAGGACAGAGATGGGTAAAAGCAATTAGGAACTTCCCCACTATTCAGGAACTAGACAAAAGTTTCTTGGAGCACAGCAAAACTCCCAGTAGGAACTGCGCTACCTGGGAATGGATTTCTGAAAAGTTGAATAGCTCTGTGAAGGTGGCTTTACAAGGTCAGAGGAATGAGATATCTCTAAGGAGAGCCCTGATGTTCTGCCTTATCTTTACCTACCGTACTTTGTGCTCAGGCACTGTCTTTCCAAAACACTCCATGACAACCCCAGAAAAGCAGCTCTGAAGACTACAGGAAGGGTGTGCTTTTGAAGCTCTCCTGACACATGCTGAATTCAGCATCTGCAGATAGCTAGCTTTTTATTTTTTCTCTCCAGGCTAATTATCCATAAATTCTAAATTTAATCACCGTCAAATATTTTCAGATTCTGATTAGCTCTCCTTCAAAACAATTTAAATTAAAAATGAGCCTAAGCACGTACCCCTAGGGCCTGGGCAGGTGTCCTCCTACAGAATTAGTTTAAGAATAACCTTCTTGGTGATTTAAGCTGACCCAGATGGGTTTCTGCTGAAATAGGTACTCACATCATCTGTTGTGGCATCTTGACTTTAGGAGATTCAACTTTACCTGAGGGCAGTACTTCCTACAGTGCTTCAAAAAGATCCCCAAGAGAAATGTCTCACTGAGCACTCTGACACATGTCATAGCCTCTTCACAAATCCCTGTTTAAATTAAAAATCACAGTTAAACAACAAAAAAAAACCCCAACAACCCCCCCCAACCCAACCCAAAAACCCCACCCCCCAAAAAAAAACCCCAAACCCTGAAAATCTTGTGTCTAGATACAAAAACACAGGACTGAGCGCTAGAAGCATGCATAGGATCAGACTATCTAGTAACTCAAAATCTGTATGTGGAAAACATCTGGCCTGAAAGGTGGGCTCCTCAAAATCACTCTGTTAATCACTCTGAATCTGTTTTTTAGCTCCACTGTCTTTGTTAACAATTTTTTTAAACACATAAACTATAAACTATGTTTGTTCCAGTGGAACAAACAGAAAAAAGTTCCTGTTCATTTAAATCAGAAACACAATAGGGCTGTTTATATCTTTATAGACACAATTCTGTGGAGATGTGGAGGGAATTGGTTATTAAAGGGGAGCAGATTGAGTTAGGATACCAGTTGTTCTTTGTGGTTCAGCTTGGGTCAGAGTTAACATTGCATATGGAGTTGATGTCCAGTTTCCAATTCACTTCATTGCTCCTCCTTTTGCACTGGCAGCACATTTGGATGTCAGATGGGATGCCAGATTGTGTTTAGAAATCATGCTGAACAGGGTGCATAAGGAATCCCGCTTTCCCCCCGGTGAACAGTCAGACAAAACAGCAGTCTGGGTTGCAGTCTTCCACAGGGACTTTCCAGGAATAGGCAGCATGGGATGGCCTTTTCAACTCTCTTCAGTCCCCTGATGCTGTGGTCCAGGTGATCATGCTGTAGGTTTGTGCTGCCAGTCCCAGTAGATGCAGTTGGCAGGCAACACATGTCATCCCCAAAGAGAAAGCATAATGGGCAGGAGCTGCAAGAGGAACACTGCCTTTTTTGGGCAAGCTAGTGCTGCTCAAGCTATAGATCCCTGTAGCTGTGGTGATTACTTCTAAGGGTTTCATAAAAAAAAAAAAAAAGAAAAAAAAAAGAAAAGAAATTAAAAAAGAGGGGTAAAATAAAAAGCTGAGCTAGGACTCCTCTCAGGACAGAAAAGCATTTCATTCTTTTATGTCTTCAATCCAAAAAAAAGACAAAGGTATTGCAACTTTCCTATTGAACTTTCTGAACAGGCAATCAATTGGGTTTCAGACAGCTTCCCTGCTAATCTGATCTCACGGGGGAAGTAGAATGAACAGGCCTTTGACCCTGTGCTGAAGGTCACAAGCAAGAGGATTGAATGTGCTGTTCCCATCCCCACAGGATTCCCTGTCCCGCATAAGCTGCTGCCTTTCTGCATGCTGGCCCTCAGCAAAGCCTCGGGCTCTCTGCCAAGGAGAGGCAGGGGCACTGTCAGACAGGGAGCAAGGGAAGTATGTCCAGTTTGCAGTCCTTGCTCATAGCCCCATGGAGCAGAGAGGCCTTGCCGGTACTGCTGACCTAGCCCCATGGAGCAGAGAGGCCTTGCCGGTACCACTGACCTATCTCTGACAAGATGCTAAAGGAGTAAGTTTGTCAGTGCAGAATAGGCACAAGGCTGTTGTTGCTGATACCAATGTATGGATGTAAGGTATACAGTTTCTTAAGAAATGAAAGAGATTTTCAGTAGCCTTACTATTAGATGTACTAGGGAGCCAAACAAGCATATGCACAACAGTGACAGGACAGAAAAAGGAATGGTGCTGTTGCCTCCATGTTTCAGTCTCTTCCATTTTACTGAAACTTACTGTTTACTCCAACATTTTCATCACTAGTGGTCCATCTTTCAATTCTGTCTGCTGTATCTAATTGAGATTCCTCTTCCCAAGAGCTTAATGTGTTCTTTATGTGTTTCCCCCCCACATCCTTACATGACAGCCTCTAATAATCTTCCTAGTCAAATGGCAAAACTACTATTTAACCCATCCTGCTGTTGTCTTCTCAACAGTAGCAGAAGTATCCTCACTTGGTGTCTGTAAATTGATCTTCCATGGCTGCTCCTGTAGTGGAGCTCTGAAGGCTGTCATTCATCTCCATGACCCAGCACTCAGCACAAACTTTGCAGCCTGTAAATAAGCTATATCAGTAAATAGAAAATCATCGACCCTAAACAGATTTATTGCCCATCCATAGATGTCTCTCATTTAACTCAAACTAAATTAATAGCCTGTTGTGCTGACGTTTCCTCTTAGTGCTGTGACATAAGACTTTAAGCTTAAGTGCAACATGTCCAAAGCAAAATCCTGTCTTTCTTCACATTACCTTTAGCTTTACCACTGTGGGAAATGCCACAACAACTTATGATCAGGAATCATTTTAGATGTGACCTCCTTATCCTTGTCTACCTTGCAATTCTCTCCACATAACACTTCTTCACAGCTGTAACTTATAACCACATCGCTCACTATCTCATTACTCGCTTCCCACAATATTCTTTTCTCTGGCTTTGACAAATACCATCTTGCGTTGCTTCTAGCCTGTCAGCTGCAAAGTTAGTTTTCTTAGCTCATTGTTTTGACTGTGCCATTCTTCTTGTATTCTGTAACAACAAACATAAACTACTCAGAATGCTTTCAAGGCTTTGTGACTGATCTTCTTGTTTGCCATATTTTCACACTTAAAGGCCACATTCAAGTAAACAGCCTTAGTTCAGATTTCCTCCACACACACCATACCTAAATATATCAATTTCAAACATCCAGTGATATCTGCAGCCAGATAACTAGCAACTGAACACCAGAACCTTCCTTGCTTGGACTTTTCTGCAGGCTGAGGTTTGGAACCATCTTTTCCACCTCTACTACAGCCCATGTGGTATCAGACTGCCCAAGCCAAAAGCTGTGGTGAGGATTATTAATACATGATACAGATGCTTCTGTAGGCCAGCCATATTATGCATTTGCCAATCTAATAATAATAAAAAAATCAAACCACCCACCTATATACCTGATATTTCCAGGTGTGATACGTATGTCCCTGTTGTTGACTAAAGAAGAATCAGACATATTCTTACCTGAGGAGCCTGCTTTGTACCGTGCAAATGAGTGAGAGTTTCACTATTCACTTCAACAGCACTACAAGAGGTTTATATATTTAAAACTTGGATTAAGGTGAAAATCTGCACCCCTAGAACATTGTGCAAGAAGAGGTAGCCTTTCTGCTAGAATCAGGTCTTCCTGGCAATGACAAATCTTCTTCTACTGCCATTTTCTATAACATGGCACATAATACCTATCATATTCAACTCCTTCGGTCATAGAGGTCTAGACCTTTCCCAGAGCCAATAATCATCAGATTGTCCCACACTTAAAGCCTCCTCTTCTTTCTTGCCTTCATTGGGACAAATTTATCCCAGTCATCAGAATTCCATTTGTCTTCATCAGCTCACTATTTTCAGTATTTTCTCCAGTTTAATGATGTCACCTTTCCCGTGATACAAATCAATCCATCCATTGACTCAGGGGGAGTAGGTGTTTCTCTAGCTGATCATTAAAAAAACAAATGGTGAATGCAAACAGGAGACAAAAAGTTAAAATAATCTTATATTAGATGGAAAAAATTAGAAAAGTAAGAGCTCAACTGAGAGTTATTTTATTAATAGTCATTATTTTAAATAAAAGTAAGGGAAAATTTAATTTAAGGACTGTACAAAGACAGAAAGAAAGGATTGGGCAAGGCTAAATGAAATCAAAGAGAGATCAGAAAAAAGTAAACTAGCATTGATACTAAAAAAAAAATAACAAAATTGTATAAGCCATCTGTTGCTTGCACCTACTCAGCGTTTGATTCATGGGCAGAGGTACATTCAGGCAAATGTTGTCACCCTCTCCTCTCTGTATCATGCTCTTCTAGAACATGAGTTCTTCACTATAGATTTTTTATCTTCCATAGATCTTCTATCATAGTTTTTGAAGGGGGTGTAGCATCTAGCAAAATCTGAGTGCTATCAATGAAGATATTTTACTCACTGATAAAAATATTTCCTCTTTTGGTTTTGGTGTGTGTCTGTAGTCTGGCTGCAATATGTTGTTGTCCAAGTAATTATTTTCAGATAACATCCTGAATGATTCTTTCAGCTGTCATCTATTCTTTTTTCTTTAGCACAAGATAGAAAATACCTTCTTTTTTATTTTTTCAACTTTCTTACTCTGCACAGACCGTTACTGCTCTTCTGCCAATGAGAAGGAAAAGCCCTTTTGGCTTCCTTTTGTGGCACGATGTTCACTTCCCAAGAATTCACACTGTGCACCCAACTGACAACAGGTACATGGCCGTGCAGGTTGTTCAGTCAGGGGGATCTAAATATCATTCTGGCATAGGATTCTGTTATCACTAATGACTGCAAAAACTGGCACACCAGATCAACAACCTTTTAATGGATGGACCTTTGACATTACACTACTGTGGCCCTTAAAAATTTCCACTTGAAATTTGGTGCCCAGCTGGGCTAATCTCTGTGATAATGTGCTGGAGCTGACTGGACACATGAAAAGATTTTGCAGTCATAAATAAAGTGTCGGAGAGAAATAAGACATACAGAGATCAAAGGTGACATCATGACTCTTAAAATCTTCCTCAAAGATGAGTTTAGTGCACAGTTAACCCAAAGTGCACCATTACCCTGAAGTTACAGGTTACTGTCACATCTGATCTCAGTTAAAAGCCATTAAGGAACCCACCAGTCATACTCCCAGCTTTTTACTGTCAGTCAGAGAATGTCACTAGTCGTCACTGGGCCCAAGAAGACATTTCTTCCTCTCCTTAATCTCATGATAAACTGCCACGTAACATCCATGGGGATTTATCCTACTGCTCTTTACATTAGAGAAGCATAATGTACTTATTAACTCAGCAACTTTTCAAGGTGTCCAGTGCCACAGCTTTAAGATTTGTAGCAAGCTGGGATAAGGAATGCTTTGCTATATGTCAGATGACTTGCCAGATCTATTGCTGGACAAGATTACAGATTAAAAGAAAGTTACTTGAGAAACATGGGATTTTGGTCATGAAATAAAGTTACAAAGGATAAAATGGCCATGGCATAATTAAAATTACACTTAACAATACATGCTCTTCCCAACTGAATTCAACAGCAGCTAGGCTGTACCGCATTTTCTTTTAGATTTAGTTGGAAACTTAGCTGCTGTTATTAAGTTCAGATGGGATGATTTTGTCATGACAGCTCTTGAGTCTGCCAGAGGCCTTCCTTCCCCATACTTGCACCTGTCTGGGCATGGAAGAACACAGGACAAAGGCTGAGCACCCCTTTCTGACTCATTTTAAAGCAGAATGTCTCACCTCTGGAAGAAAGCTTTCCTCCTCTTTGCTTGTAAGTGATATCACATGGTACTGAGGAACTAGGAATTATTGTGCTCTGCCCCCACCTCTTCTCCCAAAGTCTCCATGACAGAGATTGACACTGTATCTTTCAGTTAGCATATTCTGCCTGCCGCTTTAACAACCATCTTAAAACACGTATGTAAAGCAATAAAATCTTATAGAAGCTATTTCTTTTTTGGATCTATTAGTCTTATTCTGAGTGAATATAAATGTAGGCAACAACTTGAGTAGTGCAGATCCCAATGCATGCTTTTGGTGGCATGCATTTTATTCTACTACATCAAACTGTATTTGTAGGGCTGTGTGGAGTATGAGGGTTAACGTATATATATGAAAAATAAAGGTTAGTGGATGAAAAAGGCTTCCTTCTCTAGACTACCCTACTCAGTAGAAGTACTCTCAGTGGATTCATGATTCACTAACAGTTTAGTCAAGCACAGAAATCCCAGTGAACTGTCTTTACTTACTGCCTAGATGAAGGGGAGAGCTATACTAGCTCAACCCCCAAAAGAGAATATTTCCAAAGCTAGAGGGAACAGATTAATAGGTTTTTTTCAGGAAGGAATAAGGGTGTCAGGACTCTTTCCTGGCTGAGTTGAGGGTGAAGAAACTGATGGGAATGATAGGCACTTATCTAACTCCAAAGGTCTGGACTGCAAAGTCCAGATCCATGTCTGGAAAACAAAGAAAAAGTGGGACCTGACACTTCTGGAGTTGGACAAAAGGCAAGTGGATCCCAGCCCTCAGCAAGGGTAGGTGTGAGTCTCCTGGCTGAAACATGCGTGGTAAGGCAGAGTGTTAAAGCTTATCAAAGTGACCAGTGAGTGTGAGGCTGTGTCCTTGTCTACACATGCATTTTTGTAAAGTTTCTTCCACTCCATTGGTTAATGTTGACATATGCGTAAAAATGCTTCTGTTTATTTTAACTTGTCTTCAAAGGGCCTTAAAGGTAACCCTTTAATGGCAACACATTTTATCCTCCCAGATTTAACATTCCTCAAAATCAGGATCCTGAGACACCTTAGGAATGATTTGGGGGCTGATATGAGAACAGGTATTTAAGAAAGCTCTGTAGCATGCAACAAGGTACAGGGGAGTGTGCACAGACGCAGGGAGCCCTGAAATAAAATGTGGCACTCATACCTGAAGGCAGTGCTATGGAGTTGCAAGCTAGAGGACCAGTGGACTGCTCTGCCTGATAATGAAACAGGCCTGAACTTTCCACCAGTTTGTGCCATAAAGATACAGATTTTTGCACAGGTTTGGGTTCTGGTATCGCCTGTATTGTGCTGTTTCTCTGACAGACTGTAGGTAAATCACCAGCTGCCCTCAGCATCATTTTGCATTGTATCCTGAAATAAAAGAAAGAGGTAGCTCATGGCAGAGACTTCACTCTGAGCTACACAGAAGAGGGATGTGGCAAGAATTGAAAAGAGCACTGTGGGTTCTGAGCCTTTAGGTCTGGCCTGCAACAGGCCAGAAAACAGCAGTATCTCCAAAACACCGAAGGATTAAAAATCCTGTCTGTCATCCTGTTTCATGTTTTCTGCAATTGTGGATGGGGTGGGAGGCTGCAACTGTCACCACTTTTGTTTCTGAAACACCAAGGGCCAAATCATGTGAGTACTTTGATAAATTCCTACTCCCTCGGATATCGGCTCTCCTAGGACTGACACAAACATGTTCGGAAAAATACAGGATGATAGTAATGCTTATTTCCCCAAAGGAAGAAGATTGCTATCATTGTCTTCCTTAACAGACGGGACCTAAGACACAGAGGCACTCAGAGACACTTAGCAGGTCAAAAACAACCCAAACTTTCTTCTGCTCCCATATCCACTTGATTGTCCCTCTTGGGCAGCACACTGTTACTGGGGCCCAAGGCATCCAAGGCATGGGTCAGTGCCCATGAGACAGATGCTGTGGTGAGTGACAGGGACTTAATGCAGGGGAGGAGCACTGCAAAATACAGCTTGGGCAACCACTGGGGCTAGCAAAGCCTGGGGTCTCCAACAGCTGGGGTTAGTGAAGCCTTGGGTCTCGTTGTGAAGGTGAAGAGGGGGAAACATGGGAAGCAGAAGAAAAATTATTATCTCGGGGCAGAAGGTTTCAGCAGTTATGTTGAGAGATTACCTTGCACAGAATTTTAGCATTTCAGAGATCAAATTCATGAAATTTCTTATTTGCAATGAGGATGGGAAAATGGGCTGTTAAGCTGCTCACAGTGGTCAGGCAAATAAAAATGTATTGATCTATCCATTGTTTCTTTTGACCAAAACATCATGAAATAAGTCTCCAAACATTCAAATACATGGCTGGTTCTAAACTCAAGCTGTCCTTCAGACAGGCACTCTGGCCAGCCTCTGCCAGATGCTGACTAAATGAAAGAAATAGCATTTTTCTTTATCCTCATTATTCCTGGGCTACTCGCCAAGTCTTTTTCCAAATCCCTGTGACTCTTTCTCAGGAAATGGGACTTGGTCACTTGGTAACTTCTGCAAGAAGCAGCTAGAAGCTTTCCCTAGGCCTAACAGAGTAAATACCAGCTGGGCTCATGGCTGTACCTGCTTCTCACCAAGGCCGAGCCCATCAGCTTTGGTCACAGCGCCTCTGGGAATCACATTTAGGAGAAAAAAAACCACAAGCAGCCACTTTCTGCCACCAGGGAAAGGAGAAGACGTAAGAAACTCTGCAGACACAAAGGACGGTGAAGAAGGGTGGGGAACAGGTGCTCCAGGTGCCAGAGAGAAATTCCCCTGCCGCCCATGGAGAAGACACTGGTGAAGCAGTTTGTCCCCCTGCTGCCCATGGAAGATGATGGGGAGCAGAGATCCCACCTGTAGCCTGTGGAGGACCCCATGCTGGAGCGGATGGAGACATATGGAACATACTGTGACCCGTGTTGGAGCAAGTTCCTGGCAGGACCTGCAGCCTGTGGAGAGAGAGACCCATGCTGGAGCAGGTTTGCTGGGGGGACTTGTGACTCCATAGGGGACCAGGCTGGAGCAGTCTGAGCCTGAAGGTCTGCACTCCATGGAAAGGACCCATGTTGAGGCGGGTGGGGAAGGACTGAAGCCTTTTAAGAAAATTCACATTGGAGAAGTTCATGGAGGACTGTCTCCCATGGGAGCAGGAGAAGAGTGAGGGGACCTCTCCTGATGAGGAGGAGCAGCAGAGACAAGGTATGATGAACTGACCACAACCCTCATTCCCCATCCCTCTG
The DNA here is from genome assembly GCF_964237585.1 of Gallinula chloropus. NCBI lineage: Eukaryota > Metazoa > Chordata > Aves > Gruiformes > Rallidae > Gallinula > Gallinula chloropus. Next base: position 88,792,136 of record NC_140087.1, on the reverse strand, counting down.
TGCTGCTTGACAGGAGGAGGTAGACAAATTGTGAATAAAGTTTAGGCCAGGAAGAAGAGAAGGGTAGGGGGGAGGTGTTTTAAGATTTGGTTTTATTTCTCATTATCCTACTCTGTTTTCATTGGGTAATACATTTGATGCATTTTATTTTGTGTTGATTCTGTTTTGCCCGTTATGTTAATTGCTGGATGACCTCTCCCTGTCCTTATCTCGACCCACAAACTTTTTGTTATATATTTTCTCCCCTGTGTAGCCGGCAAAGGGAGTGATAGAGCAGCTTCGGTGGACACCTTGCAACTGGCATGGGTTAAACCACCACACCAACCACAGCTGATTGACGTGGAGTTTACTCCTGAAGTTCTACAGCTTTCTGGCCAGAGAGCTGACCAATTTACAGCTGTGCTATCACTGTCTGCTGGCAGTTATACTCCTTAGTCAAAGGGAGTGGTATCGCCTCCACTGCCTCCAGCAGCCTTTTATGCATTACATGAAAGTAAAATTGCAGTAATCTCAGATATTAAAGGAAATCAATACTTGCCAACCTGAACTGAGTAACAGTACTGAAAACTGTACTTCTTTACTAATCTAGTGATCAGAGAACGTGAAGTCTTGAGCTAAATGAGTCTTTTAACCCTGAAAGTTTTCCATGGGACTCAGAAGTGCTCCCGTTGACAAATGCATGTCCCTCAGATAAAGAGCTACTGCCACATTCAGTCAATCTTTTAAAGAATATATCATTTTCCTTGCTGGTATTGATGCTCCTTTTTGATACTCTTTTCTCATGATTTTTCCGGTTTGTAAGTTGGTTTTGTAGGAATACATGAGACATTTGGAAAGGGAAGGACAAAAGCTTAGGTTTGAAAAATATAGGTTTGAAAACTTCAACTTTTTAAAACAGTTTAGGGGAACATAGGATTACTTTAAAAGTATTAGAAATCTCCACTTTTTTCTTGTGACATTAATTTGCAGCTGTAGAAACCTCAGTGTTGCTCCTCTGCTTAGGAATAGCTGCTTGATTAAATGCAATAGGAAACACTGTGTTGTTCTTTCTACTGTCTTTTAAAGATGGGTCCAAATTCTTTTCCTTAAAACAGGAGTACTGTCCCTAGCTAATTCAAGGATTTAGTCCCATACATTACTCAAGCAAAAATCCCATATGTAAAGGAAGTTGAAAGAATGTGAAGAACTTTCTTCTATTAAATGAACTAGTAACCACGCGGCTTGGAAAAATCCTGGCGGAATCCCTTTAGGATCTTACCCTAAGCCTGATTAAAGGAACTCAATTACATCTGCTGACAAAACTCAGAATATTTTGTGTACTGTAACTGAAGTGTAACTGAAACCTGTCATTCGGACAGAAATCAATTCACTGTTCCTATAGCAAAATGCAAAACTCACACTACTACTAACTGTTATTTAATTGAAATAAGCACTGCAGTTTAAAAGGCTAGTTGGGCAAGAGTTTCATACAGGACGTTGACATCCAACAGTTTTCTGTGGGAGCTGAGCTATAGCAGGGCCAACTTATAAGCTGGTGAGAGGTCTGTGATTTAATTAAAGACAGAAGAGATAAAATCCTTCCTTCATAAATGACAGCTGATGCCCTCTAATTGTGTATAGATGAAGAAGAATATAGAGAAGTGTGCGTGACCCTTCTTTCCATAGAACACCCTGGGGTCCCCAGTTCTGGGAAATTGCAGGGTGATTATTATTTCAAATATTCAGTTCTGTATGTGTAGAGACCCACTTAATAACCCAGAGCATCAGGGACTGAGGCCCAGATTTTCAAATCTGTCTACCAGCTCCACAAATCTCATTCATTGAATGTCCACTGCTCTGAAAGACCCAAGGTGACACTTCCTTTAAATGCAGTTTTTCTTGTACCATTCAGTGTCCATTTTCAGCTGTGACTTAACACCCAGCCATGGCAGATAAACTGGCAAAACAGCCAAGAGTCTTAATTCCTCGCTGCCTAACACAGAAGCAGGGCAGGCTGGGATGGGGAATCAGGATTCCTCGGCACAAGAAAAATGTCAGAAATGCATCTTTGGGATTTTTCAGGCACAGTGGAATCAGACTGAGCAGAACTGCATTTAAAGCCACATTGTTTCCTGTGAAGATGGTTGTACTCTCAATGTGCCTGCTTTCCCTTGCCTTGCTGCTGAGTTGTCCTTGCCTGGTGCAAAGAGGAAGAAGCCTCAAGCACCTTCTCAGCTTTCAGTGAGGCTGAAAAGTGAAGAATTGCTTGTGTCCATCGGACATACCTTGATGATACACTTTGCTGTCCTGAATGTTTTCTAACTCTACTATATCATTTCTGAGCTACATTTGACTTTGTCATGGTATGTGGGATACAGGGCACAGGAACTTACAAGGTGAAACAAGACTGCTGCCTTGTTTTCTATGTGCAATCCTTTGTTGGCCCCTTTGACTGCAGTTGTTTTCACAGAACAGTGTCTCCAGCGTGTCTAAAAAGCTTTTTTGTGATGTCATTGTGCATTCATAGGCAGGATTATTTTTTCCCCTGTTACATTATTTTGCCTGCATCACTCACTGATTTTCCAGCCTCTCTAGTGAAAATGTTGAAGAGTGTAAGTCTCATACACATCTGTGGGACTTGGCTGCTGCCCAAGAGGAGGACAGTGCCTCTCGCCAAGGTTCCTGTGAGGGCCCAGATCACAGACTTTAGAGATCATCTCTTACTCCTGAAAAAAGCTAAGTTATTGGTCTCTTGCTTTCGTTATATGCAAATATACTACTCAGAGGATATTTGTATGAGTACATTGCCCAGGCTCCAATGCTTGTCCAGTGCCTTACTGGAAATCTCATGAGGTAGTAACGGTAGGTAACTAAAATTTTAGCCAATGCACAAGTATACAAATGAAAGAGACTGGTTAACTTATCATGATGACACCTTCAATTATCTTTTCTGTTATTCTGGAATTCACTAAAGCGCAGAAAGCTTGCACAAAGGCACTCCACATCTAGCTGTCTGATACATAAGAGCTAAACTTGGGTTATGCAAGATCTAGCTCTGACCTAACACACAAAAACTTCTCCAAGGCCCCGAAACAGAGAATAACTCTGAAATAAATTGTTTATGAGCCATTGAAGATTGTTTAGTGGCAATCTAAATAATCACACTTTTCCTGTGGTGTCTATACATTCAGCATGAAGACTTCACAACATATTACTTTTTGTGCTCTTGCTCTATTTTTGTTGGTAGTTTCTGACATCCTAATTAGTTCAACCTATATTAGACACTTAAATCTTCTGATATCTGGAACAGTGGCAGCCAGCTATTTCCCTTCACATTTTTTTTCTGAAAGAGAGAAAATGTTAGGTTACATGTTAAAAAGCTCATCTGTGTGCTCAGAAAGGAGCACAGAGAGACAGTGGCAGGTGGGGGAAGCTCCCAGGCCCAGCATGGAGGAGCCAAAGGACCATCAACGGTCCACCTCCACAAGCCCAGAAGAGAACCGGGGCACAATGTCATATAGTTGTAGGAGACACAAACTGATTACTCAGAGAAAGATACAACCTGTCTGGACCCTTCCCAGAGCTGTCCCAGGGGACTTTAAGCCCCAGCATCCAGGAATGAAACACATTACTATTAGTCAACAGGATCACCTTTAGGACTGAAGGGAATTACTGCCTAGGAGTCTGGAATGCATTGTGAGATGCAAGGGAGGAACATATAGGGATAACACAAGACCTCAGTGGGATATGTAGTGGAGGATCCAAAGGTGGAGAAAGGAAGGGTTCAAGGTCATTTCAGGAGCAAGAACTGCAGGAAAAAACAACATGATGGAGTGATAAAGGAATAAAAGGGATAAATAGTTGCCTGGTCATACTACGTGCCTGATCAATGCAGTCTGCTATATCTTTTCGTTGAACTCTCTTTTTAACTCTTCTCCTGGGTGAGGGTCTCTATTTCATGTGCACGTGGAGATCTAAGAGCCAGTAACTGCAGTGGGATCACGGGTGAGAGGGCATGGATGTTGGTGGTACAAAAACTGGAGAGACCAGCATGACTGTGATCACTTGCAAAGATCACACCAGAGTAGCCAGAGAGTGTGTGAAGTGTCCTGGGAGAGGATATATGAGTGTGTGTATGCACCCATGCACTATTGTGTCATCCTTAATGGATGTATGCACATACATGCACATCTGCATGTGTGTGTTTGTATCAGCAGCTGGAGTGGGGTTACAGCTTTGGGAGCTCATATGTCCAGGTACAAACAACTGTGGACACTGGGATACAGTGACAGAGCTGAGCTGCTGGAGGGATCCACCTTGTACCTATGTGTATGTATAGATAGATAGATAGATAGATAGATAGATAGATATGTACACACACACATATATACATCTATATTCATAGTAGTGGACCTCCATTGTGATTAGCCAAAGGTGACCACTACATGGCCATTGGTGCTGTTTGTGTTGGTGTGAGCACTGAGTGTGTCTGTCCATGCTGATCTGGGGAGCTGGCAATGTGTATATATGTATTGCCCACGTGCCTGTGCACAGGTGCTCAGGTCACTGCTGGTTGGACCTGGAGCTTGGACCTGTGCAGCCTCAACTCTACAAGGCTACTGGAATACAGTTGGTAGCCAAATTTGCAACCATGTGGCTGCACTGTATGGGAGTTGCTCTGAGCCAGGGTCACCCAGTCCCAAAGGAGAAATAGCTCATGGCCATGCAGGTTCCTTCACTATGGTTTACTTAGTAACTACTCCTGAAGGTCTCTCCACCCTTCACTTTCTGATGTGTCCTTTGAAACTTTGTGGACTCAAGTCAATGCAAACTTTGTAGGATGTCCGTTTTGGGTCAGAGACCCATTACAATACGAGCTTAGCACTGGTGCTTTCCTTCTGCTGCCCAAACACCTGACTGTTACGTGTGTCTGCACTGGTTTATGGTTCAGCTTATGTTGTATCTGTGTCCTTCAGTTCTACAGCAGATTTGTCTAGGAACACAGTTCACAGAAGGACAGCCTTCCCTATGTGGGAAACAGGAACCTTGCCAGCCTTTGCACTAATTTGCTTAAATATACTGATCCTAATATTGGTTTTGAAAGCAATGTTTCTCATCATTTCAGGGACAGGCTTTTAGAGGGGTGGATCCAAATGAGATTCATGCCCTAGATACAGTGCGCAGGTAGAAAATGGCATAAAGTAATTGAAATTTGAAATCTACAGGAGAAAGAACAAATGAACTTGGGAAGTATCTGTGTTAATATAAAAGCAGGTATGGCTGTATTAACGAATGTTAAAGTGAACATATGTGGGAGCATTGAGATTTTTAGAAATGATACTATGAAGCTAATATTAGGAGAGTGGGACCCTGAGGTATCTGGATGGAAGGAAACATCTAATTTAATTTCCACTTCTCCAAATTCTGGAAATATTTTTTTCCCCATTCTACCCTCAACATGTTCCTGAAATCTAATGTAACCTCATTAATGCCACATTTTTCCAGATCTCATTTTTTTCTTGTTATTCTGGTGTTTGCCTTGGTTCCAAATATGGAAAGAAATGCCAAAAAGGGTTATTTTACATAATCATTCCCTATTCCTGTCTTTCCTATTTTTCTATGACCATTCAGCCTAGAAGACAGAACATATGATTACTCAGTGAAAGCCCTGCAGCCATGAACTCTGTCTGCTTTGTAGCCTTCAAAGTATTATTTGTATAAAGACAATAAAAGAGTCTTGTTCCTTTATAAGGATGACTGCAAGGAGTTTGATCTCTGAGAAGAACAGCAAAGATTTTCTTTCTCCAGCTCTTGAAAATGACTCAGTAAGAGATTTTGATCTCTACATTGTAAATTTGATATCCTGTGGATCTCCTCTTCACCTCACCTATTGAGTTGTCTATTATATTACATCTTTCAAGCTTAATATGCGATTGATTAAAAAGCTTCATTTTCTGCTTGCTTTTCTATATGTCTTATATGTTTCATGCACATTATTATCGTCAGCCAGACTCACTTAAATCGTGTCTGTGTTTTGGTTTAGGTACTAATTACCGGAATATGTAAAAAACCCCTTTTAACATGAACCACAGACCTTTCTGTCCTGATGTAGACAGGTTTTTATGGTTATACTCAAATGTGTGTGGTTCTCTTAAAAGACAAAACTGTTCCCAACACACAAAAAGAAGTTAGCGTCTACTTTATTGAATAAATGCACTCCTGTGATTTTCTTACATGTCTCTCGGTATGGTTCTTCTCTCTGAAACCTCACCTGTCTGCTGAGGTCCTGAGACCCAGGAATAGTAACTCAGGGTTTTTTCCCCCATCCCTCGGTCAAGGCTTGAAGGTTTTGGAAGACTTCCTGGCCCTCTTTCTTTGCTGCAAGATCCCTTCGGTGGAGAAACCTGTTCTCTCTCTGCTACATTTCAATTTGAATGGGATTTCACCATTTGAATACAGAATTGCCTTCAGGCATGCTGATCAGCCTTATTTGCTGCTGCAAATCACCATCCTTGTTCTTCAAAGTTACACCATTTTTCCCCCCTTTTTTTCTTTTCTTCCCTCACTTGGTTGGCTGAAAGAATAGCTTTAGCCCGATCTGGATTTTCAGGTAAAAGTGCTTACCTCTGACAATACCCAGTCCTTTCCGATCAAGAGAGCACAACAGTGAATCAGAAAGCCATGGGATGGCTTTGGATCTGCTAATGGAAAGCAGATTGGCTTTTTTTTCAGACAGGGGCAGAGGGTGGAAATTGGCTGCTCCAAATAAGGTTATCAATTGGCATCCCTACTTTACATGGCCCCGCTGGAGGCTGAAGGCCAGACCAGCTTCCTCAAACACTGAGGCAGCGAATATGGTATAAACGTCCAGAGAATTAGTTGAAATCCCTCTTATCCCATGGAGCCTTTGGCACATTAATCGAGGCATTTGCCTTTCCTTATGCACACAGAAGAGATAGAGCTTGGTAGGCTGCTGCACAGCAGCATGAAGGCTCATTGCAAGGGGTTTCCTCCTCTCTATATTTATATTCGGCGGCTGTGTTCTACTACTGGGAAGAGAAACGCCTCTTAAAGAAATTACAAATACTAGGAAACCAGTACAGCTATGGGGCTGCAACCAGCTGATAACTGCAACTACTCTTGTGCAGTCATTTGTCTCTCAGCGCTTGCAGTCAGTGACACTATTGTTCACATGTCCCTTGCTGTGAAATGTGGGAAGCATGGGGTCAGCAAACGCATTATCAACTTCAAACCTCAGCACCCACCAGAGATTGATCTCAGCAAGGTCATTTGACAGTGTTTTGAACCCAGCCCAACAAATGAAAGAGGGAGGCATGCTGCTTCTGTAATGAACGGCTGCAACAGGCATAAGCACCTTTGGTGTTTACCTGCAGGGTCATGAAGAGGATCTTATGACTAAATAATGCCAAGAGAACAGGGTCCTCTGAGCTCCTTCCACAAGAGTACAGGGTGGATGGAAAGGGCAGCCTTTCCTACTGCAAAGTTCAGATGCTCCATCCTTTCAGAAGCAGAGCAGAAGTGATCAGGCACAGCCAGGGAGTGGAGGAGAGCAGCATCCTCAGACCTCTCCAGAGTCAAAACTTTACCACCGCATTCCTGAACCCTAGCAGCTTTTAAAAACTACATACAGCCAGGACATATGCTGCCAGTCACAAAGAAGCAAAGCTCACATGGGCCACCCTTCCTGTCCTAAAACACACTACATGAATCTTGGAAAGTGTTTTACATATTTATATATTCCAGCGCTGAGTGATGTTTGCCCTACATCTCTTTCACTGCGAACAGATGCATGTCCTCACTCTACCCATCTCCCTGCAGGAAGGGTTTTCTGAACTAGATGAGGATGCTTGGCTAGTGCAAGGCCTTCAACTACCAGGTATCTCAGGAGGGTTCCAGTTACCTTCCTCTCCTCTGGCCCCAGGTCACTCGCACAGCTTTCACACAGACTGTCATCACAACAGTGAGCATGGTTATCTGAAATGTTTGTGCAGAAAATTCAGAGCCTCGGTATAAACTTGGAAGGATAATTTCTCAATGAATTACCTTCACTGTTTCTCAGATAAATCCTCACATCACAACAGGGAGCCAGGAGTATTTGCTGCCAGTTGAAGATGAAGGTATACTCCAGCAGCGTTGAGGACAGGGGAAGTCCAACTCTTGAACCTCATACTCTCAGTCATGTAACTTTGTAAAACTGACAAGACTGAAGTCTCTGTGGAAATGCTGAAGATGTTAATTTTACAGTCTCAGTTCCCATTTTTTTAGTTATAAGAAGCCTAGTGAGAATTTTGCATGAAGAAAAATCATTCTACAAGATCACAAAAATGACAAACAAAATAGGTTAAGCATTGTTTGATGCCATCCTCCTGAACTTTACCACCCCATGTATGCAAAAAAAAAAAATTATTTGAAAGGAATATAAGCACTTCAATCAAATAAGACAGTGTTTTAAAAAACTCCTCTGATCTCATTTGTCTTTAAGAATTTAAGAGGGTACTTTCTAGAAGCATTGTATAGTAGATCTCTTTTTTTACAGGTATGCAGTTTTGAGGCATGTCTTCTGGATTTCTGCAAATTACTGAAAAGTTTATTTTCCACAACTTTAATTTCTACCTTGTAAGACTTCATTCCTTCTCCTGACCAGATCTTTCTCATTACGGTTAAAATAAAGGTTCAGAGGCACAGGGGGTCAGGTTCTTTCTTTACTATTCAATTAGGCAAACAAATGCGTATTAGTTCAGTGACTCCCTGAAGAAAAACAGGTAGAAGAATCATAAAAACTGGAAAAAAATTTCTTACATAACAGCCCTCATCTAGAATACATACTTACAGTTTTAAAGGACATTCATTGCAGTATCCACCAAGTGCTAAAATAAGTTTTGTTTCCTTTTAATGGAGTAAGAAAAAATATTGGTATAAAAACCACCTAAAAATTTAGTCTGGGATTATATGAAAATAGTAAGAACTATGCCTAACAGTACTGGTTAGGATGAAAGACAAGCTGCCTGTTAAAAAACTGACCACTGATTGAAGCTTGCAATTTCAGCCTTCCTCAATTGCTTTCTTGAGTGACTCATCAAATCAGCGTTACCTAAAAAGTCAATATTGAGAAGCCAGGTAAACGAATAAATACTTCTTTCAGTCACACAATTGCTACCAGACACTCTTGAGAACACAGTAAAGCGTTTTATTGTTTATGCTCATTTTCATTTACACATAGGAGGAACAATCAATGCAGCTCTATCACAGCAGGTGGACCATATCCTGAAGTTCTAACTTTGACTGCTGAATATGCATAGACCTGTCCTAAGGTCTGATCAAAACCCCCAAAAAACCAGTAACAAAAAAAATAGGGGGGAAGTGGGGAGAAGAGTAATTTCACTAGCATCAGTAAATTCATGGCTCATGGGTATTTATTTTGCAGGTGATAAAGCTCTTCCGAAAGAGCAAACTGCTTCACTTCTTTACAAAATACACTAAATAATGTAATTACTTAGAGAATTCTAAATTTCGCAGTGGTACATGCAGTAAGGGTGTGCAACTGACACAAAATGGAAAACATGGTTACAACATCAAACTGCTACTTCTATTCCCAGCTGGTTTATGGAAGAGGTCATTGGACTTCTTGTTTTCTGCTCTTGAGTTATGGAGTAGAAGCAAGAAGTTATTTACTTGAAAGGCAACTATGAGGACAGACTACAGACTCGCGGTGCAGTTGAACAGGTCTACAACTCTCGTTTCTACGGCATTTGCCTTTACTATTGTTTTGAAGTACAAACGTTAACTTTTGCACACTGTCACTTCTCACACACGTTCAGCCGAAGGAGTCATTTACAGAATTTACTGCCGTGCTCCTATTATACGTGCTGCTTTTTTTTTTCTCCTCTTGGCCTCGTAAAGGAAGCGAGCAACTCTTTCCACTGAAAGAAAGAAATTACAGGTGTGCAGAAGTACAACTACGCTACCAACACAGACAGAGACAACTGTGCTCTTGTGCACACCCCTACAACCGGCCGGAGAACAAATTAAGAAGTTAAGCCTGCAAAATAAATAGAGTTTACTCTCAAACTTTTTTCTTCAGTCCAGGTGAATTATAGACCTTGATTCGAGGCTGCCCTCTTTATTTATTTTTTGCAACTGATCTGCGTGACTATTGGAACAGCATCTCTGCCAGAGTCATTACACTGAAATGCAGAGCTGAGCAGTTTGGTGGCAGTATGTATTGACGTTTTTGCAGCATCATGAGTCTGGCAACTGGGCTTGGGGAAGTTTCAAGCAGTGGGTCTTTACAATAGCAACTTGATTCTGCAGACAAAAAGCAAGAGATTGGCAGAATTATTAGAAGTGTCACAATAAAGGCAAGTATGTATTCTGCAGAACGTGGCGCTCGGTTTCGCTGTTAGCTGGCAGCCAGTTTTGTCAGAGGCTCCTCCGCGTGTGAAGAGGAGCACAAAGGTGCCGGCCGAGGCTTCCGCGGTGGCTGAAAGGCAGCTCTCCTCCCAGGATGCCCGCGCCCAGCCGCCTCCGCTCCCAGCAGGAGCAGCCGGAGCCCTTAAGGAGGCCAAAAAGTAGGCTGAACTTCACAAGCAGCCTTAATCTGGGGCCTGTCCTACCTTCCTTCCTTCAAAAAAACCCAAACCAACCCAAAAAAACCCCAAACCAACCCAATACTGGCACCAGGGCTGCATCCGACTCCCTGTATCCCCGGCTGTCCAGCGATGCCTCCGGCTGCCGGAGGGGACCGGGAGGCGGCACCCAGGGAACGCCGCCGCCACGGCGGGGGGGTGAGTGGGGTGGGGAGGGACACGGCCCGGCCCGGCCCTGCCCCGACCCACCGCTCCCCGGGGAGCTCGGCAGCCGGGCTGGAAAGCAAGTGCCGTTTAGCACTAATTGATCTAAATACGGGCATTACCATACGAAATGGAGGCAGATTGTTTTAAAAGGTGGAATAAAGAGCAGATTGCCGTGAGTCACTCCCTGCGAGCTTTGGGGGAGGGGGGGGGGGGGGGAGAAGGAGGAGAAGGTACACGGGGCGAGACGAACAACGCACACGCACTGAAATGTCAGGAGCGTGCGGCATCGCCGCTGCTTGCGGAGGGGCTGAACAGCCAGCCAGGGCAGTACCGTGCCGTCCCGAAGGACAGCTCGGCTCGCAGGGAGGGAGCCCGCACGGCGAATCCCTCCCGTCTCCCGCCCGCGGGGCTCGCCCCCACCCCACCGAGCGGACTAGAAAGCAGCCGGTGCTGGCCGAGACTGGATGGAAAAAAAAAACCAAAACCCAATTGTGGGGTCGTACCTTCTCCCCCCATTGCCAATACTCCCCCTTCCCCCGGGCCTTCCCGTCCCGAGCATCGCCGCTCGCCGCGGGGGGGTGGGGGGGAGCGCACCTACCTGTGGCGTCGGGCACGAGCGTGCATGGGGGCAGCCCCGGAGAACACATCGCATTCAACATTTTCAGCTTGTGCATCGGAAACGTATGAGTTTGTGGAAAGCTTGTTTGAAGTCTTCGTTAGACATAGTATAGATGATGGGGTTGATGAGGGAGTTGAGATATCCAAGCCACGTGAAAAAGTCAAAGATGGCCATGTGGAACCAGCAAGCCTTCTTGCAAATAGGCAACACCAGGCTGATGATGAAAAAGGGCAGCCAACAGACGATGAAGGCTCCTAAAATAATCCCTAAAGTCTTTGTAGCTTTCCGCTCTCTAGCGGCCGTGAGCTTTTTCTTCTCCAGAAGGGCATCCGAGACCTTCACCTTCACCTGGTTCATGTACACGGGAGAGCCCGTTTCGCTGGATCCCTCGGGGGCCTTGGAGTTTATGGACGTGACGGAGGAGGACGACCCCGGGGAGTCTGTGATTAACTGAGCCCGTGTTAGTCTTTTACCTGCTTTCTTTGGCGTCTGCTTCAAAATCCGCGATCTGGCTTCCACGTAGATCCTCCCGTAGAGGGCTATCAGCAGCAGAGTGGGGAAGTAGAAGGCTCCCACCGTGGAGTACACGGTGTAGAGGACGTGGTCCGTGTTCACCACACAGTGAGAGACTTCCTCGGCCTTCGCCTGCCGCCAAAACAAAGGGGGCATGGAGATGCAGATGGAGAAGACCCACACCAGAGCGATCATGCCCGCAGCCCGCTTGGGAGTCCGTTTCGTGGAGTACTCGACGGCGTCGGTGATCGCCCAGTAGCGGTCCAGGGCGATGACACAGAGGTGCAGGATGGACGCCGTGCAACAGGTGATGTCCGAGGACAGCCAGATATCGCAGACGATCTGGCCCAGCGTCCACTTGCCGGTCACAGTGTACATGGTGCTGATGGGCATGACGAGGATGGAGACGAGGAGGTCGGTGACGGCCAGCGAGGCGATGAGATAGTTGGCCGGCGTGTGGAGCTTCCTCGTCTGGTAGACCGTGGCGATGACAAAGGCGTTGGAGAGCACCGTGGCCAGGGTGACGAGCGCCAGGACGACGGCGAGCACGATCTTCCAGGAGAGGGGGGTGGCATCTTGGTAGATCTCTTCCTCGGCGCTGCAGTTTCGGCCGTGGTAAGAGTCGTTGGCGGGGAGCAGCGGCGCCTGGCAGGGGCCGGCCGGCTCCATCCCTCCACGGCCGCCGCCCCCGCAGACGGCGGGGCTCGGCGCGGCGGGGCCGCTACCCCGGCAGGACCCCGTCGGCGCCGGGGGAGGGCTGCAGCATCCCCGCGCCGGCACCACCTCCCGCCAGCCCGCCCTTCCGGGAGCACCGAGCGGGCTCCGCGGAGCCTCACTCTCCGCGAGCGAGGGAGCAGGGCAAAACGGGGGCCAGGTGTGCCCTCTCGCCCTGCCAGCTCATTGCCCCGCCGCCTCCCCGCGGAGCGCGGCGAGCCCTGGGCATAGGGCTCCCGCCCCGGCCGCCCCTAGGCGCAGCCCCGCTGCTCGCGGCCCCGCACCGCGTCTCGACGGGCGCAGCGGCGGCGCCGCATGCCCGCGGGCGGCAGCCTCACCCCCCGAGCTGCGGGCGCGACGGCGCGGCCGCGGCGGAGCCGCCCCGCCGGGCCCTGCCTTCACACGCAGCCCGCCGCAGCAGCAAGTTTGCAGCCGCCGCCGCGGGAGGAAGAAGAGGAGGGTCCCCGGGAGGCAGAGGGGGAGACCGCCTCCCATGGCTCCCCGCCGCGGGCCATGCTGTCGGGGCCCGGCATCGGCCCAAAGCCGGCAGCCGCGGGCAGGGGCCGGTGTGAGGGAGCGGTGAGCAGCCGCCGCCCCTTATATAGCGGGCGGCGCGGCGCGGCTTGGCTCCGCCGGCACCGAGCAACCGGTGCC